>NC_141699.1:246994787-248433963 GCF_964263255.1 Lissotriton vulgaris | reverse complement strand
TGAGTGCATGACATTGGCTTCACAACATGTGCAACCGCACATACCTTTTATAACAGTTCGAGGACCATCGTCCCAGTTGTTTCACCTTTTCAACACTTTGACCCCTGGCTGTAGCCTCTGTAGCAGCCCCTATCCTAAAGGAATGGGTCCCGAAATCGCCCGGGTCTAGGCCCGCCGCTGCGATTGCCATTGTTATCACCCGCTGAAACTGAAAACTTGTCAGTGGGGTGGCGTCGCTGTGTCTCAGCAAGCTTCCCCCCCATGCATCCGCCCTTCGCGCCAAATATTCCTCAACGCACTTTACCGGGCACATGGGGGACCCTCGCATGCGCTGGACAACAATACTGTCTCCCATAGCTCCCTGGTCGGTCTTGGACCTGGCTATAGTGACCACCATTGTATCCCCTTTTATCAGAATGTGTTCTCGACACAGGCCTCCCTCCACATCCTTCTTATTTTTTGCCACCACCTCGCTCCCCCGCATAGCCCCATGGAACGCTAATGCGAAAGCGGCCCGGAACAACACTGCCTCGAACTGAGAGGAACATGTCGTGGGGAGGACCGACATCAGCAGGGACAACCTCTCTAACCCAATGGGGCGCCTTTCGTCTACTCTACGACCCTCAAGACGTTGCCAACCACGCAAGGCCTTCTTTACCAAAAAGGACGATGTGGGGTCCTTGATGCCATGCGCCTGCGCCATGAATGCAATGGCGGCTCGGTGCCTATTGGCCGTAGCCGCTGATCTGCCTGTCCTGTGTAGGGCTACTAAAAACTTCAGGACGTACTCCTCCTGACCCCAATTGTCCCCTCCTGCCGGACCCAAAAATGCACAATAGGAACGAAACGCTCCTTCGTATGCCTTCCTTGTCCTGGGGGCTAGGCTTGCTCCCACGAGGTCTTGTAATCCGGGGCACCGAGTAGCCAGAGTGTTTCGGGAAATGGTGCCGCCGCTAGGTCCGCGGAAGGAAGATAACCCCTGAAGGCCTGCATGTGTGAACGAGAGAGTGCATCAGCCGCCTGGTTCAGTACACCCGGCACATGCTTCGCCCTAAATTGTACATTCAGTCTCATGCAAAGTAGTACAATTTCCTTCAGTAATCTCAATATCCACTTGCAGCGTGCTGCCTGATTATTTATACATTCGACTACAGTCATGTTGTCAGACCAGAACACCACTGAGCGATCTCGGAACTCATCCGGCCATGCCTTCAGAGCCACAAAAATGGGGAACAACTCGAGAAACCCAATGTTACCTGTGAGACCGCTGGTGTGCCACCACGTCGGCCATGTTTGTGCCGACCATCGATGACCAAAGATGGCGCCAAATCCCACGCTCCCTGCCGAGTCGGTCCACAAACCCAGCTCGTCCGAGGACGCTGGTGGCTTGACCCACACCACTCGACCGTTGAAATCCGCCGGAAATGCCAACCATATGCGCATATCCTGGCGAACCTCTGCAGACAGTCTCGTGCGATGGTGTCCTTCTTTGAGACCAACCATGGCTTGTGCAATAGAGCGGGAAAAGGGGCGGGCCATGGGTATTACTCTCAGGGCAAAGTTAAGCTGGCCCACTGCTTGTTGCAACTGATGGAGAGTAACTTTCTCTTTGTTAATGCACAGTTCCAGAGAAGCCCTGAACTTCGCTACTTTGTCCAGTGGCAAACGGAAACATCCCTCCACAGAGTCGAGCTCAATTCCAAGAAACTCGAGTGAAGTAGATGGTCCAACTGTCTTACCTGGTGCCAATGTCACCCCGAACCGCTCCATGAGCGTGCAAAATTCCCGTAACGCCTGCGCACATTGCGTGCCGCCGGCTGTCCCCAAGAACAGAAAATCATCTAGGTAATGCATAACCTGGGTATGGCCAGTGGCTTTGGTGAACGCCCATTGCAGAAAACAACTGAATTTCTCAAAATAAGCACAAGAGATGGAGCAACCCATTGGCATACATCTATCCATGTAGTAACGTCCTTGGAACACAAAACCTAACAGACGCTGATCCCGTGGGTGTACCGGGAGCAACCGGAACGCTGACTCGATATCTGACTTTGCCATCAGCGCTCCGGGCCCCAGGCGATTCAACATGGCGACGGCACCATCGAATGATGCGTACCGCACCGAACAAACTCCCGGGTCAATCGCATCGTTCACCGAAAGACCCCTAGGAGCTGACAAGTTATGGATCAACCTAAACTCCCCCGGGTCCTTCTTGGGGACTACTCCCAACGGGGAACAGATGAAATTAGTTACTGGCGGGTGCCTATATGGGCCAGCGACCCGGCCAAGCACAACCTCCTTTGCAATCTTTCTTTCTACGACCGCTGGATTATGCTGAGCCGACAGTTGGTTTCTACACAGTGATTCCCCTCGAAAATCCCCCGCCGGGATGTGGAAGCCATACAAGAAGCCGTTCCTTAACACCCCAGCGGAGACATGATTAGGGTATTCGTTTAGCCAGGGGATCATTGCCATGATATCTACAGGGGTAGGTAGCGGTAATCCAAGGCCCACATCAGACCTGTTTGGCCCCTCCTCTACCCCCTGTATCACCATTCTTGGCTCTGCACGAACTCTCGGGGTGGGAAGAATTTCCGCAACCTGCACACTCATGCCTGAACTTACATGTCCCTTTTGGCCTCGTGCACTTGCCTCTGTTAAAATTCCAACAGACCCCTTTTCTACCCCCGTTCCCACCACTCCTTGGTTGGTGGTCACCAGCGGGGCCTGCTCGAAAGGGCGCCGCCGGCTGATGGCGGGAAGGCCCCGACCCGTTCCCGCCAAGCGAGGACGACTTCGTCGCGCCCGGCAGGAGCTGCTTCTGCCAAGAGATCGAGTCGAGACAATCCCACGTCAGAGATGAATCGTACTCCTTGGCCTTACGAAACTTCATATCGTAACCCATCCATTCATCACCCTCATACGTTTCATAAAAATCCATTATACGTGCCTGATAGCAGGACAATTCGGTCAAAACCTCGGGCTTACGTTCCCCAATAATTGCAGTAAACATCGCAAAGGCCTTGGCCCAATTTGAGATTGTCTCATCAACACTGAATCCCGCCATTTTGGCTCGCCACACACTCAGGTGCCACAAATCCTTCTGAGTCTTAACATACTCCATCTCGCGATGGTCAGTCAGAAGAGAGAACATATTCACATACTTATCAGCCCAGATCAATTCCTTCGTGGCCAGCGGTATATGTTGGACCACCTTTTCCCTTCTTGAGGGCAAAGACCCCTCCCTTGCCATTGGCAATGCCTGCTTACCCGGCTCCATTGCTGGTCCCGCTGTGTTTCCGACGCCAGCTGCTGGTCCTTCCGAGGTCACCTGTGGGGGGACAAGAGGGAGGTTCGCCTTCGCGGCATCTCACGACTGCCGCAACTGCTGCATTAGTAACTTGGCCTCTTCGGCCGTGTCTCCCGGTGCCGTAGCACCCCCTGCTTTTCTGCCGAGCCATGCGGCCAACTGGGCGGCTAACTCCGGAGGCATATCCTCCTCGCTGGCGGGTGTGACAACAACCGGAATCGGTTGGCCCGCGTCCGGGACCGGGGCCTCGACTGGAATGACCGGGCTTACCGGGGGTAACTCGGGAACCGGGACCTCTCCCCCCGCCGCCCTATTCCTGACCCTTTTACCTCTCCCTGCGGGGACGACTCCGGGCAGTGCCGGTCCTATGACCTTCTTTGGTTTACCCGTATTGTTCAATGCTGCCATCTGTTTCTTCATGCTTGCCATATCTTTTATCAGCATGCGAAGCATCTGGTCAGTCCCTGACTTCTTTCCAGCCTTCTTGCCAGGCATTGTTGTCGGATGCTCGATCCTTGTTGCTCAACTCGGTCCTGGATCCGTAGGCTCGAAGTCGCTGAAAGAGAAACACAAAAATTACAAGTTCTCAAAATTGCTCCTTGTTCCGTCTCGGGCTCACGTGCAACGAGAGGGTGCAGCTTCCAAGCACAGGAACAAGAGGATGCTTCTTCGGATTGCAGCTCTTCTTATTCCTCTTCGGGAGGGCGTGTACCCTCCTCCGATACGCCTACGGGGCGTGGCCAACGGTGTAGGTGTCTAGGACAATGCTTCTTGGGCGGGAAAAAGGGGCGCCCCGGCTACGCCGCTTCGGGCATACCAGCCGTGACACGCCCCCGCCCAAAATGGCTTCCCGGGGGGATCCGGGCCCCTACCATACGTTCGGGGGGACCGAGTGGTCGCCCCTTTCCATTTGGCCCTTTATGAAATCATAGTGAAAACGTCCGTCAAAGGCCTAATATTCGAAAGTAAACAATATTAATTGGGGTTGACTTTAAAACCTTTCTAAAATGAAGGAATGGATTCTGTTGCACAGGTAAAGTATTGCTGTGCACATCGATCTGACAAATAGATTGTTTTGCAGTCACTATTGGTACCTTGCAAGAAAGTATATTTTCAGTTTGTTTATACTGTTCTATAGGGCAGTGCATTTTACAGATGGGCAAACAATAATTATCCCAACTTTTCATAGATGGCTCGCAAGACGCTTAATATCTTTAACAGGAGCAGATTGTAGTATGAAGTCCCAGCTTTAGTTACCAGACTAATTCTTCAGTTCCAGACCAAATTCTAATGTTTGAAATAGTATCTCCCTTTATTGAAGAGAGCAAACCACCCAACCTATAGGGAGACTATCCAGGAGACGGATTCCAGCTGGTTTGTCTTTTCTGAGTTTAAGTTCTTTCAGTGCAGAGCATTATATGCTAGTGGAAATACATTTTGAAAAAGATACACTAGTCTTAGTAGTCCTAAGACATTTAGTGTGGGAGCTTGCTGTCTTTTTCGCCAGTGACAAAAATAGTTATTTATTTTGTTACCTGTCCTTTAATTGCCTCTTGAAGCTACATCAGAAGCGGTTTTAGAAGTATAATCTTGCAACCAGATTTAGTTATGTTGACCTGGTGTACGTTTTGTGTTACTTAAAATGCATATGATGAAACTGATTATGCAATTAAATTTTTGCATCAGTAGTAGTAGTGTGGGGGGGGGGGAGGTTTGGCATGATGATTCTAGTTTTTGGAGGTCCGGAAGACCTGAGCTATCTGAGTTGGGCAGGGTCCCTTTTATCTTTAAAAGGCTGACAGAAGGACCTTTGTACTATTTCAGTGTTGGATCATTTTAATTTCAGGCTCCTTTTGCACCATCCAGTATGGTTTACTGAATGGAGCAATTTAAGAATTGATACACATTTTTCCCGTGAGTCACAGGACACAAGTATGTCATCACCATAAAAGTGGAAGTTTAAGCAAAAGGGTCTGTACTATTGCATGAATAGTTTCACTGATGTAAAACACAGGTTTGATAGTGAGAGCCCTGGTGAGTTCTGCATATCACTGGACCATTTAAGAGTGGGAGATTAGGCCTTGGTTACCATCTGCAATGTGTGTAAGATGTTGTGGTCCTCCTTCTGAAATACTGTGGGCATGCACTGAAATGGCGATGTGGGCATCATTTTAAAAACTCCATAGCTGCGTTGGTAGCTTAATAAAAGGCTGGAGTTTTTGGCCCAATTAGGTCAAGAGGTGATACTGAAATGGAGCGGGGTGAGGGGTGTTTCACCGTTTGATTGATCTGTGCTTGTAATGAGCTGTTGGTTGAGGCTCTCTGGTTTAGATGATGTGTGTATTGGCTGTCGTGATGACTGTATGAAAGTGACTGCCTGAGTCCTTGCAGAGTGCAAGTCCCTTGAGAAGAGAAGTATGGTGTTTTGTCTAGTAAGTCTCATGGACTGACAGGCGGTGAGAAATGATTCAATTTAAGCTTGCTCCTGACTGAGTTAAGTGTGCACTGTTGTCAACTGGGGAACCTGCAGATAACAGATTTGAATCCCAACAGAGTCAACTCAGCTTTTTATCCGTCAGCAGTTGATGCACTGAATAACAATGAAATGGTTAATTCAGGAGAAGTTTGCTGGTGGACTGACATACTCTAAGTCATATCGCTGGGATGAAAAGGATTTTTGCTTGTAGTTGTAAGTAAAAGAGAAGTTTTGTTTGTGATACTTTGAGGCATTAAAGTACACACTTTTTCACTCACATTTGTTATTTTGTTGGAGTGCTATCTTTTTGATATGTGTGAGCAAAAGAAACAGTGATTTTATTTTTTGTTTTAAGGCGCTGATTAGACAAAGAAAGAACAAGTGGTTGAAATGCAATTCTTCTAAGTTTTGGATATTGTTCAGAGGATGAACATAAGTTAAAATGTGGAAGTATTAAAAGAGCGTAATAAGGAAGATGGAGTACATGTAGTAAAAGAAGGTGAGCAGTAATAAGGTGTCCACATATTAAGGTAAAGAACAAAAGTTGAAGAGTAGTTCTCTGAAGATGTGCTGACGCTGTGCCATTCCTTTTGATCATAGCGACAACAAGGAGTACCCAGGCTTGCAGAAAAGTGCAACTTATCTGGGAGTAAGGGACATTTTCACAAGTGTTGCTCTAGTGAAGGGAAATGGGTACTTTTCCTCAACAGGTCAAGGCAGGAGAAGGATCTGGTCATGATGGTGGAAATAATATGAGAAATAAAGTATCACCACCACTTGCAGGAGTAGGGATTAATGTTAAGCAAGTACCAATGTTGGTGCATTCAGGAGCAGCTCAATCTGTGCTATCCAGTTGCACACTGAGAACAGGCGATAACATTGGACAGAACTGGCACTTCACCTTGGGGAAAACAGTGAGATTCCTATATGTGTCATTTGGGGGCTTCCAACTAATGTTAAGTTTTAGGCATGCACAGCAAAGGATTTATGTAATGATAAAAGGCGAATCATTGTTGAGAAGGTCACATCAAAGAGATTTGTGTATTGTGCTGAACTATTTGGGTCCTGCACAATACACAGATCTCTTGGATGTGACTGTCCCAACATCGCTATACCTTTAATAGTTGTTCATTGATGTCCCAGAGAAACAGGGTGAGCTCTGAAGTTAATTTGCTGAGAGTAGTGGGAATGACATAGGATGTCATAGTATTTTCAAATTTGTTTAGTGACTAGTTTTAGTCCCCTTGTGTCTGACTGTTGGATAATTTAAGGCAGTCTGGAATGCTGGCATATTGTATAAGGAGTCCGCTGTTCTCTCAGAGGAACATTGTGAATGAGCATATAGGAGGTATGAAAGAGATTGATTACCTCGTTGCCTGGGTTGTGTCCCATCAATCCCTTTTTTTATGCATATCATTCCATGTCTCTTTTAGTATGAGGTGTAGGTTGGACCAGCATATATAAATGTATGTATCACCAGCATTGGGGCAAGTTGTTGAATCATTTGGCTTTCAACAGAATAAGAAGGAATTTGCTAATCATCGTTCTGCTTAAATTGGGGGTACAAAACGGACGGTGTGTTATGGTAACATCCTGATGAATATTATACAAGTGGTATCTAGGGAAAAATGGAACCTGGTTCTCAACTCTTTTTACTGGGTCTTCCCTCTTCAATAGACTCTGTTAGACGAAGGGCAAGCTCCCTTGTCTCCTTCTTTTCTGGTGTATTCACCACTTTGTTTTTCATTTAAATTCACTCGTGCAGTTGCATCACCTAATGCTACTGTTGCTGCACTTGCTCCCACATTACCATTTTATGGTGCCCACTCTCTCCTTTCAATATCTTAATGAGTGGTCCATCTTTTTTGTGTCAAGTGTAATGTTCCCCAAATTCTTGTGCCACAACTGGTTTAACGGTGGCCCCTGCAGTTTGGTGGTAATTCTTGGCATATTGAAAGTCATGCAAGTCATAGTGGTTGTGCTATCCCTGGCTTAATGGTCGTAATTACTGGCATTTTGTAGGTATCCATAGTATGATGAGCCCACCTTTGGTCTAATGTTGGCCTGGCATGTTGTGGGTATCCATCGCGCATTGATATGAAAGAGAGGATGATTGCTTCAGTGCCTGGGTCGCATCCTGTTAATCCCTGCTGATTTTAATCATTCCGTGCCTCTTTTAGAACTGGAACAGTGATGGACCAGTACATTGTAATGTATGTATCACTAACATTGTGGCCGTGCATAATTTCGATACTTATTCACGTAGCAAGGGTATGTATGGCATGATGTGGTGCCCATTCTAGCATAATGCTGCCACTGGCTTCATGGTGGCAATTCACATCATCCATGTTATGAAGGAACAGAAGTAAATAATATTGAATATTTTTTAATTTCGTGCAGTCTCTGACAAGAAAAGAACCAGTTGAAGATATGTAACTCTTAGCTTGTGCATACGCGAAGTCGACCCAGGCCTAAGATGTCTTTACTGATGCCTGGATAGCAAGGTCAAACCTATTGCATATGTAGCTGCCTGATGATTTTTGGCGTGCTTCATTTAAGGGAAGTATTTTTGGTTTTTATGCAGATTTATACTTCTGTTTATCACGATTTTTAACTTCCACTTTAAAGCCTGCAATCAAAATATTTTCGTATTGCATTGTTATAAATCAGTAACATCTCAAACACCACAAAGGTTTTAAATGTTTTTGAAGTCTTTAAAGTTATTATAGTAAAACGTTGCACATTTATGCTTTTGATATTGTTTTTTTGTTCCGTTTTTCATGGTTTTTGTGAAGTAAACAGATGTTTAACTTGGATATTGGTATACCTCTGCCTCTGCCTCTAACATTTAATGGCGCTTGCTCTTCTTGTATTTACTATTTCCGTTTTAATGTATATACTTTCACGAGTGAAACCAACTGTTGCATACTCTATTCATATGTTTCCATTGCACAACATTGTAATTGGATAGCTCATTTTCCGTTCTGCCCCGTTTTATCTATACGACTATTTGCTTTTTCTATGCTTCCATATTTTTCTGTACTCAATAGTATCTGCATGAAAATGGAGTCAGTCACAGGGATCTGAAGCCAGAAAATGTACTATTATCATCAAATGCTGAAGACTGTTGTGTAAAGGTATTTGCCTCAGATCTTTCTTATTCACTGTTTTTTTCTTCTCATAACTACACACTTGAAATCGATACTTTATTTCTATGCTTAGTGTTTAGCAAACTGTTTTATATTTAAGTTATACACAAGTGTTGTTATTTGAAATAACAAATATAGCAATTGTATCAACATGTGCTTCATTGTACTGTTTGTAATGTATTGGATTGCCGCATTTCAGTAGTGATTTTCTTCTTCTTTTTTTTCATTACTCCTTACTGTAAAAGTGACCGCAAGTAGAACTGCTTGCAAACAATAGCAAGTTTATTTTTAGCAAATCCATGTCTGAGAAACCATCTCGAATACTGCCACGATTGCAATACTTGCACTTCTACCCTTCCTGAATAGATATAACCGGAGATTTTGACCGGTATGTTTTCCTGTCTTGCAGTGTCTTACACTGTTCAACTTAATTGCTGCAAACTAGTTTCGGACAGTGGTGAAAATAAATATGAATCCTTATGGATGTACCATTCTTTGTGTGTTAAAGACTTTGCTTGCTCTGAAATACTTTAGTTAGGTATATACATTTAATAAAAGTACAAATGCCTTCTTTTCCGCGCTGCTTCATGTCTAAGATGGTGCTAGATGGGGCTGCATCAAGCACAACTGTTGTCCTTATGCATGACATAAAACATGTTACCACCCCACCATCAGTTGCCAACTCAACGAACTCCTTCTCCTAACCATATACAACAAATAGGGTAGGTACTTCGTCGACCAGGAAAGTGCTATACAAATACTACAATACAATGCTATGATTTGTATTTTCAAAATAGCTGATATCTAGTGTTGGAGAAGAAACTTTACTCCTGCACCTGCATCCCATTTCCCAGGGCTTCTCCACGTAGAAAGTAATGCAGGAGCAGCTTGAAAGGGAAATTACAAATTCATTTTTTCTGTACAATTGTATTGATATAAGGGTTATTACCTCATCGTCCCTCCCTCGCTTCCCTTCCTTACACAATGAGGCATCCCTGCCTCACCGGACACCCATGCCCACGTGATTTATCATGTGAGGACTATAAATAGTCCCCAGCCGCCACACACCTCCTGTTTTTTTCTTGTCTCCCCATTAAGAGACGTGCGTCCCACGCGCTGGCCGTTTTGCGGGGCTGCGGTTATTATTCACATTCTGAGGGCTTCGCCCTCGCTTTACGCTGCCTGCTGGGTCTGGCGGCGCCGGCTTGGAATACGCGAACCTTCCTCAGTGCGTTGCAGGGGTAGCGATGCACTCTTCGGCGGCTATGCGGACAGGTTCTGGGTGACTGAGTCGCCGGCCCTGAGTGGCTGGGGCTGTAGTTTCGGTTCTGGAGGCCGGAATGGAAGACAGCGGCTGTTGGGTGTGCAGGTGATCCTCTGCTGGCTGTTTCTGATGCTCCATTGCAGTAGGGGCCTCGTGAGAGGTCGTTTTTATTCCTTTTTTGTTATTTACTGATTGGTTTTTCGTTTTCTTGCACTTTCATTGGTTACCTCCCAGTCTTTTATGTCTATTGGTCGGTTACTGGGCTACTCCTTATTTAAGGCTAGTCTCTGCTGTGCTTCTCTGACCATTTTCATTATGGCTAAGCGGACCTCCAAGCGCTTACGTGTTTTGTCCTCCTCTTCTGATGATGAGATGCCTATCCCGGCTCGTCGGACCAGGTCCCATGGTCCGGAGGATTCTTCAGCCTCTTGTCTGCTTCTGAGGTGCAGGCCATGATTGAGGCTGCTGTGACTCGTGCTCTGGAAAGCAGGGTTCCTGCGAAGCGCAGGTCTTCTTGTGCTGCGGTGGGTCCAGTGGGCTCTCCCTCTGAGGACTCTTCTTCTTCGGACACTGCCAAGCCTTCTACCTCTTCGGGGAAGTTTGTGCGTAGGGATGAGGTGCCTGCAATTCTACAACACATTAGGGAGAACTTGGGGTTTTCTCCTTTTTCTGCTCCAGTGGGGTCCGATAACATCTTTCCACAATATGTTAAGCCTCCGGCGCTCGCTATACCCTTTCATGGACGCATCAAGGACTTGATTTCGGGGGAGTGGCGGGACATGGAGCGCTCCTCAGTTCCTCGCTTTTTGCAGAAACTTTATTCCCTGGAGGAGTGAGAGGTCTCTCTTCCTCACTCTGTAAAGGTGGATGCCATGTTGGCCACTCTGATTGGTCGTACGTCTATCAATCCAGAAGATTGTTCTCCAACTGATGCCACTGATAAGAAGGTGGATGGTGCGCTGAAGAAGGCATTTTCCACTGGGAATTTGTCTTTGCGAGCTGGCGTTTACTCTGCGTATGCGGCGCAATCCTTGGTGTCTGACTTTGGGAAGCTGGCCACAGCTATTCAGGAGGAGACGGACTGTTGTGGCTTGCTTGTCCACATGGAACAGCAGGCTAAGCTCTTGACTGACGTCTCTTCGGATGTGCTTCGGTCTTCGGCCATGGCCTCTGGCTCCTTGGTTTTGGCTCGTCGGAATTTGTGGATGCATGACTGGAAAGCTGATTCTTCAGAGAAGTCCTCGCTCCTTAAGATCCCCTTTGATGGCAAGATGCTCTTTGGTGACCAGCTGGATAGTATGATCACCAAGGCTTTCAAGGATCGTAAGCATGCACTGCCTTACTGGAGCAAGGCGTCTGCCTCTGGTCCTCGCCGTTTCTGGAATCCGGTTCCGTCCTCCTCTTCGTCATTTCAGTCTTCCCGGCAGTTCTCTAAAAGCTTTTCTGCTCGTCAGCGCCAGTTCCGTCTCAAGAAGTCTTCTACCTTGGCTGGTCCCAAGACTCTGGTGGATGCCTTCAAGAGGAAGTCCTGACGTCGACTGTGTTTCAGCCGCAAGCCCTGGTGGCAGGAGGCTGTTGTCTTTCCTGGAAGCTTGGTGGCTGGATGTAAGGGATCTCTGGGCATTGACTATTATCAGGGGAGGTTATCTTATCGACTTTTTCGCCATTCCACCCGGCTGGAGCACCATCCTTACTCCTATCACCAGGTCTCCGGCCAGGAGGGAGGCTCTTCTGGAGGGGGTTCGGGATCTTCTGTCAAAAAAGGTGATCGTTCCGGTCCCTCTGGCACAGCGGGGGCAAAGATGTTATTCCATTTCGTTTCTGGTCCAGAAGGTGTCAGGGAGGATTCAGGCCGGTTCTAGACCTAAAAAGGGTGAATGGTTGGGTTCGGACCGTTCACTTCAAAATGGTGACCTTGCAGTCCATCATCCCGTTGGTGGGAGTCCGGGACTTCATGACATCTATCGATTTACAGGACGCCTACCTTCACGTTCCAGTGGCTCCGACTCATCCGCAGTTTCTTTGTTTTGCAGTTGGCAACTTTCACTTCCAGTTTGCGGTTTTGCCATTCGGGCTGAAGTCTGCTCCTCGGGTCTCCACCAAGCTTTGGGCTCCTTTGGTGGCCCTGGTCCACTGTCAAGGAATATTTCTTCATCCTTATCTGGACGATTGGTTGATTCATGCTCCCTCTTTCCAGTTGACTCTCAATAACACGGAGGTGGTTCTGGCCGTTTTGAGGGAGCACTGCTTTCTTGTCAATCTGGGAAAGTCGTTCCTTGTTTCGTCCCAAGATAGTCTCTTCATTGGGGCCCGGTTTCAGACGGATTTAGGGGTGGTCACTCTGCCCGAGGCTCGGATGACCAAGATTCATTTTCACATCCTATCTCTTCTGTCCGAACCGGTGCAGGTGGCAGCTCGTTGGCTCCAGGTTCAGGGGGATATGGTGGCCACTGTTTTTCTGGTTCCATGGGCCAGGTTTCATTTACACACACTGATGGCTCATATTCTGGCGCATTGGTCTACCCATTGCCTTCCCCTCTCTTCTCCGATCCCGGTTTCCTCTCAGATCAAGACTGCTCTGGGTTGGTGGCTGGTTCGAGGTCATCTGCTGAAGGGTGTCTCTCTCTCGGCTCCGGTTGTGGTGACCACAGATGCCAGCCTCTCTGGGTGGGGGGCCTGGCTTGGGGTTAATCGGTCCAGGGGCTTCTGGTCTCCCTCTCAGAGCAGAATGTCATCGAACTGGAGGGAGTTGGAGGCGGTTCTGTTGGGCTTCTCCCGGTTTCTGCAGGGTTCCGTTGTCCTGATCAGAACGGACAACATCACTGCCATGGCTTACGTGAACAGACAGGGGGGACCAGGTCCTCTTCTCTGGCCCTAGTGGCGAGGCGGTTGTTTGTTTGGGCAGAATCTCATCTGTTGGCGCTTTCGGTGATCCATATTCAGGGGGTGCCAATTCCCTTGCGGATGCCCTCAGCAGGGCCATTCCGTCCTATGTGGATTTCTGCCTTCGTCTGGAGTTGTGTGTGGATCTGACAATACGTTGGGGTGTTCCGGTGGTGGACCTCTTTGCGAATGTGGGCAATGCCTTGGTGGCCCGGTTTGTCTCCTGCGGTCGGGAGGGGTTGGCCTGGGCGTTGGATGCTCTCTCCTGCCCTTGGCCCCGCGGGCTTCTGTATGCCTTTCCTCCTTTCCCCCTTCTTCTCCGCTTCCTGCTGCGGGTACGCTCCTTGGGGTCTTCTGTGATTCTGGTGGCTCCGGCTTAGCCTCGTGCCTCCTGGTTTCCTATCCTGGTGGAGATGAGGTCGGAGGTGGAGTGGTTACTGCCTCTGTCTCTGCCCCCTTTGATCTTCCCGGCATTGCAACAGGATGTTCTGGCCCGGATGCGCTTGGCGGCTTGGAGGTTGAACGCTTAGGTCTTCTGCGTCAAGGGGTTCCTTCTGGTTTGACCTCTACACTACAGGCGGCTAGGCGCGCGTCGACCAACAAATCTTACCTGCGGCACTGGCGTTCTTTCAGTCGGTGGTGTCTTGTCAAGGGTTTGGACCCTACTTCCTCTTCTATGTTTGAGGTTATGCTGTTTCTTCAGGAGGGTGCTTCCTTGGGCTTGAAGGTTTCTTCCCTTCGTTTGCAATGGGCTGCGATTAGGGCGTTTAGAAGCTCTTGGGGCAATCTCTCGGATTCTGAGGGGTTGGTTAGCCGCCTTTTTAAGGGTTTGGGTAATGTTCTTCCTACCCCTCGGAGGCATTTTCCAACCTGGGATCTGTCTCTGGTCTTGGACGCTTTGATGGCCTCTCCCTTTGAGCCCTTGCTTTCTGTGAATCTGTGCCTGTTGTCCTTCAAGACTTTCTTTTTGGTGGCCATTTCCTCTGCTCGCCGCCTGAGTGAACTGGGTGCTCTTTCTTCCAAACACCCTTTTTGTCGAGTTTTTGAGGACAGGATCGTGTTGCGACCAATTCTTCCCTTTCGTCCTAAAGTGGACTCTCGGTTCCACAGGGATCAGGAGTTGGTCCTTCCTTCCTTTTTTTATTCCCGTCCTCGGACTCTGAGGTACGGCTACACTCTTTGGATGTTAGGAGGGCTCTCCTGGTCTATTTGGAGCGGGTCGCTCCTTTTCGTCTTTTGGATTCCTTTTTGTTAATTTTGAGCCTGTGAATCGGGGTTTGCGTCCTTCTACTCCTTCCTTGAGTCATTGGGCTCGTTCGCTGATTTCTTTGGCGTACAAGGAGGGGGGCACCTTTCTCCTTTGGGGGTTCAGGGTTGATCCACTTGCTCCATGGCTGCTTCCTTTGCGGAGGTCCAAGGGGCTTCCATTTATGTGATTTGTCTGGGCTTCACCGTTGACCTTTGCCTTTCATTACTGAATTGGCCAGGAGGTTGACTGTGCTGATATCTTTGGTCACAGGGTTCTTTCCACTATGATTCCTGAATAGTGGTTTTTCCCTTGTTTTCTGTGTTTTTTTATGAACCTATTTTTTGCATACCTTCTTTGGTTGTCCTGTTTGGCTTTGTACATCTCATTGTGTAAGGAAGGGAAGCGAGGGAGAGTCGATGAGGTAATGCTTCAATTACTTACCGGTAATTGCATTAGTCTGAGTCCTACTCCCTCGATTCCCTTACTTACATCCAGGGGCGGTGGGTGACATTTGAAAGTGGTGGGGCGCAATGTGATTTGCATACAGCACCGTAGCGAGCGCGAACCCCAAAAGGGGGTATTGGGGGGGTAACCCCCCCCCCCCCCCCCCCCCCCAAGAAAATTTTGAAAAAAAAAGAAGAAAAATCGTGCATTTTCAAGCAAATTTGAGAAAGCAGGAAGGTTAAGAAAGCAATTGTGGAAGTGCAGTTATTACATTAATAGTTGGCATAACTTAGGTAGCTGCTTATTCAGTATAACCACAGAGCTTCATACATTCTGTCCTATTACGCTCAGGTGCTGAATTCAGACTATAAGACTTTCATGAAAATCTCAGATTAACAATATTCACACCAAACGAGGCACTCCACACTTTTCTGGCTAAGAAACGCATTTTAAATTACTGTAGGACTGGTATATACATCTGGCGAAACTCCACAAATAATACCCTAGTGCTAGTGCGCCTCGCTGCGCTGGCGAGATTGTGATAAGTTAACATAGGTGATCTACTTCATATGTCGTGGCCTTGTCCCAAATATACGGCCCCCTCCTTGTGCTTGCTTTCGTGCCCCTCAATAAGAGAATAACATTCCGCCTCCTAACCCACGCACACAAAGCACTTTACGAACTTGGACCCGAATGCCTCAACACACGACTCTCCTTCTACACCCCCCCCCCTCCCCCCCCCCCCCTGCCAACCCCCCCCACCGCTAGCTACGCTCTTCCAATCAAGCCCTTGCTGCTGTACCCCGCATCAACAAAACCACCATGGGAGGAAGATCCTTCTCCTACATGGCGGCTAAAACCTGGAACTCACTTCCCACTCACCTTCGCCTCACTCAGAACCACCCAGCATTCAGAAAGCAACTTAAAACCTGGATATTCGACAAGTAACTCCCCACCCTTCCTCAAGCGCCTTGAATTGAATTGAATTCCCTCGTTGTGCTTGCTTTCCTGCCCCCTGTTCCCTCGTTGTGCTTGCTTTCCTGCCCCCTGTTCCCTGTGTGTGGCTCTCTGTGTGTGTGGGGCTCTGCGTGTGTGTGTGTGGGTGGCTCTGTGGTTGCGTGGGTGACTCTGTGTGTAGGTGGCTGTGTGTGTGTGTAGGTGGCTCTGTGTGTGTGTAGGTGGCTCTGTGTGTGTGTAGGTGGCTCTGTGTATGGGTGGGTGGCTGTATGTGGGTGGCCGCTATGTGCAGAAAAACACTTGCGAGTGCAAAATGAGGGTACAGTGTCTGCCCTTAAAGTCCATTGAGCTCTGCACCGTCTTTCAATCAACACACCCTACACAACAGCGGTCAATGAACCAATCCAGAGAAGAGTGGGAGCACGGAGGACCACACAAGACATGATGAAAGGCTGACCCAACAGCTGCCGATGGACCACACCAGAGAAGAGTGGGAGCACGGAGGACCACACAAGACACGATCAAAGGCTGACCCAACAGCTGCTGATGGACCACACCAGAGAAAAGAGGGGGGGGAAAGAGGGCGGTATAAGACTATCAAAAGCCAACCCAACAGTGAACGAGAAGAAACCCCAATGAAGTAATGCGATATGATTAAAAGCAAACTCAGTGACTGCTGATATACAGTGTGGCAGAAAGGAACAAATATGGCTTTACAGAAGTGTGATAATGACATTCAACTCAATTTTAAAGGGAGTGCTGATAGAGAGAAGGTAGGGGTGAGAGTGAAATGATGTTAATGAAGACAGCTCAGCATCTATCAACATTGCTGGATAATAGAGAGAAGTCAGGGCGACAAAAAGCTGCACTATGTTTCAAACCAACCTTAACTAAATGTGTAAATGTGCGGTCTGACACCAATCTGATAAGACTGGGCTGATTGTTAAAACAATACCACGACGATCATGCCCATGCCAAGCTCCCTTTATGTGCCCGCACACAGCCACACACTATGGCAGTAAGCACAAGCACAGCACACTCTTTAATGTAGGTAGACAAACTCTGCACGTGCACACTGACTTTTATTGCATATAGGCACCCACGCTTAATATATGCACAGACTCACTTTCCTTGTACAAACACACTCGCTGTATGCACTCAGTCACTACCCTTGAATGCACACATGCTTCGTGTGAGGCCACACTAGGACATGCTTCCCGCAGGAACGTGTAGGCCACGCCTGTCTGCCCACATCTACACTCTCCTCTATACAGATATACGATGCCCTAGTGTGTCCTCACCCACACTGTCCATGTTCACACTTTCCCTGCTGCCCAGGGTTGGACTGGCCTAAGGGGCAATCAGGCAGTGTTCGAGGGGCTAATCTTACAGGTCAGCGTGTAAGAAAGTTTTTGGCTTGTTTTATTACCTGCTGGGAGGGTTTTTATTGTGTATTTTCCCTGATATTGTCACACATGTTGCCTGCAGCTTGCACAAATGCATGCAGTCTCCCATTACCTTTATTCTCCCATCTCTCACGCACACACAAACCACATATATTGACATTCGCAATATGCCTTTGTGCTCCCTCCACACACACTACCCCTGTTCTACACATTATGGGATGCACACACGCACACACACTGAACTCTAATCACACACAAACACGCATACCCACCTGCTTTCCTTGTTTAAGTGTGTGGGTTTAGGTTTAGTTGAAATGATTTATGGTTAGGAGTTTAGATTTGGGCTGAAGGGGTTGGGCGGGAGGTATTTATGTGTTAAGATGTAAGTACATGGGTTTAGGATCAGACTTGAAGAAAGATGTGGATGTAGCTATAAGATTTGGAGGGGGTTAGAGGTGAAGTCTCTTCCCCTTGGTTCGAGTTAGGCCTTGGTTTGGGAAGGTTTAGCAGAGATGATAGTCCAGATCGGATTACTTCAAATGTACAACTCATATTTCCCAGGGTGTACACACAGACCCCTTTCTCTCAATGGCTACTCACCATCTCTCTCTCTCTGTCTCCGCACCCTCCTCCCCCCAGTTCTGTAGACAGCCACAGTATGCCACCGGGGACTCAAGTGTACCTGCAGCACACACTGACCCCGAATGCCCCCTTATCTACCCTCAACCAGACCCAACAAAGACATGCCCACTTAACAGCATACATGGAGGGAGTCTTCCAATGGCTATGCCAGCGTGCCAACACGGGCTTTCCATTTGTGCTCCACGCACCAGTGTATGCCCACATGCAGCATGCAAATGTCCTGTCTGGTCCAAAACAAGCATGCATTGGATTCTACGAACCTCTTTCATGAACTTCTACTCCTAAAATGTCACCAACACTCTAAACAAAAATATATGGCTGCATTTTCAAAAGTATATATACTTTTTTTGCACTAGACTACGTGGCCTTGAATTGTTGCAGGCTGGCCACCTGTTCGCAGAGGCAGTGTCAGTCGCAGAGAGAAAGAAAGGCTCTCTCAGACTCTAATGATCAAGGTGTGCCGCCTAACGGCACGTGCCTATGCGAGCACATGTGCATCACTGCTGCTGGCCGCTGTGGTTCTGGAATTCCGGATCCTGCTGTAATATGGTACCGAGGTCCGACACTCGTGTCACAAAATGCCATCGTACCATGACGAATTTGGTATCGGCAGACCGGTAATGATTAGGACATTATCCCTGTGCATTTTCGTCATGATTGGGCAATGCTAACACCCTTAAATCGTGGTTTCCGTTCCGAACCCTCGGACTCCATTTTGTGAACGGCATCCATCTTGTGCCTTGCCCTCATATAAGTCAATTGATTAAGGTCGAGCTTGATCTGAAAGGACACGTCCACCTTAGCTGACTTCCCCATGACCTGGCCGAACTGACTCTACCGCCTCCAGCCAAACCTGTTTGGGCAGCCCCTCGCCCAGTGGCCGAATGAGATAGCATCAATACATAACATACCATAAACCATTCACCACCTACAGACCATGTTTTCTGCACACATACACCTGTCCATGTTCCTTGTTTATGGCCAGTTTTATGACAAGGAGGTGCCCTGTTCTATTGGGGTTTTCATCGATATCTGATTGTAATTCCGGGCTGGGCTGAGTCATCTATCACAAACTGGACATCTAAAATATGGGTTGGCCGTCATGACTTCGCGTTTTGCTCTATTGTGTAAATATGTGTATGACCGTATCATAAACTCAAGAATTCTTGCCTGAAGTGTAAAACCGTGTATAAAAGGAGAAGGCTGGTTCTGTAAAAACGAACAGTCTCCTGAGAACTTACGGCCCGTGCTGTCGTACTTCTAGGACACATGTTACTTGGTTGCAGCCAATAAAACTCGATCTTTGACTTCACCTAGAAGACTCTTGGTTTCTGTGGTCCGGAACAGGGAGAACTCAGAGGTCTTCGGGTGTGATCCCCTGGCACCACCGGGTTCCTAAAAACCCGGAACCTCACCGCGGGTTCAGGTGTGCAGGCCCTTGCGCATCTCACATACATTAAACATGGCGGTGGGGCTGAGGTGGAGCTGCCAGGGTGGGGGGGGGGGGGTTGTGGTCCGCGTGATCCGTTATCTTACCAGATGCCCGTCCGGTGAATCTACCACAGTGACTGGGGCACCGGGCTGCCGACACCCCCTCTCGGTTTAGCTTCCATGGGTGCCCCTGAAGCAATCCACTCGTATTCCGGGTGGCACAGCTGTGCCCACGCCACTCGAGCTCCACCTTCGATCCCGGACTTTTGCCAGAAAAACAAGCCCCTCCCCCCGGTCTTTATGAATACTCTGATTCCCAGATACCCCATTAACGCACAATTCTCCAAGGCATGCAGGTTCGCCATGTGCAAAAGTTAGCAAAGGATACTCACTCGTACAATGATCCCTCAATGTGCTGTGGGGGTGTTGTTTGTGTATGTTTATATATCTTTAAGACTAAGAGTGTGGCTGTATATTCATCGTATTGTAACATGTTGTGAACCTTGGAGCGGGGGTGTGCGTGCAGTCTTTAATTGCGTGAGTGTCTACCCAGTGAGTATTAGACGCAGTGACAATGTTGGTCTGTGAGTGTGAGTCCCGTGCGTGCGGCACTTAGAGGGTCGAGGTCCCGTGCGCAGGCTTTAACTAATGTTTAGGAAGCTGAGCGGTCTCGGACCCCAGACACAGCTCTTGCCCCTCCCTCTTTCTCCAGACATCCTCCTCACAGCTCTTGCCCTCACTCGCTCCACGCCTTCCTTCCCTGCTATTACCTCGGTCACTCCCCCATCCTTCTAGCGTCCGCTTCGGCACTCCTGGGTCTTGAATCTCCCGCCCCCTACTTCCTCACGCCTCGAGACGGAGCACGAACGGGCTGCACGTTAGCGCAGCAAACTATTACTAACCGATACACTCAAGGGACAGACTACTCAGTACTCACCCAGACAGGCAGCGACGCTGCGACGGAGAACACACCAGGACTGGAACTGCACTGACACTCCACGACACCGGGGCCTGCTTGCTAGTTGCTTCTCCTCCTGGCTCCTGCCCGGGGTCGCGCCACTCTGCCCCCGCCCACCCACGCGTGGCATCCAATAATGGATGTTGCACAGTGGGCCAGCCAATCCTGGCGCTGCATGCAGCGCCAGGATTGGCTTGGGTGGCACATGAACTGCTCGCCCTAGGCAGCCATTCAAGCCCGGCCCGGCCGAAGCCGTACCTCCAGCCCCTTCTCTATGCCTAAGGGCATCGGCGCATGCGCGGGCAAGTCTCAGCCCGGGGGTATCATGCGCACAGTGCTGGCCTGCTGCAGCTGCTGTCACTCAAGCAGCTGCAGCAGACCAGCCGCCCCGCCCCCACCCCCTCCGAGTCCGACCGCACAGCGCACCATACCATTGAGGCATTGACGTGACGTCACGTCACATGATCCCGCGCTGTTGAAGAGAATATTATATTACGAGAATATTACTAGTGTGTAGTGCACGCACGGTGCGTCCAGGGTTTAGTGGGGCTACGCCCCTACGCCCCAATGGACGCACCGCGCCTGCTTACATCCCTCCCTCCCTCCCTCCCTCCCTAATGGTCCAGGCCAACCTTTTGGTATGGTTTCGATCTATGTGGCATTACAGGAGGTGTGTGGGGGCTGGAGACTATTTATAGTCCTCACGTGATAAATCACGTGGGTATGGGTGTCTGAGGCCGGGATGCCTCATTGTGCAAGTAAGGGAAGCGAGGGAGTAGGACTCAGAGTAATGCAATTACCGGTAAGTAATTGAAGCATTCTATACTATTGGTTAGTTCACTTATTGAGAAGATATTGTAGAAGAAACTAAGATTTGCAAAATACAATTAAACTTTATGAACATTTTGGTTCATTTTCTAAAATCTAATAATTCTTTTAGGTGTAGTGAATAGCTCTGTAAAATGTAATGGTTGAACAGTACCTGCTTAAATACTGAATAGAAATCTCAGTTTGGGCTTTTTACTTACTACTTACAATGAAAATACTTTGAAGTTGGCATACTTGAGGGACTTCCTCATGTATGTATTTGGCCTATACAAACAAATAATTTAATATTCATCAATGAACTTACCCCTTTCCCAACATGATAGTCTCACAGGATAAAACAGTTGCTGCTTAATAAACCCAATGTTTGCTAAATTGCAGTACTCTCACGTTGCGCACTGGTAGAAAGTTGAACGCATGTCCTTCAAGACCAAAGCATGTTCTGAAATCTGCATTTTATTAGACCTACATCACAGCTAAAATGTATATATTGAGGAATGCTTTGTAAAAATGCACATAATTCCAGTCACAGACATTCCGGCTGCTGAGCCGTCAAAGAAAATATTACTTTGAAGCGCCCTTTTCTAACTATGATTTGATTATGCATAATTTCACTGGAAAGCAAAACCTGTGCCTAATGGGTACTTTTTTCCTCAGAGGTTCTCTCATTTGAAATATTCCTTGCCTTCCGACTTAATCCCACCCTTTTATCCTGTCAATATATATCTGATAGGACCAGAGCAACTCATGTTTTGTTGCAGTCACAACATCACACAATTTGATTGCACATGCTCTACAGAGGTACCGCTTACTGTCCAGAATATCAGTTGGTTCTTCCATGCACTATATACATTAGACTGCAGAGCTCACCCTCATTTTTGTATTCTATTTATCATTAATTTTCCATAATTCGCCTCAAATGTTATTTTTTTTTCCCATATGGCTATTTTTCTACCGCCCTCTGGGTTCCAGCCATGCATCAGACATAGAGCCTCTATCTCAGTGACCTGCTCCATATGCAATTGGTTGCATCTTGAAAGCCACAAGGCAGAAGGAACTAAACTAAGTATAAGGCCCATTTAGATGGACCCGACTTTAAATTGAATTGAAAGGAATGGGAAGAGAAATTCTTTTACACCTCTGAAGAGAACAATAAGAAGGAACTCAATGATCCTCTTCTCATTCCTTTTCAACATAGAGCACTAAAGAGGAGAAGCGGCATAACATGGCACTCCCTAGCAGAGAAGGCCTCTTCTTTTTTGGAACATTTGCCTAAGTTGCTTCAAATTCTTTCCAATGCATGAGTTAACCCAAATGATCCTCGTTGTTTGGGCCTCTTTTGACAGACCTAGGTCTAAAGTGCTGCAGCTGGGTGGTCAGATGCTGAAAGTAATGATGCAAAGACGTTGCCAAGCTTTCTTTGAAGTCAGTAAGGTGAACTCGCACTGTCCACGGTATTGACGTTCTCATGAGTGATGGAGGATGAGGTTAACGGGACTTTCAGCGCATCCCCACATACTTCTCCTGGCCATTCCGTTTGATGGCTTCAACCTTTCCGGAGCACAAGTAGAGAAAAGCTAGTGCCCCTCAGTTATCCATCCTCAAAAGCAGCATTTCTTCATGCCTGAAACTGCGTGTAGAGAGGCTGTACATGGCTGTAGCTGCCAGCTTCCAAGCATTCCAACTTTCGCATCAAACCCATATTGATGCTTTTAACTTGCCAGCTCAAAATTCTCTAGATGCTCTCTACTCTCTTGAATACCGTGATGTTCGAACAGTATTTTTTCACCTTTTGACTTATGTGCCCCCTCTCCCCCCCAACCGCCCCCCCCCCCCCCCCCTCACCCTACCCTTCATCATTGCTGGGATCCGAGGATCCCACTGAATCATTGGAATCTGGGGACACCCACTGAGTTATTACTGCATAGCAGGGATGAAGACTTAAGCACTTTCAAACATTTTAACTGCAAACAATATCAATCAAATATAGAAGCGGGCATCCATCAAACAAATACACAAATTAAGTACTTGCTTTAGTTTCCAAACAAATAGGAGAAATAAATCAAAAATATAATTTTAATTTGAAGGTTGAAGGTTTTCTAAATTCAACTTGACCCACTGTTAAATGCACTTGTACTGCTCCCATGACTCAACCTGAGGATACTACCTCACTTTTTATGCTCCAATTTCAAATTCCTTTGCATTTGCGGACTGTTTTAAAATGGTTAACTTTACATTTTGCTTTTTTACTTATATACACTTTCTTAATCTGTTAATATTATTTAGTTTTCTTAGCAGTTGTACCCCCTGAGTAGGCTTTGCGTACCCCCAGTGGTCCCTGGACCACAGATTAAGGACCACTGCTCTAGAAGTTACCTCCAGCTCCCCATCCTCTTGATTCTATTCGTGCCTTCACATTCTCCTTGAAAAGGTGTAAACTTTGCTTCACAAAACTATGACTGAGCTCCGCCCAGCTCACGATCTTGGTGCCAACTCTTTTCAAATTTTGCCCGTTTTGGCTTATTGTGAAACATTTATAAATGTATATGAATCACGACTAAACTATTGTAATGAAATTACCTTGAGTGTGTACTTTAATAAAGGGCACATTTATTATCCCTATATCTCGCATTCAACCAAGTATTGCCTGGTGTTGTCGGCTGAAAGTCCCTGTTGAATTTCCTGTAGGGTATAGAGTAAGCCCTTTACCATTTTACAATACGTGTTTTACTTTTAAACGGGTTTTAAAAATTGTCTGATGGTGAATGCTGAAGTTCTACACCATATGTTTGACAGTATAATTGCTGAATTTGGACCACTTTCCCACAAACATCATAATGTTACTCCTAATTTTGTTTTTGTAGATTTCTGATTATAAGGATTTTAGAAAATTCTGAAGCTTGTGCTCGGAAATCTAGGCAATTCATAGATTTCTTTGTACACTTCTGTTACCGTACACCAAGCAGACTATCATCTGAGCATCTGCCGCCGTAATGAGCATTTGCATTTAACCTATCCTCTTTTTTGTGCTCTCCCTGAAATCATGTGTGAAAATACTTTGTGTTGTGGCATCCTTTCCCTCTGTCCTCCACCAGTGGAAACGATTATGCACCAACCCTGACCTCAAGTGTACTTGTATGAATGATCTACCTTATTGTAATAAGATCCATGTGTTTATATAAATGTATGTGGAACTGGGTTATGTGAATCTAGATCTGTGGTTTGTGTGTGCACTTCATCTGAATGAGGGTTCACAAAACATGCAGTGAATGTGGTCCATGGACACTACCGCTTGTATCAAACTTTTGTCATCGTGTGTGATGCTCTTACAGTTTCTTATGAAATTCCACAAAATAGGCAGGGCATGTTTGTATCAAATTGCTTCTTTTGTTTTTAAATGTAAAAGTAACTATGTCTATGCTAAATGTGACGATAACTTCATGTAGTTTTGTATTGCTTTATGATAGATTACAGATTTTGGCCAGTCGAAGATTCTTGGTGAAACGTCGCTCATGAGGACATTATGTGGCACTCCAACCTACCTTGCTCCTGAAATATTAACCACAGCTGGCACCGCTGGGTATAGCAATGCAGTGGATTGCTGGAGTTTAGGGGTTATTCTGTTTGTATGGTAAGACTAAGCTTGATGTATGTGCTGTCAAGGAAGAGTGGAGATCAGTGTTGTCCAAAGCCTTAGGCTATGTCTTAGTGTTGAAGTCCTTGCAGATGCCTTTTCTACCCTATTAAAAGTTATTTAAATGATTTAAACTGCCTAACAAACCTTCGTTTGAACTTCAGTGTGTGATATTTAGTTGCAGGGGTTTCTTTAAAAGCCACCCCTTTATTCAGCTTGTTGGCACAATCGCCCAGGCCAGCTATACTATGGGAATTCCCTCTCTTACAACTACCTAGCTGCACCAATGTAGTCTTTAATATTGTCCAGATTTACAGAATCCACATTTCATTTGATGAAACACCATATTGGTATCATTCACTATATAATCATCTTGGTAAGAAATGCTAAATATAGTTATCTGCCCAAATAGCATTAATTCCTAAGCCATTTATTTCACCCCTTTAGTAGATCTAGCTTTTCAGTTGTCGGGATCATTCATTCCAACTTGGAGGTGTTGCACACTGAGGCCTAATGTCTTTTTGAGCGTCTACTCTTACCAAATAAAACGTCAAGTGTGCTAAGCTGAAACAAAGTTGTTGTGGCACAGATGCTCTGGGCTAAAATAGAGGAATGCTTCTAAGTAAAAATCTAAATTGTCTGCCCACTGTTTGTAATTGCAAAATTGACTTGTTGACACTAATGGTAACCATAAAGCATATTTGTTTCTCAAGAGAAACCAAAAATTGTGAATATACCAAATCAGGAAGCCTGACTATGACTTAATTTTAAAAAGCCTCAACATATGTTATTCGAATTCCTACATAGTCTTCTAGTCACCCATGTATCCAATCTGAGGCCATGTGCACAATAAAAAAAGAAATATCCTGGTAAAAGGCCTGCATTTCGTTGGGTGATCTGGCTTTCTGCTGTATGCCCGAAAAAAACTGGGCGCATGCTGCTTTAATACAGGTTATGTTAAAATAAACTTATAGAGCGCATTTTTCACCCAGGGGTATCTAAGCGTTATCTGCGGACATACGCCATCAGCAAGTCACAGAACCACCAGCTCAAAAAGGCCCCCATGCCTTCAGGAAAAGCACAGTCTTCAGATTCTTCCTAAAGGGAGGAGATTAGTTTCCTTCCGAAGTTTAGCTGGTAGGCGGTTCCAGGCCTGAGGGATAGTGCTGGAAAAAGCTCTACCGCCTATGGATGCAAGGTTGAACCTGGGACAGACCAAATTACATGCCTCAGCTGACCGAAGGGCCCTACTTGGCGTGTAATTGATCAGACGGTCCTTGATATAGCTAGGGGCTGAGCCATAGATGGCCTTGTGTGCTATACAGAGGCTTTTAAATTTGGTTCTCTGAGCAATTGGAAGCCAGTGTAAATCCTGTAGTAAGGGCGTGGCGCGGGTCTGCCTGGGTTTTTTAAAGATTAGTCTGGCCGCGTCGTTCATTACAACCTGAAGCCTAGCCAGAAGGGTTTTCGGTAGTCAATAAAATAAAAGTAGTTGATGTAGTCAAGACATGCCAGGATCAGGGCAGAAACCGCCATTCTAAGAGTGGAAAAAGACAGCAGGGAAGATAGTTTCCGGAGCTGACGCAGCAGGCTTACACATGTGCCTACCACAGCCGACACTTGCTGTGTCATAGATAGTAGGGCATCAATTTTGATGTCTAAACTCTTTACTGCCACTGCAGGTTCTGGAAAAGGTCCTAGTTCTGCCGGCCAGAACAAATCGCTCCATGGATTTGAAGCTGTGGTGACTGCTAGGACTTCGGTTTTGTCCGGGTTTATTTTTAATGAATTAGCCAACATCCAGTTGATAGTGAACTTGAGAATGTCTTGCATTCTCAAGTAACCCGCCGATGAATGGTCAATGTGGATCAGAATTTGAGTGGCATCGGCATAATTATAAACCCTGCAGTCCATCTGGTTTAATGCTGCTATCAGAGGCTGCAAATAGATGTTAAAAAGCAGAGGTGATAGAGCTGAACCCTGGGGCAAACCACAGATCAGCTTGGCTGGCTTAGACACCAGATCCGCTAGTTGGACTCGCTGCGAGCGTTCTGCAAGGAAGGAAGTCAGCCAGGCCACAACCGTGCCCTGTATCCCTTGGTCCTTAATCGGCGACACTAATCTGCCATGATTGACAGTGTCAAACGCCGCGAATAAGTCCAATAAGACCAGGGCACACAGAGTCTCAGGTCATCCAGCACAGAAAGTATAACCAATTCCGTGCTATTCAAGAATCTTCCACATATTAATCCACCACCTCTAGACTAATTGATAACCAACTGTGAATTTGCAACCAGGTTACCATTAATTTAGGTAAGAACTCAAAACTTTTCTACATGAAAACTTTTAGGAGATGGGCCAAAACTGGTCCACGCTGTGAACCCTTCTACCTATTGATACCCTACCTCCTTTGGGTATAGGGCCCAGGACCGAGCAAAGAAATTTGCTTTGCTGACTCCCACCAGACTGGGAAAAGTCTATTACACCATTTGCCCCGCCCACTCAAAAGTCTTGAAAAGTTATTGCTAAATTGCAACAGGAAAAGCCTCACCTAACTAAGGGATTTTGCTGAACATTGACATCCCTAGTCACTTTCCAGTGTCTTTTTTAATAACAGAGGCATGCTTGCCCAGTAATACATATAGGTGTACCTCCTATGACAGGCCCCCTTTTCGTGTTATTCTTCACATGTTCCTTGTTTCCCCACCCATCATTGTAGATATAAATCTACTTTTTTCATACTTGTGACTTCACCCTTGTTCTTTTTTTTAATCTAAATATGCTGCTTTTTTCGAACTCTAGTCTCCTTCAGCTTCTTAAGCTTATGTTCAGCTCTGCTTTAAGCCATGCTTATGTCTTTGGCTATTTTCAGAAAAGATTGAGGCATGAAGATTCACTAAAACCAGCTAGCTCCGCCGACCACGCAAACCTTTTGGCAGGAGATTGCTTGACACCGGAACAGAGCCTGGCTCAAGAGCACTGAGCTACACTGTTGTCGCTGCCACTCCAGGTCCTGGAAGGACAGGATCTTGCACCATGGTCTCTGGTGCAGTCCTGGACTCTGGCCGTCCAGGGTCATAGCCAGTATGGGAATTCGGTCTTTTCTGGATGTCATTGCTTCAGATGTCCCCTCTGGCTGTGTCCCTCTGGTGAAAGGCGTTTACTAAATGGCAGATCGGTGTGGCATCCCCAGTTCATCAGTTACGGAAAGACTGTAACATCTTAAGTTGGTGTGCTCCCATTCGCTCAGTTCCAAACTAAGGACACTGAGAAAGATATATTGTCTGGGGAATGAAGAGATGGTTAAAATAAGAAGATATGGTGCAAGGCCACTTCCATAAAAAATATAAAATTGTGAAGTCTGCATCGCGAAGGTAGGCTACAAAAGTCAAACATGGCTACACTTCCATGTAAAAACCTATGTCCATGACTCCACTGCTCGCCCAACCCCTTAGCATGCTTGTGTCATCTGCCTCTCTTCTCTCTGTGAATGTTTTTTCCCAGTTTTTATAACTTGATACTGAGTGCACAAACCTGTATTACACACCTATACAAGGAGTTTCCAGCCCCACTAGCTAATGGGATATTCGCAAGTTATTATTGGTTTAGAGTAAGAATAACAAAGTTGCCTTAACAGTTACTTTGAACTTTGATGACATTGACCTTCAATACAAAACTAATAGCTTTCCAGATGAATCAGTATGCACAACCTACTACAACCTGTAATACGTATTGTAAAACATGGCAGTGATTCACAGCCTATCATTGGGCTCACCTTTGGGTAAACTTTGTCTGTGGGAATTCCGGCTATAATGTAAGTGTTAATAAGATGTATATCTCAAAGTTGTGGTGAAAAAGTACTGTCAAATACCACATGCTGTAATCCACAGCTCTATCCCCCAGTAAAACCTATACACCAAGTCATTTGAAAGTGTGACTTTCCCAACTTTTTAAACACAAGGATTAAAAGTTATTTAGTCACAATATTGCATGGTGTGGCCTTTATCTTTCGTCTCAACAGCTCTTTCCAGTTGTTTCTTTTAAACTAAAAGAAAGTAACAAGCATAACATCTATTGGTAACTGTATGAAGGTGCTATAATATTAATCTTTGCTGTCAGTGCATGTCTGAGAAAGATAAATAATATGCTGGTGGAAAGAAGAAATTGAATAATTGTAAAAAGTAAACAATAACAGTCTTCCATGTCTGAAGCGATTTTTCTTTTCGTAATTTCATTTCATGTCTAGATTGATTTTTGTATTGTTTTCTTTAATATGGTTTAGATTTGCTGTTACAAATTTTCTTTTTGTTTTCCCATCACAGCCTGAGTGGTTATCCTCCATTCACGGAGCAAGATTCGGAGATCCCACTCAAAGACCAAATCACTCTTGGGCAGTACAGGTTCATTCAAGCAGCTTGGGAGCATGTTTCAAGCACAGGTACAGCCTCCTTTTATTTTTGTCTTGTTTTAATGAATAAAGGTCTCTTTTATAGGTGGGTAGGAATGGGACAGCTGCCATAAATTGGTGGCTGTTGCATCCAGTCACTACTTACAACAAAGAGTATCCAGGAGTCACAACTCTGTTGTCATACTTTAGACTAACCACTATTTGACTAACAAACTAGATTGTGAGTTAAATGTAATAAGATATGTAAACACCATCTCGACACTCATATCTATGACATACAACCCAAGTAGGAAATTTTTCCATCAGTTGTCGTCCTGTGCCACCACTATTACATCATTTGGATACTCCTTACCCAGGAGTTAGTATGACGTCCGTCACCCTAATTAAAAGGTGAGGGCTATATGAGTTAGGAGGTGTTGGTAATAGTGTTGTTACTGGGTGGTGTCAGTATGGTATTGGTGTTTACAACTGAAGAAAAAGCAGTGCAAAGTGAAAATAAGTGTAGTGAGTAAAATTAGGTGGAACTGAGTAGAATGGATATTTTAATGATTTCTCTCAGACCCCTAAGCTTAAAAACAAGTGAATAGTGAGAAAACAAGTAGATTTAACATAATATCTACTCAGCAAGTGGTCAACATGTTTCTGCATATAGGTGGAAACTATCCTATGCTTTCATCAGGACCATGATATTGCTACTGCTGTATTATAAAGTGAGAAAGAATAAATGAAAAAAAATCACCTAATTTTCAGGTGTTGATTCTCCACCACAATCTAGAGTAGTCGTAATAGTGCGAAAGGAAAAAAGAGAAACAGGCATGTTTATCACAGAATGCACTTCTCATTAGTGGTATTCTTGTGGTCATGTACATAAAGTTTAAATGACATGATAACACTCACCCAATTTCTGTGGGGATGGCGCCTCACCTCACCTGGCTGCAGCTCAGGTAAATAAGGAGCACCGCTCTGTTTAGCAAAAGACAATCATAGAAGCACTCAACCAATTCATATCTAGGCAGTATTGTCAGGTAAAAATCCTAAAGCACTCATAAGACTGGGCTTAGGGTATTGCAGATTCATGCATTTCTGCTAGTAGGTCAAATGTTGCATCAGATGAACAAGTCACATGTAGCAGTGTTAGCAAGGTGACTGCTGACCTATCTGTCATGCCCCCAAAGTTAGCACAGTAATTTCCGTTAGGAAACTTTCTGGAAGATAGGCTAAGGATTTAGAAAATCATGAGGCATGTCAATCGTTATAATTGTTGAGGAAAGAATCACTCGCAATGCTTTGTGTGTTGAAAAGGGTTGAATGCGAATAAATCGTTAAGTGCGGCAACTGTTGTTTTTAAAGGTCTTAAATGTGTTATTAGTTCAACATCGGAAATAATGTGAGGCTCGGCGCGCGTTTACTTTCCCAACCCTTTTAGACGAGCCGCTTTTTCAAGTTTGTTTATAAGCGGGTTCTTACATGCAGCAAGCGCCGTAAATGGATTGTGAAGTGAGCTGATCATTATTATTAACATCGGGACCCAGCGCGATGACTCAGCGTGGGCTAAAGCGGACCGCATTGCAAAATACAGAGTGTACGCCGTGCGCGGCATAGCAGGAGACAACACCTCCCCTTTCCTCTCTCTCCTTACCTCTCCGTCGGTGTCTCCCAGGGTCCCTCTGGGCTGTTCTGGGGAGGCACCGAACGGAGGCAGAGCAGGCATTTCTAACGTTGCCTGTAGCGCAATGGATTCTGGAACTAGTAGTAGGCACAAGTACCGAAGGCACATTTATGAAAGATGTTTTTTATGCAATAACGCTATTTAAGCATTGTTAGCGCGGCTACATGGAAGATCTTTTCATTAATTACAAACCTGTGGGTTTTTTTAAAATTCAAACCTGTGGGTTCTTTTTGAACAATATCAAACAAAGTATCAGAAAAAATACCGGCTTGAGATCTAAAACAAAACAAACGCGCTGTTGGTGTATGTCTTGATGTAATAGTTTAAGTTTCACCATTGGTTTGTATTGCGCACACATTTAATGAGAAAGGATTACTACGTAGTAATACTGTTACTAGTCAGGCCAGTTGGAACATATTCTCACTGGGAAATGCATTGTTCTGATTGCAAGATAACCATTAGATATTAGTTATTACCATATGTATTGCAAATGACACAGGAGTGGCCTGCATAATTTAACATATATTCCCACTGGGTATATAATTCGCCAGAATTGTTTAGCGCAGTGTTTAAACCAAAGCGGACATTCTATGCTCTTATATCTCCACACATTCTGACAGTTAAGTAATTTTTGCATGCGGGTAAGATTTTACTATAGCGACATCCACGGTATGGGTTCATTAAGACCTTCTTTGTCACTGTTCAGTTTATAGACCCACTTTTGCTCAATTTTGAACAGAAATTTGCCTATATCTGGACAATTATCTGGAATGTTGGGTTGTTCCAATATGGTCCATGTGAAGTCGTTCGGGCCATGTCCTTTTTCTAAAAAGTGTGCTGTTAAGCGTGTCGTCTGTTTGCGGCAGCGGACAGTGCTTTTATGTTCGCCGATCCTGATTTTAGTTTTTCTGGTCGTCATGCCAACGTATCTTTTAGGGCACGGACAGGTGATCATGTATATAGTGTTTTCGCTATTACAATTAGTAAATTTGCGTTGTTGCCATGGGCGCATGGTTCCTATATCCACAGTCGTTGACTTCGATGTCTGGGGACATGCAGAGCAGTTGCCACAAGGGTGATGTCCTTGTACGGGTGGGAGATCCCATAGAGTTCCAACTTGCCTGGGTGGTTTACTCTTCGGTCTGGTATGGACCAATTGATCCTTTATGCTTGGTCCTCTTTTGAAGGCAAAAAGGGGAGGAGGTATTGTGTCTCCACTTGTGTTCAATATGGACCAATGTTTGGTTATAATTTTGCGGACCTGGTTGGATTTCGTGTGGAAGGTGTTTACAAATGTCATCCTTTTCGTCTTTTCTTTAGGGACACTGATGTCCAGCAGGGCGTCCCTGTTGTTGTTTGACGCCCTCTTCTTAGATTGACGAATGATTTTCGTAGGGTAATTCTTTTCCCGTAGGTCTTCGGACAATGTCTTGGAATGTTTCTCAAAGGCTTCTTTCGTTGAACAATTTCTCTGAAGCCTGAGAAATTGCCCGAAAGTCTGTTTTGATTGAATGACGTACGACTACCAACTATCGATGTTAAAATCAACCTAAGAGGTTTTGTAACCAGGATACATTTCAGGGAACCATTGCTTATATTTAATGAGGCTATGACTGGAAGCCTTATGGGCACCAGGTCTAAGCCCTCTTTCTGTCCTCCAGTGAGCAGGACGGTTGCAAGACGCCACTGACCCGTGCCAGGTGACCCTGATATTTTAATACAGCACCCTACGCCAGCGAGTCTGAAGGTTCATGTGTCCACCAGTAGGATGAACCCCAATTCTTTTCGCTCTACTCCTGACCGAGTCAAAACCTCTTTGCACTTTTGGGAAGCAGATTTTGGCCTGGACCAGGGATACCCTTCGTAACCAGTCAATGCCCTCTTCTTGCTGAGGTGATATACCCATGCATTATGGGACTTGGTTGGGCAGTTCTTGCCGACAGTCCCAGAGGAATTTCGGCCCAATTTGGCTATAACAGGATTATCATGATTCTGTTAAGTGTATCTATTCTGGACTAGACACTGACTTGGACAGAACAGTTGGAACTAGCAAGGTGCTTTGGCAGTATGCTTGGATGAGCTCCATGAGCTTCTCTGGAGATGTGCAAGCTTCTTTAGTGGACATGCCATTCAGTGGGTCTCGCTTGATTGGCGAGAAGGCAGATTTGATGTTGAAACGTTTTAAGGAAAGCTGAGACAATATACTTTACCTATTTCTTTCTACTGATACGAGACAGTGTCTCCAACAGTTTCACCCCTTTTGAGGCATCACAGGTTTTGAAGAGACATAGATCCCTATGTGTTCAGAAAAGAAGACTGTGGTAACACTCATAAATTTAGAGCTAGAAAAATGTATTCATAACAAAAAAAATAATGTAGATTAAAACCCAGATTAGTGGGTAGTGAGGAAAACATTACATGCTAGTGTGCACAGGCAAACAAAAAGTGATACATGGGACTTAAAAGTGTAACCTTTGTATCACAATCCAAGTAACACACTACAGCCCAACACAATTCCAATGTTTAGAATATAAATTGGGTCTGTATGCAGTGTCACTGTTTCGATCCTTTGTAAATTATAGGACCATCAGGACGAAAATCAATATACACCGGAGATACAAGAGATAAACCTAAAAAAAGAGAAAAATACAATCATAAGGCAAAACACAGAAAAATCATAAGTCACAAAAATCAAAGAGCGAATCAGTATGAACAGACTGCAGAGTACATAAATAAATTATTCTGTACATGAGTAGTATTTCAAACTATAGCAACTGCAAGGTATGCAAAATAGATGTCGAGGGGGTGTCTTACCATACTGCCAAAGCTATTGGGCAAGTGATCATGCCAGTCAGAGATGAAGTAAAGATGTCAGTTCCCACAGAATAGAAACTTCTAGTTTGTGCACAGGTTTTTTCATTTTATATATATTTTCTTGGTCTTTTTTTTGTTTTTAACATTATTTACTTAAGATAGTCCTTGTTAGAACCGGCTGTCTCTAGTTGGCAGAGGTATGCACTTCTGACAAATAGGGACACACCTTTTCTATTCAGGGCAAGGGGATCACACCCTTTGATAACCCCTGCTCACCCCCTTGGTAGCTTGGCAGAGCAGACAGGCTTATCTCAGAGGCTGTGTGTTAAGCATTTATGACCACATACAGTAATAAAGTGAATACACTACAAATGGACACGACACAGTAGTATTATAAAAATAAGGATTTTTATATAAGGCTTAGCACAAGACCAAATAACGACAAAAATATACCACAATCTTAATAAATACTCTTGGAAGGAAAAATAATAGTTCAAGTGTAGTCTCTTCTTAGCACGAAGTCTTTAGTATCAAAAGCAACTCTTGTTTAGTAAAACACAGTTCTTGGCAACAATGTAACCCATACTGGAGTTACACGACGTCGAGGCAAAGTTAATCCAAAGGGTTCGGCGTCGACCGCGAGGAGCGCTACGTCGAGCTCGGAGTCACACGGACCCCCACAACACAGTGCCTTGGAAAAGTGAAGCACACGATGATCAGCGGCGTCGAGATGTCCGGCATCGCGTCTCCGGCGTCGATCCGGCCTCGGAGTCTGGGCGACCTGCAGCGGCGTCGATCAATGTCGGGCAGGAGCAGCGCTCACGAGGCGAAGCAGGATACGGCGTCGATGTCGATAATGTTGCAAAGGTGAGCAGCGCTCACGGCGTCGAGAGGGCTCGGAGTCGATGCGATCAGCAGCGGTGCAGACACGAGGTCACTTGGAGCTGGAGCCGAACTCACTACTCACTGGGGTTGCTGCTGGCGTCGGTCGGGCCCGGCGGCCGGCGTCGAGGAAGCGGGACACTGGAGCCGTTACTCACAATGTCGAGCTGGATTTGGCGACGTCCGTCGGCGTCGAGATTGCTAGATTCTTTCAGAGGTGCTGGATTCACAAGTTCCAGCAACAAGCACTTTTAGCAAATGATGAAGTCCTTTAGCCCTGTGACTTCAGCAGGAGACTGGCACTCTTCCAGTCCTTGGAGATTTTCTTAGCAAAGTCTGAGAGTACACACAAAGTTCCTCTCTCCTGGTTCCTTGGCAAAAATAAAGAAGCAATGCAGGATTCCCCCCCAGCAAACAGCACACTGGCAGAAGGGGTAGGCAAGTCCTTGGATCAGCAGGCTTCTTGTCCTTGGTTTCAGGGTTCCTTGTCAGAAGTGATCTAAAGTCTTGGTTCAGGGGTCCTTCTCTTATACCCCTTTTTGGCTTTGATCCCTTTGTCCATGCAGGGGAATTTCCCAACATCCTGGGTTTGTTGTGGGTGTAGCCAGGCAGAGGCACCTGGCCTATTCACTGTGCAGGGCAGAGTCCTCAGCCGCCCAGTACGAGGTGGAGCCAGTATTGTTACTGGCAGGAGCAGAGCTATCAGCCTCCCTGCAGGAGGTGGGGCTAGGATCGTCCCTGGCAGGCACAGAGCCATCAGTCGCCTGGCAGGAGGTGGAGCCAGCATTGTATCAGGCAGGGCAGGCTATCAGAAGCTACTCTCCCCCTACTCTCAATGCAAATGTCCCACTCATCCCACACTGACTCAGCAGATCTCTGGAGCCACCCAGCTCCTGTCACACACACACCAAACCAGCAGAAACCAGAAATAGTTAGACAAGAAAATAGCCACTTTCTAAAAGTGCTATTTTCAAACCCAGAGTCCAAAAACCATCCACATAAATGGATGCGTGATTAAACCCCGAGTTCAGGGATACCACACTCGACATTGCACCATGCTCCCCGAGCCAGCTAGGATTATAGCATTAATAATCCTGGCAGCCCATTCTAACTAATGGAGAGCAGGTTACCTTACAATAGTGAAAAACGGTATACACCTGTTACAACGCATTTTTTACAACGCACTACTGTTACAACGCATCTATTACAACGCAGATACTGTTACAACTCATGTTTTTACAACGCATTTTTTTACAACGCAGGTACCTTTACAACGCATACCATTACAACGTAAGTATTGGTAAGTATATAATTATATTTTAAATGTTATATGTTTGGGGTAAAGGGGTATTTTTAGGGTTTAGGGTCAGTTTTGGGTTTTAGGGTAAAGGGGTATTTTTAGGGTTCAGGGTCAGTTTTCAGTTTTTGGGTAAAGGAGTATTTTTAGGGTTCAGGGTCAGTTTTGCGTTTTAGGGTAAAGAGGTATTTTTAGGGTTCAGGGTCAGTTTTCAGTTTTTGGGTAAAGGGGTATTTTTAGGGTTCAGGGTCAGTTTTGGGTTTTAGGGTAAAGGGGTATTTTTAGGGTTCAGGGTCAGTTTTCAGTTTTTGGGTAAAGGGGTATTTTTAGGGTTCAGGGTCAGTTTTTAGTTTTTGGGTAAAGGGGTATTTTTAGGGTTCAGGGTCAGTTTTTAGTTTTTGGGTAAAGGTTTTTTTTTAGGGTTTAGGGTCAGTTTTTAGTTTTTGGGTAAAGGGGTATTTTTAGGGTTTAGGGTCAGTTTTTTGTTTTTGGGTAAAGGGGTATTTTTAGGGTTCAGGGTCAGTTTTCAGTTTTTGGGTAAAGGGGTATTTTTAGGGTTTAGGGTCAGTTTTTAGTTTTTGGGTAAAGGGGTATTTTTAGGGTTCAGGGTCAGATTTTAGTTTTTGGGTAAAGGGGTATTTTTAGGGTTCAGGGTCAGTTTTTAGTTTTTGGCTAAAGGGGTATTTTTAGGGTTCAGGGTCAGTTTTTAGTTTTTGGGTAAAGGGGTATTTTTAGGGTTCAGGGTCAGTTTTTAGTTTTTGGGTAAAGGGGTATTTTTAGGGTTCAGGGTCAGTTTTTAGTTTTTGGGGTACAGGGTAAAAATAAATTAAAATTAATTTTAAATTAAATTAATTAATTGAAATTAAATTAAATTAAATTACTTTAATTTATTTTTGGGGTTGAGGGTCAGTTTTGAGTTTCTGGGGTACAGGGTAAAAATAAAGTAAAATTAATTTTAAATTAATTAATTGAAATTAAATTAAATTAAATTACATTAAATTATATTATTGAAAATTAATTTACGATTATAATATTAATATTAATATATACTTACCAATACTTACGTTGTAATGGTATGCGTTGTAAAGGTACCTGCGTTGTAAATACATGAGTTGTAACAGTATTCGCGTTGTAAAAGATGCGTTGTAACGGTATGCGTTGTTACAGTCCGCGTTGTAACATCATATATCCGTGAAAAACGAATATGGCTGTAATTCACTATTAGGACATGCCAACCTTGTCAGGCTTGTCCTACCTTATGCTTACAATGCACCCTGCCCTCAGGCCTACCATAGGGGTGACTAACATGAAGTTAAGGGAAGGTTTGGGGACTGGCAAGTAGGTGTACTTGCGCAGTCAGCGTGACAGTACCAGACTGCACGTAGGTCTAGCAATGGCAGACCTGTAGACAAACTTTTACAAGGCCGCTCCTGTGGGTGGCACAACACGTGCTGCAGGCCCACGAGCAGCATTTGTATTTACAAGCCCTGGCACTCCTGGTGCACTAGACTAGGGACTGACAGTAAACCAAATAAGCCAAACATGGAATTCAATCAATACAGTAATTTAACATAGGGAGCACTTGCACTGTGGCACTGATCAGCAGTGGCACAGTGCCCAAAGCATATACCAGCAAAAACATCGTAAACAGTGGAGGCAAACAGAAAAAAATGGAGGAGAGACTCAAGCCAATGATGTCAGGTCTAACAGTCCTGTTATCAGTAGTTAAAGCAAAATCTAATTGCCCCAAAGATGATCAGTCCATTTTAGCCATACCCATGGGGAGCAGCCCCCGCCCCTATATATATATATATATTTTATTTTCCTGGCGTTTATTGGTCTTGCTGTCTTTCTGGGTGGCAAATCGGGGATAAATAACCCCATATGTCCTTTGTGGGCAGAACAAAAGTGGCCCCATGGGTTTGGGTCATGGTCATGCTGGGCAGTATATATATATATATTCTTCACCACTTCCGAGCACACAGCGAAATGAAGACACGGACCCCAGGCTGTCGGCAAGGTAGATTTATTGTTAACCTCTCAACGGGCGACGCGTTTCGAGCAACGAGTGCTCTTGTTCACACACCCTACACCCGGTCAGCTGACTGATTAAATACTTATTTTTTAAAGTGATGCTCCACCTCTCAAGTGAGTCACATGGTCACCCAATAAACATAAAGAAAATACTTAATAGTACACCACATTAATACATTGTGGGAAACAAGGTACAATAATATTACAGCATGAATGCCTGATCACACAAGGACTGTACAATACACAAAGGTTGAAATATTGTGGCCGGTATAAAAGTTACAGGAAATGTAGACTGTCTTTGTATAAAAGAGATAAAGATAATATATATAAATAAATGTATATACATCTATCTACACAACATTTCATCTATATACATAGTACTATAAACAATCAAGACCAAAGATAAGTCTATTCTTGTACAAATGCTTCTTGCTATCACATTCCTTTATCCTATATTCAAACATAGTTTTTTGTCAGAATAGGTAACCATATGCACTGGCTCCTTGTGTATCGCAGAAACCTTTTGCACCCAAAAACGTCTTGTAAAATATTATAACAGTGAACCAAAAAAAATGACCTGTGCAAAAAAAAAATATATATATATATACATTAAATAAAGGTGAAGAAAAAAATATACTAAACACATAATACTTATATGAACAATGTTTACATAGAACGGTCTGGTTAGAAATGAATTGCGGGTGAATTGATTCAGCTTCAGTTTCTTAGTGGTTGTTTCTTATCCAACCTGTTCACCAGTAATGCACTGGATCGCCAAACAATCCTCCAGAAGATTCACCTATATATTCGAACTGGAAATCCCTAATATTGGAAACATAAGTTGAATGCTTGGTTCAAGAAAAGGGTTTACCACGCACATGTTTGAATTCACAGCTTGGTATCTACAGAAAATGATGTAAATATTCTGTGGTATTGAGCCCATTAGAATAATTCCTATCTAGCTCAACAATGTATCGTGTTTCCTTCTTTCTAAGCAGTTTTTCTCTGTCTCCCCCCTCGCTTGAGGGGAGCCACTGCATCAATGACAAAATATGTCAGATGGCTCAGATCATTATTGCGAGTAGATCTGAAGTGGCGAGCTACGGGGTATGTGCTATCATTGTTGACTATTGCTCGATGATGCTGTAAAATTCTGACGTGCAACTGTAATTTGGTACTGCCCATGTACCGTAGGCCACAGGTGCACGTCAGAACATAGACGGCAAAGTCGCTATGGCAGTTGTAATTCCCTCTAATAGCTTTACTGATTTGACTGAAGGGGGTGTTGTAATGTGTGGTATTGATACCAAATTTACACGCTCGACACGTTGAGCATTTGTAAAAACCATTTTTCTGTTTGAGCCAGGTGCTGCCACCACCTAGCTCGGGGCTTGATTTAACCAAGCTGTTGTGCATACATCTAGCTTTTTTGTGTGTTATTGTCGGTGTTTCTGACAGTGTGTCACTAAGGAACCCATCTGTCATGAGAATTGGCCAGTGTCTCCTGACAATCGTTTTGATTTGCCTTTCTTGTTTGCTGTATGATGAGATTAAGCGAGGAGTAGCATTGTCGTTATGGATCTGTTGAACCTCTGATTTTAGCAGAGACTCTCTAGATCTTTCCCGACTTTGCCTCAGAGCCCTTTGTAGTGTTGCATTGCTGTATCCTCTAGCTTTCAGTCTGGTTATCATCACATCTGCTTCTTTTTCAGATATTTCAGGAGTGCTGCTGATTCTTTTCAGTCGTAACAGCTCTCCAAATGAAATATTTGCAACAACATGCTTCGGGTGTTTACTGCTGGCATGCAATAAGCTGTTGCCAGCAGTAGGTTTGCGGAAAAGTGATGTTGTTATTTTTTGTTGTTGTTCACTGTGATGTGTACATCCAAAAAGTCTGCCTGTACTTTACTGATATTGGAGGTAAGGAAAAGATTCTCTTTGTTGCAATTTAAAGCATTGACGAATTCTAAGGCACTTTGTTCGTCACCCTCCCATATACAGAACATATATATATGTATTCATATTCTCTGGCGTCTAGTGAGCTTTCTGCTCCCCTGGGGGGGCGGATATGGGGAAAGTATTCCAATCTTCACCCCCAAGGGGCAGAAATACTGTTGCCCATTATATTTAGGGAGGGGATATACCCATGCCTATGCTGGGCAACCCCCACCCCTATTTTATTTTTAAATCCCAATTGCCCCTACTATTCCCAGTGGGAGGCAGAAAGGCTTAAATACATACATTGCCAAGGGGGAGTATATGCCCTTCCCTTAGGGGCTGCTCCCCCTATTTCTGGGATGGATCTCTGCTTGTGGATTGCTCTCCTGTGGTGATCCCCAAGCAGGAATCCACTGGGAAGAGTTGGTATTGAAAAGGGGAGATTCTCCAAATTCCAGTGATACTTCTCACATGAGAATCCTTTGTGCTGAGATATGCCCCTGATCAAAGTAAAACCAGCCCATCTGCTCATTTTACTTTCACTATTACTGCAATAACTTTGGCACACGAGGCTGAAAAGAAAACCAAAACAATGAAGCTGTTTGGGAAGCTCTGCATGAGCACCCTGGTGTAAAATAAACAAATAAATAAGTAAAGGTCTCCCTCTGCACCAGAGGGGCCTTTAAGTTCCTTCCTGCAGTGGGGAGGAAGTTTGGCCGATGTACTCACTTAGAAAATGTATCTGTTGATAAAATCAATTGTCCCAAAATAATAAATCCTTTGCAATGCTACCTAGGCTAACTCGATGATTGACATGGAGATTTGATGCAGTCTCTCTATTATTGATGTGCTTGTCTAATGTTTTTCGGATTGCGGCAATGCCTCCCTGTTGGGGGATATTGGTGCAAAGGGATTTAATGTCCATTGTTACCAGAATGGAGTCCGATGAGTAAAAAAATTATGGTATTTCATGTAGTATTGGGGGCAAAAATTTTTGATGAAGAATTCAATGTACTTCCCAATAGATCCAAAAATTGAGACTTATTCAGAAACAGTAGGTCTCCATGGTTCATATGTACTTTAGACAATGTGTATATTATAGGTTAAAGAGGATTCTTAGTGTTTAGAAAAAAAAGTTAATAACTTTAAAAAAAATCTTCTGATTAACCTCTGATGGGGATGGTAAGAATTTCTTGTAGTTTCTTTGTTGGATCTGACAAGAACTTGACATTATGTTCTGAATTTGACAGTTTTTGTAATCCTTCATTTCTTTGAGTACTATCCCACCTGTCCTGTCAGCAGACATAATGATTGAATCCTTGTTAAGTGTGTGGAGAGATGTTCTCGCCAGAGGAGATATTGTACAGGTCAGTTAGTCTTTATTCGATAGTTTACAATCATAAAAGACACAATACATACATAAAAGTGTCGTAAAAACAGTTAAAACCCTAAAAGCATACAATTAATACAAAATTAAACCCACTGTATTGAAATCCTAACTAAACAACAATAGTTAAAATAGAATTTATCAGATATAGTATTTCCTACATTTAATCTCTGGAAGGGAGCCGATATGATTAGGACACTCGGGCACTAAATTTGATTCCTAACCAGCCACTAATTTTGTCCTCCTCAGTGCCCTGGATCAACGCCAAAATTTCGCTACAGCGATAACAATATCTGCGCGCATGTTCGTTGTCAGGATACGCATAGCAGTCATACAGGATCTAGTGCCAAGGTTGGAACATAATGGCTTTAGCCACCTAGAGTCTGGGCCTTTATAACCCGGACACACAAAGAGTGCATGAATTATCGTCCTCAATGTGGTAAAAAGGGCAATTGACATTCATGGGCTTTTTCCATTTCGCAACAAAAGATCTTAGAGGAAGGGAACCCACTCGGAATTGATGATATCATTTTCTATCACTTTGCTTTGTGATCAAATTTCAGTATGGTTCTGCTTTCGATGCAAACTTATGATCCAAGAAGATACCTGTGAGCGAGGTGCTATGCACCGTTGACAGGGTCTTTCTAGTGATCATATCCCAATAGAGGATTTTAAAATCATTTTTACTGGGAATTTTTTTTCCTATTGGATCATCCCACAATTGACCAAGCCCCATTTCCTTTAACCGCATCGCTGCTGCGGTGATTTTTGCGCTGTGCAGCATTTTTAAAAATACGGGTTAATTGACGAGCTCAGCTCGTCATCAGCACACGCCACCCGTGGCTGATGACGAGCTGAGCTAGTCATCAGCAGCGAAGGGGTTAAGTTGTGCTTGATCTTCTGCAACCATTTAAGTTTTGAAGATAGATCAGAACTCCTCATGTGCATTAATGCTCTCGCTTACAATGCCAATTCTGCCGTTGTCCAAAGCCTCCTCCAATAGGCTATGGGTCTAAAACCTGCAACCTTATTTAAAGTAAAGGCTTCATAGGTGTTGATTGTGAAAGGGCAGTCGGGGATCTCAAGATCTTATTTTGTGATAGTACTATGGGTAAAAGATTTTCAAACCCCCAAAGCTCAGCACCATAAATGATGGAGGCTTTAATTTTCCCATGATAGATATCTACTGCTGGCCCTATAGGTTTTGTATGGGACAATCGATGTTCCTTTAGTAGGACACCAGCTAGCTGATTATGCCTTAAAACTATGACATCTAGATGGGAAGCTCAATTCATCTTCCTACCCATAGTTACCCTTAAATAGGTGAATGTATCGGTCTGTTCCAGTGGTACATTATCCAATACTACCCTACCCTTGACACATTTGTGCCTGTGCAACACCACGAACTTTGTTTTGTCAACGTTCACCACGAGCTCATGGTGTTTGCAAAAAACTACAAATCGGTCAAGGGCACGTTGCAGACCCGACTGAGTTTTGGATAAATGAACGTTTCTTCCTTAAAGATTAGTAAAGGTACTCTTGAACCGGCAAGAGATGGTGCATCAGTTGGAAAACCGGAATAATATGTAATCGCCTTGTTTATAAATAGGGAAAATAGCTTGGGGGCAAGGACGCACCCTTGCCGCACTCCCTAATTAATGGGAAGGAATCGGTTAATTCACCATGCTGCCCCCACCTGACTTGAGCATAATTTGCCTCATGCAATTTAATAATGCAGCCATTAATTTCCTTAGGCATCCCGGCTCCTTTAACAAATCCCACAGCTTGTGGCGGGGTACTAAATCAAATCCTGATTTTAAGTCAACAAATGCTGCATAAAGTGTTCCCCCTGCTAAAATCACTGTGGACCAATAAATCATCGTAAATCTAAACACTTGATCAATTATGCTGACATGGGGTCGAAAACCCGCTTGATAGGTAGTTAAAACATCCTGATCTCTAATCCATTCATTAACTCTACCTAGCACAAGCCTTGCAGCTATTTTTTGTAAAGTATCTATTAGGCTTATCGCCCTATAATTGCTGGGACCGGCACGGTCTCCCTTTTTATATATGGGAATAATTTCCGCCCCTCGCCAAGTTTCTGGTACTGGCGCACCATTGGCTTTAGCATTTACGATAATAAAAATATATTCAATCCATATCTTCCTGTCCTTTTTATAGAGGTCTGCCGGAATGCAATCTGGGCCGGGGGCCCTCCCTGCAGGGACCCTATCTTGCACTCTATCGATCTCTCTTTCACTAAATAGTAAAGCTACCTCGGTAGTAACCTTGGGGTACTTAGTGAATATGCTATGTGGGCTAGCAAATTGGCCTTGGAAATACTGGACCCAAAGTTCTGGTGGGACATTATTAATTTGGGAGGGTCCTGTTGTACTATTGCCCCATTTAACCAATTGCCAAAATCCAGTCCAGTCCTTCCCATTACTAGCATTAACTAGGCTAGCCCATCTGTCCTGGTCAAAATCTTTTTTTGCCTTTGTTTGGGCTTTCTTATAAATTTCCCTTGCTATTTTCACATCTAACCGGACTCCCAGCCTGATTGCGTTTGAGAGCTGTCGGAACGCAGCTCCGCATTCGTCAATGTACCACTTTGCCGATTCTTTTGGAGGGGGGCTTATACGGCTTCCTGGCTTTTGTGAGTAAAAGCTTTAGTTTAGCATAGTGGTCCTCATGGGCCTTCATAAGGTCCTTGGAACAGTTACCTTTTATCACCTGCAACCCCATCAGTGCTATTGTCTCTTCCGTGGTTGACCTAATCTGCTTTAGAAGATCTTCGTCCTCTAAGACCACTGCCCATTTTGAACCGCGACGGTCTTGGGACATAGTAACTGCTCCTATCCTAGAGGCAATGTCAGCAGTTGGGGATCTAAACCAGTCCTATTTAGAGTCAGTAGTAAGGGGTCATGATCAGTCTCCGGTCTGTGGAACACCACCATATCCACTAATCTAGACCAGAGCTCTAAACTTATAAATGTATAATCAATCCTACTACTCCTAATCCCATTTGAAAATGTGGGACAACTTTCCAAATCTGAGGGAGTTCTCCCATTGGTAGCTCTAATCTCCCGACCTAGAGATAGGCTTTTCAATTGGAGCGCTGCCTTAGACCATTTGTTAACTGAAGCCAACGAGAGGGACGGTATTCCCCAGGTTTGATCCTTCTCCGTGCTCCCTCTATAAACACAACACCCGAGCCTGATAGTCCACCCAGAAACGTGTCTAGCAGAGCGATGTATGGTGAAGGTTTCCCACCCGATATTCCTCTTGAATAGACATTGATTAATATCAGATCCAACTTGCCCTTAGAGCAGATTTTAATGGGAAGGATGTCTGGACTATCTGTGGGTAATTCCATAGTTTGATAGGAAGACTGTTGCTTTACCCATATTGTCAAACCCTCACTGGGTCTCCCCTTCTTGTTTGCAATTGATATGTCCGGTATCCGGGGCGACAAATTATTATCTTTCAGGAGACCTGGTCATTAGATACAAAGTCAAACCCCTCTACAAAGCAAGATCAATCCGAGGCCATCGCTTTGCTAAGTAAGCTTGCTATATTCCAGGAAATCGGAGAAATTGCTGAAAGATGCGGGATCCCAGAATCAGCCTGAACTGATCGCACAGTCACAGGCTGATTCTTGGCCTCCCTACAAAAAGTTCAACTTTCTGCTTCTAGGTCATCAGGGTAGTGAATAAGAACAACAAGGTACCTGTATCGGGGTAGGTGGTCGTTGTCAATCGCATACATTCAGGTCGGATAGTGGAGCAAATCCATTGGACAAGGGGAACCTCCTGACATCGGTTTCCATGTCTATAAGGTACATGGGGTCGCCTACCCAACCCCAAACGATTCGAGGCGTCCATACTCTCCTGCTGGCTTTGAGTGTTTAAGCCAATTGGCTTTGAATAAATGAGGAGTCCCTCAAGAGTAGCAAAACCTGTCTTGACCAGGGTTTCATAGTTAGTCGCTCCTCTATCCTGGTCAGTCTGTGCGTGATGGGAGTTAGCATGATTTTTAATAAATTCCCATCCATATTTCCTGTTCAGTTCAAATTGCTTCCACCCATGAAGACGAAATTGGAATCTAAGACTACCTGAGCAGAATCCGATATAGTGCCTCTTCGACTATGGCACGGCCACGGGTTTTATTTGACCTTGGGACTTTTGCCGTACAGGGCTTTTGGGATCCTCTTCCCACTTCCTTTTCACTGCCAGATCTTTGTTTAGTTGATTATTACTGCTGTTTCTATCCGGAGACCTAGCCTTTGCTCGTGTGGACATGCTGGTCACAACGTCCGTTTGGGTTGATGGTGAATTGCAGGATCTTCATTTAAAACAGAGAGGGAAGGCACATCGTTGCTTTAGTAGCGCCCACCGCGTGGAAGATCAGCACAGGTGCGGGCGGTAGATGAGCCCCCTGGGCCATGCAGTCCCTCTGCTTCCAACGTCCTCTTACTCCTCAAGGCGTGCAGAAATGCGCAGCGGCTCCACAACTGCTGTTGTTCCATATTAGAGATTTCTTTCAAGTATGCATCTCTTAGAGGACAGTGCTACTGAAAGGAGAGAAGGTGAATGATGTGCAAAAGCCGTGCTGCCAGTTTTCGGAGTGGATGGATATTCAGAAAAAAAAATTTGGGAACCTAATTTTTCTCCAGAATCTCAACAATTCAGTCTGGAGTTCAAGGAAATTTGGCTGTTCATTTGGCACAAAAGAAAGGCCTTTACTGAGTAGAGCGATTGCGTTTGATGACCACATGTGTGTAGTTAGGTTTAAAATGGATTTCTTTTTCCTGTATTCTCTATCTTCCAGGTTTTGTATTCTAAACATTGGCTAGCTGGTGTGATATTTTATTATTAATACAAATAAATGTTTCTTGCTTTAACCTCTTCAGTGCTGCGTCGGGGCGTTGGCCGACGGCAGCACTACCTCCCCAGTGCTGCGCACGACCATTGGACGTCCATTCAGCACTAGTTCCAATGGACAGCGCAGCACTGGGGAAGGATATTTGCGCCGCATCTAAGGTGTTAAATGCATGAGTGTTACTGGAGTCTTAGTTTCTAAACACGTATAGACCCCTCTCTCTTCGAAACATTAGTTACCCCAGGTCCCAATGTAACCCAGGGTCTCACTTTCTTGGAAACTCCAGAGGGTTGTCATACATCCCACAACACGGCCCTCCGCCCCTGCTGTAGGTATCCAGTCCTTTCAGGTGAGGGTGGGAATCTAGCAGACAGTGCCTCGGCCATCAGGGACAGTGAACCTTCCAGTCCTCAACCCTCCCAATATTCACTCCAAGCCTCTTTAATTTGCTGTTAGTGGCACATGATTACCCTGTAGGGGAGAGGGTGAGGTACTTTTTCTACCGGTAACAATAGATAACATTCGAAAGGGGAGTCTTCCAGATTTTCCTAAGAGTCTGGCCCTACTGTTCCTTTCCGACCCACTAAACTTTTGGTTCCCATTAGAATGTTTCTCAGAGGAGCACTTGTCCATCTTGCTCAAAGAAGTGCTCTCTCTTTTGGCCACGGGAGGCATAGAGGGGTGCCAGCCCAGGAAATACAGAGACTGTTATTCCTGTTATTTTCTTATGCTCCACACTCTGAATGCCTTCTTGTGGAAGGACAAATTCAAGATGCTCACGACTAACCCAGGTTATGTCTGCCCTAGATCCAGGCAACTGGTTGGTGGCTGTGGACCTGCAGGACACTTACTTTCATGCACCAGTTTTGCAGTTCCACAAGTGCTACTTTCGTTTCAAAGTGATCCATGAGCATTTTTAGTTTGCTGTGCTCCCCTTTGGCCTCACCAGTGCCCCAGGGTTGTTCACAAAAGTGATGGCGGTAGTCAGGGCACACCTTTGTAGGTTGTTGGTCCCAGTTTTCCCCTATGTTGTGGAATGGCTATTAAAGGCAGGCTCGCCATAGACCATCCTAGATTGCTTGCAGAAGGCTGAGAACCTTGGCTTCATAATAGCATCCCACTCCTTGCCAGAGACTCCCCTTTATTGGAGCCATTCCTCATGGTGGAGTCATCCTGGATTCGGTGCAGTTTCCCTCAACCACAATCAGGTTAGGACATTCAGGCTATGATCCTGATGTCTCAGCCTCATTCCTTGGTCTCAATGAAAATGACTCTGAGGTTTCGGGTCCTCTTGACAGCCTGTATCCTGGTTGTTGAACATGTCAGGTGGCATATACAAACTTTGCAGTGGAACCTGAAGTCTCATTGGGTCCAGCTTTAGGGAATCTCATCGAACTTCACCCAGGTGTTGGAGGAGACAGCCAAAGATCTGCATTGGTGGCTCAACACAATTGGACTATCAGAAGACCCTCTGAGTGCCACATCCAGAGCTGATGGTGGTGACAGATGTGTCACTGCTATGATGGGGAGGCCATCTGTGAGAGGTGGAGATCGGAGTACTCTGGTCTCCAGTGAAAACCCTCCTCCACATCAACCTGTGGGCGTTGTGTCCCAATTCCTTGGCGGTGAAGGCTTTCCTACCGTACAACAGAGGGGGTTGGTTGAGGTGTTCCCAGACTCTTCATTGTGGTACTGGAATAAGCAGGGTGGTGTGGGGTCCTGGGTCCTATGACAGGAGAACTGGCTAGATTGCAAGAGCATGTTTCCCTGGTAGTAAGCCACCTGGTGGGATCTTTGAACAACAGTGTAGATGACTTAAGCAGTTCAGTGCCTGGCAGATCACAAGTGGCCGTTACATCCTGAGGAGGCACAGGATATCTCTCAGCAGTGGTAAGAACCCTGATTAGATCTTTTCATCACTGCCGAAAATGTGCAATGTCAAAACTTTTACATGCTGGGGTTTCCCAGAAGGCTGTCTCGGAAATGCATTTCTGATAAAGTGGTGCATGTGACTAATGTATGCCTTTCAGGTGCTGCCTCTAATGATCTAAGTTCTGAAGAATAGGAAAGACCATGTCCAAGTCAACTTAGTGGTTCCAAATTGGGCAAGCAGTGTGATATGTCTGAAGCTTCTGGGCATGGTCATGTGTCCTCCAATTAGGCTACTGTTTCAGGAGGATATCTTGTTGCAGCAGCAGCTTGTGTAATCTGCACCTTCATACGTGGAGATTAAGCAATGCAGTTCCCTGCACTTGACCTTCCCCCTTAGGTTATGGATGTCATTCTTGATGCCCTCTTCAAAGTCTGTTTATACTGGGCCCTGGGACACGTGTGTAGCCTGCTCTAGCACCTGAAACACCCACGAGTTACAAGCAGTTGGATGTATTGTTATTTATTTTAACCGTGGCCCGGCAAGGACTTGCTGTGGGCATCATTAAATGTTATTAGTCATACCTTTCTGCCTTTTTAGGTTTACCAAACCAGCGTCCTTGTAAACATCAATAGCTGTGATGAGATTTATAAAAGATTTGACTCATTTGTTTCCTCCCAAACACTTTGTTGATGCTACAATGGGATCTTAATTTGGTCATCACTTTCTTCATATGTATGCCTTTCAACCCAAGCACAGCTATCCATTACAACACCTGATTTTGAAGACTGTTTCTAGTCATGGTGAGCATTGCTTATCACGTGAGCAAACTCCAATCCCATCTGCCCTCTCTCTGCTCTTTCTCTCTCTGTTCTTTCTCTAACTCACTCTCTGCTCTTTCCTTCTCTCTTCTCTCTGCTCTTTCCCCTCTTCGCTCTCTGCTCTCATTCTGCACTCTCTTTGGCCTTTCCCTCTCTCTGCGCTTTCTCTCTGTGCAGCCACCTAATACCATCTTTTTTCCAGAAAAAGTGGTACTGCTGTCCAAGGTGGCCTTTTTGCGCAAAGTTGTTACGGTTTTCACGTTGGACAGTCCATCACTCTTCCAACATTCGTTGCCCTCTCTCATCCCTCAAAAGAGGAGGAGGGACTCCATTGACTGGTGCAATTGATGTAGCAACTCAAAGCTCTTTTAGAGTTCATTCTGTGGTTAAACATATTCATCAGAAGAACAAGCTAATTACGTTCAGCAACGCTTTGTCTGGTGAATAATATATCTAACCACATATTCCTCATCTAGAAATCTGCACTCTGGTGAGACTGATTGTAGCAGAGATATTCTAAAGGTGAGGAATTTGCAATTTGAGTATTACCGAATTTAAGTAACTTGTTCAACTATCCCCCATATGCTCGGAAAATATCCCCCTGGACATTTTTGTTTCTTCTAATGATAAAACCAATGCTCTGGGTCTTTCAGATGCTCTATTTGTAGCTCCTACGAATAAGGATTATACACAACGTTTTCACTTAACTGAAATTTTAAGTAATTATCAGAACGTTTCTAAGTGTCAAAGTAAAGATTTTTGCTATTCAGCCTTAGATCTTGTGAAGAAACTTCTGGTGGTTGACCCAAAGAAGCGATATACAACGAAAGAAGCTTTGAACCATCCTTGGCTTCAGGTAAGACTTTAAGTGCGAGCCACGTCTATATTAAGAGACTTTAGTGCTGGAAATGTAACCGATCATATATAAATTAGTTCCATAGTCTAGAAACAAACGAGTATGTCTGAGTTGAAGAAAAAAGAGAGAAAAAGCTTCCATGGCTCCATTGACAACAGATATACAATTAAAGCATTTCTACAGCATGTGTTGTTACCTCACTTTTATCTAAACCCACATAAATAATAGAATAGTTTGTAAAGTAGTAGTTTACTAATATATTGCTATGTATAATGTAATGTGTAATGCAATGTGTAATGTATCTGACTGACTATGTGAAGGGCAAGTTTTGAGACCACAGAACAAGACCCCACACCAGGAAAGGAGAGTTAGCATGATTGCTAGACCCATCAGTAGCTCTCTAGATCTTCATTTTTAAAGAACTAATATGTGTGGCACTGAGGCAAGATTTCATTCTCTCGTTGCTCAAAACTCAATTTACAGTTGCATTTGAAAGATACTTTATCATTTATGCTAGTACAATAGCAGATATAAGCACAAACGATTTTATTAAGCAGTTAGGTGTGCCAGTACGTCTACTGTTGCTTCCAGTAGATTCACTAGAGCTCGTGAGACGAGGTTCCTTCAGCATCTCCTTTTGGGGAAGTGTGGTAACCACACAGTTTACTCACGCCACAGGCTATGACCCCTTTATTTGCATGCCATTTTTCAAACCCTATCCTTTGTTCTGCTTTTAACAAACGGGTGCCCCTTAAGTTTCTATGGTCCTTTCATATATCGGTTATTTTCTCACTATTCTGCGACAAGTGCATCTACACCATCGTATCATTTTCCAACTATGTTATTGACAACATGTGGTGTGTGTAGTAGAATCAGTTTTTTAAATCTTGACCATATTGTTAGTGCCTACATGACCTAGGAACTGACCATCTCTTGCGGGTTGTGTATTCTGCTGGTGATTCCAGCTTGAAGACCTGAATAGCACCCGCATAGACTGAAATATATGTCAAAAGATGCAGAGTCATGCCTACTTGTTTGCTAGGTGCCAGTGTTACCTTGCTTTGGCTGTCTTGACCAATGTTTTGGGTGTTAGGTGGTGGATTTTGACTGGGTTCGGAAACAAAATGTGCACTTTTTGCAGATCATCAGATCAGTTAATACCAGAATACACATTTATTTAGCCACACCAAGGTAGCTTATCTGACCAGGACATCCAAGTCCGCCCCCAGACTCCTCCTGAGACTAAAACACAGCCTGTGTCTATACAAATCTCCATGGTCAGAGATCATCTGTTTCTCCAGCTGGGAGACTGACTTCATCACCTCCTTTAACCCCAATGCCCCCTCCCCCAAGTCAGACTTTTAAGTGGATATGTAATGTCACCAGATTCCTAACCAGATGGTTCCTTTTATTATGGGTTTGGTTGAACACTGTAGGCAGTGGAAGAACTAAGATATCTTTTACTGGATTTGATGTGTTTTAATTCACTGAATGAACACCCAGACTCTTAATCCTTAAGTCACATTAGGTTCTTTAGACTGGAACTTGTGATGGAGTCTTTGGTCTTTCACACTGTGAGTGGTATTCTTAGCACCTCCGAAAACTATGGAATGTCTCTTTAAAAAATAAGAGACTGGGAATTATTAGTTCTTGTCAGACTGGGAAGTATTGATTATTGTCAATACAGTTCGGGATTATCAGCACATCTACAAGAACCTTCCTGGTTTCCAATAGGCAAATTTTCTGTTGAGCATATCAAGCATGTTTCCATTTATAAAACTTTTTGTATCAAATTTATGGTTAGAAGTGTTGCCCTCAAACCATCCCCCTTTAGATACTGTACCCTAAATTCACAGAAAGCATGCATGGTGCCCTCTTTCTCCCCACCACATTGCACAGATGTGTATCTAGTAGCCAAGAAGCACTTGCCTAATTCTGTGAACCATTCTCAAGACCACAGAGCGATTTGTCTCAGTGCTTAGCTTTTCGTTCTCTTTCTTTATTTCAATAGCTGCCATGGGGAGTAGGGACTGTTTATACTCTTCATCAAGTCCTGGGGGTGGCTTGAAGTCCTGACACCCCTCTTTTTCTTTCATGCTCCTATCGCCGCCTCCTTCCTGGATAAAATCAGGCACACCCTCCTCTTCCCACAACTCCTTTTTGAAAGTGTTGTGGCAGTTCTGGTCTCTCACTTTTAAGGGATGCTCTTTCACATGATTATCTCTAGTTGTCACGCAGTTGCCTGACTAAGTCTTTGTTTGTAGCACTGCGTCTGATCCTGGTTAGATGAGTATGTGAAGAATGTGACATTGGTGAGTGGGCTGATCTTGAAGTGTGCACTGTTTCTTCCAAACTTAAGTCCTTCCTCCACAAAGAGGCATTGAGAGTGGCATTTTGGTCTATAAAAGCATTCCTACATATCATGAATTAAATGCTGATTCCTACAGGCAACGCAATGTCTATTTTCTACACTCTCTCCTTCCATAGATCTGGGAAAATGATCGCTTGCACTGGACACCAGCACCTGAAGCTGTTTATGATCCATCTAGAGCTGTTAGCCATCAATCAGTCAGACTTTCTGTGCAGGCTTACACCTGCTAGTTATTTATGGTAGCAAGACAGATCTGTTGCTTTCGTACTATTTCACCTATGAGGAGCCTTAGACATGAATCAATCATTTCTAGTCAGAACTGTAACTACTGGCTCTGCGCATGCTGAATAGGTACTGGTGATTTTCACTAGGGAATGAAATGGAAAGATCTGGATTGTCTCTTCCACAACTCCTCAGAGCTCTCTCCAAGTTGAGATGCTCGATGAATATCTATGAACCTCGTGGGCCCTTCTTAGGTCGTCTGATCCAGCGCATGCGCTGGGTCTGGCCGAGACATTTAGTAGCTTCTTTTAAAAGTGCTACCAAAGCGCCAACCAGCTTACTGTCACGCACACAAGTGAGCGCGTGCTGCTGCGCGTGCATCCCTAGCGTGCTTTAGCTCATCATCGCGATCACTTTCGCTTTCAGAGTAATCGCGATTACTTTCGCTTTCACTGCCGCCCAGTGTTACTTTTACTGCTGCACTGCCAATGATGGTTATGTTACTCATCATATATGACTGTCATCTATGTGCCTTATGCAATGCTATATATTTCTTTTGTAAAGTACTCTATAGCCGTCAGGTAATGACCGCGCTATATAAAACAGAGTAAGCCTCTCAGAGCGCACCGTTGCATGTCGATACGCCATGCTCCCACTAATACAACAATCTTTGGTCCTGCGCACCTGCCCTCCACCCGGTCTCCCACTGTTGAGTTTTCGGGTTGTCACCTTGTCTCGGGAGCTAGTGTCCAGCTCGACAGCGCCATTAGCCAGCTTCATTGAATTCTGCAGCGGCTTGAGTTTCCTCACTGGAGGAAGCAACTGCCATCTCTGAGACGGGAAATGGTGGCCTTCTCGAGTTCAAGCGGTACACAAACATTGACGTACTGCTGGCCAACGGCACTTCCTTTAGGAACGCTGCGGGTAATTTGTACTTCAAGCCTCTCAAACCTAGTTATCAGAAACCGGAGAAGGGCAAAAAGGAAATAAATATACTGGGAAAACTGTAAACTGTGCAAATGTAATCAATCGTTAATGATTACATAGACCCTAGTTATACTGGGTCACAAAACAGACTAGTGGACGCGGTCACCCAGAAAAAGTCAACATCATTGCATAATGCTATAGTAGCCCACTGACATAAGGTAAAGACAGGAATTAATAAGCATTGTACGATACCCTGCACTTGCCGGAATGCCCAGCTAAATCGTAAACTACGGTACACTGAATCACCAGCCAATTGAATTGTGAGTTTTTCCACAGCCAATTCAGGGTTTCAACACTTTTCCACCACTAGTGTGTTAAGGTTTACCTGCTTGTGAGCACCTGAAGACCACGGTTATGTGCCTATTTACCTAGCAAAAACAACAGGTGATGGACCGAGTGTGGATCAATGTCACACACTCAACCCAGTCCAAAGATCTGGGCCCAAATCCATCGTTTTTTTGCACTCCACACCACCCCGGGTTAGACAATGGCGATATGCAAATCAGCTCTGACCCTGTGTGGGAAGGACATGGCTTTTGTAGTTCGGACTGGACTGTTCCCATGGGGCACAGGGTCAGAGCTGATTTGCATATCGCCATTGTCTAACCCGGGGTGGTGTGGAGTGCAAAAAAACGATGGATTTGGGCCCAGATCTTTGGACTGGGTTGAGTGTGTGACATTGATCCACATTCGGTCCATCACCTGTTGTTTTTGCAAATTCCGCCTTAAGTGCGCTGGGGATGCCCAGACGTGGGTCCCAGGCACTCCACACCACTGGAGTCAAGCTAGCCGGGCTGATGAGAGGTGTTACCTCGAAACCGGTCCGGTCCTCGGATGCTTGATTCCGTTCTGGGAAGGATATGGCTTTTGTAGTTCGGACTGGACTGTTCCCATGGGGCACAGGGTCAGAGCTGATTTGCATATCGCCATTGTCTAACCCGGGGTGGTGTGGAGTGCAAAAAAACGATGGATTTGGGCCCAGATCTTTGGACTGGGTTGAGTGTGTGACATTGATCCACATTCGGTCCATCACCTGTTGTTTTTGCAAATTCCGCCCTAAGTGCGCTGGGGATGCCCAGACGTGGGTCCCAGGCACTCCACACCACTGGAGTCAAGCTAGCCGGGCTGATGAGAGGTGTTACCTCGAAACCGGTCCGGTCCTCGGATGCTTGATTCCGTTCTGGGAAGGACATGGCTTTTGTAGTTCGGACTGGACTGTTCCCATGGGGCACAGGGTCAGAGCTGATTTCCATATCGCCATTGTCTAACCCGGGGTGGTGTGGAGTGCAAAAAAACGATGGATTTGGGCCCAGATCTTTGGACTGGGTTGAGTGTGTGACATTGATCCACATTCGGTCCATCACCTGTTGTTTTTGCAAATTCCGCCCTAAGTGCGCTGGGGATGCCCAGACGTGGGTCCCAGGCACTCCACACCACTGGAGTCAAGCTAGCCGGGCTGATGAGAGGTGTTACCTCGAAACCGGTCCGGTCCTCGGATGCTTGATTCCGTTCTGGGAAGGACATGGCTTTTGTAGTTCGGACTGGACTGTTCCCATGGGGCACAGGGTCAGAGCTGATTTGCATATCGCCATTGTCTAACCCGGGGTGGTGTGGAGTGCAAAAAAACGATGGATTTGGGCCCAGATCTTTGGACTGGGTTGAGTGTGTGACATTGATCCACATTCGGTCCATCACCTGTTGTTTTTGCCTATTTACCTAGCAGCTCAAAGTACCGGAAGCAAGCATATCGGTCTAAGTAAGAATAAAGGACAACTAGTTTCAATCTCAGGTATCGGCTGTTAAGGACTTTTTTGGATATGGGTGCGTCTTGGAGCCACCTCAGATGAAGAGGGACCGTCGTGGTCGGTTCTTGGCAGGTGGTCTTTCACAGAGACTGGACCACCAAACTGCCGCGGGGAATCGGCGGAGGCGTGAACAGTACAGGCGTCGATATCTACATCTGGTATAAGAGGTTTCACTGCATTGCACCGCCCAATTCCTAACACCAAGGTTTCATGCCGTGGGTACATCCTTCTCTAGATATTCTGTTGCTTCTGAGTTCAAGTTGCAGCTTTTGACTGGGGCTGGTCGTATGGGTACGCACAGGGGCTGAGCCCATGGGCATGCTTATTTATTATCTTTATGTGATGTGTGTCATTTGGATCTCATTTAACTTTGTCTAAAGTATCGTCTAAATTGAGTGGTCTCAACTTTAGTGATATGTAAGTTTCTATCTAGTATCCTAACATTTACAGAAAGTGTGTTGGTTCGCAGTGGCTCAGAGCAACAAGCATTGGCATAGCCAATAGGTCTCGCCTTTGGGACCTTATAAGTGTTTAGTTATCCAGCACAATATCCTTGGTTCAACAACATCAACTGTTGCATGGCTAAACACTTATAAGGTCCCAAAAGCGAGACATATTGGCTAGGCCAATGCTTAGTCATTAATGATTGGAGTGGGGGGCCCCATTCCCCTTCAGTTATCAGCAGCCTTGTATCCTAGCTGGAGGACATGAAGACCACAGCATTAGGTCCTGCTAGAAGACCCTTGCAAACAATGTGTTCCCTATTTTGCAGTTTGCATTATGTGGAATTTATTTTCTACCAAACTAGACTGAAAAACTCAAATTGAATACTGCAGGGCCAATTTTGCGAAATACTGTGATGGAGCATCATATTTGTTCCTCTTTAGCAGGATCACATCCTCTACAAAGCCATAATGTTGCCCTTTCTATTGTGGCTCATAAGCCTTTCAGACTCTTGTCCACCAGTGGCATTAAACTTGGAAGGTTGTTTTTCTAGTTTGTACTTATCTTGCCTTTTAAGAGTGGCGGCTGACATCTACTGAGAGGAGGGGAGACAAATGGGTGGGTGCGAGCATAAATAAAATGAAACAAATTCATTAAAATGAAAACGCTTACCAGATCCAGACGACACAACATCCTCCTCGCTCTTCTGCTGAGACTGCAGTGCGGGCCCCAGCAAACTCTCTTAACCTATCCTGGTGCTGCTCACATGCTGTTAACCACCATGAGAGCAGTGCCCTGATTGGAGGAAGCACACTATGTCAGCGCTCTCCAGCGTACTGGAGGCCTGCACTTCCTCTCAACCCAGCTATCTTAAGACAGCTATGTTGAAAGGTTTAAAGTGTGCATGTCTGGCTGGTCATCGCAAGACGGCTGGCCAAAGAGACATGCACATTTTAAACAGTGCACAGGCAGCCCTCTGCCTACCACTCCTCCCTGCAGCCCCTCAGCAGGCCTCATTCCATCCTGACACATGGTTCAGGATGGGATGATGAAAAATAAAATCTTAATGCATTACCATTATATTTTTTATCTCTGGATCTTTGAGGGGCACTAGAGTGGGTCGACCTTTCGAGTCAAAGTTACAGGCTCTTTCTTGTTCAAAGCCTTACACCATGTATCTGAAAGAAACACGTTAGTGTTAGATTCCTTACCTTAGAATATCCCCAGGCGTCAGTCTGGATCCGGAAACTTTTGCGTAGCAGTACCCCTGCGCGTCGGTAGGCGTCGTCTGCAGGCGTCCCCTGCGGCTCCGCGTCCGTCGTCGGCGTCGTGCGCCGTGATGACGTCGCTGGAGTACATAGACGCCGCCTCCGCGCGCTGACGTCAGTTCTTCTTTTTTCCGCGCCAGTGGACGCAGATCTGAAGAGCAGTACTCCGGTCTTTGACCAAGTTTTTCAATTGTTTTTTCCTCTACGGTGCCTGATAGGATGCCTGGGTTTAAGAATTGCGATGACTGTGAGCGCACGATGTCGGTCACAGACCATCACCGCCTCTGCCTCCGGTGTCTGGGCCCTGACCACGACATGGACTCCTGCGTCGACTGCCGGGCCCTTACCAACAAGGCTAGGCGGGAGCGGTCCCGCAAGCTGCTGGAGCTCCGGGTGTCGGCCCCACGTCGGGACTGGGAGCGGTCCCGGTCCGGCCGGAGGTCGAGAGAGCGTTCGAGGGAGCGGTCGCGGAGCCGCGCCGGGCGCTCCGGAAGTCGACACCACTCGTCAGGCTCGTCAGGTAAGAAGCACAAGAAGTCGGGGCGTCGTCATCGTACCCCCGACTCCCCCCGACGCTCGCGCGATGCGGCCGGGGGCTCGGGTGACCCCAACCCCGCGGCTCCGCGAGAGTCGCCGGCGCGGCCTGCCTCATACCCTCCGGTCCCTGGGCATGGCGCGACGCCTGAGGAGATCGAGGCGTTCCTCATGGCCATGAGGGCGCTCGCTTCTCCGACTGGGCCTACGGCGCCTTCGGGCCCAGTGCTACCGTCTGGGGGCCCTAGCGGTTCGGGTGTCCCTGCCTCGGCGCCGTCGGGTGCTCCGGCCCCGGCGCCGCCGACGGCTCCGACCCCGGCGCCGCAGGGGCCTTCGGGATCGGCGCCGGCTGGTCTTCCGGCCTCCCCGGCGCCGTTGCCATCGGGGTTACCCCCGACGCCGCCCCCGCGCGGCGCCGGTTCTCCACTGCCGGTTCCGGCCGGCGGTGGGGTTCCGACGCCGGCTCCGGGCGGCGCCGTCCCCTTACCTTCTCCGACGCCGGACGCGGCGCCGGACGGGCGTCGCACGACGCCGGTCCCGGCGCCGATGGGGCCCATGAACCCCGAGGAGCCGGTCTTCATCATTGACTCCGAATACGGAGAGGATGAGGAGTACGGTGAAGGTTGGGAGGGGTCCGAGGACCCTCTGGCTCGCGAGTGCCAGTATGACCCGGACTGGACAGGTGACTTGGGGGATGCCAGTGGTTTGGACGACTCTCCTAACCCTGGTTTGATCTCTCCTCCAACCGTGGCATCGGTGGAGGGAGCTGCCTATTCTGTGGTGCTGATGAGGGCTGCCAAGGCCTTACACCTTGAGCTCCCCGTCGCGGCCGTGAGGCCTAACATCCTCACCGAGGTCTTCAAACCGCAGTCATGCCCACTGGAGCCACTGCTGCCGTTTAATGAAGCCTTGTCTGACGTTCTGTTGGGCACGTGGTCCAGGCCCGCTTCAGGTGCGCCTGTTGATCGGAACGTGGCCAGGCGCCACCGTCCTTGTCCGGACGACCCCAAGTACCTGTCTACCCACCCCACTCCTGAGAGTCTGGTGATCCAGGCCTCGACCTCCCAGTCCGCATTCCCGTCGGCCCCGCCCGACCGGGAATCCAAGAGGTATGACCAGTTTGGCAAAAAGGTCTTCTCGTCCATTAGTTTGGGCCTGCGGTCTTGCAACACCGCCTGCCTCTTGGGCCGCTACACCCACTCTGTGTGGGATACGGTCGCGGAGCTGCTGCCAGAATGCCCCATGGAGGTGCGGGCAAAGCTCGGTCAGGCTGTGGCTGAAGGCCGAGATGCAGCGAAATATTCAATTCGGTGTGGTCTTGATACGACCGACTCGCTGGGCAGAGCTATGTCTACGACGGTGGCGATTCGTCGCCACGCCTGGCTGAGATCCGCCAATTTTTCGGCTGATGTCCAGAATACCCTGATGGACATGCCGTTTGATGGCTGTCACCTGTTCGGTGACAAAGCGGACCACGCGCTGGAACGCTTCAAGGACTCCAGGGTCACGGCCAAGTCCTTGGGTCTCTCGACCCAGCGTCAGCAACCGGGTTCGTTTCGTCCCTTTCGTGGCCAAGGAAGGGGCGCCCCCACACGTGCTGCCAGCCACGCGCCGCAACAATCTTTCCAACGCGGTGGCGGCCGTGGAAACCGCCGTGGTGGCGGTCGGGGACAACGGCGGGGTCAGACCACACCCTCCCCCGCAGCATCTACCCCAAAATCCTCCTAGTCCGTGCTTTCGGCCCCATGTGACGCCAGTGGGTGGCAGGGTTCGCCATCACCACGCTCACTGGCGCACGATCACTTCGGACAGGTGGGTGCTGCAAATCGTCCGAAGGGGCTACTCCCTCCCCTTCGAGACCTCTCCTCCAGCCATGCCACCGCAGAACCACCGTGTGTCGGGGGACCACTTGACACTTCTGCAGGAGGAAGTTACGGCCCTCTTGGCCAAGGGGGCCATCGAGCGCGTTCCTGGGCCAGAAGTAGGGCGTGGTTGTTATTCCCACTACTTTCTGGTGCCCAAGAAGGACAAGGGGGGCCTACGTCCTATCTTGGATCTAAGGAACGTCAACGGCTTCCTCCGGAAGGAGAAGTTCAAGATGTTGACGTTAGCTCAGGTCTTGGCTGCTCTAGACCCACAAGACTGGATGGTAGCGTTGGACTTGCAGGACGCCTATTTTCACATCCCCGTCCTGCCGGCCCACCGGCGTTACCTGCGGTTCACGGTAGGCCAGGAGCATTTTCAGTTTATCGTGCTCCCCTTCGGCCTTACCAGCGCCCCACGGGTGTTCACAAAGGTGATGGCGGTGGTCGCAGCCCATCTGCGCAGGTTGGGGGTTTCAGTCTTCCCCTACCTAGACGACTGGTTGTTGAAGGCGGGCTCGCCCCAGACAGTCGTCCACCACCTTCAGATGACGGCAGACCTCTTGCACGACCTGGGGTTCTCCATCAATGTGCCGAAATCACACCTGTGTCCCTCTCAAAAGCTCCTTTTCATCGGAGCGGTTCTGGACTCGGCGCAGTTTCGGGTTTATCCTCCGGAACGGCGGGTTCGGGATATTCAGGCTTTGATTCCCATCTTTCAGCTGCTATCCCGGGTTTCGGTCAGGTTGACGCTGCGGCTGCTGGGACTGATGGCTTCCTGCATCCTTCTGGTGCATCACGCTCGGTGGCGGATGCGGGCTCTGCAGTGGGACCTGAAGTTTCAGTGGGCCCAGCATCAGGGCAACTTGTCCGACCACGTCTTGATCTCGGAGGGCACTGCGAGACAACTGCAGTGGTGGCTTACGGACCGCGATTGGGTCAGGGGCAAGTCCCTCTCCCTTCCCCAACCGGAGCACGTTGTCGTGACGGACGCGTCCCTCCAGGGCTGGGGTGGCCACTTGGGAGAGGCAGAGATCAGAGGCATCTGGTCTCCGGCGGAGTCCCGGCTCCATATCAACCTATTGGAGCTGCGGGCGATTCGTCTGGCACTGAAGGCATTCCTCCCCTTTGTCAACGGGAGTGTGGTGCAGGTGTTCACCGACAACACCACCGCCATGTGGTACTGCAACAAACAGGGCGGTGTGGGGTCGTGGACCCTTTGCCAGGAGGCTCTGCCCCTCTGGCAATGGCTGGAACGTCAGGGCGTGACTCTGACGGTTCAACACCTGGCAGGTTCTCTGAACGCCAGGGCGGACGAACTCAGCCGTCGGTGCTCGATGGATCACGAATGGCGTCTGAACTCGGACGTGGCGCAAGGCATCTTTCTGCAATGGGGAGAGCCTTGGTTAGATCTATTCGCCACCGAAGAGAACGCGCAATGTCATCAGTTCTGCGCGTTGGAGTTTCCAAGACGGCACTCGCACGGCGACGCCTTTCGGCGCGAGTGGAGTTGCGGTCTGTTATACGCCTTTCCGCCTATACCACTTCTGCCCAGAGTGCTGAAGAAGATCAGGCGCGACCGGGCCCAAGTTATCCTTGTGGCTCCGGACTGGGCTCGAAGATACTGGTATCCCGAGCTACTCAACATGTCAGTCGGTCCCCCGATCCGCCTGCCCCTTCAGGAGGACCTTCTGTCGCAGCAGCAGGGGACGGTCTTCCACCCGAACCTGTCCAGTCTCCACCTCCATGCTTGGAGATTGAGCGGCGGCAGTTGAGGCCATTTGACTTGCCTCCTGAGGTCTGTGATGTTATTCTGGCAGCCAGGCGTCCCTCCACTAAGTCGGTATACGCCTGTCGGTGGAACAGATTTGTGGCATGGTGCACAGCAAAGGCTGTGGATCCTCTTTCTGCCCCTCTTTCGGAGGTTCTTCTGTTTCTTCTTTCTCTTGCCCAGCAGGGCTCTGCTCTGGGCACTATCAAGGGCTACCTTTCTGCCCTTTCAGCCTTTTTGAGGCTTCCTGATCAGCCTTCTTTGTTCAAATCCCCGATTGTAACTCGATTCTTGAAAGGCATCACTCACATGTTTCCACCTGTTCCGTTTGTGATGCCTCAGTGGGATTTGAACCTGGTTCTAACCTTTCTAATGTGTGCTCCCTTTGAGCCCCTTCATTCTTGTCCTCTCCGTCTCCTGACTTTAAAGACGGCTTTCCTGGTTGCCATCACCTCTGCCAGGAGAGTGAGTGAGCTCCAGGCTCTTTCTGTCCAACCTCCTTTCCTGTCCATTCATCCTGATAAGGTGGTTCTGAGGACTAGACCTTCTTTCCTGCCCAAGGTTGTTTCGGCCTTTCACATCGGGCAGTCCATCACCCTCCCTTCCTTCTTCCCGCCTCCGCATCCTTCAAAGGATGAAGAGCGGCTCCATCGTCTGGACCCAAAACGTGCGCTTTCATTTTACATGGATCGCACACGCCAGTTCCGGGTGGATGACCAACTGTTTGTTGGCTACGTGGGTGCGAAGAAGGGACGGGCGGTCTGTAAACGAACCATCTCTCGATGGGTCGTCCTCTGCATCAAAGCGTGCTACTCTTTGGCTCGGAAGGAGCCTCCTGTTGGGCTGAGGGCCCATCCCACTCGGGCCACGGCGGCTACCACTGCCCTGGGCCGGGGAGTCCCCTTGCAGGACATTTGCCAAGCGGCTACGTGGGCCTCGCTGCACACCTTTGCGAGGCACTACTGCCTGGACAGCCAAGTCCGGAGGGATGGCTTCTTTGGCCGTTCTGTCCTCCAGGACTTTCTGGTGTAGTTTGTATTGGTTCGCAGACCCACCACCGGGGTTGGTATTGCTGGGGTATGTATTCTAAGGTAAGGAATCTAACACTAACGTGTTTCTTTCAGATGAACAAGTTACTTACCTTCGGTAACTATATATCTGTAAGAAACATTAGTTAGTGTTAGATTCCTTACCGAACCCACCCATCCTCCCCGTTCTGCGAACTGATACCTAGGGTTAAGGTCATCCCTTTCAGGGCCCTAGTTTTTACATGGCACCAGTGTTGGTTCTCTCATGGCTCTGCGTCTCCTGGCGCGGAAATGCTGTGTGCAAAGAACTGACGTCAGCGCGCGGAGGCGGCGTCTATGTACTCCAGCGACGTCATCACGGCGCACGACGCCGACGACGGACGCGGAGCCGCAGGGGACGCCTGCAGACGACGCCTACCGACGCGCAGGGGTACTGCTACGCAAAAGTTTCCGGATCCAGACTGACGCCTGGGGATATTCTAAGGTAAGGAATCTAACACTAACTAATGTTTCTTACAGATATATCGTTACCGAAGGTAAGTAACTTGTTCTTCAGTTTTACTCCGACACTAGGTGGTCATTTGCGCCCTGAGCCATCCCTACCCAAGATGCTGATCGAATTGTATGTCGGTCTTGAGATGTTGCTTCCTACTCTATTTCCGTTCCTGCAATTTGTTACCAAGCGGGCTTGTCACCTTAATTTAGGTCTTGGGAATTAAGGTTCCTTTGTGTCAGTGTTTTTTCAGCGGAGGTGCTAGTAGTATATATCCATTCCTCTTCTGTTACGTCTGGTCCTTTGAAATTAAAGTGCAGACTTAACCATTGAAAACCTCTGTACAGCATCACTGCATATTGTCATGGTGACCCATATGGGAGACCTGTGCCAAAGCATAATCCCCAATCACCCTCTCACTATCTTGAAATATTTCAGGATAGAAAATTTCTAGCAGACCATCGAACAGGTTGTGGTCTCATTTCATTTAATTGGAGCTAAATTTTCTATCGGTCCCAACGATTCATGATCTTGTTGGGTTCATTTTGGGGCTATTTGTAGGTAAGCTTTGCCTGTTTAATCCTAGATTACTTTCCCGTGGGAGGATTGGCAGAAAGAGCAGACATGAACTCCAGTAAGTAATTTCTTTCTTCTGAATAGTTAAAATATTTACAGTAAAATCGAGTAGAATAGGAGTTGGAAAAACTGGCCCATGGGTGCAGAAATTAAAACACGTTCTTTTACTTATCCAGATGCCTACACGATTTAGGTAAGAACGCTAGAAGACAAAGATAAATGGCTAATTGCAAGGTCTATAAATTTCCATTTCCTAAAAAAAAAGCACAATTGTGGTGGGCCAAGTGCCAAGAACGAAGAAAGTTAACTGCAGCTAGGGGACAATACAAAGCAGAGCAAAGACCACACCATTTCAATGTACCCATGAAGCAACCAACCCGGGAAAGGGGGGGGGGGGGGGGGGGGGTTGATACTCAGCTTTTCTTTGTGGCCCCTGAGACACAAGAGTCCCAGCCCTTCAGGGGGCCTCAAACTCTTTCAAGAGTCTCTATTCAGTTCAATGTGCAATGAATATCTGTGAAATGTAGTTTTTGCAGCGTCAACTTGTCTGAATTCACTATGCTGTGCATTATTCCGCCATCTAGTGGTTGTGTACGGAATTTTAGTATTTCTTTTATGTATTCATTTATTTTTTTGCTGTTGGGCGAAGAGGACGTAGTACAATCTTGTGCCCTTCTGTGACGTTCACGGGCTTCCTCCAGAAGATCGGTATGGAGAGTCTCCCAAGATTGGAGAGAAGAATCCTGAAAAATCTGAGAAAAATCGGTGGAATGGTGTCTTCCAATTTCAACTTTAAATATACGTTTAGGATGCAGTGACTAACTAACTACAGTTTTGTGTTAAAGTTTTACAGTTGGTGGCATTGTGACTTTGTGCTGCTGGTTGATAGAAACAATGGCTCCTGTGGGTAATTACTTAACAAGTTATAATAGTAGAAATGCGCAATGGCAATCTGGGTGATATAAAAAAGACGAAAGGCAAGTAAGTGGTATATGCACAGGAAGAATATATTAAATACCAGCAAAAGTTAGATACACATGTAAACAATTCATACATTTATATACATTTATACAATTTCAAAACAGTGTGATCGTGTCCCAAGTAAATAGATTCTCACAAAAAACTAAACATATTCCAACAAATCATAATGAAAAAAGTGACATGAGGTTCCTAACATGGATTTGTTTTTTGCAAAGGGAAGAAGCGACCTGTATATTAATTTACAAATAAATGCAAAAAGTTGCCCAATAGCGGCAACTTATTTTCAAGAACGGTCCGCTTCTTTTAAAAGTTGGTGATGACGTTTCGACCTTATGAGGGTAGAAGGTCTCTTCAGGACTTAGTGAATGGGGGCACCTAAAAAATGATATCAGAAAATATATCTGTTAGGCGGGTGGACCTACACAAAGTAAAAGGAATGTTTGTAGTATAGCAGTCCAGGTAGGACGGTTTATACACTACCTGCTCAATTCTACTGTGATTTACGTATAGTGACACCGTGAGGGAGGTGAATAAAAGCAACTTACAGAGATCCCAGCCGGGACCTAGTTGTGGTAAAGAAAGCAATTGGACGCATTAGTATCTTATGTTATTTACAACTGAAGGTCAAGGACCTATCATGAGGCCCAGCGATCCAGACTTACCCCTATAATGACTGTATGGGGTGTGACTGTAGAACACAGTCTCGCTATCGTATCTCGGACTGTGACTTGGGTTCAAAATTGCCTGTTAATATAAATGCATAGCCAGTGTTTTATATCTGCTTTCTGCGTTACGAATTGTGCCATTTGGTAAATGTAAAAGAATTCCCATTTACAAACTCCGAGCACTCAGTGGTGCTGCAGGTGAGTCGATTTGTTTTGATAGCGATGCAACCAGCTTGTCTAAGGGCTCAGATAATTCTGGCTCTGGAATACAAGATGTCAGACACCCTCTATCAACAAACGCCTTTGTGCCGGTTTCAACTGCTGTACAAGGAAACCATTTTAATGCATTTCCCTACCTTAAATCTGCCGTATGGCTTCGGACAATCCCGAGGATACACCCGGCGTCCGCACAATGGCAGAGCTTGCCGAACAACTGTGCGATGTGTGTCGGAAGGGCTGAAACGCAGATGTAGACTGTTTAATCGAACGCGAGTGAAGGCGCACTTGGGACATGTGGAAATGAAAAAGTTACTACCTACTTCGCCTCATGCCCGTGCAACATATATAATTGTAAATATTATTGAGCCAAACCGATGTATAAAATGCAACCTCTGCCAATATACTTGGCATGTCAATTGAACGCGTCCTGTATTGGCTTGGCAGCATGATTGGTATATATCAATGGGACATTTTTGTTAAATGTGGGAGTGGTGGATGACCCCCAATGCAAACATCGTGATTTGGATGGTTGCGAAATGTATACTGGCAATTGTAGGGTATCAGAACAGCAAAAGTTTTTTTATACAATAAAAATTAAAAACACGGCGCATAGGCAACTAGAACCCCTGTCTAGTTGATCGTACAATAGCCACTAGCAGTGATCATATCATTGAGCCACTAGGTCGGTCATTCGGAAGTTGGGCCCAAAACTATTAAGGGCAGGGACAGATTTACGATAAGAGAAATAAGAACAATTCGTATTTAAGCATTTTGGAAGCACCATTTCCTTGGGTATTCAAACATTAACAAAGCTTCTTTCCAAATTAGGAATACAATTATACGGGCAATTGCGGTATGCACATAATTGTTTCTCAACACATCTGATAGTCATAAAATACATTTCAACCATCTTCCATGTAGCAACCTTGCACAATGGCATATACAGTTATCAACGTGTTTCAACAGTTTACCTCGTAAAAATCATGTGCAAGGTCATGCGCATATAATTTCTGGAGTGGTATAACAGTTAAAACTATCATAATCATAAATGGAATCTTGCATATCTACATATAGAATTTGCAGTGAGCTATGTTAACAGCCCTGTCGATATATCACTATGTAAACAGTCGCTACATTATACAGCAAACACATGACGTGAAGAATATTTAACTGGAGAGTTAAACTTATCAGACGCTCTGTTGCGTGTTTATCTAGGTTCCTGATCGATACTGCGACCTTATGCCCCTATTCGGCTATAAATCCATTTATTCCCTATATTGGCATAACCATTCAAGTGCGATTTTCAGAAAAGTCATCTCTGGCCTCACACGAACAGATCCACATTCCAGCATAGTTCTCTGCGACTTCCTTTGCGACCAATTAGTGCAATGACAGAGCAGAAGTCACTATCTGATATTCCTAGATTAACACTCCGAGTTCTTCAACAAGATAAAAACTCAGCAAACCTGGAAATCCCCGCTTGCTGTGTTTTGATTAGTAATGGAACTCTAATGAGCAACTGATAACTATCACTTCCTAGTGACATCTTTAATTGACGTCTTATGTCCAGCAAACTTGCGTCAAACCCGGCACCTGTCAGGTATAAATATTACCAACGTTGCCTTAAGCAATGAGAGCTGTGAGCTGTGAGCTGTAAGCTGCCGTGCACCCTGTTGTGCATCCCATTGCTGCTGCAGGCAGTACGCTGCTGCTGTTGTCCCTTGGTGGTGAAGCTACTGATACCATTATCGCTGCTAAAGCGCGAACGATGGTGCAGTACGCTTAGGAGCTGAACAGCCGTCCTTCTGCGAAGAAGCCGAGCAGATTCCAGCTGCCGCGGACGCTGTCCCCCGCCTCCTCCTCCCGACGCGCTGAAGAAGAGCCGCTGCCTTTCTCCTGCAGAGAAATCCAGCTCCAGCGTTTCCGGTCTGCCCTCGCGGGTGACTGGGATATTGAGTGCCCCCTGAAGGAAATACCAGACTTCCATCATTCTATTCAGAGGTATGGTGTTGACTAAACCCTTAGATGAGAATTCTTGAAGCAAACATTGGCAAAACCAACTTAACTTAAAGCTACTTACTTACTCCCCTTCCACGTGTTAGGCTTAGGTCAGGCACACTGGGGTAGGCGTAGTTAGAAGCACCAGTTGAGTATTTTAGCCTAATGTATATATGACTGTATATATGTTTTATTACTTTTAAACCATTGTATGGCTAAGAAACCATATCAATGCTTTTACAGTTCTATTTTGCAATCCTTATCTTACTGTACGTACTTTTTATAATAACAAGTCTTGCAATTGTGGCAATACATTTCTCTTGTACGAGAAGAAAGACTGTTCAATAAATGTTAACCCTTTATTGACAAACGCCCGTCTCTCTATTCTCTACATCTCGTGAAAGTAAACTGCACTAAACTGACTGAGTGAAATACATGTCTATTGTTTCACACGACCCTAGAGATTGACTCTTGATCTGAGGAGCAAAGTTGTCATGTTGCACGGTTGTTGGAAGAGTGAATCCCTTCTTGTCTGTGCCAGGGAAGCTGATCACTTCCCATGCAGAGAAGAAAGTTTCCAGTGACCTCTGAGCTAGTTGGTAACACACCCAATTAAGTTTAGCATAGTCAGTGGAGGCCTGGAATATCCGCAGTTCCACGTCGATACTACTGTTTGTTATTCCAATGCGCAGGGCCTAGTGGGAAACTAGGAACTACACTACATGGCGCCCAACGTTTGGTAAGGCGATAAACTAACGCAAGACGTTAGAGTAACTCAGTCGTGCATATTTCACACAGACCCCTTTCTCCCGTAAATACTCCAATAGACGTCTGGAGTGGGTGAAAGGTTAAAATCCGCCCGACCTTAGTAGGAAGAGATTCCTATGTAAAGCTCTGGTTTATTCAACGTTGAAGGATACAGTGTTCCAAAATATTGTGCACCTAATCTTTGTCTCCTTGGAGACCTACTCTGCAAAGCCTGCATTTATAAAAAATGACAGACAGTGAAGAAGAAAGGGAAGCAGTTAGACTAGCATCCCTACTAATAGAGGAAGACTCGAGTCTCCTAGACAAAGACCCGGATGCAATTATCATCCCGGTCCACTTAAGAAAATCTATAACATTAAAAACTTATAGATAACGGACTGACACCTCAAGGTGGTACAGTAATTTTCGTGATAGAGGCTCACGAATATCGGCAGACAGAGGTATTCTATTCATGGATAAACTTTCCAGCGGTAAACGCTATAACAAAAGAGTTTCACTATTACAAAATAGAGAAACCCCCAGAAGAGTACGCTCCTTTCGAGGAGATTGAAATTCCACTTAAATTTCAAGAGCACCTGCTCTGGTTTAATGGCGCCCTAAAACACAATGATCACATTACCAGGCTCGGTCCACTAGGTAGACCAGGAGCAAAGTGGCCGGTTCTAGCCAGCTACACACCACATCCGGACATTGTAAAAATGTCTAAAGAAGAGCTGTTAGTGCAGCTAAAAACATTAATTAAAATACATAGGCAATTAGTCCAATATGTAATGCGGACTGCAACAGTCCAACCAGCTGTTAATGTACCACAACTGACCCCTCATCAGGGGAACACTAATAAAATTACACCACAGAACATACAGTCATGTCTTGGTAAAACACCCGTAAAACGGTAACAAATTCCTTTCTGGTTAGCACAGAAAATCACTCAAATAGAGGCAGTATTTCCTGATACTACCCCTATAGAGAAACACAGAATCTTAACCATCTGCCTTCCTATGGGTATCGCACCACACGTGGAGGACTGTGACACTTGGGGTACAGTCTTTGCTTCCATTTACACAAAAACACACGGTGTTCCGTCTATGGCGGTAATACCAGAAGTGCTAAAACAGATTCAAAATGAATACGGTCCAGAGCCCGCTTTAAATCTAGGTATGAAATTACTGAAAGACTTTAAGCAGGTCTCGGCTATATTACTAGCCAACATTAAAGGAGAAGCAGCATCTGTGGCGATTCGCCAGAAGTTGAAGGAAACAGATATAAAAGATCCAATTGAGCTTGCCAGAATCATAGAAAAATGCTATGAAGAATTAGATAGAGACAGCTTGGGTGGAAAACCAGTAAAGCCCCAACTGCTCGAAAATCCTGAAAAATTATTTATTAAAAATAATTCAAATACTCCTAAAAAGAGCTGGGATGGAAATAAACAATCCACTCCCAAGGAAAAAGTTTTCCAGTCCAGAGGAAGGTCTCCTCGACGGAGGGAAAGAACTCCGACTCGAGAACACCAGTCTCCCCAGAGGGAGCCCTCTGAGAAAAGATATAACCTTAGAAATAGGGATAATCTGAAAAAACCTGATAGATAACAAAGTATTGATACACGTCCCTCTCGATCTTTTCCACAGAAATCGGAAAGAAGAGGACGGTCAGACCAGGAGAGCACACCAAGTCCAAAGACAAGGAACCTGCTCAGAGTAAAAAATCTCAATTTTCAAAAAAGAAAGTAGCCAGTATTAGAGTAATCAACCATGCCGAGAATACTGAGGACACAGTTGAAAAACGGGGAGTGGGCATTGACAATGTTGGACAGTGCAGCAGAAATCAGTATAGCGCGCAAGATCTTGATGAGTCATCTGGAGACAGTGGACACGAATGAATACATTCAGGTTGAAACTGCCGACACCAGACTTAGCGAGCCCCATAAAATATACGAAATAACATTGCGTATGGAGGGTGATAAGACTAGGAAAATAAGGGGTCTATTTTGGGATAAGCTCTCAAAAGGCTATGATATTCTGTTAACTGAAAAAGATTGGCCCCCAGAGTTTGTCAGGGAGTGCCCTCGTGGCGAAGAAGTGATTATGCCTGCCTTCTCGAATCACATTCCGATTCACAAAAAATATACATATGCAAGGAAATGGGCAGTGGCCCAGGCACCTGCATTATATAAAAATCATGTAGGATGGGATGAGGACTCACCTCCTCACAAAATCCAATTAAAAAGTGAACCAACTGCCCAACGGCAGTATCCCATAAAGCAAGAAGCTAAAAAACAAGTCAGGGAGATCTTAGATCAACTTGAATACCAGGGGGTGATTGAAACATGCACCTCTCAAATGAACAATCCTTTGTTTCCTGTCTCCAAGCCAGACAATTCATATCGTCTAGTTTTGGACTACAGACATCTTAATACATGTTGTAAAACTTTTGCAGTACAAAACTCGCATACTGCAGCCCTAATGAATAACATAGTTAGGAAAAAATATAAAACGACATTAGACATATCTAATGGTTTCTTTTGTCAAAACATTGCACCAGAAAGCAGATATTTGACCGCTTTCTCTGCATTTGGGTCGCAGAAAAAATTCTGTCGACTCCCACAGGGGTTCAAGAACAGCCCAGGACTATTCTCAGCTAGGGTAACAGAGTTACTACAAATATATGATGATGAGGCATTATCTTACGTAGATGATATCTATCTCACAGACGACGACTTGGATACTCACTTGAAAAGAGTGAACACCATTATACTTGGGTTTGCAGCAGAGGGTTACAAATTCGACTTTAAAAAGTCTCGAATTGCCCATCTGACGGTACTATTCTTAGGGTACGAATTATCAAGTGAAGGGAAAAGCCTAGCGGACAACTTCTTGGAGAAGTGCGCTGTACTCCAAGCTCCAAAAACGCTGAAGAATTTACAATCCATTCTAGGTTTTCTGAATTTCGGAAGAACTTACATTCTAAATTACGCAGAGAGGGTTAAACCTCTATACGAACTAATTAAACCTGATTTCAAACAAATCAATTGGACTCAAAAACACACAGAAATTTTGAGATCACTGCAAACAGACATGTTAGCAAAAACAAAATTAGATACACGTGATAACACGATCGATCTTGTAATCCGAGTCATCCCAGGAAGATGCGGATTCACGTACCTAACCTCTAATGAGGGAGAAAAGGTACCAATCTCAATTAAAACTCACTTGTACACACAAGCAGAAAAAACATTCAGTCACACAGAAAGAACTGTGAAAGCAGTGCAAATCGCATTAGCAAATGAACGAGAACTAGCACACGGCAAACTGATTAATATCCTTACAGCGGAATCCGCCTTCGAAGCGCTATTCAGCCTAGTAAACCTGCCAACAGTGTCACTGGATCCGAAATGGATACAGTGCATAGATTCTCTAGGAGCGGAAGACGTGAAATACTATTTCGCCCCGCAATTTGAAGAACTGAATGATTTAGAATATGAAGAAGAATATCCTCTGCCAATCGAAATTCTACCTCTCCCACAATATGCCTGTATAATCTATACAGATAGTTTTGTACAGCATTTCAACGTAGAGAGAAAATCCTACGATGCAGCATGTGCGATCATTAAAGGTCGTTGGCTGTGCGGTAAATTCAGACCGAAAGCAACAAAAACTGAATCTGTAAGAAACTGTTCGGTTCAGAGAACTGAAATCAGATCTTTAAAGATGGCGCTCGAAAATGCAGAACGTGAATTCCCAACACTTATAGTGTGCGATTCTCATTTTTGCGTCAACTCTTACAACAATAAACTGCAGAGTTGGATTGAAAACGATTACAAAGATGACACAGGTGCCACAATAAAGCATAAATTGCTCTGGAAACAGGTAGCTCTTTTACACAAAGAACTACAAAAGACTCACGTGATTCACGCACAGAGTCTTCAACGTGATGGCGTTCACGTTGCAGGGAATTCATTGGCTGATGAAGCCGCGAAGGCAGCTGTGCAAACGGCTTCCGTAGCTGCGATAACTCGGTCACAAACAAAAATAGACAGCGATATTCTACAAGCTGTCAGTGCGTCAGTAAAAAATGATAAGAAAACACTCCCAAAAGGCTTTCCTGAAAAGTACTTGTACTTAACAGATACGAATAATGTTCCTTTTGCTCGAATCCCTGGAGTGGGGGATAGAGTAATTCCAAACAGGGAACACTGGTTAGGACTAATCAAAGCGGCACACGAAGGGCTTGCTTCTGCACACGCTGGCGTTTCCGCAACAATATCACTATTAAAACAGAGATATTGGTGGCCTCGCTTGAGAATACAAACTAAAAAGTATGTATTAGAATGCGACATATGCCAAAGGATAAAAGTATCAACAGTAAAACGACCAGCGCAGACACCCCTTCTCATCTCGGATAAACCATTTGCATGCGTTTACCTGGACCACTGTGGTCCCCTACAAAGGAACGGCAACTATAGATACATCATGGTAGCAGTGGATTCCTGTACGAGGTTCATATGGATGTGGCCCCAGCGCTCGGCTGACGCTAGAAAGGTTATAAAAGATTTGCGAGTCTTTATCGGCACATACGCAATTACCACGTTCCATTCTGATCAGGGTCCTGCTTTTAGCTCTCGAGCTTATAGGGAGGCCATGGCCAGCATGGGAATTGGGTTGCGGTATTCTTGTCCGTCGCACCCCGAAGGGAATAGTGTGGTAGAAAGAAAAAAACGTGACATAAAGCAATCTATAACAGCGAAGGTATTAGGTTCAGGCGCTGGGTGGGTCAAACATTTAATAAGTGTCCAAACTAGTCTTAACAACATGCCAAGAAATTCTCTAAAAGGTTTCAGCCCATACGAACTATTGTTCGGAATTAGAATGCGTATTCAGGACCTCGATAGTCAGATGTCAGTGGTACAAGAAGAAACAACGCACTTTGATGTAAAGGATCGTTTGGCTGTTTTACAGGAACTGAATGAAACAAGAAAATCCTTAAGCAACATAAAGTTAAAGCAACAGCCAAATACCACTGACGAGGCACCACCAGCAACAGCCCCAGCAAGGCCTGTCTGGATTCCAAAGATTGGGGATCTAGTCAGAGAAAAGATCGCGGTTAAGAAGGAATTTGGGCCTTCTTACAGAAAAGCAGTACCTGTCTTGGCAGTCACCGGAACAAGATCAGTTGTGCTACCGCCCCTTGCTGGTAAAAAGGAGAACAGAGTTGTGTCCATCGACCTGGTAAAACCACAAGCATGTGGCCTATAATCAACAGTAGGCCCAGTGGACTCCCAAGAAACAACAGAATACCCAAACTTGCAACAATCCAAGAGGTTCAAACTGAAAGACTAATCAAATTCGATCAGCCTGCAGTGCACAATAAAGGACTATGCAATAATGCCATGGAACTCGTGCCTCTTGAAACACAGATTGAAACAGTTCATCAAGAAACACCAGTCTACACTAATGTGGCATCAGAAAGTGCTACCGAGAGACAGAGTGAAAGAACAATCCCATCAATTCACAGAACTGCCTCTGGTTATTTCATCAACTTCGACAACTTCTCTGAAGATCAATACGACCCGAAGTGATGCCAGAAACAAAAAAAGACTTTTAAAGAAAAAGCAACGGAACTCTTTCATCCACTAAAGGAAATCTACCTTATTTCACCTTGGTTAGAGTTCTGGTTCGGTCTAGGTGTATTTTTCCTCCTGCTTTGGCTCATCATGGTACTTTGCTTGGGAAAATTCATTGAAGGAAAATATATTACAATGGACACAGCAAGTCAGAACATCAACCTAGTCCTGAAACCACACAGATCATCCCACGTGAAGAAAAGAGAACTGTCAACAGTAAATGTCACAGCAATTCCAATACCTGGTGGGGTAGTATGGGAGAAAACAGACTATGAGATCTATGGTCCGGTCGAAATCCTGAAGTATCCTCATCAACTGAAGGTTTCCTTAAGTGACTTTGTAACGCCTAGTACATTCTCTGATGATTGGGATTTTAACAGTATTAATGACATGTCTGATTTAGTAATGTCAGCTAGATTCACAGATCATGATTATTTACAAGGTTCATCTAGTTATGAGCAGTTATTCTGTTACACACACTATGGTGATCACTACTTGCATAAATCTGCACAGCCTAGAAATGTTTTTATGTATAATCAATGGGAACATTGTTCTACACCACCTAAAAGCAGTTCTAAAGCATGTTTTGAGAAATTCAAACACTTTTCAGGGTTTAACACCAGTAATGCAGAAACGTTTTATTACAAACTGTTAGATAAAACAGGAATGAAAACAATGCTGACAAATTCTAAATTGATATATTCAGAAGCATTTTATGACAAAATGATGACATTTGGTTTTGATTATTGGAAAAATAACATTGAAATGAAAACAATTTGGGGTACAAAAGATTGGCAGGTGCAAGGCATAGAAGCACTATTTAGAACCTGCATGATACCAGAACAAATGTTTTTTTTAAATGACACAATACACCAAACATCCTGTCTTCGCCTAGCTAAGATCAAAGACCTTAAAACACCGTCTATACCGAAGCCAATACCAGAAAATACAACTGCAGATATTGAGTTAGACGTGTCACAAATTTTACATTTTAACAGATCACATCCTGATTGGAAAAAGTGGTTAATCTGGCCTACTGACACAAACAACTGTCAAGATAGATTCCTGAATAAAACACAGGGGTTAAAAATGACCAGACTAGACCCGAGATATTCCCAGAGACAACATCCAGGGATAATAACAACATACAGTGTAGGGAAACTCTGCCTTGAATGGCTAACATCATCCACACTGGCTGAAATTAAGCAACACTTGTCTTTACTAAAAGATGGTGCTGATTTGCGCGATTTCATTCTTGGACCACGCAAACAGCGTCAAAAGCGTTTCATAGCGACCAGTATCTATGCTGCTTACAACTAGGCTTGGAAAGTCAAACAAATTGAAACTGCTGAAAAAATACGAGAAATTGATCGTATTCATTTGGAGAAATCACTTTCTGTGGTAGACAATGGGTTAATGACTCTGTCTTCCAGAATATATTCGTTGGACAATATTGTATCATCTGCCTTTGATGTGATAGACAGAGACTTGCTGATGTTACAACATGGCCAGTCGCAATTACGTTCTATTATAGAATTAGGCTGGACGCTGCAAAATCTTCGTTCAGGCTATGTGCCTTGGCGTTTAATCAACACAACGTCATTATTTTCAATTTTTAACCTTACTGATAAACAGATCAGTTTGGCACAGAAAGGAGCAGACTATACAATCCTGAGCATCGAAAAACTTGAGAGATTACCATTGACAATGTCAGAGAGTCCTATCATTGAATGGATAATACACGGAATTATCACTATTCCGATAACAACTTTCCGATTTAAAAAGTGCCTTGAGTACATACCTGCTGGCCAGTATGAACAATTGGGTAAAGGATATGTAAAATCAGAATGGAAATTACCATACACACATTCTTGCTATAGTGACAGCGACAAAAATGTATTTCTTAGTGGTGAAAATTGTAAACATTCACTAAGCGGTATACTTTTGTGTCAGGGTATTAATTTACACGGAGCATGTGATGGAAATTCAAACAACCTTTCATGCCACCAGCTAGTCACACCTGCAACTCAGATAGAGCCCTTCTTTATGCAACTCGCAAACGGGAGTTACATTCTTAGAACGGATCACAGATGTTGTGGCCTCGTGCCAGGGAAAAGTTATCTAGTAAGAGTAACATCCATGGTCAAATGCTGTATGCAAGCATTGTTCCCGAGTGGGCCTGCAGACACAGTGACTCCCATCTGGCCTCGTCTGAATCTCTATTCTATACGAATTGATACATTAAGCAAAATGAAATCTGTACTTTTACAGACAACAGTGCCTATAACGTCATCAAAAGAGACGTATGATCTTCTAGTTGCAAGGACAGCTACTGAAGTTCATGACCTTTTATCAACAAATTGCCCCGTGCATTTCGTAGAAATGTTGAGCCAACTCCTTAACATGTCTAGTGCAACAAGCATCCCAGGCATATTTAAGACAGTCTTTACGGGACTGCTAACACCTTTTCAGGCAATTTTAGGAATCATTCCTAATTTTGTACACTCTGTTTTTGGCGGCATACCATTGTTATGGCAAGCCTCGGCTCAGACATAGCTCCCATGGGAATGGAAGAGACAATCCTAGCAATGCGCTACCGGGACAGGATAACTAACGTCCTTGGATTGGCCAGGCTGAGAGATCTAAACATGACCTGGTTCCTTTCATTCAGACCTATATGGCAGAACTGTATCTTACCGGTACTAAGATGTATGCTTTGCGGCGATGAATGCGTGTTGGACATCTGTCTTTCACTTCCATCAACAGTACCAATGGACGTCGATACTTTGCTCAGTCCAATAACGGCTCACGCATTGTGTTGTCCCCAGCGGCTACCAATCCTGATGACGGCATTCGTTGAGACTCCTGTACTACGACTAGGTGGTAACAGTGGAGCGAGTGACAAAAGCAACATCATACAGGTACGACCATCTGTGAGCATTGCTGCTCCCGACTATGATGACAGCAATCATTCTCACACCTGCCAAGTTACAGCACTATCTAATTTGGTTGAACTGTCACCTGAATTTGTAGACCAATTCTTTGAGAGCCTGTCTGATACGATGTTCTCACCCGTACAGAAACAATAACTTTGGAGAAGCTTTCCGACACACAGCGTTCCCATGAACTCTGAATTCGGCCTTCAGTTTTGATCAACAAAAACTGTTAAAAGCGTTGGAACTCTATTTCCCCGGTCAAGCAATAATTCTTTTGAATTGGACATTTTTTTTTAATATTGACCCTTTTTGGCACGAAAAATTCTTTGCTTAACGTAAAAACTATTCTTAGAGAACAGAAGCTTCACACTTCTATTTCTAATCACATCTAGAGACATAACAACAATACATCAGCCTCTAGCACATGGTATTACAATGCATTTTTATGTGATGATTTATCTCGCCCTTCTTCTGTCAGAGATACTTCATGTGTAATTCTTTTTGCATAATCGTTCATTGATTTCATATGCAATAATTTTTGAATGATTTCTATGCTTCAAAAACGTACAGTACCTAAATTTTACGTATTACAATATACGCCTATTTCGAATGCATTTACGTATTTTGGGGTGGGCAATGTTACACTTGCATCTAATTGCTCTAGTTTTAGTAATTTGATGGACATGAAAACGTGGAGTGGGTGTTGCGTGTTTATCTAGGTTCCTGATCGATACTGCGACCTTATGCCCCTATTCGGCTATAAATCCATTTATTCCCTATATTGGCATAACCGTTCAAGTGCGATTTTCAGAAAAGTCCTCTCTGGCCTCACACGAACAGAGCCACATTCCAGCATAGTTCTCTGCGACTTCCTTTGTGACCAATTAGTGCAATGACAGAGCAGAAGTCACTATCTGATATTCCTAGATTAACACTCCGAGTTCTTCAACAAGATAAAAACTCAGCAAACCTGGAAATCCCCGCTTGCTGTGTTTTGATTAGTAATGGAATTCTAATGAGCAACTGATAACTATCACTTCCTAGTGACATCTTTAATTGACGTCTTATGTCCAGCAAACTTGCGTCAAACCCGGCACCTGTCAGGTATAAATATTACCAACGTTGCCTTAAGCAATGAGAGCTGTGAGCTGTAAGCTGCCGTGCACCCTGTTGTGCATCCCATTGCTGCTGCAGGCAGTACGCTGCTGCTGTTGTCCCTTGGTGGTGAAGCTACTGATACCATTATCGCTGCTAAAGCGCGAGCGATGGTGCAGTACGCTTAGGACCTGAACAGCCGTCCCTCTGCGAAGAAGCCCAGCAGATTCCAGCTGCCGCGGACGCTGTCCCCCGCCTCCTCCTCCCGACGCGCTGAAGAAGAGCCGCTGCCTTTCTCCTGCAGAGAAATCCAGCTCCAGCGTTTCCGGTCTGCCCTCGCGGGTGACTGGGATATTGAGTGCCCCCTGAAGGAAATACCAGACTTCCATCATTCTATTCAGAGGTATGGTGTTGACTAAACCCTTAGATGAGAATTCTTGAAGCAAACCTTGGCAAAACCAACTTAACTTAAAGCTACTTACTTACTCCCCTTCCACGTGTTAGGCTTAGGTCAGGCACACTGGGGTAGGCGTAGTTAGAAGCACCAGTTGAGTATTTTAGCCTAATGTATATATGACTGTATATATGTTTTATTACTTTTAAACCATTGTATGGCTAAGAAACCATATCAATGCTTTTACAGTTCTATTTCGCAATCCTTATCTTACTGTACGTACTTTTTATAATAACAAGTCTTGCAATTGTGGCAATACATTTCTCTTGTACGAGAAGAAAGACTGTTCAATAAATGTTAACCCTTTATTGACAAACGCCCGTCTCTCTATTCTCTACATCTCGTGAAAGTAAACTGCACTAAACTGACTGAGTGAAATACATGTCTATTGTTTCACACGACCCTAGAGATTGACTCTTGATCTGAGGAGCAAAGTTGTCATGTTGCACGGTTGTTGGAAAACTGAATCCCTTCTTGTCTGTGCCAGGGAAGCTGATCACTTCCCATGCAGAGAAGAAAGTTTCCAGTGACCTCTGAGCTAGTTGGTAACACACCCAATTAAGTTTAGCATAGTCAGTGGAGGCCTGGAATATCCGCAGTTCCACGTCGATACTACTGTTTATGTTATTCCAATGCGCAGGGCCTAGTGGGAAACTAGGAACTACACTACAGCTCAGAGAGGTGACAAATCCTCGCCACTCCTCGTCGTTCGGCAAGCTCTGCCATTGTGCGGACGCCGGGTGTATCCTCAGGATTGTCCGAAGCCATACGGCAGATTTAAGGTAGGGAAATGCATTAGAATGGTTTCCTTGTACAGCGGTTGAAACCAGCACGAAGGCGTTTGTTGATAGAGGGTGTCTGAGATCTTGTATTGTAGAGCCAGCATTATCTGAGCCCTTAGACAAGTTGGTTGCATCGCTATCAAAACAAATTGCCTCACCTGCAGCACCACTGAGTGCTCGGAGGTTAGTACATGGGAATTCTTTTACATTTACCAAATGGCACAATTCGTAACGCGGAAAGCAGATATAAAACACTGGCTATGCATTTATATTAACAGGCAATTTTGAACCCAAGTTGCAGTCCGAGATACGATAGCGAGACTGTGTTCTACATTCACACCCCATCCAGTCATTATCGGGGTAAGTCTGGATCGCTGGGCCTCATGATAGGACCTTAACCTTCAGTTGTAAATAACGTAAGATACTAATGCGTCCAATTGCTTTCTTTACCACAACTAGGTCCCGGCTGGGATCTCTGTAAGTTGCTTTTATTCACCTCCCTCACGGTGTCACTATACGTAAATCACAGTAGAATTGAGAAGGTAGTGTATAAACCGTCCTACCTGGACTGCTATACTACAAACATTCCTTTTACTTTGTGTAGGTCCACCTGCCTAACATAGATATATTTTCTGATATCATTTTTTAGGTGCCCCACATTCACTAAGTCCTGAAGAGACCTTCTACCCTCATAAGGTCGAAACGTCGTCGACAACTTTTAAAAGAAGCGGACCGTTCTTGAAAATAAGTTGCCGCTATTGGGCAACTTTTTGCATTTATTTGTAAATTAATATACAGGTCGCTTCTTCCCTTTGCAAAAAACAAATCCATGTTAGGAACCTCCTGTCACTTTTTTCATTATGATTTGTTGGAATATGTTTAGTTTTTTTTGTGAGAATCTATTCACTTGGGACACGATCACACTGTTTTGAAATTGTATAAATGTATATAAATGTATGAATTGTTTACATGTGTATTTAATTTTTGCTGGTATTTAATATATTCTTCCTGTGCATATACCACTTACTTGCCTTTCGTCTTTTTTATATCACCCAGATTGCCATTGTGCATTTCTACTATTATAACTTGTTAAGTATTTACCCACAGGAGCCATTGTTTTTGTTTGAATACTTTACCCAGGCTCCCAGTGAGTAGGGTTCCCCTGTCAATAGTACAAGCTGGTTGATAGAAAGCCAGGAAATCTAGTGTCTCAAATTCTCTTGTGAAGTGAAGTACATGGCATATGCAGCAGTGCATTCTCATGCTGAGTTATTGTTTAGTAAAGAGCCCATAGTCCACCACAGTGCTACTAAGCGGAAGAAGAGATTAATTGTGCTCATAGTCCATTATAAATGCACGAAACATTGGGGTGCGTCTCTTGATCGAATTAATTCACCAAGCCTTTTGAATCCCTGCAGATGCACGGGGCTACTTAGTGTTGTAATGTCCTAGCTAAAATTCAATATTGTTTACATTCCTCAGCGGTACAGAAAGCACGTCTGCAGCACTTGGTTCCTACACTTGGATGATGTTCATTACTGTGTTCTACATTACATTGCTATTAAAGGACAAAGAAATAATATCAGATAAAAAACGATAGATTTATGGTGTGCCTACCCGGTTATATATGTAAGAACATGCCACTGGGATACAGTCGGAGACAGCGGAACAGGAAAGCTAGACCTTTCCTGGAGGAAGTGTTGTTTGTAAATACTGCAGAATCCATTGTAAGAAGGAGCCGAGCCTGCAGAAATACGAGCACTGCTGAAAGACTACAGGGCCGCCAACATTCATTGGCGTGGTCTCCACGCGCCTCCAGGTGCCATGCAATGCATTTAAAGTATCATTGGCTGCTTCAAGCATCATCAGGAAGTGCATCAAATGTTGAAGAACCATCCCGCAGCCGCTCTATGTTTAAAAAAATGTTGGTTTGGTGTTTTATTATTCTGACGTGTGTTAAACAAGCAACACTGTGATATAGTTTCATCTTTTAAGCACTGTTCTTTGAGCGCTCTTTGGTAAATGTTCATTTAATGTGTACTGAGGCATCACTTTGTATTTTCTATACCAGGATGAAAGTATGAAAACCCTTGCTGGAATGGTAATGAGTGAAAAACCCGCCTCCATGCCACCGCCACAGGCTCAGGTATCTGCCACGAATTATTTTTGCTTTGTGTGTTTGTACCTCGTATTTTACAGGGACTATGATGAGGTCTCGTGTTCAATTAGTGGCCTGGTAAGGGACTGAGGCACATCTATTTATAAAGGTTTAAGTGGAAAGATGTCCCCAGTCTATGGAGGGTTGGCGCCTGCACTTTACTTTATAGCATGCAAGGGTATTTTAAGGACATTTCTGCTTGGCATTTCCGCTCTGTAAAATCCTACTTATTGAAAAAAATATTGTTGCCAACATCCCAGGTTTTTAAATGTTACAAAAGCTAAATATCTATATAAACATCCATTGTTTATGTTGGCTTTGCAAACAGAACAGTGCTTTTCGGTGGTACAGTTTCCTTTGAGGGTTATAGTTAATACTAATGACATCAATTTAGCGCCATTAACTTCCTAATGAACTCTGATATGTTTAGGTTCAGATAAGTCCACTTTGTTCTGTTCATTTAAAAAAAAAAAATTGATGATGTTGGGAGTGGGCATTTACTTGTGTCGAGTGGGATAAAACTGACCATCTTTTAGAGTTCGCGCTTGGGGACATCATCCCTTCCTGATAGGGCTACTTCCCCTTGTAATCAAGTAACACAAACCTACCTTTGAAGCTGATTGTTAGTCTCCTTCTTAGTATGAAATGATGAAAGAAGGAGAAGTTCCATTTCTATAAATTGTTCTGGAGTTAGGGCAAATGTAACTTTTTTTGTTATTGAGCCAGGCATTTTGTTCTATTTTCTTCTAAAAAAAAAAGGGAGCTGTCCTCCTGGCATGCATGCATCGGTATGTGGGAATTCCTCCTTCAATCCTCTCACCTATTTGTGTCCATACATATGGCAGGTGAGTGGATGCTGCAGGATTACCTAAATTGCAAAATCCGTTTCATGCTCCACTTTCCAGAGGCATGATCATCCACAATTTTATCTGAATTATTGATCAAAAGTTCTAGCAATATTGGCTTTCAGCAATATATTCTTTCAACAATATCCTCATGGAGCTACTTAATGCAGGTGTTTGAGGCACACCCTATCTCTTGCCATTTGTTTGGCTCTACAACGTCATGGGGTCTGTTCCTCTTCATATTCAACACCTTTGTACATTTCTTTGTATGTAAAGCAATTATGTTGGGTCCGATGTAGACTAGGGATTTTCTCTTATTAGCCTCAAGTTTAACTAGTTCAAGTAGGGAACAAACTCTCTCTTGAATCTGCTTTCTTGAATATCCTTGTTCTACAGTAGTTTTTACCCTTCCGTTGTTGTCTCCTGGATACCTATGTTCAATAAGTTGGGACCAGAAAAGTTATTTTAGCCAGTGCTTACAAGTATGGACTTAGCTTCACAAAATGTCTTCTCTCCATTTATGGTGATGTAGAAACTTCAGGGTGTTAGTGCTTTTGGTGCATTGCAGGGATACTGCATGCTTTCTTTAGTCTCACTTTATAATAAGAAAGGTTCATGTCTTGGCATTGCTACTAAGTGGCAGAAGTATTGTGAAGATCTGCTAATGTTGTGTAGTTCCTAGGAGTCCCAGGACCAGCACGTTTTAGATGACCTAAACGGAGGGCTTGGTGTCCCGACCGCTTCCGCACACCCCCACAGGATATGTCAGCTAACTCTACAGTGCCACTACCACCCCCTGTATCTCACAGTGATGTAGGTAGTCTGCAGCAACCACTGAACATGACAACCCTGATTCCTCAGGGATCGTGGAAAACAGTACAGTACTTCTCGCTCAGTCACGCGTGCTCACTTACTCTCAGAAAATACACAGTATGGCGATTAGTACGTTTCAGTAAGTATTTATTGGTCCAGCGTCAACCTTGTGTAAAACCTATTTGCTTTTACAATCAGGAGACAGAAGCATACAAAAGAGATTGCTAGTACCAATGTAGTAAATAGTAGAAACATTTCGACCCTGGTGCTAATAAGAACAACATAAGCAGTTCAGATAAAAACAGTAGCACTTGCATATATCCCAAAATGTGCGCCCTAAGTAATTTGCCTAAATGTACCTAGCCTAGATATGTATGTGTAGCATGTTTGTGTATGTAGCCAAGAAACCCCTAGGGAAGTACCAGCCCCCTCACCTGGTGGTTGAGAATGAAGGACCCATCTCTGCTTCGAGGATGACACCCTGCAAAGGATGTCAGACCGCTGTGTGCCGAAGATTCAGCATGCAGGACCATGGGTCAGCTTGAAAGGAATTCTCCTCTAGTTTGCAGGGGGGAATAAGGGTCTTATATACTAGAGTGGTCTCTCCAGGGTTTCTTATTGAATCAATATATTTTGAAAACAGTCACAACTGTTTTGAAAACAATCATACATTTTTTCAAAACAAATGCGATCATGCACTGGTGGCTATTGGCCAAGGATGAAATAAATGGTGAACCTGCAACAGAATAATTATACCGTGCCTGAGGACATGTTTATATACTTCAGGTACAGGGATTATGATCAAATACAGAGAGCCTGGGGTAAGCTACTAGGTAAAAGGTCACCTGTTCATAACCGATATTGTTGTGTGGAAGAGACAAATGTATTTAAAAAGGGGTATACATGACGGGACTAGCCTAAAGAACATGACTAAGAGCCTTATCAACTAAGAGTACCAGTGTTACAATAGATGGGTGACTTCTGATACTTAACTAAAGTGTGGGTGTTTAATATTTAGCGAAGGGAAACGAACCATGTATGAACAGTAGTAGGTTCTGTCTTGCTCATGTAATCCTATACTTCCAGTTTCCGGATTCTATGCTCTGGGTGCAGAATCTTACAAAATGTCTTCTATTGTCACAAGCTTCTCAGTAACTTGTATTTTATTCTTTTAAGGAAACAATTTTCTTATCAGGTAATTTATTCCCACGTCACAAATGCTAATTTGGTCTCTTGAAGGTCTGATTGCCTTGCATATGTCATCCCGAGGTTAGAGCTGTGCGAGCACCATGGGGTAGGAAAGAACAGATGGTAGCAGGGTGATTTATAGACGCCTCTGTCATTCTAGAAAGTCATGTGGCTCATATAATAGATCTTGCTAGTGCTTAGCTCCCAGATCATTTTTGTGTGTTTCTCTTATTTCCACCCCTTGTAAAGAACAGTCCTGGGATAGTGTATGCTGTACAAATGTAGTTAAAAGTAAACAAAAGATTTAAATGTCTGTTTATGCCGATGACATCCTTCTATACTGCTCCAATCCCTCTACTTCTCTTCCAGCCTTTCTTTCTCAAGTTGACACTTTTTCTCAATTATCCGGTTATCGGCTTAATTCGGATAAATGTGAGGTTCTTCCATTAAATGTTCTTTGTCTTAAGCAAGATTTTACTTCCACTGGCTTCTCTTGGAAAACCTCTCAAATAAAATACTTAGGTTTATGGTTCTCTCCTACTACCCCTGAAGCCTTAAAATAAAACTTGGTATTCTTACTAAAATTCTATCTGCTTCTTTTGACAGATCGGTACAAAAGGGGGTGGTGATGGACGGAGCATCTGAAACACTCACACCCAGTCAACTGATATGGGTTTAATCCATCACCGTTCTTTAGCCCACTCTGCCACCCCAGTTCAGACATGGCCATATGCAAATCAGTCTGGCCCTGTGCCTCATGGGAACAGTCCAGCCCGAACTGCCAAGACATGCCTTCCCTAGACCGGAATCAAGCTTCCTAGGACCGGTTTCTGGCATTTCAGCCGTCTTCAGCCAGGCTTGCTTGAATCCAGTGGCAAAGTGAGGAAGGGACTCACGTCTGAGCATACCCTGCACACTTATGGCGAACAAAGCGGTACAAAAGGGGGTGGTGATGGACGGAGCATCTGAATCAATCAAACACTCACACCCAGTCAAAAGATCTGGGTTTAAACCATCACCGTTCTTTAGCCCACTCTGCCACCCCAGTTCAGACATGGCCATATGCAAATCAGTCTGGCCCTGTGCCTCATGGGAATAGTCCAGCCCGAACTGCCAAGACATGCCTTCCCTAGACCGGAATCAAGCTTCCTAGGACCGGTTTCTGGCATTCCAGCCGTCTTCAGCTAGGCTTGTTTGAATAGGAGGAAAAATCAAGAAATCCATTACAGTAGTTCTAATGGAGCTATTTAACTTGCTGACAGTTCATATTATTTTATGGCTCTATTGTTTAGTTTTTTCTTTTATTTTCTTTTTCAAGTTTAAAATGTATTGAAAGAAAATATGTTTGCATACATAGGGAGTATCATCATATAGGAGAAATCACAATATATGAATATTATAAATGTAAATTAGAACAAAACGAAAATCTATTAGTAATAAAAAGAGAGGGATTAGGAGGAATGTGTGTGTGGGGGTGGGGGGTCCCATGGACCACTGCCTGTTCTTAAAAATCTTTTTAAATGCACCCAGTTTTCTTTTAAGAAAAACTGTCAGCATTTAAAAAATGCTTTATTAAAAAAGCAATCACAGGCATGGTTATCTGCTGTCCTCAGCAGGCCTCCATTGCTGTAACTCCTAATGAGTCGCATATTGCGACCTACATCATTAATATTCATGAGGTAGGTTAATTTGCTACCCACTAGGAATCACACATTTAAGAAATAAACTTTTCAAACATTTAGGACATTGCTATTTGGGAATAGTTATTCTAAAGGTACGTACATCTGGCCCTTGGTGTTTGATAATAGAACAGCCATCTGGTCAAGGTGTGTTCCAAGTTTATTCCTTTCTAGACATGCTTAGTATGCAGCAGAAAAGACGTGCTGAAATGTTGTGAACTTTAACTATGAAAGAACACTAATTTCTCATGTGCTCTCTTAATTTCTTGTTTTCAGCCACTGAGTAGAAAGCGGCCACATGAGGGAAGAGATGAAGCCAGCACTTCCAAACGTCCAGATCTGTCGAGCTGATGCTAGTAATGGTTTGGAAAAGCTTGATGTACATATTTTTTGTCCATGTGGTTGATCCACTGGCGTCCAAGAAGAGTGTTTTAAGAGACTGCTGTTTTAGTCATGATATGCTATCACACAAATAAAGTACTTATACTGTGTGTCAGACTTTTATTATTTAAAATGAAAATGACTTGTTCTCTAATCTGAGAAGTTATTCAGTTTTAGTGATTATTAATTTCTATACATTTTTGTTTGGGTATATTGATGACCATAAAAGTAAACCTGAACCTATAAATAAACATAGGTACTTCTGTTAAAAAAATATTATCTGAAAGACACGTTCGTGATCGATTCCCTACCTTAGAATATCCCCAGGCGTCAGACTGGATTCAGCAGTACCCCTGTGCGTCGGAAGGTGGCGTTGTGCGGCTCCGTGTCCGTCGCTGGTTTTGTAGACGCCAAGATGACGTCACGGAGACTACGTAGGCACCACCGATGCGCGTTTACGTCAGTTTTTATCTTTTTCGGCGACCGCAATCGCAGATCCGGTTAGAGCATGTACCTAGTCCCTTTTTGAGACTTTTGTCTCCACTTTTTTAAGTCTTTGACTCCTGGTGACACGTAGGGATACCTGGGTTTAAGTCCTGTGGGGCCTGTTGCCGAACGATGTCGGTGGCTGATCCCCATGGCGTCTGTCTCTACTGTCTGGAGCACGATCATGACTCCTGGTCATGTTCTGACTGTCTGGCTTTGGCTCCGAAGGCCTTGTGGGAGCGGTTCCGAAAGTTGCTGGAGGCCCGGCAGTCATGCCGCGCCGTTCGAGGTCCAGGGGTCAATCGAGGGACTGACCGCAGAGCCATCATCATCACTCCTCGGTGTCGACGTCTTCACACTGAATCGGGTAAGAGAAGTCCAAGAAGCGCTTATGCTCTCTGCCGTCTCCCCGTTGGTCTCCGGACTCGGACGAGGTGGCCGGGGGTATCTCCCCCGCGGCTCCGTTGGAGCCTGTGAGTCCCGCGGCCTACCCACCTTATCCGGGCGACTCCGGCCCAGGTGCAAGATTTTCTTGCAGCCAATGACCGCCTTTTCAGGCCTCGTGCTCCCACCGGTGCTCCTTCGGGCCCTGCGGTCCCAGCTGAGGGCACTGCAAGGTCCTTCGCCAGGGGCTCCAGCCCAGCGCCGCTCGCGGTTCTGTTCCTGGCGCTGCCATTGGTTCAGTTCGTTCCATCTCAGCCCTTGCCCGGGTTTTCCGATAATTTTGCTCCAGGTTGGGACCCTAATTGGGACATGGAGCCGGATCTGCGCCGTTCCTGGTGCCGTTGGACCATTTATATTCCCCTGTCCCTCCCCAACCGCCGCAGCCTGTGCCACAGGCAGTGGAGGAAGGGGACGACTGGGAGGGGTCTGAGGACCCTCTTGCACGGCAGTGCGTGTCGGAACAGGAGTGGGCAGAAGAGTCGGAGGATGCAGGTGGCCTTGACCTCTCCTCTGAACCTGGTTTTCTTTCTCCTCCTGCTGTGGCCATGGAGGAGGGCACCACATACACTGTGGTGCTCCGTAGAGCAGCTGAGGCCCTTGACCTTGACCTGTCTACCGTGACCCTCAAAACTAACCTCACTGAAGTCCTTCAGTCGGCAGCAAGCTCTATGGAGCCTCTGCTACCATTCAATGTTTCGATGAGCACCTGGTCTAGACCAGCCATGGGGTTTCTGTGGATAAGAACGTGGCCAGGCGTCATCGCCCGGCCCTGTGTGACCCTGCCTTTTTAGCAACCCACCCAACTCGGAGAGCTTGGTTATCCAAGCCTCCACTTCCAAAAGCGCATTCCCTGCCTCCCCTCCGGACAAGAAATCTAAGATGCTAGAACAGTTAGGCAAGAAACTGTTTTCCTCTGCCAGCTTAAGGCTGCTGTCAGTGAACACCGCATGCCTCTTGGGCCGCTCCTCTCACGCTGCGTGGGACACGGTTGCGCAGATGCTGCCTCAGTGTCCGGAGGAAGTTCGGGCAGTGCTTTCTCAAGCTGTTGCTGAGGTGGAGGTGAAAGATGCAGCAAAGTTCGGTGTGGACTGGACACCGCTGACTCACTGCCTAGGGCAATTGGTACAACAGTAACCCTCTGTCGCCACGCCTGGTTGCAATCCACTGGGATTTCACAGGATGTTCAGAGTTCTCTTATAGACATGCCTTTTGATGGTACCCGCCTGTTTAGCAATAAGGCAGACAGTGCACTGGAGTGTTTTTAGGACTCCCGGGCTACGGCTAAGTACTTGGGTCTCCCCACCACGAGCCCGGCCACGTCTGCTTTTCGTTCCTTTCGTGGCCACAGAAGGGGGGCCCAACACGTTCATTCAGCCAGAAGCCTGCGCAGAACCAAACTCAGTGCGGACGTGGTTCCCACCACCACGGGACAAGTTGCCAGCGTGCGGGTCAGTCTACCTCCGCTCCCGCAGCTTTCGCCTCAGTCTTCCTAGTCTGAGCTTTGGGGTGCACCCCATGCCAGTGGGCGGCAGGATTCGCCATCACCTCCCCCACTAGCGTTCTGTCACCTAGGACATGGTTGTTATTCCCACTACTTTCTGGTCCCCAAGAAGCAGAATTGGGGCCTGCACACCATCTTGGACCTCAGGAACGTCAATCGCTCCCTCTGGAAGGAGAAGTGCAAGATGTTGACTCTGGTTCAGGTCTTGGCTGCCCTCGACCCTGGAGACTGGATGGTAGCGTTGGACTTGCAGGACGCTTATTTTCAGATCCCCGTCCTGCCAGCCCACCGGCGTTACCTGCGGTTCACGGTAGGCCAAGAGCACTTTCAGTTTGCCGTGCTCCCCTTTGGCCTTACCCCAGTGCCCCTCGGGTGTTCATGAAAGTGATGAGGGCTCGCCGCAGGCGGTGGTTTCCCACCTCCAGATTACGGCCGACCTCCTGCATTTGCTGGGGTTCTCCATCAACGTGCTAAAGTCTCACCTAAGTCCCTCTCAGAAGCTCCCCTTCATCGGAGAGGTGCTGGATTTGGCGCAGTTTCAGGTTTATCCTCCCGAGCAGGGAGTCCGAGATATTCAGGCAATGATTCTGATCCTTCAGCCTCTATCCCGGGTTTAAATCAGGATGACCCTCCGGCTCCTGGGCCTGATGACCTCCTACACCCTGCTAGTGCAACATGCCAGATGGCATATACGGGTTCTGCAGTGGGACCTGAAGTTCCAGTGGGCACAGCATCAAGGCAACCTGTCCGATCATGTACAGATCTCCGAGGGCACTGCACGGCAATTGCAGTGGTGGCTCACGAATTGCGATTGGGTCAATGACAGATTCCTCTCCCTTCCCCAACTGGAACACACAGTGGTGACTGATGCGTCCCTCTTGGGATGGGGCGGCCACTTGGGAGAGGCAGAGATCAGAGGCCTCTGGTCTCCGGCAGAGTCCCGGCTTCATATCAATCTTTTGGAACTTCGGGCGATCTGACTTGCACTTAAGGCATTCTTCCTTTTGTCTGGGGAAGTGTAGTGCAGGTGTTCACGGATAACACCACCCCCATGTGGTATTGCAACAAACAGGGCGGGGAGGTAAGGAATCTACACTAACATGTTTTTTTCAAATGCACAAGTTAATACTTGTGTAACGATATATCTGTAAGAAACATTAGTTAGTGATAGAGTCCTTACCGCCCCACCCATCCTTCCCGTTCGCGAACTGTTTCACGGGTTAAGGTCATCTCTTTTCAGGGCCCTAGTATCATGGCACCACTGGTCAGTTTCTTGCATGGCTCTGCTTTCCAGGCGCGGAAAGTAGTGTACAGAACTGACATCAGCGTGCATGGGTAGTGCCTAACGTCATCTCTGCGCCAGCGACAGACGCGGAGCCGCACGACGCCACCTTCCGACACGCAGGGGTACTGCTTACGAAAAAAATTCCGGATTCAGTCTGACACCTGGGGATTTCTAAGGCTTGGGTACTCACAAACTTTCTCTCGGGGGTCAAATTTACAGTGTGGTTTGTGGCTGAGGGCCGCACCGGTGGGGTCGGGGTCAGAGGGGGAGGGGGTGGGGCTAAAGCAAACAAAAATTGTGACCATGAGGTTAAACACAGGTCCCTGCAGCAGACAACTTCGTCCACTGAGCCACCAGACCCAAAATACACATCTTTCTCTCCCTCCTTCTCTCTCTCTCCCTGTCTCCCTCCCTCTCTCTCCCTCTCCCTCCCTCCCGGTGTGTCTCCCTCCCTCCCTCTTTGTCTCCCTCCCGGTGTGTCTCCCTCCCTGTCTCCCACTCTCCCTCTGTGTCTCCCTCCCTGTCTCCCACTCTCCCTCTGTGTCTCCCTTCCAGTCTCCCACTCTCCCTCTCTGTCTCCCACTCTCCCTCTGTGTCTCCGTCCCTGTCTCCCACTCTCCCTCTGTGTCTCCCTCCCTGTCTCCCGCTCTCCCTCTGTGTCTCCCTCCCTGTCTCCTTCTCGCCCTCTGTCTCCCTCCCTTCGTGTCTCCCTCCCTTCCCCTGTGTCTCCCTCCCTGTCTCCCACTCTCCCTCCCAGTCTCCCTCTCCCTCTGTCTCCCTCTGTCTCCCATTCCCCCTCTGTGTCTCCCTCCCAGTCCCCCACTCTCCCTCTGTGTCTCCCTCCCTGTCTCCCACTCCCCCTCTGTGTCTCCCTCTGTGTCTCCCACTCTCCCTCTGTGTCTCCCTCCCAGCCTCCCACTCTCCCTCCCTTAAAAAAAGCCATCACACAGAGCTGGTCCTTTCCGACAGCAATAACTGTTACTACAAAAAGCTGCATTTCATCCCTCATTTCGAATCGAGGGGAACCCATGACATCCTTAATAGAAGCGTAATACTAAAACTGCTCAAAGCACTCCCGTCCCTGCGTCATATTGAGACGGAGAACCTTGAAAGCGTCGAATTCAGCCCTAATCCCGACCCATCCGGTCGAGAAATCACCATAGTAAGCTTTACTGATAACTCCATCACAGAGCAAATCTGGCAGCAGCAGGTTTTATTTGCCAAATGGGGTATAGAACTAACAAAACCAACGCCCGCCCGCTATCCTACCCCACTTCAACAACTAAAGTCATCAGAGAGCTTGTTGAGAGGTGCGAAAGGCCCAGAACACCAAAGCCCAAGAATTGGCAAAGATCAAGACGGGAGAAAAATAACCATAACCTTCGTTCATCCTGAAGCAGGAAAACACACAGGGCAAAGGAAACAGAACCCAGCTGGAACCCGCCAATGCACGGCATGAACAAACCCTTTCAAAGCAAAAATAACAGACCACGGGTGCAACATTTGCTCTTGGAACATAAATGGCCTGAGCTCAAAACTAGAAGATCCGGACTTCATGGAATTTCTCAAAAAACACGATTTAATTCTTCTCCAAGAGACATGGCAAACAAATCCTTCACCAATAGTAGGTTACAAAGAATATCTTAACCCGGCCCAGAAGGACTCGAAATATGGTAGAGCTAAAGGAGGGCTTTCAATCTATGTCTCGACTCACATCTCCTGGCAGGCCACGGAAGTAGATTTAGATACAACATGGATGCTATGTATCAAATTAACAGCCCCGACCTTCTGTAGCCTACTAATATTGAATATATACATCCACCCATCATCCAAACAAAAGAGATTGAATATTGACACTCTAGCAGCAACACTGGACACATTAAAACTGGCTCACCCAGACTCCAACATAATTTTATCAGGAGATTTCAACATGAAATTACAAAATCTAAGGAAAGATAGTCCAACAGGCCATGCTCCACCTAGCAAACAACGTGACACACATGGTAACAGATGTGCCTCTCTGTTGGAAGAAAGATCATTGGGCGTGTTAAACCGACAAGTGACATCAGAGAGCCACCAAGCATATACCCGAGTAACGCAGAGAACATGCTCCATCATTGACTATTCATTATCAAACCTAGACCTTCTTCCCCACATCACAAACTTTGAAATAAAAGATAGGTCAGAAAGCGATCATCACCCACAAACCTTCACTTTACTGGTAAATATGGCCGACCCCGCAAAAGACAAAGAGATGTCCCAATTCACAAAATTTTACAATTTGAAACGTCTAATTTGGAAAAAGGAAAATATCGGTGACATCATGGCCACATGCATAACCCTTTCGGAGAGTTTTAAAGTCAATCCATCATGCATAAAGGCTTGGGAAATCTTTGCTCAAGACCTAAACAAAGATTTCTCAAAAAATGGCCGCAAACTAGGCAGACCAGAAGGTATAGGGTGGTTCACCACCAGTTTAAGGAAACAAAAAAATCAATTGAATAAACATCTAAGGCATCTGCGAACTCGAGGCTCAGAATCTACTCAGGACATGCTCTCACTAATATCAAAAGCAAGAAAAGACCTCAAAAGAGACTCCAAGGCAGCCAAGAAAGCCTTCAGAGAAGAACTCTGGGCAAAACTCCTCCATGCCAGCAACCAAAAAGACTCTAAGCTCTTCTGGGATATAATCAACCAGCTATCGAACGGCAAGAACAGGCACTTCAACTCTGACGTAATGGAGGACACTTGGAAAGCACACATCGAGCAAACCTATAATGACACCCTACCCTCAGGAGCTACAAATCAGGAAATCCCCACTGCAGAAACAGTTGATGATACACCAACAATCGAACTGTCAGAACCATCTTCAGATTTCCCAAGATCGGGTCCTTAAAACTATAAAAAATATAAGGCCTGAAGGAGCCCCAGGACCTAACGGATTGCCTAACGCATTATTCCGGCATGATCCCTTATTCTGGTCTGATATCCTTACTCCATTATTCACACATGCACTATTGTCAGGTACGATCCCAGACTCCTGGAGAGGAAGCATCCTTAATCCTATACATAAATCTGGTCCACGTTCAGATCCTGCCAATTACAGATTGATCGCACTCATCGATGTTGAAGCCAAAATCTACGCCTCCAACTTGCTGGCAGAGTTAGAAGACTGGGTGAGCCACACAAACTTGATGTCAAACACACAAACAGGATTCCGGCCTGGAATGGGCACCCTTACCAACATCTCTGCGGTCACACTCCTTGCCAATCAAGCCATGGCCAAATCCCGCTCCCTCTATGCCTGCTTTATTGACCTTAAAGCAGCATTTGATAAAGTACAGAGGGCAAAGCTATGGGCCAAAATGCAAAGCTTGGGCGCACCAACAAAACTTTTGGAGGCAATTATCAACCTTTACTCAGATACATGGGTCCAAATCAAAAAAGGAGACGGATGCAGCATAACAAGTAAGATCCAAACTAAAAACGGGCTGAAACAGGGGTGCGTGCTGGCCCCCTGCCTCTTTAACATCTACACCGCCGACCTCGAGAAATACCTTCAACAAGTCCAAACTGACCCCCCAAAACTGGGCAAAATACCAATCACCAGCCTTCAATACGCAGATGATATCGTCCTTCTATCACAAACACCGATAGGCCTTCAACGATCAATGACCCAATTAGGAGCATACACCATTGCATCCCAATTAACAATCAATCGCAAGAAAACTAAGGTGCTGTGCTTCTCAAAACATCATAAAAAAGGGTCAAAAGGCAAATTCATCTGGAACCTGGGTGACAAACCAATAACCCAGGTGGAATCTTACAAATATCTAGGGTTTCAACTTGACCAAAACCTTAACTTCAAACACCAGCTGAATCAAGTGAGAACGAAAGCAAAACAACTTCTCTACGCCTTTAAAACTTTACAAAGGAAATTAAAAGGCAGCTCAACAGGCAATGTGTTGAAGGTAATCGCAGCCAAATTTATACCAACCATATCATACGGGTCAGAAATAATGCATACAATAGACGCAGCCGCCCTTAATCAAGCCCAATCAAGCTTCTTCAAGAGGTTGTTCTTAATCCCCCAGCACATTTCTCAAGCCCATATTCGACTGGAATACGGGCTAAAAAATCAGAAACCAGCCAGACAAGGGGCGGTCATTAAATACTACTGGCGGATGAGGCAAGCAGAAGATAACACATTAGCCCACTCCTGCTGGGAAGAAATCGAAAAGCAAGCGATGCTAAATAATTCCATCGTCACGGTCCTAAAAGGTTCACTCAAGGACTTACACCTCGAAGGGGTATGGCATACAAACACCCCTTTTTCTGGCTTCAAAAAGGCAGTAAACAGCGCAACCAAACAAATTTCACAGCTAATGGATAAAACTGCATTCTCAAAGAAAAAACACGCTTGGGCAGTGATTAGTTCTTACCAGTCGCTCAAACCACAACCATACTTGTTAGACCATTTTTCACAACATAAAAAACACTATCTGACCATGCTACGACTGGGGTCATTCCCTACGAAGGACCTAACCCCAAAATGGAAACGAGTATGGTCAACAAAAGAATGCCGGCTGTGTGGACAAGGAGAAGAGAGCCTCTTACATCTACTATGCATCTGCCCTACACTACTAGAAATTCGGAAAAGGGTCCTCCGCAAGTTGCTGATAAAAAATCAGCTACGGACATGCAGAGCGGCAGTTATACATTGTCTTGGAGGCCACTCCATTGAACTTTCTTGCAAAGCCATTATGCTTTGGAAAATGGCAGCCAAAGAATTAGACAACAAACAAGAATGAACTGGAGTGGTTCAGTTTAGACCACTTGGACCCTTGTTCATCCCCTGCATTAACACAAATTCTGGGCCCCCGGTGTACAGCATCGCCTCTCTCTGTTCAAAACTTCTTTTAACATGAAAGTTTTACTTAATGTATTTTCTATGGACGATTATTCAGGTCATGACAGCATTGTGTTTTCATTTCTTTTCTGTTAGCTCCTTTTTAACCCTCAACATTTTATCCAATTAAGTAACCTTGTTTCTTTTTTTTTTTTTACATGTTTGTATCATTGAACTTTCTCCACTCTTTTATGATTTTTAACGAGATCAAATTAAAGTATTTTTGACTGACTCTCCTCTGTGTCTCCCTCTCTCCCTCTGTCTCCTTTCCAGTCTCCCACTCTCCCTCTGTGTCCCCCTCCCTGTCTCCCACTCTCCCTCTGTGTCTCCCTTCCAGTCTCCCACTCTCCCTGTGTGTCTCCCTTCCAGTCTCCCACTCTCCCTCTGTCTCCCTCCCTCCCTCTGTCTCCCTCCTCCCTCCCTGTCTCCCTCCCTCCCTCTGTGCCTCCCTCCCTCCCTCCCTCCCTCTGTGTCTCCCTCCCTGTCTCCTACTCTGTTTCCCTCCCTCCTGCCCTCTCTCTGTCTCCCTTCTCCCTCCCTCTGTGTCTTCCTCCCTCCCTCTCTGTCCTCTCACCTGTGTGTGTGTGTGTGTGTGTCAGCCCTCAGTCCGGGCTGAGACAGCTTCCCCGGCCGCACGCACAAAACCGCACCAAGTACTTCGTGGGTCTTTAAAAGACCATTTACATGTTAATTAGGCTTTGTTGAATTTCACCTCTTAGGCCCCTACAGCTCCCCTCTGACAATCACTGGAATCCCCAGGCCCCCACAGAGCACAGTCTGAGTCTGAGCTGCTGTGGCTGTATTTGCGAACACTATTTAATTTTAAACACAGTTGTCTACAATGTCCGCGGGCCGCCCAGGAATGCTTGCCGGGCCGACACTGGCCCGCGGGCCGTACTATGAGTACCCCTGTTCTAAGGTATGGAATCTATCACTAACTAATGTCTCTTGCAGATATATTATTACACAAGTAGTAACTTGTGCTTTTCGTGCACAATCATAAACATAAAAATAAGATGTGAGGTTTATTCGTTTGTAGCATAGAAAATTATGAAAATACATCAATCTTAATTATAGCTTTTAGCGTTTTTTCGTTGTGTCTTGGTGTCTTGGTCAGTCAGATATACTCTGCAATTGCAGCCTAGCTCATCCAATTGGTAATATAGTGAACCGCTAGACTTGTAGTTCTGGCTTTTTTTTCTTAAGAAAGATGTGAATAATGCAGTTCATCCACAGACAAGGATGTAGGTGAGAGAAAGTTAAATCATAACAAATATTCTTGTGACTTAGACCATGACATTTTCAGACAGGGAAGGTATTTGCAGTTTCCAGTCTTTATTTGTCATTGGGAAAGAGGCCGAGGATTTTGAGAATGGAAAGCTAAACTAGAGCTTGACCTGTAAATACTAAGAGCTATGGGAGTTTTATATAGCTTTTCAACACAATCCCAACTTTACCTTTTACCAGAAGGTGTTCAAGGTAGCCATGAGACTTCCAGATGTTGGTTATTAGATGTTCTTCGGAAACCAGTTTAACTTAAATAAGAAAGTAAAATCAGTTATCTACTGTACACGTCAACAGGACACTTCTGCATGTAGGTTAGAGCATAGATGTACCCAGTGAGAGAGATTTTTTTTAGAACCGCTATCAGTTCTCCTCACTTTAGTGCCAGTTCACTTTTCAGAGAAATACAAAATAACCTTCCTTAAAAAAAGTGATTATGCACACAAATTAGGTTTGTAAAAACCCACGTCTAATCCTCATGAATTCTCCCATTATGAGTAGCTTGATAAGTTCTTAAGGGCACACCGACCACAATGTTACCAAAACAAAGAGGAAACCTCATGATTATGCATAATGATTAGGATAGAGACTCACTTTTTTAGGCGGTTAGCAGCCATCTTCAGAAAATCTCATAGTTCCAGAGGTGTATTGTTTCCATTTTGGCAAATTAATTTCATACTTTCTGCGCACTAGATATTAAAACCTGAATTTAGTACTTCCATTTTTGGAGAATTACTCACTGATGTCATGTTTTGTGCAATCATCTGAGACCCTGGAGTAACATTAATGCACGTTCCAAAAGGGTGGAAAGTACTGGACGTTAAACGAAAAGGTTCTGAAATCTATTTCATTGTTGGCATATTAGCATTCGCTTCAGACATAACCTCAGGGAGATCATGTGTGAAAAAGATGTATAGAATTGAGGTTTCATCATTCCTCTGGGCGAACCATGGTGCCAAAGGAGATCAACATTTTATTTTTTTCCCTAAGAACATTACTGAAAACCTGATTTTTATTCAGTAAGGATCAAAGTAGATAGGCTGGTGCAATATCATCCCACTCTGAGTGTAAGGTGTCATGAGATAACTTGCGGGTCTGATTAAAATGAGACCACCAACGCGTTTCGTTCACCACATGTGAACTTCCTCAGGGCATTTAAAATTCTGTCAATTCAGTATTAGTCCTTTACTTACATGCAATCCTCATATTTCTGACCAATCTCAATTCCCTAATTGGTTTTGGCTATTAGGCCCCTGTGGTTGACAGCTCGATTTGTGTCTTTGACCATTAAATTGCTGTGGCATTATTTTTCGAGATACAAGACCGAATGCCCCTGTAAGCAGGGTAGGAAATATTCAGTGAGCTACTTAATGTTGGACTGTGTATTCTTCCTAGAGGAAAGAAAGAAGATTCTCTGGCCTCTTTTTAAAAAGTATGGCTTGCAGGGATATGAAATGGGTGTAAACTTGATATGTGGCCTGTGCCCTCAGATATCAGGATGTAGCTATTGCCACTGGTCAATACCTGTGTAAAATCACAATATCCCATGTTAGACTTCCTCTTATTGTTTCAAGATCTAGGTTGGTAGTGTGATGTCTTCAATTGGTAAGCAGATGTGGACCGCATTAAGTGGATGAACTGACAAGGTCGTGCCTGGTGATGGGAAATTTGACCCTGTCAATAAGGTTGGTTGAGAGAGCCCTATGTGGTTGTGATAAGCTGCTATGCATACTCCACTTAATAATATTTTAATTGAGCAAAACGAGTTGCATGCTGTTGGTTAATTTGTCACTTTCTTCCTTTTTGATGTATTTTAAATATATGTGGGATTGGGCTGTGAACCTTCCGAGTTTTAGTGCTGGGAAATTTTAAATGCTTCAAACGCTACTGGCCGAAGTCATGTGTTGGTTAATTTGATCCAAAATGTATGCTGTGCACTACTGATTTTATTAATTTTGTGATTGTTTATACTAATGAATTGGGTAATGTGCAATATTTCTATAAGAATATATTTCTTGGAAATAAAGTATTTTGACTTGAGATAAAATCAGAGAAAGGCTCAAAACCATTGGAAGACTTAAAATCAAGAATTTCATTTCACAAGGTGGGTGGAACTGGCAGCCTTGCAAATTACAGATGTCAATATGCATAGCCAGTACTGTCTGCTTCATGAATGCTTTAGGAGGAAAACGGCCAGATGCGTGAGTTTCTCACAGGGATGTCTTACCGTGTAGAAGAAGCAGCCCTTTAATGTGGAGAAGCCAGGAAATTTTGTGAAAGCGATCTAAGTCAATGACATCTTGTAGAGCAATGGCATAGTGAGCTAGTTAGGTGTGGTCCAAATACCTGGTTTTGCCCTTGATCCTTTTCATGCCCAAGTCTGAGATAAGGGGAACACGTAGGTGCTAGAGGGCAGAAGAGAGATAGTTACATGAATTTGTTTTCAGATGCAGCCAGCGCCTCAGTGTAAAAAAATAAAGCCCCAGAGTTCGCCCTCTATAGGGAAGAGCCCGTGGCCTTTGCTTCATAAACCTGAAGTGTGGGAGCTAGAGATTTGGTAAAAGACACAATGCTCTTTTATAATTGTGCCTGCAATCTGTCTGTCTCAAGGGTTGCCTTGGTAATGTGCGACTTCCATGACATTTGGAACGAGAGAGGGATGCCTAAATATGCAAATGAATCCACCGTCTCTAGTGAAACTCCTCCGGTTGGACACCATTTAGTAGAATCTTTGGCCGTACTGGCATCTTTAAGGTCTAAACATCTTTGCTCTCACCATTCTGTCTTTTCTGTTTTGTTTTGGTTAAGGCCAGTTTGTAAGCTTTTCTAATGGCAGGAGTAGATGTTACATCCCTAGCTTTTATGGACTGAATGAGGGAGTGTTTAAGAACACAGCAACCCTTGTTAAACCAGGGGCTAGATTTAGAATTATTTTTCTTGTGGTGGTTTCCAAAAATAGTAAAGTGATAAAAGATATGCTCGACAAAAGCTATGTGCAGATCGCTGAAGGGTACCATAGCTACATCTAGAGGAGGGCTCCTCCCTATTTTGCTCAGGCAAGTTGAAGACCCAGGCTAATAGCTGATGGACTATCAAGGCTGGCAGCTACTTGGCACGATTTAAGGTGCAGCATGTTGACTGAAAGCTCTGCATCCCTGGTATAAGAAGTGAGACGATGAACCAAATGGTGGGTATCGCAAAATCTTAACATAGTCAGGGAGAGAGGGTTATGTTCACGCTCTGTCTTCCTATGATAGCCATGTCATCAACCATTGACCACAACCTCAAATCCACTAGAATGTAGTTGACATGACTGGTGTAGTTTGGTTTGTTGAACGTGTGTGCCCCTTTCAAATCTGAGCTGGCACGATTGTTGGGAGACCTAAGCCTTTGTTCAACGGTTAGTCCTTCAGCTGAAGAACAGCCTGGATCCACCTTTTTAAGGGGGTGAGGGGGGGGTTCCAAATTGGGAATAGCTTTGATTTTGTCCTCTTCATAGACTGTGTGTCGTCCCTATCTAAGGGTTCAAAGGTGGTATTGAAGTCACTTCAAACAATAAGGTAATATTGAAATGAGAACCTCTCCAAATAGTCTTCAAGGTGCTAGAAGCCAAACTGCCTGTCACTCTGGCATAGATGTTCAAGGTGGCAATCCTAAAGCCTTTGGTATTGGTCAGTAGTATGCCCAGAATGTCCGAGAAGTCACTGTAGAACAAGTTGACTTTCCAGTTTAGAGAGGCGCACACCTAAGTGGTTAAGCCTCCGGAGGCTTCCTCATGGGAGATAGGTTTGGCTGGGACGTGGAAGTTAAGGTATCCAGGTTTGGACAAGGGGTCAAATGACCAAGTCTCCTGAAACAGGCAAATGCCTTGTCCTTCTACAAATGTGTTTCAGTCGGTCAAAAACGACTTTGGCTTGAGACTAGCCACATATCATGACACAAGATTTAACATAGGAGCTGTTTCATGATAGACATTTCATCAGTATTTACTGGCTGGGGGGATATCCAAATGGGGAATAACCCTGATGGTGTCCTCTACATAGACTAGTTGTGTGCCGTCCCTATCTAAGGGTTCAAAGGTGGTATTGAAGTCACTTCAGAGAATAAGGTAATATTGAAATGAGAACTTCTCCAAATAGTCGTCAAGGTGCTAGAAGCCAAACTGCGTGTCACCCGTCTGGCATAGATGTTCAAGGTGGCAATCCTAAAGCCTTTGGTATTCGTCAGTAGTATTCCCAGAATGTCTGAGCAGTCACTGTAGAACAAGTGCATTTTTTAGTTTAGAGAGGCGCACACCTAAGTGGTTAAACCCCCGGAGGCTCCCTAATATTATTATTATTATTATTATTATTATTATATTATATTATAGAGGCTTTTGTAACGCGCTCCACTACTAAATAGTATAGTATCCTGGCGCGGAGAAAAAAAGAAGGGGGCAGATCACAGTAAATGCAAACGAGAGACAGCCATTAGGCATTGGTGTTAAAGAGGTGGGTTTTTAGGCCTTTCCTGAATGCCATGATGGAAGGGGCTGTTCTCAGTTGCAGAGGCAGGGCATTCCAAGCTCTCGCTGCTCTAACAGAAATGGATTGTCCACCTAGCCTGCTATATTTGAACTTTGGTACAGTCATTTGATGAAGATTGCTTGATCTGAGAGGGCGGTTGGGTGCATAGAGAGAAAATCTTTTTCTCAAATAGGTTGGGCCTGTTAGGTGGAGTGCACGGTATGCTAGCACTAGGATCTTGAATAAGATCCTTTGAGCCACTGGAAGCCAGTGAAGGTCTCGGAGTGGTTGGCGGACGCTAGATCTTCTGGGGATGTTAAACAGCAGCCGGACCGCAGCATTTTGGATGACTTGGAGGCGGTGGATCAGATAGGCTGGGAGTCCGCAGTAGAGAGCATTCGCATAATCCAGTCTGGACAATATCAGAGCGCGAATGACCGTCTCCTTAGCTGATCGCGGAAGCAAAGGAAGGAATCTGCGTAGAGTTTTGAGAGTGGAAAAGCAGATTCCGGTGAGTTTTTTCAGGTGATCTTCAAATCTGAGATTATTGCTAAACCAGATTCCTAGGTTTTTTGCAGGTCCACCTGTGGATTTGGGGCTGGGAAAATCGGTGGGCCAGAGAGAATCATAGAAATTATCTGGGAAGGAGCCGTACAGCAGAATTTCAGATTTGCTCTCATTACACTTAAGTTGAGCCAAGGCCAGCCAGCGGAAGGCCGATGATAAGCAGAATTGGACTCTTGTCGTGTCCAGGTTGTTTTTGGGCCATGTAAACAAGAGCTGGGTATCATCGGCGTAGGCCATAATTTTGGCCCCTAGCTGTTCCGCAAGATAGATAAGGGGGGTCATATAGACATTAAAAAGCAGGGGGCTTAAAGTGGAGCCCTGTGGTACGCCAGTAGAAAGTTTTTTGGGAGAGGAAGTGAAAGGCGGTATCCACACTTGCTGGGACCTGTCATCTAAGAAAGATCTTACCCATCCGAGAGCAGGGCCGGTTATGCCTATGTCTGCTAGTCTAGTAAGTAGGAGGGAGTGAGGGACCGTATCGAAGGCGGCAGAGAGGTCCAATAAAATCAGCGCCGCTCTGCCACCTCCGTCTAAACACTCACGGATAGCCTCAGAGACCTCAACTAGGGCCGTCTCTGTACTAAAAGCAGCTCTAAAGCCTGATTGCGCAGGGTGAAGAGCTTGGGAGTTTTCTACGAATCGGTCCAGCTGTGAAAATGCAACTTTTTCGCATATCTTTGTTAGAGCTGGCAGTAAAGAAATGGGCCGGAAGTTGGCGGGAGTTTTTGGATCTAGGCCATTTTTCTTAAGGAGTGGTAGCAGTTTTGCCTGTTTCCAGCAAGCTGGCACTGTGGCGCTGGAAAAAGAGAGGTTCACAATATGTGTCACCTCTTGGCCGACTGTGTTAGCCAGGCCCGCAAGGACTCTGGCTGGGCAGGGGTCCGCAGGGGAACCCGATTTTAAAGTAGCCAGAATTTTCACAACCTCAGTTGTATTCACTGGAGTGAAGAGGGCAAACTGATCCGTAGAAGTGGGCATAGTGGGGATAGGGGTAATCATGGAGGCTGGAAAGTTGTTACATACAGTAAGTAGATCTTCTTGGATTTTATCAATTTTTTCCACAAAAAACACAGAGAGTTCTTCACACCATTTTGCCGATGAGGCTAGAAGAGGGTGGGCGGCGCAAGGAGAGACAAAGCTTTTGACAACAGCAAAGATTTCTGCGCTGTTGTTATTGGCCTTGGAAATACGCCCTTCATAGTATGAGCTTTTTGCCACTTTGATTGCAGCATAGTACTTCTTTTGAGCTGTTCTAAGTTCTTTCTTGGCCTCAGGGAGGTATGCTTGTCTCCAACGTCTTTCGAGTTTTTTACAGCCTGATTTAAGGTCGCGGAGGGTGTTGGAAAACCAGGGTTTAGAGGGGGAGGAGCGGACTCTACAGACGCGACCTGATTTGGTTGAAAGAGCGACACCTTCTTCAATCCATGAATTGAATAAGCTCACTGCTGGTTCAATTTCTGAAGGCAGTGAGGGGCGAGAGGTATCGAGATGATCACAGAGCAAAGCTAAATTAATTTTCTGTGTATGAGCCATAGGATGGTTGGTCTCAGCAGGGCGGGACAAGGGCCAGGAGAATCTTATTAGCATGTGATCAGACCAGTTTAATTTCTCAGGTTCAGACATATTAATGTTAAAGTTGGTACATACTAAGTCAAGGGCATGACCCCCTGAATGGGTGGGAGCCTTGATCCACTGTTTCAGTTGGGCCATCGCAAACGCCTCGTTAAGCCGAACTGTGTCAGATAGATCAAGGTGGTCCACATGGATATTAAAGTCCCCCAGAAGGAGATATGTGGGGTATTTCAGGGCGCGAGGGACTATCATGTCCTCTAGTGCCTCTAGAAATTTTCCTGCGTGGCCAGGTGGTCGGTATACCAGAGATCCACCTAAAGTAAAGTGAGCCCCTAAAGTGAGAGAAAAATGGAGTACCTCAGCCTCAATGGATGGGCCCATAGGGTCTAGAGAAAAGGTCCATTTATCCCGAAAAATGGCTGCTACGCCACCTCCTCTGCCTAGGGGGCGGTCTTGTCTGATAATTTTAAAGCCACGTGGGATGGCAAGTTCAATCACTGGGTTACATGTGTCATTGAGCCATGTTTCTGTGACAAAGAGAAGGTCAAACTCGTTGTCACTTAGTAGCTCGAATATTTCATTAGAATGTTTTACCAGTGATCTGGCATTGATCAAGCCGGCCCGGAGACATGACGGGTCAGTAGCACACTGTGTAGGGGTTGGAAAAGTAGGTTGAAAGCGAAATGTGCATAATTGACAAGTGTACTGAGTAGTATCTGCCAATGGGAGATAGGTTTAGCTGGGACGTGGAAATTAAGGTATCCAGGTTTGGACAAGGGGTCAAATGACCAAGTCTCCTGAAACCGGCAAATGCCAAGTCCTAATACAAATGTTTTCCAGTCGGTCAAAAACGACTTTGGCTTGAGACTAGCTACATTCCATGACACAAGATTTAACATGGGAGACTGTTTAACGATAAACATTTCATCAGTATTTATTGGCTGATTAGTGGCAATCACAGAATATGCAATACCAAGGGTAATAATTGGAATATCAGGCGAACCGTGGTCAATAGATGGCATAGGGCAATTCAAGTGAGGTGGTTCCAAGAGTCAATCAATATCACCCCATCGTGATTAGCTTGGGGATACAGATACACTGGATTAAAAAGCTTAATTTGAGTAGGACAGAAAATCAGGATATGTAAACTGAATGTTTGAGTTGCCGGGAGGGCAAGAGCCACCAGGTCATCACCCATGATCTTATCTCTAAAAATCAATTCAATCTTATTAAACTTTAGATTTGTTGGTGGTTTCCTCTTGGAGCTAATATAATTGCAGCTTACTGAGCGGCAGCCCCTAACATCTCTAATCCAATGTGTCACTTTGTTTTTGAGAGAGTCCTCCCCTTCCAAACTAGAGCAGGAGGAAAACTTAGGCACTTTGATCATCCGAGTTGGTTTGGAGTACATTGCTGACTGCTGCTAGAGGATAAGAGAATCTCTTTGTGTGGAGGGCCTGTCTGCTGTAGCCTGATCAGGATGAATATCAGTAGGTAAAATTACTAATAGGGTTGCCTGCTGAACTATTCGATCTAGAGTTGGGGAAAAGAACAGAGCTTAGTTTGCATGTACCCGGGTCACTAGGAGAATCTCTTCCTGGGACTGGCTGATGCCGCAGATGGTCTGGTCTCAGTAGTGAGCAGAGGAAAGTGGGGCATGTGGGCGGGAAGCAGCATGGCAGGTAGCAGTTTGCAGCTAGGCCCCCTTGATGCTATGAGTTGGTTCAACGAGATTGAAATACAATGTATCATTGCTTTCCACTCCCCAACCTGTACCTTTAAATCTGTTGAGTGAGATATATATTGTGCCTGATCGACACAAGAAGGAACAGGCAGAGTAGATGTGAGATCAGTGTTGGGATGTGCATCAGATAGAACCTGCTTATCTGGAAGGCCTGACAAGGGTGCAAAGGGATTACTACAAAGGAGAGGATCTCTAAATGAAGAGTAGCTTGATGAGCCAGCAGAGATGGGATCATGTGATGTCGGGGTTTTTTGGAGAAATGGGTTTGGGAACTGGGTATAGTTTATTAAACATCCCTGAGATATGTCTTTGTTTAAGTTAGGGATCTAAGGTGGGTCTGAGGTAGGCAAAGGTGAGGGGGATACGGTTTTGGCTGGGCCAAGTATCTCCTCACATTCAGTGAGGTGGGTTGTCCGTTTGATCAATAAGGCTACTGTTCCCAGCAACAACCCAATACAAAAGTTTTGTAACATACGTGTGTCCCTTCCACATCAAAATTCAAATGAAAAGTGACTGGGAAAAGCACTGGGAGGAGCCTGCTGGACAGGAAGAGGAAGTTGAAGTCTCTGGGGCACTTCCTTCTTGTTGCCGAAGAAAACAAGAAAACAAAATAATTGCTTCTCGCACCATAAAACAACTTGAATGGTCCATAGGAGAAGAATATTAACTCCAACACATCTTCTCGAGTAGATTTACCTGCTTCTCAGATAGAGAATCTGCTTGAGAAGCAGCTCTGCTGCTCACGCTCAATGGCGTAATGAAAATGCCGTTGGAATGCTCGGTGGTGCCAGGAAGCCGCACTAGCGAGCACCAAATCTCATATGCACTTGACAGCGGCAGGCAAATTTTGTTGCATGCGCCAAAGCAAGTCTTGCGGTTGAAACAAAATTAGATAAAGAAGTACTACGGTAGTTAACGTGCCACCAGGTAAACTATAAAACAAACTAACGCACTCATTGGATGATATCATCAATTATGTTATGTGAAATGTCATCAGTGAGGTCATAAACTATTTCATAGAACATGTCATGAATTATGTTCTATGTGGGGTCATATGCAGTGCATGGCAGGGACACAAATTATAGTACTTGTGACTAGCTATAACTGATATATTTCTGTTTTTTTTGTTCAAAATCTTAATGTTATCATTGAGAAATTCCCCTAACTATAACGTTACTTTAACCTTTAGTTTTCTTTAGTGTATTTCTAAGGTTTAAAAAAAAACCACATCTTTTTTCCACACCTGACTATAACGTTACTCTAACCTTTGTTTTTTCCAGTGGATTTCGAGGATTTTGTTAACATAAAGTGATATTTAATTACGATTTGTAAATCCAACCTCCTGCAATGCACTGGCCTCTCCTTTGAGACCTTTCACTCAGATGACTGATGTTTTGTTCATGGTAGGGTGTGTGGATGGACTTGACTCTTCAAGACCTCTCTCAGATGACAAGTGTGCATAGTAGGGTGTGTGGATTAACTGGCCACTCCTTCAAGACCTTTTTCTCTCATGACGGGTGTGCAAAGTAGAGTGTATGGAAAGCGATTGGTCTCTCCTTTCAGACCCCTCTCCCAGATGACAGGTGTGAGTAGTAGAGTGCGGATAGGGACTGGCCTCTCTTTTCAGGCCCCTCTTTAAGATATTGAGAGTGCATAGTAGGGCGTGGGGAGGGACTTGGCTCTCATTTCAGACCCCTCTCTCAGATAATGGTATAATGGCGTGTGTAGTAGGATGTGTGGGGTGGCAAACTGGCCTCTCCTTTCACACCCCTCTCTCAGATGGCAGTTGTGCGTAGTAGGGTGTTGTGAAGGACTGACCTCTCCTTTCAGATCTCTCATGACGGGGGGTGGAGCAACTGATCTTTCTGCTGAGACCACATCCTGTAATGAGGGTTGTGGAGAGGGACTGTCCTGTCTGCTGAGACCTCTCACTTGGATGTCAGATGTGCGTAGTATGGTGTGAAGGGACTAGCCTCTGCAGACGTCTGTCTGGGCTAATGGATGTGCATAGTAGGGTGTGGGCAGGGACTGGCCCCTCCATTGACACCCCTCTCTGGAATGGCAGCGGTACATAGTAACGCTTGAGGAGGGACTGCCTGTCTGCTCAGGCTTCTGTCTTGATTGATGTGTGTGTGTAGTAGTGTGTGAGGAGGGACTGGCCTCTTTGATATGACCTTTCCCTCAGATGACGGGTGTGCATAGTAGGGTGTGTGGAGGGACTCGCCTCTCCGCTGAGTCTCCTCTCTTGGATGATGTGTGTGCATAGTAGAGTGTGGAAAGAGCCTTAACTATACTTACAACTCTTCCCAAGCTGATGGTCATAAATGGTAGACTCTGAAAAACACCATCTCCACTAAGGCTTATTCCTACAGTAACAAGTGTGCATACCAGAGTATATTCAAAGAACACCTACTCCTCCCTATTTTTCATGATCCCACAAGAGCCTTTTTTTTTAAAACAATTACCCTTCTACTCCTTGCACTACTTATGTCTTACATACCCCTTCTCAATAACAAAGGTCACAATATGCATTTCTACTGGTAGAATGTATTCAACACTCACCTACTCCTTTTTACTATTCGCGAGATTGTAAATTGTTTTTAAAACAATATAAATGTATTTTCATCACAGCAGTTATGCCTTAGAGATCGGCTCTACAAATCTAAGGAGGCAGGATGCCTTTCTGCTGCCCACTTACTCAGCTTTTTTTACTTCATTTCCACCAGCCCTTTAATTTTTCACAGAAAACAGTAAGGCCAGCCATTTAATTTCTAAAACTCTAACAGCCAACCAGCCAGAGCAAACTTGAAACTTGCAGGAGCCTTTACTTTTCCATGAGAGCGTGAAGGTTCACCGGGAAAAATGGGCCTTTTGTCCAATCACCGGGCTCCATTATTTTATTTGTGCTCCTGCAGGACGCTCGCAAGAGTCAGACGAGCCCCACCATCCAAATATCTATTGTTTTTTTTTACCCTAAATAGCTCAAAAATTACTGAATTGATTTACATAAAAAGCACAGTCTGCGAACCAAGATCTAGCTTCCTGACTAATTTGATGTAATTCTGTTCAGCAGTGTTTGCTGTAGCCTTGCCTAAAGAAGTCTGTGAAAAATGTAATTGGATTTTGCATTTTCGTACCGCCCTTTTGTCTCGCCCACACACCCCCGCTTAACAATCACCCTGAAAATTTCCAGAAAGGAGCTCCCAGATGAACTTTTTGAGGGAAAGTTTCATGAAGATTCGCTAAATGGGGTCAAAGCTATTAGCAAACCAAGAAAAGATTGGTCCATGGAAAAGCAGACCTAACTAGAACTACCTAGTGTTGACTGCTACTAGGTAACTTATATAAATTTAATAAGTTAAAACCTCTTAGTTAAATGAGGACTACAAGAAAAACCAATAAATAACAATAACACTCTGGCAAATGGAATGAGGCTCTCTATGGGACGGTTTCAGGGAGTCTCGCCGGGACACTCTTTGTGAGTATTCGCGCACTGTATAAATACCTCATTTCATTTCATAAAGACATAGCAAACCCAAGTCTGGGCACCAAGACCCAACTCTCAAGCCAAGAGTGCATTTATTTGGTGTATCTCACCCAGAACACTCACTCCCCCCACAAAGCTGCGCCCCTGTTGATGACATTGCCTAGTGTGATCTATGTCCAGTGTACTATGTGGGTCAGTGTGACTCGGAGTTTGTACAGATTACCAAACACGACTGCTACGCATGCCTGGCTCCTGTCTCCATTCCAAAGCTAAAGTTGAGCTAATTGGGCATGAATAGCTGATGTTTAGGTCTCCATTGACAACACAGCTATCTGCGGAGCTATTGTAAGCAATGCTTTAAAATATAGAGAGTGGGCATTGGATCTATCCACATGAACTGTACTTTCTCTTTGTGCTATTGACTGTTTGGTATATCATTCTGCCTTCTACAGAGTGCTGGAGTTAGACTGAATGAGGGACTTCTTTACATCTTAAAAGTTTCCTTATGCATGGCATACATGAATCAGTCTTTTTGTTTTGTGGTGACTTTACACTGCAGGTGTTTTTGTTTTAAATAGTTTAGTCCGGGCTCAAAATGCAAGGCATCTCTATTGGCTTTCCCAGTACTTGTTTCGTCTTACTACATAGCAGTGAATGATATCCAACTATTTTACCACGGCCCTCTGGTATCTGGCTAACTGGAAAATGAGAAAAACAAAAAGATGATAGGTGGAAACCTTTCCTTCATTTCAGCCACCCATCGTTACCCTGGCCCGATCTGAAGCTGGTCACCTTGGTACATAATCCTATGATGCACCCATTGCACACTATCCAAGGCGCAGCAACAAAAGTAAGCAAAAGCACACCGCTGACCCTCACATACATCGAAACGCTGCCCATAGAGGCTACATTATAGATTAACAATGTTCCATCCAAAGCACTCCCACAGAGTAGCGTAAATGCGCGTTGGTGCCTCGTCAGGACAAGGAAGCACTACATAAATGTAATACTTAATTTGAGCAGGTGTGTGCCACTGGTATTCATTTTTTTGGAAAAAGCACTTCTATATCCGCATGAGACTTTTACTGAGACATGCGAGGAAAAAACACAAACAGGAAGATGGAGGAAGAGAAAGATGGAAAAACGGTCACAAAGGGAGAAAGCAGGAACCTGCAAGAGATTAAAGGGCAGGGAGTGCCTGGCAATGAATTAAAATAATTGCAGTGGCTTTAAGACTGCGCAGCCTTGGTATTGGGCACACTGCCATATAATTACACTGGCCATGTGCTTCTGAGCATAGTTTAGGGCACCAGCACTCTGCATTAATACTCCACATAAACACCATTATTAAAAGGATGCAAGAACCTGAAAAGACTAGAGACTGCTCCCTGACATCAGCACCATCAGCTGTGAAGTCTAAAGACGTTTTCAGTGGTGTGCAAAGGCTGTAATCTTCAGAAAGTATCTGGCTATTCCTAAAATTATATGCTGTGCAAAAGTGGATTTCCACTAATTTGATCCTTAAGTTCAGTGTGTATATAGCCAGGATTTATGGGCCAATCCGAAGAAAGTTTGCAGTGACCAATTGAGGGAATTCTGGAGTGACCAATCCCAAACTTGTTTACATCTTAATTCCAGATAAAACTCTTAAATTACAGTTTGAGCTTTGTGCTGCAAGCAATTGTGGTGTCTGTCGCTGGCCGTGCGCGCGCTCAGTTCATGTAACTCAACTCCAGCGGAGCTGATCTCATTGTTTTGTTTCATAGCAGAGTGAAACCTGCTCCCCCCCTCCGCAGCGCCCCCGCCTCCTCCTCCCCTGTCAGTCTCCGGAGAGAAGCTGGACTTGAAGAAACTGGAAAGTTAGGAGCTGAAAACATGGCGAACTGTGCTGCTAGGGATGCAGGCAGGGGGATGTGTTAGGTGCGAGTGGGAGAGGCGTCCTCTGGAGTTTACCCAAGACCCTGCAGCTCCCGGGGCAATGCACTGGCGCCCCCAGTCTGCCGCAGAGTGTCGTTGCATGCAGCGCCCGGGCTAGACAACTGCACAAAGGAGAGGAGATGGAGCAGAAAGCTGGCAAAAGGAAAGATGGGGTAAGTGGGCAGAAGTTTCGTTTTGGTGTTTTTTCTTCCTCATGTTGACATTTTTTCAGGAAGTCTGTCACAAAACTGTCTAAAGTGTTGATAAATGTGAAAAAATTAAACATTCATAACTTGGATACAAGGCGCGAAAGAGAAACCAGCAGACTGTGTTTTTTCGTGTTATTTATTATTTTATTGCAAGTATGTCACTTTTCATATGGAAATCCTGACTCTAGCGTTCCGCCAGAACCTCTGTTTCGTGTTAAATTTCCAGTTGGTTGACTGGTAAAGCGCAACAGTATTTACGTCTGTGACCGACATGACTGCAAAGCGCGACCAATGAAACTGGTGCGTTTCTTGGCTTTTTTAAGATAACCTGTCTTGGTAATTGATATTGCTGATCTGCAGCCGCCCGTGTGTCGGTGCCGGGGGCGGGGCAGGAGGTCTTGTCTCTTTGGGGTGAACGGATTAGTCCAGCTGGTACCTGGGACGGGCGGTGCCCGTGTCAGCCTCAGCATCCCTGACCTGTGTTGCCCTGCGGTGCAGGGCTTCCGCGTAAGGGAAGTTGCCCGTTATTTTATCCTTAAACATGCGCAGGTTGTCAGGTTGACATTGACTACAAGTAGTGGGACTCTAGGTTGCTTTTCGAAAATATAGATAACATTTGGACCTATACATTTTTTTGTATATGTTTCCTCGGGAATTCTAGTAAAGGAAGTACCCATTGGTGAATCACTTGACTAGCGTGTGTGATTGGTGCATTATTTATTAATAACTTTGAAGTTGTTCCTTAACTTTGGCTAAAAGTTAGGAATTCTAGCGCTAAGAAGGCAATATTAGTAAATATGTGCGCTACAAGTAATCTGTACCATGCACTGTGCATACAATATATGAATCTGGTGCTTTAATCTTGGGCTTTGTCTCAAAGTATTCTGATAAAATCTAATCAGTGCTGCAGGCCGCCTTGCTTGGTGTAGGATCGAGGACCCGGACGTTTGCACACATATCAGACTTGGATAAAGCAGCTTGTCAGAAATTTTAGCGAGTTCCCTACAGGTGGTGTTTGTTGGCCTGAGGCAGGGTCAGAAACATGTCCTGAATTCCTGACATTTGATTGACTCTATTGCAATTCTTCTGATCGGTGAGACTCCGCATCAAGTGGAAATTCCCTGCCTTTACCAGATGCCAGTCTGATTTTTAATAGGGTATCTGGCAGCCTCATACCGTTTCGCTGGGAGTGAGATTAAATCTAACTGCATACGGAATGCAGGAACCTGCAGGGGTCTCTCCCTCTCCAAAAGGGACTTTGCCTCTTAAAGAAAAGAACTGCCGAAGATCCCAGGCGGGGACTGCATGGTAAACTTTTGTCGACTTTGTTTGTGGCTGCAGTGTTCTTGATTCTTAGGGATTGCCAAATAGTCAGGCGATTGTAATTATAAGTTTAAAAGTATTATTGGTATTTTGAACATTATAATTATAAGACGGTAGTCAATGAATAATATCTAGAGTGTACAAATCAAAGTTAAACACAATCTGAATAAATTACATCACTACGAATTTATATGGTAAAGCAACATACTAATTAACTAAGTAGTATTTAGGATTTTTATATACATTGGAAAATGAGGAGCGAAGACTAATTGCATTGGCGTCCAGTAAATACTGCTAAAATGTTCTATCTTAAACACTATTTATGAAAAATTGAATCTTTAAATAGCAGACAACTAACCTATTTTAAAGTTTCAAAAAAGTATATGAGTGTGTAGGAAAAATTCTAAAGTAGAAAGTAAATATATAAAGCTTGAAGGGAAAACGTCAAGGAGTATTGGGAAGTTGCTCTTTGCGAATCTGATGTAAGTTGCAATGACAGACTGATTTGTTTGGAAAGGATATTAAATGGTAGCCAAAGTACATTTCTTATCTTCTTAAAGAGACATGTAGTAATTATTTTATTTGGGAGCGGATTAAAATGGTATTTCACACCATACAGTTGTCGCAGAGTGTTTGAGGGATAAGGGCAAGTTACATGCCGACAGAAGAACAAGACCACACATTTTATCAATGACATTTGTGTCTTGATTGTTAGTTCATCAAGGGCTCATGACCTTCCTCAGTGGAACTCTCCTTGTAAGCTTCACATGTCCTCACCCCCAAGTCACTGGTGTGTGTATTTTGCAGTATTAAGATTCCATGCTAATTCCTTTGTGTTGTTGGTACTGATTATGGCACGATTTCTCCAGATTGTAAGCAGGGCCACTGCAATTATGTGGCAGAGGGGCCCCAAATTATGTGGCAGGGTTGACAAAATTATGCAGCAAGGCAGGGCAAATGATGTGACCTAATGCTGCACATTTGTTTAAAACCGTTACCTAATAACTTTACAATTTTTACACATGGTAACATCGTTTGGGTAAAGATTGCACCTCATTAGTACCAGTTTAACAACTAAATAGAGACAAAGTAACTAAAAGATGCCCAGTTAACCTTTGCCAAGGGTCTTCCACACGCGCAATCCTATGTCGCTGTATTTTTAGTAAGATTTGATCTGTTTGAGCTAGAAACATTTTATTGTTCAAATATGCAGATTATGCAGCAGATGATGGACTACGTGGCAATGACGGCAAATCCATAACTGCGCTAATGGTCCTAATTCAAACTCGCATCAACAGAAACTCCTAGGGAGAGATGTGGCGCAGCAGCCAGAGCTACTGACTCTGGAGCACGGGGCTCACAGTCCAATCTTCGGCATTGTCAGCAGCTCAGCTCAGCATCATGGGACTCTGGGCAGTAGCTCACTTAATCTTCCCAACGGCCCCTAGCTCCTTGAAACCTTAAGGGGTGATATGTTGGTGCTTTACAAATATGGATTATATTTACCTTACTAGGTAGGAAAAGGAATGAACCCTCTGCAATAATACAACATCACCCTTACAGTCTTTGGGGCATATTTACAATAAGTGGCGCATCCCGCGCCACTTATTGTGCGCCATGCCTACGCCAACATGGTTGCACTGCATTTACAATGCGGCGCACCATGGGGCAAAAACGTCACAGATGCGTCACGCATCTGTGCCGTAAAAGTGTCGCATTGCTGGAGTTGCGTCGCAAGCACGATGCAGCTCCAGCAATGCTGGGGGGCCCTATTCTTCCAACGCTGTGTCATTCCTTACGCCTGCTTCGAGCAGGCGCAGGGTTTTGACGCAGCATGGGCCCAGAAGTGACTGAGTGAAATCTTGTAGATTTCACTCAGCCACTTTCAGGAGGCGTTCCAGCGCCGGAATCCCCCCCCCCCCTGCGCTGGAACACCTCCTTCTGGCGCAGAGCGTTACAATTTCATATTGTAAATACCCCGCAACATGGTGCATCTTTTGCATCGCCGCTGCACGCAACGGCGGCGCAAGGGGCTTGTAAATATGCCCCATAGATTTCACATTTTTAGGGAAATGTCCCATTTTGTTCGGTTTCCCCTATTTTTTTTATTAGATTTGTCTGCTTGTTTTTTTTTTTTTTTAACTTTGCACACTGGGACAGACCATGCTGTTCAGTGGCCAGTGTATGTGCCGTTACCCCCTAAACCATTTCAAATTAGTACACACCTAACTCTCATATTTACCTTATCCAAGAGTCCTAAGTATACTGTACAATATGTGCTGTGGGCCTCTAAGTTGAATGTCACAAGTGAACTGCAACACATTGTGCCTCCACTAAAGTGACTATGCAAAGCACGATTGCAGGCTTATCACCAATAACCTGACTGTGCAGGTTTAAACTGCAATGTTGATTTGTCAAAATACCACCTTTTAACAAGCCATTACCCTCCTTTTAAATATTAATACGTCATTAATGAAGGTGCAAGGTAGGCCATGTAAAAGGTTAATGTTAAAAATTTACTTACATTGATAATTAGCTAAAAGCTTTTTTTACTGTAGCTGGGCTAGCTGTTACATAGGAAAGCTTTGGGAAATAGTATTGCATTTAATAAAGTTATATCTGCCTAGAAAACAAATAGAACTTTCATTTATGGACTTTTTAAAATATTTATTGCAAGTCCAATTCATTGGTATACTTGGATTTGTAACCAATATTTTACAAAAGGTGCATTTAAAAAGTTAACTTTAACTGCCTTACGCCAATAGAAGCCATTTGCCTTAACTTGGCTACCTCCTGGCTACCTCACTGAAAAATTAATCCCTTATGTTCCGTCCAGATCCCTGAGATCAGGAGATCAGGAATTGCTATGTGTTCCCAGGGCCATGAAGGCAAGAAAGGGGGGCAGGGCCCTATCTGTAGCCGGCCCCAAGTTGTGGAACCAACTCCCGAAGGAAATTAGAGTATGTAGGGAACATTTCCCTTTTAGGAAAAAACTCAAAACGTTCCTCTTTAATTTCTAGCTGGCCTTAGGGCTTTTTACTAAATTATGACCAGTTCTTGTTCTTTAGTTGCTGCCAGAGGCGCGGAGATACTCCTTCGGGAGTGATTCACAGCGCCATACAAACATGCAAATAAATAAAATAAATAAATAAACTTCCAACTGTCTCCCTGGAGCTGAATAGTTCCTTGATGAGGTGTGAATTGGCATTCAGAGCGGAGACAGAGGCCTTGGTTGTGGGGAAGAGTTTCCTTTCACTGACAGAATGGACTGAGGGCTGTGCCCAGCCCCTTGCATATCTTCAATAGATGCCTACCCTGTCAGTGGCAGATATAGCTCACACCTGGGCTTTCCGCCTCTATTGTCATCCTAGCCAGCCAGGCACCAATCCCAGTGGGAGAGGAGATGCCTTCAGAACTGGTTATGAGTGACAACAGGGAGAAGGTTTCTTATTTCTCGGAGCACACCTCTAGGGTGGGCACAAGAGCTCTGTACTAGGGAAGAAAGGATCTGCCATGTTGAATTTAAGTATACAGGGGCGCTCTGCAGTAGTTCCTATGTACCATTTTGAAAACAATCGCAAAGGTGGGTAGGGTTATCCCGTTTGTTAGGGAGGGGCCAAGGGTCCCCAATACCCACAGGCCAGGGCAGGCATAATGGTGGCACCACTGGGTGCTTTCAGAACACTGCTTGACCTGTGGAAGCTAGGAGGACTGCACCTGCTGATTTAACATAGAGGAAAATCCTAAGGGCTGGACCAGATCCTACTTTTACCAATGACTAAGAAGTAGCCTCCAATGGTCAGTTGGCTGACCTCGTGTTAAGCTACAGGGTCACAAAAGATGCTAGAAGCCCACTTTCCTGGAAGAGCCTAGCTGACCAGTTGCTGCCCTGGACTCTGCTAGTAGCTTCTGTTAGAATGAGCCTTGACCCCCCCCGCCCCCACACCCACACAAGTGTTGTTCCTGACATCCTGGAACCGCTGCCTGGTGTCAGGGTATACTACTCCTGCCCAACCCTAAAGCGTGGGCCGTATAATTTTTTTCAAGACTTTTTGCCTGGAGAACTGACAGAAAACTGGGACAAATGTGCCAATTCAGCCTGAAGATGGTGCTTTACTGCTGTGCCAAAGATTCAGGTTGCACCAGATCTGGATTTTTCTACAGTAGCAAATCAGTTTCAGCAGAATTTCGCAAAAAACATATCCAACCTCCTGAGCCCAGTTCAGCTATGGCTTTCAGCCTTGCCCCACTGGAGAAATCTAAGCTCCAAAAAAGTGAAAAAAAACAACCAATCAGTTAGTGCCCTTCATGTGGTGCGAATTTTAAATTTCTCCTGTTTGGAGCTTTCCCACCAAAAGTCAACTTCTTCACCAGAACCTTGTCCAACGACTATATGTCCTCTTGGAGCCTAGCTCCACCACAGCCTGCTACCTACTCCCACTGAGGATTTTTGACTTCCATGTAAAACTATCATGGTACCCCAAAGATGGTCCTTTGGTTTCACACTAATAAATCCTTAGCTCAGTCCTGAAAGTGTGGCAAAGAATAGTCAGGCTTTACTAGAAGAACATGTGTTAAGCATTTTAGAGTACCAGCATGGAGGATAAGTAACTGACACAATTTGAGAGGAATACGACCCCAATTTATAACCAGCATTAAAAATGCAATAGGTCTCGCCTTTGATTAAGTTAAAGCCATTTGCTTTGCAATAGAATACCATTAGCAGAGCAAATGGCTTTAACTTAATCAAAGGCGAGACCTATTGCATTTTCAATGCTTGTTCTTTATTATTGCATAGGATAGCACCTTGAAATACATGAGTCCAGAATGTGTTCTGTGCCAATACCTCTTGCATGCATGATTTAATAGAATATTAATGTTTCTCCAAACAAATTAATAATCTAGGCCATGCAGGATGCACATGACAACTGACTTGCCTCTTGGTTCACTAATGGCATCCTCATGCGGGTGGAAAAATGCATAAATGTTTCTAAGTTCACGTTTGAAAACTATTGCTTTATATAAATACCTCTCAATACATTGATATTATCAGATGCATTAAGGTGAAACGCTTCCACATGCTGCAGCAATGAAAGCTACGCCCCTGCGTGGTACAGATATATGGGCAGGTGCATGTGGGAGAAGGCGAGTGGCTCTGTAGGGGTGTTCTATGGTATTGGGAGATGTGGAAGCTCGGAGAGGCGGATCCCAAACACTGGGTAGGGTAAAGACTTGTGCTGGCCCCTTTTTCATCGCACTGTGCAATGCACTGAGATAACAAGCAGCAGCACACACATTGCACAAGTAGAGCCACTGGTCGTGCAATGCACTAGCCCTGCATCTGAAAGAGACACGTTAGTGATAGATTCCTTACCTTAGAATATCCCCAGGCGTCAGACTGGATCCGGAAACTTTTGCGTAGCAATACCCCTGCGCGCTGGTAGGCGTCGTCTGCGGCTCCGCGTCCGTCGTCGGCGCCGTGAGCGCCGGGATGACGTCGTTGGCGTACTTAGACGGCGCCCATGCGCGCTGACGTCAGTTCTTCTTTTTTCCGCGCCAGCTAGCGCAGATCCGGAAGAAGCTCTACCCCCAGTCACTTTTTGACTGAATAGTTTTTGATCCTTTTTGATCTTCTCTTAGTCGACTGTCTCGACTATCGGTGCCAGGGATGCCCGGGTTCAAGCCTTGTTCGAAGTGCGGCCGACTCATGTCGGTCACGGACCCCCATCGCCGGTGCCTGAAGTGCTTAGGCCTCGACCACGACGATCGAACCTGCGTCGACTGCCGGGCTCTGACGTCGAAGGCTAGGCGGGAGCGGTCCCGCAAGCGTCTCGAGCTGAGGCACTCGGCCCCGCGCCGCTCCAGGTCCCGGTCCCACGGGAGGTCGAGGGACAGGTCGCGAGGTCGGAGTCATCGACGTTCCGGGAGTGGACACCGATCGTCTGGTTCCAAGTCCTCAGGTAAGAGGCATGAGAGGTCGGAGCGACACCATCGGTCCTCCGACCCGCCCCGACGCTCGCTCGATGCGGCCGGGGACTCGGGCGACACCGCCCACGCGGCTCCGCGGGAGTCGCAAGCGTCGCCGCCTGCCCCACACCTTCGGGTCCCTGGGCACGGCGCGTCGCAGGAGGAGGTCGAGAGGTACCTGATGGCCATGAGGGCCCTCCCTTTTTCTTGTAGGGATAAATACCCAGGCAGACTGAAAAAATACAAAAGCTGGCTGACTATACAGATAGTGTTAAAATAGCAACAAAAATAATATACAAAAATGATTTAAGCAATGGACTGAAATGATATCAAAATATACACTTTAATATAAATATAGGGTAGACGTATACACAAATGGTAAACAAATTACACATGAGGGCCCTCCCTCCTCAGTCGGTTCCCGTGGCGCCTTCGGGCCGATCGGCTCCGTCTGGAGGTCCTTCCGGGTCGGGCGCTTCGGCCCGACGACGTCGGGTACTTCGGGCCCGGCGCCGCTGGCGACTTCGGTCCCGGCGCCGCGCGACCTCGCTGGATCCGGCTCCGGATCCGGGACCTAGCCGGTCGACCTTACGACCTCGCCTGCGCCGTCCCTTCAGGTGTCGTCCCCGGCAGCCGATGTGGTTGCCGACCCCAATGTTTCCTACGGTCCTACTCAGGAGTCGGAGGGGCGCCGCTGGGCGCCGATTCCGTCGGCCTTTGGAGACTTCTATCTCCACGAGGAGGCCCTGGCTGTTAATCCTGGTCTCCAGGAGCCAGGTGACGAGGAGCAATGGGAGGGGTCCGAGGACCCTCTGGCACGTGATTGCCAGTCGCATCAGGACTGGACATATGAGCTTGGGGAGGCCAGTGGTATTGACACCTCGCCAGACACTGGATTTACGTCGCCCCCGACTGTGGCTTCGGAGGCGGGTTCTGCTTACAGCGTAGTGTTGACGAAGGCAGCTAAGGCCTTAAACCTTCAGCTCCCCGTCGCGGCCGTGAGGACTAATCTCCTCACTGAGGTCCTCAAACAGCAGTCCGGCTCCGCGGAGCCCCTCCTGCCGTTCAATGAGGCCTTGTGTGACGTTCTGCTGGGCACTTGGTCCAAGCCCGCCACAGGCCCCCCTGTGGACAGGAACGTGGCCAGACGCTACCGCCCGGCACCGGGCGACCCATGCTTTTTGTCCACCCATCCCACCCCCGAGAGCCTGGTCATCCAGGCCTCTAACTCCCAAACCGCATTCCCGTCGGCCCCGCCCGACAGGGAATCCAAGAGATATGAGCAGTTCGGGAAGAAGGTCTTCTCGTCTGTGAGCCTAGGGCTACGGTCTGTGAACACCAACTGTCTCTTGGGCCGCTACACCCACACCCTGTGGGACACGGTTGCGGAGGTGCTGCCACAATGCCCTGAGGAGGTCAGGGCTAAACTCAGCCAAACCCTTGCGGACGGCCGAGATGCGGCACGTTTTTCTATCCGGTGTGGGCTGGATACCACGGACTCACTGGGCAGGGCGATGGCAACGACGGTGGCGGTTCGACGCCACGCCTGGTTGAGGTCCGCCAACTTCTCGGCCGATGTCCAGGCCACCCTCCTGGACATGCCGTTTGATGGCCGTCGCCTCTTCGGCGACAAGGCAGACCATGCGCTGGAACGTTTCAAGGACTCCAGGGCCACGGCCAAGTCCTTGGGCCTTACGGCCCCACGCCAGCAATCGGGTGCCTTTCGCTCCTTTCGTGGCCACGGAAGGGGCGCCCCACCACGGACCGTCAGCCACGCGCCGCAGAATGTTCAGCAACGCGGTGGCGGACGTGGGAACCGCCGTGGCGGTGGTCGGGGCCAACGGCGAGGCCAGTCCACACCTCCCTCAGCAGCCCCCGCCTCAAAACCTTCCGAGTTTTCAGGCCCATGTGACGCCTGTGGGAGGCAGGGTTCGCCATCACCTCTCCCACTGGCATACAGTCACTTCGGACAGGTGGGTGCTGCAAATTGTCCGAAGGGGTTTCTCCCTCCCCTTCGAGTCTTCCCCTCCATCCATGCCACCTCAATACCACCGTGTGTCGGGGGATCACTTGCAACTTCTGCAAGAGGAGGTTTCGGCCCTCTTGGCCAAGAGGGCCATCGAGCGCGTTCCTGGACCAGAAGTAGGACGTGGTTGTTACTCCCACTACTTTCTGGTACCCAAGAAGGGCAAAGGGGGCCTACGCCCTATCTTGGATCTGCGGAACATCAACGGCTTCCTCCGGACGGAGAAGTTCAAGATGCTCACTTTGGCTCAGGTCCTGGCTGCTCTGGACCCGGGAGACTGGATGGTAGCGTTGGACCTGCAGGACGCCTATTTCCACATCCCCGTCCTGCCGGCCCACCGGCGTTACCTGCGGTTCATGGTAGGCCAAGAGCACTTTCAGTTTACCGTGCTCCCCTTCGACCTTGCCAGCGCCCCACGGGTGTTCACGAAGGTGATGGCGGTGGTCGCAGCCCATCTGCGCAGGCAGGGGATATTGGTCTTCCCCTACCTCGACGACTGGTTGTTGAAGGCGGGCTCGCCCCAGTCAGTCGTCAGCCACCTCCAGACTACGGCCGACCTCCTGCACTTGCTGGGGTTCTCCATCAATGTGCCGAAGTCACACCTGTGTCCCTCTCAAAAGCTCCTCTTCATCGGAGCGGTTCTCGACTCGGCGCAGTTTCGGGTTTACCCACCCGAACAGCGGGTTCGGGATATTCAGGCTCTGATTCCTGTATTCAGGCCGTTATCCCGGGTCTCGATCAGGTTGACGCTGCGGCTTCTGGGGCTGATGGCCTCCTGCATCCTTCTGGTGCGTCACGCCAGGTGGCGGATGCGGGCTCTGCAGTGGGACCTGAAGTTTCAGTGGGCCCAGCATCAGGGCAACCTGTCCGATCATGTCCTGATCTCGGAGGGCACTGCGAAGCAACTGCAGTGGTGGCTCACGGACCGCGACTGGGTCAGTGGCAGACCCCTCTTCCTACCCCAGCCGGAGCACGTAGTTGTGACGGACGCGTCCCTCCAGGGCTGGGGTGGCCACATGGGAGAGGCGGAGATCAGAGGCCTCTGGTCTCCGGCGGAGTCCCGGCTCCACATCAACCTTCTGGAGCTGCGGGCGATTCGTCTTGCACTGAAGGCATTCCTCCCCTCTGTCAGGGGGAGCGTGGTGCAAGTGTTCACCGACAACACCACCGCCATGTGGTACTGCAACAAACAGGGCGGTGTGGGGTCGTGGACCCTCTGCCAGGAGGCTCTGCGCCTCTGGCAGTGGCTGGAACATCAGGGCGTGACCCTGGTGGTTCAACACCTGGCAGGCTCTCTGAATGCCAGGGCGGACGAACTCAGCCGCCGGTGCATGATGGATCACGAATGGCGTCTGAACTCGGACGTGGCGCAAGGTCTCTTTCGACAGTGGGGAGAGCCTTGGTTAGATCTATTCGCCACAGAAGAGAACGCGCAATGTCAGCAGTTCTGCGCGTTGGAGTTTCCAAGGCGGCACTCGCTTGGAGACGCTTTTCGTCGCGAGTGGAGCTGCGGTCTGTTGTACGCCTTTCCGCCTATACCACTTCTGCCCAGAGTGCTGAAGAAGATCAGGCGCGACCGGGCCCAGGTCGTCCTTGTGGCTCCGGACTGGGCACGAAGATACTGGTATCCCGAGCTACTCAGCATGTCAGTCGATCCCCCGATTCGTCTGCCTCTTCGGGAGGACCTTCTGTCGCAGCAGCAGGGGACGGTCCTGCACCCGAACCTGTCCAGTCTCCACCTACAAGCTTGGAGATTGAGCGGCGGCAGTTGAGGCCATTTGACTTGCCTCCCGAAGTCTGTGATATCATTCTGGCAGCCAGGCGTCCCTCCACAAAGTCGGTATACGCCTGCCGGTGGAACAGATTTGTGGCATGGTGCACAGCAAAGGCTGTGGATCCTCTCTCTGCACCCCTTTCAGAAGTGCTGCTCTTTCTTCTTTCCCTTGCCCAGCAGGGCTCTGCTCTGGGCACTCTTAAAGGGTACCTTTCTGCTCTATCAGCCTTCTTAAGGCTACCAGATCAGCCTTCTTTATTCAAGTCCCCTATTGTAAGTAGATTTCTGAAGGGCATCACGCACATGTTCCCTCCTGTTCCCTTCGTGATGCCCCAGTGGGATTTGAATCTGGTTCTCACCTATCTGATGTGTGCTCCCTTTGAGCCACTTCATAACTGCCCCCTTCGTCTCCTTACTCTAAAGACGGCATTCCTGGTTGCCATCACCTCTGCCAGGAGGGTGAGTGAGCTCCAGGCTCTTTCTTCTTCTCCACCTTTCCTGTCTGTTCATCCTGATAAGGTGGTGTTACGTACACGGCCTTCCTTTCTGCCCAAGGTTGTCACGGCCTTCCACATCGGGCAGTCCATCACTTTGCCCACCTTCTTTCCGCCTCCGCATCCCTCGAAAGAGGAGGAGAGGCTCCACCGTCTGGATCCAAAACGTGCGCTCTCCTACTACCTAGATCGCACACGCCAATTCCGGGTGGATGACCAACTCTTCGTTGGTTACGTGGGCGCGAAGAAGGGAAAGGCTGTGCACAAGAGGACCATCTCAAGATGGATCATCTTGTGTATTCAAGCATGTTACTCCATGGCGAGGAAGGAGCCCCCAGCTGGATTGCGGGCTCACTCCACTCGGGCCACGGCAACGACAACTGCCTTGGGCCGCGGTGTCCCCCTGCAGGACATCTGTCAGGCAGCCACGTGGGCCTCGCTGCACACGTTCGCAAGACACTACTGCCTGGACAGTCAAGTCCGGAGGGATGGCTTCTTTGGCCGTTCCGTCCTCCAGGACTTTCTGGTGTGATATTGGTTCGCAGACCCACCACCGGGGTTGGTATTGCTGGGGTATCTATTCTAAGGTAAGGAATCTATCACTAACGTGTCTCTTTCAGATGCACAAGTTACTACTTGTGTAACGATATATCTGTAAGAGACATTAGTTAGTGATAGATTCCTTACCGCCCACCCATCCTCCCCGTTCTGCGAACCGATATCTAGGGTTAAGGTCATCCCCTTTCAGGGCCCTAGTTTCATGGCACCAGTGTTAGTTCTATCATGGCTCTGCGTATCTGGCGCGGAAAAGCTGTGTTATCAGAACTGACGTCAGCGCGCATGGGCGCCGTCTAAGTACTCCGACGACGTCATCCCGGCGCCGACGACGGATGCGGAGCCGCAGACGACGCCTACCAGCGCGCAGGGGTATTGCTACGCAAAAGTTTCCGGATCCAGTCTGACGCCTGGGGATATACTAAGGTAAGGAATCTATCAATAACTAATGTCTCTTACAGATATATCGTTACACAAGTAGTAACTTGTGCGTTAATCTCTAAGCTGAGCACAGCACCAATGGCAGAGCCCGATAAACAGCAGACCAATGAGCAAATTGCAATGTGTTAGCAGTGCAAAGCAGTCTTCGGGGAACATATGTGCGCGGGGGGGGCGCCTGGGGAAAGGCTAGGGTGAAGATAAGGGCATCTTTATCTGGTTTTCTTTGAACTTCGCGTCCCTCCCTTCTTTCCAAAAAATGATAACTGATCAAACCCTCCCTCTGTAGCCCCGGGCTCCACAAGCTTCTCAGACCCCCGAAGTAAAATGTAAATTGATACTTGTATAGCGCACTACTCACCCGCAAGGGTCTCAAGGCGCTTGTATGAATACCGCTGTGGAACCCATCCTGGCTTTCCTCGTGAGGCGTCCACTCCTGGGCACCCCCAAGGTGGAGGCCAGGCATCCTTAGCGTTGTGGAGATTAAGCAAGCTATTGCCCAGAGTTGCAGAGTGGGACTCCATGATGGGAATAGGCACCGAGGCGAGATTATCAGGTCCGTGGAATTTTTGAGCCCAAGACCCGCCGAGGAGAGGAATAGAGCCCTGGTCCCGGGCTAGACCTCTGAATCAGGGTCTGCCGCTCTAATCATTGAGCCACAGGGGATGGGATGGGATGGGGGGTGGGGGGGAGAGACAGGTAAGACACACGCACCACACCCCCAGCAGTTCTTGGAGCAACGAGCACTGTACGCTTCATGGAAGACGCACCCTCCTCTCGCCCCGCAGGGAGATGGATGAAGTTAATAACGAGATGGTGATGTCCCCTGGCTTCAGCGACAGAGGCTTGGGGAAAATGGCACAGGCACAACGGACGCACAAACCTTGTGGTTTTGGGCATGTTGGTGCTTCTCGCTGGAATACGATGCCAACCACGGCTATTTACCGACTTATTAACAGCTTGCTTACATAATTAGTCTTACTGAAAGCAACTTTCAGTCAACGCTCAATAAAACAAACGCACAATGGTGCCGCTTTAAGTACACTAAGGTCGCAAAGCACACCCCAGAGCCTGATGGATCCAGGATATTGCTGATGTTGTTGTGCAGCTTTAAAACTTGCCCAGGCCACACAAGCAGTGTGCATCAGTAAGTTTTTTTTTAATGTATACATTTTATTGGCATTTTAAGACAATATGGTAAATTTAGGTTTCTATATAGTAACAACAATCCGTGCTCCACCACAACCACTGAACAAAACCGAGCAATGAACATTCTGAGGAGTGACGGCATTGGTAAGTTAATTAGCAGCAGGCCGATTTCTGCTTTCCGGCCCTGTGGAGGGCTCTGATCAAGGTTCTTCTCGTATGCCTCTTAGACGGGACTGAGCAAAACACATCCCTGATTGTCACCTGCAGCTCACATGTAGGGCAAACTCAGCCTATTAGCCTTCCCTGCAAGGCTCACAAACACACGTAGCGTGCGTCCAATTCCTATTGGTAACAGCTTCTGTATTTCGAGATTCAAGATACTTTATGTTGTGTGGACGTTACAAAAAATCAACATAACGATAATTTAAATCACGCGCACAAACAAGGGCGCGCAAATTTGCAGCCTTTTGACACTCGATTGCTCTTTGGTTTAGCAAACGAATGCTGTCAGACAGGCGGTGGCTGGTTGCTATAATAACCGAAGAGCGCTCACAAAGTTGGTGCAGAGAGCTCAGGTATGGTATCACACCTGCAAGGGCTGAGCCTAACATCCTTTTAAGATTAATTAATGATGTGCCACAATGCCACTTAGATGGAGTTGTTGCACTCTACAAATGCTGCTCATGAATCAAAAACCCCAAATACATTAATACGTACATCAACGTAAAAGCATACAGTTGGGTGATGATTTAATGGGGACATTCACGTTCTTTCCATTGTGACCAGGGTACTCCTAGAGGTAACGGCAGAAGGGCAGCCCATAGAAAGGATCCTTGAGAAGACTGGAGGTGCAGCAGGCCTCACTCACGTCCATGCCATGAACCGGGGTTCAAGGACCCCCCTCACAAGATGGCAGACGCCAAGGAGGGGTCATTTCTGAATGGTGTACATTGCATAATGAGCTATCAGGGCCGGAGATGGAGTGAGATCTCGCAGGGTCTGAGACCTCCTAGAAAACGCAGTGGGCCATAGAGCATAGTTGGAGAGACGCAGGTGGGATGTGCGGTGGGTTGGAGGATGAACAACATTCTCGTTTGTTTACAGTCAGATATTTATTTTTTGGGCAACTGATAAACTAAAAGAAGAGCGCTAAGGAAGCATTATACTGTGTGGTGTTATTACGTGCTGCTTTCTCCAGCCGAGACCTAAAAAAGAGCGAGCCAGATATGCCCTTATACTGCAACGGTGTTCCCCTAGACCTTTCAGTGTCTCTGGCAGTTCCTGAGTGAACTGGAACCTCTGAATCGGACAAGGCTGCTGCAGCCACCGCAAAGAAGAGAACCAGTGCCATAAAAGTGGGAGCATACCGTACAACCTTCACCCTCCCCACCTGAGGTCCTGTTTCCTCTCCACTTCCTGATGGTAGGGTAGCCTCCTCTTGCAAAGTCCTAACCTGAAAGCATAAGCTTTTAAACATGGAAACGTTCAAAACTAATCCACCCAAAAACCTAGAATCACTTAACAGAACGCATTGGACCTTGGGAACTGAAACAATATTGCCATGGCACAAATGACATTGCATTATTCAACAATTAGACTGCATTGTCTTGCAGATTAATTTACATTCATTGAGCTGTATACTGAGTAAATCCCTTTTTAATCAAACCTAGGAACAAGAAGCACAACATAAACCGAAGATCATAAAACACTAACCATCACTGGAAAACCACAAACCTGGAAACTGTATCCTTCGGGATCATGTTCGTGCTATATAACACTTTATAAATAAGCGCAATTCTGGAAACATCATTTCAAGGATACTGCTACATGGAATATTCACTTATATTTCGCAACGCACAGAATCGTTGTTCATTCTCAAAAATATTTAATGTCCTTCGAGATATGTACAGCAAGCCATTTCAAAGGTAACGGTTTTCATTTTGTGTAATTGTGTGTGTGCATCAGGGCTTTAAGTGGGCCAGGTCTCACCGTTTTTTTGGGGGGCTTCGAAATGGGTCTCTATTGGGCTCTGTTTTGTGCCCTGGCACAAGATCCGTTTTTTTCCTTGACTGCAGTGACAGCAGGCACATCTTGTGCACGTGCTCACTTCTCACTAGTGGAGAAGTTACGGCATGACGTCATGCAAGGTGAGGGTTGTAGGGGAAGGGAAATCCTTTAAAGAGTAATTTTCTCTCTGGATTTACCTTCTCTTTTTGAAACTCAGGAGCAGCAACACTGTCGTGGTGTCACCAAGGCTTTAAGTGGCAGCTTTTTCAATATTATATATAAGCCATAGTTGCTGCTTATTAATATTATGCAACTAACAACCATTGACAAAGCCAATAGTCCCGACTTGTTGTAGGTATAATGTTCGCACTTGAAGCCCTGGCGTGCATGGTAACTGTGTGTCCACAATGAATAACAAAAAGGCCATTAATCAAAAATACGTTGTATGCGCATGAAAACCAATCACTACCTCAACCTCTCCAACATCCAAGCCTTCTTTTCATGTCTTACCTGCCGCCAGCCATCTGAAAGTTTCAATGGGAGAAACGCTCTAAATTGAAGGCAGTTTAAAAATGTCTAGCGAGGCGATCGTGGGAATAGATGTCTGTAAGTGACATGTCCTAACAGAGAAGGTTCTGCTTAGGAAGAGCAGCAGCCGTTGTGTTTGCATAGGGCAGTCAGTCTTGCAGCCACCGGCTAGATGCAAGGCGACGCAGGCGCTGCTGTGAGGCAATGCCACCTGAGGCTCAGTCGTGACCAACAGGCACAACTCAACAAGAGGTGAGGATACAGGCTTTGCTCGGGAACACTCTGTGTCATTCCCCCCGCCCCAAGCGCGCAGCCGCGACTCGGAGCGCACTCTCATCCACCTTCTCAAAGAGCCCCTTACCTCACCTCCTGCGCACATACGCCTCCCCGGCCAGGAAGCGAGCACTGCACACAAAAGGATCCAGGGAAGTGAAGCGAAGCCTCCCCGCCTGGTGTGGAATATAGGAGCCTCCCGTGGGACTCTGTGCTCCCCTTCAGGCTCAGTACCCCCTCCTGCAGGAGGAGGTTCAGCATGGACAGCTCTGCAGCTGTCGCTGGGAGCTGGGGCCTGTCTCCCCCCCTCTTCCCCTCCAGCTGTGCTCCCCGCGGCAGCTTCCCCAGCGCCTACCTCTGCAGGGGTTCGCTAGCTGCTCTGTGGACGGTGCCTGCAGCATTACATCAGGTGATGCTCATGTGGCAGACGGCTCGTGCTGTTGTTGGAGCCGAATTATCGCTGGCAGAAAAAAGTGCATATCAACGGAGGCTTCCAGAAAAAACTTGAAGTGAAATCCGACGACCAATGGAATGTTTCATTACCAACAGTTTTCAGCTGAAATCCCATAAAATACACAGAAATGAACATTACGCAGTCGATTGGTTGGTGTGCAGTGGTCTCGTGTTCCAACTGCTTTTCTTTTGGTGCAGGCAGTGATACCCTTACTGTTCAGCAAAAAATGCCACTGCATCGTGCACGCCTATGTAACCACTCTTTGTTTTCATATTCATTATAACAATAAACCACGCTTTACATACCTCGACTCAGTACTGCAAATGGAAACAAGCGCTCGCCAGGCAGCTGATGTAGACTTTTCTCTTTTTCTGCCGTCTCACTTGGACGGCTGAGCCTGCTTTCCTTCTGAAGTAAACAGTTTCTTATCTTTATGGGGCCAAGTGGTTGGCCCCATAAAGATACAAAAGTTTTTACTTCAGAAGGAAAGCTGGTGAGGCGGTCCATGTGGGACGGCAGAAAAAGAGAAAAGTCTGTCAGACAAAACTCTTTCCCAATGGCTGGCCACCGTTTAGCATAAACTATGACGCCGACCAATGGGAAAGAGGGGCGGGGCTTAAAGCCTGTTACTGAAAGCTACCTAAAAACATAAAATCTCGCCCAGCGAGACTGCGCATGTGCGCAGCTCACGCAGGCAAGACCTAAAAATGGAGGGTATTTTTATCTACATTTAGACACCAAAATGGATGGAATTGCATACATATTAACCGAGTTATAGATTTTTAACGCAATATAAAAGTAGTGCAAAAAAGACAGTAAAAAATTTAACAAAGTCAATTGGAAAAACCACTAGTGACAATCTGTCACTTGCAGGTCGGGTTGGGCTGTACCCTCGCAATGTAAACATGATGCGTGTGCCAGGACCAAGCCACGACAATCAGTTAAATTTTACCTGGTCCGTGGAGTCCGGTTGCGGAGTTGTCCTGGCTGTCACTGGTGCTGAAGGAGAGCTGCTTTTACAGCTTAAAAGGTGACTCTGGGGAAAAGATGCAAAAACGCAATGGGGCTGCTGCTGATGTCCGATTAACATTGGATGGAGTCTTCTCTAGGTACAGCGTTGAATGCAGGGGTTGGTTGCCGGACTGGTGACCAACAAGTCTTGGCAGCGGTAAGTAGATTGAAATTGAAAGTGTCTTATAAAGCGCACTTCTACCCGCACCGCAGGCCTCGTAGCGCTATAGACCGCTGGGGAACCCGTCCGGGCTTTCCCTGTGAGATAGTCCCTCCTGGGAGTCTCCAAGGTGAAACCAGGCATCCCCGGCGTTTGTGAGGGGCCGTTGTGGAGATGAGGCAATCTAATGCCCAGAGTTGCCGAGTGTGATCTCTGGTTGGAGTAGGCACCGATGCGAGAATTATCGAGTCTGCTGATCCTGGTCCGAGACCCTGCCGCGTCGGGAATCGAACCCTGGTCCCAGGCCGTTCTCTGCTCTCGGGTCTGCCGCCTCTAACCAGTGAGCCACACCACTCCACCAGAAAGTAATGGAAATCGGTAGCTAGATCAGAAAGTAATGGAATGCGGTAGCTGCTTGTAAGTTTGTGAAAGGCAGGACTGCTGTTCCCACAGTGCACTAGAACATTTGCATTTGGGCAATTCATTGTGTTGTGTTTCTGAATTTTTTACATTTTAGTACTACTAAAAGCTTTACACATTTTATTAAGCTAAATTTGTCTTCTCAGTGCTCTAGCTATCTGGGGTTAAGCTTAGGTTTAAATCACTGAAACCTTTACTAGACCTAACAAGAATAGGGATATTATTCCTCGACATGGACTACCATCCACCAAAACGAATAACTTTCTTACATTTTTAAGGGCAATTGACAGAGCTCTTACCGAATACATGGGGGCTTGCATCACGGGTATATTTCCAAGGGATAGAAAATTCAAGGCCAGCTCTCACTTTCTTGATTTGGGGCTGGCGGTGGCCAAGCGATTTGTCACCCGCTGCTGGAAGTCAATTGACCCCCCTTCACTCACAGCCTGGGTTCACTCGATGTTATATTGGGCTAAAGCAGAGGCGACTTTATTGCCAATTCGGCTGCATGGGGAGTAATGCTGACGGCATTACAAGTAGCATCAACTCCAGAAGACTCGTTTACTGCATCCGACTCCTATCCGGTTACTCCACATACTAGGCATGGTAATCCCACTCATTAACGAGTTTTGCACCTAGTACATTTCTTCACTTCGGAGGATATAGTTTCTTGAAATGTGCCACCCAGTCTGAAATGTCTGGGACTGAGTGTGGGATGATGTGGCCTTATAAAACGTATCGTTCCCATGGACCAACTTTCCTTCCCGTCTTTATTACCCTCATTGGTTTTATTAGTTGATTTTTCAGAGTGGTTTAATATAGTTTTATTATAATGAATCGGTCTACTCAGATAATGGTCGTGACTTTATGGCTCAGCCGAAAGGAGTTGCTGGAAATGTGCAGTTTTAATGTTGTGGGGAGCAATTTGTGCTCTTGTATGGTGCTTGGATATTGCTTTAATGACCGGCTGTAATGGTTGATACAAAATGTTGGAAGTACGAAGTATAATCGTTAAGTGTCTGTATACTTCTGAGACAAGATGCTGATGCTTTTTTCTGTCTTTGTAAGGATTTTATGTACTCCTCAATAATGTGAACTGTTGTTCCAAGTGGTACTCGTTGCTTTTATGCATGTCTGTATCATGTTTTCATAAATCTACAAAATGTTAATAATCAACTTAAACAAAAAACATTTTTGAGGCCAATTGACACAATCTTGTATTTTGCAACATTTCTTTTCAATCGAAGAAGACAATCTAGACGAAGCTTATTCCTAAATATGCCATAACAGAAGAGGACAATTCATATCAGCAGTTGTAGGGGTATCTGCATGAACAGAGATAAGCTATTCCTCCAAGACATTAATGTGGAAGAAAAAAAGAAAACGGGCATATACGCATACTTGGCAGCCCCCTTATACTTACTCAAATTGGGTAGAGCAATGTTTCCCAAATGGGGGTGTATCGTGAGCAGATTTGATTTTTGGTGGGCTGCAATAAATGAATAAAGATGTCTTTAATTCTGTTTTTATCTTGACACATTCACTGCTGTTCAAATGCAGAGATCGAATGTCACGCTATGTCTTCTGGGGATTGGTGCTTACAAACTCCTCTCACTGTGCAGTCAAAGAAAGAAATGTAAAATGAATTATGTGATTAACTTGCTGAGTTAAAGGGAGTGTGAAAAGAAATGCTGTTGGTTATAATTTTTTGGAACACAACACAATGTAAATACATGTAGATTAACTGTACACATTCAGCAGTTAGGAAAGCAAAAAACAAAGAACATTTTTTAATTTCTGAAGCGCGACGGAAACAAAGATTTTAAAAAGATTTGACCAAATCAAGACACTTTACTTCATAATGATAAATATTCACTGAAGCCTTATTTCTACATACGAACATTTGTGTGCAGTATCTTTTTATGTATAAAAATGAATGTCTGTGCAACTTTATAGCCTATTCCATTGGAAATGTGCGGTCTGTAAATGACCGTGCGCTTCCACCCAATGCTTCTGTTATATTAAAAATCGCCAGACTCATGTCCAATAAAGCTTGGTGGGTCATCAATGTTTGTTGTTCAAAAAATTGGGTAATGGATCTAAATAGGTTGTGAATCACTGGGGTAGAGCATTCCTCCTGACAGTCCAGAACGGAAAGTAGACCTTAAAGAGAAATGCAGACTTAGTACTGGCGTTAGCAGTCCCATCTCCACCCCTTCCTGGATAGTATTGGCAAAATGTGTGCCTGCCAATAAGATGAAATGCATAAATAATCCCCTCCCCCATTTGATCTTGACCGCCTTTACAGTCTGCATTTATAACTTAAGTCACCGTTCTTTAGTTCCAAGGTCCACACAAATGCCCAACTGAACCTTCAAGGGAATTCCCACCCTCTGGCTGCCCATTCTTGTATCTTCACAAGGAGCATTCACACCATGATTTCAACTGAAGTATAGTGCACTCCGTGCCGGATTAAAACCCCGTGGAGGCACCTAGGCAGTCGAAATTTCTGGGCTCCCCTCACAAATTATCTCCTAATACCCAAAGCCCCGGATTTGTATACAAACTGACAGCTTCCAGAATATGAGCTTTTAAGAGACAAAATGTTGTGCAAATCTGATGTCTCTGGTTTATGTACTTTACGTTGTATTTTGATCCATTGTCATGGGGCCCATAGGCCTACTTTGCCTATTTGGTAATCCAGAACTGAGTACACTCTACCATTGCCTGGACTCTAAGTCCTGAAAATAGGTGTTAACACCTTCCGTGCGGACCCGATTTCCTCAGTGTGCTGGGCCCCTATGTAAATGGGTGTGGTTGTGACGGAACCACTCCGTCATCAGCACAGCTTAACCGTGACTGATGACGGAATGGTTCCGTCACCAACATCGAAGGGGTTAATTATTACTAGTGCTTCCAGTTTTTTGGTATTTTCCTTTAACATTTCCATCTGTAGTTATCCATATTTATTCTTTGGCCATCTTAACTGGTATTTATCCTTATTTTTTGTGTTTAGCAGAAAAATTAAGTTAGGATTCATATATTTCCACTTGAACCAATAAATGTGTAATGGTGGCCGGCATGGCTTGCGGGTGGCAGGGTAGGAGGGGGGTGTTGTGTAGGGTTCCATGGGGGGTGTCACGCAAGGGGATTGGGGATGCACGCCATATAAAAAAAAAAAGAAACTTACCTTGTCGCCGGGTTCCGCCTCTCTGCTCCTGCTCTCCTCATCTTGGAACAGGAAGCACAGCCAGGCCCCACTGACCATTCACAACTCTGTAATGCAGTCTTAGTGTTGTGATTGGTCTGAGTGCCTTGACACGGCGCTCAGACAGGGGTTGGTGGGGTGGGCATGTTCTCCATGCAGCCTGCATTGAGAAGAGGGAAAGTGCGCATGACTGATTTGGGTGGCCCAAGACTGCTGACCAAACATTCATTGCGCACTTAGGAGTGGGCGAACCACTCCTCCCCTGCCCTGTTCCAAGAGCAGAGCAGCCCCACCCACCAAGCAGCACAAAGCATTAAATGATAACTCAAAGTTATTATAATTTTATGTTTCGTACTTTGCACTGCTTAAAAGCAGTGGGGAGACGCTCTTCCACGATAGCGGAGGAGCCACCGCTGTAAATGAGCATTAATACTTTGCTGCCTATCGGGTTTTAGTATATTACGCAGCCAAGTATAATAAAAAAATTACATGCACTTTAAAACATGGACACTATACCACAAACATATGTTGTTATATACAGTTGTTTCAGGAAGTCTCATGCCGTTTGTAACTCCCACGCTGGCAATCTGCACAGCTATTGGCATTGAATTCAATAATGACAGCATGCAGAATCAAAGAAAAGTATGCCACTTTTCTTCATTTTTTCTGCTTTTCCAAATAAATACACACCTGACATACACAGTGTTCGGTCTGTATCAATATATAAAAATCAGTAAAAACGGAAAAGTGGAATCCTTAATTACACCAATCCTATAAACTTTAGAAGGATGTATGACTGAGTGGACCCTCTGGGATTCAAACCAGTGACCTCTAGTTTATACACAGATCCCCAGACGCAATTTCCATGAAGCTCTTTTATCAGCTTGTATGGAATATGCCAGTGTTGTTCATTATTAGAACTTTGTGTCATACTCACTATTGTTTGTATTGTAGCTGAATTTCCACAAGCCTATGCACAATACAAATATACATACCCACAATGCTTCAGAACTGACCTACACCTGTCATTCTGCTCGACATAGAAGGCCTTTAATGCATAAAGTTGGACAAAGTGTTCAAAATGCGTTTTTCGCTTTTGTTTTGCGGGGTTGCATCTTGTGGTGAAACCTTGATATTGGAGTGATTTTATGGTGCTTGGAGATATCCATTACCCTGCTTTACTTTTTTGGGACTGTCTAGTCCATGCCTGGTCCTAACTTGTACCTCCTGATATGACATTGCACGGACATTATTCCCTTTAAATATAGATATCAAACAAAGTACCATATCAGTTTCCTGTTAATGTCAGCAGAGTACAAATAACTGATTAGTTTACATATTTGTGTTGCAGCATAGCATTCCCACGGTGAGGACATTACTTAAATCAACCTGTTGTCTGTACTAAGTACTAATTAGTTACACAAATGGCAGCTTTTTAAAACTTTATGGACATTTTCAATAGGCAGTCAGCTACGCTTCAAATTCAACATTTCACTCTTCAGTAAGCAATCTGTTCCGAAGTAGTTGAGGGTATACTATTCATGGTGCGGCACTGGAATGCATTAACCTGTTTATTTATTTTTGGGTAGTTTTATATAGCTAGGCCCAAAGATATCGCAGCGCCTTAGCACCAGTTACATTATGACTGTAAAGATAAATGGATGGATGAGTGAATTCTTTGAGAGTTCAGTTCAAAATGCTTTTATTCGGTTTGTCAAACACAACCATATAAGCAGAACAGTAAAACATACATTTTAGTAATTATTAACAGTTAAAAAGCATCAAAGTTACTAGTCTGTTTACAACTCATGGGGAGGCATCATTAGGTACTTAAACAAAATTGTCCTTAGTACAGGGTATACTATACATCCCTGTTTAATGCTATACATATGTACCATACTTTACCCCTCTTAAATGTGTTTACTATGATCTTTTCGGTTTATCATATTATGTGCATATTTACGCAGTAAAGTGACAGATGCAAATATTTTGTGCAAGTCTTGTTTCAGTGCAAAAGTATATCAATAAAGTGCAATATGCTTCCTTGGTCACAAAGTGGTCAGAATGACAAGTTATTTTTAGACGATTCTCCTGTTACAAACTCTACGTCGAAATTTACAACTAATGTAGAATTAAGGAATGGTTATGTGCAATATTGAGCAATAAATTAATAAATAAAATAAAAGCTATACAAATTCTGCACAGATTAGCTAAAATACAACAGGCATAAAAGTGCTCAGTGCTTCTATAGTTATACATGTATAAACAGAATACAATTGGACGCAGCTTATGTCATTTTTTGTTTAGCCACAAGTGGTTACATCAAAGAATTATTGATTTCCTAGCGGCTATACATTTCAAAATATATGATGCGACAAAAAAGCAAATATCTGGACCTTCTAAAGATGATATTAATTTCATAGCAATTTTTGTGGAACGAACATTATATTTTAAAAAGATAGGTTTCAGATAAAATTTCCTTAAAAAATGATAACATTTGCAGAACAAAAAAAAGTGGCAGCAACTTTGTCTTGAGATATGATCACATGGACATGCGGAATTAGTACTAATTTTCATGTGCTGGAATGCCACCAGATGATGCACAATTCCTAGCCTAAGACGTGTTAAAACAAATCGATGGAAATTACGTGTGACTATGGTTAGATATGCCTGGAAGCCTTTTGTTTAAATTTAAATCCATATAAAAAACAGTGGTGGGTAGCTTCCTGGGCAACCTTTCTCTAACCTCCTTCTTGTGTAGTAAAAACCTTGCTTTTAACTCCTTCTTAGGGATAGATGCTGCAAACTCCGGTGCAGAGAGTATGGTACAATCAAATAGGAGGTTGTACCTATAATAAATGTATTTAAGCCACGGAATATGGGAAAAGTGATCGAGTTTCAAGCAATCTCTAATAATTGTTTTCGACCAAATCTATCGCCAGAGTGTCAAAGGGCGTAACGCAGCTAAGTCTGAGATGTAGTTAATTCCTACTTCCTCATGTACAAGTTCTGTTGATGCTAAAGGAGGGACACACAGTAGTTTCTTAAGGAACTTGTTTTCATCGTACTGTAGCGATTTTCCGCAGTGGTGGCCCCAGACTCCAGCCCGATACAACGTAGATGAAACACATCTGGCGTTATAGATAGCTATCATGTCTTTTATTAGGTTTCGACCTGGCCATAGCACTGCGAAGCAGGGCTACGCCCAGGCGAAAACTTTTGTTTACAGTATGGGGGACTTGAATCCGCCCCTTCTTCCATTGGCTAGCTCCATAAATGGAGGCTAGCCATTGGAAGAGACTGGCTGTCAATCACGCTTTCCCCGTGAAAACGCGATTCGGGGGCGTTTCTGTGTCTTTTTTTAAGTACCGCCCTCTCCTCTTTCCATTGGCTGGAATTTTACCTTCCAGCCAATGGGAAGGGGAGAGCACGAAAAACACGCCCCGAATCTGCCGGCCGGGACACCCCCGTGACGTCATTCCCCGGGCCGCGCTGTGATTGGCTGCCGGCCCGGGACCTGACTTGTTTGTTTTTTCTCTCCTTTATGAGCTAAGTTGTGCCGTGTCTTTGTATTCGCCCCCTCCCGCTCGCTGTCCGTGTCTTTGCTTTCGCCCCCTCCTGCCTTTGTCTTTGTTTTCTCCCCTTCCCGCCCGCTGTCCGTGTCTTTTTCACCCCCCTCCCGCCCGCAGTCCGTGTCTTTGTTTTCGCCCCCCTCTCGCCCGCTGTCCGTGTCTTTGTTTTTGCCCCCCTCCCGCCCGCTGTCCGTGTCTTTGTTTTCGCCCCCTCCCGCGTCTTTGTTTTCGCCCCCTCCCGCCCGCTGTCCGTGACTTAGCTATATTAAGGTATCCCAAGTGACCTTTGGCTGCTCGGCTTCAACATAGCAACACGAAGCTGATGTGAAAAGGTGAAGCAAACTGCGACGGTAAGCATTTTGTTGCTGAAATTTAACACGGTTCATGCAAAATGATGGCATTGTTTACCCCTTTTAATTACCTCTTTGCTTTCCACGTGTCCAAAAGAAAGGGAGCACAGGTGAACTTAACAAATTCAATTAATTACGAGTCGGGAGAGTTGGCGGGAAGGTGGGGTTTAAAAGCGCATTTTTAGGGAACCGAACGGCCTAGACTGCAGACGTGGAGTTGTTTGCGCGTTGAAACGTGAACTAAAAGGGTAACGTGATTTGATTGCTGTCATCTTTTTTTAAATAGCCTAAGACATGAATTAATTGCACAGCATATAAGTATGTCTTCTAACAACAGATGTGTCTTCTGACGCTTCAGTAAACATCTAACAGTTTGTTTTATGAGGTGCGCCATAGGTCTGCGTAGAAGAGGGACATTTACTTTTATAAGCGCTTCTGCAGACTGTATTTTACTATGTTCGACGTTAGTACGAGTCCGTGAAATGCTTACTAACTCGTTACTGCGATGGTACATTCACCTTATACGTTTTTTTTGGTTGTGCTTAATTGGCCTAGTATCCAAGTCCTGTTTAATCCGGTTAGCCAGCAGGTTTTGCTTTGTGTCCCTCTGGTTGGTATCTTATTGAGCTGCACCGAGGATTATTTAACTCCTATCTCACTCGCATGAGCAGCTAAAATGTGTTAGATTTGATTAGCATCCCCTGGCACGAGGGCTTCCCTCGCCAATATTGTCATCTAATTCCCAGCAAGCAACCGCACATTACCTCTGTAGGCAGTCTAAACGGATAGAAGTGCAGGTACCCGCTATTTAGAGTGCCCGTTTACCCTTGAGGTGCAGGCACTCTCACACTGAAAGTATTGCAGTGGAGTTGAGAAGTGCAGGAAATTTCACTTTTAAAGTGAAGAAGGGTAGGCACTCTGTACGACAGTGCCTGCCCATTTAAACCACGGTATATAGAGAAAGTCTAGGTGCTGCCCACAACACGGTTAATAAATGTAGTTCTTACCCACTGCAGTTTGCCTACAGACCGAACCACAAACCAACTATTCAAAGGTCTACTTAAAGATATTAAAATGTTGGGTTATATATATTTACTTGCTTTAAGCATCAGTTCTCTGTACTCAATCGGTCAACACTTACTTTGTGGCAAGGTCCCAACCATTCCAGACTAGTGTGAGAGCCCTATTATTGTCTGCCACCTGTCCTAAGAAGACCACTAAGGCTCCACACTGGAAAAATCAAAGCAAGCCCATAGGCAACCATGTCGACCCACCCTGAAAAAGGGTGGGGAAAACACCAAAGAACCACAGATTGCACTACCTGACAGGACCGCAGTGCACTTGCAATGTGGCAAGTGGTCCAGCATATCCCTAACTGTCTGAGACCTCCCCTCTGTCCCAGACTGACCAATCCTAAAACACCCGGACTTGAACTGCCCACTCCGCAAAGCATCCCTGGGGTGCGAATACCCTCCTTCCCCCACAGACCACCCCTCTACCTCTCCGTAAAGCATATGAAGCCTGAACACTTCCCTTCGAGTCATTATGGGAACTTTCCAACCCTGGAATTTTGTATGGTTGCCTAATGCATTCTGGGTGTCGTAGTTTTTCTTTTTACTTGCATTGAACTAATTAAACGAACGCACGTGAAATTGTTGCCTTATAGGCGAAAAGTTGGGAGTGGAGGCAGCCATTAATAACCTTGAGACTGGAGGGAAGTGGTCACTTTTAAATGTTAACACCTCCTGTTAACTACCATTAACTGCTGTATCAGATTCATTCAGCCAGTTCTCATCTCTTATGGACCTTGCAGTATTCCATTTACTTTCTGTGATATGAAAGGGTGCAGAATCCCAGCGCCTCAAAGAAGATTCCACAACAGGCTATTCACTGCTTCTCACGGCGCGTCTCACGGCGCATAACCATTGCTCTGCCCATGAAACATGTTTATAGTGGCAGTTTACCATTTGAGTACTTTATCAAACATTTTTTATAGGGTTAAAATATAACCATAAGATACATACAAACCATTAAACATAACACTAAATACAGCACAAGGAGATTAATTCTGTGTATTGGGGGGTAAAAAAGCGTACAAACATACAAAAAAAAAAAAAAACAGGGCTTCAGTGAGCACCTAATGCGAAGTGCGACCAGCATCCGTGCCGTTATAATGTAAATTGTGGTACACTTATCAGTCTAAAATAGATGCTCAAATATCCCGAGCCAGTGGTGAAAAAACAAAACTCCCCACAGTGCGTGTGCGAGCCACCGGGGGGGGGTGCCCTCAGCACAGTAATCTGTCCTGAGAGCTGAGTCCGGGGCGGGGTGGGTCTCTACCATGTACTCTGCTCTGTCTTCAGAACAAGGAAGTGACGCCTATTTAAAGGCCCCAACTCGCAGAGGTCTGTGGGTTATAACTGAGGAGAAGGCTATAAGCAGGTAGCGATGTCTTCATTTATCAGATCTGTCTCGGGCTTGTGGCAAGATTAATTCCACGCCTCCCAGAGCTTCAATCATTCAGCATTTTTATAGCGCGCTCATCACTTCGAGGGGTTTCCAGGAGCTTAATTGCACTGCTTAGAAAGCTGCCTTTACATAGGCAAGCACAAACACCCTTTAGCATCAGGAGGTGTAGCTTATCCGGCCTCAGTTGATTACATTTTAAATATTTTAAGAATTATTACAAATCTTTCTTGGCCAGGTAAATTGTGGACACTGGGCTGTCTTTTTTGCTCTCACTGCGGCTTAGTGAACCATGAGCAGACTAGCCCTTGGGGAAGCTGATTCATTGTATTAAAAATGTAACCTAAACCTTGTGAATAGCTGGTGGTTATAGGCGTTGGTCACCCATGTCGGGTATGGTTGAGTTGAGGGTACTGTTTATCAAGTAATGAGCATGGGCGGGAGGTTTTTAGGTTTCGCCTGTGTGTATGTGTGACTGCTCCAGGGTGTGTGTGTGACTGCTCCTGGGTGTGTGTGTGTGACTGCTCCTGGGTGTGTGTGTGTGACTGCTCCTGTGTGTGTGTGTATGTGACAGCTCCAGAGTGTGTGTGTGTGTGTGTGTATATGTGACTGCTCCAGTGTGTGTGTGTGTGTGTGTGACTGCTCCAGTGTGTGTGTGTGTGTGACTGCTCCAGTGTGTGTGTGTGACTGCTCCAGTGTGTGTGTGTGTGGGGGGGGGCTTTGGGTGTGGCTGGCTCTGGGTGTGTGGGGCTGGGTCTGGGTGTGTGTGTATGGTAGTAATTGCTGTCTGCTGAGCTCGTCCGTAGGGTACAATAGTTCTCACATTTGCAAGAGGTTAAACTATTGGCAATGTAAATGACAATCAAACAACTCAAGTGAAACCACTTGACCTTTTGCGCACTGTTGCACTTCCTGCTGGAGGGCTACTGTTTAATTTGTTATCTCAAATTATTTCAAATGTTCAACAACATAAACTTAATTTAATAAACTCAAACATTAGGTGATTTGTTCACTATTGTTTTACTTCTTTCATATTCACAATTTCAATTCAAACATTCTAACCAATTGCATTTTCATTGGATTACAATATTTCATAAGTTATTCACGAGTACATTTTATACTTTTTTCAATGCCCTATGCATTTCGGGCCTCTTGGCCCTTCATCGGGGGCTGTATCTGAAAATAAACAGAAAAAAATCATACTATTTGACATGATCCTTCAGCGTAATAGAGAATGCAGTACAATAAATTATCAACATAGTGACTTTGTGTTGTTCAAAAGTGAGTACATGCTGTTTGGCAGCGATTGAAGTAGTGAGGAAAAAAGTGTAAATGATAATTGTGATCGATTTAAATAGTCTGGGAAGATACGTGAAAGCAAAAAGAAAGGCTATAGCCAAGAGGAAATAACAACCTAAGGGCATGCGAAAGACTTTTATCCATGTGAGAAATGGAGCGAGAATCCACCACAGAGCCTGCTGTTTCGTCATCGGTACTAACCTTTACAACGCTGAACAAAGTCATATGCGTTTCAACCAATAGATGCCTTCTTGTTTAAATCCTAAAAACGCGAAAGAATACCACTAAAATACAGCTGGTTTGCAACACAGAAGGCTAGAGATTCAATGATAATAATATGGACCATTCCTACCTTCGCATCAATCTTGCAATATTAGCGGCTTAGTCGTCGGAACTCTAATGCGATTACATCCCCGTGCTGGAAAAATAAATAACATCAGGTCACGGTCACGCTCAATACTGAACGGAAGACCAAAGATTCAAACTGCTAGGCGCTCGGTGTTTACCTGACACGGAAGTGAAAACTCCTTAAAACTCCGCAAACTGGAAACCGTAGTTTCTGCTACGCTTCGGCAGGATACGAGTGGGCGGATCTATACGTGCAACTTTAGAAGACGGACTACCGGGTTTCTACCGAGTATGTTGGCGACCATGTTAGCTTGGGCAATCTGTTAGATATATCGTATAGACGTAGAGGTGTAAAAAGAGTCAAAGTAATAGAAAGATGAAAAGAAAACTGAGATGCTGTATTCTGTTGGTTCAATGTTCAATCTAAATAAACAATAACATTATATTCAGACTTTACTTCAATTACTATGTTTGCAATTAAACAGCAATATTAATGATTGAACACAGGTCGCACGCAGGCGACATTTGGGCAATATTTATAAAAAGCATCTTAATGTAAATGACAATGCCATTTATTTATCTGTTTTCAAAACCAACATATAAATACAAATTTTGTCATTTACAATGCCAATAGCTCTAACTTCTCCAAAGGCGAAACCGTTGCATTGTAAATGCTTGTTCTTCTGGCCCCCAATTTGGTCGAAAATCTGAATATACTATTGGTATCCCTGCTCATTTTCAGACTTGCATTATCATGTTCATTTATCCATTTCCCATCCCCTGCAAATGTTATCCCAAGGTAACAGAACGTTTTAACTGGTTGCATCTTGGCATTTTCTATAAAAAAGAAACTCACTGACTTGGCTTTCTTCCCGCACGTCATTACAAAGGTCTTACTTTTGTTAATTATAAGTTTCCTGCTCTCTATAAATGTTGCGAAGTTATCAATAAGTCGCTGCAGACCAATCTGTGTGCGTGATAATAAAACAGCGTTGCCCGCATATAATAAAATTGGGACCGCTTTCCCATCTATTAGCGGGACATCTGCTAAAATCGGACCAAGGGTTGAGTCGATTTGATTAATAAATAATGAAAATAAAAGAGGTGCCAAGACACAACCCTGGTGGATGCCTCTTGTAACCTTACAAAATGGGGTGCACTCGCCAGATGATCCATAGCGTACTTTACATGATAACTTCTCATAGAGCCTTGCTAAAAAATTTACTATTTCCTTGGGCGCACCTAAGTCAAGTAAAATATGCCATAATATGGAGTGATGTACGAGGTCAAAGGCGCTGCTCAGATCTGCGAAGCAGAGAAACAAATTTCCCTCCTTTGCGACAGAGTATTTATTGTTAAGGAGGTCAAGGTTAACACACTGTTCTAAAGTTCCCATGCCTTTCCTAAAACCATATTGTGCTTTTGATAAAATATCATTCTCTTCAGTCTGTGTTTCCAACCTCTTTAAAATAATTCTGCTCATTATTTTAATAGCAGAGAAATAGGGCGTTAATTACACGCCTCGGATTTAGATCCTTTCTTAAAAAGGGGGATGATTAGCGACTGACCCCATGATATCGGGAGTTGACCCTCCGCGGCCACATTAAAAAACCTTGCTAAGATGGGTGCGCAAAGGTTCATTTCTGTTTTATATAGGTCCACTGGGACCCCCTCAGGGCCCGGTGCCTTACCTCCCTTGCTGCTAGCTAAGCCCTCGTATAGCTCATCTAGCCTTTTTAGGTCGAGCTGGAGTAAGCATCCGTAGGATGCTCCAGTCCAGTTCGACAACTATAGTGATCAACTTCGGGGGGATTAGGACAAGAGGGTGCCACGCGCTTTTCCTGTGGATTTGACCTCGTGCACGCGCACGTCGGCTCCGTCCACATTCGCAGCAATGCCGTGCACATCCCCACACATACACACATGCGTGCACATACACACTGACAGACACTCGCTCGCTCACACACACACACACTCCCTTCCCCCCCCCCGCCCCCAGTCATCGCGCTCTTTTAAACCACACACGCATACACACAGACTCCAAGACACTTACACACATGCACGCTCACACACATACACAGCCCCCCGCCGCCCCACACATGCCCCCCGCCCTCGCAGCTCAGCAAAGGCCCCCACTCACCGGTACTCGTCTCCAGGCAAGGGCTCGTTGCAGGCGGCGGCGGTCTCTTCCTTCTGTGCGTGCGAGGCTCTCTCACCTCACGGGAGCCCGCCCAGGCTTCCGGTGTGTCTTCACGTCCCGCCCCCGGCCTGCCTGACTTCCGCCTGGGATTGTTCATGACATTAAAGGAGTTGAAGCCGTTCATGAGCTGCATGTTTGGCAACTTGCTGGTAGCAGGATCATTGCAACTGCTCATATTAAATGCCACGACCCTCCCTCGTACATGGATGTTGCAAAGCGCATAAAAGTTAAGGGCTGCTTTAACCCCTTCCGTGCGGCCGCGATTTTCCCCGTGTGCGTCCGCCGGCAGAACACGGGCGGGCCATGACGAACCCCAGCCGTCATCAGCACACGAGCACTGTAGTGCATGACGGCTGGGGTTCGTCACCAGCATGGAAGGGGTTAAAAGGAAAAACAAAATGGAAGTAATTTGATGTTGATAGGCAGGTGGAGATTTTTTTTCAGGGATTTGTGCTCACCCAGAGTAAATAAAACATGGCTTTGACAACCGATGCCTATAACATTTATTTTTGTAGCATACGTGGCAGTCTTGTTCCTCGCGACCACTACATACATCTGCTCGCCTTCTGAACCCCAAACGCCGAAGCCTGTCCCTTCTTTCACTCTGCGTCGTCGGCTGGATTTCCATATTTCAGTCATGCGGAAGCACGAGGAAGGTTACCGTCTCTTAACAGGAGCCAGAGACCTGCGTTTTCAATTTTCCTCAGCTAGAAATGCGCTGAATGCAAAGCGCTGCGGCTTCCCAGATCCGGCTGCGATTGCCGGGGCCTTCCAACTAGGGGTTAATGGGCAGACAAGAGGGGCATGTTTGACGTTTAGCCGGAATGTATTTATCTCTTACCTGAAGGGAAATTGCACACTTATGCAGCAGAACCCCGAGGGGGTCTCGTGATGGAGACTGACACTGTTTGCAGAAAACTGTTATTCAAAGGCTCAGCCCATAATTATGCTGCTAAATTGTATTTTTAATGGGAGCGGGCTTCTGCGCGAAAAGGAGCTAGGCCTTTACAATAGTTTGAGACCATACGTTCAATAAAGCGCATTATTCGGCTGCTGCGTACAGTAGCAACGTACTACGCATTTCGGCACAGAGCAGCAACACGATCAGAAAAAATGACTCTAATTTTAACGTCATGTATGTATTTGATAGTCTTATAGAGCTAACCTGGCCAAAAAGCAGAGGAGCGCTTTGATCTTCAATGTTTCTTCTAAACTGCTAGAGATTTCTAGTACCACAAACAGCCAAAAATATTCACCACTAAACACATATATTCTGATGGATCTAACACAGAAGACGAGAAAGTGGCATGCATCATAATATTTGATATATATGTGAGCTATTTTCCCAGTTTAGATATGCAGATGTGCTAGATGGCATTCTAAAAAGGAACGCCGGAGTAGGCGCATTTACATGTTATAATAAATGTATTTACAGGCATTTCTTCTTCCTCTTAAATCCTGCCTTTACTTGCTGAAAACACATTTTTTTGCCTTTCTTCTGTTTAATTGCACCATTATTTTGCTTGCTTTTCATGCCATAGCCCCCACTGCAAACATGGAGGCACAGGCTACCTGCCCTTCCTTTGATGAATAGTTTTAATTAAAAAAATCTGTACCATAAGTATTTTAATGTTATAGACATTCAAAAGGTACAGTATGCGGCAATAAATTATATTGCATCCTGAAATTAATCTGTACACGAGGAAATGGACAGGATATTTTTAAGTGTAGGATAAGACACAGACAGTTAATTATCACAATTAAGTATCATGCATAACACAAGCGACATTATTGTAGACTAATTTCACTATAACAATAAGGACAGCCACGATATTTATTGAACTAATGTGAACAAACCTAAATGTTCTTTGGTTGTATGTGCTCTGTTTTTCATCTACACGTTTACTGTCGTTTTTAACTATGTATAGTTTTTAAACCTATGTGCCAAGTTTTTGCCAACTGGTTTTTTTATTTACTTAAATTCTAAAGCCTATAGTGTTTAATAAACGCTAAATGCTCAGTAGTGTTTTTTTTTACAAAATTCTATAAAATTAAAAAATCCTCAAATTCCCTGTAATTTACTATACTAGATTATTAAATGAAAGAAAAAAATAAAGGTTTGGAAATTTGGAATTTTTGCGGTAATTTTTTTGTGACAGGAAAAAACATACGCCAGTAATCTTCTATCTGGTCTCATATTACACAAAGCATATGTGTGTATGCAATATCTACATTTAATTTGAAAATGCCCGTTCGGTTCGCGACGGTGTCAATGATTGTCTTGGTGTAAAAAGCTAATTGTACTTTTCTCAGCTAAGAGAGGCCACTTTCGGCAGACGTACCCGAGGGCTCATGCTCTTTTTTTTTTTTTTTTTTTTTTTACAACATAGCTCCATGTCATTCACTCATGTACACCCCCTCTCATTAAAGGCGGATTCACTTTTTGCTAATTAGGTATTTTTGTTGCTCACTGTTTGCTCTGCAATGCACACACGGACATCACCACTGCCATGCACACACTGACACCACTACTGCCATGCACACACGGACACCACCACTGGCATGCACACACGGACACCACCACTGGCATGCACACACGGACACCACCACTGGCATGCACCACCACTGCCATGCACACACGGACACCACCACTGCCATGCACACACGGACACCACCACTGCCATGCACACACGGACACCACTACTGCCATGCACACACGGACACCACCACTGCCATGCACACACGGACACCACCACTGGCATGCACACACGGACACCACCACTGGCATGCACACACGGACACCACCACTGGCATGCACACACAGGCACCACCGCTGCCATGCACACACAGACACCACCGCTGGCATGCACACACGGACACCACCACTGGCATGCACACACGGACACCACCACTGGCATGCACACACGGACACCACCACTGCCATTCACACACAGACACCACCAGTGGACACCACCAGTGGACACCACCACTGCCATTCACACACAGACACCACCACTGCCATGCACACATAGACACCACCAGTGGCATGCACACATAGACACCACCACCGCCATGCACACACGGACACCCAAAAAATTTTATGCAAAGCATTGTCATTTACAATGCCAGTAACTCAAACTTTAATGCTGCGAGACCTATTGCATTGCAAATGCTTGTTGACAATGGTAGTGGCAGCCATATAGAAACGTTGCACTTAGTTGAATCTAAAATAAACCTATCTGGCTTAAAAATGTTCGTAAAATGTTTAATCCATGCGTTGCATTCAACTTAAGAGTTTATTTCGGGCACACTAGCATTCTTTAGAAAGGGACTATTTATGGTTTCCCAATAAAGTTTACTATTATTTGTGTCTGCCACTAGGCTAAGATTAGTCCATGCCTCATCTTGTAGGTCTCTTTTCCTGTTTAAAATAGCTACTTTGTAGTCATTGCGTAACGTTTTGACAATTATATTATTACGGGGTTTAGTGCTCAAAGCTTGTTTTAATTCATGTAAAGCCAGAGTAAAATTTTTGTCAAACCAACCTGAGTCTACTGTCCTTTTCCCACTAATTCTTTTAGTGAATTGGCCTTCTGTAATTTAATTTATCTTCACAAATCTATCAAACAAAATAACAGAATTGGTTTCGTCCCTAAGGCAATATTCTATCTCTGTGCGACATTTCTTTACCACCTCCTTATGCATTTTCTGAGGGTCAATACCGGCCCATATGATCCTCATGCCATTTGATCTGGAGGCTATAACGTTATTAATACAGTTATTATCATTAGGTTGCTTGTTTCCCCAGCACATTAATGATATGGATATACTATTATGGTCGTTTAGGGATTGCTCCGTGACCCAAAGGTTAGAGTATTCAGTATTGCTAGAGAGCAAGATGTGGTCAATATTGGTGTTCGCATTCCTGCCAGTAAAAGTTGGGCAGTTAGTGTTATCCTTATTCTTGGTACAGCTCAACAAGTCCAGATCGAACTTCGCTAACAGTTTATTTAAAGCTGTGCCGTAATTACAGTGAGAAAAATGGAGATCTTCACCAGCATTATCATTACCAGACTCTTTCCTAAGGCCACATGAATTACTCGTAACCAATGGGCAGGGTTTGATGTTAAAATCACCAGCCCAAAGGATAATGGCCTGTTTTTGAGACGATGTCAGAGTGTGGAAAAAGGGTAGAGCTATGACCTTTTTCAAGATTTGCCCGGCGCTAACCGCCTTTGTACCATTCAAATTACCAAGCAATGAGGCAGGCGCCGGAGACCAGAAGGCAGGAAACAGAAGTTTTATTCCGACGGAGCAGAACACATCAGATCAGACAACAAGGTATCGTCTCGAGGTGCTCTAACAGCCTCTCTGAGGCCTGGCCTCTTATACACTGGTTTATGGCATGTGACCTTTCTTTATTACAATCAAGATATTGTGAAGTAAGGAAAAAGACATCCCCGTGTCAATCCCACCCCACATGCCTCTACAATAGAGGTCCTCAACCTGCTGATAAGAGGAGGGGGTCATCACGCAGCTGAGTGTTCTGCCGATTCTTAGGATGTGTGCGCCTGATCATATCCCCTGGGGTGGGGAGGCCATGATCAATAGTGGGTCCTTTGAAGAGGAGTGACTTCATACAATAAGGGGCAGTAAAGGGTATCTCCCGGCTTAGGCGATGGCCTCGGATCTGTGTGGACAGTCGGACTCGGGGGAAGGGGTCATCAAAGGAGTAGTATTCATGCCGCATGGACAATCAGGCGTGGAGGGATGGTTTGTCAACAGAGGGGTATTCATGGAAGGAGAGGAGGTGCTGGTCAGGCGCGGGCGTGATTTTCCAAGGACAGGGTCATGCAGGAGGAGAAGGGTTATGCTCATGTGAGGGAGGGAGGGGGGAGCCAGGGTGCGCGGAGGATGCTTGCAGGGTCAGAGGAGCGCGCTGGCGATCGATCGTGGACAGGGACACCATGATACCTAAAATGGCTGTCGTGTACATTGTACGTGGGTGACAAGCTGGCGCAGATGATGTTCAGCTCGTAAACTAAAATTCCACAGTCCTCCCTTTTAACATGTCTCGCCAACTTGTCAGTTCGGATTTATCCCCATAAGGTCACGTATTTCTACCTCATAGAGGGGGCTCATGTGCTCATTTCGGAAGTCCAAAGTCTTTGGGCACATACAGTTAGAGACGAAGCTGCACAAAGATGGCAGACATTGAATACCTAAACAACACCCACATAATATCACAACAGGTATCAGTACGAAGGAAAACAACTTCCAACCCCAGTCCTTCAAAGTGTCCCAAAACCAGCTCCCAAGCGACCATCCTTCTTGTCCTTGGTGAACCTCTGAGGAAAGTCTGTGGAGGTGTTCAATTGCTTTGTAGACTGAAGGCGAGTTGTCTGGCACGTAGGTGCAGCAGCTAGATCCGATGATGCGGCATGCTCCTCCTCGATCGGCCAGGACCACATCCAGAACAAGGCGGTTTTGAAGGGCCACAAGGCGGACCGCCTGAAGCTCAGCCGTGTTGTTAGCGAGGATGCCAGCCGTGATGTTGATCGTTGTTTCTACTGCCTGGGTCAGGTGTCGGATAGCGCGGCTGTTTGCCATTGGGCCCCACAGAGGAACAAGTCCCTTTGCGGCATCCAGGAACTGTGCTCCAGTGGAGTCGGCTTGTTCAATGTCATTTGCACGCCTCTGCCGGTGATGGGTAGCAGGGGCTACATACGTTGGGGGAAGAACGAAGGCAATGTAGCAGATACCCTTCCAACCTTTCGGGAGCCAGGTGTAAGCTTTGGTGCCACACACAAAGTACATGTTTGGAGAAGCAACAAAGGAAGGGGGGTCGACTGAGTCCAATGTTCTGATGACCCGGCAGGAACTGCGACCCACCAGCTGTGTTCCCTGGCCTTCGAGACACACAAGACCTGTGACATTGATAACAGACAGAGCCACAGTCAGAGTGGCGGTAGTTTGTTTTTGCAGATGAGAGAAGGTGGATCTAGCTGGATTGTGGAGCACCTGTACTTCGACACGTTCTTTGGCTGGAATGTCTTTAAGGAAGGTGGCGCCTGTGAGCGCAGGACACAGAGGAGCAGAGGTCTTTCTGGTTTTGTTCAGCCAGAACCCAGAGTAGAAGTGCGACACTGTCTGGCTGGAAGTGGCGTTGTCCTTGTGGCTCTCTTGCATGAGGATCAACCAGGCGAGGCAGGAGCCGTGAACTGAGAAAGGAGAAGGGATGAAGGGGATGGAGTGTCCAGTGGCATGTGGGAGCAACCCGCAGATCCAGCAGTTCGTAGCATTTGCAGCAAAGTTGTGTTGGTGCAACAGTTGCACGAAGGAATTGTTCCAAAATTCCCTGCGCCTTTCTCGGAGCTGAGGCGACAGGGAGATTAGGTGATGCTCTTTCATGGGGGTCGGTTGTGCAGTGGGCAGCAATGCCTCATGAGCCGGTGTGCTTTCCTCCAGAAGCCAGAAGGAGGTCATGAGGAGGAGGCAGAAGAGGAAGACAATAAAGATGGCGATTGTCTTTGATTTGTGCAAATTGTCAGTCTTTGGATTTCTATAGTGGGTATTTCCTGTTGCTTCCATCATCTTCTTATCTGGCGCTTCCATCATCTTCTTATCTGGCGCTTCCATCATCTTCTTATCTGGCGCTTCCATCATCTTCAAGGGGCTCGGTAGCGGGCAGAACCACAGACTTCGTTTAGCTTCTCTCTCGGTAACCCTTGGTTTCGTTCAGGTCACCGTTCTGAGATTCAACTTAGTCCGTGGCCTACTTAGCCGAAACTCCCTCCTTTCGACGCAGGAAATACCCTTCTCTGGTTGGCACGGTGGGGTCAGGAAATTTTGCAAGTTCAAGTGCCTCAGTATCGGGATAACAGTTCAATGTTGGTCGATCTTTGTTCAGGAGCTCTTCTTGGGTGTTGACGTTGTCTGTCGTGGCCAGGGTCGAGGAGATCTTCCTGCAGTGGTGTGCGTGCAGCCAGTGCCGCTTCCCCTCCACTCGAAGCGCCGTCCGGGTGGTGATAAGCACTTGCCAGGGGCCCGTCCACCGGGGTTCCAGACTCTTGGTCCGTTGGAAGTTTCGTATTAGAACGAAATCTCCCGGTTGGATGTCGTGGCCGGGGCCCCTGGAAGCATCGGGGATGGCCTGCTGCACCTGTTGATGAATGACAGACAATGTTTTAGTTAACTTGCACAAATAATCAGATAGTAGGACGTCCGGGACGTCATGAATGGAGGTTGGTTTGGGAGCAGTCCAGAGGTTCATCGGTCGCCCGAATACAACCTCGTAAGGGGTCAAATGGTGTTTGGTGGGAGTGGAGCGCATCGATAACAAGGCCAGTGGGAGGGCATCTGGCCATTTAAGTCCAGTGGTGGCCACTATTTTCGACAATTTCAACTTCAGTGTGGCATTATGGCGTTCCACCAGGCCGGCGGATTGGGGGTGGAAGACTGCGTGAAATCTCTGTTTCACCCCCAATCCCTGTAGGATTAGTTGGATAATCTCGGCTATGAAGTGGGGGCCATTGTCGCTCCATAAAATTCGACAAAGGCCATAGCGAGGAAAGAATTCTTTCAGTAGTACTTTGGCAGTAGTCATGGCAGTGTTGTCACGGGTTGGATAGGCCTCTACCCATTTGCTGAAGGCACATACGATGACTAGTACATACTTCAAGCCTTGGCATCTCTCTAGCTGGATGTAGTCCATCTGAAGGACCTCAAAGGGGTGATTGGGGGTCCCAAACCCTCCCCGGGGTACCACAGTTCCTTTCCCGGGGTTGTGTTGTAGACAGATAAGGCACTGCTGGACTAGGCGTCTGGCTGAGTCGGGGATTTTGTCGTTGTGCCAGATTTTGGAAATGAGTTCGATCATGGGTGCAGATCCTATGTGTGCGGGGGAATGAGCCATTGTCAGTATGGGGATCAGGTATGAGTCAGGCAGCAACCATTTGTTTGCATCCTTTGTTCGCCAGCAGCCCTCATCGTCCTTCAAACCCACCCCTGCCCACTTAGTCAGTTCGTGAGGGGTGCTGGCCGACTGGATGTCTCTGATCATCTCCCTTGCGTCGGTCCATTTCTCTGCTTGTGACCTGGTCACATACATGCGTGTCATCGTCCTATTCTCAGCTGTGGTTCGTGCAGTGATGCCGGCCAGTGCATTCCCTTGTCCGACTAAGTCTGTCACCTTCTTGTGTGCCTGGCATTTGATCACTGCTAGTTGTTTGGGGAGGAGAACCGCTTCAATCAGGGCAGAAACCAGATCCCCGTGAAGGATAGGGGTGCCGTGGGACGCCAGGAATCCCCTCTCCCTCCACAGGAGCCCAAAATGGTGAACCACCCCGAAGGCATACTGGCTGTCTGTATATACGTTCGCGGTGGTCCCCGTGGCTATGATGCATGCTCGTGTGAGGGCTATCAGCTCTGCTGCCTGGGCAGATCGTTGTGTGATGCAGGCTGTCTCAACTACTGTTCGGGCTGTCGTAACTGCATAGGCAGCTGAAGTGGTGCCATCTGGGAGTTTGATGCATGAGCCGTCTACCCATAGCTCTCCATCGGGGTCTGTGAAAGCAATGTCTCGGAGGTCAACTCTACTCCTAGTCTGTTCGTCAGTAAGGGTCACACAGTCGTGTATGGGAGGAACGTCAGGGTCATTTTCAGGTAGGGGCAACAATGTGGCCGGATTCAAAGTCGTGCATCTCTTTAGTGTGATGTGGGGTGCAAGTAGCGTCAATTCGTACCCTGTCAGTCGTGCGCTAGTCAGATGTTGAGTCTTGGTTTGGTTCAGAAGGGTGTCGACTGCATGGGGTACTAACACAGTGAGGGAGTTGGAAAGTACGATTCCCTCGCTCTGACGGCTAGAGACAGCAGCGGCAGCTACTGCTCGAAGGCAGGCGGGCAAAGCTCTGGCTACAGGATCAAGAGTGGCGGAGAAGTAGGCACAAGGGCGCTGCTTTGGACCTATAGACTGAGTCAGGACAGACAATGCACACCCCTCCCTTTCGTGGGTGAAGAGGGAGAAGGGTTTGGAGTAATCCGGAGTTCCCAGGACGGGCGCTGAACAGAGGGCATCTCGTAATTCCTTAAAGGATGCTTGACACTCAGGGGTCCAAGGGAGCGGGAAGGGGGCATCTTTGGCCAACAGGGCAAGTAGGGGTTTTACAATGAGGCTGAAATTGGGTAACCATTGTCTGCAGAAAGAGGTTAGGCCAACCAGGGAGCGGACTTGTTTTTGTGTCTTTGGGATGGGGGTGTCTAGGATGGTTTGGATTTGGTCGGGTGTGAGTTTCCTCCCTTCTTTGGACAGGAGATGGCCTAGGTATGTCACTTGTGGCTGGCAGAACTGCAATTTCTTTTTGGAAACTTTATGGCCATTTTCTGCAAGAAAGTGTAGGAGTTGAACAGTGGCTGTGATTGCAAGTGGGGTGGTGTCGGCTGCCAAAAGGATATCATCGACATACTGGATCAACACCACTCCATCCGGTAGCTGGACAGCGTCCAGCTGTCTTTTGAGGGCCTGGCTGTAAATACTGGGACTTTCAGTGTACCCCTGGGGAGCTCTACAAAATCGGTACGAGCGGGATTTCAGGGTGAAGCCGAAGAGATAACGGCTGTCCGGATGGATGGGGATAGAGAAAAACGCATTCTTGAGGTCGATAACAGTGAAGGTGGTGGCAGTGGACGGGATGAGGGTCAGGATGGTGGTGATATCTGAGACAACGGGGTATTGGGGTACAACCACTTTGTTAATCTCTCGTAGGTCGATGATGAAGCGGTATGCTTTCTCATCTCCTTCGCCTTGCTTCTTAACAATAGGTAGGATAGGGCTGTTGCAGACATTGCTAACCACTTCTTCGACCACTCCTGCATCCACCAGAGACTGAATGATCGCTACCAGTGCCTTCTCGCCCTCGGGCGATATCCGATATTGTGGGAGTTTCGGGAGCATAGCGTCCTGTCTTACAGTTATATGAATAGGGTCAATCATCATTCGTCCCACATCGGAGTCATTTTTGGCCCATAGGTACGGAGGCAGGGTATCAAGCAAGGACAGGTCAGCATCAGTTATGGAGCATATGTGTCGTGAGGGGCAGGATTTGGGTATGTCTGGGTTGTCGTACAGGATGACTCGGATTCCATCTGGGGAGCACCTAATGGTAGCTCGAAAATGTTTCAGTAAGTCAATGCCCATAATGGCGTCGGGGGAGTTGGAGGAGAGCAGAAATGTTGTGTCAGTGGTGTTGCTTTCTAGGTCAAAGGTGATAGGCACGGACAGGGGGTTAGTGGAGGGCGTCCCATCGAAACCTATCGATGTAATGTGTGAGCCAGACAAGGGTGCCCTTGGAATCAGTCGTTTCGATAACACACTACGTGTCGCCCCAGTGTCTAACAAAAATGGAGACTCTGTACCCAGGACCTTAGCAGTGACATAAGGACCTTGCTGGTCAACACAGAGCTCGACTGGATCCCTCCCTTGCCCCTGGCAGTCCTATGCAAAATCGGGGGCATTCTCACCGTCGGATAGTTGATACTGGTTCTGTCGGGGGCGGTCAAATGTGTTCGATCTCCCTGATCTGTCATTGTTGGTGTCGTTTGTGTGCCCTCGTCCTTGTCCTCTATTTCTCGGACCACCCGCCACATCCCTCGGGTCCCTATTTCTGTTCATCTCTAGCAGAACCGGACACTGGGATTTCCAATGGCCAAATCCTTTGCAGAAAGCGCATTGGTCATTGTTAATGTCTCTACGTCCAGTGTTGGGTGTTGGGGTGTTATCTTTAGGAGGTGGATTTCTGGGGGCGGTCGATTGGTAGTTCCCCCTTTGGGGTTCCCGTCCTATCGCTATACCTTGTATCTGGGCTATCATCACCCTTTCTTTCAAATCTTTCTTCTTTTTCTCGGACGCCCTATCATTCTCATTCTTCTGGTGCTCGTAATACTGAGCCATCTGAAGGATAGCTGCGGGTTTGGAGGCCCCCCAACTACTCTCGCTCGTCTGCAGTTTTTGGGAGACCTCCTGTGACAGACCCTTCACATAGTTTTGTACAAACAGGTGTTGTCCGGTTGCGGTGGTCATGTCTTGGCCACTGTAGTCGGAGAACACTGTCTCGAATCGGGAGAAGTACTCTGATACATCTTCCTGGGGTTTCTGACGACAGGCCGTGACTATCGACCAATCTACCTTTTTCTCTGGGATCAGTGTCTTTAACTTCTGAACTAATGTGTCTGGGAGTTCTAGTATGTCTTTTACTGGTTTCCTTCCAGGCTCTCGCTGTCTATCTAGTTCACCGAGTTGCTCCCAGGTGTGCCCGAACAGATCTGTGTGGTCAGCCTTCCGGATTTGCTTCCACACGTCAGCAGGCAGGCATAACCCGAAAAACAAGTCAATGTCCGCTAAAGTCATTATCGTTGAACCCAGAGCTGTGTTCATCTTGGTATAGAACGCTGTCGGGTTCTTTCTTAAATCGGGCAGAGTTTGTCTAAAGGTTAGGATATCTTGTCGGTCCCATGGTTGGTAAACCCAATTGTACACAACCCTCCCTTTTGCATCTGCGTGATTAATATCATCGTTTGTCCCCAGACCACGTGGCGGAATCCAATATGGAGCCGCTTCTCTGATGGGCATCATAGTGTTGGCTACTTCTACTGAGGTCGTTTCAGGGACTGTAACCTTGGTTTCTGGTTTTTGTTCCGTGAGGTGGCGGAAGACCTCAGGTGTCTGCATGAAGAGATCCGTCGCCTCACATTCAGTCCCATCTCCGACATCAATCTTCCTATACAGTGTGGTCAGTTTAGCGGGGCCCTTACTTTGATACCTATCTTCATATGCGTTCAGGGTGTGGTAGCTGAATCGCAAAAGAAATGCCGTCTGTGGCTATCGGCATGCGAGTTATACATGCTCATAGTGTACTCTTCGCTCTCCCTTCGTTCCACTAGTGTCTTTGCTATTTTGTCAATCCCATCCCGTTCATCTTTGCTCAATCTGTTTGATCTGGCTGGTGGGTGCTCGCTAGCCTCGGGGGCATCTGTTGGTGCTGCTAATGTGGCTGGTGCGGAGGCCGTGAGGGCTGGTGCACTAGCGCTAAGGCCGTTCTCGCTCGTACTCAGGGCCTGCAGGCGTTGTTGGCAGGGAGCATATGGAGGGGGCATGTAGATGATTGGGGGACCTAGCAGTAACTCATCGTTCGCCCGCTGTTTGGAGGGCAATTCAGGGTAGAGCGTAGAGGGGGTCCTAACAGGACATTGACCTGTCGACCCTGATTCTTGGTTTTGTGCAGCTTCTTTTCTCTCTTTTATTTCTTCTTCTAGTTGCTTGGCGGCTAGGTGGGCTGCCTTTCGTAATTCTTTCCCTATTTTTGCTTCTTCTCTTTTCTGTCGTTGTTCCGTTTCTTTGCGCCACATGCCAATACTATCGAGCATAGTGGGCGTGGTCTTATTTTTCTGGAGCGCTATTTCTAATGTTTTTATTTTATTTTCATCAAAGGAACCTATCAGTGGCCACTGACTTTCGGGGTTCTTCTTTGTATATTTATGCCATAGCTTAGTATAAGCTATAGCGACTAGTCCATGCTTAGTGAACATGTCCTTATTAGGGGTGCCCTCCAGTGGAGCTGGATGGTTCATCTCTAATAAGCGGTCCGGGCTGTACAGGCTACCAATCAGTGGGGAGAAGATAGGCATGACGGGTTACAACGTGGACAAAGGTCTGCACTACCTATCTTATCACGGCGGACAAAGACTAGACAGAATATTTCTATTCTACGTTGTTTGTAGGCCGTGAATACCTCAAAAGAACCAATACCGAACACTTAATGTACGGTCAATCAAACAATCAATGGGGAGAATAAGTGGGTACGACGTGTTAAAGTTTTGCGTTACCCACTCTTTCTCTTCCTGCAAAGAGAGACCTTGTTCTTCCCTGTTTGCAGACAGAGAATCTCCAGACAACAATCCACGAACGACAGTTCGGGAAAACAGTGGGGGAGGAAGATAGGCACGACAGATTACAATGGGGACAAAAGTCTGCGTTACCTATCCTTCACTGTTTGCAAAGAGAGAGCCTGTTGTTTCTCCGTTTGCAGACGGTGAATCTCCAGAGGGATCAACAAAGCGTAATACTAGTATTATCCAAAACAAACAATCATTTCTCAGTTTGTCGTGTTTACACGAACTTACCCGGACCGCATGGACGGTTTCCTGTCTTCCGAATCCAGCGCCCGATCGTCCTCTCTTTTTCGTGATGTTCGTGGCACTCCTGATGGTTCCCAGTCAGGACCGTAGATCACTCGAGAGAGGTCTGTTCGGAACTAGTGAAGGTCGGATGATCGGCTGTCAGACGAGGGTCTATCGGACACGAGCTCTCCCGATCGTTGCAGTCATTCACTCTGTCGTCGGGACCTCTCCCACTGGATCCACGTGTCGCTGATGGGCCCCACGCTTTGGGACGCCAATTGTGGAAAAAGGGTAGAGCTATGACCTTTTTCAAGATTTGCCCGGCGCTAACCGCCTTTTGTACCATTCAAATTACCAAGCAATGAGGCAGGCGCCGGAGACCAGAAGGCAGGAAACAGAAGTTTTATTCCGACGGAGCAGAACACATCGGATCAGACAACAAGGTATCGTCTCGAGGTGCTCTAACAGCCTCTCTGAGGCCTGGCCTCTTATACACTGGTTTATGGCATGTGACCTTTCTTTATTACAATCAAGATATTGTGAAGTAAGGAAAAAGACATCCCCGTAATCCTCGTGTCAATCCCACCCCACATGCCTCTACAATAGAGGTCCTCAACCTGCTGATAAGAGGAGGGGGTCATCACGCAGCTGAGTGTTCTGCCGATTCTTAGGATGTGTGCGCCTGATCATATCCCCTGGGGTGGGGAGGCCATGATCAATAGTGGGTCCTTTGAAGAGGAGTGACTTCATACAATAAGGGGCAGTAAAGGGTATCTCCCGGCTTAGGCGATGGCCTCGGATCTGTGTGGACAGTCGGACTCGGGGGAAGGGGTAATCAAAGGAGTAGTATTCATGCCGCATGGACAATCAGGCGTGGAGGGATGGTTTGTCAACAGAGGGGTATTCATGGAAGGAGAGGAGGTGCTGGTCAGGCGCGGGCGTGATTTTCCAAGGACAGGGTCATGCAGGAGGAGAAGGGTTATGCTCATGTGAGGGAGGGAGGGGGGAGCCAGGGTGCGCGGAGGATGCTTGCAGGGTCAGAGGAGCGCGCTGGCGATCGATCGTGGACAGGGACACCATGATACCTAAAATGGCTGTCGTGTACATTGTACGTGGGTGACAAGCTGGCGCAGATGATGTTCAGCTCGTAAACTAAAATTCCACAAGAGCCTTATTAATTTCATTCTCGAGTTGGTAAAGAATTTTCCCTTTATTGATGTCAAAAATGTTATTATAGTAATTAGTTTGTTTGATATTAGTAGAAGGAGACCACCTTTTGCTCTTCCAGCTACAGAGTTATCCGCGTTTAACCAGTGTGAGGTGTATCCCTCTATAAAGATGGGCTCCTTACACCATGTCTCCTGGAGGCAAATGATGTCATACCATGCAATGATAAAGTCCCTCCAGAATGGTGTGTCCAATTTTCTTTTAAGGCCTGCTATGTTCCAGGTAACAAGGCTATATCCCAATTCTGAGCCTAGGTTAGCAGTTACTGGTTCACCTTGGGGTGAAGCTAATATTTCTGCTAAAGTGGTTATAGGCGTTACTAAATTTGTTCGCATTGGGACGGCTAATGACCTTTTTGTTATGCCAGATAAATCGTCCTTATTAGTAGTATAGACGGTTAGTCTGCATAAACCAGGTCCTGCTGTAATTAACTGGGGGCAGTTTGCCGATAACTCATTGCCTGTTTCATCTAAATCTTTCGGTTGAAACCCAGTAGGAGCTTTTGCCTGAGTTATGCCTTCGGACAGTGTAAATCATTCATTGTCCTCTAGAGAATTGAAGGCCTGGAATCTGTTATATGTTGGAATTGTATAGCAGGAACGGGGCATAGGAAATACTGTGGTTCTACTGATGACAGGATTGTTATTGGCATAATATGTGGGGTCCAATAAATGTCTGTAAAAGTATCCCAAGGGAAGAAGGGTCATGTTATACTCCCAGGCTGATGAAGGTGGCGCATCGGAGAGGGTATTCTCCGTCCAATGGGGGGATCTAAAGTTTATAATTATACAGTCCCCCTCAAACTTTTTCCTAAGAGGGCCCACCCATCCCACCCTTTGTGTTAATATAATCTGATTAGCCCCCTCCTCTGGGAAATTACAATTGTTGGACAGCCAGTACAGAGTTTTATTTTTAAGTGTGTCATAAGTTTCCACTTGTCCCTTCCTTAATTTGGAGACGTTTACGAGTACCACAACATAAGCGCCACATTCTGGCGGTAAATTGATCAAAACTGGGATCTGGCTAACGGTATTTTTTGTCGGAACTTTGTTACCTCTGCTGTCTTGTTCAGCAGGTACTGGTTTTTCTTTTCCTTGGGTACCCTAGTCAGTAGTTCGAGGGATATTCTTGGTCTGATTCCCTACATTCTGTTTTTTTGCTGAAACTTTACTCGGATTTGGCATCATAGGGGAGCTGTTGTTAATCACAGCTGTGGCTCCATTAGTTTTATTATTTTTATCATTATTTCCATTATTCACCTCTATACTTAGTCTTCTTTCTTGGTGGAGCACCATGCAAATTTTCTCCAGTTTGCCACTTAATTTTGTTTAACCTAGGGAGAAGGTGAGGGGCAGGGACTAATGTCCGTGGCAGACAGTCTGGGTGAATTGGAAGTACAGGAGTGATAAGTACCATTAATATTCGTACCTTCTAGTATAACCATGTCTACATCCGCTTCACTAGTGAGGCTAGGTACTCTGCTTATGTTGACCTGGTCAGCTATCAGGATGCTCGACCCCATGGAGAGTCGCCTTTCTGTGAGATCAGTTTCTTCATTTAGAGCAGTAACAGCTTTTACCAAATATGTGTCAATAGTATTGCATGCATTTTCAAGTTGTGGTTTGGCGCGACGCCTTGCCATTGTCGAATGTGTTTGCCTAAACACACCCAAAAACTACTCAATAGCGCTATACAATTATAATACAATGGACAGCGTTAACATGGAATCAAAATGAAAATAGAAGGTACACAAGAGGGGCCGATTCATCAGTATCAATCAAACAATGTTCCAGAACTTGTTAGAGGGGGGAGCCCGACCTCCTTCGACCTCTGATGGCCTAAGACGGTCCCGCCCTTGTCCCGGGCTTCTCCGGGCGCTGCCCACGTGCGTCCCGCGACGCAGAAGCGCAACCTGTCTTATGAGCGCCTCCGGGCACGGAAGTGGGCGTGTGCACCGCATCAGGACACAGGGAGTCCTGGTACCTGTAGTCTCTCCCTCTCAGCGGCCGCGCAGATGTCAGGAGCAGCGGCGGCGGGGGAGCCCAACAGGCGATGTCACCGGGTGCCAGATGGGTTTTAAACAAAGTAAAATGTTGCTTCGGAAGTGCCCCTTCTTTGAGAGATGAATGGATTTCACCCACTCATGCACCTATTCATTCATTCATTCAGCTCTGCACCCACTCACACACCCATTCATCAATCCATATTCATCTCTCTCATAACCCGCACATTCATCGACACATCCTTTCCAACGGCCCCACGCAAATACATAGGCAAACGCATACACAGTTACCGTTTCCATGTACTTAAACTGAAAAAAAAAACATTGGCTTTGCCAATGCTTGTTCTATACTTAGGCACCATTTATGATCTAGCACAAAATGTTTCCAACATGCATAGAGTTTGATAAAGCCTTCGTAAAGTGTTTGGATCATGGAAACGAATGTCGTTCTGTTCGCAGGGTCACATTTCTTTCTCCTGGCGTCCAAAATAGCATTCAGTTATCTTTTAAATGCGCATTAAGCCTAAGTGGAGTGAATGTGTGGTAGAATAAGTTGGTGCTTTTTGTTTCAGCCAGCGGTTCTTCCTTATGAAGATGCCCTTTTCAGAATTTATAGACAGTTCTGTTGTCAATTTCCATCGTGTGTGATCTTTCAAATGGGTATTCTTTAGTTAGAACTCACTTAGACTTTTTATTGCCTCTTTTTGTGATGCCAGTACTGTTTGTTGCGAGATAAATGTCTCGTGCACTCAAAATAAGCTCGTTCTAGCCACACTTTGCTGGTGGTAGGTATTGCTCGGGCACTCCCACCTTAGTCTTTTTTGGAAGAGCTTTGGTGAAATATTACCCTTTCACCTCAAGAATACATTACAGACCCACTTAGAGTGGTCTGAACTTTGGGGAATTAATTGAAGGGTTGTATGAGAATGCATCAAGCAATTAAGACAGTAAAACTACTTGTGCAAAAATTGTATAAATCAGATATTCTTAAACTTTTCATTTCTGTTGACCCCCTCTGAATCCACTATTGGAATCGTTCTGGGATCAGAACTTTAAACAATAAACAAACCTACAAAAACAAATATACTTCAAACAAATGCACAGATTATGAAATATTTTCTTAAATTCACAAAAAAGATACAAATATTGACAGTTTAATTTTAATTGCGAGTGCTGGGACTGTTCAAAATGTGTCTTTATTTCTAAAAGGCAAAGCCACACTTTAGGCTCTCGCATGGCACTTTGTCTTTTTTGGTCCTGATACTTCCTCTCTTTCTGTCAGCGCATACTAATGCATTCGTTGAGTCCACTAGTCACCCATGGTCCTGTTTGCTGTAATTGCGCTGATCTAACAAGCTAATGTAAATCACCATGGGGTGACCCAGTATCCCTCAGAACCTGGGCAATACAATTTAATATAAACAGTGGTTCTGTCGGGTATGCAACCTGATTACTTCAATACATGAATTAAATCTTTTCACAGTTCAATTAGTCATACCGTTATTTAAGACAGTGCTCCAAAAGAGGAGCTTGCTCACAATGCAAATCCAAAACCAAAAATGTTCAGGGTAACCATCTGTTTTTAATCTGAATTATTTTTCATTCATAAATAAATACCCTGTTTGTACAAAAGAATTATTCAATCAAAAGGTATTCACAATTTACAAATACTTATTTTTCTAAAGACGGCCCATTATACAATTGAGTGAATATAATGTAACATGTAGTGAAATAGTGACATTCAAACGTGTTTTGGCCAGTTCCAGTATTTAGTTATAATTATCCCAGTAATCCACTTAGGTTGGCTAAAATAAAACTGGATATCCTGTACTGGTCCAATGGTTTCAATATCGTCGACATTTCGACCCTATGGACGCCTTAGTTGAGAGTCTGGGGCGGGTCTTCGTCAGGACATGGGGCAGTGGCAAAGCGCCGACGGGCCTTTGTGAGTTTAGACCCTGGGTTATCGCTGTGAAAGTTATTTCATGCCTAGTGGACTGTTCAAATCTAGTAGTTGATACTAGTGGTTCCCACAATACTTTCTGAATAGGACCTCCGAGAGCTTGAAATAATTTAATCCCTCCTTGAGACTCAGGTCGCCGTATTAATCGGACGATCTATTACAGTAAATGCGATCTCTAGATTTGGGAGCGAGATCTGTTTCCATCCGCTTGCTCACGCACCGTGCAATCGGCAATCCAGTCTGCCGATTGCACGTTGCGTGAACGAGTGGATGGAAACAGATCTCGCTCCCAGATCTAGAGATCGCAATTAATGTAATAGATCGTCCGATTAATACGGCAACCTGAGCCTCAAGGAGCGATTACATTATTTTCAAGCTCTCGGAGGTCCCCTTCAGAAAGTATTGCGGGAACCACTAGTATCAACTACTAGATTTGAACAGTCCACTACGCCTGAAATAACTTTCACAGCGATAACCCAGGGTCTAAACTCACGAAGGCCCGTCGGCGCTTTGCCACTGCCCCATGTCCTGAAGAAGACCCGCTCCAGACCCTCAACTAAGGCATCCATAGGGTCGAAACGTCGACAATATTAAAACCATTGGACCAGTACAGGATATTCAGTTTTATTTTAGCCAACCTAAGTGGATTACTGGCATAATTAGAACTAAATACTGGAACTGGCCAAAAAAGACTTTTCTTTTTCCCCTCCCCCTCCCCCTCCCTTCACTCACTTGTACATAATAACGTTTGAATGTCACTATTTCACTACATGTAACAATATATTCACTCAATTGTATAATGGGCCGTCTTTAGAAAAAAAGAAGTATTTGTAAATTGTGAATAAGTTTTGATTGAATAATTCTTTTGTACAAACAGGGTATTTATTTATGAATGAAAAATAATTCATAGATTAAAAACAGATGGTTACCCTGAATATTTTTGGTTTTTGATTTGCATTGTGAGCAAGCTCCTCTTTTGGAGCACTGTCTTAAATAACCGTATGACCAATTGAACTGTGAATTTAATTCATGTATTGAAGTAATCAGGTTCCATACCTGACAGAACCACTGTTTATATTAGATATAACAAGCTAAGCATACTAACATAATTTGTAGCCCCCACCGCCCAATATCAAATTCCTTCACATTTCAGACTGTTTTAAGGTTTGTAATTTCACATTTTCTTTTAATATGTACATGCATTATTAAGCTGCTAATTTTATTTAATTATCTAAATACTCCCGGACCCCAGATATCCGCGGGCCACTGGTCAAGCACAACAGGTGTAAACACCATCGAATTAAAAAGAAGAAAACACATAATTAGCCTCAGCACAAATATCCACATGGTGGGTCTGTGCTAACTAACAGTGAGGGGCGGGGCTGTCTCAAAGGACCAGGAACTGGAACCGCAGAACGGCCAATCAGCTGCCATGCCTCCAAGCCATGATGCCATATGTTTAACTGCTGGTGGTATTACACTACAATGTGCGGCATCAGTGTTTCATGTCAATATCACGTGACCAATAGTAAACTGAATATCTTAGCTAATGTCAAGCGTCGCTGTTCTGACTGGGACACGAGCATATACAATCTCTGATCGGAGGGCAATGTTAGCTGTTCATGCTACACAGGGTGTATTCTTGTGCAAAGACCCACCCTATTTACAGTGCAAACTATATTTCCACAGGGTGCTTTTGCTCCTGCTATTACTACAAGGGCCTATATCAATCTGTGTGTGTTCCAAACAGAGAGCCCCAATTTATGGCAATGCAGAAGTCCACATAAACGACTCGGGTCCAGCTTTATAAATAAGATTGGTCGTTCCTTCTTCCTGTGCACAATGACACTAGAGTTATTTTTCGTCTTAATGCCCCATTTATTGGAACGTTTTGCCTTTTGGTAGTCCTTCTGCTCCAATACTTTCTAGATTCTATTATACTCTATAACACGTATTTACTATCAATTGCTTTCGTAGGACTGTTGTGATTTCAGTAAGTCAGCTGTTTTTCCTTTTTATTTTATTTGCATATATTCAATTATTATTATTGAAGCATTGTAATTTATATTTGTTACAGCACTTTGGCTAAAGCTCCAAATTAATAACATAATAAGAAAAGGAAGTTAAAATGGTAAGTGTAATTTTTAGTAGGGAAAAACCCCACAAATACTGACTGTGAAAAGAGATGTGCAAATTGCAATGGCAAATGTTTTTTGAATTTGTCACTATTGGGTTCAATTGCTGATTGATGAAGCGTAAGCTGTGCTGTAATTGGGTAAGGGCATCCACTACACCAATCCCTGTTTCTCCACTTCATGTAGGGGTGCAGGAATCACTAGTTTTATGATGGCACAACCTCAACTGGCTCTGCGGTTGCATACCTGGTCTTTGTGGCTCAGTGGGTTAATTCGTCTACTTGAGAAAGATGTGCTTTACATAATTGTCACTGGTTCAAATCCCAAAATCCCAGTGGACCCATTCAGCCCTTCATCCTTCCTAGGTCGATAAAATAATTATCATTGAGTGGGGTAACAATAAAAACCTGTTATTTAATGCCAAGATTCTCCATGTGGGGAACGTTATACCTATACAAAGTAGCACCTCTGCTACAGGACTGCCAGATCAATATATGAAAGAAACACTGGGGCACAGAACTGGGATAGACTCAATTAAATGCCAGGAATCCAGGACATATGACTGACCCTGCCACGGGCCAACAAACAACACCTGTAGGGAAAACGCTAAACTTTCTGGCAAGGTGCTTTATCTCTGTCTGCTACGTGTGCAGATTTCCGGGTCCTCAATCCAACACCAATCAAGGCTGTCTTCAGCACGATTCGATTTTTAGCAGAATACTTTAAAACAGCCTATGATTAAAGCACCAGATTGAATATACTGTATGCACAGTGAATGTTAGGGATTATTTGTAGTACACATATTTACCAATATTGACTTCTTGGTGCTAGAATTCATGAAAACTTTTATCCAAAGTAAGCACAACGTCAAAGTTAGTAATAAATAATGCAGCAATCACACACGCTAGTGATTCGCCAATGGGTGCTCCCTTTACTAGAATTCCCCAGGCATTGCTAAATTTTACACGCATTCAATTAATTTATACAAAATCAAATGTGTAGGTCCAAATGTTAGCTATACTTTTTAAAAGAAACTTAGAGTCCCTCTACGTGCAGTCAATGTCAAACTGACAACGTGCCCATGTTTAGGGATACAATAATGGCCAGCTCCCTTATGCGAAAGCCCAGCCCGCAAATGTGTGGCACATGCGGCGCCCACAGCAGAGGCACGTCACAGATCCAGGGATGCTGAGTCTTACACAGTGGTCGAAGTGGGGAAAACAAGTAGGGGAACATTGGGCGGAGAATCAGAGGGCGAGAATAACCCAAGGATTGGATCTGTGAGTGGAGCTAGAGGTGTGACCAGAATGCACAGACATCCCAATTTTTAGTATTTGTCTGGCATTTCACTACCCAGTTTAAACAACCAATGGATACACATGATTATTTAAGGTTATAATGAGTTATTAACATTAAAATATATTCACAAAGTGGGATATGCTTCTAATCACAGAATGTACCAAATACGATAAAATGTGGAAACACAAGCCATTTGTCTCCGAGCCATGGAGTTTCTGTCATCAGCACTACTCCCTTATTCCACAACAGCAGTTCAAACATGAATGGCAAAATATACTAGTTTGCAAATGTTTTCTCTAAAATTATGGCTCTGCCATATTTGCCTCATAATGCAAGATCTGTTGCATGATCTGACCATTTAAACTAATAAATTGTTTGTAGCTCAAACATATCAAAAGTTAATATAAAATGTGACTTGTGTCATACACATTACACAGAGACAATCAATATGTGTGTAAATCACTGTATAGAAAATGTTACATAAGACTAAGGACTACAAGGTGTAGGAGTCACATGACAACCATACTAGTAGCCCGTATAGTTTTATAGTGATTGGTCTGAAGAAACACAATACCCGGAATTTAAAACGTAATACCATGGTTGGGCGTTCTCCTTAATAATCAGAATTGATTTCTGTCCAAAAGAACACTTTTTGGGACATTAGGATAATCAAAGACTGGGTGGGGGTTGGAACATAACACTCTAATTTATACCTTGCAGTTTGTATACAGCTCTTAGATGACAGTTAATAGCTCACTGTTCTAAGTTAGGATTTTAACTTATAAACTGCAAGTAACAAAAGGATCTCTCTGACAAAAGCAGTAGCCCACTGACCTATTTAAATTATGTGCACTTTGTGATCTGCATGGTGCATGTTCTTTGCAGCCGGTACATTAACCATCTGAGCTACCTTTCCATGAGTCAAAACTTCCACTAGACAAAATTCTGATCTCTCTGTAGGAAGAACATTAATCACCAGAGTCATCATGACATTTTTATTGTTGCCGAAAATTGCTGGTTTTTAAAACCATAATATACTTGCAAACATGATGCCTCCACCTAAAGTCATCACCCGGTGCGGTCACACTGGTTGCACCGCCCTAGAGCTGGCCCTTCTCAAGGGTCCTGTAACCTCATTGACTGTTGTTCTAGGGCATGCTGCTTCATAGGCCTGCCCGCAAGACTGGAGGTGAACTTCAGTATGGTTAGTGGTGGACAAGCCTTGAAGGTTAACCTACACTTGTCATGCTAGGGTCCACCTGCTGGTGCGAAGACACCAGGACTTCTAAGGTGTTGGGAAGCCTTCTAAGGTCTAGCATGCGATTGTGCTCTCGCAGGAGAGTGGTCTGGTGGACTGGTTATAAAGGCTGAACCTGGTTCCCAGTTCCAAATTCAGCAGCTCTGACCATAGTGCCACATCCTCTCCCCCACTAAAGACCATACTGCCCCACTGTGAAAAACTCCCACTGTCTTCAACAACAACCCAATTCTTGCCCGCTATAAACACCTGGCTGTGGCTCAATTTAAATTACGCACTAGACAAGAGCAATATGCGGCTTACAAAAAAAAGTAACAACATCCTGGAAAAAGCAAACACTTATAAGTAATGCAAAATTTAGCAAACCATGGGAAATGTAAGCAGGAACAACATGGTTACCTTAATGCTTTTACACTCCCTATTCAGAAATCAGTGAGTGCTTTTGCCTGAAAAGTTAAGGACACGACTACAGGGCCCTGAATGGACCCATTTCAATGTCCATTGCTTATACTCTTACAAAAGGTAAGCAGAATGATAAAAAGACCACATCCCTGGACGCAGAGCCGCAGTACACATTTTGTTTTCCAATCCACACATTGCAGTACCTCCAGGATTGGTGCACTAGTTCCAAGTCCAGGGAAAACAAAGACAAGAAAACAAAAATAGCGCTTCACTGGCAAACTCTGTAAAAGTGGTGCTAATGTGTTCGGTGTGAATAAAATCAGTTTGGCCAATTTGCTACCACTCTGTCTTACTTTATTTAGTTATTTATCTATTTTTCATATTTTTAGCCTTTTATTCCCAATGCTGCACTTTGGAATTAAAATGTCAGAAAAATATGACATTTCCAGCAAAAGCGGCTTACTTTTTTGGATCCATTTCACAGGGAAGCAAATAAAAGAAAGGAGAGGAAAGAGGGTGAGAACCCCGTCTTGAAGTCACGGTTTTCATGGGCGTCCGCAGGGGGGACAAGGAGGGTCGCCCCCCTGCGGAGGCCCGTCTGCACCAGTGGAGCACTAGAACTGAGTATGTATGTTCCATATGCAAAGTTAGCAGAATACGTTTTTGTAATTGCTGCTCCCAGGAGCGGTAGTGGGTTAACCTGGTTATTTTGATATGTGCAGTGTCAAATAAGGATTACTCTGGAAATAATAACTGAAAAAATGAGACTATGAAATTAAATGCTTTGTAAATTGCAGCAGTGTTAATACTGGTTAATCTCCAAGGCAGTAGCCATTAAAGTTATTACTGCATTTTTCTGTATTTCAGCTAATGCCAATTTACAACTTGAAAGTTAGGTCTTTGAGCCTAAACCTCTATGATATCTTTGAAATCCTTGCTCTGGTATTTCATTTGCCGTTTAAATGGTCACAATTTAATATTCTTGTATTTGTGCACAAACCACTCTAGTTTGGCTGCCTGATCTCCCTTCACCATTCCAGTCACTGCCTTGTGAATAAAGCATTATTATTATTATTATGTTTCTTATATAGCGCCAGAATCGACCCCCGAAGGGGTATCTCCTCGCTTGCCTTGGGAACCCGTCCTGGTTTTTTCCCTGTGAGATAGCCCCTACAGGGCATCCCCAAGGTGAAAGCCAGGCATCCCGCCGCGGGGGGCCGTTGTGGAGATTAAGCAAGCTTAATGCCCAGAGTTGCATGTTGTGAACCCATGATTAGGTCAGGCACCGAAGCGAGAATTATCGAGTCCATGGACATTTGAGCTCAAGACCCTGCCGCGTCGGGAATCGAACCCTGGTCCTGGGTCTGACCTCTGCTTCAGGGTCTGCCTGCTCTAACCAGTGAGCCACACTTCTCCACTCCTTGAAAGTGACCAAGTATCTCAAGAAATGTCTGGAAACATCCGTTTATATCCTCTCCTTCCAGATACATCCGTCCTTCAGTCTCCCCCTCCCCACATATACATATGTTAAAGAGGTGTTCGATGAATGTGCACAAAATGTGCTAGAAAAAGGTCATCCCATTTGGGTTTAGCATGGTGAATTTTGTGTAGATCCATCAAGTGGGGGTCAAAAGAAAGGGGGGTGGGATGACGTCAAAAGAGGGACATTTCCCATCAGGACTCCCATATGCACCTTTGCTCTCCACCACAGACAAAACACTGAATAGAATGGCACCAAACTTGGCAGTAAGGTAGAATCTTGCTCAGAGAGGTACATTGGCTTGGTTTGCTGAATAGTTTAAGTACTAGCTGAGAAATTAACATTTTAAAAATGTTATCGGTTTAGCTTGAAATGGTAGTTAAAAACATCTGGAGTTTGGTTGCAGATGGACTGCAAACTTGGGTTTGCAAACCTAATGTAAAAATTTTTTTTAATGCATTGACAAGAGTATTTTTCCCCCCTGGTCTGTTTCTGGTGGAACAGGGTTCTGAGAGTCTCTAAGGGTTCACAGACTCCGATTCCGGGTATGCAAACCCTATTAAAACTTTTTTGCAATGTTGAAATAAAAGGCACCAGCCCACTCTTGTGCTCCTGAAATCTGCCTGCAGTGTGGGTTGGTCTGGTGCATGGGTTAAAATTTGAAAGAAGTATTTCATCAAAAAAAAATGTCAGTGAAAAAGAAATCAGAGGTAAAGTGAAGTTGTGCTTAGGACTGTTTGTAATATGTTTCAAATAAACCTCTGCAAAATCATTAAAAGAAAAGGGGGCAGGATAGAAACATCCTGACCCCCTAGGCTTGTTCAGGGGGTCCTTACAGGTAGTCGCGTTGGGTCCGCAAATCTCGACGAAAATAAAAATTGAAAAAACGAAGTGGTCTCCAGCGCTTTGTTTAATTTAGCCCCCCCCCCCCCCCCCCCCAGGGGGGCCAGGTCCTGGGGGCAGTAACAAATAAAATTGCGGGGGCGACGCTGGCCCCCTCAGCCTGGGGACTACCACCTCCCCAGGGCTAATTGTTTGAAATGCTGGAGGGCCATGTGGTCCATTCCAGCCCCAGGGAGCCCTATCTCCCAGGGACTAATTGTTTGAAATGCAGGTGGCCACGTGGTCCCCCGCAGCCTCTTGGGGGGCTATATGTAAATAAGATGCATGGGGGCTCCATCCCTCTCACGCTGTACTTAAATGCAGGGGGGCCAAGTGCTCAGCTGCCACGGGGACCACCACCTCCTCAGGGCTATTTTCATGATGGGAGGGGGCGGGGGGCGGTTGGGCACCCCCTGAGCCGTAAAAGGCCTTAGGGACCTCCACCCCCCCCCCAAAGGCTGGCTCCAGCAATGTCCCGGGGTGCCCGCCACCGGGACATTGCAGTTTGCTATGGGTTGTCGGGAGCAGTGCTCCCGCCATCTCATAGCAAACAAGTGTCCTCTAATTTAAACAGGACTGTTTGTAATATGTTTCAAATAAACCTCTGCAAAATCATTAAAAGAAAAGGGGGCAGGATAGAAACATCCTGACCCCCTAGGCTTGTTCAGGGGGTCCTTACAGGTAGTCGCGTTGGGTCCGCAAATCTCGACGAAAATAAAAATTGAAAAAACGAAGTGGTCTCCAGCGCTTTGTTTAATTTAGCCCCCCCCCCACCCCCCCAGGGGGGCCAGGTCCTGGGGGCAGTAACAAATAAAATTGCGGGGGCGACGCTGGCCCCCTCAGCCTGGGGACTACCACCTCCCCAGGGCTAATTGTTTGAAATGCTGGAGGGCCATGTGGTCCATTCCAGCCCCAGGGAGCCCTATCTCCCAGGGACTAATTGTTTGAAATGCAGGTGGCCACGTGGTCCCCCGCAGCCTCTTGGGGGGCTATATGTAAATAAGATGCATGGGGGCTCCATCCCTCTCACGCTGTACTTAAATGCAGGGGGGCCAAGTGCTCAGCTGCCACGGGGACCACCACCTCCTCAGGGCTATTTTCATGATGGGAGGGGGCGGGGGCGGTTGGGCACCCCCTGAGCCGTAAAAGGCCTTAGGGACCTCCACCCCCCCCCCAAAGGCTGGCTCCAGCAATGTCCCGGGGTGCCCGCCACCGGGACATTGCAGTTTGCTATGGGTTGTCGGGAGCAGTGCTCCCGCCATCTCATAGCAAACAAGTGTCCTCTAATTTAAACAAGAGAGAGCATTTTGCTCTCGCTTGTTCAAAGCGAAGCACACTTTGCTTTTTACACAAAAGGGGCTGCATGTCAGCAGCTCCCTGGGTGTAAAAAAGCAGTGCCAGCTCCTGCTGGAGGTGGGAGCCTGTGGAGACCGTGGGAGCTTCAGGCTCCCCCCTTGTTTCCCAACAAGATGGCCATTTCTTGGGGGATAGGGTCTCTGGGGCCGAAAATGGCCCGGTGGTGGGCAGCACAGCCCCATCCCCTTTAAACAAATATGTAAAAATAAAGGCTTAGACCACAGGGATTGAGTCTCCGTGGTCCAAAAGGGTCCAGGGAAGGGGGGCCACAAAGCTCCCCTTCCTAAAATGAAAAATAAAATCTGAAGCTGGTAACTCGCCAGAGGCCCCGCCCCCTTTCTCTACTACTGTGCAAACATGCCTCGTGGTACGCTCTTAGATGGGGGATGAAGTCCCCTTCGCTACTAAGGGTCCTTAGGGGCCATCTAGCCCACCTGTTCCCTCCAGTAAGCACCACACAGTGGTATTCCTGAGAGATGGTAAGAGGCCACACCCCCTTTCACCGCCACTTTGTAAACTCACCTCGCGGGGATCTGCTGGTAGGAAGATTATGTCACCTTGCTTCCTGAGGGCCTCAGGACTAATGTGGATTTCTTCCCACAAGCAGCAGTGCACCAGGTGGCGTGTTTGCAGAGTGGTGGAGAAAGAGGTGTGGCCTGCGACCACCTCACGGCTATCCCACTGTGTGGGGCTTACTGGAGGCAACAGGTAGGCTAGTTGGCCCTTAAGGTTACCCAGCAGCGAATGGGACGTCATCCCCAACCAAAAGCGCACCAGGAGGTTTGTTTGCAAAGTGGTTGAGAAAGGGTGTGGCCTGCTATCAGAACTCAGCAATCCTGCTGTGTGGGACTTACTGGAGGTAAAAGGAGGGTTAGGTGGCAACCCAAAGAGGTCTTTGGGGGCCAACTACCCCTCCTGTTAACTCTAGTAAGTCCCACACAGTGGGATTGCTAAGAGGTCTTTAGAGGCCACGTCCCCCTTTCGCCACCACTCTGTAAACGTGCCTCCTGGTGCACTATTGGTTGGGGGGTGAATTCCAGTTTATTCATGAGGGTCCTTGGGGGCCAAGAAGCCTTCCTGGTACCTCATGTAAGTCCTACACAATGGAATTCCTGAGAGCTGGTTGGAGGCTAATCACCCTTTCTCCTCCACGCTGCAAACGTGACTGCTAGTTAAAAAAAACTTTCGAAACTCACTGAAAAAACGAAAGGTTACAGGGATGTTTTAGTTAGCTAATGGATTTTAAAAAACTTAGAAATTCCCTAAAAAAACACAGGATACAGGGAAGGTATCATAAGGGTCAGATTTTACTCATACAAAATCAGTAATGACATCATCCAGTGACTGAGTGTTTAAAAAAAAATATGTGTTAAATATATATACACCAAGGTGTATTGGTGAATCATTGGGTGTATGAGTGACTTTATGGAGGGCTCAGTGGGTGTGTGACTGACTGTAAGTGAGGGATTATGTGTCTCAGTGAATGTATGGATGAGTGGCGTGGGTATCTGTCTGTCAGTTGATGTCGAAGTGGGTGTATGAGTGGGTTAGTGGATACAAGAATACTATATGGGTGTTTGATTGGTTGTCTACCTCTATGGTTGTCTGGGTGTCTGTGTGTATGTGAGTGAGATGTGTGACTGCCTGTATGGATGAGTGAGTGGGCAAGTCAGTGGTTGTATGGGTTACTAAGTGCATGTGTGAGAAGTTGTATGGGTGAGTGAGTGTCTGTATGGCTGTGTCGGTGATTGAGTGAATGTGTCAGTAGGAGTAACTGGATATGTGAAAGGCAGTAGAGGTGAGTGATGGGGTATATGAGTTAATGAATATGAGAGTGGCTATATAGATGAGTGCGTGCTTCTATCAGTGACTGTATAGGTGAGTGAGTATGTGTTACTATTTGTATGAGTAAGTAACGGTGTGTATGTAACGGTTTGCGTGAGTACATGCCTGTGTGATTGACTGTAAGGGTGAGGTGTCGGAGTAGTTCTATGGTGACTCACTCAGTGTGTGAGTGCCTGTATCGGTGTATGAGTGGATATGTCAATGGCTGTATTAGTGAGTGAGCGGGTGTATGAGTGGCAGTATGGGTGAGCAAGTGGATGTGTGTGTAGATCTATGAATCCGACAGTAAGTACTGGTATGGGTCTGTGAATGGGTTTGTAAATGGTTGTGTGGAAGTGGCAGTGGGTGTGTAAAGGATTCTACAGTGGTGTTAGTGGGTGCATCAGGCATGCTGTAGCTGATGTCATCAGTGATGTCACTGACCATGTCACGAGTGATGTAATATGTGATGTCATAAGCAGTGCATTGCGGGGATGCAAGGTATAGTTAACTCAGCCAACTATAACGGCTGAATTTCTCTGGTTTTATATGAATAAAATCTGACCCTAACTATAACGTCCCTGTAACCTTTGGTTTTTTAGTGAATATATATATATAACAGCCAATCTTTAGTTCTAGTTCGGATTTCCAGAGAAAGGAATTCCTAAGGTTTTTGCTTGCTTATAACTTTGCCACAGTTTGAAGAATCTCTATGGAACTTTGCAGACCTATTGTTTTTTCTGCATTGGTGGATGATGCAAAGTTTTGTAGTGATTTGCGCAGGGGGTGCAAAGAAAAAAAGGGGCTCCACCAATGCATTTTACATAGACGTTGTACTTGCTTGTAGCAGTAAAATAGCTGAATGGATTTTGATAAAAGTTGGCAGAAATCTAGCTTATGGTGTGTGAAGGATCTCTTTTGTTAGCAGATATAATTTTGTTAAGTAGTTCTAAAGTTATGAGGCACTAAAAGAAAATTGTATTTTGGTTCTGCTGGATCCAGAGATAAGCTGGCAGAGCACTCTCAGGGCCACTTTCCAGGGACCATGACCGGAGTGGCACCACTTGGCAGGGTAGGACTCGCAGGTGGCAGAGTCCAGGTGCTGGGTTTAAGGTTGTTGTAACAATCTGTCCCTGAGGCTCTAGTCAGGAGGCCAGTCAACTAGCCCTTAGAGTCACTCTGGGGGTCTTAGGTTCAATGATGCAGGTCCAGTCCTTCTCACCCAGGCTAGAGAGCAGTAGCTCTTTGGTAGCTCAGCACTGCAGGGCAACAGTCCTTTAGAGCAGCAGTCCTTTCAGCAGCACAGCAGTCCTTCTTCCTGACAGAGTCTCCACAGGTCCAGTAGTGGACTGAACAGTTTGCATCTGTGGTTCAATATGTATATGCGGGCCTTCCTTTGTCGTGGAAGACGATTTGAAAGGTTTCCTCTTGAAGTACACAGGCTAGATTAACTACATGAGGTATGCATCCCTTTGTGTGGAGGCAGGACACAGTTTACTCAAGTGTAAGCGGGACTGTGCCCAACTCCGTTCTCCCATCCTACCTGTGAAGGTCCATCCAGGCACTCCTAAGCTCTCTGTTGTGTGTGATTGTCTAGGAGCAATATACAAAGCCCAACTGTCAGCTACACCCAATCATGTGATTAAGAGACAGGCTGCAGGCACTAAATGGTTAAGGCAGGAAAATGGCAACTTTCTAAATGAGGCATTTTCGAAATTGTAATGTAGAATCGGCCTTAACCATGAGAGAGAACTTTTCATTACAATTCCAAAGATCCTAAAGATGAACTGGTGAAGTGCTCCCATTTGGAAACTAGCACGTATTAAATGTAATAAGATAACTCTAATGTTATCCTATGGGAGAGGTACGCCTTGCGTGAAAAATGAATTTGTGAGTTTTGACTACCAGGACATATAAAACTAAAAAGTACATATCCAACTTTAGAAATACATTGCACCCTGCCCTCTGTGCTATCCAGGGCCTACCCTAGGGGTGACTCTTATATATTAACAAGCATTTACAATGCAACGGTTTCACCTTTGAAAAAGTTAGAGCTATTGGCATTGTAAATGACAACATTTTTATTTATGTGTTGGTTTTGAAAACAGATAAATAAATGGTACTGTCATTTACAATGCCAATAGCATAATCTCTCGCAAATGCCACACACAAACACACACACATACATACCTACAGAGCCACACAGAGAGCCACACACACATACAGAGCCACAGACACACACAGCTACAGACACACACACAGCTACAGACACACACACACACACACACACACACACACACACACACTTCATCCACCCGCATTAATATTATTATTTAACGTGACAGGGCTCTGCTGACATTAAACCATGTTTATCTGTTGCTGGTAAGTCCATAATTCTCGTGTGCGTGAGTACCTGTGTCATTATATTCAGAGCATCGCATCCACAGAACACACCCTTCACTTTATACTCTGAGTAGATACACTGCATTCAGGTGAATATATGTGTGAGTGTGTGTGTATATATATATATATATATATATATATATATATATATATATATATATATATATACAATGTAGCGAAACTGACCTTAGAAAGAGCTGTCTTCTTCACCACAGATTGAATGTTATAATGATTTTGCACATGTGATATCTTCAAATTGATTTTACCACACTGCAAGAATTTAACTCCTTGCATCATGGTTTTGGTTAAATATATTTTAATAAAACGCCAAACATATTAAAAACATATTCCATTAAAGCGTATTTGCAAATTGGCAGATGATAATAGGCTATTATCGTTGTATAATATGGGAGCGAGTCTTTTTGACTCACTTGAGCCTTTGCCTCTCTAAGAGGCCTGGTCCCATGCTGCACTCAACAATAGTAATAACAAGTATGTGTATATATATATGTATATCCAAAATGTTGCCTCTGTGAAGAAACAACGAGGGACTCAGCGGGCAGTGCTTCAGGCAAGTATATGTGTGTGTGTATATATATATATATATATATATATATATATATATATATATATATATATGTGCCTTGAGCAATCTAAATGCCTTGACAGTTTTTTACTCGTGTCAATAAGTATTTAAAACTCACTAAGGAGTGCCCTCGTATCCCTGTTATGTGAGCGAATGCATATATATATATATATAAATCACATTTAACAAGCTAAAGTGATGTGCCAACTTTACATATCACTTCCATAATTTATATAGTTTTATAAAGTTCGCCCTTTTAAATAGGAACCTATTTGGCTATATATATATAAACGCTAATGTGTCGCCAAGAATACCGCACAAAAATAATCTGGGACTTAAAAAACAGATATGTGGCATCTTCTAAGGGAAGTACAGGGGCCCAGCAGCAAATAAGAAAGATCCTCAAATTAAATTTCAACAGTCTGACAGAGGACGCACACATTCCCTCTCTGGCTCATAAGCATAGTGACACCTTGCAACCCCCCCCCCCCCCCCCCCACGCCCCCCGCTACGTAGACGGAAACCACACATATGCACAGAGACACACTCAGAAACCTACACAAGCACACACAAAATTACATTCACATACACTGACATATACAGCCACACACGAACATAAAGTCAAACACACAGAGACAAAAACGTACACGGAGAGATCCCGACACACACAAACAGAAACATAACGCATGCGCACGGACCAGACAGAAAAGCAAACAAAGAAAGGGCACAACACACAGACTCACTAGCAGGTAGGCATGGGGCAACACAAAAGTACAGGGAAAACTACAGACAGATAAACACACAAAAAACAAACAGCTATGCACTCACAATACACAAACACCGAAACACACAGGCAGGCACGCACAAAGTAACAGAAACGTACCAAGAGAGATACAGACAGACAGACAGATATGCACTCACAAAACACAGACACACACAGGCAGGTGGGATAGCAGAAACGTACAGAGAGAGATACAGACAGATACACGCAAGAAACAAACAGCTATGCAATAAAAACAAACACAGAGGCGGGCAGGCACGGGGTAACCGAAACGTACAGAAAAAGATACAGACAGACAGACAGATACACGCACAGAAACAAACAGCTATGCACTCACAAAGCACAAACACAGACACACACAGGCAGGCGGGATAACAGAAACGTACAGAGAACGATACAGACAGATACACGCAGAGAAACAAACAGCTATGCACTCACAAAACACAAACACAGACACACACAGGCAGGCGGAATACCAGAAACGTACAGTGAGAGATACAGATACACGCAAGAAACAAACAGCCATGCAATAAAAACAAACACAGAGGCGGGCAGGCACGGGTTAACAGAAACGTATAGAAAAAGATACAGACAGATACACGCACAGAAACTAACAGCTATGCACTCACAAGACACACTGGCAGGCAGGATAACAGCTATGCACTCGAAAAATACAGACACACACTGGCAGGCGGGGTAACAGAAACAGACAGAGAAAGATACAGACAGATACATGCACAGAAACAAACAGCTATGCATTCACAAAACACAAACACGGGGTAACAGAAAAGTACAGAGAAAGATACAGACAGATACATGCAAAGACAACAAGCCGCTCTGATGGACCGAACGCTCTGCAACGTACCAGTAGATGCGAGAAGTCGACGGGCCCCGGCGCCATCTTCAGAGGAATGAAACAAAGCAAACCTTTGCAACAAAAAAAAAACGCCCACCGCCGCAATGCCGTTTACAAAGGGGCGGAGAGGGAAAAAGTTGCCTGAACGCCACGAATCGCCTCGGACAATAACGGATGGCTCTCTCTTCCAATGGCTAGCCTCCATTTATGGAGCTAGCCAATGGAAAAGAGAGGCTGGACAAAGCCACATACTGTTCTCTAAAAATTTCACCTGCGCGAACGCTGCTGCGCAGCGGACGCCAGGCGAAACCAAAAAAGGAAGGTTAGGACCTGGCAAGAAGTTTGTTTTGCCAGTTCAAAATAGTAGTTTAAAACTGCGCACACAGGCTCCATTGGCAAACCTGAGACATGCTTAAAGTGCTACTCAAGTGAATGGCACAATCGGTGCTGTGGACCCGAGCAAATTTTTTGTAGCGTTTGACGACCCTTTGACGAAACACGTGCTGGCTGTTGTGTGCATTATCAAGACTCCACATATGTATCAACAAGTCTTCATGAATGTAGGAAGGTACATCCTGACTATGGTTGCCCCCAACTTCTTGCCCTGTGTTTTAGCTGGTTTTTGACATAGTCGACCTGGGGCCCTGCCAATCAGGACCCCAGGCCTACTGCTCTCTCTGTAAAATGGATTCCATGTACCCTAGGTACATTTCCAATTGGTACTGGGCCACCTTATCAGACCCTGTAACTCAGGGCATAGGTGTACCCAGGGCCTACCAGGGGCTGAAGCATGTATTATGCCACCCCTGGCTGGCCTCCTAAATTTGACACAACTGGCTGCATGACAGCTGGGGCAAAGTCGTGTAATCACCCTTTGCTGTAGATATAGTATACCTATATCTAACCCTAAAAATGGACACACAGATTCCTATCAGTCACTCCTATGGCAGGCCTTAACAATCCTGAAGGCAGAGTGCTTGGAATCGTGTGAGATGGTGCTCTGGCATGAGCTGAGCCTGTCTGCAGCTTGCGGAACCAAGTCCTAATAGCTGTTCCATGATATCGCATACCATATACTCTTAAGTGCATTATAATCCTCGCGGTTAAATGCTATCTTTGGTATTGCTTTATCAAAACATGTCGAGTAAGGTGTCATACGAATTGGAATACTAACCCCTCGCCAATTCTGGCGACGGGGTTAGCATTCCACCCTTCTAGAGGGACACGACATGTATGTAACTGTGAACCCCGGTTAAAGTTAACTGAAGCCTCAGCTCCACAAAATGGATGCTGCCACCACAGACACGAGTCTGACCCCCTGCAGCTGGGAGTCCTTCCAGCGAGGGGAGCCTGGACAAAGGGTTTCCTGTCGAGGGTGGTGCTAGCACCGTCCCAGACAGGGTTTTGTGTATCCTGGGTAGGCAGGGCTTTACAGGAAGGTGACTGCTGAGTGGCACCCCGGTGCTCACTACGCATAGGCCGGTCAGAACCAGTTCCAGGGGCACACCAGCCCCTGGCCTGGGGAAAGTCCGGCATGGGAGAGGGGTGTAACCACCCCCCTCCTAGTCCCACCCATAGGCAGGACCTAGTCACCGGGTCAGCCCAATTTTTTAGTATAAAGATAGGAGCGGGCCCCCTGTTCAAATTAGATCATCTTTGGAATCAAGACACGACTTTCTGCGAAAGGACATCAAGATTTCTTCTTCAAGATTCTCCCTTGTGGCTAAGGAGTAGTCACCCTGCATCAAGCGTGCACCATCCTAAGAACACTGCGGTCTGCTGCAAGTCCTTCCTCCGGAATCCGACGACCCAGCTCGACGAGACCCGGCTTCCCTGGCACCTCTGACCTCTACTCACCTCTACAGCAAAGCTGAGAACTGTGAGTGCGACGAGACCTCGAGGGACCGACGATCGCCAAGACTGCACAACTTCTTTGCAACAAGCCCACCGAGTCTTCCACTGGTGAGTGCTTTGGGGTCCGAGAAGCCCCAACCCTGATCAGCTCCAGCACTTAAGATCAGCCCTCCAGCATCTCCACGATCTGCGTGGGGCCCTTCTGCTTTTGCCTGCTCACCGCGTTGTTTGGCTACTAGCCGGCTGGCTTGTGGCCTTCTTAACGAAGCCCGACGACATCACTGCTGCTGGTCTGGTTGCTCCAGACTGGCCCTTGCTTCCTTCTTCAAGAGAGGCACCCCGGACCCTCCTGGTCCACTCCAGACGCCATTTTGAGTCCACCGCGTGGGCTTGAATTTGCCAAGGCTTTGTTGCCCAATCCTGGGTCCAGCGACGCCGACAGCTTCATCCATCGTGGGACAGCTCGCTCCTCCATCCTGGTCGCCGACAACGCCTCCTGGTCCGTGAGATCTGCGAGCACAGCGTCACCCACTCACCTAGTCGAGGTGACTACCATCCGGTGCCCTCCTGGTGCCACCTGACTACTGGCTAGTAGTCACGAACTTGGTCCCCTCTGCTTTCAGGTGTCATCTGTCTTCAAGATCCAGGCTTGGATCACTTCGAACTCTCTTCACTGGTAGCCTGCCAGCATCTTTCTTCCAGGCTCCTGGTCCGTCTACGAGGATTCCCGACGTCTTTTTAGACATATGCAGCTGCAGCCCCTAGGATAGCTGGTCTATAAGGTTGACTTACAACCAATCATCAATAAGGGTTGTTTGGACTGATACAAAGTGCTCACTAGAATAGTGAACATTATATATCAGGCCAACTTCTCACAATGAACATCTATGAAATAAGAAAATAAAAGACAAAGGACTAATCACTACGAATGTGTGCATATGGACAATTGATTTGAACAAAAAATTCTATTGATATTTGTGAATACTTTTCAAAGTGGTAGGGGTTCTTTTTCTTTTTTCATTTGTTATAATAACAATTGTTGCATTATTGTTATTGTTTGACAGCGTTAGGTGGTCGCTGTCTTTGGTTCCACTTGATGTAATCCATGAACAACTCGTTCTAAATATTTGCTGCGTGGGCTATGCGCTGAGGATACCTCACTACCTGTTCATGTAAAGTGTCATTAGCCACACTAACTGGACTATAAGTTGCGCCTTTACAATGCACTACTTGTACCCTTTCAGATTATATCACTTATAGCATGTAAAATTATAGCATTCATAACAACATTTATAAAATCCTTAATTACATCATTTATGAGAACACGGTGCATGGTAGAGTGGCTAGTGAGTTTTCAGATACTCTGATAGAAAGATATGCCGAAAATGTTTGGAAACTTAGAATGTTGGCACACCGTTTTACAGTGGCAGGGTATGCGATGCCGCACCAATACCTGTGTTCTACACAAAATAAAGGAAACTCCGTTAATGTTTCCAAACCGGCCTCATAAGACGTGCCCACCTCTCAAGACCAGCCACCTTTGGTGGTCCTTAATACAACATATACACTTACAGTAAGAGAGGCACATATATTGAGACGTCTAGATACAATTCTTTGGTTAGTCCATAGGCTAGAGAGAAGTCACAATGCCAGAGGCAAATCATTCTCAGTGTGGTCATAGATCCTTTTATTCATAGTTTTGGATTTATACAAGCAGATTATGCAGCACAGCCAACGCGTGTCGCCCATACGGGCTTCTTCAAGGCGAATTATGATCCAAAATAGTCCTGAAGGGTATTGGCCCGAAAAAAGGATGAAGCTCTGTATCAGATTGTGGTTCAATTCTCAAGAAATCACGGTTGACAAGAGAACTGTATGGTTCATGATTTGTAAAATCAGGAACTGGAGCGCACAGGGTATAGCGCTAAACAGCTGCAGGCCGAGTATGACTGGCACAGCTTCACTTCCGCGTTTCTTTAGAAGGCCTATTTTGGATCATAATTCGCTCTGAAGAAGCCTGCATGGGCGAAACAAGCTGGCTGTGTTGGATAATCTGCTTGTATAAATCCAAAACGATGAATAAAAGTATTTTAGACCACACTGAGAATGATTTGTCTGCTACATTGTGACTTCTCTCTGACCTATGGACTAACCAAAGAATTGTGTCTAGATGTCTCTATATATTTATATATATATGTGCCTCTCTTACTGTGTGTGTAAACTTAGAATGTTAAAGATAAGGAAAGAATAATGAAAGATAATATGAGCATTAACTGTTGTTGACCTAATCTGGTATCACTTGGCAAATGCACTAGAGAGTACATTTAATGCATTGTGCTGGTTTGGTTGGCTAGACACTAATGCAGTCAGAATACAAAAGGTGATGGATGGAATGCTTGAATTAATCACAGCCACTGGTAATTAGTCGGGCTTCATCCCAGTCCATCGTCATTTTGCACACCATGCCACCCCAGTTTGACCCAGCTATATGCAAATAAGTCTGGGCCCTTCTCCATTGAGAACAGTCCAACCCAACTGCCTAGCCAGATCCTCCCTGAACCGGAACACAAGCAGCCCAGTACTGGCTTTGCCCTTATTATGGGCTTATCAGCCAGATATAGCTTGGTTCCAGTGTCGCAGTGTGCACAAGACCAAAGTCTGAACCCAGCTATATGAAAATAAGTCTTGACTCTGCTCCAATGGGAACAGTCCAGCCTGAACTGCCGAACTAATGCAGTTAGGGCTTGATTTAAACGTAGATGGTAACCGAAAATCCTCACATTTATGGAGTACATGCTAAATCTGAGTAGGAATGCACTTGTTATAGAAAATGTCTAAAGCGCACGTACACCATCAGGTCTCTTATCGCTGGTAGAAGTCTGTGTCTATCTGTAAGCTTGGGTAAAAAGCCATGTTTTCAGCTTTTTCCTGAAGCGCATGTAGTCTGTTTCTTGTCTCATAGTGATGGGCAGAGAGTTCCAGAATTGAGGTCCCTGTATTGAGAAACGCGACCCTTCTGTCCGTTTGCGGACAGGAGGGTGTGTAATTTTTCCCTCCAAAATCTCACTGTAATACATAAAATTCAGACATAAATGTCGCATTGGGAAAAAAGTTGTTAATATAATTACCAATAAATAATGCCTTGCCCACAATTAAAGTGCAACACCATGTGGTACCATTGGGACCTTATGCAGGAGGGAGCGGTTCACAAACATGTAGCTTGTGCATCTTCAGATGTTACAGCAGAAAGTCTCATGAGCACAGAGATTGCTAATGATACCATAGGAGTTGAATTTGGACCCCTAAAAGAGGTGTAGAGCATCGTCGGGATTTGTGTCTGAATATGTGTGGCATTTCCACATTTGCCGCAGCCTAAATTGTGACACTTTAATGAAAACCAGCTGGAGTCATAGAATTGGCATTCCAAACAAGGAAATGATGGACGGAGTGCTGAAATGTTTCAGACACTCGCCCCAGTCACAGATCTGGGTTGAATCCATCATTGTTCTTTAGCTCACTTCGCCACCCCAGTTCAGACACAGCTATATGCAAATCAGTCTTGACACTGTGCCTCATGGGAACAGTCCAGCCGGAACTGCCAAGCCATGTCTTCCTAGACCAGAAACAAGCATCCTGGGACCGGTTTCGGGCTTACAGCCCTCATCAGCCAGGCTAGCTTGAATCCAGTGGCAAAGTGAGCAAGGGGCTCACGTCTGGGCATACCTTGCCAACTTAGGCCAACAAAGCAAACACAGGGAGATGATGGATGGAGTGCTAAAACTTTTCAGAAACTCACCCCAGTCACAGATCTGGGTTGAATGCATCATCTTTCTTTATCTTCCTTCGCCACCCCAGTTCAGACACAGCTATATGCAAACCATGCAAGAATTGGCATTGAAACACACCAGAGAGAGCCTCCTCAGTTCACTGGATGAAGACAAAAAACGTGTACTGTTCAAAGTTGTCTCCTCCAGCATGCAACATGGTGGACCATGGCATCATCTTAGAGGCCCTAGAAAATGTAATAGAAATGTTTTGATCCACCCTGATGTGTATCCAATACTTTCTAGCCAATCATAACCAAACAATAAGGATATTAGCAGTGATATCTTCCTCTCGACCAGTGTCTTACTGCGTTCCCCAGGGTTCACCACTCTCTTATCTGTTATTCAACATGTGCTTTTGTGCAGCCCCTAGAACAATACATATCCACTTATAAAATGATGCTGACTCTAATGCACCAACACATAAGTTAAAAACCTGTGTTTCCTCTTCAATGCTGTCCTGTAATTTACAACACCGTGGCTAAAGAGATCAACATGCAGCTAATCATTCAATTGAAATTCTTCCTGCTCCTTGACAGTGAGCCTTGGTCATGGTTGACCTCAATTATAGCAACATCAGCTACTCAGGACTCTGAAAATACATCAGTGATAAGCTTCAAAATGGGCAAGTAAGAATGTGTCTGAAAATATACTAATTGTAACTGGAGGAGAGCTACAAAAAAAACATACTGACTCCTGATCAAATCGAATATCAAGTTCAAAATGGTCTGCAAGCTACACAAAGCTTATTGATATAAAGAAGCAAACTACTTACAGCCAATTGCCCCCTACTATGAACCAACTAAAAACCTCCACCGCACACCACAGTGCTCATTCCATACAGCCTTTTAAATGGCTAAAGAATGAAGGCACAGGGCCTGAACCTATGGGATCACTAGAGCCCACACCTGTCCACTCTAACTACATGTGCTTCACAAAACTGAAGTTGAAGTATTAATATTGGCCTACAACACACAATAAAAGGTGCCACGATGAAGATGTCAGACATGGTCCCGAATTTTGAATACTTGATGGATGCACGCCAGTATTTAAGACCTTAAAATTATTATTTTTTTAAATAAATGTAATTCTGTATTTGTAAAGCACAAACTACTCACCCTTACGGGACTCAAGGCGCTGGGGGCCGTCGTGGAAATTAAGTGAGCTATTGCACAGAGTGCTGGGCTGAACTGCTGCCGGAGATCGAACCGTGAACCCTGTGCTCCGAAGTCAGCTGCCCTGACCGGTGCACCACACCTGTCCACCTTTAGCTCTTTTAAATAACCGCTTGAAACCACAGAATGCTTCCAAATAATAGCTCAATGCAGTCACTGACCCCACCGTGGTAGAGATTTTCCTCTAGCAATATTATGCGTTGATCTGCTCCAGTAGTCATAAGGCGGTCCGCCTGAAGTTCGGCTGTTAGATTACTCAAGGCTCCAGAAGTCATATTTATGGTAGCCTCAACAACACGAACTAACTGTCTAGGGGCGTGGCTAGAGCGCCGATGGTGGAGGTCGCCTGAGCGTTCGGCTCCGCGATCGAGCCGCCTTTAATCCTGGAATCCGAGCGCTGGAGGCTCCCCAACCCACGAGCTACTGTGTGGGAAGGGGCACTGGGTTTAAAGGCAACATCGGAGGGTCCCAGCGGAGCCTGGGTGAGGAGAGCGGAGCCAGGCGAGCTCCGACTGCTCGGTCCGTACCAAGAACAAAATGGCGCCCTCTCCGAGATAGTTTGTTGGGAGCGACCAGCAGACTTGTGGCGCCGGGGATTTGAGCGGATTCCCCCCCCCCCCCTCCATAGCGGGGCGAAAGAAATATCGGCTACCTGGGCGGCTGATGGCGCTTGCTGATTTCCCGCGCGGTGGCTCCGGAGCACGCCTGACGCGCGGCTTCCATCGGAGGTACTGCCCGGCCCCTGGGGCGCTGGGTGCTGCGGTGACGGAGGAGGTGAAAAGGGCCGGCCGGACACCCATCGGACCCCTGATGGGCTCGGCCTCTACCGGGCCGAGACTTGGACGAGTCGTTCCGCCCCTCCGGGCACTGCGGGGCGACCGAGGACCGGAGGACTCTTCTTGTGGTCCCCCAGGGGGACGATTACTGCAGTAGTGTCGGAGCTGGCGCTGGGGTCCCGGGTGTGAGCCTTGCTTAACTCGGCATATAGGCACTTGCTGGCGGCCCCCATTGAAGGTGTGACCCGGGAGGTGCGCAGGGGCCACTGTGGACGCACTGCCAGACTTCTGGGTCCGGAGCAGAGGACTGGAGGCCAAACGTAACGGAGAGGGCGGTCGGCCTGACCCTTGGGGCCTGGTAGGGCCTACGTGGAGGACGGAGAGTGCCTGAAGCGCTAGAGGTGGAGGGGGAGGTCGAGGTCCCAGGAGGAACATTGCAGATCGGTGACGGCCCCTCCCCTTCTCCCCTGCCCGTGTCCAGACCACGGGGGCTGAAGTCATCCTGCGCTTGGACTCCCGGCGGCGCGGTCCACCATAAGGACAATCCACGGAAGGCCCGGGGCACGTGGTGATCCGCTGCGGTGGTCGAGGCGGGCGCCACCGCTAACCGGTCTGAAACCCCCAGTGGATCCTTTACGAAACCGGTAAACGAGCCGTGGAAGCCAAATGAAGCTGGGAGTGGAGAGGGTTTGGTTAGTGCTGTCCTGACCTGACGTCCCCGAGGCACGAGTTGAATTGCCTGGCGGTCGCCCCCCCCCCGCTCCACTCCACCTAAACCTGATCGGAGAGAGGCCGAGGAAGGTATTTATTGAAGTGTGACGACTAACAAACTGAAGTGGGGCTTGTCAAGGCTTGGTTGCTGTTAGCCAGCTTGTGCTCCGCTCACCCGGATCAGTGTTGGACGCCACGGACACCATGGGGAAACCAAAGGGAGCCAAGGGCAACGCGCAGGCTACATCAGACACGGAGATGCCGGACAGAGGCGACCAGTTGGACCCAGAGGCGCCGCGGGACCCGCACCTCCAACACCAACTAGACAAGATCCTGACGGCGATAACGGACACAAGATCGGCGCTCCAACAGGATATAGCACAAGTCGCGACAGGCCTAGGACTACCCAGGGCCGACCACTGTAAGCTCTCGGACAGAGTTAAGGAGGTGGAAAGCTCGATCAGCACTCTGGAACCGACACAAAAATCACTCTCTGCTGCCATGAAAGATGTCTTGGGCCGGATTGACACACTGGAGAAGAGGGCAGAGGACACTGAAGGGCGCAATAGGCGGAACAACATCCGAATAGTGGGGCTGCCAGAAAAAATTGAAGGTGGGGACATGGTTTGTTACCTGGAAGAGTGGCTCCAGACGGTGGTGGCACCCGAGGGATTATCCTCATTCTATACCCTGCAACGGGCGCATTGAGTTACATCCAGGCCGCCGCAGCAGGGCCGCCCCCCGCGCCCAGTGGTTGCGCGGTTGTTACACTACCGGGACAGAGATTTACTTCTTAACAATGCCCGGCTGAACTGTCCCTTCCAGGTGGAGAACAGTAGGGTCAACATCTTCCCGGATTATACCTATGACACTCAGTGTAAGAGAGCCTCTTTCCTAGCGATAAAATGGGAGCTGAGAAGCGAGGGTATACAGTACTCCTCACTGTTCCCGGCGAGGCTCCGAATAATACTGGACGGTACGACTACATTTTTTGACACCCCTGACGACGCGTGTAGCTGGTTGGAACTGTATAGAGCCGGCAAGGACGGCCCTGGATCACTTTTTCCAACAGTACCAGAGGAGAGGCCGCGGCGGAGGTCTAGGAGGATTCGAAGTGGCCGAAGTAGACTTAGGCGGCCTTCATTTCTGGAGACAACAGCGGAGCGGCGAGGGGTTTTGGAGGTGCTGTCCAGTATGTCGGGCTCGCAGGGGACGCCCATAATGGAGGACATGGAGCCTGGCAGAGGGGAAGACCATACGGACATGGAGGAATCTGAGACTGACAGTATACCCCTGCCAACGATCACCCCAGAGACGGCGGAAGGTCTGCTGGATGGGCAAGGATGACTCCGGGTGAGCTGATTCGACAACGGAACGAACAATGGGAGAGATTGTGGTGTTTAACGGGGGGAGGTTGATAGCCTACTGATAGATGGGTTGGGGGTAAGCCCTAAATTGGCCCTGAGTTATTAGAGCTCGGTCGGACATAGGAAGCTCAGGCAGAAGGCAGCTTCCTGCCGGCGCACGACCCCCACATTGCCCTTAAGGCAAACCTGCGGTGGCTACCGTCAGGATATTCTAACTGTTCTTTGGGGAAAGTTTGGATGGGAACTAGATCACGGTCTTTGAGTCCTGTTCCGGGGGGGCGGGGGAGGGGGAGAGATTTGGGGTTGTTATTTTGTTGGGGGGTGGGTACGCCATCGTTGCAGGGCAACTACTATATCTGCCCCAAATAGAGCTCGGGCGGAGGAGAGGGGGCAGAGCATTGTGGGACAATGGTTGAACTATCTAATTTAAAATGTATTACCTGGAATGTACGAGGGCTTCATACTATGACGCGACAACACAAGGTACATGCTTACTTAGTGCTGACAGGAGTGCAAATAGCGCTATTACTGGAAACACACCTCACGAAAGCAGAGGGGTTGGCATTGCAGCGCAGATGGAGGGGACAGTTATACAATACTACATACTCAGCTTATGCTAGAGGCGCGCTGATTTGGATAAGAGCTGGAGTCCCTCTCCAGGTGACCAAACACACGATAGATCAGGACGGGCGGTTTGTGGCCATAGCGGGTAAACTGGGAGGTAAGGACATTAATATTTGCAGCATTTACGCACCTAATGTGCACAAATTGGCCTTCCTCGAGACACTGTCGGGTTCCCTGGCCCACTATCTAGTGGGGCCACTACTGATGGGAGGTGACTTTAACTCAGTGGTGGATACAGCCCTTGATAGGTCGCATCCCCCACTAGCAGATTCCCCAACATGCCGAATAGCCAAGGGTAGACTGGAATGGCAAACAAAATGGGGATTGACTGACATCTGGCGAGCCCAACACCAGCACACCCGAGATTACTCTCATTTCTCGGGCATGCACGAATTACACGTGAGGCTGGATGTGATCTTGTGCTCCGCGGAGCTGGTACCCACGGTCACAAGAGGCGAATATTTGGCGAGGACGATCTCCAACCACAACCATCTACTAGCCGCCCTCAAGTGGTTTCCGGGCGCCTCCTGCGTTCCAACTTAGAGATTGCGCCCTGAAATGTTAGAAGACCCACTATTCCAAAGGGAACTGGGGGAAAGGATCACTAATTATTTCACTGAGAATGAAGGCACGACTGGGGAGAGAGCAACAGAATGTGATGCCTTTAGGGGAGTAGTAAGAGGCTATTGTATAGCTAAGAAGGTGGGGATGCGCAGGGTACTTCTAGACGACCTCGATAAAGCAGATCGTAAACTCCGAGAACTGGAGCTCTTGCGACCCGATCGCCCGAAGCTGCAACAACAGACTGCAGCGGTGAAAGAAGCGGTGGCGGTCGAAGTGGAAAGACTGTGCAGCTTCGACCATAAGGCTTACATAACCAGGTCTCTCGTGGAGGGAGACAAGTCGGGAGCGTTGCTGGCTTGGCTTGCCAACCCCATGAGGCGCAGCTCCCCCACAGTTTCCATGAGCAACACTGAGGGAGTGGAGGTCTATACCCAACCCGAAATTCTCCACAGTTTCACATGCTATTATGAAACTCTCTATCAGAGCAGGCTGATAGCGGATACCGCTCCCATAGATGACTTTTTAGGAGGGCTGCCCATCCCGAAACTAGAACCCGAACAGGCGCAGGACTTGGGTAAAGACATAGAAATAGGGGAAATCCGTAGTGCCATAAAACAAATGGAGGAGGACCATGAGGAGGCCCCTCACCCCATGATATTATCGATCGACCTGGAAAAGGCGTTTGATAGTCTGGAATGGGAGTACCTTCGTAAGGCGCTCAGTTGTTACGGGATAGGAGAGGGCTATCTGCAGTGGACTGCAGTGCTATACGCTTCAGCGATGGCGAGAGTGAAGTCGGGCGCACTAATCTCCCCACATTATCCGGTGGAGAGAGGAACGAGGCAGGGATGCTCGCTGTCGCCATTGCTTTTTGCGTTGGCGGTGGAGCCCCTTGCACTGTCAATCCGCACGGGGGCCCACTATAGAGGGCTGCGGACCCTAACGGGGCAACAATTTATTTCCCTTTATGCCGACGACCTGTTGCTCTTCCTTGAGGATGCTGATGGGGCCTTGGCTGGTGCCGATGCCGTATTGACTACCTTTGGTGAAATATCAGGCCTCAGAGTAAACTGGTCCAAGACATGCCTATTCCCAGTCCGTAAGGGGGAAACCCAACCCACCACACCCAGAGCAATTAGATGGGAACCCAATTGCCTGAAGTATTTAGGGGTCTACATTTATCACAACCCAGCTGGTGTACTAGAGGGTAACATCTCCCGTAGTATCAGAGCGCTGAAGCGCAGCATGTCCTTTTGGGCCACCCTCCCACTGTCGGTGGCGGGACGAATTGCGCTACTTAAGATGGTGGCGCTCCCCAGGCTCCTGTACTATTTCAGGAAGCTCCCGATTTGGATTCCTCCCGCTGTATTTCGGAACTTGAAGTCACTGTTCGTGTCTTTCCTCTGGGGATCGGGCCGTCGCAGAGTGGCGCTTACGACTTGATGAGACCCAAGGCGGAGGGGGAGCTGGGTGTACCTGACTTCGAAGTGTATTACTTAGCAGCCCAATTACAGGTCTATACTCAGGAAATAGCACGGGAATTCCGGGGACCTGAGGATGTGCGGGGACTGGGAATACCTAGACACGTACTCTCCTACATCGCAATGCAGCAGAGACTAGCCCTGTGTGACCTCACACAAGAAGAACGTACAATTAGGTTGTGTTGGAACCGCACACAGCGTAGAGCAGGAGTAAACCACCCCTATACCCCTGAAATACCGTTGGGAATGCTCACAGCATTGCCACATGGTGGGGATTGGTCGCAATTGCAAAATTGGGAGGAGGCAGGGATACAAATAATAGGCGATCTATACGAGGACGGGGCGTTGCTGTTCTTCCAGGCAATTTCGGACCGTTTCGACATACCCAGAGGCAATTTTTTTACTACACGCGGCGATCACGAGGGCAATACAGGCGCACTTTCAAGCTTCATAGAAACTTCTATAAGTCCCGAGATTGATGACTTGTTGTTAGACCTCAGGGGCAGTTTAGTTTGGTTGGTTGGGATATAGGTTATAAAAGAAAAGCAGACACAAGCCGTCTTAATAGCCAGTCATGGCTAGCAATGTACAGTACACACGCACAGTACGGGATTGATACTTGCCGCCCTACCTCCGGGTTGTGGGAGTTTGGCTGGACCCCACTCTCAGCTTTGTTGGCCATACAAAGAGAACTGCGGCCTGCTGTTTTGGTGTTCTTCGGGGGTTAAGACCGGTCCTCAAATTTTTTGATGCCTCGACCAGGCAGTTGGTGATTCAGGCGACGGTGATCTCCCGGCTTGATTACGCCAGCTCTCTTCTGATGGAGGCCAACCAGGCAGAAATCACTCACCTACAGCGTGTTCAAAACGCTGCAGCCAGAGCGGTAGTTGGCCTGCCCAGGTTTTGCTCCGTTTCTAACACTCTACGATCCTTGCACTGGCTGCCGGTCAAGATGAGAATTCATTTTAAGGTCTTATGTCTGGCCTTTAAAATCTTGAAAGGTTCTGCTCCCCAGATCCTTACCAACCTCTTGTCCCTCTATACTCCGACCCGCTCTCTTAGATCCTTTGGCCAAGCTCTCGCTGTGGTCCCCCGGTTTAAGCTTAGCCGAGCCGGGGGCCGATCTTTTCGAGTGAGAGCGGCGGCTATTTGGAACTCTCTCCCTGTAGAGATCTGTTTGTTGGAGGACCTCTCGCTGTTCGGTAAGGCCATTAAAACTTTCTTATTTTAATGTTGTCCTGTAGCTGTGTCCCTTTCTTTAACTCTCTACATTAGCGGTGCTGTGTTCTACCTTGTCGTGCGCCGGGACGCTCCTTTGCTGGAGCATCTGTGCGCATTATAAGTGCCCATAGTATAGCATAGCATAGCATAGCAAATGGCTGTGTAACTAGAATACCATAGACTTGTCGCTACCAACGATGATTGTACAGTTGTTGACCGATGTATATCTGTAAAAGAATATCTGCAATAAAAATATATTTAAAAAATAAACAAAAACACGAACTAACTGTCTAATGTTTCTGCTATTGGCCATTGGGCCCCAGAAAGGAAGGAACCCTTTGAAAAAGTCCCCTCCCTCTTGTCTTGCTGTGTCTTTGGAATCGATAACCCCTCTGCCATATCTATTTCTGTGATGACCTGAAGGAGCAGTGTATGTTGGAGGGAGAAGAAAAGCCACATAACACGTTCCTGAAAAATAGGTGGGGAGCCACGTGTAGGGTCTGTCATGGCAGACAAAGTATGTGTCCTGAGATGGCACGAACGCTGAAGAAATCTGGGATGAATAGATGTATGTATGGGAACAAACACTCTTTTCCTGTTGGTTTTTAAATATTTTGACCATTTATCTGTAAACACAAATTGCCTCGATGAGGTATGGTCAAAATTGGTGGGGATCTCCTTCGTCTAGCCTTATCTGTGAGGCTAGTAACGTAACGAGTCACGTTCCAACCATCATACGCTCGTTTCTCATCAACAGGGATCTTACCACTTTCTGCAATTCTAGCCATAGCCACTATTCCCTTTATCAAAGAACTATGACTAAAATCTGCTCCACCACCATATGGACTAACAAGAGGATGTCGAAGTTGATTCTGGTATGCATTGGAAAACACGGCCAAATAGGCCCAAGCGAAACCTTCGTAAGAAAACGGAAGGGCTAAATATGGCATCCCTTTCTCTGTGTTATGGGGCATGAGTCCACAAACCCAACAGTCAGTAGTATTGACTGCCAGTTGATGCTGATGTAACAGCTGGATGAATGAATTGTTAAAGTATTCTGTTCTCCTAATTTGCTCGTGCTCTGAGAGTGTATGGAACTGATGCGGGGAGGCAGTAGTGGAAAAAGGCAAAGAAACAGAAGTAGGAACAGGTGCTTGCTGCATAGTGTGAACAACCCAACCCACACAAGCCGATAAAATACATGAACATATTAAAATGCACAAGGTTACGCCACATGGACTAAACAACAGTTTCTTAAATTTACTTTTCATTTCTTGCTTTTTATCATTCTTTTCCAATTTAATATCCATCCTCTAAAGCGTTGCTCACTGTAATCTTCCTAGATCACTTAGTTGTGATTATTAGCCATCCTATGACACTGCAAGTCCTGCAGACCTATTGCCACTACTCAGGTAACAGCCTAAGACTCCAACTGTGACCCTGCAACTTGATGGATAGTAAGAAAATGTCTCTTAAAAGTGTAACCAGAAAAAGGAAAAGAAAAAAATGTTTAATTGTTCTTAATCAGTCTAGGTCTCAGGTTGTACCGGGTCTTGTCAGGTACAGTTTGCTCTCGAAACAAAGTGTCTGAGTTTGTTGTGTTCAATCGCAGATGTGATGGTACAGCTTCTTGCAACACGTCGTCGTCTTATTTTTCAGACCTCGTCCGATCCTGACGTGCACTACTGAAAGGTACCAACCGAGGGACCCTTTCGCCCTCACCATCACCTACACCCTTGCAGACCCACTGGTCAAAAGGCAAAGGCAAAGGTACCCTTTTGCAGTGCGCGCCATGGATTCAGTTCTTCTTGCCGACGACCTTTACTGCTGTACGTGTTACCAAAAGAACTTGACGAGGCGGCCCCCAACGAGGTTCCAGATTCTTCTTTCGCTGAAAATTCTTCAGGCAGACCGAGTCTCCAGGTTGGATGGAGTGGCCTGGGTCTGCGGAAGCCTCCGGCAAAGCGTTTTGAACCTGTTGGTGAAGAACACGCAATTTAGTGGTGAGGTCATGCAAGTAGTCAATCAACATAGGAAACGGAATATCATGAGTACTTTTTAGGTCGAGTGACTCCCAACACGTTAGCTGGGCGCCCAAAAACAACCTCGCAGGGGCTGAGTCCTAAGCAAGAGTGTACAGCTGTTCTCGTAGATAGGAGTGCCAAAGGTAAAGCATTGGGCCAAGCAAGACCCGTGCTGGCCTGAATCTTTGCCAGTTTGAGCTTGAGAGTGCCATTATAGCACTCTACCAAGCCTGCTGACTGAGGGTGGTTTGCCGCATGGAATTTCTGCCTAATACCAAGACCCGCACACACCTTCTGCATAATGTGGCCTACTAATTCACTTCCATTGTCACTCCAGACAATTCGCGGCAAACCCAACCTCGGTAAGAATTCCTTTAACCGGGCTTTGGAAGTGGACAAAGCAGTATTGTCCTTTAGGGGGTAGACCTCTATCCATCTGGAAAAGGCACACACCACCACCAGAACATACTTAAGATTGTTGCAACGTTCCATATGAATGTAATCGATTTGTAATACCTCAAAATGATGCGTAGGGAGAGCAAAATGACCTGACGGAGTTGGGGTTCCCTTTCCTGGATTATGCATCAAACAAACGATACAATGTTTACCACATTTTCCGCACATTTAGGGATTCCTTCATTCTGCCATACTGGAGCCAGAAGTTTGCATATCCCTTTTGCACTGATGTGGGCTGGACCATGCGCCATAGTAACTACAGGCAGTACATAGGCGTCTGGTAACAGCCAATGCTGGTGTTCTGACAATTCCGTCCAACACCCTGTCGCGTCCAACATTCCTGTACTTTTTCTCCATTTACTCAATTCCTTCTCTGTAGCCTCTTCTTGAACCATTCTCACACTTTCTATTGTGTCCTCACACATTCCTCCTTCTCTGACCCATCTTGCAGGGCCTGCAACATACATGCGACTTGTAGCATCTCTAGCTGTTTCTTTCGCTACCTCGTCTGCAAAAGCATTCCCGCGACCCACATCATTAGTGATCCTTTTATGTGCACTACACTTTACAATTGCTATCTCGGTAGGCAAAGCAAGTGATTTGAGAAGGTCAATTACCAACTGACCATTCTGTATCTTAGTCCCATGGGAAGTAAAGAATCCTCTTTCCTTCCACAGACGGCCAAAACTGTGAGCCACGCCAAAGGTATACTGGCTATCGGTGTAAACATTCACTCTCTTTCCCATAGCCAACACACACGCTCTCGTCAGGGCAATCAGCTCAGCTGCTTGGGCTGAATTCTGTCTAATGCGTGCTGTCGCCAATACTGTATACAAGGTGGTAACAGCATAGGCTGAAGTCGTCTCGCCATTAGGAAGTTTGAAACGAGACCCATCCACCCATAGGATCCCATCCGGGTCCACGAATGGTGTATCTTTTAAGTCTATTCTGCCTTTCGTTTCCTCCTCTGTACAAAGAAAACAGTCATGTTGTTCTTGGGTGTTTTTCTCTTCTGGAATAGGTAACAATGTTGCTGGATTCAAAGTATTACATCGCTTGATGTGTATATGACTAGCCAAGAGCGCCAGCTCGTACCCAGACAAGTGGGCACTCGTGAGATGTTGTGTTTTCGTTCTGTTCAAAAGAGTATCCACTGCATGTGGTACCATCACAACGAGCGTGTTATCCAGTACCAATCCAGCAGATTGACGAATGGAGATCGCTGCTGCTGCTGCTGTAGCTTTGAGACAACTAGGCAATGCTTTGGCTACTGGATCCAATGTAGCCGACAAATAGGCACATGGCCGCTGTTTGTCTCCAAATTGTTTCGTTAAAACTGACAACGCACAACCTTCTCTTTTATGAACGTAGAGTGTGAAAGGCTTACTGTAATCTGGAGTACCTAACACTGGGGCAGAACACAAGGCAGTACGTAAGTTAGAAAAACTCTTCTGACATTCGTCAGTCCAAGGAAGAGGTTGGGGTGTGTCTTTCAGAGTAAGTGCCAGCAGAGGTTTAGCCAACAAAGAAAAATTTGGAATCCACTGTCTACAATAAGAGGTAATGCCCAGAAAGGCACGCACCTCCCTTTGTGTAGATGGTACAGACATTTGTGCGATTGCTTGAATACGTTCTGGGTCAATCGCCTTCCCTCCTTCGACAAGAGATGACCTAAGTAGGTAACCTCTTGGCGGCAATATTGTAGTTTAGAGGGTGACACCTTGTGATGCAGGTCAGACAAATGATGCAACAGCGAAACAGTCACATTTTTACAAACATCCTCTGAATCAGCAGCAACCAACAAATCATCCACATACTGAATAAGAGTGGCACCTGGAGGCAAAGTGAAAGCATCAAGCTGAGATTTCAAAGCCTGACTTTAAATGGAGGGACTCTCACAATAGCCTTGGGGTGCACATTTGAATCAGAAACTTCGACCTCCGAGAGAGAAGCCAAAAATATCCCTACTCTCTTCAGCAATAGGAATGCTGAGGAAAGCATTTTTGAGGTCAATAACTGAGAAACAGGCAGCTGAAGCAGGTATCATTGTGAGCAAGGCAGTGATATCTGAGACGACAGGAAACTGGGGTACAACAATCTTGTTAACCTCCCGAAGATCAATCACAGAACGATATACAGGAAGCTGAGAAGAATCAGTACGTTTGAGAACAGGACTATTGCAAACATTTCCTCTTGTTTCCTCAACCACACCCTTCTGAACTAAATCATAGAAGATAGCCAACAGAGCTCTTTCACCATCGTTGGAAATTCTATACTGAGGAATGCGTGGTAATTTAACATTAGGCTTGACAGTAACCACATAAGGTGGAATTTGGAGCAGACCAACATCATTCGGACCCATAGCCCAAAGCGTAGCAGGGAGGGAATGCAATTCGGGTGGGAGTTGGTCCTTAGACAAATACATAGGAGAAACCAATTTCTTACCTAAAGTAAGATGTACTCCAGAGGGGGAACAATACAATGTTGCATGAAGACGTTTCAATAATTCCAAACCCAGCAAATTCTCGCCGCAGCCAGTCGTTAAAATGAGCGGGGCCTCCAAATCATAAGGACCAATTGAGATAGGCAAAGGGCAAGAAACCGGGTTACGAACTCGGGCGCCAGAGAATCCTACAGAAACGTTTGTTAAGCCAGAGAAAGGTGGCCCAGGGAGTTTGGAGTGAATGATAGAACTTCCCATTGCACCAGTATCCCAAAAAAATGGCTCTGAAATACCCAATGCAACAACTTCAACATAAGGCCCATTCTGATCCACTGGAACTGATACGACTCCCTTGCTTTGTCCATGGCTGTCCTAACTAGTGTGAAAATCCTGATTCTCACTTTCAACACAATAGTCGTCATTGTAATATTGTGCAGACTGAGTATTCTGCTGGTCAAAATAATTCATAGAATGCTGAGGGGGAAAGGAACGCTGTCCCTGAGACAACGCACCTCGCCCTCTACCCCTGGGTGCTGATTAAAAACCACCACGGCCTCGCGGCCCTGGCAATCCACCATTACGCTGCAATAAAACCAGACCGCTATTCTTAAAATGACCTTCCTCTTTACAATAGGCACATTGATTAGGACCTAGCAGAGGTCGCGGAACAGAGGGTTCAGGTTTCTGTAACAACCTCTGAAACTGGGGAGGCTATTGAAATTGGCACTGAGCAGAATGAGGGGGATAAGCCTGTTGCAAAAGAATCTTCGTTTTTAATTCTTTAGTCTTTTTCTCGAGTTTATCCTTTTCCTCCTTATCCCTATTCTCGTAATACTGAGCAGTGGCTTATATCTGGGCAGACGAAGAAACAGCCCACGAACTTTTGGAGTCTTTCAATTTATGCGAAAATTCTGGAAATAAACTAAATACAAATTTAACCACGAATAATCGCTGTCCACCCTCAGTACCCATATCTTGACCACTGTGGTCGATGAAAGTCTCCTCGAAACGGGTAAAGAAATCGGAGACACTCTCATCTTTCTTCTGTTTACACGCAGCTAACTTATCCCAGTTAACACGTAAGGCAGGCATCATAGTTTTCATTAAAGTGATGATCCTACCGCGCAATTGTGCAATCAAATCATCGGGTTTAGCACCACCTACCTGTGCTGCATCCGTGGCAGTTATAGCAGCCCAATTACCACCTAAAGCTTGGTCGTGGTCCTCCCTAAGAATCCGAGCCCATAACGCTTGTGGGACTACATTTCCCATCAGCATATCAATATCGGCCAAATTCATGATACACGCATCAACAGTCTGGGACAGCTCTTTATAATACCCAGCGGGATTTTTACGAGGGTCCGGTAAAGACTGTTTAAGTGCCAAAACTTCAGATCGTTTCCAGGGGACATGTACCCATATATGCTGGAAATTAGCAGGGACACGCAGAATATTGCCTGCCTGTGGACCCGCTTCTCTCCATACTGGAGGAACTTCTCTCATAGGATAATGTTTCACTTTCTGTCTAACTGCAGGATCAGGTTCAAGAAAAGCCTGAGAAGAAAATAAAGACCTGAAAGTGACAAGTGTCCTTACGGCGTCCTCAACTTCAGAACCCACAATAAGTCCTTTATCAAATTTAGCCTGTACGTCTAACAGACCCTGGGGAGCTAAACTTAAACCCAAATCCTCCCAGCCTTTGACAAGAGTGTCACACATAACATTAAAAACACATCTCTGCGTGGGCGCATTCCACTGGTGAAAGGTGCTCATGATATCGTGCACGCTATACTGTGGACCACTCATGGTCCATTTGTGAGCAAGAGGGTCCAACACAATTCGCTCGTCGGGACCTGGGAGTTGACTACAGGATTGCCTTCGAGAAAGAGCAGGAGTCAGGTTAAAAGACCCACAGAGGGGGGAGACAAGGCCAGAAACAGTATCGACCAATCATTTACGAGCTGTGGGAGAATCGGACAGTAAAACGGGAGACAAGGTATTAAGCAAAGCAGGAGAGGGGCTGACGGTTACAAGAGAAACCGGGGGTAAAGGAGACTAAAGTACAGGAGTCCGAGGGACAGGAGTCGGTGGCAAAGGAGGCGGGGTGGCAATACTGGAAGGGAAAATTGTTGAAGAGCCAGGACAAATGGCGGAACGACAAGTGGCTGGACAAGTGGAAACAATGGGGGTGCATTAGCACCTTGTACATAGGGCGGAGGTAATCTCAACAAATGGAACATTGAGGGATCTTAGTCAAGATCATTACTCTGTAGAGAAGTAGGCAACACAGGGTAACATCTATCTATTGCCATACAATGCTGTCTTTCTGAGACTTCAATCGCCTGATCAATCTCATTATCTTTAAACTGCTGGGCAGCCTGTATAATTGTCATACCTTTCTCCTTCTTATCTCTTTTTGCCTGCTTAATTTCTCTCTGTTTGGCTTCCTTACGCCAGAGGCGGAAAGAGTCAAACTTTGCCGGCCGGGCTTTTCTTTTGAACAAAATTGCTTCTAGATTGTCTAATATGTCAGGCTCAAAGCTACCATTTTGTGGCCACTGCAGAACACCATCTTTCTTTGTGTATCGCATCCATGCCTCGTTAAAGGTAATGGGGCCAACACCATGTTTCGAATAGAGCTCATAAGTGGGAGTTCCAACTGGAGGAATTGGACAAGAGTCCTCCAGCCGGGAATCCCTATTGCAACCAAGACAACAAAGCTTCCTAAACTTGCTAAAACCAGGCATCTTTAATTCAATGGTCTGCTTACAAACCTCAAGGGGTTAGAGCAAATAGCACAGCACAAACGTACTCACCCCTTAGCTTCAGCTATTGCAATGGTTGAATAACAAACCCAAAAACCAAAACAAAGAAGTAGGCGCTACCCACGAATACTTAACTAAGTGTTCTCTCATCCCAACAGAGGTCCGTCTAATGTCTCGCAATACCAGTCATCACCAAAGGGACCAAGGAAGGGCGGCAGTCAGGGCTGCAGTTGTCAGCAGCCAGCGGAAAGGATTAGCCGCGCTGCAAAAGACCTTCGGTCCACTTCGACATGCAGGGGTCGCTTGACGTGGTTCGCGATTCCTCCGGAATTTTCTTGCGAGGCTCCTCACGACCCTCGGGCTGAACCGCTACCTCTGAAGCCGCCCGACGTTGGGCGCCAGTTGAAGAACCGGGCTTTATGGGCTTGGTGGTGCAGGGCACGCCTTAAATCTCCGAGTTCACCTGCCTTGTCGGACAGAGACACGAGACACTCTGTTAGGTGTAGAAAACCAGGATTATTAGCTGCAGCTAAGCACAGTTGTCCCAGAAGTACAGAGTAGGTTCTTAGGAGACTGCCACTTTATTCCGTGGCGCACAATGTTTTATAGCACACATATTTACAACGTATACTCCCAATACATACAAGGCTAGCCAATGGGAAAAGTTGAAAAGCAAGCTATCAAGTGTCTCAAATACACCCTTCTTTCAGACCCTGTGTCAACCCTCCCCACAAGTTAATCAGTGCTAGTGCCTACAATCCAATTTGCAGGTGGCAGGATGTATTTGTGTGCCTCAAAGGATAGTTGTGTAACAAGAGAATACACAGAGAGAATAGCGAAGGCCAGTCGGATAAGATAAAGTAAGGAAAGAATAGGGAGAGCCAAACAGTCAGTCGAGACAGGGATCAATCAACCTAGACATGGATTAGTGGACTCGGCCAGACCCTGACATCAGTTTCGTAGACAAGGGCAGGGGGTTACTTTTTAACAGAAGAGACACGTAGCAGCTGGAAAAGTCAAAAACACATCGTTCGCCATGCTGCCTGAGTGAGGGCAACACAAAATGGCGGCCGAATACAGGACGAAGTCGAAAACCGAAGAACCTCACCTTGAAATGTGCTTTATCAACAGTGTCAACGCGTTTCTATGGCTCCAATAACTTCACGCCATCTTTATCAAGACAACGTATTTTCTGTCTCTGTGATTATAGTAATTGTATATTCTTTGACCCTTATATTGTAGTAATTTCTGCAGTATCTTGTTTACTGGGATTTTTTTATTAAAAGTACTCGTTCTTCCATTTTTGCCAATGCATAAAGGTTATTTGAATTCCTTTAGTGCTGTCCCTCTCCTCTGATCTATTAGTCCTTGCGTGCTCGTCTTTCGCATGAAAACGTAGTTTAGGGTCTTATCAGAAGTGTTGCACAGTGTCTAAAATAGTAGCTGTGAAATCACACGGTACACTCCTCTTTAAAATAGTCCCCCGCTTGCTTAATATTGTGGGCTTCGGACTTGAGTCTTTGTCAGCTGCCCTGTTTCGGGTCCTTTTAGTTTCTTATTTCAAATATATTTCTCTCGTACTGCCGAGTGCCGGGATACAACTTTACCCAAATGTGCTGAGCTGGCACTCCAGTTCCCGCTGTGACCTCACTCCATTTCTCTGATCATGTTTCTCACACATCCGATTGTTGTGTACTAAAAGTCAAAAGCAAACACATCCTTCCTGCAAAGGAAATGCTAACCATTGATGGATCATTCTAAAAAAATAGCCACAATGAAAACATTGGAACATTTAGACGCACAAAAGGGGTCGCCATATTGCAATGCCCTCCTTTGCTGACCATGAGCTGCAGGCCTAGCATATAAAAAATACGAGGCTCCCAATATTCCAAAGAACAAGGGAATAAAGATCATAATAAACAGTGTTTCCTTAGGAATCATAAAAACTGTGATTACTATATATGATACAATTTGCCCAATAACAGTGTCTGATAATGACTGTCCATATACTCACCAAACAAAAAAAGGCAGGTGCTCAAAGGCGCTGCAGTGTAAGTACGAATTTGTGAGCCAAACCTAAACCAACATATACTGCATCTGCAATTTTTACTCTATGTACAGTGGTCTATACCAAGAGGACAAACAGATTCCTTAGGAACCCAATGATACAGACACTTGGATTAACACAATCCAACAATCAATGACACCGGTGGAACCAGATAAGTCCACGTTTGAATCCCTTTAACTGAGTCACCCAGGAGACTTCCTCAGGACAACAAAGAGATGGTACCAACCTAACTGAACAAATCCAGTTTGTCTAAGTAAGTCTTTACATAGCCTGGGGAAAGACTTTAAAAATGCTGTATTACAGGCTCGCTGATGAATGTTATTTAAGGCTCAGAAAGCACCGCAGGCCTCCGGGCTAATCGTTACCTCTGTGAGCCACGATGGGAGACTAACTCATTGAGTAGCCCATCCTCTTGAGATTTTGTGATGGCCTTGTGAACATAGAGCTTGCTAGGTCTTAGTATTATAGGTTCATTGTGTGACGGGGCTTTGAACACATTCAGCCTATCACACTTCTAAGTAATTATAAACTGACCAAACGCAAACCTCTGGTTACCAAAGGAACATTTGCAATAAGCATCTTGCTTGTATGGAGCTTTATTTTTTCTGATCTTGTGGACAATGACAGGAGAACCATCTGTAGTCACTCTCAGCAGTATTGAGTATTACAGTGGGGGTTGATAAATATAGTTCAGCTTTGGTAGGCGATAAACTGATGTTTCCTCAATGGGAATTTGAATGTGCATTTTTAGAAATGGGGACCTCTAGTTGGTAGAGGTTTGCACCTTGCCCAAGTAGGGACCCTTGGTTCTAATGAGGATAAGGAAGTTACACACTTTAGATAACCCATTGGTTGCTTGGCACGAGCAAACAGGCCATCACAAAGGCAATGTGTAGAGTATTTGCACCTAGACACAGAGTAACACAGTGAAAACACTACAAATGGACACCACACCTGTTTAGAAAAATAAAGTATCTTTAACTACACCAAACAAGATGAAAACGGCAAAAATCCAACATACACAATTCAAGATATGACTTTTAAAAGGTTTCAAGCAATCCTGCCCATAGAAAACTATAGATGCATGACTTTTACACAAAGTATCGCAAATGTGTCAAAATTCACAAAGCTAAAAAGCTGCAGACTAGGGAAACTTTGGAAAATACAGTGCTGCTTCCATTTCCGATTCCTTGGGGAGACAATGCGACAGTTCTGCTGCACGCAGGAGAAGTGATGTGTTGAATCCGGACTGCAGGGGCAAGTGATGCGTCGCTTCCAAGTCTGTTCTGGTCTGCGGGCGATGTGTGGAAAACTTGCCGACCAGGTTCGATGCATGGAAATCCAGGATGCGCTGGAGGTTGAGGAAGCAGCAAACAGACCCTGCATCGGTTCCTTCAGCTGTGGTCCCACAATGCATCGATTTCTTTTAGACGCACAGCAGGGCCTGCGATGGAGTCAGTTTGGTGATCTCGGACTTTGGAGATCGATTCACAGGACTCGGCGTGCAGCGGATGTTTCAGCAGCTGGCAGGCGCAGTGTCAATTCTTTGGCCACATGGCAGCAAATTGTGGTATCTTCTCATGCTCTGCTGTGCTGCGTCGGAAAAACTGGAAGGGTGATGCATCAATTTTCTTAGTTTCTTCAAGCTCTTTCGGCTCCCAGCAACAGAACAACCTCCAAAGGCAAAGAACCGGAACTTGCACTTCCTGGCAGGTCAGAACTGCCAGCAGTGGAGTTCAAGGAATGCTGGTGGTGAAGTCTTTTTGTGCCAGAGACTTCGGAACAAGAGGCAAGCACATACAAGTCCTTGGAGATTCTTCACAAGCAGGTTCACAGCAAAGTTCCAGTTTTTGTCCTCTCCTTGGCAGAAACAGCAACTGCAGGCCAACCCAGCAAAGCAACACACAGCAAAGGGACAGTACTCCTCCTTACAGCTCTTCTCCTAGGCAAAGGTTACTCTTATCTCCAGAAGTGATCTAAAGTTCTGGGGTTACAGTTCAAATATTAATGCCCCATTTTTTTCTTTTTAGACTTTTTCAAAAGTTTCTGAAATCAGTAAAACACAGTTATGTCCTCCCTGGTATAGCTTTACTACAGGAGGGTGAGACCGCATTGTGCAGAGCAGACACGGCCTATATAGGTGCTAGTGAAAAATCCTCCGACCCTTCTAAATGCAAAAATGTCTTTTCAGCTGGGCTATGAGGCATCCAGGAAATGCAGGGCACACTTCCACCCCCCCTTGTGACTGTCTAGAGTGAATGCACATCCCCAGCTCCTGTCACTCCAAAACCAGACAGTGAATACACAAACAGGCAGAAGCACACTGGATGGTTAAACAAGAAAATGCCCACTTTCTAAAAGTACAAAAATAACACACATGCCAAGACTGACCCTCTTTCAAATGCTACACTTCATTTCACACACTTTAATCAATAACAGTGGTCACTATGTTAATAAATTACCCATCATTTTATAGTTTTAATGAACCTTTTCCCAGCAAATTAGGAAGCATTTGGAATGTTCTAGAATTACTAGAGGGTATATATTATTTGCCCTGTATGTTTGCTCCGGATTATGTTTGAAATATGAACTGATGTATTGATGTATCTAATTCATGTTGAAACGAAAATCGATGTATTGATGTATCTAATGTAAGTTGTTCTATATGTTTTAATGTTATATAATTTATGCTTTGTATTTATTGCTATGTATGTATTAATGTTGGTGGGAGGAACATTTGACAATTTGTATGGTTCTCTGTGTGTGACAAAAAGGTTCATTAAAATGATAAAATTATAAAATGATGGTCAATTTATTAACTTAGTAACCACTGTTATTAATTATAGTGTGTGAAACGAAGTGTAGAGTTTTTAAAGAGGGTCAGTCTTTGCATTTGTGTGATTTTTGTATTTTGAGGTGGCTCAGCCATTCAGACGATAAAAGCCCAACCCCTTTGTTTGTTGCACTTTCTAAAAGTGGCATTTTCAAGAACACAATTTTAAATACACCGTTACTAAAGGGTGTGTTATTAAATTCTGAGTTCAGAGAGCCTAAACTCCATTTCTCCCTCTTGTCCCAGTGGAAAGTTACACTTGTGAGATGTTACAAGGCAGCTCCCATGTTAAGCTATGAGACAGACAGCCTTTCAATAGTGAAAAACGAAATACTTAGAATTTCGCTACCAGGATATTTAAAACACACCTGTACAGGTCCTACCTTTCCCACACACTGCACCCTGTGCATGGGGGTACCTTGGGCCTACATGAGGGGTGCCTTACATGTAAGAAAAGGGAAGGTTAAGGCACTTGCCAGGTCAACATGGCAGTTACAAACTGTGCGTGCAGACAATGCAATGGCAGGTCTGATATGCATTTACAGGGCTACTCATGTAGGCGGCACAACCAGTGCTGCAAGCCCACTAGTAGCGTCTGACTTCAGGCCCTGGGCACACACAGTGTAGTTTAATAGGGATTTACCAGTACATCAACTATACCAATCATGGATAACCAATAATAATCACAATTTACACAGGGAGCACTTACACTTTGACACTGATCAGTAGTGGCAAAGTCCCCAAAGCATCTAAGCCAGCAAAAACAAAATCCAGTACACAGTAAAAAAATGCAGGCGGTAGAGGCAAAAGGTCTGGGGAAACCACCCCAAGGATACCAAGTATAATATGCATCTTCTACCTTGTGGCTGATGTTGTGCTGGAAGGTGCTTCACTTGCTCAGGAAGATATCTCTGGCACAATGGATGAGTAACCTCTTCAGGGTCGAAATTAGCTCTTTCACCCTCTTGCATGCGAGTTGTAACCCAAGCAATATTCAATAACCACAATGCAATGGACATTCCTAGGCATTTAATATAGGAGCCACACAACCATAACTTTATAGACCCCACTCGAGATAAAGAAATCAGACTGGAGAAAACATACATCAAAGTTACATTGCTTTATTAGCTCATTCTGTTCCATTTACCATGCTTACAGAGTTGTAGTTAAAGTTCATTTTAGATCAAATCAACAATAATTTTATTTCAGAACAAGATCAAATCTGCATCATGTCTTCAGGGTACAATGCGTTCCGGTTCTTACTCTCATCTATTCCTAACAAACTTCTATCTTTAGAAACCAACAGTTACATTCTGCACCCCATCAGTGCTCCTTTTTCTGGGGCATTGAAAATGAGGTAAGCCTATACATCAAGACATTGTACCAAGCTATAAAATTATAAAGTTGCTGAAGATATGCGTATATTTCCCTCATTGTGCAGACATTGGCATTTTTCAAAATGAGCCTTAACCCAAGTCTCTTTTAAAAGAAATCTTTTGATCAAATGTTTTGATTACAGCAAATTAGATAGAAATGGGTGATTGACGTTCACAGAGAGAGCTCAAATGGGTAGTACAGTTTCAGCAAATAAAACCGGGTCACCACAGACAAAAAACTAAACACCCCTCCCATCTCTACTCCAAATTAGCTTCTCCCAGTAATAAAAACAGTGCCAGCTAGCATTGCCTATTAGAAGGCTTCTGCCCTTTGTATGCGCAACAACGGTATTCCACCTTAATATTAACTACAGATCACTGAGCTACCAAAATATTGTGGCTAAAATATTCAGGTTCAAAATATCAAGAAGGTAAGTGCATATAGGTAAATATGGATTTACAATTATTAACTCCACATCTGAAATACATATTTTGACAACACTAGTGTCTCAACAAACAGAACCAAATTTATATCCGTGAAATAACAAGTGATTTAAACATTGACCTCTCATACCAGTGGTGTAAACAAATTAAGTGGGCCCCCCTGCAAAGTATATGGAGGGGGACGCTCATGCTCCGGACGCAGTCAGGAGCTCTAGGCACTCCCATGCACAGTGCTGGAGCTCAGGGCCCCGCACTGCAGGGACTATTGTGACGCCACTGTCTCATAAGTCTCAAGGAATCTCTTTGACATTATAAATCCAATAAAGAAATTGATTCGAAGTATGTAGCCAAGGCAGACCAGAGAGGGTAAGAAGTCCCACCTACAAGTAGGACAATATCACACCTCACACAGTTTCAAAGAAGTTGTAATGGTGAACAATAACCAAAGTCTCTCCATGGCCCTTAATTTCCATAGTCAAGTGGCATTGTAATAGGGAGGAAAGGTCTTCTTCCTTTGAGAGGCCAGTGTTATTTTCGCAGGGCCACATAACTAATCTGTCTCATTTCAAATGATGCTCAAAAAGATGAGAATGTAGTGCTAACAAAACATAAGCAATATCAGAAGGTAAAGGATAACCAGTAATTGCTTCATAGCTCCCACAGCTTCCCCCGAAATCAGCCTGAAATAGGGGCAGTCCCAGCATATAGTAAAATTACCTAGAGGTTCACACCGCCTACAACGGAGTGCACTAGCCGGCCGGGTCTGGTGACTTAGTGGACTAATGCATCCACTGCAGGAGCCTGTGCTCAACCTCATGGTCATAGGTTCAATTTGTGGCAGATGCACTCAGCCTTTTGTCCTTTCTGAGGTCGTTAAAAGAGTACCAAATGGTTGGTGGATGTGAGAGAATAATTGCTTTTGCTTCCAGGGTGTTGAAGGTCCCAGAGTCTAATTACTCAACCATTGAAAGAGAAGCCTTAGCGTGCTATAAATCATTTAAAATTCTTTCTGTGGGGAATCCCCTTCACCTTGAGGACCGACCACAAGCCACTAATTCCATTATTCTCCACAAAGAACATCGAGAGGGCCACTCCACGCATTTCTAAATGGGTTTTGGCATTGCAAGGTTACAATTTCACCATGTGTTATGTGGCCAGTGAGAAGAACACTATAGCAGACTGCATGTTAAGATTGCCGGTACAGGGTGAGGACAACTTGTGCAGCCCACCAGAAGAGGTTATTCTCGCTGTAGAACACCCGGCCATTAGTAAAGAGGAGTGGGAGAGAATCTCAAAAGGACCAGGTGTTAAGGGAATTGAGGAGATTGATTGAGGAAGGGTGGCCTGAGAATAACAGTGAGCTATCAGAAAACCTCAAACCATATTGGGCAGTGAGAAATGAGTTGTCTAACATGAATGGTCAAGTGTGCAGAGGAAATAAAGTCATTCCTCTCGGCAACATGAAGGATAGGATTATAGCATTAGCACATGAAGGTCATCCAGGGAGAAGCATGACCAAGAGTAAAATCAGACAACATTATTGGTTCCCTAAGATGGATGGGTTGGTGGAAATCATTGTAAAGGAGTAACGGACTGTGAGGCATGTGGAAGGTGTGACAAATCCAAGGTAATACACAAAGCACCACTCATTCCAGTGGGGGTACCGACTAAACCATGGGACAAGTTGGAAATTGATATAATTGGTCCCTTGAACCTACTAAATACCAACCAGAGGTTTATGTTCGTAATCATTGATTATCACTCTCATTGGATCAGTACCAAATCTGTACCTTCAATAACTACACAAGATTTAATTGAGTTTTTGCAGGAGGTGTTCGCAGCAGAAGGAATACCGAGCAGATAACGGGGTTCAATTTACGTCAGAGGTAATGAAAAAATTCTTAGCAGAGTTGGCCATCTCACATACAAGAACTCCTTTTTACTGTCCAAAAGCAAATGGAATGGTAGAAAAGGCAAATAGAATGTTCAAATGGCTGTTACAATGCATGAACCTGTTGAGGAAGCAGTAAGGAAAACACTATGGTCTTATCATTCTTCCCCTAATGCAGTGACAGGAGTATCTCCTTTTGTATCCCTTAAAGGGAGGAACCCAGGATCTAAGCTCAACCCAAACTGGTTAAATGGTGGTGTTACGGTGTGGGTGGATAAAGACTCTGTGAGAGAAAAGGTAGATCTACATCAAGCGGAGTATAAAACCAGGTACGACCAGAAGTGGGGCACCACTAGCAGGAAGTTCCATGTTGGACAATGGGTAGTAGTCAAAAGACCTGTTATAGGACGTGCGAAAGTGTCCTCCTTCTCCAAACCAGCGAGAATACGGAGGGTGAACAATAACTCAGTGGTTCTGGAAGATGGAAGCACATGGAGCATAGACAATGTAAGTGGCTGCCCCGATGTGTGTGTTCCAATGCCCGGTGGTAAGGAAAACCAAGATGAGGCTCTTCCGGATGTTCAAGCAGCCAGAGAAACCAGGGTGCATCAGCCACCAGGTTGGCAAAAGGACTATGTAAAATAGAGCTATGTCAGTATACTTTTCCTCCCCCGGAGGATTGTTCTTCAATTGTTGTTTATTCCTTACAGAGGGAGATGTGTTGTAATGTCCCTTAGTTATTTCACTTGAGTTGTGGTATGCCCCAATCACCCCTTCTCCTGAGTGTACTGTTAAACTGGCCCATGGAATGTTGGTAGGGCGTTCGTGTTAGAACGTTGTGTGAGGCTGGCAGCGGAGAGACCAAGACGTGAATAAAGCTGCTCTACTTCACTCTCCTGTGTGGCAGTAATTATTCCAACACATCTGTTATTCAGTTCCAAGATACCCCTCTGGGAGTGAACGTGTGCTTTACAAACACACACGTTATGTTATGTAGAGCTTATTTAATACCGGTCAAAGGCAACTTTGTAATGAATCTTCAGCTTTTCCCAGGATGCAATTGGTTCCCTTCCACCCACAGTGTTTTTGCAGTCAGATGGTGCCAACAGAAAAATAACGAGTCTCCCCTATGCCAACATGCGTAGGGTTGCTTACGACAAAGTCATAAATTGGAACGAGATACGTTTCTACGGTTAATCTAGGCTTGTGGCTAGCTAGATTTTGGTTTTTCATAACCCTATTAAAACTTAAAAAGGGAAGTTACCAGATGTATAAAATTGTTAGAAAAATGTAAATGAAGTCAGTGCAGCATCCAAAGGATTTGGAAGCCCGTGCATATGATCATAGGAACAGTAGTCTGAGGTGATAGTCTCAGACTCTCGTAAGCAAAAATACAGAAGTGGCGGAGCGCATTGGAGCTTGTTTGGGAAGGAGGATGGAGATGGGCTTGGACATAGGGGAAAATAGGAAGAAAGAGTTGATGACAGTTTTCAAATATATCTTTTTCCAGGTTTTTCCATACATTTTCTAGAAAGAGTTTTAGCCATATATCCTCTCCCACCCTGCAGTATGATATTTCTCTCTCTCTGGGGACATTGGTTTACAATATTCTCTTAGAATCAGAGGCTTCGCTGGAGACTGGTGTTGTAATAATAATATTGTATTGTTGTCAAAGAAAAAATACATTGAAAACAGGTAATCTTACTATACGTCTTTCCCCATTGTCCCTTTGTCTCCGTTTGTCACCATCCTGTATTCTCTACACCTTCTCTGGAATCTATGTTTTTCATGTTGTGTCTCTTACTGAAAATGGAAGGGGGAAAAAACTGAATAAACTCTGAATGCCCCCGCTAAAGATTGCGATGAAGATCTCTTCTTCTCCTTTCACCTGAACAACAAGCATTACCTGCATCCTACACTGTAAAGTGATGGTTTCACACTTACTAGGATCTGACGTGTTGTTGTTGTCGTCCAACATCTGAATTTTTTCTTTTACCACACATCCTAGTATTGTAGGGTAATGGGTTTTTTCTGATGGGATTGGTCTTTTTCCCCACATCTTCCTAAAGACAGCTGGCATTTTCTACTATGGAATACATACAGTGGTCTCCTCCAGAAGATTTGTAGTTCATTGTGGGGCTGAGGTGGAATACTGAGCGGGGAGAGGGTGGGCTGTAGCAGGGATCATTCATGGTAGCATCTCCTACTCAAACTCTCTATTGTGGATATAATGACATACATCATCGCATGGATCATGTTCTACTTGTCTCCACGCAATTTGCTCAAACAACTCGGTCTAACCCTTGCCATTAGGAATTGATATATATCTTAAAAAAATTACTTCCTGCCATATTTATACATGCAGCTGGTAGTCCACTTTTTACCTGTTCTTCACCTGACCTTGTGCTCCAAATTGGCAGCTCAGTAACTGGGCAGTGTTTCTGCACCATAGGTCGTATTAAAGCACGTTGCTGGTAGATGATCAATCTGCAAGTATAAGAAGGCCCACCACTTGCCTAGATTGCAAAGGTAGGAGAGATAAGCAGGAAACAATTGGGTGTGTCCATGTTCCTTCCTTTCTTACATGGTCAGAAGGCAGTGGCAGTTACGAAGGTTTCTTTGTGGTAGCACAGCTGCATTGCAGTATGCACAGGAGTGCTGAAGCGGCATGTAGCACCAATTTTACAACTGTGTGAGAAATCAGGACTGTGACAAATTCTTCTATATCTGACTCTCAAATAAAAAACCTTTGATGTGGAAAGTGTAGAATTGCAGCTTAGTGGTATCTCCTGCCGACTCAGTCAATTTATTTTTGGTACGCTTTTTAGGGAGTCCAGTAGACTTCTGTTACCTCCATCTAATGTCCCGATTCCTAGTTGTGGACAAATAATAGGGCACTCTCTATCCATCACTAAAATATTCAGCAACATGGCTGCTTAACTTTTGGATTCTTGGAGGCATCTTTTTTTTTTTTATCTGTTTGTTGATTTTTTTTCACAACAAAAATAGGCATACACTGAAATAACTTGACAGCATCCATTACGTGGTATCCAGCAAAATATGCAATACAATAATACGAATAGGCACTCACAGCCATCCTCATATGCGAATGAGTGCATGCATGCACAATATCATTTAACAGGCAATGTCACTGACATCCAGATAAAAAACATCAAAGCAAATTATATTAAGCAGCCCAGCCCAATAATGCCACTCCCACTTGCTACCCCCCGTCTCTAACCCACAGCCACGTAGTATGCTATCATTTAGCATTTCACAGACCTCCAGAAGACCCCACTCAAACCACAAGATATCAAATAGTAGTGGATAACAAGTCATTCAATTCACCGATGTAATCTGACCACTGTTCCATAGATTACATCTTCCATCTCGAGCCCATGCTTCAGATCTAATGGATAGCTCTGCTGAAGCCCAGTGGACCACATCCGTCTTCCATGCCGAAAGCAAGGGAGCAGACGCTGTCTTCCAAGACATGGCTATATGCTGTTTTACTAGGACAAGCGCCAAACTAGGACAGCAGATCAATTGTTTAGGTATTTTGGTTATCGCCACTGCATTAAGGAGAAAATGAGTGGGTTCACCTGGTAGGATGGAATGCGTTACAGCAGAGACAAAAGAGGTCACTGAGTGCTAGTAACCCGAGATCACTGGACATGTCCAGACCATATATGAAGGAAGTGTGCCATGTCATGATGACATCTGGGGCATTATGTGTCGGTGCCAGAAAACATCTTGCCTAGTCTTCCCAGGGAAAGATATGTGTGATGCAGATAATTGAATTGCGTGAAACAAAGCCTAAAACCCGTAAAACCGATTTAAGGGAGCGAAGACCTCTCTGCCAAACAGAGTCCGTCAGCTCTATGACCAGCTTGCCTGCCCACCAGTCTCTGAGGGAATGGGAGAATGGATCAAAGGAATCACGACTTAGCGTCTTATATAGGACTGGGATCGCTTGCTGCACATAGTCTACCCTCCACTATCACGTCACCCCATGTCGTGTAACCTGCTGCCATCCATTCGTCCACCCAATAAAGAGCCAATAAAGACATGCAAAATGGTGACTCAGATAGGAGTAAACTAGGTGCATACAGTAACCTTCTGTGGCGGTAATGAATATACTTCCTCCAACACCACCCCTCCACCTTTGCCAAAACATTTGGGACCACGCAAGGAGAAGGGCTTGCAAAGAACCACATGAGTATGGATCGTTCCCCAAGATCAATACCCAGTGCTTTTCATTCAGGGCAAGGAACAACATAGATTCACCTTAGCGGCCGTTTGAGCTGAGCAGCAACATTATAAAACTCATAATTGGGAGCACCCAACCCACCCATTTCCTCAACTCTAGTTTACTCTATAATAACTATAATAAAGACTTTTTAGCTCACTAGTAAAATAGCCAGTGGTGGCCATATCAGGAAACAGCTATACAGTTCAATGTCGGGGAAATTGTACCAGAAAAACCTTGGCATGAGCCGGTCAATTTTTCTGGACAACTTTTTCTTTCATTCGGTAATCTGTTTTAATTCTCTAACTCCATCAACACATTACTCTCATCTTTTCTAGATGTAACGACGGAAGTATGGTTCCCTGTCTTCCTATAACTCTGTCAGATCCCTGAGCAGTGCATTTCAAATTAGTTATGCCCATGAAAGTCCACAATGCCTTAAACAAGCCCCTTCTCCCATTACTTCTGAAAGATCTCAAGCCTTGCTCTTTCCTCCTTCCATGTTTCCGTAGCTCGATCATCAAACTACTGCTCGAGTGTCTTTAACCTGTAGTTTTTCGTTTTGAGATCTTTTAAGAAGCGTGAGAAGGAAAACTCTCCACTAGATATCCCAGCATTTCCACCGTTGTTCTCACAAAGAAACTGCAGTTTTTTGGCCCACCTTGTGTATCTCCAATCTAATGCTGAATGCAAACATGGTCATCTTAATGACAATGAGTAGTGACTCCTAAAGACTATAAAGAGGAGCAGACACATTCTCATCTGTTGGGGTTAAACATAGCGATATCAAACATTTTCGCCACCAGAGTTCAGAATACCTGGAAACCCATTGTGCTAGATTTTAAATCCGAATTTCTGTAAACTCTGTGTCCTCCCTTTTATTTTCCTTCATGAAAAACTCCTTCAGTGTTATTCTCACCTTTGGATCATGACATAGTGAAGTTTTATAGTGCTGTAGAAAAGCTGAACTGGCAGACAAAGCACATTTTTAGGGCAAAATCTTTTTACGGCGAATACTCAGAACTTTGATGTTTAATGTTGAGGCTCACCACAGTATGTTGTTAGTTGTAATTTAATTGGTAATCTCAATTAGCTAGTAATAGCGAACAGTATTGTCTATGCTGTAAGATTTTGGCAGGAAAATAGACATTCAGATTTTCTCAATAGTACAACCTAAGCCCATTGTTTACTAAACGGTACAAAAGGGGGTGGTGATGGACGTAGCATCTGAACCAATCAAACACTCAAACCCAGTCAAAAGATCTGGGTTTGATCCATCGCCGTTCTTTACCCCACTCTGCCACCCCAGTTCAGACATGGCTATATGCAAATCAGTCTGACCCTGTGCCTCATGGGAACAGTCCAGCCCGAACTGCCAAGCCATGCCTTCCCTGGACCGGAAACAAGCTTCCGAGGACCGGTTTCTGGCATTCCAGCCGTCTTCAGCCCGGCTTGCTTGAATCCAGTGGCAAAGTGAGCAAGGGACTCACGTCTGAGCATACCCTGCCACACTTATGGCGGCCAAAAGCGGTGGTGTGGCATAAGAGGTATAAGCTAAAGACCTCCATGTTGCTTCGTTTCTGTTGTGAGGGTGAGTTAAGAGAGCAATTGGTTATCCTTCAAATACAAATACTGCCCTCATGGCGGAGGGAACAAAAGCATTAACCATGAAAACAAACTCAAAGTTGACATGTCTTCTCAAGAGGCTTGTTCAGGGGCTAATGGACTTTCCTTTGTGGGAGTAATGGTCTAACGTGTAGGCAAATATGTATGAACCTTTACGCAGTGGATAATGTGCTCTATTCTGTGCGTAGGATTCGTAGCGATTCTTGAATTTCCACACGGGATCGAAGAACTGCCGATTCTTCCTGCTGTGGAGTTTCAGGGCCGAATTTCATTCTCAGGGTAGAGGGTGCTTTAGGGAATTTCAGGTAAAAACATATATTTTTTCCTTTTAGTCTTGCAGACCACCACCAGCTACAGGTGAAGGTGGATAAGCTCAGAAGTCTGTCACCCCCAAGGCAAGAATAGAATGCAGTTTGATTTATTTTAATTAAAGATTTCAAAATGTATGCACACCTAGGAAGACATAACTAGCAACACTTTGGTGTTGCAAGCAGTCCAAGGTTATGATATAGGGTTCTTAAGACAATAATTTCAAAACAAAACCCTGAATGGGAAATTTTTTAGAGGAGCAAAAACATTTAGTCAGGTTAGGGCTAGAACAAACGGTCAAAGGTTTTGCTTGTGATCTTTTTATGTTGCAAAAGGACCCAGGATAGCAGCGTGTAATAATTTCACCAGTACATGGGGCACAAGCATTTCAAGATGGAAAGTTTTTATTTTGTAAGAGTTATTCTCAAGAATAGGGTTCATTGGTCAAGTTACTCCTCCATAGATGCATATTTTAGGGTGCTAATTTCAGAAAGGTTTCAACATTATCTACAATTTAAATGTCGAGGTAAGTTTCTGCTTTTCACAACCTTCCTTTCAGTATGCTTGATATTCGATGATTCATCAAGGTTCTTTAGCTGGTGGTGGCTAACCTCAAGAAGAGAGGATCTCATTTTAATTGTATATTTGGATGGCATTCATATGATGTTTTAAAGGTGTAGAGATGTGGAGAATCAGTTATTATTGGTAAAGGTCTTATTTTTGTAATAAACAGGGAAAATGTCACAATAATGTGTCAGGAATTGTTTTTTTTTTATCTCCGTGTGGACTGAAAAAATTCCTTCCAGAGTCTTCCTCTTCCGAAGATGAGGAAGAAAAACATTATTTCAATCTGCTGGCTTTAGCATATGTGATTGGCTTTCTTAGTGATTCTGTTCAGGCAGTGGTCACTGGCCCAATGCGTTATTGAGTGCTCCACTGTTTGAACGCAGTGTGATGGCACCAGGGCTTTTGGTACAGAGACCAAATAGTTTTAAAAGAGGAGGCCAGAGAATCTGAAAACCTGCAATGGTTGTGCAAGTTTCATCACTTTGTCCAATTTTTATCAGATGTGAGCAATCTAAGCTGTGGTCAGGACCTTCGTGACCTGTTTTGCAGAACGTTTGTACATCAATTGCTTGAAAATGATGGCAGATTATTTTGTCCTGAAAAGCTTCCGTCCATCAGTATAGGAAGGCACTGTTGCTGAAGATGGTCACGTGTTGGCTGTGCTTCACATAATGTCATTGGGTTGAGAAGGGTTGTAGGTTGAAGCAACTTATGGGGCAGACAAAGGAGTTTATGTATTGTTTAGCTCAGGGCAAAGTTCCTTCCAAGCAAGTAGGGTCAGAGCACAAATTGAAATTTAAAAATTCTCAGTGACTCCTTAAATGGATGGTGCACCTAAAAATATTTGAAATGGGACAAGCATCCGGCAATTTTAAAAACATCTATACTTTCTACAGTTACAGGTTACTCTCTTTAGGATCTATCAGTACAAAAGTAAAAAAAGACTTCAATTGACAAGCTAATACAACAGGCCCTTTTTGGGGCTACATTGTTGTCTTTGGACGAAAGAGCAAGCTGGGAGAATCCTGAAAGTCAGTGTCTAAAAATACTATTGTCTATTCCAGCAAATTCCATGAACCAGCCCCAAAAGTTAAAGGTAGAATAGCATTCAGGAGATTTGTTGGCACAATCTTATGCTCTAAGGTATTTATACTCTCTAAAAAAAATATAAGGTTAGTGGAAAGCTTTTCTGTAAGTGCGCTGAGGGACATATTGAACTGGCCAGCTAACCATGTTTGAAACAGCTTTGCTCTTACTGAGAAGTCTGAATTAAGAGTAGATATATTCCACCTACAAAGTTATCACACTTTGGCTGAATCAGAAAGACTACTTAGGAAAAGGGTGGCTGAAGTTAGTTAAAACAATGATAGAAACTATTTTTGAACTAAAAAGTATGTGATGCAGTCTTTCTAGACTCTAGGAGACAAACGGTTTTTCCTTATCTGTGCATGAACTCACACCATTCCTTTTATTCTTTTTCTTTTTAGACCTCTCCCTGCTAATTTTGCATATTTTACGACATCAGTTTTTAACTTGATTTAAAGTTGTTTTTTATGATGTAAATGTCGCTTGCATGGTGGTAAGTCCACCCTTTTATGATTTTTTTTTAAATCAAATAAAGTATCATTTACATTATCTTTGCATGATTGTCCTTATCTGAGAGACCTGTTTGAAATTAAATTTTGCAAATATGCATTGGAATTGATCCAGTTTGGAGAATTCCAGGTCTCAGAAGTAGAATAATCATGAATAAGGGGAACTCTATATGTGACTTAAGAGTCACATACGGCATAATTAATCTTCTTTTGGATAGTTTATCTTCACCATATTTTTAGGAAATATTGACCCTTGACTCAAAGCGATGCACTAGTCACTTTGACACCCCAGTCAATCAACAGCCACAATCACATGCAGGGTGTACCACAAAACGTCACTAAATTAACCTGTGCTTAACCCTGAGTAGCTGGCACAAAAACAGTTAGGCCTAACTTAGAGGCAATGTGTAAAGTATTTATGCAGCACACAAACAGTAATAAAGTGAAAATGCAACACAAGAATAAACCCAAATGAATTTAGAAAAATAAAGTACTGTTTTAGAAATTATTTGGCACCAAAACAGCAGAAATCCAATCAATAGAACCATAGCTATGATTTTTTTAAATGTTTTCAGTAACAACTTGCACTTGAAAGATCAACATGCCAACTGTAAACATGTAGTCACGTGTGTTAGTGTCCTCAGAGTATTCGCATGTTGATGGCAGCATTCTTAGAGCCCCCACTTGATGCTTCAGCTCCTGTTTGATCAGACAACTGCTCTGCAACAAGTTCACAGGTATCAAGTGTTCCATCAGCAGCACACAGGATTCATAAAAATGTGTCTCTTCGTGTGATGGGAACAATTCGGCCCCTTTTTCAAAACAAGCCAAATTCAATTGCTAAAACATCGTTTTTGTTGGAACGTTTTTTATTTTTTTTGCATCATTTCGTAACATATAGCAAGTTTTTAGATGTTTTTATACTAGTTTTTATGAGAACGTTTTTATTCTTTTTAAGCAGACATATTTTAGCATTAGTTGACCTTATCGACCTTTGGATGAGGAGTAGGTTTTATGAACCCCAATGTACCCCAATCTAGGCCTAAGTAGCTACACAACCTTTTACATATATTTGGTCTACCTTGCTCTGCATAACGATTCTAGCACTAAGCTTTTACCCAGTTATGACCTGAATAAATGTCGATCAGTTTCCTGGAAACTAGCCTAATTTATTATGCATGAGGGTTCTTAGAAAAGTCCCTGCACATGACATACATAACAATATGAACTTACTCTGTGTAAAAGTCATGGTCATCTTCGTCCTAGGGTGAACAAATTGCTTTGCATAATTGGAGGTATTGTTCTAGGCTCATTTGCATAATTGTATTCACAACATATAGATTATATAAGGAACCCGGAGACTATCTTTATGGCTGACACTAGATGCTGAGGTCCTGGCCTGCAGAAGCTACAACACACACTGGTCTGAACTCCCTTGTGGGGTGTCCAACTAGAGACCAAGATGGGGTCATTCCTTTTCTCCCATCAGGTAATGGGGTTGGCTCCTTCCTAGGGGATTCTTGGCTTTACACCCTCATACATGCTGGGTACACAGAGGTATACCTAGGTAGGGTTTGCATCGTAGGAGTACGCTTGATTACGGTCATCTACTTATATACCTGCATATATTCACTGTTTTAGCACCAGGGTAGAATTCTACCTTTTATTTACTCTGTTGGTGCTTGTAATCTTATACATCGGTCTCTGTCTAATGGTTGTTGCAGGATATATGTTTTATACTAGAATGAAGCTGGTTTAATAAATGCTTATTGAGAACGTCCCCATTGTTTATTCTGTGTATCTCTCTGAGATCAAGTGAGCATCATTGACTGAGTGAAAAGTACTGCACATGTTTCCACTATCTCTGAAGGATCAAGGGTTTTCATGTTCGATAGTTACCAGAAACTATTCGATCCTTTGTAAGGTTAGAGGCCTTATGGGGGGCACTGTGTGCTAGCGGGTCTAAAGGCTAACATATCCTTTGGGGGTGTCTGGAATCAGTCTGGACATGAATTCTTTAGTGTATGTTGTCTAAACATGCAGGCAGATCCTATGTATTTTCAGGAACTACACGACAGGAGGAATAAAGTATACTGTCAGCAGGTAATAGTAATATACTGCTCATCATTCAGCAAGCATCTACCATGAACACTGCAATGTACTGACAGGATTCAGAATATTTTCCCAAAATCTAGTTCATATTCATATTCATTTAAAGTAATTTGATAGAGGACATTAGACTATTTCTTTTCATGTGTAAAATGTTTGTGTATTGCTTCTGTCAGTAGAGTAATTAATTTCATTTCTCATCATTGCAAGGCCAGTGCTTTCTTGACTTGTAGTGAGTTCAAGGGTATTAGTAGCTGCTTAAAGGCCACCTGGCATTGAAACCACAACTAGAACTTGCCTTTTAGCCAACAGCATTGTTGTATTATGGGACTTTTAGTTTCATTTAACACTCCAATAAAGGGCTCAATTTCAGCTTGCCAAAGTTTGCAACAAAATATGGTCTACCATGTTATACATGAAATCCTGCCCTTAGAAGCATTGGGCAGCTCTTTTATAGTAAATTAATTTGTGCATCTTGGGTGGCAGCAGTCAAGCCTTCCAAGGCCTTTGGTGTCCCCTGCCAAGAAGGTGCCCCACCCCACAGTGTCTGAATAAACATTTGAGTTTGTAATGTGCAGGAAAAGAGGGAAAGTGTCACTATTTCTCAGGTAAGACTTGGTTCAGATCACATATGGCTGTTTCTTTCCATTAAAATAAAATAGTAACATCTAAAGGTAGTCTGTACTTCAAATTACTAAAAACACTCCTATAGAGTAGCATCTCAACACAAGCATCGGTGCTGATTACCACATGTATTTGTAAGGCACATGTTCACTCAGGTTCCTTGGCGCTGAATAATATTTAACTACTTAAAAAATTGCAGATCTCCATCTTTAAGAGAAATGTATAAAAAGGGTGTTTTCAAACTTGACAGAAAGAAATGCACAGTGATCAGTATGAGTGTTCTAAAAGGAAGCTCGAAAAAATAATCATGAAATAGGATACAGTAGCTACCACTGACACGGAGTACTTGGGTGGGCGTCGGTCTGACGTGCAGAACACAAATTGAGGGTGCTGCTTTATGCCAAACGGAACTGGAGATGCATAGTGCCTGATTCACGAAGGTATGTTTACACTCTTGAGTAAATTTACGATTGTTTGCTATTCAGTCAGTCAGTAATTCTTTATTCGCTAGTTAAAAACATCATAAAAGTGCACATATATACAAATTTAAAAAATAATGACATTACGATAAATAAGACTATTGCAGGTTTAAATATAAAATCAAGTAAACAGTACTCTCTACAAGGGTCCCTTCAGGAGCCCTCCCCTCTCACATTTCTTAACTTTACAGCAGTCTTAATAAAATTCATGATGCAACATAGTGACCATGGATCATGTGCTCTTTGTAAAAACAGTAAGCCCGTTTTAGCGTGACGGAACTTCTCTTTTTTTACAATCTCTACCAGGAATCTACGTCTAGGGTACTTAAAAAAGAACACAAAAGTACAAAATGAAGGGTGTCCTGCGGAGACAAGTTGTCGCAGCCGCAGGCACCCTTCTGCTCAATCGTCAGTGTAAAACCTGGTGGATCTGCCAGTGTATGAGGTAACATATTGAGCCAAAAACGGGTCATTAAAAACCTATCCTGGCCATTATACATCACATAGAGGTATCGCTCCATACCCTCTGAGTTCTTGATGGAGCTGTAGGCAAGTACAGTGTGTTTTAACATCTCCCGTTTTGTTCTAAGTGTGGAAAATTGATCAATCAACAACGTTTTAATTTTCCTTTTATCAGAAGGTACAATAGAGCTAGGGTTAGTAAAAAGATCCCTCTGGTCAATGCCCTCCAGGGTTACCGTAACATAATTAAGCCAAGTTATTTGTAATCCTTTGGCCCTGGACAGGCAGTCTCTCAGAATTTGTCTAGTTAAATCTGCCTCCGGGTTGACCCAGATTTTTAGCCAGGCAATAATCGGTCTTGACTTGAGTTCATCCTCTAGAAAGGGTCTCCCTAATTCCTTGTGTGCAATTACAGCTGGGGAACTCTGGGGGACCTTTAGAATCCTTCGCATACATTTATTTTCCACCAGCTGCAGTTGCTCTATATTAACATAACCCCAGACTTCTGAGCCATACGTGGCTTTAGACTAGCAAATCGAGCCATAAAAGTTCATAACCTGTTCTAGGGACCACTGGCCCAACCTTCGGCCAAAATTTAGTAAGGCCCCGTTTGCGGAGATTAATTTTGTGCATCGTTCCTCCACTAGGGGTCTAAATTTGAGTGCACCATCAAAAAGCAACCCCAGGTAAGTGAAAGAGGGAGTTGTTTCCATTTGGTGGTTCCCAATTTTGTATACAAACCTCTTGCAGGGTTTGGGACCTGCCAACATCACAAAGGACTTGTTCAAATTCACTGCCAACCCCAAGGTGTCCATGAATTTAACAAGTCCATCTAGCAGGCTTTGCAGGCCCCTCGGGGTGCGTGCAAGCAGCACCGCGTCATCCGCATATAAGAGCACCGGTATTTGGCGCGTTCCTATTCTCGGGCAGTCAATATTTAAATCTAACAGAGTCTGTTCTAAGTTGTTAATATATAACGAGAACAAGAAGTGGGCAAGAATGCACCCCTCCCTCACACCGCTCGTACAAGGAAATGAGTTGGTGTTCTCCCCCTCTAGATTATAGCGGACTTTAGCTGTCGTGTCCCGGTGTAGCTCCCTGAGAATTTTGATCAAGCCCAAATCAATTCCCATGTCCCTCATAAGGCACCATAACTTATTTCTGTTAACATTATCAAAAGCGATTTACAAAAGGGGGTGGTGATGAACAGAGTGTCTGAATTGAGCAGACCACTCTTACCCAGTCCAAAGATCAGGGCTTGATCCATCACCGTTATTTATCTCACTGCCCCATCCCAGCTCAGAACCTGGCTATATGCAAATCAGTCTGTCCCTGGCCCAGTGCATCATGGGAACAGGGCAGACTAAACTACCAAGCCAATTCTTTACCAGAAAGGAGACAAGCTACCGGGGACCGGTTTCTGGCATTTCAGCCTCTTCGGCCCGGCTTGCTTGAATCCTGATGGAGCAGTGAGAAAGGGACTCATGTCTGAGTATACCCTGCCACACCTATAGTGGCCAAAATCGATTTACAAAAGGGGGTGGTGATGAACAGAGTGTCTGAATTGAGCAGACCACTCTTACCCAGTCCAAAGATCAGGGCTTGATCCATCACCGTTATTTATCTCACTGCCCCATCCCAGCTCAGAACCTGGCTATATGCAAATCAGTCTGTCCCTGGCCCAGTGCATCATGGGAACAGGGCAGACTAAACTACCAAGCCAATTCTTTACCAGAAAGGAGACAAGCTACCGGGGACCGGTTTCTGGCATTTCAGCCTCTTCGGCCCGGCTTGCTTGAATCCTGATGGAGCAGTGAGAAAGGGACTCATGTCTGAGTATACCCTGCCACACCTATAGTGGCCAAAATCGATTTACAAAAGGGGGTGGTGATGAACAGAGTGTCTGAATTGAGCAGACCACTCTTACCCAGTCCAAAGATCAGGGCTTGATCCATCACCGTTATTTATCTCACTGCCCCATCCCAGCTCAGAACCTGGCTATATGCAAATCAGTCTGTCCCTGGCCCAGTGCATCATGGGAACAGGGCAGACTAAACTACCAAGCCAATTCTTTACCAGAAAGGAGACAAGCTACCGGGGACCGGTTTCTGGCATTTCAGCCTCTTCGGCCCGGCTTGCTTGAATCCTGATGGAGCAGTGAGAAAGGGACTCATGTCTGAGTATACCCTGCCACACCTATAGTGGCCAAAATCGATTTACAAAAGGGGGTGGTGATGAACAGAGTGTCTGAATTGAGCAGACCACTCTTACCCAGTCCAAAGATCAGGGCTTGATCCATCACCGTTATTTATCTCACTGCCCCATCCCAGCTCAGAACCTGGCTATATGCAAATCAGTCTGTCCCTGGCCCAGTGCATCATGGGAACAGGGCAGACTAAACTACCAAGCCAATTCTTTACCAGAAAGGAGACAAGCTACCGGGGACCGGTTTCTGGCATTTCAGCCTCTTCGGCCCGGCTTGCTTGAATCCTGATGGAGCAGTGAGAAAGGGACTCATGTCTGAGTATACCCTGCCACACCTATAGTGGCCAAAATCGATTTACAAAAGGGGGTGGTGATGAACAGAGTGTCTGAATTGAGCAGACCACTCTTACCCAGTCCAAAGATCAGGGCTTGATCCATCACCGTTATTTATCTCACTGCCCCATCCCAGCTCAGAACCTGGCTATATGCAAATCAGTCTGTCCCTGGCCCAGTGCATCATGGGAACAGGGCAGACTAAACTACCAAGCCAATTCTTTACCAGAAAGGAGACAAGCTACCGGGGACCGGTTTCTGGCATTTCAGCCTCTTCGGCCCGGCTTGCTTGAATCCTGATGGAGCAGTGAGAAAGGGACTCATGTCTGAGTATACCCTGCCACACCTATAGTGGCCAAAATCGATTTACAAAAGGGGGTGGTGATGAACAGAGTGTCTGAATTGAGCAGACCACTCTTACCCAGTCCAAAGATCAGGGCTTGATCCATCACCGTTATTTATCTCACTGCCCCATCCCAGCTCAGAACCTGGCTATATGCAAATCAGTCTGTCCCTGGCCCAGTGCATCATGGGAACAGGGCAGACTAAACTACCAAGCCAATTCTTTACCAGAAAGGAGACAAGCTACCGGGGACCGGTTTCTGGCATTTCAGCCTCTTCGGCCCGGCTTGCTTGAATCCTGATGGAGCAGTGAGAAAGGGACTCATGTCTGAGTATACCCTGCCACACCTATAGTGGCCAAAATCGATTTACAAAAGGGGGTGGTGATGAACAGAGTGTCTGAATTGAGCAGACCACTCTTACCCAGTCCAAAGATCAGGGCTTGATCCATCACCGTTATTTATCTCACTGCCCCATCCCAGCTCAGAACCTGGCTATATGCAAATCAGTCTGTCCCTGGCCCAGTGCATCATGGGAACAGGGCAGACTAAACTACCAAGCCAATTCTTTACCAGAAAGGAGACAAGCTACCGGGGACCGGTTTCTGGCATTACAGCCTCTTCGGCCCGGCTTGCTTGAATCCTGATGGAGCAGTGAGAAAGGGACTCATGTCTGAGTATACCCTGCCACACCTATAGTGGCCAAAATCGATTTACAAAAGGGGGTGGTGATGAACAGAGTGTCTGAATTGAGCAGACCACTCTTACCCAGTCCAAAGATCAGGGCTTGATCCATCACCGTTATTTATCTCACTGCCCCATCCCAGCTCAGAACCTGGCTATATGCAAATCAGTCTGTCCCTGGCCCAGTGCATCATGGGAACAGGGCAGACTAAACTACCAAGCCAATTCTTTACCAGAAAGGAGACAAGCTACCGGGGACCGGTTTCTGGCATTTCAGCCTCTTCGGCCCGGCTTGCTTGAATCCTGATGGAGCAGTGAGAAAGGGACTCATGTCTGAGTATACCCTGCCACACCTATAGTGGCCAAAATCGATTTACAAAAGGGGGTGGTGATGAACAGAGTGTCTGAATTGAGCAGACCACTCTTACCCAGTCCAAAGATCAGGGCTTGATCCATCACCGTTATTTATCTCACTGCCCCATCCCAGCTCAGAACCTGGCTATATGCAAATCAGTCTGTCCCTGGCCCAGTGCATCATGGGAACAGGGCAGACTAAACTACCAAGCCAATTCTTTACCAGAAAGGAGACAAGCTACCGGGGACCGGTTTCTGGCATTTCAGCCTCTTCGGCCCGGCTTGCTTGAATCCTGATGGAGCAGTGAGAAAGGGACTCATGTCTGAGTATACCCTGCCACACCTATAGTGGCCAAAATCGATTTACAAAAGGGGGTGGTGATGAACAGAGTGTCTGAATTGAGCAGACCACTCTTACCCAGTCCAAAGATCAGGGCTTGATCCATCACCGTTATTTATCTCACTGCCCCATCCCAGCTCAGAACCTGGCTATATGCAAATCAGTCTGTCCCTGGCCCAGTGCATCATGGGAACAGGGCAGACTAAACTACCAAGCCAATTCTTTACCAGAAAGGAGACAAGCTACCGGGGACCGGTTTCTGGCATTTCAGCCTCTTCGGCCCGGCTTGCTTGAATCCTGATGGAGCAGTGAGAAAGGGACTCATGTCTGAGTATACCCTGCCACACCTATAGTGGCCAAAATCGATTTACAAAAGGGGGTGGTGATGAACAGAGTGTCTGAATTGAGCAGACCACTCTTACCCAGTCCAAAGATCAGGGCTTGATCCATCACCGTTATTTATCTCACTGCCCCATCCCAGCTCAGAACCTGGCTATATGCAAATCAGTCTGTCCCTGGCCCAGTGCATCATGGGAACAGGGCAGACTAAACTACCAAGCCAATTCTTTACCAGAAAGGAGACAAGCTACCGGGGACCGGTTTCTGGCATTTCAGCCTCTTCGGCCCGGCTTGCTTGAATCCTGATGGAGCAGTGAGAAAGGGACTCATGTCTGAGTATACCCTGCCACACCTATAGTGGCCAAAATCGATTTACAAAAGGGGGTGGTGATGAACAGAGTGTCTGAATTGAGCAGACCACTCTTACCCAGTCCAAAGATCAGGGCTTGATCCATCACCGTTATTTATCTCACTGCCCCATCCCAGCTCAGAACCTGGCTATATGCAAATCAGTCTGTCCCTGGCCCAGTGCATCATGGGAACAGGGCAGACTAAACTACCAAGCCAATTCTTTACCAGAAAGGAGACAAGCTACCGGGGACCGGTTTCTGGCATTACAGCCTCTTCGGCCCGGCTTGCTTGAATCCTGATGGAGCAGTGAGAAAGGGACTCATGTCTGAGTATACCCTGCCACACCTATAGTGGCCAAAATCGATTTACAAAAGGGGGTGGTGATGAACAGAGTGTCTGAATTGAGCAGACCACTCTTACCCAGTCCAAAGATCAGGGCTTGATCCATCACCGTTATTTATCTCACTGCCCCATCCCAGCTCAGAACCTGGCTATATGCAAATCAGTCTGTCCCTGGCCCAGTGCATCATGGGAACAGGGCAGACTAAACTACCAAGCCAATTCTTTACCAGAAAGGAGACAAGCTACCGGGGACCGGTTTCTGGCATTTCAGCCTCTTCGGCCCGGCTTGCTTGAATCCTGATGGAGCAGTGAGAAAGGGACTCATGTCTGAGTATACCCTGCCACACCTATAGTGGCCAAAATCGATTTACAAAAGGGGGTGGTGATGAACAGAGTGTCTGAATTGAGCAGACCACTCTTACCCAGTCCAAAGATCAGGGCTTGATCCATCACCGTTATTTATCTCACTGCCCCATCCCAGCTCAGAACCTGGCTATATGCAAATCAGTCTGTCCCTGGCCCAGTGCATCATGGGAACAGGGCAGACTAAACTACCAAGCCAATTCTTTACCAGAAAGGAGACAAGCTACCGGGGACCGGTTTCTGGCATTTCAGCCTCTTCGGCCCGGCTTGCTTGAATCCTGATGGAGCAGTGAGAAAGGGACTCATGTCTGAGTATACCCTGCCACACCTATAGTGGCCAAAATCGATTTACAAAAGGGGGTGGTGATGAACAGAGTGTCTGAATTGAGCAGACCACTCTTACCCAGTCCAAAGATCAGGGCTTGATCCATCACCGTTATTTATCTCACTGCCCCATCCCAGCTCAGAACCTGGCTATATGCAAATCAGTCTGTCCCTGGCCCAGTGCATCATGGGAACAGGGCAGACTAAACTACCAAGCCAATTCTTTACCAGAAAGGAGACAAGCTACCGGGGACCGGTTTCTGGCATTTCAGCCTCTTCGGCCCGGCTTGCTTGAATCCTGATGGAGCAGTGAGAAAGGGACTCATGTCTGAGTATACCCTGCCACACCTATAGTGGCCAAAATCGATTTACAAAAGGGGGTGGTGATGAACAGAGTGTCTGAATTGAGCAGACCACTCTTACCCAGTCCAAAGATCAGGGCTTGATCCATCACCGTTATTTATCTCACTGCCCCATCCCAGCTCAGAACCTGGCTATATGCAAATCAGTCTGTCCCTGGCCCAGTGCATCATGGGAACAGGGCAGACTAAACTACCAAGCCAATTCTTTACCAGAAAGGAGACAAGCTACCGGGGACCGGTTTCTGGCATTTCAGCCTCTTCGGCCCGGCTTGCTTGAATCCTGATGGAGCAGTGAGAAAGGGACTCATGTCTGAGTATACCCTGCCACACCTATAGTGGCGAAAATCGATTTACAAAAGGGGGAGGTGATGAACAGAGTGTCTGAATTGAGCAGACCACTCTTACCCAGTCCAAAGATCAGGGCTTGATCCATCACCGTTATTTATCTCACTGCCCCATCCCAGCTCAGAACCTGGCTATATGCAAATCAGTCTGTCCCTGGCCCAGTGCATCATGGGAACAGGGCAGACTAAACTACCAAGCCAATTCTTTACCAGAAAGGAGACAAGCTACCGGGGACCGGTTTCTGGCATTACAGCCTCTTCGGCCCGGCTTGCTTGAATCCTGATGGAGCAGTGAGAAAGGGACTCATGTCTGAGTATACCCTGCCACACCTATAGTGGCCAAAATCGATTTACAAAAGGGGGTGGTGATGAACAGAGTGTCTGAATTGAGCAGACCACTCTTACCCAGTCCAAAGATCAGGGCTTGATCCATCACCGTTATTTATCTCACTGCCCCATCCCAGCTCAGAACCTGGCTATATGCAAATCAGTCTGTCCCTGGCCCAGTGCATCATGGGAACAGGGCAGACTAAACTACCAAGCCAATTCTTTACCAGAAAGGAGACAAGCTACCGGGGACCGGTTTCTGGCATTTCAGCCTCTTCGGCCCGGCTTGCTTGAATCCTGATGGAGCAGTGAGAAAGGGACTCATGTCTGAGTATACCCTGCCACACCTATAGTGGCCAAAATCGATTTACAAAAGGGGGTGGTGATGAACAGAGTGTCTGAATTGAGCAGACCACTCTTACCCAGTCCAAAGATCAGGGCTTGATCCATCACCGTTATTTATCTCACTGCCCCATCCCAGCTCAGAACCTGGCTATATGCAAATCAGTCTGTCCCTGGCCCAGTGCATCATGGGAACAGGGCAGACTAAACTACCAAGCCAATTCTTTACCAGAAAGGAGACAAGCTACCGGGGACCGGTTTCTGGCATTTCAGCCTCTTCGGCCCGGCTTGCTTGAATCCTGATGGAGCAGTGAGAAAGGGACTCATGTCTGAGTATACCCTGCCACACCTATAGTGGCCAAAATCGATTTACAAAAGGGGGTGGTGATGAACAGAGTGTCTGAATTGAGCAGACCACTCTTACCCAGTCCAAAGATCAGGGCTTGATCCATCACCGTTATTTATCTCACTGCCCCATCCCAGCTCAGAACCTGGCTATATGCAAATCAGTCTGTCCCTGGCCCAGTGCATCATGGGAACAGGGCAGACTAAACTACCAAGCCAATTCTTTACCAGAAAGGAGACAAGCTACCGGGGACCGGTTTCTGGCATTTCAGCCTCTTCGGCCCGGCTTGCTTGAATCCTGATGGAGCAGTGAGAAAGGGACTCATGTCTGAGTATACCCTGCCACACCTATAGTGGCCAAAATCGATTTACAAAAGGGGGTGGTGATGAACAGAGTGTCTGAATTGAGCAGACCACTCTTACCCAGTCCAAAGATCAGGGCTTGATCCATCACCGTTATTTATCTCACTGCCCCATCCCAGCTCAGAACCTGGCTATATGCAAATCAGTCTGTCCCTGGCCCAGTGCATCATGGGAACAGGGCAGACTAAACTACCAAGCCAATTCTTTACCAGAAAGGAGACAAGCTACCGGGGACCGGTTTCTGGCATTTCAGCCTCTTCGGCCCGGCTTGCTTGAATCCTGATGGAGCAGTGAGAAAGGGACTCATGTCTGAGTATACCCTGCCACACCTATAGTGGCCAAAATCGATTTACAAAAGGGGGTGGTGATGAACAGAGTGTCTGAATTGAGCAGACCACTCTTACCCAGTCCAAAGATCAGGGCTTGATCCATCACCGTTATTTATCTCACTGCCCCATCCCAGCTCAGAACCTGGCTATATGCAAATCAGTCTGTCCCTGGCCCAGTGCATCATGGGAACAGGGCAGACTAAACTACCAAGCCAATTCTTTACCAGAAAGGAGACAAGCTACCGGGGACCGGTTTCTGGCATTTCAGCCTCTTCAGCCCGGCTTGCTTGAATCCTGATGGAGCAGTGAGAAAGGGACTCATGTCTGAGTATACCCTGCCACACCTATAGTGGCCAAAATCGATTTACAAAAGGGGGTGGTGATGAACAGAGTGTCTGAATTGAGCAGACCACTCTTACCCAGTCCAAAGATCAGGGCTTGATCCATCACCGTTATTTATCTCACTGCCCCATCCCAGCTCAGAACCTGGCTATATGCAAATCAGTCTGTCCCTGGCCCAGTGCATCATGGGAACAGGGCAGACTAAACTACCAAGCCAATTCTTTACCAGAAAGGAGACAAGCTACCGGGGACCTAGACCTGGATCTAGCCCTGATCTCTTGACTGGGTGAGAGTATTCTGTTTAATTCAGAGACTCTGTCCCTCACCACCCCTTGTTGTAAATATTTTTGTCCACCCTAAGCGTGGAAGGGTATACTCAGATGTGAGTCCCTTGCTCATTGCACCATCAGGATTCAAGCAAGCCGGGCCGAAGACGGCTGAAATGCCAGAAACCGGTCCCCGGTAGCTTGTTTCCTTCCCAGTGTAAGAATTGGCTTTTGTAGTTTGGTTTGCCCTGTTCCCATCATGCACTGGGACAGGAACAGACTAATTTGCATACAGCCAGGTTCTGAAACTGGGATGGTGCAGTGAGCTAAAAAACGGTGTTGGATCTAGCCCTGATCTCTTGACTGGGTGAGAGTATTCTGTTTAATTCAGAGACTCTGTCCCTCACCACCCCTTGTTGTAAATATTTTTGTCCACCCTAAGCGTGGAAGGGTATACTCAGATGTGAGTCCCTTGCTCATTGCACCATCAGGATTCAAGCAAGCCGGGCCGAAGACGGCTGAAATGCCAGAAACCGGTCCCCGGTAGCTTGTTTCCTTCCCAGTGTAAGAATTGGCTTTTGTAGTTTGGTTTGCCCTGTTCCCATCATGCACTGGGACAGGAACAGACTAATTTGCATACAGCCAGGTTCTGAAACTGGGATGGTGCAGTGAGCTAAAAAACGGTGTTTGATCTAGCCCTGATCTCTTGACTGGGTGAGAGTATTCTGTTTAATTCAGAGACTCTGTCCCTCACCACCCCTTGTTGTAAATATTTTTGTCCACCCTAAGCGTGGAAGGGTATACTCAGATGTGAGTCCCTTGCTCATTGCACCATCAGGATTCAAGCAAGCCGGGCCGAAGACGGCTGAAATGCCAGAAACCGGTCCCCGGTAGCTTGTTTCCTTCCCAGTGTAAGAATTGGCTTTTGTAGTTTGGTTTGCCCTGTTCCCATCATGCACTGGGACAGGAACAGACTAATTTGCATACAGCCAGGTTCTGAAACTGGGATGGTGCAGTGAGCTAAAAAACGGTGTTGGATCTAGCCCTGATCTCTTGACTGGGTGAGAGTATTCTGTTTAATTCAGAGACTCTGTCCCTCACCACCCCTTGTTGTAAATATTTTTGTCCACCCTAAGCGTGGAAGGGTATACTCAGATGTGAGTCCCTTGCTCATTGCACCATCAGGATTCAAGCAAGCCGGGCCGAAGACGGCTGAAATGCCAGAAACCGGTCCCCGGTAGCTTGTTTCCTTCCCAGTGTAAGAATTGGCTTTTGTAGTTTGGTTTGCCCTGTTCCCATCATGCACTGGGACAGGAACAGACTAATTTGCATACAGCCAGGTTCTGAAACTGGGATGGTGCAGTGAGCTAAAAAACGGTGTTGGATCTAGCCCTGATCTCTTGACTGGGTGAGAGTATTCTGTTTAATTCAGAGACTCTGTCCCTCACCACCCCTTGTTGTAAATATTTTTGTCCACCCTAAGCGTGGAAGGGTATACTCAGATGTGAGTCCCTTGCTCATTGCACCATCAGGATTCAAGCAAGCCGGGCCGAAGACGGCTGAAATGCCAGAAACCGGTCCCCGGTAGCTTGTTTCCTTCCCAGTGTAAGAATTGGCTTTTGTAGTTTGGTTTGCCCTGTTCCCATCATGCACTGGGACAGGAACAGACTAATTTGCATACAGCCAGGTTCTGAAACAGGGATGGTGCAGTGAGCTAAAAAACGGTGTTGGATCTAGCCCTGATCTCTTGACTGGGTGAGAGTATTCTGTTTAATTCAGAGACTCTGTCCCTCACCACCCCTTGTTGTAAATATTTTTGTCCACCCTAAGCGTGGAAGGGTATACTCAGATGTGAGTCCCTTGCTCATTGCACCATCAGGATTCAAGCAAGCCGGGCCGAAGACGGCTGAAATGCCAGAAACCGGTCCCCGGTAGCTTGTTTCCTTCCCAGTGTAAGAATTGGCTTTTGTAGTTTGGTTTGCCCTGTTCCCATCATGCACTGGGACAGGAACAGACTAATTTGCATACAGCCAGGTTCTGAAACTGGGATGGTGCAGTGAGCTAAAAAACGGTGTTGGATCTAGCCCTGATCTCTTGACTGGGTGAGAGTATTCTGTTTAATTCAGAGACTCTGTCCCTCACCACCCCTTGTTGTAAATATTTTTGTCCACCCTAAGCGTGGAAGGGTATACTCAGATGTGAGTCCCTTGCTCATTGCACCATCAGGATTCAAGCAAGCCGGGCCGAAGACGGCTGAAATGCCAGAAACCGGTCCCCGGTAGCTTGTTTCCTTCCCAGTGTAAGAATTGGCTTTTGTAGTTTGGTTTGCCCTGTTCCCATCATGCACTGGGACAGGAACAGACTAATTTGCATACAGCCAGGTTCTGAAACTGGGATGGTGCAGTGAGCTAAAAAACGGTGTTGGATCTAGCCCTGATCTCTTGACTGGGTGAGAGTATTCTGTTTAATTCAGAGACTCTGTCCCTCACCACCCCTTGTTGTAAATATTTTTGTCCACCCTAAGCGTGGAAGGGTATACTCAGATGTGAGTCCCTTGCTCATTGCACCATCAGGATTCAAGCAAGCCGGGCCGAAGACGGCTGAAATGCCAGAAACCGGTCCCCGGTAGCTTGTTTCCTTCCCAGTGTAAGAATTGGCTTTTGTAGTTTGGTTTGCCCTGTTCCCATCATGCACTGGGACAGGAACAGACTAATTTGCATACAGCCAGGTTCTGAAACTGGGATGGTGCAGTGAGCTAAAAAACGGTGTTGGATCTAGCCCTGATCTCTTGACTGGGTGAGAGTATTCTGTTTAATTCAGAGACTCTGTCCCTCACCACCCCTTGTTGTAAATATTTTTGTCCACCCTAAGCGTGGAAGGGTATACTCAGATGTGAGTCCCTTGCTCATTGCACCATCAGGATTCAAGCAAGCCGGGCCGAAGACGGCTGAAATGCCAGAAACCGGTCCCCGGTAGCTTGTTTCCTTCCCAGTGTAAGAATTGGCTTTTGTAGTTTGGTTTGCCCTGTTCCCATCATGCACTGGGACAGGAACAGACTAATTTGCATACAGCCAGGTTCTGAAACTGGGATGGTGCAGTGAGCTAAAAAACGGTGTTGGATCTAGCCCTGATCTCTTGACTGGGTGAGAGTATTCTGTTTAATTCAGAGACTCTGTCCCTCACCACCCCTTGTTGTAAATATTTTTGTCCACCCTAAGCGTGGAAGGGTATACTCAGATGTGAGTCCCTTGCTCATTGCACCATCCGGATTCAAGCAAGCCGGGCCGAAGACGGCTGAAATGCCAGAAACCGGTCCCCGGTAGCTTGTTTCCTTCCCAGTGTAAGAATTGGCTTTTGTAGTTTGGTTTGCCCTGTTCCCATCATGCACTGGGACAGGAACAGACTAATTTGCATACAGCCAGGTTCTGAAACTGGGATGGTGCAGTGAGCTAAAAAACGGTGTTGGATCTAGCCCTGATCTCTTGACTGGGTGAGAGTATTCTGTTTAATTCAGAGACTCTGTCCCTCACCACCCCTTGTTGTAAATATTTTTGTCCACCCTAAGCGTGGAAGGGTATACTCAGATGTGAGTCCCTTGCTCATTGCACCATCAGGATTCAAGCAAGCCGGGCCGAAGACGGCTGAAATGCCAGAAACCGGTCCCCGGTAGCTTGTTTCCTTCCCAGTGTAAGAATTGGCTTTTGTAGTTTGGTTTGCCCTGTTCCCATCATGCACTGGGACAGGAACAGACTAATTTGCATACAGCCAGGTTCTGAAACTGGGATGGTGCAGTGAGCTAAAAAACGGTGTTGGATCTAGCCCTGATCTCTTGACTGGGTGAGAGTATTCTGTTTAATTCAGAGACTCTGTCCCTCACCACCCCTTGTTGTAAATATTTTTGTCCACCCTAAGCGTGGAAGGGTATACTCAGATGTGAGTCCCTTGCTCATTGCACCATCAGGATTCAAGCAAGCCGGGCCGAAGACGGCTGAAATGCCAGAAACCGGTCCCCGGTAGCTTGTTTCCTTCCCAGTGTAAGAATTGGCTTTTGTAGTTTGGTTTGCCCTGTTCCCATCATGCACTGGGACAGGAACAGACTAATTTGCATACAGCCAGGTTCTGAAACTGGGATGGTGCAGTGAGCTAAAAAACGGTGTTGGATCTAGCCCTGATCTCTTGACTGGGTGAGAGTATTCTGTTTAATTCAGAGACTCTGTCCCTCACCACCCCTTGTTGTAAATATTTTTGTCCACCCTAAGCGTGGAAGGGTATACTCAGATGTGAGTCCCTTGCTCATTGCACCATCAGGATTCAAGCAAGCCGGGCCGAAGACGGCTGAAATGCCAGAAACCGGTCCCCGGTAGCTTGTTTCCTTCCCAGTGTAAGAATTGGCTTTTGTAGTTTGGTTTGCCCTGTTCCCATCATGCACTGGGACAGGAACAGACTAATTTGCATACAGCCAGGTTCTGAAACTGGGATGGTGCAGTGAGCTAAAAAACGGTGTTGGATCTAGCCCTGATCTCTTGACTGGGTGAGAGTACTCTGTTTAATTCAGAGACTCTGTCCCTCACCACCCCTTGTTGTAAATATTTTTGTCCACCCTAAGCGTGGAAGGGTATACTCAGATGTGAGTCCCTTGCTCATTGCACCATCAGGATTCAAGCAAGCCGGGCCGAAGACGGCTGAAATGCCAGAAACCGGTCCCCGGTAGCTTGTTTCCTTCCCAGTGTAAGAATTGGCTTTTGTAGTTTGGTTTGCCCTGTTCCCATCATGCACTGGGACAGGAACAGACTAATTTGCATACAGCCAGGTTCTGAAACTGGGATGGTGCAGTGAGCTAAAAAACGGTGTTGGATCTAGCCCTGATCTCTTGACTGGGTGAGAGTATTCTGTTTAATTCAGAGACTCTGTCCCTCACCACCCCTTGTTGTAAATATTTTTGTCCACCCTAAGCGTGGAAGGGTATACTCAGATGTGAGTCCCTTGCTCATTGCACCATCAGGATTCAAGCAAGCCGGGCCGAAGACGGCTGAAATGCCAGAAACCGGTCCCCGGTAGCTTGTTTCCTTCCCAGTGTAAGAATTGGCTTTTGTAGTTTGGTTTGCCCTGTTCCCATCATGCACTGGGACAGGAACAGACTAATTTGCATACAGCCAGGTTCTGAAACTGGGATGGTGCAGTGAGCTAAAAAACGGTGTTGGATCTAGCCCTGATCTCTTGACTGGGTGAGAGTATTCTGTTTAATTCAGAGACTCTGTCCCTCACCACCCCTTGTTGTAAATATTTTTGTCCACCCTAAGCGTGGAAGGGTATACTCAGATGTGAGTCCCTTGCTCATTGCACCATCAGGATTCAAGCAAGCCGGGCCGAAGACGGCTGAAATGCCAGAAACCGGTCCCCGGTAGCTTGTTTCCTTCCCAGTGTAAGAATTGGCTTTTGTAGTTTGGTTTGCCCTGTTCCCATCATGCACTGGGACAGGAACAGACTAATTTGCATACAGCCAGGTTCTGAAACTGGGATGGTGCAGTGAGCTAAAAAACGGTGTTGGATCTAGCCCTGATCTCTTGACTGGGTGAGAGTATTCTGTTTAATTCAGAGACTCTGTCCCTCACCACCCCTTGTTGTAAATAACATTATCAAAAGCGGCTGCAAGGTCCATGAACCCCAAATACATGGCTTCATTGCTGGCTTTAGTGTACTTTGCAACCAGCAGGTAAAGATTAAGACATTGGTCACTAGTGGACCTTCCGGTTCTAAAGCCGTATTGGACATCAGTGATTATATGATTATCCTCTGTCCATTCCATCAACCTCTGCAGGATTACCCGACCCAGGATTTTGGCAGATACATCTATCAGGGAGATTGGTCTAAAACATTGCGGATTATCCCTGTTACCTTTCTTGAAAATGGGGATAATAACTGTTGTTAACCAGGAACGTGGTAGACCCATCTGGACAGCCGCATTTAACACTCTAGTGAGAATGGGGGCCCAGAGGTCTACATTACTCAGGTATAAATCTGGCGGTGGACCATCCGGTCCTGGAGCTTTGTTCCGTGAGAGACCCTCTATCCCCTGTGTGATTTCTGCTAGGGAGAACTCAATAACTGACCCCAGTGGATCTTCCCACCCCCTTTCCGGCACTAACTCCTGGTTGTGATTGTACAAACCCTGAAAGTGAGTCACCCACTGTTCCGGTAAAATGTTTGTTCCAATCTCTGGGGCGTTACTATCCTGAAAACAAGGGTTGTTGACAAGCCACCAAAATTGACCCATGTCCCTTCTTTCTCCTGCCTCCCTTAAGTCAGCCCATGCTTCATTTTGGAGATCAGTCTACCTTTGTTTCAATACCTGTTTATAAGTCCATCTACACTGGGCTATTCTAGAATTGTCCATAGGCTAAATTTTTAAACTAGATTTTAGGTCTCTCAAGGCTCGGAAACACTTGGTATCAAACCATCTTGGTTGCGTATTGTGCCTCAAAGGGGCTTTAGTCTTTAAAAGACCATCAACTATTGTGGACACTGAGCTAAACGCCCTAACCACGGTACTCCCCTCTATCTTAAGGTCTAGGCACTCATCGATCTGTGTTTTCCCTTTTGCCATTAAATCTTTATAGAAAGCTTCACCGTCGATTTTAGACCATCTAATCCGCCTACCCTGGTCAGTTACCTTCATCACACTGTCCACCTGGGGGCGGATCCTGGGACGACAGGGATTTATTAGGCTTAGAGTTAGGGGGTTATGGTCGCTAAAAGCACTCCAATTGATCCCCACAGTGCTAATCCAATTTTTCACCTGTCTAGATACTAACATATAATCTATATAGGACTGGCAACCTCTTCCCTTAAAAGTCGGAGGGAGTGTCCCGTCGCACTCCAGGCAGACCAAATCGATCGTGTGTACCAGATCATGGTTCCTTAGGAGATTGCTCAGGACTATTCCCTCTGCAGAATGTTCGAAGTGGGGACCTTTCTCTATAGGGCACCAGGACCAGTCTGCAGTAAGAAGGAACAAAGTTGGGCACAGGTGACAGTTCAAATCACCCACTAGTAAAATGGTAACTTCCGACGCCCCTTTTCTGTGAGCTAATGCCTGGCTAAGTCTATATTCTAACTCCTTAATTGTTTGGTTAATGCCTTTTGTGGACCCTGCATTATATAAATTATACAAAGTCCACCTACGTCCAGGACTACTAAAGCCTATCGCTTGAATGTTGTGTGAGGACCATGATACGCTGCTCCAAACTTCTTCCAGATTTAGGTCAACATATATTGACAGGCCACCCCTCGCTCTTCCTGAGCTAGATTTTTGAGCCAGCACAAAGAAACATTAGTACCCTGCCATATGGAGGGGATTACTATCCACTGCCCAGGTCTCTTGTAGACTAATAACTTGAAACCCTCCAATATACTGTCTCCATTCGTTATTGGTAAATTTTCCTGTCAAGCCCGCAACATTCATGAGATAAACTTTAGCTCCCCCATCGCTTGCGTTGCCCTATTGGGATATTCGCTACCATAGCTTTGAGCCCTCTGCCCTTCCTCTGTCCATAGTGGACTGCTTTGAAGGCCGGGGTGCTGAATTGGTGGTATGGATTCAGGAGCACTCAACACTCCTCCCATTGTATGTGATGTTGGGGGGCTGGATGGAAGTTCTCCACCTGGGGTAATTTCCTGCTATAGCTTACTAATACGGGACGTGCGCTACTTACATGGGATTGCATTTCAATAGAAGATTTTATTCCTGTCCTCTCTCTCTCTACCTCACTTGGACAGCCCAATTTAACAGCCTCACTCATGACAGTCACCACAACTTGATCCGTTATAATTCGTGGTCAATCGTTATCTTCTAGGGTCATAAGGGGACGAAATCTATTTGCCCAGAGGGGATCATATTGACGTTTTGCCGCGGGTACATTTGTACACCAGCTTTGTTCCCATATGAAGTAAAACCCGTCCTTAGTCTCCCCTGGAATTGCCTAGTGTTGTGAATAGCACTTTACATGGGATAGAAATAACCCAGCGGTAGCGTTCTTATTGTACTTTCTGGTTGCAGCCACCCGCCGGTTAATATATCCTCCACCAAGCTTGTGTCCTTAAAGTTTACAATTACACAATTCCCCACCAGATTTTTCCTTGATCTACCAATCCAATTCACCCTTCTGACAAACAGGATTTCACCACAATTATTCCCTGGCAGTGGTCTGTGCTTATTAAGCCAGGCTATTGTTTTGTTTTTAAGTTCAGGGTATGACTCTATCTGGTCTGGCTTCAACTCTGGCACTCCCCCCCCAGTACCACTACATAGGGGCATGCCTCGGGTGGAAGATTGATACTTGGTAAAGGGTTAGGTATAGATGGGTTATTTGCACAAGTAGTTTGTATTGTCTCGGTTGGTTTAATGTTCAGGGGCATCTTGTTTTGTGTTTGTGCAGTACACATGCTAGTCCCTCTAACTGTTGTAGATGTGCCTCCCGCCTGGTCAGATCCCGTGTTACTGTGTGTCATCGGGTCTGATGGAGGTTGGTCCTGCCTTGCCCCCGATGGAGTTCTAGTAGTGCAACTAGATAGTATGCCTTCCTGGGGAGCTACAATGGTGTGTTCCTTCGGACTAGTGCCTGTAGGATTAGGAAATCCGGTGCTACCCGGTGCCCTTCCCATTTTATAAAATTTGTTTATAATTTTATCCAGTCTGCTGGCTAGCAGCTTAATCCGACTGACTATAAAAGTTTCTAGGGAAGATTGTAGCTCTTGAACCACCTGAGGCATCCAACTTGGGGATGCTAGCTGATAGACCGCTTGAGCTTCAGGGACTTCAGCTACAGACTGTCCTGTATAAGGAATTCTCGCTCTTAATTTATTTTTCCTGGAACTTGGGGCCTTCTTAGGTGCACTTCTTTTCTTCCTAGTGTGGGCTTTCTTATTGAACAGGGGTATTACCTATGCATCACCACACGGCAACTGTGCACATGGAATATCCTGAGTAGAAAGGTCAGTGCTAGTGCAAAGGGTAACCACTATGTTTTCTATAGTGTTTTCCTGGGGTGGGGGGGGGGGAAGGAACAGACCCTGGTGTTATTGACAGCCTTCTCTCCGTGCGCTCTATTTCGTCCGAGACTGCACCTAATGCTTTCCTCAACATACGATCAATTGCAGTCGGTTGCGGAATGGAGAGTGGCTGCGGTTTAGGGTCCCGAACTACAATCCTTGGTGACAAAGGGATATTTGATTTAGCCTTGGCGGTATGAGTGTTTACTTTAGTTGCCATACTAGGTATCGTCTTACAGTTAACTATCCCACACACTAACACTCATGAGGGGGTGGACCCAACCCCGCACTGACAACCAATAACCATAGGTCCTCACAACCCCTCCTGTACTAGCTTACAGTTAGTCTTTGAGAGTCCAGTGTTCTGTTCTGTAAATATTCTCCTTGTTCACGGGTCGCCAGTTGAACTGCCTCCTGTTGTCGAACAGATATCCCGGTTCCAAAAGCCCTGGGGGAGTGGCCCGGCCCAGCCTCCTCCAGCCCCGGACGGCCACAGACGGCCCTTCCTTTGCCCGGGCTTAGCCCGGCTGCACCCGCGCGCGTCCTGCGACGCGGGGCCTTTATCGCCCTTTTAAAGCGCCGCCTGGCGCGAAATCCTTCGGTGGGCCGGGTCAGCCGCGGGGAGTGCTGGGGATTGTGGTCTCCCCCCTCGGCAGCCGTGCACGGGAGTCAGAGTGCAGCGGAGGCTGGGGAGACCTGCAGGAGACAGCAAGATGTTCATACGCGCCCCTCTCCACCTTGCAACCCCCACAGGAACGCCTGCGGGAATGTAGCAGCAGTCAAGGGAGCCAAGGTAATGCCGCAAGAGTCCTCAATTTTAGAAAGGAGCAGTTTGCTATTCACAAAGGTATTTTAGGACTGTAGGGTCTCCACACAATATAGGACAGTCCTATCTTTTTATGCTTCGGAGAATCTGCAGTCGTTAATATACTGCTGTTAAAATACGTTTCTGAATAGCAAACAATCGTGAACTTACACTAAAGAGTAAATTTACCTTTGTGAATCAGGCCACTAGAGTCTACTTGCTTCATAGTATGCACTACATTAGAGTCACGTGCTGCATGGAATAAAAATACAGAAACTCAGGACCCGATTCACAAAGGGATTACTAAAGTTATGATGGCGTAGTCTCTGCACTCGAGGAAGAGTCTCTGCACTCATGGCGGAATCTCCCTACAGTGCACTGTGATTTGTGAATCGGTCCCGTACTGTTTGGTAAAAGCAAATGGGCAATTATTCTTTTAACCTGAAAGCAGTCTCTGCTCAACAGACCTCTGCTTTGTGCAGGCAGCTCTTGGTTCGAAGGGGAATTCATCCCTGCTAGGTAAAACAGGACGATATTCTAGTCTTTCTAGGCAGCCTTTGGGTTGCATCGACTGTGCCAGGCGGTCCTGGAAGAGACACCAGCTCTGCCAGGAATCGGTGAGTGGGACTGCAGCGCTGCCAAAAAATCATGGGAGAGTCATCAGTTCTGCCATACCTACCCCAGAGGGGAATACTTGTGCCAAGCAGTCTCTGGAGATATACCACCTTCTGTCCCAAGAAGCCCCAGAGGAGGCACCAGCTCTGCCAGTTATAACTGGACCTTACTGCTTATTGCATCTGTGTCAAGTGTCCCTAAAGACAATCACTGGGTGCGATGGGCTGGCCAGGACAGAAGCTCAGCCACCAGCACTGCCCGTCATTCCAGGGCAGCTGCCAACTCTTTCAGGCAATTTTCCTATATGCCCACTGCCTGAGCTCAAGAAAACTTGCCCACGGCTGGCATTTCTTACATATCTAGGATTTTGATGGGTGGGCTGACTCGGTTATTTATCCTTCAAGGGGGGTGGGGGGAAATGTAAGAAAATAATTTTTAAAACTTACCTTATCGCTGCATCTCTCCATCTCTCCTCCATGTCGGCCTCGGGCTGGAACAGGAATCACACAGGCTCTCCTGACCAAACACTACACTGCAATGCAGCGTTGTGATTGGTCTGAGCAACGTGGTTCGGCGCTCAGACGAGGACTGGGCTTATTCTCGAACCAGTCTGTAGTGCAGCTTGCGTGAAGGACATGCAAAGTGTGCAAGACTGTTTGGGCCGGCTAAAGTGTCATGCGCACTTGGAGTGGGGAAATCACTCCTACCCTGTCCTGGTCTATGAGCAAAACAGCCAGGTCCGCCCCTGCCTCAAAGCAGCAGGAACAAATAAAATGATAATAACATTGAGTTAATATAATTTTCTTTTTCCTTTAGTCAGACTGCTTAAAAGCAGTGGGGCGGCGCTCCTTCGCCTTAGGGGAGGAGCCACTTCCTATTGGTTAAATGTCAATCTTCTGTGTAATAGTAACATCATTCAGATTTCAAGCTTTGTTGGAGTAAATCATACGTATTGTACCAACTAAGAATCACTCCTCTCATTCGAAAAGCTATGTTCCCATCGTTCTGCACCCGCTCCCCATTTCTACGGACTTACATTTGCTTGAAGGTTTTCCAAATAAGCGTGTTCATGATTTAGAGACATTTATTAGAAGTGCGTGTAAGTGCGTGGAAGGAGCATATTGTGGATATAGGTGTCAGACTAAAACCTAGGCCACGTATGAGATGGCGAAAGCTGCTGTGAGCATGCAAGGAGATGCAATACGTTAAACAAGAAATGTAAACAGGAACTGCCCCTGACACAAATTATCTCGAGGGACTGCACTAGCCCACTGACTGTCCCTGCTACAGTTAGGTGTTCCGACTCCGATTCCATTATGTGACTCAGCCAAAGCAATCTTCTGACCAGGAGGAAAGAGTTCTGACCCCTACACTGAGCACCCCCCATATCAGGTGGTGCTGGGTCTTGACCAGCCTTCTACCGGTCCTTCAGGGCACACCACCAAATCTCGTTCTCGTGAGTAGTGGTGCATGCTACTCAAAGGACTGTTGTGAATCGCTGGGATGATCATGATTTCTTGCGGGGAACATACATCTTCAGGAAGACACTCAAGACATGGCTCTTCGACTGAAAGGAGCTGCTTAACCCCCCCTCCCACCCCCTTCCGCCCCCAGCACCTTGAGACCCTCACGGGTGAGTAGCGTGCTTACAATTCTCTTGATTGATTGATTGATTGAAAGAGTCCAACGCCATTAACAACTGCGTAAGCAGTGTACCCAATCACCGAAAAGAGCCACACAAGTGCAAATTGGACATTTTAACAAGCCGGGTCCAGAGGCAGGCTCCTTAACAACCACAGTCCCCTCTTTTCTGGGCCAGGCTTGCAATGCCCAGAAAGTACAAATATTAGTCAGATTAGCACTGGCAATTCACAATGCTGCACTGAGACCAAAGCTACTCGACCAAGGCAGAAGAGCTATAATGCTTGACGATTCATTTTAGTGCGACGATGCGGGGAAGCACTCAAAAATGCGTTAGACTAACCTACGATGCGTGGCATTTGGCAGGGCTGATATCATATATATTTATCTAGTGCAAACCTAGCAAGAGAGTGGTGCTGAAAATGTCTGGGTGCAGTGGCGGCTCGTAATGTCGACGAGTAGTGGGGCGAGCACGCACAAGCACACTCCCTTCCTCCCATCCCTCACAAGCAGCCACACACATATGGCCGAGATACCCGCCACCCCCTCTCAACACAATCCCCTAGAATTGGGAAACCGGAAACAGTTCTTGAACTTTTGGAAGGCGGGAAGGGAGTCACCCTTCCCGGCCGTATTTATTAAAATATGAAACAAAAGAAAACATTAAAATAACAGTTTCATATAATGTACAATTTCATTTCCACATTTACGATGTTGGCTAACCTTAACAGATCTCTAATACAAAGGTTCTCCTAGCCGAACTAACATCCTACAAAACATTTGACTTGAAATTGTACATCCTAACGTTAAGGGCCAACGGCAAGGTCGTAACCGGTGTCAGATCCCTAAACCAGAAATACCCCCCTCACTTGTGAGAGGAGCGACCGCACAGAGGCGTACCTCAAGTGCATCTACCAATTTCCCTTTGTACTTGACGGGGGCCCCAATAAACTCGACGCCATTTAACGGTCGTTCGAGGACTCGTGTGAGGTGTCTAAAAGGTAGCGTAAACCCCCTCCCGCACCCCACACAACTTACCCATCTGCCGTCGCAGATGTCCTGGCCCCGGGAAATTCCCCAGGAGGGGCCGTAGCCCCTCCTATCCAGGAAGGGGCCTTGACCACCTTTCCTTTCCTTCCGGCGGCCTCTCCTTAGACAGGGCCGCCTCCCCGTTGAGGGGCCAATTGGCCACCTCCCCCACGCGCTCCCATCCGTAATGGGTGACGCCCCCTCATAGGGATCTTCCAATTACTGCTCACCGATCATGACCTTACCGCCCGACCAAAATAAATACGACAGTTCTACCTAAGTTACTAAGATTTACAAAGCAAAACAACATTTATTATCAAGCGTAAATACTGATCAATCCTTGTTCAAGATTACTTTATTTGCAAAACATACTGAAAATAACCAATCTTTATTGCATCGTTAAGAAATTTCACGACAATCATCACAACCTGTAAGAAAACAGAGAAAACAAAAGATACTATATCAACTGTATTTACAACGAATCGCTGTCCTCAGGGGCTGGTGGGTGGGTCAAAATTGCTCTTCGTTCCGTCTCGAGCTCACGTGCAGCGGGGAGGTGCAGCTTCAGAGCACAGGAACAAGAGGATGCTTTCTTGGCTTCCGCTCCTTTTAACCGTCTTCAGGGTGGGCGTGAACCCGCCCCCGCCTGCCTCCGAGGGCGTGGCCGGCCGCGTTGGTGTCTAGGCCAGCCCACTCTAGGGCGGGAAAAAGGCGCGCCCCGGCTACGCCGCTTCGGGCATACCAGCCGAGACTCGCCTCCCGCCCAAGATGGCTTCCCGGGGGGATCGTGGTACTCCACCATACGTTCGGGGGGACCGATTGGTCGCCCCTTTCCATATGGCCGAGATACCCGCCACCCCCTCTCAACACAATCCCCAAGAATTGGGAAACCGGAAACAGTTCTTGAACTTTTGGAAGGCGGGAAGGGAGTCACCCTTCCCGGCCGTATTTATTAAAATATGAAACAAAAGAAAACATTAAAATAACAGTTTCATATAATGTACAATTTCATTTCCACATTTACGATGTTGGCTAACCTTAACAGATCTCTAATACAAAGGTTCTCCTAGCCGAACTAACATCCTACAAAACATTTGACTTGAAATTGTACATCCTAACGTTAAGGGCCAACGGCAAGGTCGTAACCGGTGTCAGATCCCTAAACCAGAAATACCCCCCTCACTTGTGAGAGGAGCGACCGCACAGAGGAGTACCTCAAGTGCATCTACCAATTTCCCTTTGTACTTGACGGGGGCCCCAATAAACTCGACGCCATTTAACGGTCGTTCGAGGACTCGTGTGAGGTGTCTAAAAGGTAGCGTAAACCCCCTCCCGCACCCCACACAACTTACCCATCTGCTGTCGCAGATGTCCTGGCCCCGGGAAATTCCCCAGGAGGGGCCGTAGCCCCTCCTATCCAGGAAGGGGCCTTGACCACCTTTCCTTTCCTTCCGGCGGCCTCTCCTTAGACAGGACCGCCTCCCCGTTGAGGGGCCAATTGGCCACCTCCCCCACGCGCTCCCATCCGTAATGGGTGACGCCCCCTCATAGGGATCTTCCAATTACTGCTCACCGATCATGACCTTACCGCCACAGGCCGGATAGTTGACCGGCTATCCGGACCCCCCACAAAAGACTCCTACCTAAAGGTCATGCTGTAAACTTCTTAACCATGCTATGAAGTCTCCTATGAGTAATTCGTTCCCCACCCGGGACAAATGAACACCGTCCCCCAAATACATACTGTCCCCTTTAATACAACCATGCGAAACAGAATGCAGTGTACTTGAACGAAACAATCTACTCATTTTATTATTAATTTTCCTTACTGAATGATTCAGCGCAGAAACAGAAATAGCCCCCTGCCACACTTTCCGTGGGATCATATGGGACCATGCAATTGTGCACCCTGGAACTCTTCTCGCCAACCAACTTACCGTGGAAAGCATCGCCTCAAGAAGAAGTCGTCTACCAGTGGTCACCAAATCATTGCCCCCAAGATGTACTATGACTACAGACGGCGGTGACCTTGTCCGCCCTAACAAACCCTCGAAAAATGATCGAAACTGGTCAATACAGAGCCCGCCCTTTCCGTAGAAGGACACACTGTACCCGTATTCCCCAGCCACGTGAATCATGTCACCTGCTTTGAATACGTCCGCGGCACGCCTCACGTATGAGTGGCCCACGACCCACACCTCCTTTTTCACAGCCGGCAATGTCTGACCGCTGGCCCCCCGGTGTCGGGTCGACTGGACAGTCCGCCCCGCCTCGTAGGCTTGCGCAACTGAAAACCAAACAAAAACAAGAAGCGTGAGTACATCATTACAGCTTCACAACATGTGCAACCGCACATACCTCTTATAACAGTTCGAGGACCAACGCCCCACATGTTTTACTTGTTCAACGTTCAGACCCCTGGCTGTAGCTTCCGTAGCAGCCCCTATCCGAAAGGAATGGGTCCCAAAGTCGCCGGGGTTCAAGCCCGCGGCAGAAATCGACATCGCAAGCACCCGCTGAAACTGAAACCTCGTCAGTGGGGTGGCGTCAGCGTGTCTCAACAAGGTCCCCCCCCATGCTGCCACCCTCTGTGCTAAATATTCCTCTACGCACCCCACAGGGCACATGGCAGACCCGGGGATCCTCTGGATGATTACGCAGTCCCCGATTGCATCCTGATCGGATTTGGACCTGACAAACGAGACCGTCATTGTCTCCTCCCTGACCTGAATGTGTTCCCGGCACAGTCCCCCCATCGTATCCTGCTTGTTCCTTGCCACCAATTCGCTTACCCGCATAGCCCCATGGAATGCTAATGCAAATGCGGCTCGGAACAACACTGCTTCGTACTGGGATGAACATGTTACCGGTAGCACGGATAATAACAGGGCCAACCTATCCAGACCTATCGGGTGCCTATCGTCTACTCTGCGACCCTCAAGGCGTTGCCACCCACGTAGCGCTTTTTGCACAACGAAAGACGCTGTCGGGTCCTGGATCCCATGAGCCCTTGCCATGAAGGAAATGGCGGCCCGATGCCTCTGGGCCGTAGCTACTGACTTGCCTGCTTTACGTAACGAGAGCAGGAATCTCACTACACACTCTTCCAGACCCCAAAGCTCCCTCCCGGCAGTACCCAAAAAGGCCCAATAGGAACGGAACGCCCCTTCATATGCCTTCCTCGTCCTGGGTGCTAAACTCTCTCCCACGAGGTCTTGTAGTTCGGGGCACCGAGAGACCAGAGAGCTTCGGGAAAGGGTGCCGCCACCGGGTCCGCTGTGGGCAGAAAACCCCAGAAGGCCTGCATACGGAAACGAGAGAGCGCATCAGCCGCTTGGTTCATCACCCCCGGCACGTGTCGCGCCCTAAACAGTACATTCAGTTGCATGCACAACAACACAATTTCTTTGAGCAGTCTCAGAATCAATTTGCAACGTGCTGCCTGACTATTGATACACTCAACCACGGTCATGTTATCAGACCAGAACACCACAGAGTGATCCCTAAACCCTTCTGGCCATGTTCTCAAGGCCACCAGAATAGGGAACAGTTCGAGAGAAGCAATGTTACTCGTCAACCCGCACTCATGCCACCATGACGGCCATTTTTGAGCCGACCATTGTGTACCCAATATGGCGCCAAAACCCATACTCCCCGCCGAGTCTGTCCATAGTCCCAACTCCTCGGAAGACACTGCTGGTTTATTCCAGACAATTCGACCATTGAAATCCGCCAGGAATGCAATCCAAATGCGCATGTCCTGGCGAACCTCTGCCGAGAGTCTCGTACGATGATGTCCTTCCTTCAAGCCGACCATGGACTGTGCAATCGAGCGGGAAAAGGGGCGCGCCATCGGCATTACTCTCAGGGCAAAATTCAACTGACCCACCACCTGTTGCAATTGATGCAGGTTCACTTTCGTTGCACGAATACATGTCTCAAGGGATAACCTGAATTTTAACACTTTTTCTTTAGGTAATCGAAAACAACCTTCCACCGAGTCGAGCTCGATCCCCAGAAACTCGATCAAGGTCGAGGGGCCCACCGTCTTACCTGGCGCCAATGGCACACCGAATTGATTCATTAGGACACAAAATTCATGTAAGGCCTGTCCACACTCGGAATCCCCGGCTGCCCCCAGAAACAGAAAGTCATCGAGATAGTGCATAACATGTTGAAAACCTGTCTTCCTCGTGAATACCCACTGCAGAAAACAACTGAATTTCTCGAAATAGGCACATGAAATCGAGCATCCCATTGGCATACATTTATCCATGTAATAGCGACCCTGAAACTAAAAACCCAGGAGACGCTGATCGTCTGGGTGTACCGGGAGCAACCGGAACGCTGACTCGATGTCCGATTTGGCCATCAGCGTCCCGGGCCCCAGGCGATTCAACATGGCAACGGCCTCATCGAAAGATGCGTACCGCACCGAACATACTTCCGGGTCTATTGCGTCATTCACGGAAAGACCACGTGGGGCTGATAAATTATGTATCAGCCGAAACTCACCCGGGTCCTTCTTGGGGACCGCCCCTAGAGGAGAACACACAAAATTAGCAACTGGTGGCAAATCGAATGGACCGGCGACACGACCTCGAGTCACCTCTTTCCCAATCTTTACCTGCACCACTTCCGTGTGCTGTAAGACCGACATTTGATTCTTACAGTCCGGTACCCCCTGAAAATCCCCCACTGGGATGCGGAAACCATATGAAAACCCGTTCCGTAACACCCCAGCGGAAGCATGATCTGGGTATTCGCTGAGCCAAGGAATCATTGCCATGGTATCAATCGGGGTCGGTAAAGGCGCCCCTCGGACTATATTAGACCTGTTTGGCGCCTCCCTTACCACCGTTATCACCCGTTTTGGCTCTGCACATGGACTCAGGATGGGATGGCTGCCCGCACCCCCCACACTCATGTCTGAATTTGCATGACCCCTGGGGCCTGGTACATTTGCCCCTGTTAAAATTCCAACAGATCCCCCTTTTACCTGTGTTGCCACTCGGTTTCGTGTGGAACTCGTTACCTGCACCCGTCCGAAAGGGCGTCCCAGAATTTTGGCGGGAGGATTCCCCCCCGTTACTCCCTACTAATGGCACCTTCAACATCCCCGTACTCTCCATTTTTTGCCAAGACACAGAGTCGTAACAATCCCAAGACAACAATGGGTTGTGTTCTTTAGCTTTTCTAAACAAATTATCATAGCAGAACCATTGATTGCCCCCATATGCCACAGAATACTCCATAATACGTGACTGATAAGTGGGTAACTCGGTCAACAACTCAGGCCTGCGCTCCCCCATGATGGAAGTAAAAATTCCCCACGCTCTGCCCCAAGTACCTATGGTCTCGTCGACCTTAAAGGCGGCCATTTTTTCGCGCCAAACACTCGGATGCATGAGCTCCTTTTGACTCTTCACATGCTCGATCTCGTAATGGTCGGTAAGCAATGAAAACATGTTTACATATTTATCCGCCCAAATCAATTCCTTGATTTCTAGTGGGACGTGCTAAGCAATCTTCTCCTTACGAGAAGGTGCAGACTCCCCCCCCGCAATCGGCAATGGCCGCTTACCTGAAGTAGACCCCACGTTTGTCGCCAAACTTGGGCCTGCTGTACTCCCAACCGCCGGGACCCGTGGGGGAACAGAAGATGGCGTCTTCGCAGCCTCCCTAGATTCCCGCAGTTGCCTCATCACTGCCCGGGCGTCGTCAGCCGTGGCGCCCTCGCTATCGTTTCCCAACCACGCTGCCAATTGTGCCGCTAACTCGGGGGGCATATCCTCCCTGTTCGCAGGGGTGACCACCACAGGGATTGGATTCCCCTCCTTTGGCGCCGGGGTTGGCTCCTCTCGTGGGGCTTCGGGAACCTGGGTCTCCCCCCCAGGTGCTCCCCTTCTGGGCCTCTTGCTTTTTCCTCCGGGAATTGTTCCCTGTAAAGGCCGTTTCGATCCTCCCTCCCCGTCCTTAGCCTCGACCTTTCTCTTCAGATCGGCTATCTCCTTCATGAGTATGCGGAGCATCTCGTCGGTACCGACCCGCTTTCCAACCTTCTTGGGCATCCTTAGACGGGATATCTGTAAGACAAAAAGAGGGATTACAACACTCAAAATTGCTCTTCGTTCCGTCTCGAGCTCACGTGCAGCGGGGAGGTGCAGCTTCAGAGCACAGGAACAAGAGGATGCTTTCTTGGCTTCCGCTCCTTTTAACCGTCTTCAGGGTGGGCGTGAACCCGCCCCCGCCTGCCTCCGAGGGCGTGGCCGGCCGCGTTGGTGTCTAGGCCAGCCCACTCTAGGGCGGGAAAAAGGCGCGCCCCGGCTACGCCGCTTCGGGCATACCAGCCGAGACTCGCCTCCCGCCCAAGATGGCTTCCCGGGGGGATCGTGGTACTCCACCATACGTTCGGGGGGACCGATTGGTCGCCCCTTTCCACATACTCACTCCCGCCCATCTATCTACATGTACACTCACACCCATCCATTCACAAGCGCGCACACATACACCCATCATTCACTAGCACATACCCATGCACACGCCCATTCAAAGCACACAGCACTAATTCACATACATTCATGCAGTCGCGGCTGGCATTACGGGTGGGTGGTGGAAATGGGGTTGTCGTGCCGCGGAGGGGATGGGGGGAGGCGGGAGGGGTTTAAGGGAACAATATAAATTAAATAAAAGTTAAACTTACCGTCCCGCTTTTCCTCAAGTCCCGAGATCCCGACTCCCGCCATCCAGCTTTTTGAATTCTGCAGCGCTCGTCATCAGGAAGGCTACAGGCAGCCTCCCTCCCCTCCACCAGTCACAACGCTGCAATGGCAGCATTGTGATTGATGAGGCCGCTGCCCCACGCGGGTCATTTTCTCTCTGTATGCTGTAGCATACAGAGAGAACAGGGAGAGTGGGCGGTGCTTCTCGAAAGCAGGGGGGAGTGGCTTGCCCACTGTTGTTCATACTGACTGGGCGGCCTCAGGCTGCCCATACAGTCACAATGAACAACAGTGGGCAGCCACTCCCCCCTGCCCTCGAGAAACACGGCCCACTCCCAACCAGGAACTTCAGTTTCTCGCCGTGCGAGAAGGCAGAAACAGATGGTAGTTATTACCATTTATGTTTCTGCCTTTTCGCACTGCAAGAAAGCAAGGGGGCGGCGCCCAAACGCCCCTATAGAGGAGCTGCCAGTGTCTGGGGGTATAATTTTGGATCACGTACACGGCATGGTGTAGGATTCCTAATTTTTACACATGAGGGGCCTGATTACAAGTTGGTCAGTGTATTACAACATGTGCGTAAACTCTTGTGTATGCACAAGTCAGAATTAGGAGTTTGGTTTTATTTAATACAACCAATAATTATGGGATGCATTAAATAAACCTGCCAAAATTTAACGAGGGAAAAGCATACAGTATTTACTGTATCTTGCGGCTCATGGTGGACACCAAAGTCCACATGTTTTTCCGCACAAACTCTTAATAAGTGCTATTTATCGAACCGGATAATTAACGTACCCCGTGGTAATACGTGGTAAGACTCACCTATTCTAAGAACACCATTTCCCGGATTACAAGCATAGATACTATTCTGTGCCCCCATGAAGCAACAATTCATGGGGGCACAGAATAGTATCTATGCTTGTAATCCGGGAAATTGTGTTCTTAGAATAGGTGAGTCTTGCATTCTTTCTAAATTATAGGAGAGTTGGTGCAGGGGGTTGGATTTCCAGTTCCTGGCAACATACATGAAGAAGTCCTGTCTTCTGGTGATCACTTTTTAGGAGGTTTTGATTTTTAATCTGTCCGCCTTAAATTCCTCGTCTGTAACACCCTGACAAGAGCTCTCTTTCCCGTTATCTAACTACTTTTGCTGCATGTTTTGCTCTATTTTGCTCTGTTTTTCTCTGTTCTTCCGAAAGTCATTAAAAGTTTATTGTGAGCTATCGGTCTATTGTCTCAGTCTATCTCTAAGCAAGTTATATTGTTCTTTTTTCGCCTAATGCCTTTATATGAGTAATAACGAGCATGCAAAGTCGAAAATGTGCTTCTATTGTACGCTTGTTTTCTGAAATATTTATGTAAATCTAGAGATCACCCCTTTTTTATGGTTCCAATTCGAGCTATATAAAACACACACTAGTAGTAGCAGTAAATCTTTATTCGGCTTTATATGAAACTGTAAAAGAGCAAAGCACACAGATTCCATCATGTGTAATTAATAAAGCCCAGCAAATACAACCTTAGAAGGGTAGGTAGTAAAAAGCTAAAAATATTAAGATCCAATAAAAATGTATGACAAAATATCACCTAGATTAAAGCATAATTTCACCGCCCTGTTCCACAGTCTAATAGCTGCCAGTAAAAAAGTATGTACCATCATACAAATATGTTCAAATTGTAGCAACTGAAGGTACTATAAAGCAGGTCTGCACTTCCTGATGTTTACCGACCTAAAAAATGGTCAGGAAAATCCCTTCCTGGGTACATCATACAGTGAACAGAAAAACAAGAAATCTATACTACTATTATAAAGAGAGAACACAAACTTTTTGGCAAGGTAAACTCGGGAAACTCGGGAACCACTGAGCCAATTCACACACCCAATACATTGTTGTAATCCTCAGGGTGTGAAGATGGACATAGGCTATAGAAAATAAAAATAAAACGTAAATTTAAAAATATAACTTAAAAAAAAAAGTAGTGCCCTGAAAGTAGCGCCGGGCGCATCGCTGACGGCCACGACGTAGCGCTGGCCGCAACGTACGTGATGACGAGGAGGAACGGCGGTGAAGTGAGGAGCTCGGGGAGGAGCGGCGGCTCAGGTAAGGCTCGGGACGGGAGGGAGCCGGTGCGGGAGGTTGGCCCGGAACAACGGCGGTAAGGCTCAGGGTCTGGGGGCAGCATTTCAGGGACACAGGATGGGAGGGAGCCGGTGCGGGAGGTTGGCCTAGAACAACTGCGGTAAGGCTCAGGGTCTGGGGGCAGCATTTCAGGCTTGCGTGTACTCCCGCCGTGGACCCCGCCTGCCACGACATTGTCCGGGACACAGACAATGTCGTGGCGGGCGGGGGCCGGGGCAGGAGTGCCCGCAAGCCTGAAATGCTGCCCCCAGCCCCCTTCTGCCCCAGGTAACGCTGGGGAGGGCTGCTAGTATAATATAAGTTGATAAGATTTTGAGTCACAGGCCATAGGTCTAAGCCTGAATCGCTATATGTGTGACTAGAGTAAGAAACGAAAAGGTGCTCTATGCCAAACCTAAATCTGAATAAATAAAAATACGGTTGATGTTGTGGTAGGGCATACAAATAGGGCTCCATAGGGTGTCCCTTCTCCAAACCAACTTAGAGAGGAACTCAGATTTTAAATTTTTCTTAGGTATGGCAGCAATGTCCTGTGGATTGTGAAACCAGTCCTGCCTCCCAAACAGGGTAAGTGGTTCTGTAATGTATCTGAACCATGGGACGTGATGAGCATGATCTAATCACAGGCAGTCAGTGATTATGTCCTGATTCAAATGAATTAAACAAATTTGTTCAGCAACCTTTGTAGACCCACAGCTGTTCTTGAAATTAGAAAACAATCATCCGTGTATAGAAAGACAGGAATACTTTTGGAGCCCTCCTTCAGCCCATCTGCCTCCACACCAGAAAGGGGTGCATCCAGATAGTTAATGTACAAGTAGAACAGGGAAGGGGCAAGCACACAGCCCTGTCTCACCCCATGTTTCAATCTGATTAGAGGAGTACATTCCCTATTAATACCATACCTGATACAGCCCGTCACATCTTCATGTAATTTGGCTAGGGACTAAACCAGTGGCAGGTCCATCTCCATATTTAGCATTTTCTCCCAAAGCAGCCCTCTGTTATCACAGTCGGAGGCAGATCTCAGGTCCATAAATGCTAGGTGCATATGATCTGTCTTAGGCAGAGTGTATTTGATAACAATTAAATGTAAATTCAGGCTCTGCTCAGTAGACCCAAGGCCTTTTCTGAAACAGAATTGGAGAACAGAGAAGATACCCTATTCAGCGACCTATGTCTCCAGTCAGGCCAAGAGGATCCTGCCCAATATTTTGTCTGTGGAGTCAATTATAGAAATGGGGCAGTTGCACCAAGGGTCGGCTTTATCACCCTTCTTAAAAATCAGTATTATGACTGAGTTAAACCAGGACTTTGGCGGGCCTAGAGTCAGTACACTCCTCAGGACTTTCACAATTTGGGGAGCCCATAAAGCCACATTATCTTCAAAAAGATCAATTGGAACCCCATCAGGACCAGAGGCCTTATTGCTGAGACTGCTTTTTTAGCCAATTTAACTTCCACTAGCGTGATTGGAGCCAGCTCTTGTGTGCCTTGGTGGGAGATGGCCACCATAGGATCAGTACAATTGTCTAAATCAGAGCTGCCGTCATAGGCCCTAGAATAGTGCTCTATGCTCTTACGTTGTGGTATGTTTGCATCCAAAGATCTGCTGGAGGTGTCCCTGAAAAAAGATGCATTAATTATCTTACTGAAAAGGCAGGAGTCACTCTTAGTGCTGGTTTCATGGAGCTGTTCCCATGCTTCCTGCCTTATGGCCAACTTCTTTCTGGCTATGGCCTGCTTAAGTCAGCTGCATTTTCTTACTTTCCCCATCACTCTTGGAGTTTGCTTAAGAGCCAAAATCAGATGTTCATCTTTCGCTGAACAGGTGACATCAAACCACTTCTTAGAGGAAGGGTCTCTGCTAGTATTCTCAAAAGTTACCATTTCATTTACAGAACTACAAATCTCATTATATGTATTCAAAATGCAGACGGGATCGATATTATCAATCAGGCATGCTGATTTTGATTTCTGAATGCCAAGTCAGCTAGAAAGGCATTTGGGTCCACCGGGGCCCATTTGCGGCAATTACCTTTATTGTGGTTGGCCACTATCTATCTATCTATATAAATAAAAATGTAAATGTTTGTTTGTTCAAAATCGCAAATCTCCGAAAGTTCTTCACCGATTGCTTTAAAATTTTGACACAACATTGGATATAAATACGCGTGTGTCGAATACGTGCGTGTTTTTAAACGTAAGCCCGAATAGACACATACAAATGTCAATGTTCGTTTGTTCAAAATCTTATATCTCCGAAAGATCTTCACAGATTGCGATGAAATTTTGACACAACGTTGGATTCGATTAAGCGCGTGTTTATATATACACAACGTTGGATTATAAAATGCGCGTGTCCAATACACGCGTGTTTTTAATCAAAAGGCCGAACAGACCCTATCAATTTGGTTGCTGCGCAACAACTACAAGGGACGCTCTTTACCGATTGCTTTGAAATTTTGACACAACGTTGGATTCGAATACGCGCATGTTTTTATATAGACAACGTTTGATTCCAATACGAGCGTGTCGAATACGCGCGTGTTTTTAATCGAAAGCCCAAACAGACACATAAAAATGTCAATGTTCGTTTGTTCAAAACCTTAAATCTCCGAAAGTTCTTCACAGATTGCTTTGACATTTTGACACACCATTGGATTCGATTAAGCGCGTGTTTATATATACACAACGTTAGATTAGAATACGCGTGTGTCCACTACGCGCAAGTTTTTAATCGAAAGGCCGAGCAGACCCTATCGATTTAGCTTCTGCGCAACAACTACAAGGGACGCATAGAGACAATAGTCTACATATATTAGGATGGACAGTTGGTGTCAGGATGGCAGACTGGGAAGTGGGTGGAGGGAGGGGGGAGGAGTTGGTTCACTTTGCAACATTAAGAAAGGACGCATAGAGACAATAGTCCACGTAAATTAGGATGGACAGTTGGTGTCAGGATGGCAGACCGGGAAGTGGGTGGAGGGAGGGGGGAGGAGTTGGTTTACTTTGCAACATTACCGCGTTTATATATACACAACGTTGGATTTGAATATGCGCGTGTCCAATACGCGTGTGTTTTTAATCGAAAGGCCGAATAGACACTATCGATTTGGTTGCTGTGCAACAACTACAAGGGACGCATAGAGCCAATAGTCACAAAAACATATTGTATACGCACAAGCATTGTGAAATTAAACATATTAGAAACTTGAGCTTACTCTTTTTCTTTCTCTTCCATTTAACCAGTCTGAGCCACAGCAACGCGTGGTCGGGTACAGCTAGTGTGCAATATGGAAAAGGCAGGGAGATGCTGGACCAGAGCCACAGATAAAGAGTGCATCATGGGTTTGTGATCCCTCTCACAGCTGTCTATGATGATAAAGTTAGTAACCATGTGCCTAAATTTCACTCGGAAAATAATTAAATCAATTAAATTCCCAGAACCTTTCCCCATGAAGGTAATCTATTTACTTACTATGGAGGGAGTGAAGTCTACTGTAAATAAGAGCGAATGCCTACAGATGAATGCATTGAAGGCCTCGCAACAGGGGGTATGGATAAAATAAGAGTAATCCTCCTCATCACATCTATCATCACCACAAGCAGAAAAACTAGAAATGGGGAAGAGCCTGTAGTTAAACTCCCAATATAAAAAACACACACTAAATAAAAAAAGCATTTGCAAGCAATAGGTCTCGCATTTGCGAGAGTTAGAGCTTTTGGCGTTGTAAATGCCAATGTCTTTTACCCATATGGTTTGGTTTGAAGTGAAGCAGATGTATGTGGTGTGGAGTGGAATTATGTGGGTTAGATTGGAATTGAGTGGTGTGTAGTCTATTTGTGTAGTGGAATTATGTGGTATGGTGAATAGATAGCAGTGAGAGCTGCACAGACTAGATAGAAAGGAAGATAGTGAGGGATAGTTAGTTTCTGCATGAAGTGGTAAACTCTACATAGAGGAGCAGAAAGAGTGTATGAGAGAGACAAATAAGGGGAGAGCAGGCCATAGATGCATTTGAGGGAGCAGCTGTGTATGCAGAAAACACCCTACAAGAGGGGGACAGCGTGGGTTTGAGGTACTTAAATCTTGAAAAGGCACGGTAAAGAAAATGTGCTCAAAGACATGAAGACAACCATATGCGAGAGGCGGGAAGAGTGAATGAGTATGAGAAGGAGGAATGAGTGGAAGTGGTACCTAGAGGTAGGGTGGTGAGAGGTGGATCAATGCACTGCATGTTATGTTATGTTATGTTGTATTAATTTATTGTGCGCACAGCTACTCCAGCCAAGGAGCGTCCCGGCGCAAAGACAAAGAGAAACATAACACAACAGGAAAAGAAAGGATAAAACCTGAACGGAACAGCTAAAACAAGAATGTTTTTATTGCATGAGGAGGTATGGCAAGGTAGCATGTGTGAACAGGCATTATAGAGAGGATAGAGGGAGCGTGAGGGAGGGATGAGAGGGGGCAGTGGGATTGCGAGATGGGGGGCAGTGGGATTGCGAGATGAGAGGGGATAGTGGTAGTGTGAGGGGGAAGAAGACAGGGGCAGTGGTTGGGCGGGGGAGAAAATGCAAGGTTTAGTGGAAGTGTGAGGGAAAGATGGGTTGCATTGTAATTGTGTGGTGTGGAGTTGTGTAGTGGCAATATGTGGCATGGTGTGCTGTGGAATTATGTGGATGGTGATTAAATGGTATTGAGCGTACTGGAATTATGTAGAGTTTTTGTTTTATGGAGTTTATTATCTGGAATGGTATTGGTATTGGTGTTGTGGAGTGGCATGATGTGGAGTTGCATTATGTGGTATACTGTTACATTTTGTTGTACAATGTGGACATCTGTGGTATGTGGTATGTTGCATATTGCCTTGCAGGTCACAGCAAAAATCAGGTAACACTGAGTTTAGAGAAATGTTAATGTAAATTTACTTTGACCATATACAGAGACATTAGAAACATTAAAAAAATGTCTGCAGGGAAACCCTAACCAAAGAGACAGGTCATTCAAGTGCCCTAGGAGGGAGAACCAATGGAAAGGGACAGCAGTGCATCAAATGAAATGAGAGGCCAACACTTGGGGGAGCAGGGGAAACCGTCTGAAATCTGCAAAGATCATTACAAGAGTGACATTTCTAAGGACTTCTGATATTTGCAGTAGTTTGATACAGCACAATTAGACCCAGTACTAGGAGCATCAGTGTGCTCAATGAGCATCTGTATTATAGTGGCAGTAAAGAATAATGAACACATTGTGTCAGCAATGGCCATGATATACACAGGCAAAACAAAGTGGCATACTCATCTGAAGACTAACCTATCCAAGGATAGTTTAAAAAGCAACGAAGCACTGCAGAGCAAAGAGAACAATATGCACCAGATAGGAACACTAATGATCATGATGCATAATTAAATCATAAGTTGCCAAGACTAAAGATTAACAGTCTAGTTTGGTTAGACAATGGCATGCTCAGAGAGGTGTATACAGTAGAATCGCGGGAGAGGAGATGCAGAACAGCCAATAACATCTGGTGAGAGAAATGTTCCTCTGGCCCGAATGCAAGACTGTTATTTTTAAGAATTATTAACAAGTAATCAACATACCCATGTCCTCAAGCCAGACTTAAGCATACAGTATCATTTATCTCAAGACTAACAATCAAACTTAAACTGAATACTTAATTTATATCAACCAATATTATGCAGTTATTAAAACCAGAATTGACCATATGAAGCCACAAGGATGCAATACAGCTCTGAAGGGTGCCTGGCACTACCCCCCCACCTGCCCCAGACCACATCAACAAACTCCTGACGTGGCAGGTTACTGTCCAGTTTAAGTATACCCTGTGTGGTTTTAAAACGGTTGATGTTCAGGGGCATGGGAACTGAATTTAAGAACAGATGGGGAGTGGGATGGATAAGCAAGTTCGGAGGTCAAACTTGCCATCTTAAATTTTTTCGGGGGTGAGGGGCAAGGAATGTATGGCAGGGTGTGTTGGCCTGTGTTGAAGCAGCAGACTTCCGGGAGATGTACACGTGTGTTGAGGGGATAGGGTGTTCCAGAGAGTGCTCAACAGAAACAATGCTCACTCAAACCCTTTGCGGACGTAGTGTGGAGGAGAGAGATGGAGAAAAATAAACCTAGGTCCAAACGTGCTCCACAGCATTTATTGGTTTTAATGATGTGGATCCAGACATTGACTTCAGAGGGACACTATCACTGAGAAGAAGTCCAAAACTCTGGGAGAGAATGTAGCAAAAGGAAGAAAAATGCTAATTAGGGAAAGGGTTGCAGAAGAGCACTACCTTACTTCCCAGTAAGTTCCTCTTTAGATGGTGGCGGTGCTGGCGGGTTTGTAACTGTACACCTGTAAACACTGGTATAATGCCATAATGCTTCACAAGTAAATGCAGTTACAAGTTAATAACCCGTAGAATGAGGACTAACGCTTTTAACGAGCAGAATTCTGCTCTGTATTTTATTTTTCATGGGGTTTAATGGTAGTAGGAAAATGTAACTGATGTGATGGGGTGAGTCGGGGGGTCTGGCAGGACTAGATAAGAAATTAAAGAAAGCTGGTTGGTGGGCATGCATTACATTCTCCCCCGTGCTCATATGGGGTGGGGCAGGGCTGCAGCGAATAAAAACACATAAACTAACACTAACACACAGTGAGGACAGATGACGGGGACGGGTGGGGGAGCTACATGAAAGCGGGCTCATGTAGAAAATAGGAAAGGCATGCAGCCCCTCCCCTTTACCCCCAAGCCCTCTTAAGTCCCCTCCATGCCTAGGAAGTGGGAGTATGAGGGGGTACAATGCTTCATGCTTCCCGGTAAAGTAGATTTCAAAAGTAAAGGAACCGTGCAACGTGGGATAGGTGGGGGTAATAAAACAAAGCGCAGCATAGGAAACAAAGATTTGAGTCCCGGCGTGGGCTTGACATCTTGTGAATCTGTGCAAATCACTCCATCTCCCTATGCCTAAAAATAGCACTACCTTGTTTAAAATGGACTGGTACTTCAGTAATATACCGTGGTCCAATACCTTGGACAACATGCAGGCCTTATGTAAGGAGGCCCCTCTGCGCGGTGGAACCACCCTCTGCTGTCACCTGTTGCCCCAGCCCTTCCCATGCACAGCCAATGGTAGATAAAGAAAATAAAAAGCAGGATTCCTAATAAAAATAAGACGGAAGAGACACTGTGCGCTTATGTAAGGAGGCCCCTCTGCTCGGTGAAACCACCCGCCGCTGTCACTTTTTGCCCCAGCCCTTCCGCATGCACAGCCAATGGTAGATCAAGAAAATGAAAAGCGGGATGCCTAATAAAAACAAGGTGGAAGAGACGCCGTGCGCGAGCAAACGAGACGCCGTGCACGAGCAAGATATCCAGTCCGGGTGGGCGAACAGAAAAGGAGACAGGGAGGGAACAAGCAAGCCTCACTTGCAATGAAAAGCGATCGTTCAGGATAAATTGTGACGCGCGCCAATCAAAAGCATGGGTGGAGCTTCCACCCCACTTCCGAAAGCAACTTGTTGATATTAGATCTCGCTGAGCAAGCTGCGCATGCACTGCGATGCTAGGCGAGACCTAAAAACATGCTTTAGTCTCTGGACACTGCTTTAAAGTAGACAGCCAAGAGTGACCCGAATCATGCAGACGGTGTAGCCTCTTTAGGTCTGGTAAAGACAGGTTTCACAGAGGTGAGTAAAAGGTAAGCTCCCTGTGACATTAAGTAAGTGTTGTTCACGTTTTGTATGTGCCCACATCTCAGCAATTCAGTGTTGGACATGCCCTTTCATGGTGTTGTGGATGTTTACTGTATGAATCCATAATTATCAGGAGACCAGCTCCGGAATTGAAACCAGGCTGACCATTCTGGATACTGGTGATAGCCTGTGACGTGGGAGGCTGTGTAGAAGGTGTGCTTTTGAAGTTCTCTCTAACTCTCCAGCACGGCATTCCCTTTATGCGGCAATGCTGCAATAACTCCAGTGAGACACCGGCATCTCAATTGTTGTAGTGCTCCTGCCTGGGCGCTGGAACAGACTGTTGAGCCATGCCTCAACACCGTCTTCTATCATGAAGGGTGCCAGTGGTGGCATGGGCAGTGACTAACAACGCACTATTCCACTAGAGCTCCCTTCCCACTCTTGTGGAGCAGGGGTAGAGTGGATGAGTGACCACAGTGCTAGCTTCTACCTTGTGTTTGTGTGAGAGACACTTGAACAGCAAAGCATTGCTTCCAGGTGGTGACACCTGGGCACAATGCAGCCCTTACAGTACTTATGGCGCTATGCCGGCATAGGCAGACCCACCTACAGGACAGGTATATTGTATGTGTACATACTCCACATTCAGGTCTCTGCTGGTGTTGGGGCAGTGGTGATGATTCGCTATTTTCCTATGGAGTCAGAAACCAAATAGAGCAGATGAGAAAGGACTGTGCCAACTTTGATGTCAGTATCTGCACACACTCGTTTTTGCTGATTCATGTGATTATCTGGATATGTACTAAACATTATAAATTTTACACATTAGAACATGCATTGATGATGCAAGCAGAAAGCATGGATGAGATTACATGAACACAAATCTGGATAACTGAGTGATGCGGTCATATGAACATGCACTAAGGCTTAATGAGTGAAGGTCGAAGTGAGACCATACAACCAAGACTTCTAAGTGATAGTTCAGATCTGGACTATCTGAATGCAAACATGAGCATACATTCAAGATTAATAGGTGATGGCTCTAATCTGAAAATGCACTAAGGATTGCTGAGTGATTTGGTAAATGGATTTAAAAAAGTGTTAGAGTTAATTTGTGATGGTGCAAGAATTTTTGAGGCAGTAGACAAATCAGAAAATTCATAATGGTGCTATTTCCTGCTATATTACACGCATTCTGGCACAATGATAAAAATTGTTTGTATATTGTGTTCTTTCTTCGCATGATGTTGTACAGTTCACGAGTAATCACTGCACTGGCATAATGTTGGTAATTTCTGGCATTTTATATCATTAACTCTTCTGCTGTCTACGATTGATGTAACATTTCAGTAGCATCCATCCATTCATTCACTCAACCATTCACCCAGTCATCCATGCATGCACTTTCAGTGAACCATTTATCCATACACTCCTCCCTACACCCATTCCTTTTTAGTTCTCGCCTGTGTAGGCTGTGCATGCGCAGTCTTGCTGGCGAGATTTTATGATTTAGAAGGGCTTTGAGTATAGGGCTTTAAGCCCCGCCCCTCTTCCCCATTGGCCGGCGTCACTGTTTATGCTAAATGGTGGCCCGCCATTGGGAAAGAGCATTCTGTGACGTAGACTTTTCTCTTTTTCTGCCGTCCCACTTGGATGGCCTGGTCTGCCTTCCTACTGGTGTAAAAGGTTTCTTATCTTTATGGGGCCAAACACGTGGCTCCATAAAGATAATTAACCTTTTACTTCAGAAGGAAAGCAGGCCAGGCCGTCCAAGTGGGACGGCAGAAGAAAGAGAAACTCTACGTTATGGCGAGCGCTTGTTGTAGCTACGTAACTTGGCTTGCTTTACATAAACGATGTTAGTTCCGCAACAGTGGAAGGCTGGCACAGAGATTTTTGAAGTCGGCCATGTGACACAAGACTGAAATTGTTTTATGCAACTTCATGTTATCTTTGCTCCATGGTAACACATTTGTCGAGAGTTCTGTTTTCAAATGCTCATTTTTGGGTTAAAGTTTCCACCCTGCCTGTGGTGTGATCACACATTAGTGGAAACGGGGACAATCTTGCGGCCACGAACCACATGTAGCACCCAGATAGTGCCTCTTCGATCCCTGTCCCGCATGCAGAGAGGCGCTACCCCTCGCACCAGGCCTGTGGAGGCTTGAGGAGTACAGTAGCCGGAGCAGTGCTGCAGCGCCGAGCACATGTCCATGAATAAGGGGTCTGTTCCAGATGGCAGGCAGGCTGAAACTGACACCTGGAGGAAGAGACGGCAGGCGCTTTGCAGCGGGACGCCTTGGCACCGGCTCATATAAAAATCCGAAATTACACCTATTATGATCAACCAGAAACTCTAAAACTATTCTAAAGCCCCGGGAGCAATAAAAGGGTCTACACACTAAGCGGCATTCTTAGCTGGCGGATTAGGCAGACCATTGGCAATGAAATAAGGTGGAGAATGGTATGGTGACAGTAAAGAAACAGTGTGTCGAGTGGCGCATTTTTTCATGAATTGAAATGCTGCACTCATTACCAAACATTCCATTTACAGTGTTTTGTCGACATATGCATCTTTTGTCCACCAATGAGCCATTTGAAAAATCATTGCAAAGCACTCTCATTTCATAGAGGCTGCGAACAGTGGAGCACATAGTTATGGCGATCAAAATCACAGAAGTTATTGTTAGTTTTTGTGTTTGCCAAAACGTAAATTAGCAGCAGCGACTACATAGGAGACTGTGACATGTCTGTGGTTAATTGCAGAACTTCAGTGACAGGACTGGAGGCAGCTGATTGACTACGAGCTAAGCACTATTTATACAATAAAGCATATTTTGGAACCATGGAGACTACCTTACTTAAAACTCGGAGTTGAGCCGCAGTAATACGGGTTACGGCCGGGCCACCAGCTTCCGGAGTGCGCCTGGCTGCAACAAATAACCTCCTTAGGAAATGAGCTTCCAGGGTCGTTCAGAATCAGCACACATCAGCTGTGCTATGGGCTCCGGCGGCCGCCACAATCCGTGGGGTTGGGTCCGGCGCTGGAGATCTTGAATTTAAACTTAAGCACTGTGGTGCTATCGATGCAAGGTGCTGTGAAAACATTGTCTAGCTGTAACATGAGGCCTAAGCCAGCTGCAAGCCTGCCTTCTGGCAATAGCCTTCTTCGCTGAATGAAAACATTTCAAGAAGGCTCTGCTGGCTAGGAGTCATATGCCTCTCTTCGGTGAGTCTGCTGCCACTGCAAACTCTGGTCACCGGCTCCGTGACGTGAGACCAGACAATAATTGAATTCCATGTGGGCGATTCTTGACGGCCCGGTCGGGGCAAGCATGAAGCAGTTCTGCGAGTGCCAAGAATATGGAGCTGGTTCCAGATAACCCGTAACCAGCCCCTTGCTGCTTCCTTCCAAACAAAACTCCCCGCCTTTGGCAGCAGGACGTGACGTCACCCTGCATTGCAAAACTTTCAATGTATGGCTTAATCTGACTGTGCCCTGCCCCGGTTGAAATGGCAGGAGGCATTACACACCTCCACGAAGGCAGACTGTTTGAGAACTGCGCCGGTGGACATAATCATGATACATTGTAACTGAGCTGCCTGCCAGCGAGACAGCAAGAGCAGCGCGCATATGCCACGGGTAGCGCCCTGCCAGCTGTCAAACTCCATGATATTACAGCTTTAGGTAGCGCTTCACTGAGGCTGAGACACTATGTAAATGCATGACAATGCATTTCAGTGCTGTGATGCGGATCACCACACTTAAATGCGTTTGAGTCACATCTGATGCGTGATACTTGGCAGGACTGCATACACAGGGCAGAGTGTTGTGGCTGTTTCTCAGCTTGGCAAAGCCCCCAAAGCGTTTTACTTTCCTCTTCCTCCTCACACCTAAATGATTTAGAAGTATCACTTCCAAAGATAGTGGGCGTTGGCCCTGAGGTGGGGGATATGGCGTAACGACCAGAGCTGCCGACTTTGTAGCAGGGAAAACAGGTCGAGCCTCAGCATTGGCTCAACATCCTGTGATTCTGGGAAAATCACTTAATCTCCCCGTGCCTACCAAAAATGAATGTGTCCTTGTGCAACTAACTGGTGCTCATGCATAGCAGCCAACATTTGAAAACCAGAATTTCCAATGCAATAGGTCTCGCATTTACGCAAATTCGAGCTATTGACATTGCAAATAACAATGCCTTTTATTTTGGTTTTCATTTTTAAAACATAAATGAAAGGCATTCTCATTTACAATGCCAATAGCTTAAACTTGTCTTAAAAGTCTTTGCCATTTACAATGCCAATAGGTCCAAAACTGGCAGTTGCGAGGCCCATTGCAAATGCTTGTTTGCAGATGCTGTGCAGCTTTGCTGATGTTGCATAGCACCAGCAAACCCAATAGGTCCTAAAGGCTTGACCTATTGGCCTTTCCAATACTTGCTGTAAGTGTAATTAAGCAAGACTTAGATTTTTGCTTAGGTAACGTTCAAATATACAAGGAGAAATGACTTTGCTTTAGTGTAACCGAAAATTCTCAAAAAGGATTTCAGGAGTACTCTTGGCATTTACTGAGATTTTAAAAATCTAAATTCACTACCCTGAGGTAGGTACAGCCCTACTAGTGCTTACTGTTGCATCCCCTTTCAATCAATCAATAAATCAATTCGGGTTGATAATGTGCAACTACTCACCCGTGATGGTCTCAAGGAGCTGGAGTGGGCATCTACGTTTAGTGCTGTGGTTATCTGAAGAGCCAGGTCGGAGAACCTCTATGAAACTGACCCTTAGACTTTATGGAAACTATTTTGAATGAGTTTGCCTTTGCTACATTTTGGTTGGCTTACGATGATATCAGCCTCACGAGCGCATGCCTTGTAACATGCAATGTAGAGAGAGAAAAAAATAAATGGTATATAATCAGTTATAAAAAGTAACCCAAGCTGCAAATTGAGAAACACTTTGAATGTAGATGAAAGAATATTCAGCAGAGCTCGTGAAGACACGGGTATATAGTTATTTTCTATGTGGTATTCTACACACTAGCATGCTCTGTAAGTTTGTTTTTATGCTCACTAAAATGTAACATACAACAGAGCATCTCATATTGCACCGAGTATGTCCCTTACTCCAGGCATGGTTTCCAGACTCCCTCTCTTTTGCCTTACATGGAGTTTCTTTTCCCTCCGTTTGACCTGTAAATAACTCGGGATAACGTGGTATTGTATTCTATTGCAACTTGTACATAGGTTTACAATCCCTATGTAGGGCGCTGAATTGCTTGCCTACATGGTTCTCTAGACCTTATAGAGCGTGTGGTTGCAAGTGTGTTATTTTTGTTTTGACCCTGTGTGGACAGTGTTTCAATGTGGTGCGTGACGGCAACGTAGAGACAGTTATAGTGTTATGGATGAAGACGTGAGGGATAGGTGTGCTGTTTATGGTTTTCTGTAAATTTGCAGCTTTGGTAAGCTCTTTAGGTCCCTTTATGGTAATTCATATTTTCATAGTCCACTTACATGGGTACTGCACTGGGATGCCCATTCTCAAATATTTTGTTTAAAGTTCATGGGTCAGAGCAGGTGTAGGGTGGGGAGAAGGCAGAGATCTGCTGAGATGGACTTTGTTACTATCACCCCACATCTTTTCGCCATTGCGAAATGTCAAAAGATATTGTTGGGACCCACAGTGTAAAACCACATTCTAGTCCTCCATTGGCCAGTGGCACGTGAGAGATCTCCTAAGTTATTCTATACCTGTTCAGTTGGTGATGGGTGGTTTATTGCTGTGGACTGGTAGATTACTGGCTCATGGACATGGCCCTTAGCAGTTTTGTCTTGTTTGACTGTAAGTGTGTCAAGCAGTATAAGGAATTAATGCGTCTGTATAGACTTCAATTGACTGGCTACTGTTGAGTGATAGGTTATTAATGTGTGTTATATATTGTATTGTAGTTGCCTTTATATAGAAGTTGGAACTCCTGATGACTCATTGTTGTGCTTTGTCAGGCAGCACACTGCTCCAGATCTCCAAGTTAGTTTGTTTTTTGGCTCATTGTTGGTTATTGGGTTTAGTCTTGTGCCGTTAAGGAAAATATTTCATGCTTTTACTCCAGTTATTATGTGGTAGATTACATTAATAGGAGTTAAGCGTGGTCTGTAGTTGAAGCGGGGGAGATGTGAATTCAAGCATTGGTTGGCAGTATTAATTGATGAATTACATGTGATTAAGTATTGTTTGGTTGCAGAGGTATGACTTTTAAAGGAGAGGTTGTGATCTTTGAAATGAGCTGTGGGAAATCTGTAGATATGAAATAATTAGGATCAAGGCAAACATGCACGTGACTTAAGAGTAGGCAGTGCTGGGAGAGAGGAGGTGGGCAGCGGATGGAAAAGGAGGAGAGAATCATTTGAAAGAGAAAGGAGAGTCGATAATTGGAAGTTTGAAGTCTGTCAGTTTTCATGCTGGGAGTTTCGGAATATTTTAGCAGCTTATTATGATTGCTTGCAAAACTGCACAAAGAAACATTATCACGGAAACGCGTTCGAGAAAGCTGCTCGCCTCCACGCGCCTAGATTCACAGTATCAAAGTTTCAGGCATTGGCCAGGTGTTCACATCCTCGACACTCGGCAAAACCTGAATACGCCACGTTGGTCCTCCATAACGGCTAAGCTATAAGTACCGTGCAGCAATAATAGCTATACACCGAGCCCAGCGTGGTATTTGAATCTTCTACGCACCGCCGGCAAGCATCTATAGCTCATAAAATGCTTGCGTAGCTTGTGTTGAAATAGAAGTAGTTAAATAAAGCTCATAACATCCCGTGGAGGCGACGAAAACTTATGTTTGTTATCAGGCTATTCTACTTAGTTATCGTTCAACTACAGATTGAAACATACACAAATATAAATCCAAAATAAGAAATAAGGACCCGTTATATGAGAACTTCATTGTCTTGAACACGTGACTCTTTTTCATTGAGCACCGAGCAGAATCCCTAGTTCCTTGACAAGGATCGGTACGATCGTACTGATTTAACTATAGAAAGTTGTATTTTTTTGTCTTGAGAAAGGCGCTGGCCGCCGAAACGCGTCGACACACAACTTATTCTTCATTGTAAAAGATTTACCAATGTCATTCAATTTTAATTCATGTTCATTTTTTAGAAATGTATTTTTAAATGTCTCTCTGTGATATATATGTCATTGTTTTTACTTTATGAATTATATAAAAAATTGTTTAATAAAATTAAGTAATTAATTGGAAGCTGTTCAGTTCTAGTCTTTGTCCTGTTACCATTGTGTGGGCAATCCACTGTCTCCGCCTAGGTTGCTTTTTTCATTGCAAAGAAACATTATCTGCATGTGTTGCAGTATCATTGTAGGCCATGCGAACACAGTGCACGCACAAACACAGTCATCACCTGAGGGTTAATACCTTTAAAATAAATATGGTTTCATTTTCTCATAAATCAGATGGAACGAAAATACAAAACAAGAATGTTGCACTTTAAATTTATGAGCTTTAGATGCTCTTCCCCTTTCCAAATGGTAATCCAGGTGGGATGCAGTGCAACAGAGTTTGTTTTAATTTATGTAAAGTAATGCTTCTCAGGGCAGGTAGCTCTAAGACTTTCTTCTATGTGGAGCACCCACAGCCTGGGTGCAATGAAGTGTGAGATCTTGCATCTGGCTGTCAATCAGCTTCCTGTAGCAATAATCAGACGCACAAAAGGAAAGGCCATGCCTAGAAACTGCAGAACCCCCACCCACACACTGACCACCCACTAAACCTGCAGTGCTCTGTTAACAGAAGTAATCAGCAGCCCTTTCCTAAAAGGTCTCCTTTAAATTTCTAAAGTAGGCCGTGTGCAGTGGGGGGTTGGCTGCAGTGAGGACCCAACACCGCTGCAGATAGCCAACCGCACCATGGGCCCACAACCCAAATGTAATTTTTTTTCCTTTTGTGGTACCAGTGCTTAAGCTTCACCACCATGGTGTGGTACAAGCTTCCACCAGAGAAGCTTGCGCGGTACTGTGGTGCCATGGATGAACGCTTGAACGCGACTTCTGTGAAAGTACCTCAGTAGCTCATGGGAGGGTCACGCTGAGCCCCACGAGAGTACCATGGTACCTGCAGAACAAAATCCTTCTTTTTAATCAATTTTATTTTGGCTGTTTGAGGGTCCCCACCCAAACCTCCAATACCCCCAGAATTGCCTGGGGTTCAGCATATTTCTACTCGCCCCCCTTTTACAATTTAAAAAATATATAATAATTACTGAGTCGGTACCCTAGTCCTGTAATGATCTTCCAAGTGTTTTGTGTTCTGATTTCAGTATCACAACAGCTCTTCTTTTAAATGATGTGTTTGACTTTTGGCACATACTTTAACACCACCGAAAATTGATCTCTCCAGTGTGTTGTTCTGTGGTGCTTTTTCCATCTCACAACAGCATACTTTTAGTTTATTTTAAAAAAAGACCTCCTTTTACCAGTCTCAAAACATTGGAAGGCCAATTCGATCTTGCTGGAGTTCAAACCTGTGACCTGCATATCTCCACCATGAATAATTACCTCGCTGTGCCATCATGCCTGTATTCTTATGCTTAGTTCTAGAGTGCCAGAGACCCAATGAGTGACATATTCCAGTTCACCTCGTATGTGTGGCTTGCGCGTTCCCTTTCCCTGCTTGTGAGCCCGCGCTTGGGAAGGTGAGTGTGGCACAGAGTATGTGGTGATGGAATGCTGGGGTGAGTGTGCTGGATCCAGCCTGGCATTCACTTGGAGCTTAAGGGAGGACTGTGACCTGCCGGGAATACAGACTACCCGCTACTCATGGACTCCGGCCCATCTTCGCCAAGACCCTTCCTGCGCTCTTCGCTGTTCTTTCTTGCTCTCTATGCTGGTCCCTTGGACTGGCTCTCGCCATTGGTCCGCTCTGTCCTCCTCCATGGATGCCTCTCCATTACATGTATCTCTGGCCCGTGTGGCATTCCATTATCATTGCAATGCTATAGGTCTCGCATTTACACTAGCATAAGCTATTGGCATTGTAAATGACAACGCCTTTTATTTATATTTTGAAAACAAAAATAAAAAGCATTGCTATTTACAATGTCAATAGTTCAAACTTGTTAAAGCTAGTTATGAGTCAAAATTCGCCAGGCCCTACCAGGTAACACAAACACAACTAGGATCCTCGGGCCTGTTAGTCAGTCGCACTGAGTTATTTGATGATGACAGTTACCCATCAATTTGTGCTGTGACTAAGGTTGCATCTGTGTTTGCCATGTACGTGCTTTCTTGTTTATTTAATTAAGGCAGAAGTGTTTGTAATCTATGCACCTTCTGCTTTTCTGAGTAAAGGCACATGAAGAGTCTCCGCGGGCATCTGTTAGTGATACCATTTCTACATATTCTGTGACACTGGCCACATGACTACTTGCTGTTTAGCCTTGCCAAAAAACTTTCCTTGTAGCGCATTGTAGACCTCCTTTCTTCTAGTTCGAGCTGTTGCCCCCCATATCAAATGCTAATTTTGGGGGAAAGGAAGCTTTCAGTATACACATTTTTTTGGCCTACAATTTATAGACTTTTGATGCAATTGGTGTTGCAATAACCCGAGACCTATTGCATTGTAAATGCTTGTTGGATTTGCAGTTGGAGGCCTGGACGCTTGCATTTGGCTTGGTGAATTTCTTTAGTGTATGCCTTCTTTTGAGCACCAGGGCTATGCACTTTAAATCTCAGGGTGCTGAATATCTTAGTGTATGCTATAAATTTGAGGCCCATTTCCAGCTACTGCGCAGCTACAAATGAGCCTAAAGGAAAAGTGAATCCCCTATCATGCAAAATGAATAAATCAATCTGTGAAAGGACTAATTGTAACAAGAGTGACTAATCACCGAAGACAACCACCAATCTTGTATTGCTGGAAGTTGGTTGGTTGCCAGCACCCGGGAAAAGGCTAGTATCTTTCCAGTTTTCTTTTTAAATTTGGCAACCCTATTAAAATGATGCCCCCCTAGAAATTGCCCCAGTAATTTTGTGCCCAAGGCAAACACCCACATGCCACCTCCACCACTGGTTGGAAGTCTTCTTGCCTGACCAGTTGCTCATCAAGGTTAAAATGGGAAAGAAACTCGTGTGGTTTATATTAATGACATGCTAATCACACTAAACATACACTCAGACCATGCACAAGTGGATCCTCAAGCAAAAGTGTGACTCTGGCATGCATTCCACATCCAACAACACCACCACTTCTACAGCTCACATCAGAGCTGGAGTGAAATAAAAAAATCAGCCCAGGAAAAGATATTTAAAAATAGCCTGGCACTACAAGAGGCAATGGAAAGTAAGGGGTCGCCGGGCCATGGTTGGGTCATGGGAGTCCATCCTGCTCTGAGACCAGTCCCCGTCAGTATCCCACTGTGGAAATGCTAGGGGGCAGGATTACCATTTCCGCCCTGGGTCGCACCCTCAGAAAACAAAAAAAGCAAGGAAAACCCAATGCCCAAATGAAAAACAACCACAAGAGCACAATGCACATCAGACCAACAGAGATATACCTTCACAAGACCAGACACTGTATCTTAACTGAAGATAAGAAAAACACAAGGCCTCAAGTAGAAGCACAAGGTCATGCCAACTTATCCCGCATGTGAGCATTCTCCATAATGGACTGGCAGACAGAACACCCACATCAAACAGAGTCTGACAAAAGCCCTAGGAAATGGTGAACATTTACTTTATATCCTGGGTAACTGGTTTGTGTAAGTCTGAAGCTGTGGCATTTTCTACATAATTTTGGATATATTTCTCTTCCCACATAAAACTAAAAAATTGTTTATAGCTCAGCAAATGAAATGTTACAAAAAAAAGTGACTAAAGTACTGTGGGGTGGCAGATTACTTGCAAAGGTTAGCTAGTCTTCTATAAGTTGCTGATTGCTGTGGGCAGGTATTGAACTGCTTGTGGTGAGGAGAAACTTTTGCCCAGTGTAAATGAATTTTTAATAGGCAAAACAGTGAAATAAAACTGCCACGGAATGTGATGCAATACCTGAATAATGTACATTTCATTTTCTTGCCGAGTAATTGTGTCAACTTTGCCGCATAATATGGCCCTTGCTTGCTATATAATGCTTGTTTCTGGTCCAGGGAAGACATGACTTGGCAGTTCGGGCTGGACTGTTCCCATGAGGCACAGGGTCAGACTGATTTGCATATGGCCATGTCTGAACTGGGGTGGCTGAGTGAGCTAAAGAATGGTGATGGATTAAACCCAGATCAGTTGACTGGGGGTGAGTGTTTGATTTGCTCAAACGCACCGTCCATCACCTCTTTTGTATCACTTTGTTCGCCCTAAGTTGGCAGGGTATGCTCAGACGTGAGTCCCTTGCTCACTTGGCCACTGGATTCAAGACAGCTTGGCTGATGAGGATTATGAATCCGAAACCGGTCCCAGGATGCTTGTTTCCGGTCCAGGGAAGACATGGCTTGGCAGTTCGGGCTGGACTGTTCCTATGAGACACAGGGTCAGACTGATTTGCATATGACCATGTCTGAACTGGGGTAGCTGAGTGAGCTAAAGAATGGTGATGGATTAAACCCAGATCAGTTGACTGGGGGTGAGTGTTTGATTGGCTCAAACGCTCCGTCCATCACCCCATCACCCCCTTTTGTATCGCTTTGTTCGCCCTAAGTTGGCAGGGTATGCTCAGGCGTGAGTCCCTTGCTCACTTGGCCACTGGATTCAAGATTACCTGGCTGATGAGGATTATGAATCCTAAACCGGTCCCAGGATGCTTGTTTCCGGTCCAGGGAAGACATGGCTTGGCAGTTCGGTATGGACTGTTCCCATGAGGCACAGGGTCAGACTGACTTGCATATGGCCATGTCTGAACTGGGTGGCTGAGTGAGCTAAAGAATGGTGATGGATTAAGCCCAGATCAGTTGACTGGGGGTGAGTGTTTCATTGGCTCAAACGCTCCATCCATCACCCCCTTTTGTATCGCTTTGTTCACCCTAAGTTGACAGGGTATGCTCAGACGTAAGTCCCTTGCTCACTTGGCCACTGGATTCAAGATAGCCTGGCTGATGAGGATTATGAATCCTAAACCGGTCCCAGGATGCTTGTTCCCGGTCCAGGAAGACATGGCTTGGCAGTTCGGTCTGGACTGTTCCCATGAGGCACAGGGTCAGACTGATTTGCATATGGCCATGTCTGAACTGGGGTAGGTAAGTGAGCTAAAGAATGGTGATGGATTAAACCCAGATCAGTTGACTGGGGTGAGTGTTTGATTGGCTCAAACGCTCCGTCCATCACCCCCTTTTGTATCGCTTTGTTCGCCCTAAGTTGACAGGGTTTGCTCAGACTTGAGTCCCTTGCTCACTTGGCCACTGGATTCAAGATAGCCTGGCTGATGAGGATTATGAATCCTAAACCGGTCCTAGGATGCTTGTTTCCGGTCCAGGAAGACATGGCTTGGCAGTTCGGTCTGGACTGTTCCCATGAGGCAGACTGATTTGCATATGGCCATGTCTGAACTGGGGTGGCTGAGTGAGCTAAAGAATGGTGATGGATTAAACCCAGATCAGTTGACTGGGGTGAGTGTTTGATTGGCTCAAACGCTCCGCCCATCACCCCCTTTTGTATCGCTTTGTTCGCCCTAAGTTGGCAGGGTATGCTCAGACGTGAGTCCCTTGCTCGCTTGGCCCCTGGATTCAAGATAGCCTGGCTGATGAGGATTATGAATCCGAAACCTGTCCCAGGATGCTTGTTTCCGGTCCAGGGAAGACATGGCTTGGCAGTTCGGGCTGGACTGTTCCCATGAGGCACAGGGTCAGACTGATTTGCATATGGCCATGTCTGAACTGGCGTGGCTGAGTGAGCTATAGAATGGTGATGGATTAAACCCAGATCAGTTGACTGGGGGTGAGGGTTTGATTGGCTCAAACGCTCCGTCCATCACCCCCTTTTGTATCGCTTTGCTATATAATTCTGGCAGCACTCATTATATAAAACCTATGTAGAATGATTGAGCGCCAGTCGTTCTCTTCCCTGGACAGAGTAGACTAGCACTCCCACATGTGAACACACAACGAGGCACACACACTTCTGTTTTATTTGTACGTTTATTATGTTGTGCATGAGTGATGTGCGGGACCATCGTCACCCATGAAGACTCGGCCACTACTCTATTTCCCATGTAGACTTTTAGTGAGTTCCTGAGTGCTCACCGAATTGTTTGTTTTTCATGCTGCGTGGTGTCGGACATTTTACGTAGCACGGTCACAACCTTTTACAGACACGATCTACTTGTAGACACCAGCTTAGGGTGGGCATTTCCTAAAACTTTTATATAGCGCAACATGGACCGGAAAGTATTTGAGCACTTTACTTGAGCACCAGTTGCGTCATAGACGGACTGATTCTCCGTGTGACAAATGGCGATGAAGTGTTTGCCCAGAATCAGGGGACGTTAGGTTGAAGCCAAGACTAGAACCAGGTTTACCAGTTCCATAGTCGGCAGGTCTGGCTATAACGCCACACTCTCATCATTTTTCACAAACTCTGCTCAGTGTACAGCATGAAGCGATATTGAGAACAGAGTGTTGTTTCAGAGCTTATCTCTTTAAAGAGACCGCTAATAAAAAACATAAATTTAAAAAAAAACTTAGGGATGCTGCGGAATGACACGTAATTTGCTGCAAGGAGTGCTGGTCACAGGTGAGAAGCAAGGGCTGTTGCCACGCTGCTCCCGTTGCTTTACAGCTGCCTTTCGGGTGAATATTTGTATCGAGTCCCGCTGAATACTAGTGGCAGATAAATTATACTTATGTGGAATTATGCTAGCAATATTTAATTCTGGCGACGTTTATATTTTATAAAAATTAATCAGAACTTTGTTTAAAAAAACTTTGCTCATTCGAAAACAGACCAGGATGCATTAAGGGATAACATTCTAGCGGGTCCGCTATCAATGGACTACACCTGAGGGCTTTTTTAAATATAGAACAACATATGCCCAAATGAAATAAAACAAGGGCAGCTCTAGCGAGAAAGTAAAACAACAAATGAATGAGGTAGTAAGAGACAGAGGGGCACAGCTCGTCCCCAGCCTTAGGGGGTACTGCGCTGCTGTTTATTCGCAGGAAATCCGCATCTGCCTGACGACGCCGCCCCTCAGCAGCGGACCACAGAGCAAGCAACCTTTGGGAAAATGGCAACTCAAGGTTTTTAACCTGAATTTACCCGTATGGTTTACCAGCGTTCCAATTCTTTGGCGTATTTAAAAAAAAAAAATCCAGATCTATATATATATATTTAATTCTTTTTTCAATTTAGTGCATCTTTTGAATGAACAGAGAGACTAAATTGAAGGGGTGTGTGAGGTTGACGGGGAATATTTAGTTTGGTCCGAATGTGAGCCCTTCGTGTTTTTTAATGATAGATAAGACGTCTATTATTTTTGTTCTTCGTTTTATAGTTCTTCATTGATGTTGTTGCTTGTAATAACAATAAGAATCAGTAGTTATATTTTCGCATTAAGGGCAACATTAATAAAAACAATAATAGCAATAATAGCTAGACAGAGAGGGAAGAAGAGGAACAAGAAAGTGTACGGGTAGTGTGTGCTTGCTGGGCAGCGGCAGCGAAGCCACGAAAGTGAAAGCATTTGTAACCTGACCCAAAACAGATGACAGGCTGCGCATGCTGCTGAAGCTGCTCACTTTGGAGCTGGAGAACAGGGTTCAAGCCTCGGTGTGGACTGCATTATTTAATTATTTAAAAAGAAACACCGATCTCAGAGTGGGGGTGGAGAGAGACACATTAAAAAAATTATACACATGGAGGGGGGAGAGAGGTACAATTAAAAAAAAATACGGTTGAGATGGGGAAATGTAGCATCTGAAACCATACATAACTAACGTGCAAGGAGGTGGCTCAGCAAATAACACTGCTGACTTTGGAGCAGGAAAACTGGGTTCGCGCCTCAGCATAGGCTGCATCATTTAAGTGTGATTTAGTTATGAATAAATTAAACCTAAATCAATAAATAAGGTTGGGTAAGTGCAGGAAGCTGCTAGATGTGGAAATGCAAGCATCAAAGAAAAAAGTAGTCCCTAATTAAAAGATAACAGCCAGCAGCATAGGTTAACTGTAGTTGGTCCATGCTGCTTCCTCCAGAAAGGGAAGAAAAAGGAAGTGATGTATCGGACCACAAGCCAACAATGAGCAAGATAAGAACAGCAATGCCAGATTCCACCAATGGCAAGCGACAAAACAAAGATAAATGCAATGGGTGGAGTTTCAGTCGTAATACTGATTACTTGATGCCTCGTAGATGCAGCGCATGCGCTGCTCTATGCGAGACCTAAAAATGTCCTAGAACACTTTGCAGCACAGGGCCGCTGTAGATGGAAAGTTCTTGTTTTAATAAAGGGTCTGCCAAACCTAGAATGGTTTGTGATGCCTTGAAAGCATTTGTTTAGGGCCAGACTACCAGCTACACTATCCGAAAGTGCAGAGTTGAACAGGCTACTGAGATCAATTTATGAGAGAAGCTTCTCCAGCTTGAGTTGAACATGCACTTTTACTGAAGTCCTGAGGCGAACCTAATAATGCATCTGATATATTCAGACAATTGACTACGTTACTGATGCAATTGAAGAAAAGGATTTGGGATAGATCACGTTTAAATAATCAGGCGAAATATCTATTGGGCTTTGAGAACAGCGAGGAGATGGGCAATAAATTAGCCTTTCAATTAAAAGATTAGTGCAACAAGAATTAGTTGCGAGCATTAGAGATGCCGCCGGTAAAATTCTAGCTTGTACTAACACAACTTGAACGGTTGTAGTGAGAATCACCGCACTCTGTGCAGTTTCCAAATAAAAGGGTGTTCACTCCCAGGGCCAACCGTCCGAAATGCCCCAATAGTTACACAAGACAATCATTTGCAATGCAATAGGTCTCGCTTTTGGGAGAATTTAAGCTGTTAGCATTGTAAATGACAATGCCTTTTATTTATGTTTTAAAAAACAAAACAAATAAAAGGCAATGTGATTTACAATGCCAATAGCTCAAACTCGCGTAAATGCGATACCTATTGCATTGTAAATGCTTGTTATTCAATTATTCCACAGCTGAGTTCTGGGGAAAAATGAATTTTTTTTTCCTGTTCTCACAAAGTTATGATTGTGAATGTCATATTTCATCAAGAGTGGATTACTGTAGGGCTACCTATTAAGGATGGACAAAAGGTTGTTTCTATAGGTTGCAACTTATTCAGGAATCAGCAACCAGGCTCCTGTTAGTTCTGTCTCAGTGCCACCACTTTGTGCCAGATTTAGCCTCTTTGCAATGGCTACTCATCTAAACAGGTCAGGTTTTTGGCTCTTCGCTTAGTCCTCAAGCAGCTTTAATCCTGTGATGAACAGTTGATTTTGTACCAACCTCCTAATAATCTTAGATTTTCTGATAATTTTGTATGGGTTTCTACATTTTAATGAATTTAGGACCTGATGAAGACTCCCTTTTGGAAAACTAGGGATGTGCAAATTGCACAATGACCTGTTTGGGAATGGGGATGAAATTTGTAATGTGACAATTGTACTGATAGGCTGCATCGTAAATTGCCCATTCGTAAGGGTGTGAAAAATGAGCTGTCCATTGAATATAAATTAGACACCTTTGTAATAGGCTTATAAACCGGGGTTATTGACCTGCAAGGGAGAAAGAACCACCATCTTTGTATTTGCAACAGTGGCAGAGCAAAACATTAGACCCCTGCACCAGCCACCCCTAAAAGGTACACTAAGTTATCCCCACCACACCTCATCATATCATGTCATCCCAAGGTGGATTCATTCTTTCATCCTTCCAATGCCTGTAAAGTGAGTACCATTTCATTAAGCCATTGTAACCTTGAATGACTGGTTTCTTGTATTGCGCAAACTATGCCCAGTGGGCGTCAAGGCGCCTAAATCAAATACAGAAGCTTACATCCTACTAAGTCCTATTCTATCATAAGTAGGCCTTCTTAAAGAAGTAGGTTTTTAGAGCCTTTTTAAAAGACTCGATGGAGGGGAGAATTTTTATTTCCGTGGGGATGGAGTTCCACAGCCGCGGAGCAACCACGGAGAAGGCTCTGGCTCCCCATCTGGCAAGTTTAACACGGGGGACCACCAGTTGACAGAGTCCCGCAGAGCGAAGGCTTCTTGTGGGGACGTAACGAAGAAGAAGGGAACCAATAGCACTGGCAGGACCATCCATCAATGCTCTGTGAGTCAGGCAGAGAATTTTGAAGGCGATTCTGTGCTGCACCGGAAGCCAATGAAGCTCCTTCCTGGCTAAAGTAGCAGAAGAGGCTTTAGGGAGATCCAGAACAAAACGCGTTGCAGCGTTCTGAAGAATCTGCAGACGGTGTATCAGACCCTTGTTGGCTTCCATGTATAGGGAGTTGCAATAATCCAGCCTCGAACCTACCAGGGCGACTGCAACCTGTTTACGCGCCTGGGGAGAGAGGTACCATTTGTATTCATTTGTTATTTAGAGTGCTTAGAAACCTCAGAAATGTGTGCATGAAGTGCAGCATAAGCAACACGTTATTATTCAAAACATTTCCTCTATTCTTACCTATGTCCTGCTCTGGCTGCTCTCACTTCTTAGCTGCTTACTTTCTAGTTCCTGCTTGGCTCACTATATCCCTCACTCCAAGCCCTAAACCCTCAAACCCGGTTCCCACCTCATGGAAGGCCATGTGTCTGATACTGCTGTCTCTTACTGGCCCGGGTCTTTATTGCCTGTGCCTTTTATCTCTACTCTCTCTGGTCTCCGTCTCTCTCTTGGACTCACACATAGCAGAATTCTCACATTTCTTTGTAGTGCCACTCTTACGCTTTCTGTCAGAAAATGATGTTCTCTCCGCTCTCTCATACTCACCTGACTCTTCATAACTCTCTCCGGTCGCCATCTCTTTTACCTTCTCCGTTCTCTGTGAGCTCTCTTTTGAACCCAGTCTCTTTGTAGCTTCTTTCTCACTCTTTCTCTTCTCTCAGCTTTTTTTACTCACCCTTCACTGTATATCCTATATCTCAATCTCTCTCACAACCGCCATTTCTCTTTACCTGGATGTATTTCCCTTCTATTTTGCTCTCTTACTTCCCCCCTCACATGCTCCGAGAGAGACAGGGAGGAGTGAGAGAAAGAGAGAGCGACACAGGAGCACATTTTCTCATAGACCTCATACATTGCAGCAATAATTAAAAAGAATGTTGCAACTTTCGTGAGTTCCCACACTCTGCCCAGTAGCTAGTATTCATTATTGGGTACTGGGGGAACTATAGAGCTTTGTGTTACACTCCTGGTTAGCTTTCCCAAACAGGAAATATTTCTTTTAAAAAGCAGTCCAATTCCTTTAAAGAGACAGGTACTGTTTTTTAATTTTTTTTATTGTTTTTGGGAACTCATGGGCGAAGTATGAAGTCATCCCCTGGACACCCACCGAGGTCATCCAGTTCGGTTCCCAAATGGAAAGCCGCTTCCCCTTCTAGAATCAGCCGACCACACCCAGCTACACTAGTTGTAAATATCCAATGGTTAAGGCTCACAATTGTGGTCACAAGCCACGGATATATATGTATTTGCAACTTACAGAGAAAAGGAAGGCCTCTTTTACAGCACCTCCTTTTTCACAATGCGTCACAGAACTACTTTCATGAGTTGTAGAAACTTTTCTGACTCCTATAAATGGATTCTGTACTGTGTGAAAAGGTGCTTTTCATTCACTTAGTGTTCTCAAACAAATTTGATAAATGGGTCCTTCGCATCATTCTCAACTCTTTTTCTGTCATCACTGCCTCTCAGGAAGAATTTGCCTATTTCCAATCGTCTCAGAATCAGAAAGTCCTCTTGGCTTTATCCCTATTAGTTTGTTTTACAAGTTCATTTCTACGCTTTTCTCAAGCACTGATTTGTCTAAGAATCTGCATATTCTTGGATTAATGTCATTCATGCTTTTATTTACACAAATGTAAATACATTGTGTTAGACCTGTAGGCCCTTTGGGTGGTCCCTCCTATTATTTATTTATTTTGTCCCTTTTTGCCTTCTAGTACTTTTCATTTTTTTATGTCCACTGGAAAATGTTGTTGTTGTCCTAGGGGGTGGGTGCTACCTTATTCCAAGATTTTTATTGATGCCTAAGTGTCCCTTATGAAGATTAAAATTTAGTCACATTAAATGGTGGCTGGTAACTGCCACAACTGATTACCTCAGGGACTGGCCCATAGACTTATATGTGGGATCTAGAACCTTCTGGCCTGTTCTGGACACTGGGGACTAGGGGTATAAAAAGCCAACTTGAGGGCGGCCATTTTGTCATCCAGAGAGCCAGCTGGATTACAGGCTGTGGCGCCAGGGGGGTAGGACACTCAGAGGGTTGACTTCTTTTTAAGGGTAGCCTCCTTACTGCTGTCACCGCACCCCCTTCCTGCAGACCTGGCCCTGCTTAGATTGCGCTTCTGATGTCCCTGGACACAAGGCCCTCACAAGTCAAGAAGGACCAACCCCTAGCCTGGGGTGAACTTGAGAGACTATAGGGGAGTTGAGCTGAGTGAAAGTTCTGCCCCGCTGTCCAGTGAGCGAGAACTGACCAAGAACTTTGGGAAGCCCTGCAAAGGTAGAGAAAGGACAGAGAGAACTGGTCACACTTCTCCAAACCATATCTCGCCCACGCTGGTCCCATCTGACCTCCCCTCACCTGTGTTTAGAAGCGCTACCGGATGGTCGTCTCCCACTCGTAATAACCTGGTGGAAGGTAGCGTGGCCGCCGTGGTGTGAGCTGTCTGTCCCGCAGCCCTAATTCTGGTAGTGTAGCCAGGGACGGTGGTGGTTCCTGATTGTGAAGGTGGGGAAGGAACTGGTGACGGAGACTCCCGGAAGCCGCTGGCCGCTCTGAGGGAAAGGCGGAGTAAGTGGCCAGGGGAAGCTGGGAAGGCGCGGTTCTGCGCAGGCCCTGTAGGCTGTCAACTAAACCTCCAAAAGGGGGGCAGAGTGGCATCAGGAAAATCGCGGCGTACACGCAGGACCGGCGGAGGGCCACTGGTGGCCTGAGGGCGGCTTCAATTTAGAGCCGCTAATCTCCCGCGCCTGCCCAGTGGCGCAGCTTGCAAAGAAGACGACGGAAGCGGTGTGAGGAAAAGCGATGCCGAGGTGAATACCGCGGCACCACTGTACTAGCGCGACCTCCCCTCGGTGTAGGCTCTGTGGTAGAATGGCCTGATCTCGGCCAGATCTGCGAGGGAGGCGTCGCTGGGAGCAAAGAGGCTGACTGAGAACTCTGGTCTCCTTCAACTGACGGAGACGGCTGAATCGGACATAAACACTGTTGGCCACAAGTAAGGAGGGATCTGGGGGCTGGTGGCGAAACCCCCATGTGAAATCTAGTAACACTGTCGTGCTGGTCAGAGGAGCCGATCTGGCAGGATAAATATAATGTGATTTTGGGAATCTACCTGGTCTAGAACTAACGCTGAAAAGAAAACTAAAATAGAGTGCTAGTGCATGGCGAGTCAATTAATACATTATAATTCTGTTACTGTCTGAAATTGTTGCCTGCTCTCTTTTCCTTACAGTGGGAAAGGGGGAAAAATCACTCTGGCATCTACTAGACAAGCACCTAAATTGCTTTGATTAAGCAGGTTGTAGAAAGTGATCTTCCAACTGTTTGGAGGCGTGAGATTACTTTCCTGTTTCCCTGAAAGAAAAAGGGAAAGGTTCTTTCCTTCTAGGGTTGCCATATCTGAACAACCAAGAATTTGCCTTTAATATAAAGTACGAAATGCATTTGTTGAATTCATTAAGTTTAAAGAACAATGTATAGTTGAATTAATTGCGGAAGAATTACTTGATGTGAATAACTTTAAACGGTCTGACGGAATAAGAAAGCTCAAAGAAGTTTTTTAAAAGTGAACCGTATTTTTCTAAACTGGTGTAGTGTCATTTATTTTCAGTGGATGAGTGCTGGGTTACCGTGAGTGAGTGATGAAAGCACAACACAATTGCCTTGGAGTTTAGCTGTTCCTACTCTGGGCCAGGCTACCTTATGTGGTCCGGTAATCCCAGGTCCAACATAATTGGTGATCAGTGGTGGGATAGGAGCTTGTGCTTACATCCACTTAGTAGTAATGCAGTGCGTACCACAGGCCTACACCTGGAGTTTTCTCCAAGCGGACTCCCTAATTAAAATATTGTTTTTCCAAATTCTCTCCTGGTGGTGGGTGGAAGTAATCCTTACTTTACGCCCTTCCTTGTCTCCTTCTAAGTGGCTATCCAAGACCTTGGTGGCAAAATGGAATTTGATCTGGAGGAGTTGGAGACCTATACTGTGGCCCAACTCAGGGATTTTTGCCAAAGAAAGGGGGTGTTTTACAAGCGAGGTGCGAAGAAGAGTGAACTTCAAACTAGCTCGAGGGCATGGGTGGAAGCTCACTTAGAGGGGAAAATTGAGGAGGAGGCAGACCGGGACACTGTCATCGGGGTAGATGTATTGTACCAACCTGAGGGGGAGAACCTACTGACAGGTCCCAGAACACTCTCAAGGGAGGGCAGCAGTGTCTCTGTGAGGAGCTTAACTGAAGCTGAACTAACGGACCAGAGAGAGGAAAGGCAGTTAAAGTGAGAGTTGGTGAGATTGGAGAAGGAGAGGGAGGAGAAGAGGTTAGCCCATGAATTGTGTCTCAGGGAGCTAGATCTCAAGGCCCTGCAAATAGGGACTCCCAGTACTCCTAATGGTGGCAGCGAATCCAAAGACTTGACCAGGGAACCCAGACCCTATCTACCCAAGGACGTAGTCGCCAGCTACAGCGCAGGGGATGACATTGCAAAGTGGCTGGCTGCCGATGAGGTCTCCTTAAGAGCCCATGGGATATTGGAAAAACACTGGGGGTGGCTTGTATAAATACATGCCTCTTGCAGGAAGGGATACCCTTTTGGCCCTGGAGCAGGGAGAGCAGACCCACTACCCCACCATGAAAGTGGCGCTGATAGTTTGGGCTGACTCTGGAAAAATACCGACAGAAGTTTAGGAGTAGTCACAAACTAGGCACACAGAATTGGGTGGATTTCCTAGACTTTGCAAAGAAGGCTCTAGAGGGTTGGGTACAAGGCAGCGAAGTGGGGGGCTACGAGGGGTTGTATGACCTCATCCTCAAGGAGCACCTACTCAAGAAATGTTTTCCCGAGCTGCGACAACACCTGGTGGATAGCAAGCTGACCAGCCCCCTGAAGCTTGCTGAGGAGGCGGACATCTGGGCTTGTACCCGGGTTTCCTCAAAGGGGACTGAAGGGATTCCCAAAGGACCGGACAGGGCGCTCCCCAGAAGAAAGAGGGGGGAGATATGTAAATGTAAATGTAAATGTACAGGAATTTATATAGCGCAAATCATCGAGCGGTTTCTAAGCGCTTGCTTGGGGAACCCGTCCTGGTATTCCCCTGTGAGATAACCCCCGCAGGGTATCCGCAAGGTGAAAGCCAGGCATCCCGCCGCGAGGGGCCGTTGTGGAGATTAAGCAAGCTATTGCCCAGAGTCGCAGAGTGTGAACCCATGAAGAGAGTAGGCACCGGAGCGAGAATTGTCGAGTCCATGGACATTTTTAGGGCTCAAGACCCCGCCGATTCGGGAATTGAACCCTGGTCCCGGGCTGATCTCTGCTTCTAGGTCTGCCTCCTCTAACCAGTGAGCCACACTTCTCCACTGATAAAAAAGGGAGTTCTCAAAAGGCCCCCAAAACAATTTCCAGGGAAAAGGAACAGGATACAGTCCCAAGGTTAACCCGCCAAGAAACCCTCATCCTGGCCAAAGTCAGCAGCCAAGGGTTGTCCACTGCTATGAGTGTGGTGGAGTTGGGCACTATAAGGGAGATGTTAAGTGCCCAAAGAGACCACCCCCTCCCACTGGAGGAAAAGCCCCGGGAGTAGCTAGTGTAGTGCTCGGGGAGGAGTTGCCCTTAGATAAGGGGGGGAGTGGGCGGGTGTCACCTTAGTGTCCCTGGGAGATCGGGAGATGGTTACTAAGATCCAGGTGCCCCCAAATACTACCAAGTATGGGCAGCGGGTCACCATCAATGGCCAAAGAGGGGAAGCTCTAAGACACAGGAGCCAGTATGACTATGGTAAGGAGTCATCTGGTGTCTCCAGAGCAGGTGATTCCAAATGTACTCCACCCCGCCGCGATGGCTGACGGCAGAATGGGACACTATCCGGTGGCCGAGGTTCCATTTGAGTGGGAAGGGGTTGCAGGTCTACTTCGAGTTGCCGTAAGCCCTGCCGTGCCAGTTGATTGTCTGTTGGGGAATGATATGGAGCACAATGCTTGGAAGGAGGTGGAATACCGGACTCATACTGAGATGCTGGGTACACCTGACTGGGCCTGTGCCAGCACAAGGTCCGCGACTACCCGGAGGGGGAGTGTACTTACTCTGGAGCCTGGAACAAAGGCACAGCCAGCTGCCAAAAAGGGAACAAACCAGGGACAGGAGAAGCCTACCTCGACATCCCAGCTTCGTGAGATGGATAGGCCACCAGAGGTGGTGGACCTGTAGTCCACGGAGGGGGATGTTGACTCACTGGAGAACCTACCCATCCCTGCTGAATGGCATGTGGAGAAGGGGCCTACCAGGGAGGAGTTTTGTAAGGGCCAGAAGGAGTGCCCTATCCTTGAGGGACTGAGGCGACAGGCCGAAGCCAAGGCGGCAGGTAACGTTACTGGGAACTACCACATTTACTGGGAGGATGGACTCCTCTACAGTGAACCCAAGGCGCCAGCGCATGGTTCGTCATGGGCCTTGGTTGTCCCACAACGTTACCGAGCCTTTCTTTTAGAACTGGCTCATGAGATACCCTTGGCAGGACACTTGGGTCAGGACAAGACCTTTGCCCGGCTTGTCCCCCACTTTTATTGGCCTCAAATGAAGGTGGAGTCCAACACTCACTGTAGGACATGTGTGTCTTGCCAAGCCAGTGGGAAAACAGGGGTGAAGCTGAAAGCTCCCCTGGAACCACTCCCTGTCGTTAGCACCCCCTTTGAGAGGGTTGGCATCGACATTGTGGGGCCATTGGATCCACCAACTTCAGCTGGTCACAGGTTTATCCTGGTTCTGGTGGATCACGCCACACGGTACCCAGAGGCAATTCCTCTGAGAACCATCACTGCACCTGCAGTGGCTAGGCCCTGATGGGGATCTTTACCCAAGTGGGTTTCCCCAAGGAAGTTGTGTCCGACAGGGGAACCAACTTCATGTCAGCTTACATGCGGGCTATGTGGAAGGAGTGTGGGGTTACCTACTGGTTCACCACTCCTTATCACCCACAGACTAATGGTCTAGTGGAAAGGTTCAACAAAACCTTGAAAGGCATGATCAGAAGTCTGCCTGAGAGCCTGCGGAGGAAGTGGGACGTCCTCCTACCCTGTCTGTTGTTTTCCTACAGGGAAGTGCCACAGAAGGGAGTGGGCTCCAGCCCCTTCGAACTTCTGTATGGGCACCCTGTGCGTGGACCTCTCAGCCTGGTGAAGGACGGATGGGAAAAGACTCCCAGGAAGCTTCCCCAGGACGTGGTGAGCTATATGCTGGCCTTCCGGAGCCAAATGGCTAAGTTGTGGAAGCAAGCTTCTGACAACTTGGAAGCCAGCCAAGCAGTGATGAAGGAGAGGTATGACCACAACGCTCACCCTGTGGAATTGGAGCCTGGCCAGAAAGTGTGGGTAATGGAACCTGGAGAGCTAAGTGCCCTCCAGGATCGCTGGACAGGCCCCTTTGAGGTGATGGAGAAAAAGGGTAAGGCCACTTACTTGGTGGACCTTAAGACCCCCCAACAGCCCCTACAGGTGCTTCATGCCAATCGCCTCAAACCCCACCATGAGAGGCCCGAGGTCATTTTAATGATGGTGACCAATGGAGCAGAGGAAGAGGAGAGTGAGCCTCTCCCTGATCTATTTTCGTCTCAGGAAAAGGATGGGTCGGTGGAGGGAGTGATTCTCTCCCCATCCCTAACTCCTGAACAGCAGGAGGACTGCCGCCAGGTCCTGGGGCAGTACTCCTCACTGTTATCCCTTGTCTCAGGAAGGACCCACCTGTGTACCCATGATGTGGACACGGGAGACAGCCCACCTGTGAAGTCTAAGATCTACCGGCTGTCAGACAAGGTGAAGACCAGCATCCATAGTGAAATCACTAAGATGCTGGAGCTAGGAGTAATTGAACCTTCAAGTAGCCCCTGGTCCAGTCCGGTGGTTCTGGTACCAAAAGCTGCCCCACCGGGCACCACTCCAGAACTAAGGTTCTGTGTGGATTATCGGGAACTGAATTCAGTGACCAAAACTGACGCACATCCGATCCCTAGGGCGGATGAACTCGTTGACCGGCTGGGAGCTGCCCAATACTTGAGTAGCTTTGACCTCACCTCAGGGTACTGGCAGATCTCCCTTACAGATGGAGCAAGGGAAAGGTCAGCTTTCTCCACGCCTGAGGGCCACTACCAGTTCGGTGTGATGCCCTTTGGGCTCAAGAACGCTCCTGCCACTTTTCAGCGGCTGGTAAACAAGGTCCTCTCCGGAATGGAGGCCTTCTCTGCTGCTTATCTAGATGACATTGCCGTCTTCAGCAGCAGCTGGGAGGACCACTTGTGTCACTTACAAGCTGTTCTCCAAGCCCTGAAACAGGCTGGCTTGACAATCAAGGCCAGCAAATGTCAGATCGGGCAGGGATCGGTGGTGTACCTAGGCCACTTGGTGGGCAGGGGAACGGTGCAGCCCCTCCAGGCAAAGATTGAGGCTATCATGGCCTGGGAGCCCCCCAAGACCCAGACTGAGATCCGAGCCTTCCTGGGCCTCACAGGCTACTACCGTCGCTTTGTGAAGGGGTATGACACCATTGTGGCACCCCTAACTGAGCTTACATCCAAGAAGCAAACCCGACGGGTAGTCTGGACGGAGGCTTGTCAGCAAGCCTTTGAAAAGTTGAAACAAGCAATGTGTGCTGCTCCAGTCCTCGGGCCCCTGATTTCTCCAAGGAATTCATTGTCCAAACAGACGCATCAGAACATGGCATTGGGGCAGTGTTATCGCAACTCAACGAAGAGGGTCTGGATCAACCTGTTGTCTTCCTGTCCAGGAGACTGCTTCCCCGGGAACAGAGGTGGAGTGCAATTGGGCGGGAAGCCTTTGCGGTGGTTTGGGCTCTGAAGAAGCTGCAACCATACCTGTTTGGCTCGCACTTCCTGGTTCAGACTGACCACCAGCCCCTTCGTTGGCTGATGCAAATGAAGGGAGAGAATCCCAAGTTGTTGAGATGGTCTATCTCTCTACAGGGAATGGACTTCCGGGTGGAACATCGGCCTGGAGTGGACCACGCCAATGCAGACGGTCTCTCTAGGTATTTCCGCCTTAGTAATGAGAACTCCCAAGGGGTTGGGTAGCTCTCCCCACTTTCAGCTGGGGGGGACGCGTGTTAGACCTGTAGGCCCTTTGGGTGGTCCCTCCTATTATTTATTTATTTTGTCCCTTTTTGCCTTCCAGTACTTTTCATTTTTTTATGTCCACTGGAAAATATTGGTGTTGTCCTAGGGGGTGGGTGCTACCATATTCGCAAAATTTTATTGAGGCCTAAGTGTCCCTTATGAAGATGAAAATTTAGTCACACAAAATGGTGGCTGGTAACTGCCACAACTGATTACCTCAGGGACTGGCCCATAGACTTATATGTGGGATCTAGAACCTTCTGGCCTGTTCTGGACACTGGGGACTAGGGGTATAAAAGGCCAACTTGAGGGCGGCCATTTTGTCATCCAGAGAGCCAGCTGGAGTACAGGCTGTGGCGCCAGGGGGGTAGGACACTCAGAGGGTTGACTTCTTTTTAAGGGCAGCCTCCTTACTGCTGTCACCGCTCCCCCTTCCTGCAGACCTGGCCCTGCTTAGATTACGCTTCTGATGTCCCTGGACACAAGGCCCTCACAAGTCAAGAAGGACCAACCCCTAGCCTGGGGTGAACTTGAGAGACTATAGGGGAGTTGAGCTGAGTGAAAGTTCTGCCCCTCTGTCCAGTGAGCGAGAACTGACCAAGAACTTTGGGAAGCCCCGCAACGGTAGAGAAAGGACAGAGAGAACTGGTCACCCCTCTCCAAACCATATCTCGCCCACGCTGGTCCCATCTGACCTCCCCTCACCTGTGTTTAGAAGCGCTACCGGATGGTCGTCTTCCACTCGTAATAACCTGGTGGAAGGTAGCGTGGCCGCCGTGGTGTGAGCTGTCTGTCCCGCAGCCCTAATTCTGGTAGTGTAGCCAGGGTCGGTGGTGGTTCCTGATTGTGAAGGTGGGGAAGGAACTGGTGACGGAGACGCCCGGAAGCCGCTGCCCGCTCTGAGGGAAAGGCGGAGTAAGTGGCCAGGGGAAGCTGGGAAGGCGCAGTTCTGCGCAGGCCCTGTAGGGTGTCAACTAAACCTCCAAAAGGGGGGCGGAGTGGCATCAGGAAAATCGCGGCGTACACGCAGGACCGGAGGAGGGCCACTGGCTTGTTGAGGGCGGCTTCAATTTAGAGCCGCTAATCTCCCGCGCCTGCCCAGTGGCGCAGCTTGCAAAGAAGACGACGGAAGCGGTGTGAGGAAAAGCGATGCCGAGGTGAATACCGCGGCACCACTGTGCAAGCACGACCTCCCCTCGGTGTAGGCTCTGTGGTAGAATGGCCTGATCTCGGCCTGACCTGCGAGGGAGGCGTCGCTGGGAGCAAAGAGGCTGACTGAGAACTCTGGTCTCCTTCAACTGACGGAGACGGCTGAATCGGACATAAACACTGTTGGCCACAAGTAAGGAGGGATCTGGGGGCTGGTGGCGAGACCCCCATGTGAAATCTAGTAACACTGTCGTGCTGGTCAGAGGAGCCGATCTGGCAAGATAAATAAACTGTGCTACTCTAGACAGAAACCAGCCATATGCAGATCAGTCTTGGTCCTGCTCCAATAGGAACAGTCCGGACTGAACTTTCAGGCCAAGTCTGCTCCAGTCCTAATGTGTCCTAAGTAATTCCATATTGGTCTGCTGGCTTCTGTTCCCCTCTGAAGGGGACCTGCTCTGGAAATTCAGGCTGCTTTGTTCCTTTTGGAACAAGACCACGCTAATTCCTATACGATAGATCACTGTTAAAAGTTCCTTAGCGGAAGAAAAATGATGGACTGGAATGCATCCCGAGCTAAACACAAGTGAGACTAATTTAAAGTTTCCACTCGTCACAGTTATTTTTTTCTGTATTTTTGTAAAAGTCCCTTGGCAGTCAGTTTAACCTAGTCCCATTCCTTTCTTAGGAAAAGGCTCCTGCATTTGGCCTGAAGTCTTTTGGTGGACGAGGTGGTGATGGGCCAACGCTTTCAAAGGCAGAGTTCATTGAGAAGGTCCGGCAGAGTAACCAAGCTTGCCATGACGGAGACTTCCACCGGGCCATTGAACTCTACAATGAGGCGCTGGCGGTGGACCCGCAGAACTGCATCCTGTACAGCAACAGGTCGGCCGCCTTCATGAAAATCCAGAAGTACGAGCCGGCCCTGGATGACGCAATCAAAGCTCGGCTCTTGAACCCAAAATGGCCCAAGGTAGGATGGCATTGCCAGCTGTTTAAATTGTATTTTCAAGAAAGCAATCCTCTTTGATATAGGGGGTTACCAAGAACAAGTATATGTGAAATATCTCTCTCTGCACCATCCCCTTTCCTGGTTTACTATTAGACATTGTAATCACCATATATGACAAAAAGCGCAAAAGTATTTGATGTATTTAAAGTAACCCATTACTTTCAAGTGATGGATAGTTTTAGGCTTTGGTGCGTATGATTGGATTCCTCATTGACGTCTGTCTGTCACTGTTGTAGCAATAACTTGTAAGATCTATGGATTGCTAAACACTGGTTCCATCTTGCCTCCCTCTCCCCAACTCCCCGCCGATTTGGACAATAGTGGGCCATGCTATGTGGTTATTACCTGGAAATAACCAAGTCTGGTGGGGAACTGTCTAGAGAAGTTCGAATCCATTTGGAGAACTTTAGCTGCTTGGCTTGAAGAAGTTCCATTGGGTTTTTAGATTTAATATGTTTTGAATGGCCCTATCTATTTTCTCATAAATGTCACATATTTGAATTCTGTTCCCAGGGCTGCCAACTATTAGACGATTATAATCAAAATCTTTATATCTATACGCGCTATATGTGTTGGCAGGAAGATATTATTATGAATTGTAAAACAAAGTATATTACATTCTTATGAATCTATATTTATTGAGTACATTAAATAAGACAAATTTTTATTTTTCTAACCCAGTTCCTTTTATTACTTCAGCAATAAAAACAGACAAAATATGTTATCAAGCGCAAAAGTAAATACAATCATGGCTTCCAATTGTATCAGCGAGACAGAACATCTATTGGTTATAAGGTCTGTTGCATAGCAACACCAACGTCATATTTGTGAGCTCCCTGGAAATGGTTTTAAAATGAGATTTCAAATGTATCTTCATCTTGCAGCCCACTTCAATGAACTCTTCAAAGCCAAGTACATGAACCACTTTTCAAAATGCTTATTTTATGTATTGACATAACGTTTCCTAGTACACATTTGATTGCCATCGAGGTATCTTTGAGCGCTCAGCAAACCAGCAAACCAAAAACGGAAATGAAATACGGGGAACATTGGTAGAATCCACTGACAGTTACGAATGAGAGAGAATAATAAATACAAATAGGTGAAACGAATGATAAAAAAAAACAAATGGAGGTGTCCAAATTCATTGGAAATGGGCTGCAGGCTTGTAAAACAGATTTGATTTGTTCTACTCTCAAGCACGTATCTCTCTACAGAATACACAATAAGAGTTTTCTGGCGACGATCAGAAATTGTGGCCATTACATTTTTCTGAGGTCTGATATACCATTACGCAATTATATGTGCTACGTGTTTCTTTCACCATACTTTGGATATTATTGTTTATTTATCACTGTGCTGCATCAGGTCGGACATGGTTCCAAAAGGCGTCCATAGAACGACCCAGATTTTATTTTGTGAGTACAAACTAGGTTTACGCACAATGTAATGGGGGGAAAAGGTATTGCAGGTGCTGACCCTCAAAACGAGCAGGGGAATGAAAGGGATATCAAAGTAAGGATAAGGCACTATTGGATTGGAATTACAATAACCTGAAGACATTTTTTAAACTCACAAGGATGACAGGAAAATAAAGGATAAATTAAAGAAAGAAAAAAAGTGTTAGCAAAATAAAGTATATTAGCCCACCAGCCCTGGATCTGGAGTGCACTGTTTTAGGCAGAGGGGCTCATACAATCAGAAGAAATGCACAGTGTAAGAGAGCTAGTGGCGAAGTGGGCTCACCGCACTGCCGCAAAGTGTGGTGGATAATGGCAAAACCTGAATGACAGTTGAAGAGACCAATGAAAGAAGGGGGCTGATCCAAAGCCGGCTATGTATTGTATTGTATTGTAATTGCATTTATATAGCACTTACTACCCCTGACGAGGTGTCAAAGCGCTTTTTCAGCAAGTGTCACGCTACTCCAGAACCCATAAAGGATTAGTGGTGAATTAGTACAGTGAAATATGAACGTAATTTGAGCGGTGGATATGTTAGCCAGTTACCTAGATTGAGAAGGATAGTGGAGGGATAGAAAAGGGATTGTATATATGCAATTCAAGTGAAAGAATACTAATGCGTCTAATTCACCCAGACCTGTTTTTTTTTGTTTCATTTACATCGCCCAAAGTCTGTGGCCACCCTTTTCCAAGAAGGCAATGCCCAATTGGTCCTTCTCTCACCAATCAAATATATATATCTCTCTAGAGAAGTGACTTGAGTTTAGATGTGTACATCTCCACTTTTAGGGCCTTTGGTTTATAGTCTCCAAGTCACTAAATGGCCAAGATGCAAAGGAAATGCCTGGTTGGGACGAAGTCCTCACACATGGACGTGGCAGACACGAGAGCCATGAAGAAGCTACAAAGACTAATGTTTTCCTACAATATAAATGCCACTGTTTACAACCCCCACCTATGCAACCACTTTCTGTCTAGATAGCGCCGCATGGGTTCCTCCATAGAGTGCTTTTAAAAGAGGAACAGCTCGATAAAACAAAACAGCAGTTTGGCACCTAAAAAGATTTTTTTAAAACACAACACTACAAGTACCAGTCTGCATAGACGGCATGTGGTAGGATGAACCACTCACACTTGCCGTAGATTATCTTGAGGCCTCTGACAATTACCTGTACATTGACATCCCCTACCCTGTTCTTCTGATTTGTTATGGAGTTGCTGTTTGGCATTTGGCAGCAGGCAGTCATAGCATCCTGTGTCCTTGCTAGTGCCAGAAGGTTACCAGATGACACCCTGTCACCAAGAACACAATGCTCCATTCTTGGGATGGGACAAGTGATTGTTTTCAGATCCAGGATATCCTTCCTGGCTCAATGGTTAGAGCAGGCAGACCTCAATGCAGAGCTCTGGCCAGGGACTAGGGGTCTCGGGCTCATTAATTCCCCTGACCGGATATTCTCGCCTCAGTGCCTATTCTGAACATGGGTCCCACGCTGCAACTCCGGGCAATAGCTTGCTAAGTCTCCACAACGGCCCCCACAACGCGAGGGATGCCTGGTCTGCACCATGGGGGTGCCCTGGAGTGGACACTTCACAGGGAAAGCCAGGAAGGGTTCCCTTGCGGTATTCGTACAAGCGCCGGGAAACCCACTGCGGGTAGCTGTGCGCTATACAAGTACAAAAACATTTACATTTAACGTAGTGTATTCTACAAATCTGCATAGCACAATACTTGCTAGTTTCAATTGGATCAACAAATGTGAACCAGGACTACAACTCCCAGAAGGCATTCGGTTGTTTAACCCAACTCTCAAAGTGTAGCTATGTGGTGTTAGTGAAAAGGATTCATCTGGTAACTTTATCCTGCAGGCTTGGCAGATATGGTCTGGAATATGGATACCTGCAACCCCTCAGACACCGCAAAAAAACAGGCAAAGAGCGGACGGAGTTTCTTTGTTTTTAGAGCCAAATGTTCATAAATAAACCTGATATCACGTCCTGGAGGGCAACGGGGGGTTGTGGCATAATTACAACGGATAGAGGCCAGTAGCCAACCAGCTACAAGCTCCCTACAGCTTGTAACTAATAAAATACATTCTTGGAATGTTCCGAGCATTCTTTGTGTAAGTGCATGCCTTCGCCTAAATGAGAAAATCAAAGACTGCAGGTCTTTGTATGACGGGACAAAGGGATTGGAAGTCAGACAGTGCCGAGATGTGATGAAGATAGCAGGCAGACGCAGAGGTGCTGGCTTCCTGTCACTGGGCAAAGGGGGGTTCGAGTCCTGGCCCATTGTGTCCCGATGCTTGTACTTGAAATGGGTTCATTGTGCTGCGAGTAAAAAACTCCCAGAAGGCTGTGTTTTGCTGACGTAACCACCCCCCTGGAATGTTGAGTACCACTGATGTAAAAGCAGGGACTTCCAACATAGCTGCTGGGAGGTGGACTCCATGCCATAGCGTAAGATAACCTACATAAAATAGCTTTGTGAACAATACACAATTACGAAACTTGGATCATTAATTGAATTCATATTTTTTCAGGAAATTGAATTTAAATTGGGTTTCTGAACAAGCAATACATGCACAGACATTTGTTGAGAGCCGGAGGAATTCCATAACAGTTTACTGTAAATATGAATTTGCCATATAATCCACCTTAACGTGCACACTCTTTCTAATTTTGGAAAGTAAATTATTGCTAGTTCAAACGGATCGAAAATAATGTTGATTTCTATATTCATGCATTTTTAAAGAAATGGGAAATTTGGCAAGAAGATGCAATCCTTCCAGGTTTTTGGATTGCAGTGTAGGGCTTTTGTCTGCCACAGGAAACAACAAGCATTTGCAATGCAATAGGTCTCGCATTAGGAAAGTTTGAGCTATTGGTATAGTAAATGACACATTTTTTATTTATGTGTTAGTTTTGAAAATAGCAAACTTAATAGCTTTGTTGTTTACAATGCCAATAGTTTTAACTTTCGCAAATGTGACACCTATAGCATTTGTAATGCAATATGTGTTGTACTTACGTGACTTAGATGTATTGATATTTAGTGAGGCAGCGCAGTGTGTGTGTGTGAGGCAGCGCAGTGTGTGTGTGAGGCAGCGCAGTGTGTGTGTGTGAGGCAGCGCAGTGTGTGTGTGAGGCAGCGCAGTGTGTGTGTGAGGCAGCGCAGTGTGTGTGTGAGGCAGTGCAGTGTGTGTGTGAGGCAGCGCAGTGTGTGTCTGTGAGGCAGCGCAGTGTGTGTCTGTGAGGCAGCGCAGTGTGGCTGTGAGGCAGCGCAGTGTGTGTGGCAACGCAATGTGTGTGTGGCAGCGCAGTGTGTGTGTGTGGCAGCGCAGTGTGTGTGTGAGGCAGCACAGTGCGTGTGTGAGGCAGCACAGTGTGAGGCAGCACAGTGTGTGTGAGGCAGTGTAGTGTGTAACAGGGCAGTGTGTGTGATGCAGCGCAGTGTGTGTGAGAGGCAGTGCAGTGTGTGTCTCACAGTGCAGTGTGTGTGTAACAGTGCAGTGTGTGTGATAGGACAGTGTGAGTGACACACAGCAGTGTGTGCCTACGTATTGTGCGTGTGAGGCAGCGCAGTGTGTGTGTGTGTGTGAGGCTGCACAGTGTGTGTGAGGCTGCGCAATGTGTGCGTGTGAGGCAGTGCAGTGTGTGTGAGGCAGCGCAGTGTGTGTGAGGCAGCGCAGTGTGTGTGAGGCAGCGCAGTGTGTGTGAGGCAGCGCAGTGTGTGTGAGGCAGCGCAGTGTGTAGCAGGGCAGTGTGTGCGTGATGCAGCGTAGTGTGTGTGAGGTAGTGCAGTGTGTGTGTCACAGGGCAGTGTGTGTGTCACAGGGCAGTGTGTGTGATAGGACAGTGTGAGTGACACAGCAGTGTGTGACTACGTACTGTGTTTGTGAGGCAGCGCAGTGTGTGTGTGTGTGTGAGGCAGCGCAGTGTGTGTGTGAGGCAGCGCAGTGTGTGTGTGAGGCAGTACAGTGTGTGTGTGAGGCAGCGCAGTGTGTGTGTGTGAGGCAGCGCAGTGTGTGTGTGTGAGGCAGCGCAGTGTGTGTGTGTGAGGCAGCGCAGTGTGTGTGTGTGTGTGTGTGAGGCAGCGCAGTGTGTGTGTGTGAGGCGGCGCAGTGTGTGTGTGAGGCGGCACAGTGTGTATGAGGCGGCACAGTGTGCGTGAGGCGGCGCAGTGTGTGTGTGAGGTGGTGCAGTGTGTGTGTGAGGCAGCGCAGTGTGTGTGAGGCACCACAGTGTGTGTGAGGGAGGGCAGTGTGTATGTGAGGCAGCGCAGTGTGTGTGTGTGAGGCAGCGCAGTGTGTGTGTGTGTGATGCAGCGTGGTGTGTGTGTGTGTGAGGCAGCGTGGTGTGTGTGTGTGAGGGAGGGCAGTGTGTATGTGAGGCAGCGCAGTGTGTGTGAGGCAGCGCAGTGTGTGTGAGGCAGCGCAGTGTGTGTGAGGCAGCGCAGTATCCAATGTGTGGAAGGGCCTGGTTACTTCAGCATGAATGACGCACCTGCACTTCATAGCAGCTATTCTGCTGATCCCAGAAATTGCCAAAAACCCAGGCCTGCTTACGGAGGCCCCATGAGATGCGCAAACATTCCTGAGGATCCTCAATGTTCTATTTGGACCATTATCAAATCAGGACTACAATTCACAGAATGCAGAGCACGGTCCTGGATGACCCACACACGCCTGGGCCTTTGAAAATTGAGAGCTCCGAGTAATTCTTCCTTGGCAAGAGAGATTTAAAGATACCAATAAACTGCAAAATGATAACACAGATTTAAAAGCTCAAAAGTAAGAGCATAATTGAGGATTTGAGTGATGCTTATATGAAACGCTAAAGATGTAGGTGTTTTTATTTGCATTTAGTTTCCTTTAGTACATATTGACATCAGATCATTGCACTTATAAATACCATTTTCATGTTAATTTGTAACGTGTGGCTCCAAACTTTGCAACATATATTCATCACTCTAAATTGTGCACTATCAATAATTCAAGGACGAGGATTTCTTTTAAATGCCTGGCAATGTTCAAGTCTCTCTCGTTCCTTTGAGAGGTGCAGCTTGTGGGATTGTCAGACATCCCCACACACGCTGTACAATAACAGTGCGCCAGCCCCACAACACTGGCGTCTGAGCGTGCATGTCGGTAGAATGAGAATGTAAACACGCCCCGGTCACTGGAGTTTAAAGGAGCATGGTGCACCCATGCCAGGCATCTGTACGCTCTAAAAAGCCACTAAGACAAGTTCGTCTAACACCCACCACCAATATTGACTTTTTTCTCAACATTTCGGGGATGCGAAGACCAGCGTTTTAAAATAAAGTAATCCAGATTTTTTTTTCCAAACATAGTACACATTAGAGACACTTTCTGAATCGAGAAATCAGTGCAAATGTTGTTTGATTATACGAGGACAGTGCCTGGCGAGTAACCACAACCCCAGGCTGCTTTTATTATTGTGCAGGGATTCAATGGCAAACACGCGCAAAACCTCCCGGACATATGTGAATCTATGCGAATGATGCCTGATGGCGGCGGTAGCACCTCCCGGGCGTGGGGACATACTGCCTGGTCTCAAAATGCAAAAAAGCGAACAAAAACCGGGAAAAGCAACCTAATAAACTGGTGTTCTTACTCACCCACGCCGTATTTTTCTTCTTTCTTGGTGGGGACCCATCGAGTCATTTTCAGGGAGAGCTTCGGCGGGGACCCCTTTCTTTGGAAGCGGTATCTGGGTGTTACTGACCCACTCGGAACCCCTGCTCCCCGTCACACGAGCGCAGTCAGGCAGGGCGGCAGAACAGGCAGGAAACTGCACTCTTCTAAGCGGCCATTTTCCATATCTCTGGCCAGCAGCAGGAAAAAGTTTTGCCAAGACGGCATGCGCGGCTGTTGCCCCGCTGCCGGAGAGAGGCGAGCTCCGGAGTCCGACGGGCCTCAGAGGTGCCCGGCAGCGGGTCCTGGTCTGATGGGAGCTACGGTAGGGCCGGGAGGCAGGGGAACCGCGGATCCCAGCGCCGGGAGGGAGCAGAACCGCTGGTCCTACGGCTAGGAGTGGGAGGAAGTTCCTACCTGGCAGCCGAGATGGGAGGGAGCTCGGCGAAAGCCGCGGGGCTGGGTTGGGAGGAAGGTCGGCTACGGCCTCTGGGAAGGGAGTAAAGTCGGTGCAGCTGGGTCCCGAGAACAGCTGGGCGGACACAATCAGCTAGCATGGCGCGTTTTTCTGAAAATCTATAAAATAGTCGTAGGAAGTAACACACGATGGGATGTTGACGTGGTGTTTAAAAGTACATGGTCAAACTTTATTTGATTACCTGACAACATCTGTAAATTCCCACCTTTCGAACTTGCCTTCATTCACCGTATTACAAAGCATGGATGTGCTATTCTGTTTAAAAAGCAGTTCAGCGTTGCAATCCTGCCGCGGCCGCACCGGGAGTCCGGCAAGGTCGCCTTGTGACGGGGGCGTGGCCGCGTTCGGACCGGAAGAGGAGGCAGGAGGCGTTAATCCGTCTTGCGGCCCGGGGCTCCTGTGAGCGGTGGAGAGCCCCGGGGCCGCCAGCAGGAGGTTGCGGAAGTGTTGCGGGGCTCCCTTGACCAAGTGGGAGCCCTGGGAAAGGAGCGTGTTGCGAGTGGAGTCCCCCGAGATTGGCCCGGTAAGTTCCAAAGGGCTGGGGGGGGCCTCAGTGCTCTTGTGTGTGTATGTGTGCGGGGGTGTCTCTGCATGTATGTATGTGCGTGCGTGCATGGGCGCTTGTGTGTGTGTGTGTATGCATTGTGCCTGCGTGGGTGTATGTGTGTGTGTGCGCGCATGCGTGAGTGTGGCTGTGTGCGATTGAGAGTGAATGGCAGGCAGGGGATGTGCACGGCGACGTGCGCGCCCTCGAGGAGGAATCTGAGACAGCGAGGCGCGTGGGCGATCGCTGTCTAACATTCCCCCAGACACGCCAGCAAAAGATGTTGATCAGACAAAGCATGCTTCACATGCTTTTTAGGTCTGCTCGACCTAAAAACAAATTTAAATGTAACTAATTGAGGGAGAAATAAAAAATCCTCCCTTGACCATAAGTATTGTTTATCAATTCATTGAAATTTATGCAAATTCATGTTTACATCACAGACACTATTCTCAAAGAAGCATTTTTAATAGGAGAGTCCTCATATACAAGAATCCAAGGACGGTTCCGTCTCATTTTATGGTGTAATGTTTTCAATAATAAATTGCTATGCCATTTAAAAATATTGTTCTGAAAGGCTGTTGTGCAGGGAGAAGAGATGCTGCAGGAGCCTAATAGAGATAAAAACAGTGTAAACCTGAAAATGCAAGATGTAAAATATAATTGGAAGCATCAAAATCCACATCATTTGTAACAAATGGTGTATTCATGTAGGATTGCTTTCTGTTGAGTACAATATTGCATATGTTCTACAGAAAACTATTTCCATCATAGAGTCACACTAGAGTGCAAATAACATGGCATTCTCTTTTTCCTTGCATGACAAAATGACGAGTTGTTGGTGAAGGACATTTTGAACACAACAGTGCTTCTTTTTTTTTGTTCTTAATACTACTGTGGGCTTTCTATTGTATCCTTTTATTTCAAAGTATTAAAAATGGGTCGAATGAACCACCTAATTTGCTACATAACCTGCCTTTAATTGCATACTTTGCCACATCATTTGCATTTCCTTTATGTATAATTTATCAAACACTACCACAGATTAATATCTACTATTGCTCCATGCATTTTTTTTTAACCAGAAAATACATTTTCTAGAATGCATAAGGAAGCTAATCTGGAACTGACATGTTAGATATTTTTGAATCCATCTCTCGCATCCATTGGATTTATATTGAAGACCAATCAGGAGCCATAGTATGACTGCCAGGCACATCTATTCTAAAATTTGCATGAGTATATAAGTAGGGCTCCCTTTTTTTCAGTTTTTACTGATTTTTAAAGATAAATACAGATCGAAAACATTGTCTTTATTATCTGTAATTCTTTTTAAAAGCAGAAAAATACAGATATTTTGGCTTCTTTTGAGTGACTCCCCATGCAGAGATTAATGACTTTCAAACCAATAACTGTACTTATTGGCAGCATGGGGAGTTACAAAGTTCAATGAGATGTGCTTAAATTACTGCATATCTCAGCATGTATTTGTGCTATTATACTATTTTTTTATGTGGGTTTATTAGTTTTGGCTGTGTATGTGCTAAAACCTGAGAGGCATCTAAGTATGTCCATTCGTTTATTTCTTAAATAAATTCAGGAATAGATGAGTTATCCCCTCATCTGTTCACAAAACACAACATAAATATATGATAGGCAAAAAATAAATATTGATAAATACAGCCGGAAGTGTAAAAAAAAAATACCATAAAACCGGGAGCCCCATATATAAGTCAGAATGATCTCCAGCTTTGCCTGGACTCTTTCCGTTGTACTTGATTTCTGATAGATCCCTCCCTAAATTGGTTTTGGGATTTTCTTTTCTGGCAGTACTGCAGGCATGATTGTACACGTGTTCCCCAATTATTTTGTGATAAGAGTCTCAAATGCTGCTCTCGGGCCTACTTATTGCTTCAGCTGGACACTTTGCATTCTGCTCTTTGAGAATTCAGTTGTTTCCATACTAATCCTTTCTCCCTTCTCTAGTATCTCCATGCTTAGATTCTCATGCCTTTGTTCATAGGATCTTGAAGGCATTCCTAGTGAATCGGGGAATGTGCTCCCTCCTAGTGGTTGGAGGTTACATTGGGGCAATGGCCATTGTGCTTTGTGCTCTGGGTGAGAACACATTGCGGGCATGTGCCTACACACATACAAGATACACATATACCATGCTACACTGGCTCAGGCTGCATCTTGGGCAATATGGAGTCGTCAGAATCCCAGTGAAAACCACTTAGGACGAGAGTGGTCTTTGTGTGATTTTCCAAGAACTGCCAATGTGTGAGGCCATCCCAGTTGATCTTATACCCCTGGGAAGGAAGCGGGAGCAGATCTGTCAAGCAAATCCATTTCTTCCTGACAGTCCAATCCATCAGAATGCAGAAATGAAGCTTCTGAGCAATAAATGGACAAAGGGGACTTTTTCTCGCCAGCCCGGTGGAGAGGAACTACTCTCTGTAGTTTGTCTCCTCCCAGGTTTCATCGCTGTGCTGCAAATGTATCCGGTGCTGGCTGTAGACTCCTCTCTTTTTAATGCAGTACAAGAGCAGAAACAATTATAAAAAGAAATGAGCATTGAATTGAAGAAATACAGGTGTAGTAGTGCTCTAGACAAAATGTATTTACAGTTTTCATTTTGATAAATAAATGGCCCTTTGCCTAGGTACATTCAGTACATTATAACAACAAATTATAGACCTGTTTATTCACAAAGTGATCCACCACAATTTAAAAGGGACGCCGCTAGCCTCCTTTGAAGATCTAGTAGGGACCTTCCTAATGCTACTGTTGATAGTAGCAGAATTTGACAGCAGATGCCTGGTTTATCTTTTTGATGCCTGATCCTACCCAGATACATTGATTTGAGCCTCTTTCTTTACAATCCAAATTCAGTCTTTGCTGTGAGTCGAAGAAACTCAGTTGGAATGCCCCTCCAGCTGATCATCTTCACTTTTATAAGTGCGTGCTTGAGACAGAGATCCATCTCCATGCATCCATGGATGTTCTGGAGCACGAATCCGAAGAAACAAAAGGAGAAACAGCAACCACCTAGAATTCACTAGGGCAATAAAGACCTGACTTTCTGACCACATATCTTCAACATGGGGCAACCATCAAGTCTCTGAGTCTGTATTTGCAAACTGTGGTCCTATCTCTCATGCTACTTCTCTCTCTCTCTTGCAATATTATGCAGCAACATCCTACTACTGCCTGATTTAAACACATTTCCAATACTCCTGCATACAAATAATACTTCTTTCATGGGCAACACCTCAACCAGCGTTCTTTCGACTATGCGCAGTGGCTACCTTGACTTTCTTACCATTTTGCTTCCCCCCCTTTATTGTAAGTGACATTTCCTGATGCGTGCCAAAAAGAGAGGGCTCCCACTCTCTCCGCTTCTGGAGGGTCAGTCCACCTGAGCTCTTCCTACAAGTGCTCAGGGAGTGAAGGAAAATACTTTCATAGAATACAACTGAAAACTTTGCATGATTGAACCTGTAGTTTGTCGCAAAAACAAAAAAAGTCTTTCATAAACAAATGTTCATCCCTGCAAGTGGCTCCAAGCTGTCCATCTTCTATCCGCTAAACTGGTAATAGAGCGCTTACCATAAAGTTCATATCATCGCTGGTCGTTATGGAGTCACTTAAACAAATGCTGTCCACTCCATCTGAGTGTGGGTGTGACATGTTCCATGTATTAAAGTGCATCAATGACCATGAAAAGAACGTGATAGTGACAGTGACAATTGTTTCACAGTGTTGTGCTTTTACTGAAAGGTAGGTTACTTCTCCTTAATTAAATTAAGTATGTGCTATGTTATCTTGATTTTGAATTGCTTGATGGATAAACATACCAAATACACAAAACGTTAACACTGATAGAAGAAGGGCCTTTATTCCATACATTAATTCAATGTATTTTAGCATAAAGGTAGAATGTATATGAAATGCAACATATTTTGATGAAAAGAGAATGATAGCCCCAGATTACTGTCAGAAATGCAATGCGGAACAGGGAATCACATTGCGCACACACTCATGAGGGAATACATTTTGATGAACAGTTTTCTTTTCATTCAGTGAATGAAATACAATGCAGTACTGGAACTTAAAAATTAAAGGAAAGTGTGCAAGAATAGGTTTGTAAAAGATCAGAGAAAATATAAAAATATAAGGGATAAGTTTGGAAATCATAGGACTCAAAATAGAAGCGCATTCTACGGAGTGCACTAAGCTCAAGGAGGAACAGAGCAGAAATTCTAGGTTGTTGAATGTGATACTATTGGGCCCAAATTTCGAATGGACATTGATGCCAGAGGTGAGCACCCTTGAGAACAAGTTAAGCCCCCGTATTATGCATGGCATCAAAACATTTGCATTTCAATTGGCAGTTCAGGAGTTTTTTGTTTGGCCAACAACCCTCTATTTGATTAAAAGAATATATAATGCTTTTATACATTATATATAGTTGATAATATATAACTGACATAACCAATATGTTATAATATATAACTGGCAAGAGGCACCTAAGGAAATTGAGAGTTTGAGGCATCCACATATTTCTCATTGGAATATTCCACCTCCTTCATATACAATCGTAACCAAACGATATTGAGTACCTCAACATGAACCCCTCTGTACGAAGAGGGCTATCCCGTGAAACGATAAAGGCCTGTCCTCTTCCCCAATCTTTCAAACTTTAAAAATTGGCATCAAGAAGTGTTCCAGAATGTCTTTGTTTAAAATCTGGTTTAGTTGTTAATCCGTTGATGGCATCATTCACGAGATGATCCCTGTAACATGTTTATTTCCCTATACAGAAAATTGCCTTTGTTTGCCTTGTGCAGTAGACTGTTGTGGCTGTGAAGTGATGGACTAAAAACAGCCAACAAGCTTTCTCAAACTCAAAATGAAATCAATTACAGAAGCAAGGGGGCCACCTCCATCTGGGGGTCCTGACATATTTAGCGGAAGGGCCTTGTGATCGATGCGCAGCGAAAACCACTCAGCGGGAAATTCATTTTGGGTGTTAGAAAAGAGGTCTGTCACATCCACACTGTAACTCCACCATGAGTTAACTATTTTCCAGCTTCCTTTATTACTTTGAAAAGTGCCTCGCTTTTTTCTCACTCTTGCACACAGGGTGCCTTATATTGACTGAATTACTAGTCAATGAGAATTATCCCAGCTGGCCTGGTTTTGAAAGGGATCTAACAAACATACTAAATTCCTCTTTGTTATATCCTTGGCCACTGGACAAGGCAGATCTCAGCGACTGGTGTTTGTTGTGAAACAAGGGCTAACTGGTAATCTCACTTTCCGGCAAAGGATCCTCTTTTTCTTTCATAAGCGGCTGAATAGAAGGTATTTTGCAGGGTATTATGGAGGTGCCCAAAAATAGTAATTCACTGTTGGCACTGTGAGTCATTTATATGCTTAAAGGAACTTCTCTAATCAGGATCTGCACTTGAAAAAAGGCTTTAGTGTTTAAATGTATTTAGTCTAGAAAAATGATGGATTTGAAACTACATTTTTAACTCTATTTTTACCTTTTAAGTGCATTAGGTAAGAATAATTGTAAGCATAGTACTTTACTGTTGGAACTATAGTATATTAATTTTAATGTTTGCACGGATCAAAGCCGACTTTGTTTTGAAACATAAAAACCTGATAATATGGAACAGTAAATTAATCGAAGGTTAGGTGTAGATGCCCGGATAAGACAATACAAAATGTCAGTGCAAAGTCTGATGGCGAAAATGTATTCTGGTTCCCAAAAAATGGATACCGGTACTCGCCACATAAAACACCGGTACAAATTAAGAATGGAACATCAGCAGCCCACCCAATCCAAGTTCTGCTTTCATTAAGCTACTTTTGGTGCTGAATAAATAGGACAAGTGCAAAAATACAGAGAAAATTCATTGACTGCACGAGCAACTCATTCATGGAGACTGGAAAGTTGAGATCTGTGTTGAATGAAATCTTCGAAGAAACAAAGCATTTATGTGAGAGTCCTTTAAAGAGAATGCAAGATAAAAACCAGGATTCAATAACTGCAAGTATAAAGATATTTTCTAGGTCACAGATTCTTCCGCTGCTATATTTTTTGGGTGAACGAGGTATCCTAGGTGGCAGCGCAGAAGGCCCTTCTCACTTGTTGCTTCTCTTTCAAATTGTATTTTACCCTGTGAATGATATGAAGTTAATATAATGTGGTGCTGAGATTTGCTCAATGCTAAATACTGGATTTAAACTGGTGTCTTAAAAGCATGGAAGAACCACCCCATAGTAGGATGCTCCCTGCCTACAAAGGTGAGCGTCCTGTGTGTTTGTAAACATAGGTAAATCTTGTTTCTCTTGTAATCCCAATCTAATCCATAGACGCTGTAGTCTGAAACAAGGACGAGTCCTTCCGCAAGATGCCTAGTTTCTATTTCTCAGTATTTGAGAAGTTTTGTTGAAGTAATCTAGGCTTAGGTTCTGAACATGGATGGAAAATTCTACAGTAAGGACTGAGTTGGTAATACTATTACCGGAATCCCTTTTTGTGAAATTTAGACGCCACCCTTCAAAAAGGAGGAATAACCTGCAGAAGCATTGACTTTACGCCGGTCTTTACCTCATACGAACTCCGACACCAAAGGTTACCAGAGGTATCCGTGTTGGCAATCAGAGTTGTCTCCAGGTCTCCCTTTGTTACCACTCCATGCCCCAGCATTACCTGAGATATTGCTCAATAGTGTGGAGAGTAAAAAGCATCCAGTAACCCTGTCGCTGTACATGTGTACGGCTTCATTCTTACCCGCTATTAAATTAATGGGTTTATGAAAGGTGTCGCTCTTGATGCAGCTATGATTTGGACTTAAATGTGTTGGGTATGTTTGGGTGCAAAAGGAGGCGCCTTCAGAAATCTGAGGGTTTTTTGTTACCACTCCGCTTTTCATCAGGCCCATCCCTCTGAATGCTGTGGATGGCTGGAACCAACAACTAGTCCAAAAAATCTCCTCTAAGGCATTATTTGATTGCATGTTCTATCTGGCTCACCAAGCAGTTTTATCTGAGTTTAATTGCTAGATGTTGCTGTTAATCCAGTTAGCGAGTCTTTAAAGTTACACTATTGTCTTTTGGCTTAATGAGACATGCTGACCTACATTGCAGCCATTGTAGTTGGATATGGGTATGTAAACCCCCCGAAGGGCTTTAGGTATGTTTGCATCTGTATACAGAGCAGCCAGATTTTTTAAATTAATGTTCATAGTCTGACCGAAGAGATAATTTTGCACACAGCCTTGACATTCTCATAACAATAAAATAGGACATTGAATTAAATTGTACGCATTCTTTTTTTACTTATCATAAAAGTCCCCTTTATGCATGTAGGGGGAGTGTGCAGAAAATGTGTTTTGGTTGGAAGCCCCATTGATTAGCAATGCATTGTGTGCAGAGCAGAGTGATGTGCACCTAAATTGAAACCACTGACCCGAGGTGGGCAAGCTCCCCGAGTGCTTTATTTCGAAAGAAAGTTGGGCACGGTAATGACATGCAAGGAATGTTTAAACTGCTTTGGCGCTCTTGAGTAGGAGCCGAGCCTAGTTCCACAGAACAGAAGCATCGCCTTGGCAAAGCTCATTAGCATAGGTCACTGCATAAGCCACTCACTAATTATGTGTAGTTACTGCCCCACGTATTGCTAGGTGTTTGCTTGGCAATGCCTCATATTAATTCTGCCAATAAGTCTAAAATCGGTAGAACTTGTATACTGGGAGCTCAGTTTTTAAGTTGTCCAACTCAGCACAGATCTCCTGATGTGGCGAGATACAGCAGGCCGCACGCACAGAACTCTCCTCTTTGCTTTTGCCCAAAATCCTGGCCTTTTCTGTAGGTACAGAGGAGCCTTTGTTTCTTTCTTATGCAAATGAGAAGGGCATAGAGGAGATTGTTTTTGGTGGCACAGGATTGCTGGCAGAGATTAAGCATGTCTGAAGTGGGGACCAAGCGCGGTCAGCGGAGTTTCGTCCTTCTTTTTTTTCTTTTTGGGGCTAAAGTATGGAAGAGAAAGTGAAAGAATTAAACAACATCAATACCTGTAGGGCCATTTCACTGTATGACTTGAATGGTGGCGAACCATTTATCTGAAGACATATGGTGTTGGTTGATAATCTGTACATACAAGTACAAATGGCAGATGCTGTTTCCATATGTTGCCATGGTTTCCCTTATTTCCTAATTGGGTGTGCCGAGAGGCTGACATCTCTTCAGGATCCGCGGTTCTCGTGTATTGCTCTCTTCTTCTTCGCAGGAAGCTGCTCGTTGATTTTTGGAGGACTCCACTCGATCTTTCCTCGGCAGCGCGCAGTGTGCGGCCCTCTGGGACCATTTACATTAATGAGAGGAAGGCAGTGAATGAAAAGTTGTGCTTGTAGGAGCCTCTCTCTGGTGCCTCTTGAAGAGGACTCGTTCGTGCCCGACGCTCGTTACCATGCCTCCTCAACTGCTGGTCAAGGGATTCCAGCTTTAAGCTCCTCCTGAGCACATTCTCTTCACTTTCCATCCCGAAACTCAGAAGAAAAAACTTACAAAGAACTTTCTGGTGAATTAAGTGGTTGGAAGGGTGGGCGATCAAAGTGTGGAGAGGAACAGCTTTGCAGTCTACAGGAAGCGCTGTGTTTGCCTCCAGCGCTGAACCATGCGTATTTAAGTCATCATATTTAATAGTGATGCATACTATGAGTGACATCGTCCATGCCATGCAGTAGAGATGCACACTTTGAGTGACATCATCCATGCAGTAGAAATGCATACTATGAGTGACATCGCTCATGTAATAGAGATGCATACTATGAGTGACATCGTTCATGCAGTAGAGATGCATACTATGAGTGCCATCTTCTATGAAGTACAGATGAATGCTATGAGTGACATCCTCCAGGCAGTAGAGATGCATACTATGAGTGACATCCTCCAGGCAGTAGAGATGCATACTATGAGTGACATCCTCCAGGCAGTAGAGATGCATACTATGAGTGACATCCTCCAGGCAATAGCGATGCATACTATGAGTGAACATCCTCCAGGCAACAGAGATGCATAATATGAGTGACATCGCTCATGTAGTAGAGATGCATACTATGTGTGACATCGCTCATGCAATAGAGATGCATACTATGAGTGACATTGTTCATGCAGTAGAGATGCATACTATGAGTGACATCATCTATACAGTAGAGATGCATACTATGAGTGACATTGTTTATGCAATAGAGATGCATACTATGAGTGACATCACTCATGCAGTAGAGATGCATACTATGTGTGACATCGCTCATGCAATAGAGATGCATACTATGAGTGACATTGTTCATGCAGTAGAGATGCATACTATGAGTGACATCATCTATGCAGTAGAGATGCATACTATGAGTGACATCATCCATGCAGTAGAGATGCATACTATGAGTGACATCCTCCAGGCAATAGAAATGCATATTATGAGTGACATTGTTTATGCAATAGAGATACATACTATGAGTGACATTGTCCATGTAGTAGAGATGCATACCATGAGTGACATTGTCCATGTAGTAGAGATGCATATCGTCCATGCAGAGGAGATACATACTGTGAGTGACATTGTCCATGCAGTAGAGATGCATACTACTGAGTGACATTGTTTATGCAATAGAGATGCATATTATGAGTGAACATCCTCCATGCAGTAGAGAGGCATACTATGAGGGACATCCTCCAGGCAACAGAGATGCATACTATGAGTGACATTGCTCATGTAGTAGACCTGCATTCTATTGAGTGACATCGCTCATGCAGTAGAGATGCATACTATGAGTGACATCCTCCAGGCAATAGATTTGCATACTATATGTGACATCCTTCAGGTAATATAGATGCATATTATGAGTGACATCCTCCATGCAGTAGAGATGCATACTATAAGTGACATCGTCCATGCAGTAGAGATGCATACTATTAAGTGACATTGTTTATTCAGTAGAGATGCATATTATGAGTGAACATCCTCCATGCAGTAGAGATGCATACTATGAGTGACATCCTCCAGGCAACAGAGATGCATATTATGACTGACATTGTTTATGCAACAGAGATGCATACTATGAGTCACATCGTCCATGCAATAGAGATGCATACTATGAGTGACATTGCTCATGTAGTAGACATGCATTCTATTGAGTGACATCGCTCATGCAGTAGATATGAATACTATGAGTGACATCCTCCAGGCAATAGAGATGCATATTATGACTGACATTGTTTATGCAATAGAGATGCATACTATGAGTCACATCGTCCATGCAATATAGATGCATACTATGTGTGACATCGCTCATGCAGCAGAGATGCATATTATGACTGACATTGGTTATGCAATAGTGATGCATACTATGAGTGACATTGTTCATGCAGTAGAGATGCATACTATGAGTGACATCATCTATGCAGTAGAGATGCATACTATGAGTGACATTGTTTATGCAATAGAGATGCATACTATGAGTGACATCGCTCATGCAGTAGAGATGCATACTATGTGTGACATCGCTCATGCAATAGAGATGCATACTATGAGTGACATTGTTCATGCAGTAGAGATGCATACTATGAGTGACATCATCTATGCAGTAGAGATGCATACTATGAGTGACATCATCCATGCAGTAGAGATGCATACTATGAGTGACATCCTCCAGGCAATAGAGATGCATATTATGAGTGACATTGTTTATGCAATAGAGATACATACTATGAGTGACATTGTCCATGTAGTAGAGATGCATACTATGAGTGACATTGTCCATGTAGTAGAGATGCATATCGTCCATGCAGCAGAGATACATACTGTGAGTGACATTGTCCATGCAGTAGAGATGCATACTACTGAGTGACATTGTTTATGCAATAGAGATGCATATTATGAGTGAACATCCTCCATGCAGTAGAGAGGCATACTATGAGGGACATCCTCCAGGCAACAGAGATGCATACTATGAGTGACATTGCTCATGTAGTAGACCTGCATTCTATTGAGTGACATCGCTCATGCAGTAGAGATGCATACTATGAGTGACATCCTCCAGGGAATAGATTTGCATACTATATGTGACATCCTTCAGGTAATATAGATGCATACTATGAGTGACATCCTCCATGCAGTAGAGATGCATACTATAAGTGACATCGTCCATGCAGTAGAGATGCATACTATTGAGTGACATTGTTTATTCAGTAGAGATGCATATTATGAGTGAACATCCTCCATGCAGTAGAGATGCATACTATGAGTGACATCCTCCAGGCAACAGAGATGCATATTATGACTGACATTGTTTATGCAATAGAGATGCATACTATGAGTCACATCGTTCATGCAATAGAGATGCATACTATGAGTGACATTGCTCATGTAGTAGACATGCATTCTATTGAGTGACATCGCTCATGCAGTAGAGATGTATACTATGAGTGACATCCTCCAGGCAATAGAGATGCATATTATGACTGACATTGTTTATGCAATAGAGATGCATACTATGAGTCACATCGTCCATGCAATATAGATGCATACTATGTGTGACATCGCTCGTGCAGCAGAGATGCATATTATGACTGACATTGGTTATGCAATAGCGATGCATAATATGAGTGACATTGTCCGTGCAGTAGAGATGCATACACATGACACCATCCATGCAATAGAGAAGCACACTTTGAGTGACATTGTCCATGCTGTATAGGTACATACTATGAGTGACATTGTCCAATCAAAAGAGATACATACTATGAGTGACATCATCCATGCAACAGAGATGCAAACTATCAGGGAAATCTTTCCAAGCTGTAGAGATGCATACTATGAGTGACATCATCCATGCAGTAGAGATGCATACTATGAGTAACATCATCCATGCATTAAAGATGCATACTATCATGACATATTCCATGCAATAGAGATGTAGACTATGAGTGACGTTGTTCATTCAAATTTTGATAACGTCCAGTAGGTTCACCAGTGGAGGCTATAACAGATTTTTGTAAAGTTGATCAAATTATGTGTCTAGAGAGGAGTCAGAGAAAACTCGGGTGCCGATAGCTAGAGACTAGGAACTTCTGTCTTTGACACTGGTAGACAAGAAGTACTGATTGAGTCCTGTGTGAACATCTTGAACACCCCAGATTAAATTTTTTTTGGTTCTGTTGGTTAGCACTAAAGTGCTCGCTCTAACTGTTTTACTTTGTATCAAATGAAAAAAAGTAGGTTGCCTCTGAAAATTTTCATGTCAAACATGAATTGAAATTTCATTGTAAAATAGGAAAATATATTCTTCAAAAGTAGCATGGATGCGCCTACTTTATATCATACACTTCTCAAAACACTGATTCTGATTCAAGAGCGTCATGATACTCATTACAGATAAAAATGTCTACCTTGACATCCTATGTTCAGAAAAGACGTGCTATAAATGGATAGGATAAAGTGATCCCATTCTGCCCAGGCATGTGGTAGAATGACTGAACACACAATTTACCCACCTTATATTTTACAGTTAGATGACCCTGCACAAAAACATCTTAGTTCATGCTATAGACATTGGTCTGCTACTTAGGCTCTCTTTCTCTCACAGTTTTCTGGCCAATGGTTACCTGCATCTTGAAGTATCAGTTTGGGTAGTACTAGGACAGATGCATGCTGCTGTGGTGATGCGTTCCGAGCTATTGGGGCCTTGGCAGCAGCCTGACTGGGAACATGAAGACTTTGAAGAACTCAAGTCCTGGTGGCAGCTCTCGTCTTTGGTGGTTGCAGTCTCCATAGGCCAGATCTAGATGGGACGCTGGTGTGCCAGGTACGGCATCAGGGTAGATCTCAATCTCATGGAGAAGTTTGGCAGCTGCTGCCTCTGGGCCGATCAGGACACTCACCTAAACGTTGACAGAACAGGTCCGATCCAATTCACGACCACAACCATATAGGGAGACCCGGGACGACTTTCACAGAGGGTCGCTTTTGGATTTGCTCCTTTGCAGTTTCTTGCTTTCTTGTAACTATTCCCCTTGCATATTCCTTCCCCTTCTTTGTAGGCAGACTTCTATGCTCCATATATGCTCAGCTCCTCCAGTAGAACTTGTAGACTTCAGGTGATGTCCCCTCACTTCTGAGTGACAGCTGGCACCAGGCCTAGTCACACAGCAGTCTTTTGATTACTCTGTGGCGCACTCTCTTTTAAAAGAAATGAAAAAAGTATCATTTGAACAGATTACAAGAAATAAAATGTGTAATCTTATTCTCCTGTGGGTGTGATGATATTAGAAAACATTTGAATAATTTCGCAGTGGACGTTAGTCACAGGACCAATAGGAGAATTTACTGTCATCTATTGTGAAAATTTGTCCATATTTGTTCCTCCTTTTGCCATTTTTTCCTTTTCTATATGCACTCTCTTTTTTGGTCATGAAGACAGGGAGTGTGGATCCACAGCCTGTCGTTTCAGATCTGGCTTCGAGCGGTTCTCTTTCAAGTATCATTTTCTGGCTATCCTAAGCCACAGCTTTTGTGCTAAGCAAGGGCTCTTAAAGCAAGCTGCAATGTTTCTGTCTTCAAGCAGGCCTATCCCAAGCAAGGGCACAATGAAGTGTGAAATTTCTGCGCCTCAATGTCACCAGCCTTCCTGGAGCTGTAATTGGGGACCTACAAAAGTACAGGAATTGCTTAGAAACTTTCTCACCTAGAACAACAGAAACTGCAGTTCCACCCCTACCAGCTAGCAAATGACAGTGCTTAGGAACAAAGAATCAGCAGCCATTGACGGTAACAAGGTCCTCATTGAATTTCCAAGAGCAGATCTGTCTCCATGCCCTACACTTAAGAGTCTAGGTCTAACCCCTCCAGCCACAGGAATGCAATCAATACACTCCCACTTTCTGGGGAAGTGGTATGTGCCCTCCCTCTTTTACATGCTGAAAAACGGGCCAATCAAAGTGCGCTCTACTGTTCCCAGTACTTCTACCCTCACAGCACACTGAGTCTTACTACCCTTTGTGTGCTGCACATTCCAGCACATTATGCACCTCGCACAAACACAGAAAGCAGCACAAAGATTTGAGGTCACATAACCGGGGATATTGGTATGGGAGGGTTCAGTAGAATGCCATCTCCCTGACACACTGAAAAATATCTGGTCATAATACTGATTCACAAAACCTTTTATGCGGCCTCGGTCGCTTTATGTGTCTCAATCCAGGCACGGGTGTTAGTCCCATGCCCATGATGATGGTATTCTTTCTTCAGGTCCCAGAACACATTCTGGACCTCGCATTCCTAGGGACAGGCATGTGCACACATAATAGATTAGTGTGTTGCCAGGGCCAAAACAAGCAGGATACCAGTTTCACAAGCAGGCAGGAACTCGGGACAGAGGCACCATCGCCATGCAGGAGACATTTCTATTTCCACACTTTCAGACCAGGCAAACATTAAAAATATTATCACCATTGGGGAGAAAGAGGAGCAGCCTTGGAAGGGGTGGTATTTAGAGAGCTGCAAGGCTTTTAACCTGCCAATGCATCATTACCACAGGGAATGCTGGCTGAGGGAAGGAGGGGCTTAAAGCCCATCATTGCACTAGCAAGCACTCCTATCCTCTCCCCAATATATGAACAAAGGTATCTGATGTTGCTGCCCTTGTTCGAGGGAAGTTGTAAAAGCCCTAGACCGACATCAGCAGTTTACACCTCCACACTCCAGCTGGAAACTCACTGTAAGGCAGGGTGTGCAGCGTATCATGCCTTTCACTAATCAATGTTGGCATTTCACTGGGTGACCCTATGAAGAGAGCTGACGTGATCTAAAGCACGGTGTATGTTGGCAGGGTGGAGAGAATGGAGTTCTCACTGACCCAGTCACGTGTCCACAGTGGACGCACCCATGCCCATGTACACACCACCCGCACTCAGACTTGCAGGAAGCCAGTCTAATTGTGGGCAATGAATGCCCTGATAAATTGAGCCTCCCCCCTCCTACTTGCCTGTCGATGGTGCTTGGCAGAGACTAATGCCATCAACAATGTCTGCCATACACTGTTTCCCCTTCTGTGATTGATGGAACCTTGTTGCCCAGTGGTAGAACTGCCTACCAAAAAAAAAAGATCCCTCCCCTTATTATGAAGACCGATGTGTCACTGTCAAATTTATTGTTTAACATGCATCCAAGCATTGGTGTGTAATAGTTCATGATTTTATACCTGCATCACTATGTATGTGTGGTTAGGCATCTTGATTGGTGGTGTTAGTGTTGCAGTAATTTTTGGTAATGGGCATGGGCTGCTGTTATTACAAGAATAGCGTGAGATTTTTAATGGCGGCTCCTCTGCTATGACGGAGGAGCATCACCCCCTGCTAGCCTCAAAACGTGACAAATAAAACAAGTTTATTATCATTTCATTTTTCAAGTTCTAGTCTTGGGGGCGGGTTCCTCGCAGGCGGTCAGGAGAGGTAGTGTTGAGCACTGCCATCAGTGCGCATGTTGATTTGTCCGCCCTTCTCAGGCCGGCCAAACTTGCATGCACACTGAGCTGTCTCCAACTTAGTTGCATTGCTGGGTTGGAAACAGCAAAGCATGGGCTCCCAGTCTATCTGGGAGCACACATTCGTAGTGCTCAGGCCAATCCTGATGCTGCTTTCAAACATAAGAGCATCAAGATTGGCTGCAAGGGAGCCCGTGCTGCAGTGAGGTAAGTTGTTTCCCCTTTTTTGCCTTCTGTTGTCCCATTTCACAAAGAGTGCACTACAGTAGGCAATCTTTGCTAGTATGAGTGCTGAAATTACCAATTTCGGCAGGTCAGAAGGGATAAAGGGTAAAACTTTCCTAAGAGTTTTTATCTTGAGAAAGCAAGAGGAAGATATGGCGTTTACTTGACCCTCAAAGGAGAATTTGTCATCAAAATAAACTCCTACATTTTTTACCCAGGTGACTGGGGTAGGACGATCTCCAATTTCCCTAGGCACCAGCTGGGTGTCCAGAAAGGGGTGTCCCGACAAAATAGTAGAACCACAGTCTTCCCCGAGTTCGAGACAATTACTGGACATCGACTTTCCAGCTTCATGCATGCAAACATGGAATCAGAAGCCGTTTCATCGGACTACCGGCCAGTGATGCCACGGTTTGGGTATCATCGGCATATGACACCACTTTAAAGCCAATAACTTTATTAGAGTGGCGAGAGGGGTGACATAAAGATTAAAAAGTGTTGAGCTTAACGATGAGCCCTGGGGTACCCCACACAGAAGAGAGAAAGGGGAAGTCCTAAACCCATCTAGCTCCACCAGTTGCTCTCCATCTGAGAGAAAAGATTTTAGAAGTTTGAGCGAAGAGATAAGAAGGCTATGGTTGCCCTAGTCAAACACTGCAGAGAGGTCTAACAGGATCAAGGATGAAATATTGGTTGAAATTTAGCTCATTTACAAAATATTTGATGCTGATATTTTACTCCTAATTCATGCGGATTTGGGGGCACTCAATGATGTGATTAAATCATTTATTACGTTGCAAACTGCATTTCTTGATTCTGTTGCAGTTATTGCCTGGCTGATGATTTAGAGGCATTTCATGGTTATCTTGATAGTTTGTTATGATCTTTTCCCCGTCTATAACATTTTCTGCAGTCTTAGCTTGCAAGATCATAGAAAATGAACTCCATTGGTGATGTGACTGTGGGGTGACCATTCACCTTTCTGGACACAGCAGGTTAAAGGAAAGACCTTGATTTGCAGAAACAGATGCTCATATATACATAAAGTGGTGCTACATTAAACAGAACCTTGTCCTGATGAAGGTGCTATCATAAAACCGAAACGCTGCGTCGACAACTGTGTATAATTTTTAATTGTTCTTCATGTGTACCGACACATTTTTAATTGTATTAAATGGCACTGCATTTTTGTAGAAATGTATTATCTTATTGAATAAATTGTACAATTTTCTAAATATCATTTAAATTTTTCTGATCTTATTTTTCCTAATATTGTGATTTATTGAAAACGTGGTTATGTCACTATTGGGTTTGTGAGTTCCTATTCTGTACACTTTTTCCAATTTTTGGCTAGATAGGGACCTTTCTTACATTTCTAGCTACGTCAAACAGAGCCATGGTGGTGGGGATAAAGGCTTGCTAAAAGTCCAGATGCACTAAAGCGGGGAGGTCACCCGAATTAACCCCTCTCATTAATCTGCGGTTACTATCTTAAACATTTTACTGCCCCGTGTGCATTTCCAGCTTTGTGCGACATTTGATTTAGGCAGCACGGTGAGACAGCAAGATTTTACCGAGAAACAGAAAAATTCTCTTGCAATTTGCGGCTTTGCTCTTAGGTGCTAATTACTATTGTCCTGGGTGTGTGTAACACCTTAGTAAGCACTTTTTGTGAAGGGGTCACAATTACAAAAGAAGTCTAGAATTTGCTGCATCTTGTGTGCACTGCAGTCTGCAAACCTGTTATTTTTAGGCTGGGCACAATTGCCAAAACGTTATAGGGGGAAAAGGCACAGTAAATACCAGGACATGCAAGTTTGCGTGCAGAACCACCAAAATGTGCATGTATGCTTTTCTTTATTTGAATGGCACCTCTTATAATTCGCATTAATTATGACTCCGAAAATTCTGAATCCTGGGGTATGTATCGGATTTTACTAGATGCGTTTTACGGCATAAGCCCCACGCTTTCCCCTCCCCATCTAATACGATAATTATCCATAAGCCCCTGCCCACCCCTTACTCCCGGGCTCCCGTAATTGTGACCTCAGGTGTTTTTAGGTCGAAGCCTGGCGTTCACTGCGCAAGCAGTGTCACGCAGGCGAGAAATTTTGATCTCCAGTATGGGGCTTTAACCTGCCTCTCTCTTCCATTGGCTAGATCCATAAATGGAGGCTAGCCATTGGAAGAGAGATGTGGCAATCATTCTCGGAGCAGATTCGTGGGCGTTCCTGTGTTTTTAAGCTCCGCCCCCTTTGTTTCGTCATGAAGAGATAGGTGTTTCCTTTTTTTTTTTTGTTCATGATGTTTGCGGCCGCCATTTTTTTCATGGAGCTGGGGCGGGCGGGTTATTTCCGCGCTGCTCCCTTCCATTTGCCCTATCTTCCTCTCATCCTTTTCCTCGCCTAGCTCCTGCCAAGCGTGCGTGCGGGAGTGGAGGTTTGCTGTGGTAGGTACTTGTTATTTTGGAGTTCTTCTCGGGTCTGTAAATGGTACTTGCGAGCAGTTCAACATAAAAAGCGCAGCAGGAGGCAGGAGCCGAATCCGGTTTTCAGCTTACTCTCAAACTCACCTTTTATCCGCTGCTTGGACACGCGCAGCACTAGGCCAGAGGCAGACTATGGATCGGCTGAAGCTGGGGGGCTGATCAGGGAAGGTCCCTGAGTCTGTGGAATCAGCACAGAGCGACTCAAATGGCATGTGGTGAATTGGTGCCAAAATCCCTGTGGAGAACCTCTGTATCATCGGGTATTTTAATAACGAAACCAACTGCAATGGTGTTAGTTTCGTTATCACTCGTGCGTATGCCACCATGCTCCAGACGTCCCACAATGTCCAATATCCGTAAACCCCACTCCCATCGACTTCCAAGGGCACTCCCATCCACTTCCTGAAGGAAAGTTGTTAGTTACCTGTGTGCAGCAGGCCCAGCTCAGAGGCGGCAGCTGAGTGCTTTGTACCTGTAAAAAGCATGCGATTCTGGGCAAACGCGACTCCATGCCACTTCCTGAAAGAAGCTTTTATAATGGAGTGCGACACTTCACATAGCAGCCAGCAGCTGCCAAGTTTTCATATTGAAACCCGCTAAAGCCCATGACCCCTGCCCTTCTGTGAGGGCTGCTGGGTTTGTTATACTGCGGCTACTAGTGCAGAGTTAGGATAGTGAGCAAGCAATCTTATTTTTCTCTCACTTGCAACTCAAATGGTTAATATGTGCGATGTACAAAGAAAACCGCACTGTGCACAATTACTGACCCAGATACTTTTCCACCTTCTTCTCCATCCCGTCCGGTTCGCGGCGAATTGGGGCGAAAATCCCTGTGGAGAACCTCTGCATCATCGGGTATTTTAATAACGAAACCAACTGCAATGGTGTTAGTTTCGTTATCACTCGTGCGTATGCCACCATGCTCCAGACGACCCACAATGTCCAATATCCGTAAACCCCACTCCCATCGACTTCCAAGGGCACTCCCACCCACTTCTTGAAGGAAAGTTGTTAGTTACCTGTGCGCAGCACGCCCAACTCAGAGGCGGCAGCTGAGTGCTTTGTACCTGTAAAAAGCATGCGATTCTGGGCAAACGCGACACCATGCCACTTCCTGAAAGAAGCTTTTTATAACTGAATGCGACACTTCACATAGCAGCCAGCAGCTGCCAAGTTTTCATACTGAAACCCGCTAAAGCCCATGACCCCTGCCCTTCTGTGAGGGCTGCGGGGTTTGTTATACTGCTGCTATTAGTTCAGAGTTAGGCTAGTGAGCAAGCAATCTTATTTTTCTCTCACTTGCACCGCAAATGGTTAATATGTGCGATGTACAAAGAAAACCGCACTGTGCACAATTGCTGACCCAGATACTTTTCCACCTTCTTCTCCATCACGTCAGGTTTTGATTACTCTTATCTGGTTTAAAGGGTCCCATTGCATGCAGGCTGTTTTACCAGCACAGGATGGAGATGCTCCACTGCTACAAGGTGTTGTGTTGCCTGCCCTAATAATACATTGATGATATTGGTTTGCCTCTACATTAAATAAGCCTAAACGCGTGTCCTAATCCAAACAATTTCTACATTGGGAAATAGAGGTAAAATACCTTACTAGTACTAGTCATCCTTAAAATAGACGCTTGAACTTTGAAGCTCTAATCGGGTTCCGTTGTGGTTACTTTCCTATCAAATGAAGCTGTAAGCAAAGGAAACAGGTTGCAGACCAGGCGCAGCTGCCCTTGCTCAGCATCAGGATGTTAGGTTTGGAGACAGCTGTGTCTAATATGTGGCTTTGATGTCATTCTATGCATAGGTGATATGCATGTCAGCATTTCAATGTACCACAGGTGGCAAACGCCTAGCCAACAATATAGGTTGGAGTTGTGTTACATCTTGTCTTGCCTTCTGCCCCCTGATTGCACTCGTTTTCTTGCCTCTGCTCCCCTGAGTGTGCCATTTTTCTTGCCTCTGCTCCCCTAATTGTGCCATTTTTCTTGCCTCTGTTCCCCTGATTGTGCCGTTTTTCTTGCCTCTGCCCCCCGGATTGTGCCGTTTTTCTTGCCTCTGCCTCCCTGATTGTTTCGCAGAATTTCGGCCTGTGTGCGGTGGTATATGTAGGTCCGATGTGTTTGCTGGGGCCTGCTGCTCCTTCTCCCTATATGTTATGAGAAACGTCAACTATAGTGTAAAATATGTGCTCACACCTGATGGCGCCGTGCATTTGTTCATTGTGCTGCTTCTATTTCCTTTTCACTGAGTAGGGAGACACAGACCATCTCTCTGTTTAGCAGGGTGCAGACGTGTTATGTGCATTGAACGTTATAAAAGTGATTGTGACTTATTCTTACTAAGTCCCAAACCCATTGTTTCTTGAATAAAATGTCAAAGAAGCAACTACAAGAGAAAGTGAGGTTAACATTAAACAGCCTGCTATCAACATTAATTGATTCTGCAAGACTGTCCTATCGTTGGGTCATTTGTACTTTCTTAAGGCCAAAGCATGCACAGAATAGCATATGGTTGCCTTAAAGATCTCCACCAGCTGAACGTGTCAGAAGAAAGCAGTTCACTCACATAATATGCACCTGCCACGCTCTACAGATGGAAGGACTGGCTCAAACCAATTATTTTAACAAGCATTTTCAATGCAACAGCTCTGTGTGTGGCTCTGTGAGTGGCTCTGTTTGCGGCTCTGTGTGTGTGTGTGGCTGTGTGTGTGTGGCTGTGTGTGTGTGGGGCTCTGTGTGTGGGGGGGCTCTGTATGTGTGGGGGCTCTATGTGTGTGTAGGTGTGGGCTGTGTGTTTGTGTGTGGCATTTGCGAGAGATTAAGCTATTGGCATTGTAAATGACAATGCCATTTATTTATCTGTTTTCAAAACCAACACAATTTTGTCATTTACAATGCCAATAGCTGTAACGTTTGCAAAGGCGAGACCGTTGCATTGTAAATGCTTGTTTTAACCTCTGAAAACCTTGGCATTTTTTTCTCTGCAGGCATTGTACTACCCGACCGGCTGTGAATGAGTAGTGGCTTCTATTTTACATTTTGCATTAGTAGGATTAGTAGGACGGGAGCGCTCTCTACTGTTTAAATCAGGAACTTCTCCCTCGACTCCCTTTTTTGGCACATGTTTAGTGATTGCCATGCTAATATCTTGAAAACCAATTTTTAGGTTTGCATTCAGCAAGGACTCGCTAACGTGAGAAAGGGCAATAAGATGTGTTCACATTTACAACCAAAGAAGAATATAAGCAAATATGAAGAAGTTGTGCTTTGAGTATCAAGATAAAGAATTTGGCTTTCATCGTAAAATGATTATGATCAACATTATTCATTGAATTGTCTGTTGTATTACTTGTAAAGTCCTACAAAACAAATGAATATATATGGTATATTGTGAAGGCATTTAGAGTTAAAATAGCCATTATTTGTAATACTTTAAAAAAGACTATTGTATTTAAAATATTTGACTTCCTATGAATGGTTAAGAAAGCACACCACTGAATACCTCTGGTTGGCCTTGTATTGCATTCTCTCCTCGTTCCTTTTCTCTTGCAAATATTGGCCTCATGTCTCATTATGTTTAATTATATTTCTACATACATTTGCACTCATCCCCACACTATATGACACTCATCAAATTTTAATCAGGCCATTAATGTTGATTAACTTCATGCTCTTATCTCCGTTGCTCCTGTAAAAACTCCCCTTTTGACTAATAACATGTTTTTTATCTTGCCTACCATTTTGTTTTGTGGTGCCATACCCCCTTATTATTCTTGTAAAGTGCTCTGCCACCCGGTTGTGTCTTGTTCGCACTTTATAAACCTCTAAATATAAATAGACGTTATGAATTCGAAACATATTATTCACTCTTGAAAACTAAAGAATGCTGATAGGGCTTTTTAAGTCATTCAGAGAAAATTAAAATCCCAGGCATCTCATTAAAAACCTGGAAAGCAGCGTTAAACTCCACTCCTGCTCTTGAGAGAGTTTGCTAATATAAACCTAGAAGAATATCTACAACAGCTTTCCAGGACTTGGTTTAGTTAAAATAAAGCCAGACTTTTGTTGACACAACGTTCCCAGAGGAAGAAATTGATCGGAGAACTAGGCCATGGCCGAAGGAAAGAAAAGCACCAGCCATCGATTTCAGGATGACCTTCCCTTTAATGCAAAAAAGACTAATGCTCCTGGCTTCCAGCAACATCCCCTCCCATTGAAAAACCTGCTGTGAAAAGATCAAAAGATTGTCTTTGGTCATGTACAGTATTTTGCTGCCTTTTGGCTGGGTTAGTGCTGTAGAAATACCAGCAGCACACATCTCAATCAGAGTACCAAGCCTGAATATGCTGCGGATACTGCCTGAATTCACTGGCCTTTATTCCACTCCACTGCAGAGCTGATTGTCCAACCCAGAGAAGATTTACATGGCCTACAGTAAAAGGGTCTGGACTGAGACCAACTACACTGGCGAAAGAAAGAGAGATTATATGCATTATTGCATTATCTGTTCAAGATGGCCACCGAATGAAAGTCTGTATGAAAACTGAACCTGATTTCGCTTTGTTTTCAAGGTGGGTGGAAAATGGTAAACAAGGCAAGAAGTTGCTACCTAGGAGAATTATCATGTTCAATTGAGAAGGACACCTGGATAGATGACTTGGATTGTCTGCACGTGAATCCAGGTGTGCACATCTGCACCCAGCCTAATGCTATACAAGGTCCAACACACTATTGGTCCACGGTAACGCAGTCCTGTACCCAGCCTCGCCCGATGCAAGGTCAGATAACCAATTGGTTTTCATTTAAAGACATTAAATCTGTTATAGTATCTCTAAAGATGAGTAGAGCTGCCGACCCAGACAATATCCCGGCGGTAAGTATCAAAACCAATAGCCAGTGATGGGCAAGTATCTTCTCACACCTGTTCAATTGGATAGTTAAAACTGGGGTTTATCCCAACTCATGGACAGGCTTAGTGGTCAAACCCATTCTGAAAAAGGTGATGTAAGATGTCCTGCGACCTATAGATTAATTAGCCTGTTGGACACCTCCACGAAAGTATCTTTGAAAATCCTAATGAATCACCTTGATAAATGGGTTCAAGACAATAGTCTTTCCCAATTGTACTAAGTGGTTTCTTAGAGGGTCATTCCACTGCAGATCGTTGTTTTGTATTATGAACTGCCATTAGAAAATCGTTTGCAGGGAATCGAACACTGTGCTGTTGTTTTTATTGACTTTCGCACTGCCTTTAATACGTAGGAAAGTGGACGGCTGTGGGAGAAACAGAGAGCCTGAAATATTCATGACAATCTATTCCCAATCCAGGCTTTGCATACAGAGAATTGGGTACAGATAGAATCGGATAAGGGAGGAAAATACACATTTTGAATGATGTTTGCCAAGGCTGCATCCTTGCACCAACACTTTATAGTTTATATGTGGCAGAGTTGTCTGTCACTCTTAGAGCCACTAAATACTTCCCCCCAAGTTGCACTCCACACATATACCCAGTCTCCTCTATGCGGACTGATTGATCCTCTTAGATTATATGGCTATTGGTTTAGAGCGGAAACTCGACACACTAGGATGTTATTGTAAAGAAAATTGCTTGAAGATCAATATTGATAAAACATAGGTTAGGATATTTGGGGGGAAAGTAAGTAACTTTAAATGACAACTCATTTCGATGCAGTTTGAATAAGTGAACCCAAAAAAATATTCAGGGCATACTTGTTCTTGTAGCTTGAGGTGGAAAGCCCACATGAAAACTGTAAAAGCAAGAGTTTTGTTACATGCTGGGTCACTTGTTAAATTTAATCAGATTGTTAGGCCTAGCATCTTTTGGTGTAGTTTTTCCTGTCTTTTTGCTTCTGACCTGTTTTTGACTATGTGCCGAATTTAGTTTTTGCTGGTTTTATGACTCTAGACATTTTACCACCGCTGACCAGTGCTAAAGTGGATGTGAATTGTGTCTGAAATATATTGACATTTGGGTGCTCCATGATTAGCATATTTGTTCTACTAGTAAGACCCTAGTACAAGTGCACTACATGTGCCCAGGGTCTGTACATCAAATGCTACTAGTGGGTCTTTAGCACTAATTGTGCCACCCACATAAGTAACCCTTCAAACTTGTCTCCTACCTGCCACCACAGAGCCTATGGGGCAGTTTTAAACTGCCATGTTGACCTGGCAAGTGCATCCCCTTGCCTGGCCCAAACCTTCCCGTTTATTACATGTAAGTCACCCCTAAGGTAGGCCCTTGGCAGCCCCAAGGGCAGGTTACATTTTATTTTTAAAAGGTAGGACAAGTGCTTTTGAGTTTTACATGTCCTGGTAGGGAAAAACTGATACATTAATTTTTCACTACAGCAAAACCTATTTCTCCCATAGGTTCGCAATCTTCCAATTGGGAACAGATAGAAAACAGGAGTTCGGTGTCGCTAGGCTCATAATTTAAAAACAAATCTTTTAGTGAAGTTGATTTTTATATTACAGGTCTGAAAAGGCCACTTATACAAAGTTGCCATTTTCTTAGTTCATGCATTCTGTGCTTCCGTCTGTCCCTAGAATACACGTCAGGGTCGGATGACAGTTAGGCTTTGTGAATTAACTCTAGACAGTCTCACACAAAGGGACCTGAGGTGTTCACTGCCTATCCTGATGGCCCATCCCCAGGCTGATGTGTCTACCTGAGCTAGGGTGGTGAGAGGAGATGACACTTGCACCTGACTAGGGCTGTGCCTATCCCCATAAAAATAGCTGCATACCCCCCTGTAGTTTGCCTGGAGCTAGGGCAAGGAAGGACATGGTCTTGTGTACTACAAATACCTTTATTTGAAGTCTCCCTACTTCAAAGACTAAAATGGATATAAATATGGGACCTCTGACAGCATATACTCAGAACACTTCTGCACTGAGAACATTCTACCAGGAACAAGAGCGGTTGTATTGCCAGGAGGGACTGCCACTTTGCCACTTGCTTGTTTTGCTGTGTTGGCCTGCTGTCTGATGCTTCTTGCCTGAGAGTGAGAGGACTGGACTTTACTCTCTGCATCATGCTTGTGGTTTCTAAGGTTCTCCAAGGGCTTGACGGAGCTTGCCTGCTGTTGCTGAAGTCTCTGAGACATCTTGCTTCTGGCACCTGGGCTCCTCTGCTGTGAGTCCTGACCTGCTAAGTGGTGCCAAACCCAGTCCTAGACCCTTGGAGGTGTATTTGGTGCTGCAACCAAGAAACCGATGCTTCAACTCCAAAGCATCAGTTCAGAACTAGCTGATGCCTGCAAAATCGCTGCTGCCTACACCTAAACCGTGGACCCTGGTCACTGAGTGTGCAATGCAACGACTGTGACTTACAATGCTACCCCCATCTTTCCACATTGCTTCCGAAGAACTGCCACTGTGAGAGTCTCGACCACTGCTTCACCGAAGTCTGTGATGCACCGCTCTGACTTTGACGCAGCCCTTGCCCTGTGTGGCATTCAACCGACGCATCGCCCTCAGCCCAGTGGTTCGGCTTTGATGCTATAGAATTGACACATCACGCTGATGACATCGATGCATCATCGATGCGGTGTCACCTACAGGAACTGAGCCATCACCTGGCAACTGTCGCTTTACTTCCTCGGTGCAACGCATCGCCCCAGAGCAGCAAAGCTTCAATGACCCTGCACCATCTTAGGAAACCTATGTATTACTTGCATCTGCAACGCCTCACCTCCTCTGCATGACACATCCTTTTTAATTTCCGAGGTACTGTAAGGCGGTCTGCATGGTTCCTGAACCCGGCCTGCACTCAATTGCGGTCGGACTAAACTTTTGGATTTGTCCAGGTCAAGCACGTCCAGATAGCCCCAGTTGGAGCAATAGACTTCTAATCATTGCATTTTACCATAATCTTAAAAAAATAGTATCTTGACTTGTGTATGTTAGATTTTTGTCATTGTGGTCTTGTTTTAATCAGATAAATATATCCTATTTTACTAAACTGGTGTGGAGTACTTTTGTGATATTTTCACTGTGTTACTGTGTATGTGTACAAATATTTTGCACATTACCTCTGGGGATAAGCCCGGCTACTCTCTGCCAATCTAGCCAGGGGGTGAGCACAGGTTAGCTTTGGTGTGTAACTTACTTACCCAGACTAAGATTGTGGGTCCCTACTTGGACAGGATGCATTTTTATGCCAACTAGAGACTCCATTTCTAACATAGGTGGTCAGCGTTGAGGATAGGACTTGTATTTGTGTATAACATACAGTGATTGGTGCACACTACTTCCATAGCTCAGACCATAACATACCAGCATACTGTTTTTCTTCCTTTTTTAGGTCTCGGCCTGGCGTTGGAGCGCATGCGCTCCTCGTCTGCGAGAGCTTTAGTGAACAGTACGAAGAAGGGGACTTCAATCCACGTCCCTGTGTCTGAATCATTTCTGATTCGCTTGCGTCTGATTTATGTAATTTTTTCACTTTCGATTTGCTGGACGTCAATTGTGTTACCTCCCTTGCAGTTTTTTAAGCCCACCCTTCGTGACAAGCACATCTGTTTTCACTCAGCCCAGATGCAAAGACAAGCGGCTGAATAAAAACAGATGGCCTCTTTGTGCTTCACAACTGTTGTGAAGACGTTTCTTATCTGCTTGTTTATTTAACTAGCAGATAAGAAAAGTCTTCACAAGGGCTGTGGTGCAGAGAGGCACTGCGCACAGGCATTTACGAGGGCGCATGTTGCTGCTCTTCTGTTCTCTAAGCATTGCAATTTAAAAAAAAATAATTTAAGTTCCCATACTCGACTGCGCTTTAAAGTGGGTGTACAGAAGATAAAATTATATTTATGGGGATACAATTTGAAGTAATATGCCACACAAGCAGCGATTGTAAGCTTTGCATTTGTTAGATAACCTGATTGAAAAAAAAACTCTGCTCTTGAAAGATGCCATATAATGTCACGCATATGAAACGTTAGGTAGAAAAATGCATAAGTATGAGAAATCCATTTTCCCCAGCATATGCTTATTTGCACTTTTCTGTAGATGGACTGAGAAAAAGTTGAAATTAGAATCTTTTGTAAAAAAAAATGTCATTCCCCTTTGAGAAGGGCTTTTAAATGTGCCAGGATTTTCTGCAGGTTATTTTGTTCATGTGTTATCAGATACAGAAGCACCGCCGTAATTTGCTCGCTGCTCACCGACTGTAGTTTAAATTTTACACCCAGTCATGAGGGCTGCTCCTCCTTCCATGGGGTCTAGGAAGCCATAAAACTTCCCCACCCCTACCTCCCTCCTCCCATTGTCAGACTGGTGACCTCCCACTCAATCTTTCAAACAATCCAAGGCTCACCTGTTTCGACCATTCCTGGAGGAGGCGCTGTAAAAACAACTTCTGACTTAAAGCTAACCTGTTCCGGCCAAGGCAAGTTTCAAAGTGATGCGACCCCCGCCCCCCCTCCCCTCAATGTGATCGGTCCCTTGACAACACTGGTGTAATGTAAAGTGCCTGGTGACAGCCGGTGCAGGGGCTCTATATCAGTGGATGAATCAATAATGAACAATAAATACATGCACCCAGCTCAGATGGAGCTACATACTTTCCTAAAGATATATATGCGTCATCAATAATGGCGTCGATGATCTAATATGTGACGTCATGAGCTGTTTGCGCACTGCAGGGGAAAAGGTACAATGGTGAATATATTAACTTTTACCTTTGATGTCGTTTTAGGTTTTGAGTTGTGGACGGACAGATAGATAGATAGACAGATAGATAGACAGATAGATAGACAGCGAGATAGACAGCGAGATAGATAGATAGACAGACAGACATACAAATATACATACATACATGTTGGATGGATAGATGGATGGATATGTAGATAGGTGGACGGAGGAAGGCCCACACACGCTACAGGAGTTAAGGGATGAAGAACCCTCTAATTAAGCGCCCTCTCTTCACCTCCCCCAGACTTCTCCACACAGCCCAGGGTTGTGGAACTGTTTACTGAGGATGTTTACACAGCAGGGTGACCTCTCTCTGAGCCCCAGTGCTCTTGGTTCCTTTAAATGGTTGGGAGCGCACTGTGTGCTCCTCTGCAAGCTCCTCGCGGGTGATCGTACAGGTTTCTATGGGTGACCCTGTACCCTTTGCCCCGCCTGGGTTAACAGGCCTTTAGGATCCTCTGTGAGGGAGGGAGGGATAGCTCGGCTGTGTGAAGCACTGACTAACATCTGGGTCACAGGGACGTCACAGGGGGGATCCCCAGGAGAGACACCCTCCATCTGTAGGGACAGGAGATGGGGAGTTACTGGTGTGGCATTCATGACATGAACAGCAGGGTTCACAGAGTGGGAGGACAGCTCCTGAGACTGATGACCTACCCATAGAGCACTACTGCTCACGACACAAGAGGTGTCCTGCAAACACGTCGTCAATGATGCGCAACCACCCTGTAAACGCTGTATAATACAGGCGTGGAACATTCATCCACCCTTACTTTGTTGATATACCTTATTCACGCATTCATTCAGGCCCTATAGTGTAGAGTGTTACCACCCCAGCCGCGCCGTCCTCCAGTACTGAGACCTCCCGCCCATACCTCTAGCCCATGAACTTCCCATTCAAGCCACTGCCAGCCTGTGACCTGCTAGAAATCGTGTCCAGTACGGAGGGGGAGGGGAAGGGGGGATTACTGGTAAACATATCCAGTGCACTGAGACTGCCAGGAGTTAACCCCAAGAGGGCCAGCCCCCAATAATGAACTCTGGCCCCCCAAGGTCTCTGAGGGGCCTGTGGTTTGCAGTTCAGCTCAGCTGCAGACACAAGTTCAGAATAACCAGTTTATTATGGTCTGGATGGACAGTAGAGCGGTCACCAGACGATTATGTGAGCATCACTAGAGAGGGGCTCTGGCTCCGCCCACATTTTGGTAACAGAAGTACATGTTCGGATTGGGCAGCAGTTGTGTGCTTCCACTAAACAAGCATTTGCAATCCAATAGGTCTTGTATTTGGTACCGTTTGAGCTATAAGTATTGTAAATAACAATGCCTTTTATTTATATGTTTTGAAATCCTGCAAGCGGTGCGTAAGCATGCTTAATTCCTACTAGTCCTTGCTTACAAGAAGCAATGCTGGCAGTAAAAGAGGCACAGTTACTGCCAGCTTTGCTTCTCTTAAGCAAGGACTATCAGTAGAAAGTGCGTGTTTACGCACTGCTTGTTGGTTTTCAAACATAATTAATACGCATTGCCATTTACAATGCCAATAACTCAAAATCTTGCACATGAGAGACCTATTGCATTGCAAATGCTTGTTCTTTTTGCAACCTCTGGGGCAAATGTCTCAGTCTGGAGAGCCATGAGCTGTACCTGTAGATTTGGAGTTTGAGCAGGAGAAGTTGGAAACCTACATGGTGTCCCAGCTTAATGGTTTCTGCAGGGACTTCAAGTGTTTTTAAAGGCCTCACTAGAAAGGGGGAGCTGCAAAAGGCACTGAGGGCCTGGTTAGCAGCCAGGGATGCTGCAGTGCACCCAGAGGATGAGAATGGTGGTGTGGAGGAGGAAGAACCAAGCTTGCATCTGGAATGGCTGGAAGATCCAACATCTCCTGTGGGGCGGGGGCCAGCCTGAATGGTGGATGGGTTCCCTCCAAAGCTGGCAGCAGCGTTTCATCCAAAAGTGTATGGTGAACTTTCATTAGATCAACTTATGAAAGCTTTCGGTGGGAAAATATCTTCTTTAACCTTGTAGGGGGCGGAGGATCTATGCTTGAACCCTAGATATATTTGGGAGCCAGTTGAGAATGTAGTCTTACAACGGAAATTGAGTCTACTAAAGGGATCCATGGTTTAAAGCGTCCGGCGGGAATTTAACATCATGGTACCTTATGGCATGTTCCCACCTCCTAAGGTTCCTTTATAAGCGGTCTATAGTTGAATATTCAACACAAATATCAAAGCTATTTTGGGTGGAAATCCGCTCTAGCGAATAGAAATGGGGGAGGGCTTTGGACAATAGAGTTAAGTAAATTAAATCTGTGCACAGATCATTGGGTACAATACGAACATGGGAACCGTTTCCTAATAAACTTACCCCGAAAGAATCAGCACTACAAGATTTAGGCAAGATACGAATAACTTATCTGATAAAACGTCCGAGAGCTTTAGGTTGAATACACTAGGGCATGCAGATCTTTAGCCATATACCACCAATTTATGAGATCCCTAAATGTGAATTGTTCGATATGTCATTTGCTTATTGACTGGGTGTATTTTTGTATCTGCTCGTATCAAATTTGTAAAACCTATATTCTTAAAATATCAAGCATCGCCTACAAATGAAGCAATGCACTGTTAGCTAATATGTATTTTTTACGATGTAGCGGTAGGTTTAGCATGTTTTATAGTATGTAGCCGACAAGAATTTGTAAACAGTCATTTTGACTGCTGTATTCAGTGACATATTTTAAGTTTTTATCGTATGTTAATTTTTTTATCATGTTGTATAGACATTTGTCCCAATAAACCTATTATTACTTACTGATTGGGCTTTGAAAAGGTGGCTGTGATCTTTGTCGCTTAGATGACATTGTGACATATTTGAATATTACTCTGATAGTTGCATTTCATTGACTTGGTGTATGTCAATTTAGGAAAATGAAGTAAAAGGATCTCAATTGACATGAGTTACACCACTTTTCGTCAAAGCTAACTAATGACGTATAACTACTGGGCAAAACAGCTTACGTGGTACCTTTTTACTATTCTGTTTTGACCAAATGTGTACACATGCACATAATTGCCAAGCGATATGTGAGATTGCAGTTTTTTTTATATAGCATGGACTTGACCCAAGGGCACTGGAACGCTTTACAAGAGCAACAGATTACATTAGGCCAGCGTTTCCCAAAGTGTGGTCCGCGGACCCCCAGGGGTCCGTGACACATTCCCAGGGGGTCCGCAGGACTTGAGTGCCTAACGTCGGTAAAAAAAACAAAAGGCTTATGAGGTGTGAATGTACTTGGCGCCGGGCAGCAAGACTGCAATACAATCTGGTTTCCAGGCGCACAGTACAGTAGAGAGGTGTGAATGTTGCTGGCGCCTGGGGCCTGGGCGGCAAGACAGCAGTGAAATCTGGCCAATCACCCTTCAGCTATAGGTGCAAGCTGAAGGGTGATTGCCCTTATATTGTGTTGTTATTTACTTCTGCCCATCACCCGACGTCGAGCTCGCACAGGAGTGCATGCGTTTCCTGTTCTGTTTGTGATCAGGCCCAGGGCATTTTGCTATCTGTCCCCATTTGCCCTGAAAGCAGCTGCGTGGCGAGATAGAAGAGCATTGGAGGCTGGAACTGCATGTAAGTGTTTAATTTGTGTGTGCGTGCTTGTTTGTGCGTGTTTGTGTGTGGGTATATTTGAAAGCAGTCAACACTCTGTGACGCATCTACTCAGGACTACAGCATACCAGATGAGTAATTATATTTGTAAGTAAGTGCGCTTGTCACAACTGCCCTGAAGTTTAAATGATTCGTGCATTTTAATCTTTTCCTTTCCTTTCGCTGACTGCAAAAGCTTCTTAAACCATACCCCGTAGTGACTGTATATTTCCACGTACAATCTTCTTTACTGATGACCCTTCCGCTTTACTTCTTGTCTTTTCATCTGCTGCCCACTTCACTATAAATTAATATAACGAAGGCCTAGGATTTCATGGCTTCAGGATTGATGCGCTGTAGCAGTTTCCACAGACAACCACTTTCTTCACATTCCTCAGTTTGATCCAGATGAGAGTTAGAGTCAGAGGTTAAGAATAGCACTTTCGTAAACGTTGTGGTGGGGAATTCCCTGTGCCCTAATTTATTTTAATTTTAAAAGTGTTATATAGCGCTAGCTTTACCCATAGTTATCAGAGCGCCTTACATACCTTCTCTGTCTTTAAAAAGTGCAACAGTCAGTAATAGGACTGAGAGCAAGCCTGTGAAACAAGATGCTCACACCACGCGTGGGAAAGCGTGACATCTCCCAAGTTCCCCGGTGCAGTACCCGGGAGCTACACTAAACGTGCCCACAGAATATGAGTTATTGATCATTATTGCACATTTACAAGTGGGTTTATCATGAAGAAAATACACGAGCGCGGTGAGAAGCGTCAAGTCTGTAATTAGGAGAGACATTCAACAACTATGAGCACAGTTCTGTCTCTCCATCTGCGGGTTTCTCTACAGGCCAGTCTGATACACGCAGCATAAGAATCATTTAAACAAGCATTTACAATGCAATAGGTCTCGCATTAGGAAATTGTGAGCTATTGGTATTGTAAATGACACATTTTTTAAATATGTGTTGGCTTTGAAAATATATAAATGAATAGCATTGTTATTCACAAAGCCAATAGCTTACATTTTCCTAATGCGAGTCCTATTGGCTATGGCAATGCTTGTTGGTAGCAAGCAAGGACAGTGCTGTTGTGGTGCTGAGTGATGATGTGGTTGGGCTGAGTGTTGTGGTGGTGTCCTCCAGAGTGATGTGGTGGTGTCCCCGAGTGATGTGGTGGTGTCCCCGAGTGATGTGGTGGTGTCCCCGAGTGATGTAGTGGTGCCCCCGAGTGATGTGGTGGTGTCCCTGAGTGATGTGGTGGTGTCCCCGAGTGATGTGGTGGTGTCCCCGAGTGATGTGGTGGTGTTCCTGAGTGATGTGGTGGTGCCCCTGAATGATGTGGTGGTGTCTCCGAGTGATGTGGTGGTGTTCCCAGAGTGATGTGGTGGTGCCCCTGAGTGATGTGGTGGTGTCCCCGAGTGATGTGGTGGTGTTCCTGAGTGATGTGGCGGTGTTCCTAAGTGATGTGGTGGTGTCCCTGAGTGATGTGGTGGTGTCCCTGAGTGATGTGGTGGTGTCCCAGAGTGATGTAGTGGTGTCCCCGAGTGATGTGGTGGTGTCCCCGAGTGATGTGGTGGTGTCCCAGAGTGATGTGGTGGTGTCCCAGAGTGATGTGGTGGTGTCCCCGAGTGATGTGGTGGTGTCCCCGAGTGATGTGGTGGTGTCCCCGAGTGATGTGGTGGTATCCCCGAGTGGTGTGGTGGTATCCCCGAGTGATGTGGTGGTGTCCCCGAGTGATGTGGTGGTGTCCCCGAGTGATGTAGTGGTGTTCCCGAGTGATGTGGTGGTGTCCCCGAGTGATGTGGTGGTGTCCCCGAGTGATGTGGTGGTGTCCCCGAGTGATGTGGTGGTGTCCCCGAGTGGTGTGGTGGTGTCCCAGAGTGGTGTGGTGGTGTCCCAGAGTGGTGTGGTGGTGTCCCAGAGTGATGTGGTGGTGTCCCCGAGTGATGTGGTAGTGTCCCCGAGTGATGTGGTGGTGTCCCGAGTGTTGTGGTGGTGTCCCCGAGTGCCACCCATTGCTTTAAAACAAATACATTGCCAGTCAGTTTATATGCATGAATTTGTGGATTATCTTGCCCAAAGAGCACTGAAGAGAGTACAAAACCAATGTGGCGACGGTCAGATCTTCGCATTACCAAATTAACACACACTGTAAATAATAAAAGCTTTAGTAATGCAAGTATTTGTTTGGTGTGTACTTGTTTGTGTATTGTTTGCGAATTACTGTTTTACAATATTTTATTGAAATTGTACAAATTGCTTGGGGATCCCCGGCTTCCAGTAGTGATTCAGTGGGGGGTCCTCAGGAGTCAAAAGTTTGGGAACCACTGCATTAGGCAATTAGATCAGGTCAGATTTTTTTTTTCAATAGGCATTGAGGAGATTAAGTGATTTGCCCAGAATTACAGGATGGCCAGCTGGCGGCAGGAATTCAGCCTGGTTCCCCAGTTCCAAAGTCAGCAGCTCTGGCTCATAGGCCATATCTCGACTTTTAATGTCAAAACGTGTGATGGCATACAATCCATTTTGTGGAGGCTCTGACATATTTTTTTACTAGAATGAAGCAGTTATTCTATTTCACTCTTCTTCAGATAGTCTCTTTTCTTCTCAACTGTTATTCTTTATCACTCTCCCTTGTATAGTCTCTTTTCTTCTCAGACACCTTCATATACAATGTGGTGACATAACTAACTATGGGAGAGGTTGTGGCCTACGGCCAGAGCTGCCGACTTTAGAGCTCGGGAACTAGGTTCCAACCTCTGCCTCAGCTCAGCATCCTGTGATTTTGGGCAAATCACTTAAATTCCCGTGCCTACCAAAAATGAATGTGTCCTTGTGTAACGTAACTGGTACTCATTTAAAGCGTTACAAAACCTTTTGGTCGATTTAAAATGCAAAAAAAACCAATGCAAAATGATGGGGTCCCCTGCAAAATGTGAGGCCCCCCCGACTCTTCAATCTCAAGGATATTCATTGGTCTTGGTCTGATTGGGCCGGTTGGGGGCCGCTTGAGGGCCCCTGCGGCGCAGGTGCCTGTTTACTCCCCTGAGTCTGACATGCTGTTTCTCTGATAACCATTTTGCTTTGTCAACGCAAGAGAAACTCCAGGTTTGTCCTCAATGTCACACGGGTTACAGAGGCTGGGCGCTCGGGCGTCTCACGTCTGTCACCATCTTCCAGTTCCTCTTCTGTCTACAGTTTGTCTCCTTTACGAATTTGTCAAAGGTGCTTGTGAACATCATTTGTATTTTAGAAATGTATTTCGCTAAAATGTTCTGCTTCTTCTTTTTTCCCCAATAATATTAATGATGCATTGGCGCCCTCCGCTGTTCATAATAATTAATGCAAGATCTATTGTTATAGTACGGCGAAGGCTTGGATTCCAGGCATACTCACTTCATCTGTCTTCTTCAGAACTTTAGCAACACACACTTTGCTGATATATATTGCGTTACCTGGATTAACGCTGTTTTTGTTACGTGCTTTAAAAATATTATAGTAAAAGTGCAGCAGCTTCTTGTAGTAGGCAGCCGCAGTGCTGGGGGATGGCCAGCACTTTACCCGCCATGATCCTTAAGAATCTATCACTCAAGCTGTGCTTGTACAGTGTGGTTATTCGCCCCAGGGTGTATTCAAGCGCTGTGCTGCAGGTATCAGTCCCACAGCCAGGTCTTGAGTCCCTTCCTGGTGGATCAGCGAGAGTGCGGTGCGGAGGTGAAGAGGGAGGGCGTCCCAGGTTTTGGAGACAAGGGGGCATATTATCAAGGACAGGCGATACATTATCGCCGCTTTTATCTGCAGGAAACTGCTGATAAAGCGTCGATAATGGCCTTGATAATATGCTCTATGAATTCCGATCGAAGCCCATGTTAGATGTCTTCACATCTAACATGGGCTTCGATCGGAATTCATAGAGCATATTATCAAGGCCATTATCGCCGCTTTATCAGCAGTTTCCTGCAGATAAAAGCGGCGATAATGTATCGCCTGTCCTTGATAATATGCCCCAAGGTTCGAGAAAGAGCATCCTCCGGAGTGGCAGCGGTTGATCCGTGGTGTCTGTTCGAGGGTGAGGTGTATGGAGCAGAGATTCCTGGTCGGCCATGGAAGTGCAGGCGATGGTTCATGTAGGCTGGTCCTTGGTCATGGAGGTCTTGGGAGGCGTGGGTCCGAAGCTTAAAATGGCATCTCTTCTGGATGGCGAGGCAATAGAGGTCCATCAGGTGCTGGGTGATGTGTGTCCTCTTGGGCAGGGTGAGATCAGTCTGACTACCTCGTTCTGGATTGTCTGGAGTCTTTGCATGAGTTCGGTGGTGGTCCCTGCATAGAGTGCGTTGCCATAGCCTAGTAAGCTTGTGATGAGTGCATGTGTCACAGTATTTCTGGTGCTGATGGGGACACCGGCTGAGGAAAAGATGTTGACCTGATGTTTCATGGAGGGTTCGCTGTCCAGGATGATGCTGAGGTTGCGGCTGTGATCCTTCGGTATGGGGGTTGGTCTGAGCTCTGCCGGCCAACAGAAGTCATTCCAGAGGGCGGTGTGTCTGCTGAAGATCAGAGCTTCCATTTTGTTAGTGTAAAGATTTAGGTAGTTGTCTTTCATACCTGATGCAGCATTCTTCATACAGTTGTGGAAGTTGGTTTTCGTTGAGATGGGGTCTGATAAGAGTGATAAGACGAGCAGTGTATCGCCGGCGTAGGAGATGATGATGATGTCTCATGATCTAATGATGTCTGCGAGTGATGTCATGTAGATGTTGAAGAGGGTTTGACTGAGGGATGAGCCTTGGGGTACATTGCAGATGGTGTTTTTGGGTTGCGATTTGAAGGGAGGGAGGCAGACTCTCTAGGTGCGTCCTGCTAGAAAGAATGCCATCCATCTGAGCACATCATCTGTGATTACAAACTGGCATAGTCGATCGATGAGTGTGTGGTGGGAGACGGTGTTGAAAACTGCGGAGAGATCCAAGAGGATAAGGGCAGCTGATTTTCATCTGTCAAGTAGGGCACAGATGTAGTCAGTTGCGGCGATCAAGGCTGTCTCGGTGCTGTGGTTGGCTCTGAAACCTGATTGGGACGGGTCCAGCAGGTTGTTTTTCTCCAGGGGTTTGGTGAGTTGGAGGTTGATGGCCTTCTCCAGGACTTTGGTGGGGAACAGGCGTAGTGAGATGGGACGGTAGTTCTGGAGCTCAGCTGGGGTCTGCGGAAGGTTTCTTGAGGAGTGTTCTAACCTCTGCTTGTTTCCATGCATCTGCAAAGGTGGCTGTGGTTATGGAGGCATTATGGAGGATGGTGAGCTGATGGCTGTTATTGTCCAATATTGAAGAGACAATGGGGGCATGGGTCAGTGCGTGCTCCTGAGTGGATGGAGTTTATAAGAGTGGTGGTAATTGGTGTGCTGAGTTGTTCCCATGCAGTGAGCGGGTAGTTGGTGGTTGTGGTTGATAGGTTGTTGAAAAGGTCGGCAGGTTGGAGATCGTAGTTTCTATAAATGGTTGCTATCTTGTTCTGAAGTGGTTGCCGAAGGTGTCGCAGAGTTCCTGGAAGTAGGGGATCGAGTTTTCTGTGGCTGACAGACAGGCAAACCCCCTGACAGTGATGAAGAGTTCTGTTATAATGAAGACCAGAAGCAGGTAAGAAAGGAACACTTCTTTAATCGTCTTCACACCACCACAGGTTCTAGGCAGCTCTCTGGAGGGCACTGTGGAATGTTGGCAACAGGGGAGGGGAAAGACCAATAGGAGGTGCAGAGGAGGAAACGGGGACAGAACGTACCAAGAGGAACAGATTACAACACACCTCCTTGGTTGGAGCTGGTCACAATCTGGTGGGTCAGGGCCTCCTTTCTGGTGGCTTTGAGCTGGCGGTGGTAGTTGTAGAGGGCTGATTTGTAGGTTGCCTGGTTGGTGTGGTTCCTGCTGGTGCGCCATCTTCTTCCCAGTTTGCATCTGCACTTTGACGTGCTGAGTTCCGGCATGTACCACCTGGATCTTTAGGTGGGTCTGTGCTTGTTGGCTGGTTTGTTGGGAATCACTTGGTAGGCAGCACTGGTGATCCAGGTGTTCTCTACTGTCTCGTTCAGGTTGGTGGTAATGTTGGGCTGCGCAATACTGAGGATGTCAATCCGTTGTTGCTATGACCTTGGTCCTTGGTAGGGGGCACTGTGTCGGTTGGGAGCGGTGAAGGGGAGGTCCGGTGAGGGTGACGTTTAGGATGAAATGGTCTGACCAGGTGAGTTCCAAGCCGTGGCTGTATCTGATTTTTTTGCTGGACATGGAGATCAGCTCTGGGAATAGATCTGGTACTTTCAGGATCATCCATTTTTTTGTAATTTTTCATGGAGGCACTGTACCCAGCCAGTAGTACTGAGCCACCACAACTAGCAAAGACCAAGGATCTACATGAACAACCAAGTCTGTGGAGGCTCAGCAACCAGGACTGCAGACAGACAACAAACAATAATGGCCAACGGGTATAGGAAACTGTCCAAATGGACGGAGCTCAGCAATCAGATATGCCCATGGAGTCATGGCAACCAGTGAAGTTTGTGGAACCACAAGAACAAGTCCTGCCCACTTGTACCCATCAGCCAAACAGGACAACAGCTAAAGCATCCATATATGTTCTTGGACTACACAGTAACAAGTCAACAGAGCAACAGTAAGTGCCCATGGTCAACCACCACCCAGGATTAGAGAACAAAAGCAACACTCAGGGCCACACAGCAACAGTAATGGGTCGGGCTTATGGGGCCACAGAAACTAGCCAAAACCACTGGAGTTGCAGCAAATTGTCAGGAACATAGGGCCTCAACAAATAAACAAATAGCCAGGACCCTTAAGCTCATCGTGACCAGAGAAGACCAGAGTACACCAGTAACCACGAGGCTTACACAGCCACTGTATCCTTTCCGCCAGCAAATATTACTACAACATCAGTTCAGTGACGGCTCCTCCGTTAAGGCGGAGAACAGTTGCCCCACTGCTAGTTACGCCGTGCACAAAATAAAATAAAATGATAATAACAGGAGGGTATTATCTTTTTATTTTTCTATGCGGCACTTGGAGCCAGGTGGGGGCAAGACTGGGCTCTGTGACTCCAAGCAGAGTGAGCAATGGTTTGCACTCTTCTGTACACATGACGGCCGGCCAAACCGTCATGCGCCCTTGGCATGTTGTCCATTGGGCTGTGTTGCACAGCCCTGTGGAGAACATACCCAGCCTCCCCAGGCACTGCCTGAGCGTCCAAACAGGATGCCCACACCAATCAGGACGCCGCTTCTGCAGCGTTGTGATTGGCTGGGAGAGCCTTGAAGCCTGAGTGCCTCTGGTGCTGTAGCAAAGCTGAAGAGGACGGAGGAGAGACAGCAGCATGGCGACGAAGAAAAAGGTAAGTTTATTTTTTGTATTTTTATTTTTTTAATCCATTTCCACCCCCACCTGCCCCACCACCCCTGTTCCGAGGCAGCCACGACCGCATCAGTTGTGCCCCGTCCACCTCATGTGTCCCCTGCAATGAACCAGAACAATAAGGCAAACCCTACAGATCATGTTTGAGGTACCATAGGAACAAACCAGGACTATGGTGCCACTCTACCCTGGCAGGCTGATACAGTAACAGCAAAGGGCCAGCACCACAGTGCCACAGCAAGCATATGTGCTGACAGGCCCTCATATGGGTCACACACTTTTCAGGTTCCCACAACTCATACTTATACCAGTGGGTTGAGCCAGATGCTGGATCAGCATACGTTTTCCTTCCTTACAAGAGATTTATTAAAATAACCTTCAAAGAGGTCCTGATCCAATGAGATCTCGATTAAGTTTCTTTTCCCCTGCTCTAGAAAGAATTGGGACCAGCCTGTGTTTTCATAGAGTCGAAGTGAGGAGAGTGGCTCCCAGAACCACACCACCCTCCCAGGTTCAAGAGTCACAGGACCCTTCTAGGACCCCGAAGGGAGGGACAAAGACATGGGTGGGCCCTTGAACTGACAGTCCTCCCAGATGTTAAAAGTAAACCACTGACAGCAAATCCTGCACTTTTGTCAAGAATGGATGTTTCTCATTCTCTACAAGTGAATGTCAACCTTTTTTACTTGTTTATCGTGCAAAGATATTCTTGAAAGATCATATCCATGCACGGGTGGCCCTTTCGAGAACATAATAGGTGAGGCTGAATTTAATATTAAAAATAACAAAAGTTCCCCCTCTCGTCCATCAATTTATACAACTCATTATATGGCGTTTCTAAAAATAAAACTTTGCACCTATTACGATTAATGCAACAGAATTGATATACACGTTTCCTGTATCTCTTCTGCGAGCCCTCCACCCCCACTAATCTCTTACCATCTCTCTTGATGAACATGGTGTGTAGAACCTACATTAGTAGACTGCAGGGGGAGTCCGATCTTACCTTATATGATGTACAGTGACAGCATGGTACCATCATTTTGTTGCTAATCCATTTGTATACCTGTGTCAAGATGCATCAACCTTGCAATCCAGACCCAAAGTGAGCTTCCTCAGTCTTTTGATCCCATTTTTCTCCTTACACTAACTGCATATAGGCTCGTCCTTATGGCGGAGGGCCTCCACCCCCCACCATTTTCCCGATGCGGAGAGTCTGTCAGGCTGAACAAAGGTCAGCCTGACATACACTCTTCTTGTTCGGGCAGGCAGTCAGGTGCTGTATTTGTGCTAAATGTGCAGGCTCCTGGCTGACTGAGCTGAACTTCCTGTGGGTGTGACCTCCTCAGCCTGGCAAAAGTGCCTCGTGGCGCTCCCCATGAAGACAAGCGTGAGTGTGACTGATAGCCTTGGACCTGGGTGCTTCAGGTTTAAGCCCTGAAGTATCCAATGCCTATCAGTGATGCCTCGTCACAGAGTGGGGCTGGGTTAGCAACTCTCACTGACCCCATCCCACTCTGTGACAAGGTAGGGACTGGCGCATCCTCTCATTGACTGATCTGCGGTCAACCAATGCATAAAAGTGGCAGTGAAATCCTTACTGAGACCTTCGAGGATTCCTTCCCCAAGAGCTGCGAAGGTAAGTGTTGTGTTTTTTTAACCCCTTGGCTGCTGGGGCTATGCCCCTGCCGTGCTGGGGAGGGAGGGGGGCGCGCCCAGCGCCCCAGTGCTCATGATGAGCTCAGCTCGTCATGAGCCAGGGTGGTCGTGTGCTCATGACGAGCTCAGCTCGTCATGACCACACCCGTTTCATTAGAACGCTTGCACAGCAGGGGAATATGTCCAGCGTGCGAGCATTCTAACGGTCTTGACGAGCTCAGCTCGTCATGAGCACACGAGAACCGTGGCTCATGACGAGCTGAGCTCGTCATGAGCGTGGAAGACGTTAATGTGTGGTGGATGCACATATGCATGTATGAATATTTGTGAGTGAATGTTGTGAATGGTTGGGTGTGTGAATGCATTGGTGCGAGTGAGTGTGTACATATGCGTGTGTGGCCCACCCACCCTCCTCCCTGCTCAAATTATCACTGCCAGTTGGCTTGACGTAGACTCAGGGACATAAGAGCGAGACAAGAAAAAAAAGCATGCACTGGATATCATCAGACTACCTGGCTGCAGAGGGGCATGATCTACACTGCATGAGTGTTAATAACGACTTGGGCCTCAAATTTCTATTATTGTATATGATATACCATCTAACACTCTCTGTATTTTGTACTCTGTATTTTTGGAATGAAGCTCAATGCTTTCCCTAATCTCAAGTACAATGAAAGTTGATGTAATAACTTTGAACAACACTTTGAATAAGTGTTTAGTCAAAAGACTACCTTCAGTATCATATGATTACACGTATGTATTTAGATTACATTCAATGTAACAGATTGTTAACTCTAATATGCTAGCCGCTCAATAATATCACATAGTTCACCTAAAAACTCAGCAATTTCATGCTTGTTCTAAATAATTCCTTAAAGTTGTTTTATGAATGATAATACGTCTATTAAAAAATAATTCTACTGTCTCCTATTTTCGAAGCAATGTAATTACTTTTAAGCTCAAAATTTGAATGGACATTTGTTTGTGGAAATGCAAAAATGTAAATAGTGTTTGTAATCCTAATAGAAGGCTCCTTGTGAAACTAACAAAGTGCAAAATATAAGTTTGTAATCTTATGGATGACTCCTTGTAAAAATATACAAATAAAGTTGTTATCTTTCTCTGGGTGTGGTACAAGAATACTTTCCGGATTCCATTGATGTCTTTCATTGATTTCTCTGAAGAAAAGGTTACCAGGATTTCAATTTCCAGCAACTATGTATTATGGTTGGCTAGCAAATCCCTATGGACCACAAGGAATTTATACTTTAGGCCTTCAAGATGGCCACCACCAATTGTAAGGCTTGTGAGAGTTCTAGGGCTCCATGGGAGAAATAGTCTTTCTTGCCTTCATTCAGGTGTGTAATGTAGTGCAACACTCAGTCTTACATCTTCTGTCCCAGCGATGCCCAAACTGAGCACCTTTCCATCCTCTTCTTCGGATGATGCACATTTGTGGGTGATTTTGAGCAGCGTGTAACACAGTACCAGGGCACACTGGCCAGTGCATCCCGTGCGGCATCTTGACAACTAATTGTGATGATTATAATTTCTCAACCATCATTGTCAACAAAATATCTTAACTTTCAGGGTCATTGTATTTGTATGGCAACTGTGGGCCAGATGTAGGTAAGTAACATTTACCGATTCTTAATTACCGAAAATTACCGAATTTTACCGATTCGGTAATTAAGAATCGGTAAATGTGAGGGGTGGGTATGTAGGGAATCCAGATGTTCCCTTTTACCGAATCGGTAAAAGTCGGTATTTACCAATTCGGTAAATACCGAATCGGTAAAGCCTATTGATTCCTATGGGCTTTGAAGCCCATAGGAATCAATAGGCTTTACCGATTCGGTATTTACCGAATCGGTAAATACCGAATTTCACAAGGGTTCAGGGGGTGTCACTTTGACACCCCCTGGCACCCCCTAAACAGGATTGGGTGCCATGTGGCAGGCATACAAGCCCTAGGGGCAGGTCTGCCTGCCACATGGCATAGGTGTGCATGCACACATGTGCATGCACACCGGAATCGGTATTTTACCATGAAGTTGGATTTCATGGTAAAATACCGATTCGTTAAGGTCTTTGGGACTCAGAAGAGTCCCACCTACATATGGAATTTACAGAATCGGTAAAATTACCGATTCAGTATTTTACCGAATCAGTAATTTTACCGATTCTGTAAATGTAGATTTACCTACATGTGGCCTTGGATTTAGGCCCCTACATACCGATTGGCCATTTACCGGTCGGTAAATGGCCTGAAACGGCCACCTACATCGGGCCCTGTATCTTGTTACATTATGCTCTCTCTTAGTCTGTAATTGTGCCTTTTGTAAATAACTGTTCGCCAGGAGGTCTCACAGATTTATTTTGAGTTATAAAAATGTATAAAATCTATACATCATAAATACATATCATATCCTTTTTTCATTTGAGTATTTATAAAATGAACATCTATACTGAAACCATCGGGAAAAGCAAGATCTGTATTGAATTAGCAGCAAAACTACATTGTAAATATACTTTGTGATATACAATTGGCATAGTGCATAGGCTTGCTTAGTATCATTACATATCAGCTCCTATGCCCTATTCGTAACCCCTAACCTTGTATGCAAGTAACACACGGGCCTAATTGTCCCTGTTTGAAATTGGGCTTCTGTTAAAGTTGTAATAGATCTTCAGTCTCTCACATATTTACACATATAGTAGTGTAAGAGACATTTTGTTCAAAATTTATTACGACAGACTCGATTACTGAAGGTTAAATGGTGGGTCAGAGTCAAATGAACACATTATTCAAGCCTGCTTAACTCACTGTCTCTGTGTCCAGTGTTGAGGCGTGCTGCTTCTACACAATCAGCCTTAACCAGTCATGGCCTAACTAGCGGCATTCTGTTGATAGGTAGCAAGAAGCCAATATCTGTTAAGTATTAAAAATAAGAGGGTGCTCAATCATTTGCAGAGTAAATAAAAGATGCAGGTGCCTAGAACTGCCTGAAGGGATACATTAGTGCCCTTACAAGCATCAACAATGCCCCAATTGCCAAGGAAGCAGGTGGCAAAATATCACCACAGTTAGGAAAGAGTGGAAGACGCAATTATTTAAGGAACTCAACATAACAATACAATATGAGCTTACTTCTTCTACCTGCTCTATCACCCTTTGCCTTTGACCCTGCTCAACGCTCTGCTACCTTTTGTGTAGGTTCACTTGATTCCACAGTAACATCCATACCTCTTGGAAGCATTAGTAGGAGTGGACCACAAGAGTGTAGTTAGAGCATAGTACATTGAACAGTGTGAGAACCATCAGTCAGCCAGCACAAGTCGTGTTCAACACTCTTCTACAGGGTCTGGACCCATTCCAGATGTTACACCTATCCATTTCAGATTTATTTACATACAATGAAACTAAATACGAATCATTTACATAGTGGTTATCCTGAACATGTAATGTGGATTCGGCCTTCTGGGGGATAACCGACATTTCTCTGTGCGACACAAACACAATTATAACAGTGACTTTGAAGAACTTCAAAAACTACATGGTGAAATAAACATTTGATTTGTTAGTAATTTTTTTCTTCCATCCCACAAGACAAAATCATTTTACAATACATTTTTAAGTATTCACACAGGTAAACTGAGACGAAAGTCTAACTTTACAACTTTCGGTATTCACAAAGGGCATTTACAAGTAGTAAAGTTAGACCTTTGTCTCAGTTAAACGTACGTTTTGGTCTTAAGTTTAACTGAGACCAAAAAGTTAAACATAAGACCAAACCTTAAGTTTAACTGAGACAAAAGTTTAACTTTATTACTCGTAAATACCCTTTGTGAATCCAAAAAGTCATAAAATTAGACTTTCATCTCAGTTAACGTTTGTGAATAGGGCCCATAGATCTTAAATCCCTCTGCAGCAAGCTACAGCATTGATTGCATCCTGCTAGCCTGAATAATTACAAGTTTCTACAAATGCATCATTAATCCAGGAAACATAATTGTACAGAAACGCCTACGAGTCACACAAAGCCCCCAAGACACAATACAGCGTTGACCCATAAATTAACGTGACATGCACAAAATGAGGTCTGCAGGGCAGCAAGTGTAGTTAAGTGTTTTTTGAAAAAGCATAGTTCAAATTTGTTAATGATTTGTGTGTAAGCTGTAAACTTTTTATTGTGTCCCAAGCGTGATAAATTGTGAATTCCTTCCTCCCTTGTATGCATTCCTATTTATGTAAAACACCTACAGGCAGCTCTGCTAAGGGTTTTTACATGTGCAAACAATACGGTTTGAAAAATTACAGGGCTTGTTACTGCAAAAATTCACTTTTCTAATGTACTAGCTCCATTTTACAATTTATAAAAACATTTTTTTCCAAATTGCAACATGCTCTTACTGAAGTTTTCCAATTCTCAAAACTCTTATGGTGGGGGAACTTAGGGGTCACTAGCATGTAAGCGGCTTGGAAATAGTCGAGAACTGCTTCCACTCCTTTTAACCTCCCTGTTAGTACTCCTGTTATTCCCCTACAGCTTGACCTGGGCCTTAGATCTCTTTCCGATAAGGAGTGACTTAGATCGATATTTGTATTGGTGTAGGATCTAGGCTTATGCCATATCAACAGGGCATTGAGGATGCTCTGAGGCTTCCTGGTGCTACTAAGATTTCCTGGTTCAAGTTTGCAAAGCCCTTTACTGACTGAAATGGAGTGTGGGAATCTCTGGTCCACCCCCGCAGAGGCCAGTGGGGGTCTTGAAAGATTCATTAAAAAGCATACATTGGTGTTGTATAGAGGATCTGACCATAGGACATGCCAGGGTGGGTACACTCACTGCCAGCTTCCTTGAGTTTAACCCCTTCGCTGCGGCGGCTATTCTGCCACAGCGCTAATGGGGTTGGGGGGGCAGGGGGGGGGGGGGGGGGGGGTGGTCCTGGGCCTATGACGGAACCGCTCCGTCACGGCTCGCGGGTGAGCTGTGCTTGTGACGGAACGGTTCCGTAACGAACCCGCCCGCCCATTAATTAGGCGCGGCGAGCGGGCCGTGCCGGAACCGTTCCGTCACAAGCACAGCTCACCATGGCTTGTGACGGAGCGGTTCCGTCACAAGCATGCAACGGGTTAAAGATCATTATATCGTAGAAGGATGTCTGGACGAGATTGAGCCTCCTGTGGACAAAGCGTTATGCATGAAATTCTGGGAAGGGACCCTCCCACTGTTCAGTTACTGCAAAATGGCAGCATGCCCCCGAGGAGCCTGATGGGTTCTGCCTCTTGTGTTCCCAGGTGAATGAGTCCATTGAACATGTCCTAATCTTTTGTCCAGTTTACCACAGAAAGAAATGGATTCTGCTGTTTTGCCGCAACTTGGGAATCAGGAATTATAGGTGTGCGATCAGGATCTTTATCAGCGATACTCGGCAATTCGTTGTATTTGCCATCTCTCGTTTTTTATCGACCATAAGGAGGCTCAGGCAAAAAAGGTTAGCCTCCTGAAGGTTGTCCCTGTCAACTGTTTCTGCTTTTAGACATGTGAGATTAATGTGATGCATATAGCAATCTCTGCAGAGGGGTCCTGCTTTATGATCAAGGAGTATGGATGTGCTACGATTATTGTGCTGGTACTCAAATGGTTTTAGGAATTTTATCTATGTTTCTGTGTTTTGTCTTTTCATGTTTTTATATTATTGTATATTTTGATATTTATTTATGTGCTTTTATGGTGGTAATGACGAATACATATTTATGAATGAATGAAAACTTTTTTAAAGCAGTGACAGTTCATTTAAGAAACTCCGGCTGCATTAAGAAGACAAAAAACAGGTTTAGGAAGCAATCCCCGAGACATTGGTCCACTGTTCTGCGATTCTTTATTTTGAGTATTGACCTATTAGTATATAAGTCCGTCTGCATAATCAAAGAGGGGTGCACAAAGTCTCTGTGGGATTTGTGACCAGGGGGAACTACACTTGGCCCAAAGTTGACTAGTAATGAAGGCAATTTAAAAATGTATACTTCAGTTAGGGATTTCCAGATTTTAATTGCACTATGACTTTACATTTTGCATATTTACATTTGCAACACATTACACACATTATTACTTTTTTGGCACAGTGAAAATAAGTGTTTTGCCCGGAATATCACGATTTTCAGTTAGGTGCCAAGTAATCAGATTGCCTAAGTGTGACATTTCAATGCACTTATGAGTGATATTCAAAAGCCAAATGTGTGACACTTAGAATGGCACTTTCTTGCGGGTAAATTTAAACACAGGCTGAGACCTTTTACACATAAGTCACTAATCCCTGCTGCACCAATCAGGACTCGAATCTGTTTGTCTCTTGTTACACACCAAACATCAGTTAGGAAGCGTGTGGGGGCCTGTGGAGGCATAGGCTTAGCCTGCAAATATATCCCCTGCCGATCTACACTATGCAAAAGGCTCCGAGCGGGTTTCAGAGACCAGTGTCCTTTTGCTTTAGATTGGTAGCACTGACTTTTGGCAAGGCTCCCTGTTCTAATCAGTGCCTTTTGCAAGCCTGGCAATGTGTCTGTGCTGTGTGTGCGCCACACTGCTTGCATTATGTTAATCTTGTTCATTCTCTTTTTTTTGTGGAACAACCCCAACCAATATTTTCTGTCGGGAAATATTACTAATTCAAGAAAAAAATGCATCTAGTTGTCAGTATAATAAAAAATGGAAAGGTGGCCTAGTGAGCTAATGCATGAACTCCAATTCACCTGATTAGTCTGAGGCACCTGAAGTGCCTCACCTCTGTACATGGGAGGGTGTCTTCCAGGCTGAGCATTGGTTTTACCAGCAGGGCAGGAGGGCCATTGGGCTGCTGGAGCTGATTAGGCTCAAAATAGACACTGATGGTCATCAGTTCTTGAGCTGTCAGAGAGCTCAATTGCATGATGACTTTCAGGGCTCTGGTTGGCACTGGTTCTCTTTAACAGTGTGCTCAACTTGGCCCATGCCAGCCATACCCGCTGCAGAGGAAGCATGTTTTTGTTGCTGCCAAACAAAATCCTGCCTGACAAATCCTGGTGTGTTTGGAGAGAGAGGGGAGACTTATGCTCTCCCAGGCACTGTCAAACAACCTGCATCATGCTCATTTGCTATTGGCTCCTTTCACCACTAGCCGCCCAACGTCCAATCAGAGGTTCGGTCATAAGCATCATGACACCACCTGTCTGGGCCGGCGCAGCACACGGGAGCAGTTTCAACATATGAGCGTTTTGGCCTTGACCCGGCATTGCAGAGCAGTTTTTTTTTGGCCAAGATGCGTGATGCCTAGTTTCACTTTCTGCATGCCGGGCTTCGAGCCTCTTCAATAGCAAAAGGCACAACCCACCATTAGGGAGTATTCGTTGCACCGAAGGGGAGCACTCCTTTTAATCAGTTTTATGTGGGGCCAGGCTCATTTTGTCTCCTACTTCTTCTCCATGACGTCCCCTGCCAGCGTGTCTCCACCTTAACTGTCACTCTATAGGATATTCTTGTCCCTGGCCCTGGGAGCAAGATCCGCTGGTGCTCTGCTCTCTTTAAGCTTGGATTAGCCCATCCTATCTGAATGTGGAGTATGTAGCATTTGATACAACCAGTGCTTTAAATGGGCTGGTACTGCCCTGTACGGAGTACCAGCACTTTTTTATTTAGAGAGGGAGAGTATCGGCACTTCTCAAGAGAAATGCTATACTTTTAATTGGAGAGTACCTGCACTTCCCAGAAGCAAGCAGGTACTCTGATACGAAGTACATGCACTTCTATTTTTCCATTTCAAGCCCTGGATGCAGCTATTTAGTGGTCATCACGATTGGAACTTAGAGGCGGTCCAGGCCCAATGCCGCTCTCATGTTATGGTGCAAGTGTGGGTAGATCCGTGGTTAACTGGAGACACACGTGCAAGGTCATCCTCAGGCCTACGTATCTTCACTTGTGAAAGGCCAATAGTGTTCTTTTGTCGCTAATTGAACTCACTCAGTTCGATGTTCCCTACGCCCGACAATGTCCGCCATTGGCAGCAAGATTAAATGGTGTTCCAGTAATGGGTAAAATGCTTTGGGAATGAGGACGAGAGACCGTCACATGTCACTGTCGGAGACTGGAAGCTGTGACAAAGAAATCGGAAGAAAGAGATGCATGAAAGTCTCTGAAGCAGATTTAGTAGGGTGACCAGGCGTACCGGATTTGCCCGGACGGTCCCAGGTTTTCATCAGCTGTCCCAGCAGATTTCAAGAAATGTAGCTCATGTCCTGGTTTTTAAAGAGGGCCGACTGAAAACGGTGGGAGGTGCTTTGTTATGTTTTACAAAGCAGGGATAGTTAGCAGTTGTTTCAAGACAGCAATTTAATTAACAGGCAAGCTACTGGGTTTAAAAATTGTATTTTATGTATGTTCTTACGGCCTGTTCTCTAATTCTCTGCTGAGGGAGCACTGTCATTCAGTGCGCTGGCTTGAAGTAAAATTGTAGTCCTTCTTCTATTTTTGTGAAATGTCCCGGTTTTGGCTTTAAAATTCTGGTCACCCTAAGATATAGAGGAAAAAGTAAGTGTATTTTGGTAAATTATGCTCCGTTAAAGCACACGCTAGGCTGTTTCGTAATCATTTATTATACTGGTGCCCTAAGAGCTCCGTATGCCACTCGTCTCAGTGTGAACTTAAAGCGCTCCGCATTGTCATTAGACACCAGAGGGGCCAATGCCTCACCAATTCCTGTTGTCACCAGCCGCCACTGAGCACAGTGTGAGGAAACAATCCAGAGCTAGTCTAGACCTGCCGCCTGGACCAATCAGCAGCGGTATGCTCTGGTGTGCCTGGAACAACAGAAAGTGCTGGACGCTAATCGGAAATTATGCCCGTCGTCATGTGCTGATTTATTTATTTTTTCACTGACATAGAGTCCTATCTTTCACAGAAAAACGCTGCCTACCCCCACATGCGCACATTTGTCCCTGAGCAAGGTAGGGCGTGGCCACAGCAAACGTTTTTTTGTCAAAGCGGTACCGCTGAGTGGAAACAAGTAATTATGTATTAACAAAGTCAGATTCTGAGAGGTCACCACACCAACGAGTCCTAGTGAGGCCTGCAAGTAAATTGCCTGGAGAAGCATAGTAAGCCAAAGCACCTCATCAAATATAAATGTCAAGGAGCTGTAAATGCATGACTAATGCATTTTAGTGTGGTGATGAGGACACCAGAACTAAAATGTGTTACTTTAACCCCAGATGCGTTGTGCTTGGCATGGCTGCCTTGTCATCTCATCTTGTACTTTTTCAGGAAGTTCCTCTGTTGCGCACCCGCACCAATATCACATATGAGAATGCATGGATAAAATGTGTACTATACGCACACATAAAATAAACTTACAGGCATACATCCATTGAACTGTTGTAATATCACAAAAAGAGAGGGACAAAATACACAAACGGGAAAGAAGGCGGAAGAGGGTGACGGAAAAAAAACATCACAAAGGGAGAAAGCTGGAACCAGCAGGAGTGAGATAAAGGGCAGGGAGTGTCTGGTAATGGATTAAAGAGGCGGGGAATACACAGTCTTCATATTCAGCAAGCGCCAGCGGACATTTAAAAGAACCATCTGTGGGCTTCTGAGCAGAGCGGAGTGTACCAGCCCTCATTTGTTTACAAATTAAGCACTGTCTGCTAAGCTAGATTCCAAATTGAGTTATATTAACAGATAAGGGATAAGCCATGCAGTGGCGTACCTAGCCATACTGCCACATGGGGCGGCCCCTAAAATTGCAGCGCGGGTGCAGGTAAGAGCGGGGGAGGGACCTGACTTGTACAGGGGTGGGGTGGCAGCCGAAATGTTCTTGGGTTGATTGGTGGCCAATGGATGACTAGTTCTCGGGGATGGGGGAATGGTGGTAGTGGACAGACACCACTCCAGCCACCCCCGAGAACAGTGCTGCCCGAGACGGACCATCCCACTTCCTCCTTAGATATGACACTTAAGCCATGTGTTCTGCAGACACAAGAAACTATTTCAGCTTTTGCAATTTTGCTTTGCACGCAGGAGATCACATATACAAAGAACTCTGTCTCAGGAGTTTTTTGAGGGGTACTCTCATGGTGACAAAGCATTTCATGGAGCATGAACAGTTACTTGTCATGCCTTGAAACAAGTGAAGGTCCAGAATGTCTCTTGCTGTCGCCGTGTGTTCCCCAATAGTGACACCTACTTGGGTCTGGTTGCATCCACTGATTTACTAGAATATCTTCAAAATAATTGAAAAAGTTGGGTTTTATAGAATTGTCCTACTAAAAGACTAAAGTAAAAAGTTCTGCAGCTAAGGAGATGCTGGAACCGAGGTACAACAAGAGGTGTGTTGAAAATGTGCTGATTTACAGTGATTGTTGATCAGATGCAAGGTGAAGCTATTTTTGCAGAAGTCTTGCTTGCAGGATGCACATACTCCATAAAGGCAGCTAAACATATCATTTATCTGTCAGCCACAGTGTCTCCCTCCTTGCATATGGGTATTTAGCATACCCATACCTAGGCAGACCCCTATAGCCTTTTATTTTAGGACGGCATCTATGGGGAAGACACACAGGGTTGGACCAGTGACCAGTTCCATAACGTCCTGGTCGGTAAGATGTCTTACTTCTTCTAGCTGCTGTAGGTGTATCGGTATTCTGAGGTGGTTTTGAGATACTACGTTTTGCTTAATTGATGTGGCATGTGGTTTACATGTCGTTTAGCTAAGCCAAGCCCTAGAACAGTGCTAGGAATCGCCATACAATGTGATTGGGTAGAAACCAAATTGAAGGTGATTTCAAGTAGTTCCATGAGCTATGTCCGCTTCAGTGGGGGTATACTCAACGACCGAGTTGGAGATTTGGGTTAGTGCTTTTTTTATTGCTCCATATCTCTTACTGGGGAGGAAGTATTCCACTGGAAAACTGTAATGTTGAATATGGCGAGAGTCATGATTTTATCTTCATTTTTCATACTTTATACTCACATGATACTACATATTACTCAGGGGCAGTTGATGCATGTGGGCCAAAGGGGCGGTGCCCTGCCACACTGAAGGGTAGACGAGGAAGAGGAGAAGAAAGAAACACATTAGTAGCCCATAGAATGGACTGGCTGCTCCATCAGGATTAAGATATGTTTTTTTTCTGTTACATACCATGTAACTGCGCATGTGCTGAGCAAGATTCTCACTCGTCCCTGAGGCACAAGTGAGAGTGCTCGCATCTTTGGAGAGGTGTGGCCTCTTGTTAGTGCCAGTGGTTTGATTGGCACTAGGGCAATTTGTTTGTGGCCCTGGGCATGGCCAACTCGGTGCCATTGGTTCCAATAGTTGGGGCCAGGACAGACAAGCACAGTTAAGGCAGCAGTAGGTGGTGCAGGATTGGAGGAATGTCATGGACTCCCATTGGTGGCTCCCCTGGAAGCCTCACCCCACTGCCTGGCTCAGAGCAAGCAAATGAAAAATAAAACAATGTTGTTGTATCATTTTATTTTGCATTTGCCGGCTCTGAGCCAGGCCTGTAGGGAGGGGCGGGACCTAGGCATGGGAGGGGGGAGGGGGAGTGCTAAGTGCACTCCCTAAGTGCTCATGTGTGTTTGGCTGCCTGTCTCAGGTGGACCAAAACACACATGCGCACTTAGATTTCTCCAGCCCAGCTGCATTGAGTAGCCGGGCAAGAGAAAACCCCACAGACTCCCTGGCTTGGGCAGAGCATCTTTCTAGCCCGCTCAGGCCAATCCCGCAGCTTGGGGATTTGACGGGAGTCTATCCCAAGGGCTGCTGGGACCAGGAAGAGGAGATGCAGCGCAACGCGCCACTCGAGGCAGCGGCAGCTAAAGGCAAGTTTATTTATTTGTAATATATTGTTTATAACACCCATAGCTCCCTCCACCCGCCCCACCACCCTTTGATTGTGGCGGCTGCCACTGTGGGCTCCATCCTCATTTTACTTTCTCCTCACTGTTGGTTGGTCTTTGCGAGGGACTGGAGAGGAGTCCAGGAGGTAGGCTGACTGACCGTCTTCTCCCCAGACCTTCCTAGCATTCAACCAGCAGTATGTAGACGCTCGCCAGAAGAAAGAATTAGCTGTACTAGCTTCTTCCTCGAGGGCCTCGCAGGTGAATTGCACTTAGAAAGTCGCTCTCATGCAGTGAGTGCTGCGGTCCTGGCTGCAAGGCCTACTGCTGTATGCATGCAGCGTGAAGGAGAGTTCAGCAGCTTTAACAAGCCGGCCTTCAGTTCTGACATAGGTCTGTCACCCGTTCTGTTGCCATGGATTGTTTCTTGTGTTCTCGGTCTTTGTGCGGTCCCCATTTGTTTCCTCATCTGATATACCGGCTTTGTAAACATTTGAAAAGTGATTCTTTTTCACAGTTGTGTTTTTAATGTCTATTGCCAGGCATGGGCCAATGTGGGAATGTAATCCCACACTGATTCAAATTTAGTGCGTTTGTCTTGGACTTTATTTATTTTTTAACCTCTTACTCCTGTCCTGTCCTCCCACCAGCAGCGGCTCTTCCTCTAAGATGGAGCGTCGCCCCACTGCTCTGTGAGCCGTTCAAAAGGGAAAAATAAAATTATAATAATGCAATGTTATTATCATTTTATTTTTCCGCCGTGGCGCAGCTGATTAGGGGTGGGATGGGGCTGGGCTGTCACAAAAACAGGGAGAGGAGTGGCGGGTAATCTCTTAAGTGCACATGACGGCTGGCCGTCTTGGGCTGGGTAAACAGTCATGCGCACTTTGCATGTTCTCCACCGGCTCTATTGCACAGCCTATGTATAGAAAATGGACAGACTCCCAGTCCCTCACTTAGCGCCGAACCACGGCGCTCAGGACAATCCCAACACTGCTGTTGAGATTGGCTATGGGAGTGCTTCCTGGTTCCTGCCGAAGAGGACTGAGAGGTGGGGGTTGGCCTGCAGGTAATTTTTTTCTCATGTAACCATTTACCCACCCCACCCCTCCGCCCGCGACCCCTGTTAAGTAGTGGCCGTCACTGCCTCCTACACCAGCTAAGGAAGATGATCACGTGTGTCCAATGTGGCAGCCGGCCATGGGAGCTCACTCTGGAAGCAGGTGGCTGCAGAGGACAGACAAAATAAAAGAGGAGGGCTCAAGAGAAATGGGATTCAGTGGTCAATGAAAAAGTGGGCTTGCTCTGCAGATAAAGGTGGGCTTTCAGACACTCACCAGGTGGGTGAGGGCAGAAAAGATTGATGTGGATCCGTTCGCCCACCAGCTGCCGGTTTCACCCTCTACACTCCCCCATGTGATACAGACACACATCATTAATTATGTATTATTATTAATTGGCTTATGTTATAACATGGCATGGAGTATGCTATCTGCTAGCCCCTCCAACTCTGCTCTTTTCTTCAAACTCCCCTCATTAGACCCTTGATTGGGATGATAATATATTCATTCATTAACAGCAGAGGGAATCAAAGGGCCATTTTCGATCAGATTCATTCTGTAGTTCTTGAAGGTCCATTAAGTTTTTTTTTCTTTTCATAACTTGTCATGTGTTCCCCAGCTGTTTTACCTTAGGCTTGAAAATCGAGGTCAAACTTTACTCGTGCTCAGCGCGAATTGAAAACGAAAATTCAAGTTGTTCATCTCAAAGTTAAACATAATAATACACTGTGTTCTGGAGTCACAGGGGAGTGATGGGTGTACATGTGGAACTTTCGTGCAATAAATGTTTATGGGTTGTTACATTCCATGAAGGCCTCGTGTTCACCATTTCATGATTCCCCAGCTGTGTTGCTCAGCTCTGGTTTGCTGTATTGCATTAATTTTGACCTCATGGTTCAAATATCCAATTTGTATTCTAACAGAAAAAGAGCTGGTACCGGAATCACAGTCCAATTTTTGTTCACCTTTGGTTTAGGTCTTGCCTTCCGGGCAGTTTTTAGCTTTCTGCCTGCTTGCCTGTCTGTATCAAAAACCTACAGTGGACTTAGAGCCCGCACATTGCTTACCAGTGGTTGGCTTTATTGTCACTTCTATTTTCTTATTTTACTTAATGGCTTGCCTTGTTCTTCTTCTATTTGTTCCTCTCCGGGAGCATAGCCTCTTTACCACCCTTTTGAATGGCTGACTTGTATCCTTCCACTGCTTACATTTAGGCAACTACATTTTCCTTTTTCATTAAGCAATTCATGAGAGGCCATATGTTTTCTTGCTTTCTTTAAAGTGCTGCTTACCCCTTCAAATACTCCTTGTTGTTTCCCCTTCAACTGCCCCTCAGATGCTTATCTGTTGCCTGCTTGATCCTTCAGGTCCTTGAAATAAACGTTTTAATTTAATTGTTCTTTTTTCGAGGGTCTGGCAGCAGCCATTTACTGCCTGACCACTCTGTATTCTCCAAAAATATTTTCCTTGTTTCACTTGCTGTTTGCCATGTCCCACTCCCCTTTGCTTACACTCTCATTCCCACTCATGACGCACTACCCACACTCCCCTTCCCCCCCCCCCTTGAGATCATTTACATTTTCTTTGATTCCTTTTCTTTTTTTGTAGGGTTCAACAGCTGCCCTTTGCTCCTGGGCCGTTCTATATGAAGAGCATTCTACACAAATAAAATATAACATTCTTGTTGGAAATGGACCTTTTTGCAGGGTTACCCTAAAACATTTTGCCTCCCTCCTCTTTTTCTGACCTTCTTTTTGTTGTCTGTAGGACTCTAAGCACTATACCCTTCCTCATCAGTGCTCACTCCTAATCAGTGCTACAGTGCATGTGCTTATTCCCTAAACATGTTTAATTGGTAATTGGTGTATGCCTGACTGATATATTTAATGTACTAGTAAGTCCCTTGTAAGGTGGTATACCATATACCCAGGGCCTGTAAGATGAATGCTAATAGTGGTCCTGCAGCACTGATGTGCCACCCACATAAGTAGCCCTTCAAACCTGTCTCAGGCCCGCCATTGCAAGGCCTGTGTGCGCAGTTTATTGCCACTTCGGCTTGGCATTTAAAACAACTTGCCAAGCCTTAAACTCCTCTTTTATTACAAACAGGTCCCCCCGTAGGTAGGCCCTAAATGACCCTAAGTGCAGGGTGCTGTGTAACTAAAAGGCAGGACAAGTACTTTTAAGTTTTTTATGTCCTGGCAGTGACAAACGACTAGATTCGTTTTCACTGTTGTGAGGCCTACTCCTTCTATAGTACAGCATTGGGAATGCCCTTATTGGTAGTTCCTGATCAGAGAGAAGTAGCTATATTATGTTTGGTATAGTTGGAATAGTAATGATAAATCCTCTTTAATGGTAAAGTTGGATTTAACACTACTATTTTCGAAATGGCACTTTTAGAAAGTTTAAATTTTTCTGCTCTGTGCTTTGCTCTGTGTACCTTGCAGCCTGTCTCCAATATAAATCTGGCCTGGGTGACTGCTACAATTTGTGCATACTCTCTAGACAGCCACAAAACAGGAAGGGCTGGGTGTGACAGATAATACATATGCATTCATCTACATACTGATAGCCTTCCTGGGCTGAGAGAGGGAGAGGTGGCTCACACTTATATCTGAATAGGCTGTGTCCTTCTCTCACAAAAAGGGCTAATTTGCCCACTACTGGTAACCTGGAGCTAGAGCTGAGTTGAAAGGGATCATTGTGCACTTCCGAAGGCTCTTTCAAAGTTACCTCCTACATCAAAGGCACTTTGGGGTACAAGTATCTGGGCTCTTGCCCTATCAAAACAGTACACTGCTGGACCTGGAAGAAACTACACTGGAGTAAAGATAGCTGTGCTGAAGGATTGCCATCTTGCTGTGCCTGACTGTTATGAGGAACTCCTTCCCTGCTTGACTGAGCTGCCCTGCTGCCTGCTGATGTCTGCCCTGCTAGAAGACTGAAGGACTAAAGACAACCCCAGAGTGACTCCAAGGGCTTGCTGGCTAACCCCCTGTTCTCCACAGGGTCTCAGGACTATCAAAGACCTCGCTTTCTGCACCTCTCATATCACCATGGTAGTGCAGAGCTCGTCATGCAAAGCTAGGCACTCCATTAGCGGGGCGTGTTTTGATCGATACGACTGAAAAGCACGGACCCCATTGCCAGAGCATTTTGGGACTAATTGGCACTTATGCCTTTTCACATGTGCATACATCAACACATATTCACATGCCTACAGAATGACTTGGACTGCAATAGCACTGTCAATGCGTCTTTTTTTTTTTAGCAGTGCTGCACAGCGTTGCCAAAGAGCATTGGCGAAGCCAATAGGTTACAGAGGCAAGGCCAGTTGGCTTTGCAAATGCTTTTTCACCCTATGGGGTAAGTATTGTGGCAAAGGTATATAGGCAGGGTATTCTGTGTAAAAACTGCAGTGTTGGATCCCATGTCATTGAATGCTGAGTGGTGGATTGTGTAAGATGTCCCAGAGCTGTAGCAAAGATTGGTGTAGGAATTTTAGACTATCCAATAAGACGTTACTACTCAGCAACATGTTTGATGCTGGCTGCTTGTTAACTAATGTACACATGCAAATTAAGTTTGAATAGTTGCTGGATTCACCTTGGACATTGATCTCACCTTCAAGGAACACTTACAAAAATCAAGATGGCCTGTGCCCAGCTCTCAGCACTCAAGAAAATGAAACTATTCCGTCAGGATAGAGACTTCTGAATTGCTGTTCAAGCTCTCGTACTCTCTCAGACTCCACATTGGTGCCCCATTATGGTATCTTTCATTCTGTAGCATGACCCATAAAGGGCCTGAGGAAATAGGACCTCATCAGCCCACCCTGGATAAAACTCCACAAGCGTCCCCTAACTGGCCTGCCGGATCTTAAAAACCAGATGCTTCATTTACAAATCCATTCTAAATGTACACCTGACTATGTACCTGATGTAGCCACAAGAGACCCACTATCTCTTGTGGCTCTCAGCACTCCTGGAGCCTGTATACCATCAGAGTGGAACAGAAGAAGTGCAAGAAAAAGGGATCCCATTCTATGTACTGAGAATCTGAAACATTATCCCTGTGCCCAACTTTGCTCCAATTTAGGAAGATCTGATGGCTCACCTCCTTAAAGAATACTGCATCATGATGAAAGTCAGAGGCGCAACTAGACCCAAACGTTCGGGGGGCTAACAGGGGTGGCCAGCATGGCTCGCTGGTGGGGTTGCGAGGGCTGGTGCGGGGGTCACAGGGTTGTCACGCGGGGAGGGAGGGGTCACGCAAGGGGAAAAATACCCCAAAGAAGCATACCTTTCTGCCGTCCGGGTCCTGCGTCTTTGGTCCTACTCTTGCTCTCCTGCTTCCGCTTTCAGGAACAGGAAGCAGGCAGCCAGGCTCCCTCCTCTAAGCCAATGCAGCGTTGTGATTGGTCTGAGCACCGTGACATGGTGCTCAGCCAGGGGCTGTAGGGTGGGCATGTTCTCCAAGTAGGTTGCAATGCAGCCTGCACGGACAAGGGCAGAGTGTGCATGACTGTTTGGACTACCCGAGAGGGCCGGCCAAACAGTCATTGGCCACTTGGAAGTGGGCATACCAGCCCTCCCCTGTCCTGCTTCCTGAGTAGAAATGCCCTGGCCACCCAGCCGCCTGCAAAGGAAACATAAAATGATAATAACTCAAAGTTATTATCATTTTATGTTTCTTTTCCAGTGCTCGAAAGCAGTGGGGCAATGATCCTCCACCATAACGGAGGAGCCGCCACTGGGGGCTAACACTCCCAGCAAGTGCTGGCACTAGCGCTGGTTGCACATGGTGCAACAGTCTTTTTTGGTGCCCCTCCCACATTTCCTCCTTCTCCATAAATTTCCTCACTACCACTCACCAACAATGCGCCTCATCTCTCTCTATAGCACCTTTCTGACAAACATTCCATTTCTTTATAGCGCTACTCAGTTTTCTCACACGCAGTTCTGTGATCTGCATGGTACACATTCTTTGGAGCAGGCACATTAACCCTCTGCTCTGTGTGGGTGGCAGGAGTGCCCATGTCAGTGCACAGTGAGTGATGCAACAGTGTGCGAGTAGGGTAAGAGGAGTGACTGCAGGGTGAGTGAGGTGACAATGAATTTGGGTGTGGATGCAAGTGCAGAGAGGGACGAATTAATACATGGTTAGTGATGGGCTTGTTTGAATGAGATTGCTGATTGAGCAGTGAGGGGGACAGGTGAGTGAAGTGTCAGGGTGCAGGGTGAGTAGTGTACTCGTGAGACTGCAGGGTGGGGTACAGGGTGAACAGCACAAGTGCATTGTGAGTGCAGAGTGATCACTGTGAGTGTATAGTGAATACTGTGAATGCAGGGTGAGAGAGTGTGGATGGGGTGAGTGCACGGTGATCAGGGTGAGTGCATTGTGAACGCTGTGAGTGCAGGGTGAGCATGAAAGTGAAGGGAGAGAATGAGAAGTGTGTCTGGGAATGCACCCTGCATTGAGACAACACTTGAAGTAATTCAGCATGTTATTGATGGTGGTGTAGAGTTAAGATACTAGTTAAACTATTTCTATTATGGCATTAATCGGGGGTCAAGGGTAGAGGAAATAAATAATGTGCTGATCCTGCATCAAACTTCCAGTCTTATGATTAGGGTTGCCAGCTCATTATTTTGATTTCCCAGACGGTACAAATAAACAGTCACCTAAAGCCTAATTTTCAGCACTTCTCTGTGCATACTTCGAACAGCAGGAAATATAAATAAAGAGCACTTTTAATTGTGTTCTAGGGGTGCCTGAATGATCCATTACTGATAATTAAAGGGAAAAAAAGAAAGAAAAGTCACATTACAAATGAATACATATATTTTTATTTAAAAACCTATTTAGTCAAGACCTTTGCAGGCTCTTTAAAAAACACATGGCTAACGTTTTTCTTTTTTCAACCCCACTTTATATTCCTTTTCACAAAATGCATTCTCACACTACAGCAAAGGAATAGGCATAGTGGGGGCCCAAGGGGTACTGGAACCAGAAATAAATCTAAGCCTTTGTAACCAGTTTACAAAGGTACGTGAATATGCAAATGGTCTTTAAAGACCTGTTAAAAACTCAGGCGTGCCGGAGATGAGACTTCAGACACTGCCTAGCCGAGCCCCAAGCAGCCCTGGCTGGGACACACGACGGGGGGATAGGGGGCTGAAGCCCTTTCTGCCCAATGGGTGTTGCGCGCCTGATGCAAGTACAGTCCACAAACCAGCTACCCCTATTATCACATGTAGCATGTAGCCTGTGACTTTGCCTTTAACTCTGTACAGCCTTCTGCTCCCTTAAGACTAACTTTGTGTTATATATAAAGAATACATACATCACAACAATGTTGTAGTTGATGATTTAAGGCTTTATATTGAATGAGGTAGTAAAGTAAAATTGAAGCCACGCATTTACAATTCAAATACTGTATTTTTGGCAATATTTAGCGCTTCATTAAACTATTGTTACTCTGCCAGCGGACAGCCACAGCTTAAAAACTTATTTTCCACTCTAAGATAGGACATTATTCAACTTGGTTAATATATAGAATGGCATGGTACCAGAATCTCATGGGATAAATAATGTCTGACAAAAATATTGTGTACCAAATATTGTTTACAAATGTGTTGCTCTATTATGGAGCACTATTTTTGTAAATTACATTTAAATCATGGTATTTTAGTTATTAATGTTCAGAAATGCAACCATATAGAAATTAGAAGAGTTATATCCTACGCTACATAAGAATCAATTGACAAATGATTTTGTGGGATCACTGAAACAATATCGATGTTAAAAATATCGAGATACCAAAATATCGAGTAAAAAACTTATAGAATGCCAAAATATCGACTTCCTATCTCCAGACAGGTAAGTACAAAAATATTGAATCAAAAATATCGATGTTAAAAATATAGACAGTCAAAATATCAACTTTTATAAATAGTTAAAAGTAATTTAAAATTAATAAAATAATAAATATAACTAACTTAAAAATACTTAAAATACTTAAATACCATCAAAACTAACAGATAATTAATATAATTGAAAAAAAATTAAAAACATATATATATATGTGAACAAGAGCACTCGTTGCTCGAAACGTGTAGCCTGAGAGGTCAATAAATCTACCTTGCCGACAGCCTGGGGTCCGTGTCTTCATTTCGCCGTGTGTCGGAAAGTGGTGAAGATTCGTGGTTTATATATATATATATATAAAAAAACATTGTATTCATTAAAAAACATAAAATGTATTTACCATAGGATAGCGAGAGGGTTAAATTTACTATTACCACTCCAGTGAGTGCAACAGTAGGGAAAACGTTGGATAGCGGGAGGGTAAGAATTACTATTACCACTCCAGTTAGTGCAACAGTAGGGAAAGTGTTGGATAGCGTAAGGGTAAAAATTACTATTCCCACTTCAGAGAGTGCAACAGTAGAGAAAATGTTGGATAGCGTAGGGGTAAAAATGACTATTCCCACTCCACTGATTGCAACAGTAGGGAAAGCGTTGGATAGCGTAGGGGTAAAAATTACTATTCCCACTCCAGAGAATGCAACAGTAGGGAAAGCGCTGGATAGCGTAGGGGTAAAAATTACTATTCCCACTCCAGTGAGTGCAACAACAGGGAAAGCGTTGGATAGCGGGAGGGTAGAAATTACTATTCCCACTCCAGAGAGTCCAACAGTAGGGAAAGAGTTGGATAGCGTAGGGGTAAAAATTACTATTTCCACTCCAGTGAGTGCAATAGTAGGGAAAGTATTGGATAGCGTAGGGGTGTAAATTACTTTTCCCACTCCAGTGAGTGCAACAGTAGGGAAAGCGTTGGATAGCGTAGGGATAAAAAATACTATTCCCACTCCAGGGAGTGCAACAGTAGGGAAAGCTTTGGATAGCGTAGAGGTAAAAATTACTATTCCCACTCCAGTGAGTGCAACAGTAGGGAAAGCGTTGGATAGCGGGAGGGTAGAAATTACCATTCCTACTCCAGAGAGTACAACAGTAGGGAAAGCGTTGGCTAGCGTAGGGGTAAAAATTACTATTTCCACTCCAGTGAGTGCAACAGTAGGGAAAGCGTTGGATAGCGTAGAGGTTTAAATTACTATTCCCACTCCAGTGAGTGCAACAGTAGGGAAAGCGTTGGATAGAGGGAGGGTTAAAATTACTATTCCCACTCCACCGAGTGCAACAGTAGGGAAAGCGTTGGATAGCGGGAGGGTACAAATTACTATTCCAACTCCTGAGAGTGCAACAGTAGGTAAAACGTTGGATAGCGTAGGGGTAAACATTACCATTCCCACTCCAGTGAGTGCAACAGTAGGGAAGTGTTGGATAGCGTAGGTGTAAAAATTACTATTCCCACTCCAGTGAGTGCAACAGTAGGGAAAGCGTTGGTTAGCGGGTGGGTAAAAATTACTATTCCCTCTCCAGAGAGTGCAACATTAGGGAAAGCGTTGGATAGAGTAGGGGTAAAAATTACTATTCCCACTCCACTGAGTGCAACAGTAGAGAAAGCGTTGGATAGCGTAGGGGTAGAAATTACTATTCCCACTCCAGAGAGTGCAACAGTAGGGAAAGCGTTGGATAGCATAGGGGTAAAAATTACTATTCCCACTCCGAAGAGTGCAACAGTAGGAAAAGTGTTGGATAGCGTAGGGGTAAAAATGACTATTCTCACTCCAGTAAGTGCAACAGTAGGGGAAGCGTTGGATAGCGTAGGGGCAAAAATTACTATTCCCACTCCACTGAGTGCAACAGTAGGGAAAGTGTTGGATAGCGTAGGGGTAAAAATTACTATTTCCACTCCAGTGAGTGCAATAGTAGGGAAAGTATTGGATAGCCTAGGGGTGTAAATTACTATTCCCACTCCAGTGAGTGCAACAGTAGGGAAAGCGTTGGATAGCGTAGGGGTAAAAATTACTATTCCCACTCCAGGGAGTGCAACAGTAGGGAAAGCGTTGGATAGCGTAGAGGTAAAAATTACTATTTCCACTCCAGTGAGTGCAACAGTAGGGAAAGCGTTGGATAGCGTAGAGGTTTAAATTACTATTCCCACTCCAGTGAGTGCAACAGTAGGGAAAGCGTTGAATAGAGGGAGGGTTAAAATTACTATTCCCACTCCACCGAGTGCAACAGTAGGGAAAGCGTTGGATAGCGGGAGGGTAAAAATTACTATTCCAACTCCTGAGAGTGCAACAGTAGGTAAAACGTTGGATAGCGTAGGGGTAAAAATTACCATTCCCACTCCAGTGAGTGCAACAGTAGGGAAAGCGTTGGCTAGCGTAGGGGTAAAAATTACTATTTCCACTCCAGTGAGTGCAACAGTAGGGAAAGCGTTGGATAACGGGAGGGTAGAAATTACCATTCCCACTCCAGTGAGTGCAACAGTAGGGAAAGTGTTGGATAGCGTAGGTGTAAAAATTACTATTCCCACTCCAGAGACTGCAACAGTAGGGAAAGCGTTGGATAGCGTAGGGGTTAAAATTACTATTCCCACTCCAGTGAGTGCAACAGTAGGGAAAGCGTTGAATAGCGGGTGGGTAAAAATTACTATTCCCACTCCAGAGAGTGCAACATTAGGGAAAGCGTTGGATAGCGTAGGGGTAAAAATTACTATTCCCACTCCACTGAGTGCAACAGTAGGGAAAGCGTTGGATAGCGTAGGGGTAGAAATTACTATTCCCACTCCAGAGAGTGCAACAATAGGGAAAGCGTTGGATAGCATAGGGGTAAAAATTACTATTCCCACTCCGAAGAGTGCAACAGTAGGAAAAGTGTTGGATAGCGTAGGGGTAAAATGACTATTCTCACTCCAGTAAGTGCAACAGTAGGGAAAGTGTTGGATAGCGTAGGGGTAAAAATTACTATTCCCACTCCACTGAGTGCAACAGTAGGGAAAGTTTTGGATAGCGTAGGGGGTAAAAATTACTATTTCCACTCCAGCGAGTGCAATAATAGGGAAAGTATTGGATAGCATAGGGGTGTAAATTACTATTCGCACTCCAGTGAGTGCAACAGTAGGGAAAGCGTCGGATAGCGTAGGGGTAAAAATTACTATTCCCACTCCAGGGAGTGCAACTCCTGAGAGTGCAACAGTAGGTAAAACGTTGGATAGCGTAGGGGTATAAATTACCATTCCCACTCCAGTGAGTGCAACAGTAGGGAAAGCGTTGGCTAGCGTAGGGGTAAAAATTACTATTTACACTCCAGTGAGTGCAACAGTAGGGAAAGCGTTGGATAGCGGGAGGGTAGAAATTACCATTCCCACTCCAGAGAGTGCAACAGTAGGGAAAGTGTTGGATAGCGTAGGGGTAAAAATTACTATTCCCACTCCACTGAGTGCAACAGTAGGGAAAGTTTTGGATAGCGTAGGGGGTAAAAATTACTATTTCCACTCCAGCGAGTGCAATAATAGGGAAAGTATTGGATAGCATAGGGGTGTAAATTACTATTCGCACTCCAGTGAGTGCAACAGTAGGGAAAGCGTGGGATAGCGTAGGGGTAAAAATTACTATTCCCACTCCAGGGAGTGCAACTCCTGAGAGTGCAACAGTAGGTAAAACGTTGGATAGCGTAGGGGTATAAATTACCATTCCCACTCCAGTGAGTGCAACAGTAGGGAAAGCGTTGGCTAGCGTAGGGGTAAAAATTACTATTTACACTCCAGTGAGTGCAACAGTAGGGAAAGCGTTGGATAGCGGGAGGGTAGAAATTACCATTCCCACTCCAGAGAGTGCAACAGTAGGGAAAGCGTTGGATAGCGTAGAGGTTTAAATTACTATTCCCACTCCAGTGAGTGCAACAGTAGGGAAAGCGTTGGATAGAAGGAGGGTTAAAATTACTATTCCCACTCCACCGAGTGCAACAGTAGGGAAAGCGTTGGATAGCAGGAGGGTACAAATTACTATTCCAACTCCTGAGAGTGCAACAGTAGGTAAAACGTTGAATAGCGTAGGGGTAAAAATGACCATTCCCACTCCAGTGAGTGCAACAGTAGGGAAAGTGTTGGATAGCGTAGGTGTAAAAATTACTATTCCCACTCCAGAGACTGCAACAGTAGGGAAAGCGTTGGATAGCGTAGGGGTTAAAATTACTATTCCCACTCCAGTGAGTGCAACAGTAGGGAAAGTGTTGGATAGCGGGTGGGTAAAAATTACTACTCCCACTCCAGAGAGTGCAACATTAGGGAAAGCGTTGGATAGCGTAGGGGTAAAAATTACTATTCCTACTCCACTGAGTGCAACAGTAGGGAAAGCGTTGGATAGCGTAGGGGTAGAAATTACTATTCCCACTCCAGAGAGTGCAAAAATAGGGAAAGCGTTGGATAGCATAGGGGTAAAAATTACTATTCCCACTCCGAAGAGTGCAACAGTAGGAAAACTGTTGGATAGCGTAGGGGTAAAAATGACTATTCTCACTCCAGTAAGTGCAACAGTAGGGAAAGTGTTGGATAGCGTAGGGGTAAAAATTACTATTCCCACTCCACTGAGTGCAACAGTAGGGAAAGCATTGGATAGTGGGAGGGTAAAAATTACTATTCCCACTCCAGTGAGTGCAACAGTAGGGAAACTAAATACTTCATATATAAATAAAAATAACATAAATATTAATACCAATTACAAATTAATTTAAATAATTAACAATTTTATATAATATATTAATTAATCAATTAAAAAACAAATACAAATTAATTATTATTAATAATTACCCACTAATACAAATTATTTACCAATGAACAATAAATTAACAATTTAAAATTAATAAAAAAGTAGATCAAAAAATAAAAATTTTAAAAATGTAATTACTTACAATTAAATTACTTCCCACCCTATTCCCCTATAAACCCACAACCCACTACAGAAAATAAATTAATAAAAGTAACATAATCATCAATTAATCGCTTATTTAAAATTAATTAACAATTATATTTTAATTATTACCAATTATTAATTAATTAGCAATTAATTCAAAATAAATACTAATAAATAAATTAAAATATTTAACTAATTATAATTAAATTACTTCCCACCCTATTCCCCTCTAAACCCATAACCTGCTACAGAAAATAAATGACTACAATTAACATATTTATCAAATAATCAATTAAAATAAATTAACAATGATATTTTAATTAATTACCAATTAATAATTAATTAACAATGAATTCAAAATAAATACCAATAAATAAATTAATATATTTAATTAAGTATAATTACGTCCCACCCTATTCCCCTATAAACCCACAACCCGCTACCGAAAATAAATTACAAAAATGAACATATTTATCAATTAATCAATTAAAATTAATAACCAATTATATTTTAATTAATTACCAATTAATTACAAATTAATTCAAAATAAATACTAATAAATAAATTAACATATTTAATTAATTATAATTAAATTACTTCCCACCCTATATCCCTATAAACCCACAACCCGCTACAGAAAATAAATTACTAAAATTAACATATTCATCAATTAATAAATTAAAAATAATTACCAATTATATTTTGATTCATTACCAATTAATAATGAATTAACAATTAATTCAAAATAAATACCAATAAATAAAATAACATACTTAATTAATTAGAATTAAATTACTTCCCACCCTATTCCCCTATAAACTCACAACCCGCAACAGAATTATATTACGCAAATATTAAAAATAATATTAACTTACTTATCTCAAATTCGATATTTTTGTTGTCTATATTCTGTCCATTCGATTTTTTTGTATTCTTCATTCTGTCCATTCAATATTTTGTCCATTCTATATTTTTGTTTCGATATTAATGCTATTCTATTCAATATTAATACTATTCTATTTGATATTTTGGTAGTCTATATTCTGTCTATTCGATATTATGTCTATTCTATATTTTGTACTCGATATTATTGATAATCGATATTAAAAACTCGATATTTTGACTGTACACTGATTATGTGCAGCATACTATGTAGTTAGAGTTCTCTATTTCCATAAATCGCCTCTCAGTGCTGGAACAGTGATGCAGTTGAATGGATGTAGCCAAAGTTTACATTTATTAAGTGACAGTCAAAAGTCTTTGTCTCCTAAAAGCAAAATGAGGATGCTCTCACATGGAAAGGAACAAAGGTCCACAGAAAGGCTCCAGAAACATGATCCACGCTTCCTTCCTTTGCACCTCACATGGGACGAAGAATATAATCTGATCTTGATGGCGCCCCAAGTGCTAAACCGAGATCCTGAACTTTATGGCAATAGAACAGTGTATATGGCGATAGGACAGTGTATGCTGACATTACCAAGTGTATTAGTTTTAACCTGGTGAAGCTTAATTCAGCCAGTATGAGCATTCTTCCTGCTATCCCATGGTTAAGAAACTGGAACATGGCCGATTTGCTTGTGACACTAAAACATGCCTTAAACTAACAGAGAAGAGCCTCATTTTAATTTTAATTTGCCCAGTTTAGTTCTACAAAGATCAGCCAATGTGAAGGCAGCGTTCATCCTCCAGAGCACACTTGAACGCATTGCTGCAATCCTCTATTTTAGTAGTGTTAACATTGCCTTGATCATGCAAACGACCTTTACCCATCTTCTTTAGCCTTTCTCCCGATCGCTTTCGTAGGTCGCTACACATTAGCAACGGGGTACCCCTGATATTGCTTTCACTCTCTTTCAAGGATTATGTGATGCCAGCATAATAGTCTTTTTCCTGTGGTAGTGATTAAAAGCATCACATGTCAGATCATTTGTGCCACTCACTGGGCTTTTCAAAATAATGGCCCCAAACTATCATAAAGTTGCTAGAGAGGTCTGTGCCTGGTAGATCTTCCGACGTAAAATATGTCCATTTTACTGCATTTGATTTCAATATATTGCTTAGTCCTAAATGCTCCCTTGCTCCCATTCCATTCATGTCTGTTGGTAAAGTTATGTCAAGATTCATTACATAGAATGTCTCATGTTAAGCACATTATAATTGTTTTATGTTTGTTGTTCAAAAAACACTTGGCTGGCTGCAGTTTCCTCGACAAGGCTGCAGTCTGCCTGATCATTCCAGCGTATGCCCTAATACTCTTGATTATAAATATCATCAAAGAAATCTTTTTTTCGGCAAGTGTCATAAAAGAACAGTAAGAAACACAATACAATAAATAAACAAATGGATTAAAATAAGCAGTGCCAATACATGATTCAGTACATTGCAGAAAAAAAGCAAGTCTGAAAGGTTTAGTTATATCACATGTAGAATAAGACCATTAAAAAAAGAGTAAGGATAAAACATTGTTATCAGTGTTGGGCAGAAGACCACCATCCCTGGGGGGACAGGGCACAGGTATCAAAATTAAAAAAGAATGCAGGAATTGACACAATGCCATCTCATCACCCCCTCCCCCTCAATCAGAAAGTGTAAAAGTGGTGGCATTTTATTCAATCCGCTTCAGTGGCATCACCACTAGGGGTAGATCAGACCCGTCGTGCCCCCTGAAATCCTGCATGCTCTTTGCACGCCCTTCAGTCTGTCAGAATAGTGATATTCTACCCTCTGGTTTGCACAGTCTCATCACTTTGATACGAGGTGACTCAAAACCAACGCATCTTCAAAATGAACAGGGCCTGCCTCTGCTTGGTGAGTCTGCAAAGTGCTGTTTAAGCAACTAATGCAATGGTCTTCAATTTTTTTAGTACTGAACCCCTCATGTAAAATCGAGTTTCAGACCTCCCAGAATGACAACCATATTTTCTCACAGTTACTTTATTAAATTGGCAGTATTGGACATACTTATCAAGTCAAACATTGCAGTTATGTTTAGTTATCCCTTTCAAAATGCCACCAAATAAATGATTGCCAACATTCTACTGGCAGCAGACCTTCCTAAAAGTGTAAAAGTATTCACAGTGTGTTCCTTTAATAGGAATGGGGTGAGGACTTTGAGGGGGGTTTGGAGCCCTATTCTCAGTTTGACTCATTCTCCCAGCCAGGACATGAGTGACAAACTATGTTATTGTTGGCCCTTTACAGAGTATCTGGCTGCCACTCTGATTTCTTTCATTAAAAGCACAGCACTGTTTTCAGCATGCTGTTTATCTGTGTACCGGAGAGGCTTAATACATGTTCCTCATGGCCAGAACATGGTGTAACCTCTGAGGTCAGTTACAGCCATCTGCCCCCCCACAGAGGCCCACCCAACAGACCCATGAACTAATGTATCATTTTTACTGGACCATACTGCAATAGTTTTGAAAGGGCCAATGTAGCTATTCTCAGTCAGCATTGTTTATATCCATTGTCCCTGTTGAAATTAATTAGCTGCAGAATTTCTGAGGTGGGAAGAAGTGTTGGTGAATGGTGCCAACTCCCACTATAGGATTTCAAATACAGCCAGAGTGTGAGCATCCTAACCATGACGTAACATCTTTGTGACATTACAGCAAGGAAGACTATAGGAATGTAACAAGTTTTCCCCTTAATAAACAAAATAAAAACAGGGAGATGTATTTTTATGCACTTTTATGGTCTAAATCGACCGAAATAAAGTATTGAAAAACAGGGAGAAAGGGAACGTTGTGGAGCAGGGAAATCGTAAGAAGCAGGGGAAAGAATGCAATTCATGCAACAAAAGGTAAAAAATCCAATAGAGGCTTCAAGCTGAGAAGAAATGTTCATTTTCATTCAGTTATAGACCCATATAGTAGTACTTATTATAATGAGATTACAGATGAAAACCTGACAACCCCTGTACAACTATGACTAAAAAAAAGTAATCTCTGAGTCTTTCTGGAGGCAATCTATTTCTCTGCATCCTGCAGTTTAACAACAGTTAAGAGCCTGTTCATCTTGTGAGGATGTTTCTCTTTCTCTTCAGGTGCTTGGATCTGTGGTAGAAGGAGTGTATCATGGGTCCTTTGGAGTGCACAGTTTTCGGGGGTCCTCATAAGATTAGATGGCACTTTGCCATGCTTTAGAGTGGGCCGTGAACTTTAGAGGCCCCGCCCCCACGCTTTTGCCATTTTTGGTAGCTCATTCGCTTCCCCTCACTTTTTCATTCTGAGACAGAACCTACCCCTTTAAGAGTGTCACAAAATAAAAATGTACATGCGCACTAGCTTTCTTTCTGTGTACTTTAAAGGCTATGTATGAACTAGGAAGGAGTCTCTGGCTATTTTTGGACTATGAAATATGATTGGCTGGAGGTTTGCTGTATTTTCATTTCCATTCGACCGTGTCACCACAAGGAAACCATCTAAATTACCCTAAGCAAATTAGACTTGATGGATTTTGTCTGCTACGTGAATGAAACTAAACAACCTTATTTTTTTCCTACTTCAAAAGCAAGAGACCCAGATCTTGTTCCCCAAATATTTACTATTGGACAAGGAACATCTTGGTTTTGACCTAGTAGGTTAACTCCGAAATACCTACAATTTTGCAAACATACTTTGGAAGGCAATGGGAAAATATAGCTTCATAATAAATCGGTCAGTTTCTCAAACGGCGCTTCTCTTCCCAGGAAGGTCTCTCCAATGCCCCTGGGAACATTTTCGCTTTTAAGTGGAGAACTTATCTTTCCACCACACTAGGAAAGTTGAATTTCAGGAATAAGTAATATATTTGTTTTCAACCTGGGTAACAACAGGATGCAGCGATCAAGCATGAAATATGCCTGTGGCACGAACTGTCTGTAGCACCAGGAAGTTCATTTGAAAGGCAGAAAGAGTTTACATTTTTTTCTGTAATTGTTTGAACATGTTGTGTTCTGGAAGTCGGTGAGGTTTTTTCCCCAATGCTATGCGATGCAATTTAGGGTTGGGAAGTCCAACCACCGAATATTTACTTCATATCTAGGTTTTTAAGATCTCCACAACGAACACAAAAGAGGCACATTTACAAATAATGTTCTTCAGTGGAAAGTATTGAAAAGATTATTTTTTTATACTGTATTTCACCATTCGATTGCTTGTTGAGCCCATGAAAGAATATGGTTAGGCCATGGATGACACGGATGACGCATAGTGGCTTATGGAACATTTGTCATCATATGCACATACCAGCTATGCCAAGTGTGACACATGAGCTAATGACCTTCCCACGCATGTGTTGGGTTCTGAATCAGAGATGAGATATGTCGGAGATATGAGCTGCCTGCCCCAACTCATATCAACACTCTGATCCTCCTGGCCTGGAGATACTCACCCGCTCATTAAATCCACCACTACAACACGCAGGGCCTTGTTAGGTGTGTCCTGGTTTTTCCCCAGTAATCCTCTTCCAAAAGTTGTTTGGGAGTAAGTAGAATTTTTAGCTGCCAAAATCGTAGAGTGTGTGTCCCCGGTGCTTAAGGTCATACTCCATCATACTCCACATCCACGTAGGCGACGCTCTTCATTTTGATGTGGTCGGTGTAGGGGACGGTGTCCCGTATCACATGCTCCATAAAAACCTTGAGCATGCTGTGGGTCTCCTCAAAGATGAGACCAAAGATGCACTTGACTCCTCCATGGCGCACAAGGTAGTGAATGCCATTCATGGTGATGCCCTGATATTGTCCTGATCCACCTGCCTGTGCCTGTGGCACCCCCTTAGCCGAGGCGCTTTCCTGCTTTGTCATGTCCAGACATGGTCTTCTCTGTAAAGTCACTGATGCCTTTTTGTACCCCAGAGTTACAGAAAACAGGGATATCAGTGACTCCCAGAAGTAAGTACCAGTCATTACAAGGTGTACCCTGAAAATTGACATATTACCTGGGACTTGGTAATTCCACACCCATCTCCTCATTTTTCTGGGTATTTTCATAAAAGGATTTTGCCCACTTGGAGCAGATGATGTTCTGAGCGAATCATACCAGATCATAGCTATATCTGCCAATCTCACAGTCTTGATGAGATCTGTTACTGGTCCAAATAGATTTGTGGCTCACTTGACCTGAGACCGAAAGAAGGAGCATCTACGTCAATCCTTTGCTTATGGCAGCGGTGTGCCTCATCCCAGCAACCATAATTCTGAATAGAGCTGTCTGCCATTGGATATTCCCGGCCACTAAAGAATGGCTGCTTTTAGAATGACTGGCAGCTAGTAATATTTAATAAGCAGGCACAATGTTGTGGTGGTTAAGCTGGATGTGGTGGATTATTGCTTCTCCTATTTTAGTGTCCGGTAGAGACAGTGGCAACTAAAAGATTCTAGGTTCCCCCACAGACTCCTAATTGAAGACCTTTTTACTGTCATGACCGCATTATGCAGGGGAGCGTGTGGTACAAAAACGCAGTGAGCTTCATGGATGTTCATATTAAGATGTGTGTGTGTGGCACTGTCAGCATTTAAGAAACCACTGACATAGTGTGTGCTCCATCTTCTGCTGCTGTTTATATATAGAATTATAGATGAGTAACAGTGAATTACAGGGATGTTTTTCAACGAGCCATAACCTGACCTGCCATCTTTAACCAACCCCCACCACCTTCACTGCTGTTCTTCTCTGTCCTGCAGCTGTGCTTTCTGCATCCAGTCAAAACAGACGAGCAGCACTGCTCTGGCAGGCTCTCAGAGCCCCCTGTCAGCCTGGTCTGGAAGGCCTTCATGTCGTAGCAACAGTGGGTAATGAGTTTTGTTATCAATGGTGCTACTTCACAGCAGTGAGTTGCCAGATATATAATCTGATGTAAACGATAGAGGCTTCTATGGAAGCCATGGCTAGCAAATCAATTGTTGACTGCTACTAAGCTTCATTCATAAACTTGGTTAAAATAAAACCTAAGTGACCACCATTTCCAGATCAATATTCCATTTCAGGCATAGAACTACACAGTTGGTAATCTATGTCTGCATACATAAGCAGGGTGTTCTTCAAAAAGATTTAAAAGTATTTGGTTTGTCATAATAAGAAACACATGCAAATTCCTGTTCTCACCTAGTGATGGCATCATGCCAGCAACATTTCAAAACGCACATGTGTATCACTCATTTTCTAGCATGCAGCCAATTCCCTACCTTAAATTGAAAAAAATTGCATTGCATTTCTAATTAGTCCCTTAGAGTACTCTTAATTAATACTGGCAGGTATCTCTGAATGACCAGTAATCCGTATACAGGTGGTATCAACATGCATTAAATTTGCAAGACAGTAGTGTGTTTTAAACTCTTAAAGACCTTTCTACTTTTTTCCAGATGAATGCTGTTCATTGGTGCAGCTTTTATTCCCTTCAGTAATTTTATTCCATTCATTGGTACAGCTTTTATTCCATTCAGTTATTAATGAAAATATATCTCCTGTGAATACTACGTTAATGAAAAAACAAATTTAGTTAAGTAAATTCATCGAACTTAGCCTTACAGCTAAATACATTTGCTACTTAGCTCCCAATTCTCAGCAGAGTCGAAATGCATTCAATTTTTGGGTTTCTGATGATTGGGACCAAATTGCCCCTATTAATGATAATGCTTCTTTTTGCAGAACACCTTCTGTCTCTTGTTTGAATGATGCTCTTGTTGTCCATATAAGCCAATTGCAAGGCCCTAGAGCAAGTAATGCAGCATAATTGCTCGCCAAAACTGTAAACAATTGAATAATTTTCTTTAAAGAAACATAAAGTACAGATAATACCGGCTTTCAGCTGTTTCTATTCTTGTTGACTGCAAATTATACAGAACTCTACTAGGGAGCTTTTCAAACTTTCCAATGAATTTCACAGGCTGAAGCCCTATTATTTCGGCCAAAGAAGAGCTGTGTGATTCATTAGCTTCCTGTTTCCTGACAAAATTTGTGTTATTCAGAACTCTTTACATTTATGCATTTTTCTATAGATTGTATGATTAAGACTCCTTATGACAATCAGACCAATTTCCTTCAGTTATATGAATTTGCACCAACAACTACTGAATCAGTCTGTAAGTTGATGTAGCGGTTGAAATCTGGGTCTCCAAGGCTCCTTGTCCTGCCTGAATCTTTCCCCTTATTGATTTCACAATTGTGACTTACATAAGTAGAATCATAAATCAAACTTTATTAGAAGCTTTTGGCGCTTTTGTTGAAAATTAAATCATCGGATCATTCTAGCAATTATCGCCCTGTTTCACTGCTCCCCTATGTGGTTGCTGGAAAAAGCAATTAGTAATCGCATTTCTTCCATCATTGGCACCACCGACTTATTGGATCACGTGTATCACGCTCAAAGTGAACTCAGGGCTACTCACTGGGCCCAGCTTGCTCTGGTGTCTGTGCCAAATGAGCTTCGTATACTTTTGTATAATAGAATCTTCAGCTCCGACAATACTGGACTTACCCAAAGCTTTCGATATTGTATCTCACATATGATGATAAAAAATATTATGTACGGTGAAAGTCCAAGGTAGGGCATTACAACTGCTATCTTCTTTCTTAACAGATCGTGTGCAAGCTTTTAAGTTGGTTCAATACACATCTACTTTTAGAGCCGTCAATTGTGAAGTTCCAAAGACATCCTCATCAAGACCTACTCTTGTTAACATTTTTGTGGCCCATTTGGATAACTTGATCCATTTCTTTGTTCTGGTTTTCCAATGTCATGCTGATGATACCTGTTAGAACTGGGGGTCTTTAGTTGGTAGAGGTAGGTACCACTGTCCAAATAGGGACCCTTGCTTCTAGTCAGGGTAAGGAGGAAACCTCAGAGATGACCCCTGCTCACCCCATTGGTAGCTTGGCACGAGCAGTCAAGGCTTATCAAAGGCAATGTGTACAGTATTTGTATCAACACTCACAGTAACACAGTGAAAACACCACAAACTGACTCCACAACAGTTTAGAAAAATAAAGGTATTTAATCTAAACTACACAAGACCAAAACAACAAAAATCCAACATACACAGTTCCAGAATATGGTTGCGAAAGAGTTCTTAAAGTTGCGATAAAAATAATCTACAGTTGCGTGAAAAGTTCACAGTTGCGTCACGTTTAGCCAACAGTACCTTTAAGTGCGACACAGTTCCAAAGCAGAAGCTGGTGCTGTGGAAGACAAGCGATGCGTTGCTCCTGAGACCATGGGGAGGCGTTGGCGACAGTCCTGCTGCAGCAGCAGGCGTGTTGCGACGAATCTAGTCTTTATGGGGAGGAAGGCGATGACTTGTATGGATTCCGGTGAGTAGGTTCCGTAGGAAGTTTGGTCTCGCAAAGGCACGATTTGATGATCTGTAGGGGCTGCGACGATCTCCGGGGTGACAATGCGCGGACCAGCGGTGATCTTCCTCTCGCAGCTCTTCGATGGCTCTGCGACGACACTCGCAGCGACGTGATGCGGTCTGCAAGCAAGCGGTTCGACAATCTCACCCAGCGACGACAGGCTCTGCGACGACACTCGCAGCGATGGTATTCTTCCCGCACCGGTCTGGTGCATCCCGCAAACGAAGGGTGCGACGGCTCTGGCAACTGCAACAGGCGCTGCGACGATCTCGACCTTCGTAGCGGTGGGAATTTGCTCGCACTGTCGGGGATGCGCTCCGCAAGCGAGCGATGTTACAAAACTTGTATTAAGTCTTTAAAAGCTTGGTTTCCAGCTTCCCAACACAGGTACAACTTCCAAAGGCACCACAACTGTCCCAAGCACTATAGGAAGGACAGAACTCTCTCAGCAGAGTTCAGGGAAGCTGAGGGTGAAGTCCTTTTGTGCCTGGGACTTCAAAAACAGGGAGCCAGCTCTTCTCAGGCCCTTGGAGATTCCTTCAAGACAGGGGACACAGCACCAAAAGCAAATTTCTTCCCCTCTCCTTGGCAGCAAAGCAGCAGCAGGTCAGTTTAGCAGAGCAACAGCAGGACAGTCTTCCTTCTTCAGTTTCCGCTTTCTCCTTGGCAGAGGTTCCTTCTTGATTCCAGGATGATCACATTTTCTGTAGTCAGAGGTCCTGTACTTATACCCCTAAAAGTCTTTGTTCCCTTTGTGCAGGAGGGCTCTGAGCCCGGTCTGAACCAGTTCTGGGTTTTCCTGGAGCACTTTGTTTTTCTGATCTCTCCTTTCCTTTCAGAGAGAGGGGCAGGTTCGTCAGCCGCCCAGCAGGAGGTGGAGCCAGCATTGTGGAAGGCAGGCACAGCCCTATTCAGGCCCAGGTGCTATCCCCTCCCACCACTCAAGATGCAGATGCAGCCAACCTACTGGGGCTCCCCAGCCCCTGTCACTCTCAAACCAGACTGTCAATTCACAAACAGGCCAAGACACACAGAAAGGTCAGACAAGAGAACAGCAACTTTCTAAAAGTGCTGTTCTCAAACACAGGATTTAAAAAACACCTTTCCTTTAAGATGGGTTATTAAATTCTGAGTTCAGGGATACCAGACTTTTATGTCCTACCTTGCTCCTATGGGAAGATATGCTGGTAGCCACTGTAGCCAGCATTCCCCATGATAGCCTATGGGCAAGGTAGCCTTACAATAGTGAAAAACAAAAATGGCTGCCTTTCACTACCAGAGCATGTGACCTGCACAAGTACATGCCCTACCTTTCACATACACTGCACCCTGCCCAAGGGGGTACCTTGGGCCTTCCATAGGGGTGACCAAGGTGCATATAAAGGGAAGGGTTAGGCCCGGTCAGTGGGGACACTGATCAGGAGGACATGGCAGTTCACAGACTGCACACAGGCACTGCGGTGGAAGGCCCAAGACACCATTTTAAGGCTACTCATGTGGGTGGCACAATCAGTGCTGCAGGCCCACAAGTAGCATTTGACATCACCAGCCCTGGCACACTCAGTGCACTTTACTAGGGACTTCTGGGTGATACAAGTATGCCAATCAGGTATATCCAATTACAATAACAATTTACACAGGGAGCACTTACACTCTGACACTGATCAGCAGTGGCAGAGTGTCCAAAGCATCTAACCAGCAAAAACGAAATCCAGCACAGCATAAAAAATACTGGAGGTAGAGGTAAAAAGATAGGGGGAAACCACGCCAAGGATGCCAGGTCCAACAATACCCAAATTGACTACAACTTGATGGCAATCAAAAAGTACTTAAACCCAACTTTCAAAATTGAATGCTAGCAGTGGCAGACTGGAGGAGTTGCAACCATCATAATCTTATCTCTGATAAAACAGAGCTTCTTGTTCTTGGCTATTTTTGCCCTAAATGGTCAATGGACTGTGGGGCACCAGAACTAGAGCCCACCGTGACCGAGTCAAATAAGCTGGGAAATTCGATGTCATCTTTGACAACGATCTTCCTTTCTCAGCACAGAATGTGAAAATCACTTCTTGTTGCTTATTATTATGGAAGACTTTAAAAGAACAATTCTTCCTTTCTTACCAAAAGGCTCACACTTTTCTGTTATCCAGGCCACAACTGACTCCAAGTGAGACTACTGCAATAGTCTTTTAATACCCAAATACTTGCTTCTACATGTTCAGCCAATAAAAAACGGTGATGTTCATCTATTGTGAAATTTGACTTATCACACTCCTTAAACAATCAATCCACTAACCTTCCAGGCATTTTAATGATAACAATTTCCTTCATCTATTTACAGCAAATATGTCCCTCTTAATCCCTCAGATCCCTCACAAATACCGCACCTGAACACTTTTCTTGATAAAAATGTGATGGCACTTGAGCTTGAACGCCACTGATAAACATCTGTGTAAGTCTTGAGGAAAGGCCCCCGCAACATCCACTTACATCCATTTCACGGTGATTTATCTGTGCCTCTATATGTTCATGCCTTTTTCCATTCCACTCCCCCAATCTAAAGCCCTAACAAAGGTTATTTAACTCTTTGCACCTGTTTTTAACTTAGAGATATGAAAGCCTCAAGGCTGATTGTTCATGGAAACACTTAAATGTATGATGAGGGTGCAATAAATGAGAAACATTTCAAGAAGTGCAGGTACAAATGCAATAGATTCGCAGATTTCTGCAGAGCTGCTGGAACAAAGTGGCCATGTGTGAAGACTTGCCAAATGAGGCTCAGGAATCATTTTTTTTATTATTGGTGAGTACATGAGGCTAAAGTCCTGACGGAGTAGTGTTGTCAAAATCAGTCACAGAATAAAAAAACTACTGAGGCAAATTTCAGCAGCATGATAGTTGCAACAGAGAAAAACAGAGCAGTACATTTGTTGGTTTTAAAGTCCAAACCTGATTTACCAGCTCTTATGCCACTTTTAATTTTCATAAATATTCTAGTTATCCTTTATAGCGTCAGAAACTCAAGGACATCAGTGCAGGGTTGGCAGTATGCCAGCACCGCCAGGAATTGGCAGTGCCCCCCTCCTTCAAACGTGTGACCCCCCACCTCTTTCACAGGGATGTTGCCTGGACATAGTGCCAGCCAACCCGCCTCATTCAGGATGTGTTGACTGTCATTGGCGCTCCCTGTTTGGACCCACCATGCAGAATATAGCAGACTTGGACAGAGAGAAATAATTGACCCCTCCCCCCCCCTTCCCCCCTCCTTGCACATGGAGAAAGATGCATGCATGCCACTGCCTTTGTTTTTCTGTTTTACGAATTTGGGAACTTCTTTTAGTGAAACAAAAAAATTGATGCTAAGTGGTAATGCAAACATGGTACCTACTCAGCATTCATCTCTGCCTTCCATGCATCCTCCACATTAGCGGATGCAGATTAGAGACCCCCGTCAGGCAGGCAGTCCAACTGCAGGGAGCCTAATCCACTTCTCAGCCAACAACCTAGTGGGATGGCAATCCGGCTTCCTCTTTTTAATTGAGATCTCAAGTTTTTGTTAAATAAGCCCTCCATGAAATTTTAATTCATTCATTCATAACTATTCTTGTGGCATGGGGAAGTGTTTTTTTATAGCCTAAGGAAACACGCACAAGCTGTCTCTTCTGTTCCCCTGCATCTAGACTGCTGCAAAATCTTCTCCAGAGGCCATCTGCACTCGACCCGTTTTGTAAAGTTGTAGGCTTGTACCAGTGATTGATTCTTTTTGGGAGTGCCCATACCCAGGCGTGATGCCTAATGACTCTATTATGTAAAGTCAAGCCGCCTCTTGGAAAGGGCTCCCCATCACTATGAGCGTCTGATGTATGTGAGTGAAGCTGGGTGGATGCCTGCCTACTGAGCAACATGGCCACCCCTTTGACACCTCTTTGCCTCTGGACAGTAGGCACATCTTGTCACCTAGGCAGCTCTCTGGAATGGAAGCCCACAACATATCCTAACAGCATTCTGGGAATCAGAGCAAGTAAGCAATAGAATACCTTCTCTGGATAGCTGAAGTGTGACTTTTTCACAGATCAACTCTGTGGAACTAGTTGGCTAGTGACAAATATTTAAAGCCTCCTTTTGATTGTCAATTTGCTGCATTCTGAACATTTTGAAACTGGACTTGTAAACTGGATCTCTGCCCCTGAAATTAAGCAAAGTAAATTGAACTGGGCCTGCACACAATGTCAGTGTTACCTGGACAAGAGTGGCATGGTGCCTTTCTCCTCAAGTCTTGGCCCAAGCCTCGAGCTCTTCCTGGTAGACCAGAGGAGCTTCTTCCAAGCGTCTTATGTCTACTGGAGACCATAACATAAGCATCCATGTATTACAGAATGACCCTTTAAAATGCGGTGACCCTCCTTGGTTTATCCCTTGTACGCTGCAGCCAGTGTCTAGGGCGGCATGGATACAACTCCCCACCTTCCTTGGGTCTTGGCGACAGAAGAGTGTTCCCAGGACTCATACCTGGGGTCCCGTGACCCTGCATCGCTAGGCTACAGTCCAGCAACTGTCCAGCTCTTGAGTCCAAGGCTCTCGGGTCATGATCTTAAACTGCAAAGTCTTTTAGTGTACATTTTGATAATGTTTGTGCAGACGACAAATTTGCTTGATGGGTTTAGAGCTTGTTCAGAACCCCCAAGGATGTGAAGAGGGACTTCCATGGGCCCACGACCAGTGACTTTGTTTGGCTAGCACCAAACGAACTGAGATATACATTGCAAAAGTCCCAGGGTAGCTAACTTTACAGGGAGACAGTAAAGAGGCGTTAGGTACACTTGCATTACATCTCTGTTGGGATATTTTAGATGCAACTAGCATTTCCAGAGTTATAACGATTTCAAATTGTTGGGGTTACTTAACCATATAAGGCTATCTTGAATCCCAGTCACTCCGCAACTTGAATTTGTGGACCATCACTGGTGGAACCTGAGTTAAAGGTCCAGTTTGCATATGGTGCCAATAATCCCACTTGTGAGAGGTACCAGTCACCATAGTATCGTGCAGGAAGCAGAACGCCCTGATCCTGCCTCGTGGTGCTAGGAGAGGGATTTGGTAGCTTGCATTGGATTCAAACTCTTTGCACCTCTTCTGAGCAGGATTGCTTCTCACAGCATCTGAGCTGCCTGCTTCAGGCAGGCAATGCAGCAGAGGAATCTGCAGAGCCATTGAACTTGCTGTTTCCGATTGGGCAATGAAGGAAGTACCCCAGTGTCTTGTACTTTCTGGAATGCCTCTCCAATTCAAAGAGTAGCTTGTGCTTAATTTGAGCCAGTGGTTGCAGGTGGGACCGTCAGCACTCATTTTTGGGGACCACCACTTCCTTATTAGAGTTTGATCCAGAGCAAGAGAGAGAAAAGCACAACCCAGGGAAAGCAGGAGCAAGAGAAGAACAGAAAAAGAGAGACAAGGGGAGAAAGCAGGGGTGAAAAAGAACCCAAAAGGATGAGATAAAGAGGCAGGGAGTCAAAGAGGAAGGCGTGGAATCAAGACTCGCGCCCTTGATATTCTCCACCCTGACCCCCGATAGCGCCAGCTGCGGGCATCTGAGAAAATCTTCGGGCCCAGCAGTTTTTCATTTACAAATTAAGCTCCGAGAATACTGAAACCAACAATCAAAACAAAGTACCTGGTGAACCTTCCACACAGGTCAATCACAGATTAGTATTTGCAAACAAGTAACCTACTGTCGCGACTCGCACCATTAGACGAGAAATGGCTTATAGACTGTGCTCTGTACAATTCTGCCCACTTCATTCACACCTTCCTGTGTTCTCAGGAAACTTCCATTCCCACAGAAATCCTCTCCTAGTGCCCGGATGGTAAACATCCGAACAGCAACAATGAGCGTTTTGGGCACCAGTGCCTTCTACAGAGAACTTACAAAGAGTAGGAAGTGCACATTTCCTATCCAGAGAGGGCTTTTTGTAAAAAAAAATATATTATTAGGAATTAACTCTTTGAAAAAGTCGAAAAATAATTCCCTGCCTGCCTGTTATTTTTGTAACAAAATATTTAAAATTCACGTTTTTATGCCACGATTTTATTGAAACTATTTCTGACACCCGCACGGTTTTGCATAGTTGTGCAGAAGCCTGCTTCATAATACATAAGTGTCTTTTTTTTATTAAGGTCTTAATACTGGTATCCTGAACGGTATATTGTTTCTAAGAACCCCTGATTTCGGAGAAAATGGAACAGGGAAATTAAGGGATTTTACCAGGATCAAGCAATGTGAAGTAGGCAAGACTGGATTAGACAGTGGTCTTCTGCTTTCACCAACCACAGTTTTGCCAGTAGGACACGCTTCCCGGGTTTCCATTGACCACTGATTTACTATCAGACCACGTCGCCTCCCTGTAAAGTAACGTAACATAACTACCCGACTGGGTTAGAGCTAAATGGCATGACTCGTGCTATGGTGAATTAGTGAGATGTCTTAGGAGTAGGGGCTGCATCAAAGTCATGGATGATAAAAGAGGGTAAAATGGCCAAAGGATCTGAAGGATCTATTGTGCAAACTAGGCCAAGCAGAATCCTGGGAGGATCAGGCCCCCCTGACCAAGGTAGAGCTTAAAAGAATTTACTGGAACTGGGTTAATTATCAGCTTGTGCACCACTCTAGGCTTGGGAGACTAACTGACAAATTCCTCCTTCACAAACATGTTAGTTACCAGGAACCATATTTAGATTTTATTAGACTTCCTAGAGATAGAATTCTCTACATGCAGTTCTGCTTTGGCTCCTTTTACTTAAACTCCACGCTTGCTCAACTGGACCCCACAAAATGTACCTCAGCCCCATTTCCGTGTTGCGGAGCACAGCAAGAATCGGTAGCCCACCTATTATTTGCATGTCCGGCCTATAAACAGGCTAGGACAAAATGGCTCACCCCAATTTGCTCCCAACTGGGAACCAAGAACCACCTAGTGGCGCTTCGCATCCTGCGGACAGATGCCTCAAGGTCTCTGTTCGTATGCGGAGTTGCCAAGTACCTGGGCGGTGCATCGATTATCCGCTCAAAAATTATTAACAAGGCAGGGGTTCCAAACTAAACAATGATTTTCTGTGCAGGAAGCACTTTCATGATTGTAACTTTGCTACTAACTGTTGCTTAGAGATATGCTGGGGATATTCTAATAATAATAGAAAATGCTTCCTCTACCCTGTAAAGGCAATGCATTACCTATGGGAAAATCATGTCTTAATCCTCTGCTTTTAATTTTTAACTTATCTTATTTTAATCTTTTAACTTCTTTATATTTTATAAATGCATTGGTATTCCAGATTTTTTATGGTTCTGTACCGCTTTTATGATACTTGTGATCGAATAAAGCATATTTGAATTGAATTGATAAAATTGTACACTATTAGAATAATAAAAAAAACGGAGTAAAATTAACTGTAATATATCCCTGTCTTGCAGCTGAGGTAAGTAAAGCACGCTTTTAAAAATATGCATGCTTCCAGGTGGAAGTGATGCTTGCAGGGGGAAGTGTATTTGTGAGAGAGTGTGTAAATATGTGTGTATGTTTAGTCATGTGTGTTTGAATTAAATTTTAAGGTCAAATGGCATGTGATGTCACTTCTGCTACCCCCGACATTTTCATGAATTGATGTCCATGAACAAAGTGCTTTAGAAGCCCAGTTTTAAGAAAGAGGTAACAGATGCGTAGCAGGATTTTAAAAATTGCTCTTTATCAAATTGAAGGACATTGCATAACTCAGGAGCCCTAACTTGAAAGGGAACAATTGCACCATCCATTCATGCAGTGCTATGCATTGAATCATGAATTGCCCTTAATGACTGAAATTGAGATTTCTTATAACCAAAGAACATGATGTGGGAAAGCTAACAGCGGCAGTTCCTCCATTAGGGTAGAGGAGCGTCGCGCCCCTGCTGCCAGCGCAGCAAACATGAAGAATAAAATGGTAATACAATAATTTTATTACCATTTTATTTTTCAGTGCATCCAGCCAGAGCCAAGTGACAGGACGGGGAGTGGACCATTGCTGCTGATTGGCTGCAGGGAGTAGTGGCGGCTAGTACTCCAGTTTAAAGTGCGCATGTCACTTTAGCTGACTGTCTTGCGACGGCCAAACCTGACGTGCGCACTTTACACTTCTCCAAACCAAGCTGTCTTAGACAGCTGGGTGGAGAGCAGGCAGTTGGCCTTCAGTGCCTGTAAGAGTGCTGAGCTAGCCCGCTTTAACCAATTCTGGAGCTTCTCTCATGCTGGTTAACAGCATGAGAGCAGCATCTGGATTGGGTAGGGGTGTTTGCTCTGAGAAACCTCACTGCCTTCTGGCGATGGACTGTGGGACCGGAGAGGAGTATGTAAGTACATTATTCCTTTTTACTTTACAATTGGTTTTTTTGTCCACTGATAGGCAGTGTGAGAAACTCGCGCTGCCTTTATCTTCAACTCCAGAGGTCTCATTCATGGCCTGTTATAAACACTGTTTATAATGGGCCACAATTGAGAGCTTTGGGTTTGCGCTTAAGGGCATTCCTGGTTTCTCACAGTGCTTGTAAGTATGTCGAAATATTCGCCCGCTTGCCCCACCACTTTCAAATTCAATCAGGCACCATTGAAAACTAATAAGAGGAGAGAACTATATTAAAAACAGATGGTGTATGTATTATGTTTGCAATTGAGTACTTTTTTAAAAACTATTTATCGAACCATTGTTTTCTTGACCTTTATAAATTGTTCCTGAACTAATGCGTGACACCACACGCGGCTTTCTTTTGTCTGTACATAAAATGAGGCCGTAGTATTGTTTCTATTTCAATTACAGACACAAACATTCTTCAATTAACTTTTTTTCCAGTTTCCTAAATAAATTCTTACACTTCTATTTGTCCTAGTTATAAAAGATTTTACCCTCAATTGATGTTATAAGCATTGTTTACTTTTTTCATGGTTGGATGTTGCCTCTATGGTGTGCCATGTGTTGTTGCCTGGATATTTTGTTTGACCAACTTAAGTTATCTGCATAATGCTGTCTCACTCTGACTATTAGTGGTGTCTGCTTGACTTTGCACACCAGCGATTGACCAAAATAAGCTTCTATTCCCATATTACTCTACTTTACTCTCTAAATAACCCACAAGATGTGTGGCCTTTTCTTTAATTTTGCACTGTTATTGTGGTTTCTTCTTTGTTTTCAGAACTTTTGCAATCAGCAGGATTTGTTACTGTGATTATAACATTCATATTATGTTATGATATGTTATATTGGAATTGATAAAGCGCTCTTTCACTTGAGTATCATGGCGCTGTAGAAGAAGATAACTAGGAAGAAAGATTTAATTCCACACAATTGATAAGAGGATTAAAAAGATAATCATTTATTGATGTAAGAAAAGTAAACAGTGAGGGGGCGGAACAGGGTAGGTTCAGGGATTGTTCCATTCTCTAGCAGCAGCCACAGAGAACGCTTGGTCATTTAACTATACTGTTTGGGTTTTGGAGATGTCTAAAAAAAAACTGGCACCAAGAACTCCACAGATTGGGGAGTGAGGTGGAATTAGGAGGTTATAAAGTTAGAGACAGTAATGTCTCTAACCCAGAGCTTGATCTCTAGTGCCTTGAATGGAACCCTCTTCCTTATAGGCAACCAATGTAGGTAATCCAGGGTGGAAGAGATGTGTTGTCGCTGTGGGTTGACTGTGGTGAGCCAAGCTGCTGCGTTCTTCACCAATTGGAGCCTGATTCTGAGCTTGTCAGGATGTCCCAGGTAACAAGAGTTACCATATTTGAGACAGGACAGAGACAGGGCAAGAAAGCTGGAATGTGATAGGGTATTGATGTAAGTCAAGATTTTCCTCAGGAGTTTGAGCTGGCAGAAAACACACTGCTCACCTTGAAGATCTAACGAAAGATTGGAGTCTAGGTAGATGTGTAGAGTATGAATTACTTTTGAAGGTGTGGGATGGTTGCCAATACCATCTGGCTAACTAATGGACCATTTGTTGGTGTCATTTTATTGTCAGTTTTAACTCCCTCTTTTTTCCTTCGTGTCTGACGGTATGCTCCTACATTCACTGCTTTCTCATTGTCCCATAAACTGGAGACAGTTTGTTCAGCTAGGGAGGAATCCTCCCTTAACCTCGTCCCTCCCACAAATGTGCAGTGCACTTAACCCTGTGTAACTTGTTGCAATGCCTTGTTTCATTAGTTGTTCTCCATTCAGCTAGTGTTTCACTCTAATGTCTTGCACAGGTATTTTCTTTGCTTGCAAATGAGATATATGTCTATATATGTGGGTGTGCACAGTGCTTCGTTTGAGTCTGCAGTTGCAGGTGGGGCCACCAGGTACAATTTTGGGGCCTGGCCATTTTTTCCTCAACAAACTTGGATCCAGAGCAAGAGCGAGAAAACGACAAGAGGGGAAAAGGAAAACATGGGGGAAGAGAATGATGGAAAACAGTAACAAATAAACAAAGCATGGATGAAAAAGAACCTCTTCCAATGAAATAAACAAAAGATAATGTAACATTATAGTTAGGTGTAGAAATGAGAGGAGAACTAACTTTAAGGAACCCTAACACACTGAAATATGCCAGTTAATTTTAGTCAATTAACTATAACTGTACCCCCATCATGCACTGCTTATGGACTTAAAGCCTTAATTTATACATATGCTTAACACCTAACTATAACATCGTTTTAACTTTTTTCAGTGAATTTCATTTGTTTTTGTATGATATTCTAAATTGGGAGGCCCCCAGCCCCACTGAGTATGGCCTTTGGCTGTGCGCAGTGTGGGTTGGCCACTGAGCCTGCTCCCAGTATTCTGCAGGTGTGCCTCTGTGAGAACCTAACCACCACTGTGCAGTAAGTGACTAACGGGGGTTGCCTGCTAGGCTTTTCCTCATGGCAAGACCCTGCTGTCAACCTGGTGTGTGTGGCCAACCCCCACTGTGCACAAAGTTTGTCGATCCTAATTTTAAGGATTTTAAAATTAGAGAGCTGTTAAGAGAAAATGGGTAGTGTGAAGCAGATGTGGAAGAGGATGCTGTACTTGAGCAGATGTCTCACTCTTTAACTATTTGTAACCCCTTTAAAAAGTAATTATGCCTTAAGTTACCTAAAATCTGTGGTGGCTCTCCCTTTAGGGCTCCACGGTAATGCCACCTTGCTTACGGGATAATTTTTTTATACCAACAGTGCAGGGGCGGCCTTAGGCATGTGCAAGCTGTGCACCTGCACAGGGCCACCACGCCAATATATATCCGGCTCTGTTCCACTTCCAAACACCCTGACCCCCCCCCTCTTCACTGGCCTCCGCGCCTGTGTTCCTCCTAGTTCCTGAATGGCTTCTTTTTTTCCCTACCCACTGCTGGCCACGTCGTGTGTCACAATACCCCCCTCCTAAATTTTTTTGTTCTGAGATGATTTTGGAAGGATAGGAGCAGCCGCAGGTGCTGGTCATCTAACGCCTTTTCTGGACGTTTTATTAAAACACCTTCCTGAGCTCCGGGGGGCTCCACCCCGCCTGGACCCCCTCTTCCGGGGCCCCCTACCTACGCTCCCTGCCCAGGTCCGCCATGAGCCTAGAGCCACCCCTGAACAGTGGATAATATTCTATTATTTATTCTTGGTATAATAAAGAAAAATATATTCCAACAAAAAGAGAGATAGGGAGAGTTATGGAACACTCTTATTTCCCGGTTAAGTCTTTTTAAACAACAAAAGAGTGTCCTCTGGTGTTTGAGAAACCACAAACAGGAGCAGAAGAACAAAAAACTGGCCTCACTTGGATCAGTTAGGAAAGCCCTCACTCACCACCTAGTGGTGACATGCTTCATCATTGGGCCCCACTAAAGAGGCCGAGTGCCACTTTAGTGTGCGTCAACGCCATATTTACTGCAGAGCAGGTTTTGTGAGTTCGGGCGTGCAGTGAAAATAAATTATTTTATAGTGAGGGGATTAAAAAGATGTCTTGAGTGTATCCAAAAAATTGTTTATTATCAGATCACTAGGACATACATTTAAAATGAGGTGTAGGAAAGTAGTCCACAATTAATTGTGTGGTTATTTCCAAAGTTAGCCCTGGCCTTAATGCCCTGGAATGTCTCAGTGCCTCCCCATCTGTGACGTGGTAAAGCGTCACATCTAAAGGTAGCCGCAGCACTGCAGTCTTAGACCCTGCAATGTCTGGAGCTACACACCAATCAGCCAGTCACCCCATCCTCTTCATAGGGTTGGACAAGTGTGGGATGAAAGAGCAAAGACTAAAACCTTGAATCTGCAACGTTACAGGTTCGAGATTTCAGTTTTAAGTGCTGGAAGAAGAAAGTAGCAGCAGGAGTCCAACCAGGACCTGCACAGCCAGCAAAGGAAGTACAAATGCTTTTAAATGTTGGGTGCATGGATGAGAGTGTGTGTCTGTGAGGAGAGTGTGTGTGTGTGTGAAAGTGAGAGAGTGGTAGTAAAAGAATGGGTCAAAGTGAGTGAGAATGTGTGCTAGGAAGAGTGAGTACAGATGAGACTGAATGAGAGTTAGGGAGAGTGACAGTGAGTGTAACTGAGTGTTATTGTGTGTGAGACTGAGTGAATCATTCTCTTAGTGATTCGGAGTGAGACTGATTTAATCAGGCTGAGAGAGAATGAGTGAGACTGAGTTAAACTGGAAAATCAGAGCATATCTGAAAACCAGTGGTCCTGATATTACAAACATTTTCTGGTGGTTAATCTATTAATGCCAACCCAAGCAACTTTGTAATTGCTGATTTCCCAAACTACTTAACAGATTTTCACCAAAATTAAAAAAACAAGCTTTCTGAGTAAAGTTCTAATATTCTGCCAACATGTTATGTAATTCTGTTGCATCGTTTTTTCCTGTATCATACAGACAATAAAAGAGTCAAAGTGGATGAACATTTACTTTGGAAAGTTTCCTGCAGATTCATTCAACAATGCCACAGTTATTAGGAAAATGAAAAATGGCTTTCCTGTGAATGTTGTCCTATCTATAAGTTTAACATATGCATCTCTCACTGTGATTCGCCGTGTCAACATGTGGACTGAAATATTATCCTTATGCAAGTTTTCTGACCTCGCCTACTCATTGTATTCTAGAATCCTTAGGTTGTTACAAAGTATATTAGTCCCAAAGAAAACAATGCTAATAAATCATTGGGGTTGAAACTGTGGTGGACAGGCCACTGATTTTGTTCTAAGCAGTAAATTACATAGAATTGTAACCTTCTGATGTGATTGCGACTCATTGTTTTTCAACTGTACACATCTATTTACATCGCTCTCCCTTTCTGCACTTGTTTACTATATCATTGCGCCTTTTGCCACTGTCCAATTTTTTGGGAGTCAATATAAATACAATCAATTGATGATCTCATGGTGTTCTTGGCTCTGGTTCCCTTTGTGGATTACTGGGTGGTCCTATACTTTTATGCTTTGTAATTTTGTAGCATGATTTTTGTGCTTCATATTTTGATGTACAAACCTCAGCAAGGTATTTTAGTAATCATTGTTCCTTTTTCAAATGATTTCTGTGGAGAATTATTTTGTTCCTACAAGTGTAGGTGTGGGATCTGGGATACCCACCTACTCAATTTTTTAAAGAAATCTGAACCTTTAAAAAGTAATTTTTTAGAGCCAGGCTATGGATTTTTAACTCCCAGTTAAAGAGAATACCCCATCTTGAACAACACAGGTTTTCCAAGAATGTTAATAGTTTACAGTGCTTCTCTTCACATTCTGACTTAACCTGAATTATTCATACAGATGTTACCTACACTGTACCTCAACTCAATAATGTCCAGCCTTATTTCTCTGCCTTAAACTGCGTGCACTGTATTAAAACTGGTTTCTTAGTTGTCTCGCTAGCTTTCTGGTACCTTTAATAACTGATCAGTCTTCCCTCACCAGAACATTGATGCTATTAGGACATTTCTACTCCTACTGCGATGGGGGCACTGCGTTGTAAAGTTATTGAATAGCTGGAGTCAGTAAGACAGTAACTGGGAATCTAATAAGAAAGGCTAGGCTAACATATAAGTGGTTAAGGAATGGTCTACTATAATTAAATGATAGCTAACAGTGTGTGTCATGGGAAAGTGACAGGGAGCAGGACAGACAAAAAAAAAGACTGGTGCATGAAGAAACACAATTCTGTTGAGTTGGGTTGGGAGACTTGCAATGCTGAAAGGAAAGAGAGGGTTCATGAGCGTCTTCTTTATACATTCATTCGCTTGACTAATGACACTCTGTTAGAAATGGCTTGCACCTTTGTCCAAATAGGGACCCTTCCTTCTAGTCAGGGTAAGGGGAATGTACTCCTGAAATAACCCCTGCTCACCCCCTTCGTAGCTTGGCACGAGCAGTGAGTGTCAGAGGCAGTGTGTGAAGCATTTGCAATAACATACAGTAATACAGTGAAAACACTACAAAAGAACACCACACCAGTTTTTGAAAAATAAACAAACAAGATCAACATACAGTAATCCAACATTTGCAGTTTGCAAGAATGCCTTTAAAGTGCAATTCCTTAAAGCCTGTAGCTCCGTCCGAGATCACTGTGGTGCTGAAAACAACAGAATCCAACAGTTCCAGCTGACCACGTCTGTGCGGACTGGCATCAGTGTCAGCAGACTCATAAACAGTACCTTTGGTTCTGGCTGACTGAAGTTGCAGGGCAGGCAGCGGCTCAGTGGCAGTCATCCAGCAGGGTTGGTGAGACGAGGGCTGAAGTGTAAAGTGGGGCGGTGCTTGTTGTGGTGCTGACAGGTCACAGCGCAGTAGGCAATGCCAGTTGATGGGAGCTGGCTCCGGTCAGCCCAGACTGTGGTGTGAGACGGGGTGTTGCATCATGTGACTTAGAAGCTGTACCCCCAAACAACGGTGCAGTGACGGGTGTCGAGGTCAGCATGCAGTGATGTCGTAGGTGAGACCTGGGTAGCGGAGTGAAGCGGGGCAGTGCGGAGTGCCGTGCCCACAGATCACAGTGCAATCAGAGGCTCGTGGTGGTGGCAGTTGTCCTGAGACCAGGGTTCCGGAGCAAAGTGTGGTTCTGCCTTCTGCAGTGCCTTCAGGACACAGAGCCAGCAGCAGTGTCAGTGATGGTGTCGGGTGCTTTCCCTCTCTTTGGCAACTGAAACCCACGGTTCCAGAGGCGGTACCCAGAGGTAAGTGAACTCTTTGCAGTCCCTGAGACTTCGTTAACAGGAGGCAAGCTCTATTTCAAGCCCTTGGGGATACTCAGCGACAAGTGAAGAAAGTTCAGTCCAGTCCTTTCACTCCCCAAGGCAGAAGCAGCACCTGTGGCCAACCAAGCAAAGCAACAACACAGCAAAAGGGCATACTCCTCCTGGCAGTTCTTCCAGCTCTTCTTCTTGGCAGGTTCTTTGATCCAAGCAAGTTCTAATGTTCTGGGGTCTGGGCTCCAATATTTATGCTCAGTCTCTCTTTGTTCTTTTGGGCAGAGAATATTTGTGCTCAGCCCAAACCAATTCTGTCCACTCTGGTCCAGCTTCCTGGCAGGAGGTGGAGATAGCATTGTCCAAGTTAGACCAGTCCCGTTCAGGTGCAAGGAAATCTCCTCCCACCTACTCTAAATGCAGCCCAGGTCTATTCAGCCCAGCCCGACTCACCAAGGAAAGGCAGGACACACCTCAACCCCCCAGCAACTGTCTGAAAGAGAATGCACATCCCCAGTCCCTGTCACTCCAAAGCCAGACAGTCAATCCACAACCCAGCAGAGACGCACAGGATAGCTAAGCAAGACAATACCTACATTCTAAATGTGGTATTTTCAAATACAGAGATTCAGGCATACTAAACTCCTTTTCTCTATCTTGTCCTAACATAAGTAAACTCCTATTCTATCCTATGGGAGGATAGCCTTTCAATAGTGAAAAACAAAATACACTGTATTTCACTATCAGGACATGTCACCCATACTAGTACATGTCCAACCTTTTATACAATGTACCCTGTCCATAGGGGTACCTTGGACCTACCTTAGGGGTGACTTACGTGTAATAAAAGGGAAGGTTAGGGCTTGGCAAGTGGGTGCACTTGCAAAGCCGACAGGGCAGTGAAAACTGTGTGCAGAAACTGCAGTGGCAGGTCTGGGAACCCTTTGATAGGCTGCTCGCGTGGGTGTCACAATTAGTGCTACAGGCCCATTATCAGCATTTGATTTACCGGCCCTGGCACTCTCAGTGCACTTTGCTAGGGACTTACCAGTAAATCAAATATGTCAATCATTGAAACACCAATCCATAATACAATTTACAATAGGATCACTTGCACTTTAACACTGGACAGCAGTGAGAAAGTGCGCTGAGGCACTAAACCAGCAAAAGCAGAGTCAAAACCGGGAGGTCAGAAAGCAAAAAGACCGGGGAAACACCCCAGAAGATGCCAGGTCTAACACACACACTTTGAACATGTCATTCTGAACCAGAAACTCATATAATGTCAGACCTGCAGTAGCTCTTATTCTACACCAGACCTATGAAGAGGAGGCCCAAAATGGTCGCTGGGTTTCAAACCTTCGCCTTTCACAGCGTTCTGCAGGCCAGATCAGTCACACAATGGCATGAATATCAGAGTGCCTTATGACAGAGTAATTCATGTTAAATACTACATTGCTTTCTCCCATTTTCTTTATTCTTATTTCCAGCTGTCCTATATATTTAGCTCCTAGAAACATTAGTATTTTAATCCATATTAAAGAATGAGCTCCCTTTCCATACCTTTTCAGAATAATGTGCCTCACATTTATAAATTGATGTTTTTCTTGATTCCCACTGGCATTGTATGCTTTTCACTACATTTTGTAATTACGCACCAAACACAGTGAGACTCATGCTGTCGCGGCGCACATGTGCATTCATCACAGTTATCGTCTGCGGATACTAAATATAATGATTAAAGTTTTCAGCTTTCGCTGTGCCATTAAGCACAGATGAAGAGAAATGGCTGCCGCAGTCGCGCCACTAGGCCTTGGAGCGCGGAAGGCATCTGCTTCGCTCAGCGGAGACTTCCTATCTGAAATATACTCATTAAGTTGCAGGTAGCGGTAATGAAATTGACGCCAATTGGAAGCAGGGTGAGCGTAAGGACTCGGCGCCCAAGGAGCGATCAGGAGCAAGAATAGTGCGGTTGGTGGAGGGTTGATGAAGAATCTTCATGAGGTTGCAAAGAATGATTGTGGAACAGCTGCACTGGAAGGCGCCCAGCATTTTCTTCTTGGACCAAAGTCGCCAGATTGATGGATCCTCGCTCCCTTTTACTGCTTCAGACCCCGATTACAAGCGAAAGTGTTATTGGAAATGGCACAATAACGCTACTGAATTTCAAACAGTTGGGCTCTACGTCTCTTTTCAAAATCGTAATGAGTTTTGGAATGGACTCCATTTTCCCCCCTTTACAGTTTAAGTATAATAAGTCAAGGAGACCAAATCGGCCAAAAGCAGAACAGTTCTTTTATTGAAAATGAAAATATCTCTTTTTTGTGTCTATCCTGCCCCAGTGGTGGAATATATTGAGCATAAATTTGGCTGACAGTATGTATGTATGTATTGCATACTTCTATAGCGCAAAAAACTGTCACCCAGAGGGTATCCTGGCGCTTTCAGCACTATAGTGCTTTGTGAATAAGCTACAATGCAACCTTGTTCAATTTTATTAGAAAGGTTCAATAAAACCACGTGCAGAAAATGAATAGTGCCTTTATCTGCAGTGCAAATAGTACTTTTTTTGAGAGAGCTGTGATTTCTGTACATTTCAACACTGGTTGGATGCTGCACAGCAAAGGGGTTCCTAAAGGTGGTTCACAAGAGACGTACCCATGCCATATATTCAGGATCACCGCTGTCCATGCAAATGAATCTCATTTGAATTCACTGTAGGTACATTTATCGTTGAGGATATCCTGAAAACCTGAACTGGATCTTTCCCTCATGGAGCAACATTACACTCCAGGCCGGGAGCCTGTGTGGGCTGTAGAACATGCTTCTAATAGGCGAGTGAATTCAGCTGTAGGAGTGATGTTTGTGCTGTATCTCTGGTGCTGCTTTTTATGCCATCGTGCCACCATTTGATCATCTGATATTACATTTATTATTTATCGATGATGTTATTAGAATGGAAGCATATCTACAAAAGCAGAAAAAGGCTTCATAATGGAGTGAGCAGGAAAACAATTTAACAAACTGGAAATATAATGTTTTTCCTGTAATCCTGCATCAATTTTATTTATGTGTGCCTTTTATATACCATTGGAAGGTATAGACGTGAAAAGAAAAGTTAAAGATTTAGGAGGTGAGCCAGAAAATAATGGAGTTTGACAGACTTACATAAGGCAGGGAGGAGATTTCAGGAGCCAGAGGCAACACAAAGTAAGGCCTGTTTCAGAGTTGTTGTCATTTTAGAGCAGAGAATTCGAGGGTGAGGCAACATTTTTCTCCAGTCGTTGCAGAATCCACCCACTAGTAAGAAAGTTTGTTTTTGAGCTAAGGGAGTTGGTGATGCTCTTGGGAGATCGTATGCATCAATTTTTAGGCAATTATTCGCTTGCCTGGGGAATGCCAATAGACGGTGATCAGAAATTAGGTAATGTAGTCTTTTTACATTGGCTCATCTAATGAATGATAGAACCTCGGGCACCGTGCGGTGGTGAGTGTTGATTGAAGTGAGGTACGCCTGATGGAAGCAGTAAAGCCTCTGCCAGATATTTCAAACAAACATTTGCCGGGGGCCATCTTGACTTTTTCAGACTCTGAGATGGCACATGAACTAAAATAAATAGCTAACTGGGGACACAGTCAGGTTTCAAGGCTTTGTGAAGTTCTGAATGATTCTGAATTTTTTGAACTTTGAGAGGGAGAAAATCCTATCCTTTGGTGGCCAAAAACTAACACAGCCACTACAGTGAGTTAGGAGGAGTGTTCAACAATGAGAATCTAACTTATCTGTAGGTAAATATTAGGAATCTTTGCTCAACAGAAACTAATGCCCTAGTCCCAGAAGATCATCGTGGGCCAGGCTCTTGATCTTAAAATGGACACACTGCTCCACAAAAAAGCTAGTGGTCGGCGGGATAGGAAGAGAGGAGAGCTTTGCAACTGGATTTATACTGGTCAGTGGCGGTTCTCTCATGGGGGCGTTTGGGCGCCGCCCCCCCTGATTTCTCGCCGTGCGTGAAGGCAGAACAATGGTAGTTATCATATTATATAACTACCATTGTTTTTGCCTTCTGCCACGACGAGAAAGCAGACCTTCCGGGTTTAAAGTTTCTCGAGGGCAGGAGGGAGTGGCTTGGGGGAGTGGCTTGCCCATTGTTGTTAATACTGACTGTATGGGCGGCCTAAGGCCGCCCATACAGACAGTATTACCAACAGTGGGAAAGCCACTCCCCCAAGCCACTCCCCCATGCCCTCGAGAAACTCTCCCTGTTCTATTTGTATGCTGCAGCAGCAGCATCCAAAGAGAACATTACGTAGCCTGGGGCAGCCGGCCGCACCAATGAAAAACGTGGCAGTGGAGAGGGAGGCTGCCTGCTGCGCCGCCTTCCTGATGACGTGCTGGTGCTGCCTGCAGGACTTGAAATCGAGGAAGGCGGGAATCGGGACGAAGTCTCTGGAGTCTGCTGGACGCCTGGCGGTAAGTTAAATTTACTTAACTAACTTATTTACATCTTTACATCACGCTGTGTTTTTGTGTTCCGAATACCTTTTGTACTGGCTGGCAAACGGGCATTTATTATTTTCCTTCGACCTTCTTGCTGATTTATAGCAGCCCTGACAGAAAGCACTGATAAAGCAACATAACACACGCTGCGCTGGGCAACGCCACTGAAAGGCGATATCTGTTGGCTCTGCTTGACTGCTTCTGTGAAATCAAACATCAGATGTCTTTGCACAGAGCATTATCTGAACTTGTGTATTTTATAATGGTGCACTCATTTGTGATAATGAAGATCAGTGGGGCTTGGTAATATATTTGCCTAGCATCACACAGAGTTTGGTCAAGTGGAGAAGGCGGGCGGCTCGGCTGTTTCTCTGTTTATCAAATTTATTCACTGTTGAGAAAGTGCCAAAAGCCTAATTTGAGTTTTGACGCAACCAAGTTTCATTTTTGTTTCGACATGAGTAGCTCATCAAGTCCTAAATTTTCTTGTGTGCTTCAGTGGTTGAAGTCTGTTGAGGTGGGTGAGCCTGAACATTCACAGGGGAAGCCGAAACCAGGGGCTAGCTTTAGGTGTAAGAACCTGAACACGAGCCGACACCCCATTTAGCATATAAATTGTGCAAGAGACGTAATGTATGACAATGAGATAAACATTAATGTGTTTAACATGTGCTTAGCTGTGCAGCGTGATATTTAGTAGAAAGATGATTGCCAATGCCATATATATTTATTGAGAGGCAAAGCCTATATCAGAGAAAATTCCTGAGCACAGTAAACGAGGTTTCGAATGTTTTTTTTTTTTTTACAGGTTGCAAGTCCTAATTGCTAGCTTCTCGAGGGGATATAATTAATCACCTGCTAGATTTACAGTTTCGAGGTTGAGACCTCCGGATGCAGGCAATAAGAAAGGCTTGAGAGCAGCCTGTGCTGTGTGCCACACCATGTTTTTTCGCCAGTGCAATGCTCATTGGTTTGTTGTGTGGAGTGCTGTTTGTGCGTTGTGATGCACAATGTTGTCTCTTGCTATGAGCGATATAGTTTATGCTCAGTGTTGTGTGCGAATGTGCTGCACATTGATATGATTCAGAATGCTGTTTGTAAATGTAATGGACTGCACAGCCAGTGCTTTGTGATGCTCACAGATTTTTGTGGACTGTGACGTACATTGGTTTGTATGCTGTTTTTTATATAGGTCTGCCTATGCTGTGTGTTCCACCACAGTGTCTTTTCTCCTGTGCACAGGTGTATGTGGTGCACACTGATCTTTGTGTGTTGTGCCACAAAATGTTGCCTTTTTGTTATGAGCGAAGTTTTAATGTACGGTGCCATTTGTGCTGTGTGTTGCACAGTGCTGGTCGTGCTGTGAGTCCAAATGTTGTTAGTAATTGTGATGGATGACACTGTCAGTGCTTTGTGATGTGCACTGATGTTTGTGTGTTGTGATGCACTGTGGTATTGTTGCTGTTTTATATACAGGGCTGACTCTGTAGTGTGATGCAGTGTGCTTTTATTGTGTGATGTTCAGTGTGATGTGTAGTCTATAGTGAACAGTTTTTTTAAAATTATATGATACAAAGTACAATAAAATGTCTACAGGTGTGTTGTGACATGCATTGGTAGCTGTGGTATCTGCTGAATAGTGCTGTGAGTGATGTGTGATGGACCGTGTTGTGTGTGTACTCTTTGATACACAATGTTTGTAATGAGTGTGATATACAGTGCAGTTTATTGTTAGGGTGCTCAGAGTAGTTTGTACTCTGTGATTGGCAACGTTATATGTCAATGGTTCCCATTGTCAATGGTTGTAAGTTGCAAAAGATAAATAAGAACAAACTGCAGCATTTTCATTATTATATACAATGAAAACATAGGTGGTTCAGAGATGTGTTACAGTGGGAAACACTTAAAGGGCCTGTTTCCGTTGGTTTGATGTGCTTGGCTTGGGGGTCATTTTGCAAGCAGACCAGTTTGAGGATTGGGCAATTTTTTTATTTGATTCTAATGTTTTCTTCACACTTGTGCTTCTAAATGCTATATTTCGATCCCCCCTTTTTCAACAATTTTACAGTTGTGGCTCGCTGGCTGCGCTCCCTCGCTTATTGCATTAGGGTACAACATTTTTCGCCCCACCACTTTCAAAATCCACCAGCCGCCACTGATACTGGTGGAGGGTGCTCTCTGCTGAGTAACGGAGGAGCAAACTCATTTTGGAAGGTTTGAATTTAATGGTGAAAATATTGCATCCAGTTTTCAAGGCATCCACAGAGGTCTGTAGGTCCTCAAAGTAAAAAGTGGCAGATACCTTGCAGCAAAGCTAAGTATTGTCCACATTTTGATGATAGCAATGGAGGTGCTTTATATTACCAAACAAAGTGTTTCCAGTTAAATTTGGAAAGTCAAGTAAGAAATGATAGACTACATACAAAGTACATGCCTCCTTTTTATGCAATCCTCGCACATGCTTGGTGATAGCTGTCACCGGTTCTCACTTTAAGCTTTGCAATTCTTTATCTGCAGCTTCTCCAGCTCAGTGCCAGAACGAAAACATATGGTGCATCCCTGGGGCATCCAATGGCTTTTCTTCACTCCCCAGATGTAGCATCCAAGTTTGGTTATCCCTTTCTCTTTTCTCTAACCCTAAAAGCATCATCCAGATGTTTAGACATATTTTTATACAAAAAGCTGAACTAAAGCTCTACATGATGAGAAAAAAACATATGTCCACGTAAAAGGGGGCCCAAGAGGGACTGCCAAACTGTATTTTTCCTATTTTGTATTTTTTTTACATTTCAAATGTTAGTGTCAGAAGAAATTGAGGAATGGTTGAATTCTGTAAAGTGCTGTAGGTATGATATATTGTATCAGTGCCCGTGCCACACAAGCTTTGCGCTAAGAATTACGGGTATGAACAGTTACAATGCAAGAACTCTGAATTTTACCACAACCATTCCTTGGGACAGAGGGCTGAAAAGGCATTTAAATGAGAATTGTTTAGAGTTTGAAGCTCTTTTTCCAATTTTGATGATGTACGCAGTGTGTCACGCCAAAGGTAGCCAAGAGAGTTAATTCAGTACAATCACCATTGTAAGAAATTGGGTTATTTGCTGGGAATTATGTAAATCCTTCACAAGTAATAGGCCTACAATTGTCTGTTTACTGGTAACCAAGAACTCCATTGTAGTACTTGAATCTATCAGGTTAGTGCAGCAGAGCAGTCCAAACCTTACTCAGAGCAGTGCTTAATTTGTAAAACATATAAGTGCCAGCGCTGTCATCAGGTGGCCTCTGCAGTTTGCACCACCCATTACCCTGGCCAGCGCTGCCATTGGCCGTACAAACACACCTACGAACATCACACTCCTTCAAGTGTGACACTTTAGACTATTCCAGGCTCTCCAAACTATAAGAATGACTTGGGTGGCCAGTATTAGTTATTTTAAAGTATATTGAATTAATAAACAATTGTTGTGCTCATCTCTAAAAACACAAATGGTGCCACCATGTGGCAGAGCATCATAAGACCCGGTGTTGGCAATTCAGTGCTGGTGCTGAGCACCGGAAACCACTGGCTCAAATTAAGCACTGACTCAAAGAGAGTTGTAATGGGATGGCAATGGCAAGCAACAACACTCAATAAATCATTGGAGAGTCAGTGCCTTTTCTATTAGAAAGGAAATAAAGGCCAGACAGGCTGTACTGGGCATTAGACTTTTCCCCAGGAGGCTGGAGGGATGGGAGGCTGGTTTTATTACTGGGGCTAGTTGTACAGCAGTGCTGCAATGTTGACCCCCAGTAACAAAATCAGCAGGACTGTCCTGCATTATGACTCACTTCCCACTCTCACTGCAGAGTTCCTCATATACCCAGCAGTTTTCAGGCAACAATAAAAGGGTCAAGATTGATATGTCTGGTGGTTTATCTTCTTGCTGGAGAGAGATCGGAGTTTGGTCTGTTGGAAGTTTTGACTGATCTAATGTAGTGCAGAGGGTTAATACGCCTGCTGCAAAGAACATGTACCATGCAGATCATGGAACAGTAGTTAATGTGGATAGCTCAGTGGGTTACTGCTTTTGTCACAGAGATCCTTTAGTTAGTTGCAATTTATAACTTACAAACAAAAGAAATCTAGCAGAGTGAGCTATGAACTGCCATCAAAGAGCTTCATGCAAACTGGAACAGGTTCAAAGGTTATGTTTTTCCACAGTCTTTCATTATCCTAATGTGCTAAATTGGGTTTGTTTGGGCAGAAATACATTCTGATTAGTAAATCCAATCCCTGTGTTACATTGTGTATCCTAAGTTTGTATTCTCCAGACCAAGCACACTTAAAAAATGCCTACTAGTATGGATGACATACAAATCCTACACCATATATTTCCTTTTGATTTACGTAATATTTTCTAAACACTGATTTACACATGTATGATTCATTGTCTCTGTATGTATGTATGTGTGTGTGTGTGATGTAAAGTGCTCTGACTCCTTACACTGGTATGAAAGGTGGTATGAAATACATGTGAGATGGGCTATGGAGGTATGAGGGGCACTGTTGGAAGGCTATAGTGAGGGAATCATTTAAGGGCCCCAAGTAGATTGCCATATCCTGGTGCACTGTAAGTGCATCGTTTACTGTGTCTAAAAGTTAAACAATTGAATATATAATAAAAATGTGTTGTAGAATAGAAGAATACACCATTTTTGTAAAATAATTTCCAAAGATTTATAGGGAAGAGAAGCCCCCCAAACCCCATTTGTAGTGGTCAGGCTTGGTTGCTGCGCATTCTCGCTACACACTGTGTGGGGGCAGGTCTGAAAAAAATTGCTCGAGCTGCTTTGGATTCCCAGTCCAGCGCTGAAGGAAAGGTGCTTGTATTACACACACACACTCTTAAATACTATGCATTAAATTAGAGCTAAATACATCAGGTAGAGGGAAATATCTTAGGTGACACCTTCATATCCCATTATACCCCTAGCGGGTCTTGAACCCTATAGTCACCATACCCAAACCTTTACCAGATGCAACATCACAATATAAAGGGGTGTCATTTTAAATAAAGCAGACCTACTGGCTTTGTGAGGGGATCACATTAATAACAATAACCACAGGTTATACTTTGTCAATGTAACACATTATAAAAGGTATCTGTATGTATAAGGCAGCCTACGGCTGTGTCAAAGTATCAACACATTAATAAAATAGTAGCATAATTTGATTTACCATGATATCACCATTAAAACTGGTAGGGATAATAATCATATTCAATTGCAATCATTATAAGTATAAGCATTGCTGAGTACATCAACAGGTCTGTCAAAGTATTTTAACTGAAAACAACCATAAACCTATATGTTAGTGACTATCTACTAGCCATATACTGCAGCCAAATGACAAACCACAAGGATTCCCCAAACTTCCAAGCCTGAGAATAGTAGCTCCTACTCAGAAAGCTTTAATAAATAGGCAAACCTCTCCTGTACTCTGGGCCCTAGGAGACTACTTGGGGTTATTTTTTTTACAAGCACTAAGGTGGGGATGCTGCACTCCTGCAGAGCATGCACTGTTGTTTGCAAACCACTTTGTTAGCTTACAGTGGCCTAGGTGCCCATCCATTGCTTACCATTTGTTGGCTTCATTGCTGCACTCATTCGCTTGCTTCTCTTTGGTCACTACAGGCAGGCTTTATGTCCTCTTCTTCTGTTTGACCATCCCCTAGAGTATGGCCAAAGTATTTATATCCTTCCACTGCACCCATTTTAACCGTTGCTTTTTAGGTCGATCCTAGGCAGCGGGCATGCACTGTCTCTCGACATACTGTATCTACTCTGTGTACTTTCACCACGCCCATCACTTTTCATTGGTTCCTTGATCTACCTTTCAAAATTCCTTTGGATTCTTTGGTAAATACTTAACATCTGTCCCCCATTTTGGTGGTTTTCTCCCCCCCTGCCCCTGTTACATGGATCAGTTCACTAAGGGCCCTTCAGTTGGTTTCAGTGTACTACTTTTTCTTTTGCCTGAGCTCACGGTGCTGTAAATGTGGCCCGTGTTTCTTTTTAAACCTCCCACCTACCACTTCTCTGTGTTGCTACCTGCCTTCACTTCTCTTCTGCTCATGTTGTGACTTAAGGTGGTTTTCATTTACTTTAAATGTTTTGCTTGTTACTTTTTCTTAATCTTCAATGGGCGCTTCCTTGGGTACGTGTGCGGCAGTGCCTTTAATCAGCTTCTCTCCCCGTGTCTGCTCATCATGTTCACGGTGGGTGCCGGGTTGCCAGAAAGCAGCTTTGGAGTGAGTCCTCGAAGTGGCCACTCCCTCCTCTGGAGGCTGCCTTGCAGTAGCGTCTTTCACAGCTGCCCCACGTGGATGTGCTCCCATAAGGTTCTGTGGCAAATAGCTTTCTGGTGATTTCCACACTGTTGAAGAAGTTTGAAGGCAGCACCAGCGAGGTTAGGCGGCTGATAATTAGAGAAGCCCAGGTTCCTCCTTGCTCTTACTCTTGCTCAATTCTATGTTTATAGAAAAGACTAGAGTGCTATCTTGCGAGTCACAGAATATGCAATACCGGCCTCCATGCTGTCTTAAAAAACTACTTTAGTATACTTAACTTTAATATGCAGAAAACTAATTTTACGGATTAAAACATGCTTTTTACAGCCACAGTGTACAAGTCATGCACTTTTTTTTTTAGTTTTTGTTGTTTACATTTTCTTTTGTGTTTATTCATATTTATGTTTTACTTTTGTTATCAGTATTCATTCTCATGTATTTTCTTTGCTTTGGGAAATAGCATCTGGTATTCTTCCAATTTTGTTGAGGGAAATGTACACAGCTGTTTAGTAAATCTATCTATCATGTAGCATATAATAATGATACTTAGAAAGGGGTATACATTATGGTAACTTCTCCACACCCTCTGCTCTCGATAGATGCTTTAAAAGGAATTCTCTCCTTATAGTAAAAGTCACTGAATGAGAGAACAAATGGGGCTGTGAGTCTGACCCTCACTCTTCCTCCTCCCATGTCTGTCTCTGTGCTCGTCCCTCTGACTCTGTATCTGTTCATCTCTCTGCACGTTTGTCTGTCTGTCATTATATGTCTATGCCCCTCTGCCACCTTTTTGCATGTTCCTCTCTCTGGGTCTGTTCTTCTGTTTTATTCAAGTCCTGTCCCTCTGACTATCTATGCCCCTGTCTTTCTCCCGGCCCCTTCCTGCCTGTGCCTTTATCTCCATGGCACTTCTGCCTGTCTGTCCCACTTTGGTTTGTAGCCTATTTCTCTCTTGCACGCAGTGGTTCGGTTGACCTCTTTCCTGCTACCTCTTTCTGACCCTCTACCTTCTTCTCTTTGTTCCTTTATCTGACTTGCTGTTGGTCTCTTTCCTTCTGTCTTGATTCTACAGACCAGTGGCGTCACTAGGGTTGGTGTCACCCGGTGCGGGTAACTCATGGTGTCACCCCCTCACGACTTACCGCATGGACCTCCTCCGCTACGAGTCTGCCAGTGGACACAGATGGCAAATAACGGGACCATACAGAATCCTTAGTAACGTTTGTAAATTTTGTTCCAATATTTACAAAGGCTATAGAAGAAAAATTTAATTCAACAAGGTCGTAGGTAAAAGATTGTAAGAAGATAAGAACTAAGAATTACATAGAAAATATGCTACTGTCTTTTGTATCTTTATTTTAACATTAAACTTAAAATCCACCATACTGATGTTCAATTTAGTTTACAAACCAGAGCAGCCGTTGAAATATTTAAAAAAAGTACTAAATGGCACAGAATCATGTACTAAATGGCACAGAATCATGTAAAGTATAACTTTTACAAACATATGTTTTTTTATAAAATAATTAGACTGTAGTCCACTCCCTCCAGACACACAAGCCCCATTAGGTGCATAAGCTTCTACTACACACAACATTCACCCCATGGAAAGCTCTGCACAGAGATGTCACTCTCTCCAGAGAACCAAGTCCCATTATGTTGTCAAACTCGTACTATGTACAGCTTTGCCCTGAGCAGAGCTCTCCACGGAGAGACCACTAAGTACCCAAGTCCCATTAGATGGTTAAGCCCCCTACTGCACATAGCATTCACCCTGTGGACAGCTCTTCAAGAAGAGCACACACCCTCCAGAAAACAAAACCCCATTATTTTGCCTTAGCCTCTACTACATGCAGTGGTCACCATGTGCACAATGTATCATGGGGAGACTTCTACCGAAAGACTCTCAAACCCTTGTTAGGCGGTAAAGGCTCTACTATCATGTACAACCTTTGTGCTGTGGACAACTTTTCATGGTGAACTCACAACCTCCACACATGTAATCCCCCTTAGAAACCCAAGCATTGTACAAACGTTTAAACTTATTAACAGTACAGAAGCTATTGCAAATTTTTGTGTCAGAAGCAAATAGCAAACTGTCACACTCAATGGACGATGTCAACAGTGAGGTCATCAGTGATGTCATAAGAATGCAATTGAACATGAGATGAGTTATGAAATTATGTGAGGTCTGACTCATGAGCAGTGCATGGTGAGGTTCTAGCTACAGTTAGCTAAGGATTTTTAAACAAATACCCTTTAACATTTGGGACCTGTGGTTTTGCTTTTTCATATTATTTCCAATGGGAATTAAAATGGAAAATCGTTGTTTTTAGACTCCCCTTTTTTTTGTACCACGTTTAACAGATCAGTGGGAAACTTTCTAAGAAAGAGCCAAAGCAAGAGAGCTTGTTGTTTTGGAACATTTCGTGCAGTCACACATAAATAATGTAGCAAACAGGACCAGCTCTGAAATAAATCATGATTAGATATCGCTTCTTGACACGTGTCTTTAAAGCTGACTGCTGAAGCTCTCCTAATTTAAAGCACTGACTGTCTGTGAAGACTAAGAGTGCACAAAAAAGATAATTCACCCGTTGAATTGTCAATTGCTGATTTTGTGTGTCGGAGTTGGAAATAAGGCAGCCGACCTCTGTTCTCAAATGGCCGCCAGCTCCCAGTGCTGTGCTTTTAATCACCGTGTGGGAATCTCAGAAGCGATGCTTCCGAGGCCTGACTCACACTCGCAGAATAGAAATGATTAAGCGCTTTACATGAACACTAGGTGACATTGTATACTCTTTTCGTTAGGCATTTCGTGAGTGATTTTCCCAGGATCACAAGATGTTGAGCCAACGCCGAGACTCGAGCTGTTTCCCCAGTTCCAAGGACAACCACGGTCCACCAAGCAGTGTTTTAAAGGGGCAGGTCCTCCTGCCCGGTACTAGTACCTCCTGCGCATCTTTCATGTGAAAGAAACAGTGAGCACATACACTTCTCCGCCCTGCTGCACTGCATTTGCATTTAATGGGGAGTGCCGGCACTTCTCAGGAACAAACAGGTGCTCTAAAGAGTGAGTACCTGCTATATTTGTTTTCCCACTTAAGTTAAAGCACTGCTCCTAACCAACACTGCGGTTGGCAGGGGACCTCCGGGCAGCCTATCTCTTTTCAAGTAGCAGCAGCACGTCGGAAGTCTGACAACTTAAGAACCGCCAAGGACAGCCACAATGTAAACCAAGTGATGCAGACATTGCTTTATAGAGCCAGGCATTCATGCTGTTGTTGTTTAATTGCCAAACTTGTACCATCAATCAGATTGCTACAGCTTCATTCATAGTTCAAACATGTGACTCACACACATGTTCGTTGAACACCTCGTGAGCCCATGACTCGTTCTGAGCGTTATCTTCCGTTCGAAGATTAAAGCATCGTTATATCATAATCTAAGTCGCACATATATCTTTTATCTACAAGCCGGGCGTCTTCTAATTGCTAACCTGTGGTGCGTCATTTTTGAACAGCGGCAAAAGGACAAGCGTGACGCGCTCTTGCCGACGCTCTTGCCTGTCCCTGGTCTGTCTTCTTGGGCCGGGCCGGCCCGGCCTTGACTGTCTGGGAGTATGCGAACCATGCGATTATTGTGATTTGAATCTAGTGACTGTGTGCCTGCCTGCGGCCTGCCCTGCACTGCCACATTTCTAATTTTAACTTCATTGAGTTCATTCTAAAAATGATATTTCTTTCTCTCACCGTCCGTGACCGACTGCCTCCGATCTCAAGTCAGTCCCAGGCCACTGACCCAAATTTGAAGGGGAGACGACGGCGCTCCTCCGCTCGCAATATCAAAGATGGCTCAGGCTGCTAGCACGCATTATTTCTTTATTACTAGCAGCAGCGCGCAGCACTGCATGCACTCCCCTGCGCTGCCATCTCGTCTCCTCCCTGGCACGTGACTACGGAGGAGCACAGCGCGCGGGGGCTGTCCCAGGGCCGTCATTGGTAGTGCTAAAGATTGACGGCCCTGGGACCCAAACTTACGCCGCGCATCCGCATCATCATCACCGACAGTCCGACGACACCACCGGTGCGTGCGTGACCAGTCACGTGCTGCACTGCACACTCACTGCAGAGTATAATATGTTTATTTGTATTGTCATTTTTAAGCAGGTGCGCAACTCGGTGCGCTAAAACAAAGTTGCGGCGCGGGCGGCGGCTTCAAGGCTTTGCACACAGTGACAGATGCACTATATAAAGCACTGGCAGGCAGCCGCAGCACAGAGAGGTACAGTGAGGCTGAGGCTGGCTAACTAACCAGATTGGTGTCACCCCATGATGGGGGTGACACCCGGTGCGGTCCGCACCCCCCGCACCCCCCTAGTGACGCCACTGCTACAGACTCCTTCCTTAGCACTGCCTCTAACACACAGTGTGTCTCCCGTCTTGAACTCCGTTGCACCTTTTTGTCTCGCTTTATGCCCCCAGTATGTCTATCTTTCGGTCTCTCTCTGTTCCCCTGACCTCTCTATGTGTCCCTCTGTCTGCACGCCCTCTATGTACCCACAGATGTTACACCTCTTCCCCCCTTGCACCAGCCCATACTGAATACCAATCTCAGAATTATAAACTATAATTTCAGTAAACAAGAATTCTAACTGTGTTTGTAGAATTGCAGATCAGGGCCAATTGCACTCACTTTAAGAGCCAGGATTCAGCAGTTAAGACACATTGATACCCATTTCTTAACTCATTTGCACAAAGTTAAACCAGAAAAGCTGTACACATTGTGGCTTCCTCCCTTAAATTGTTTCATCAAGCAAATTATTTATTTCACTATAAAATGTTTTCTTCATTATCACATATGAAATCACTTACAGATATGGGAGTAAAGACTACCAGTTGCACAAAAATAACATTTTAATCACCCCTCAGTGCAGTGCTATAATGTACTTATCAGTGTCAAAGCTTCCACGGTAAAGAACAGTAGATATTGTAGCACCCAAGATAATCAGCTGCATGGCTAAATACTTATAAGGTCCCAAAGACGAGACCCATTGGCTATTCCAATGCGTGGTTCTTACTGGTGTAGTTGTCCATGAGAGTGTATTTGCATGTTGTTTCCCTTGTGTGCCCCACTGCATGTCATCCTAAGTCACCAGTATGCTTCTCTCCCCCTTTATTGATTGCCCCCTGCAGCCAACTCACTGTCTGTGTTGTTGCTTGCCCCCTCCGCGTTGTTTTTGCCTCCACCCATCCTAATTCCCCTAGCCATGTTATTGCTTTGTACTTACCACTCTCTTACTACTGTCAGTGCTGTTGCTTGCCCGTCCCGCCTTCTGTGTTGATTCTCGTCTCCTTCCGCCCTTCGTGTAGCCTTCTTCCTGCCCTGCCCTCCCTCTTCTGTCCGAGTTGCTCCCTCTCACCTGCCACAACAAAACAAAAGTACCATGACTCAGACACCACTGACTGTGTCATACCACTTTTGTCCTAACCCTCACTCAATGTGCCTTCCCCCTTCCTGCCATGTTACCTCCTGCCCTTTGGCCCCAACAGGATAAGGTTGGTGGAGGAGTGATTCACTCAGTGTGGGGGTCAAGTTTGAGAACACCCACGCAGCACACAAAGTCTGGTAGCAATCACCTGTAAATTGAGAACTTTAGGAAGAGCTACTCGGCACCAAGCATAAAACCCAGCACACAATGAAGGTCACTCACCAAGGGATGTAAGAACAAAGCAGTTGTGTGAAAAACAGTAAAAATGTGGAGCCCTCAGGTCAAAGGAGGTAGGCAGTTTAATTCTTTAGTGGCACATTTATTGTTATCATCGCAGGGCAATCTGTGTGATGTGTTTTTTACCAGGGGTATTACACAACAAGAAAAAAGTCTCCCTCTTGACCTATATTTCTTCTGACTGATTTAGCACAAATTCAAAAGGTGGGCTAACTATCAATTAACAACAAAATACTGTGACTTTTAACCAAAATATATAGTTTTATTTTTATTTCATTTCTTTTATCAAAATTGTCTTCATCATATTTTTCTTTTTAAAATACTGTACATAAGCAACTCAGCACATTATTATTATCCAAGAGATTATATAACCACATATCAATGGAGAGTCACAAAGGAACAATAAATAATGAGTAACCCCAGATAGAGAGACAAACAACAACCTAGCAACCTCTCATTCATACAAATCTCCTACACACCCTACACATCATTTCATACATCTGGGAAGTCAAAGACAAAGATGGTATAATAGTCTTGATGACCAAATACAAAAGCTGCATATAGCAGGATCTGAAAAGCATTGGTCGACGCGTTTCGGTGGCTTGTAATGGAATAAAGCACCACCTTCCTCAGGACCTGCCAGATATCAGATCATGAAAAGCTGCTCAACCCAGGGGAGGAAGGTCTACTGGTTTTTCTCCACTGTCACTGAGGGGCCGATTAGGATTGCAGTTTTTCCGCATCCTCCGGGCCGGCGGAAGTGTCCGCCGGCCCGGAGGATGCGGAAAAACTGCTGCGGAGCCTTCAAAGACCCCCTGCCAGATTAGGATGGCTGGGGGGACAGGAAGACCGTCCGCCGCTTTTCCACCGCAGTCGCCTTACGACCGCGGCGGAAAAGCTCTAATATGGAGGCGGTGTCTAACAGACACTGCCAGCCATATTAGGATGGGGCAGAACAAATGCCTTTCCGCGGCGGCTTCTCCGCCGTGGAAAGGCATACCGTGTTTTCTTTGGGGCCCGTTGCGGGCCCCTAGGGTGACGGGGGGGTGTGGGGTGCACATGGGGGGTACCTATGGTACCCCCCTGCATTTTCATGCACAAAGCAAAGCGACAGGCACCACGCGGTGCCTGCCGCTTTGTGCATGCAAATGCGAAGCATGCATATTTAACCTTGCGGCGGGTGCTGCTTCAAGCAGCACCCGCCGCAATGTTAAATATTGAGGATGTGACCGCCAAGGTGGCGGTCACATCCTAATTGCACTGAAGGGAACGCCTCAGGCCCTGCGGACGTTCCCTCCACCTCGGGGGTCGCGGACGGACGCAGGTCCGTCTGCAATCCTAATCGGCCTCTTAATTATTAGAGTTCGCTGTGTCAATTGTTTTTCTATTTCAAAGTTTCTGCTTTCTCGACCAAATTCAGGGCACTCTGTGACAACTTCTAATGATAAGTGCTCCACTATTAAGACCTACTGTCCTTTTTTTTAAAAAGCGAAGTTGGATTAGACGGTTATTCCTCCTATTTGTGCACATGATGCATCAGTTTTGGCAGCATGGATACTCCGCAGCTTTTGTAACGACGTTCGATGTTGCCCATGTTCCTCATAAAAAAGATTGTCATGTACCAATTTCCGGCAGTGACTGATTCTCTGTGAGCCTCGAAATGTTTTATTATCAGCGCTTCATATTAATCTTTTCCTTTATCCACATCGTGCCTCTCTAGGAGCCAAACGCCCTGAAATCGACAGGGGTATTAGACTTCAACAGATTGTTTCTTGTTTAATGATTTTTGTGAACATAGGTATGCCTCCTCTATCCTCCAGTCTCTAAGCTGAAAACAGCTTATTTTTTACACAACGTCAATAGGTCTCACCTACATGAGGTATTGGCTTTGGCAATGTTTTAGACATATTATGTGTCAGCTCGGCTGTTGTTAGGAACGGTTGAAATTTGTATGACGTGGCTAGCACTTGTTGCTTCGTGCAGTGAGATGCCACCCCCTATTTGGTAAATTATTCAGTTGCTACTCCCTGATGCTTGGTTATAGCAGTTAACACTGTACTTTAGGAAATCAAATATCAAATGATGGATTTGTGTCAGTGCGAGTCCAGTCAAAAACTGTCCCAGGAGAATTTGTTTATGGCTACAGAACATGTTGTCAATATGAATGCTTCCAGGTGCACTTATGCATCCTCAAAGTTACAAGAACTACAACTCTGGGTGGAAAACGTACCCTTATTTATTTAGATGAATGGTAAAAGCAGACCAAACTATACACATATAATATTAAATACTTGTGGAAAAATAACAAACACTCATTTAATAAATGTGCATTTTTACTGTCACATTATGAATCCAACAGCAACATTTTTGCTTTATGCAAGAAGTTTAGATAAGGGTACTTGAATACAGAAGATTACTAAACTCTACGCTAATTAGAAAAAGCCCTTCCTTTGCCAGTTTAGATTCCCTAGCCAGTTTAGATTAAGTGAATCAATCAGTTTTAATCATTTTAGGTTTTAAAATAACCTCTCATTTAATTACAGCTAATTAAAAATGATTCAAGAGATTGATGTTGGACCTGGTAAATGGTATATGTTTGCTAAGCAGACCATAGTGCACACTGGATTTCACTTTGACGTGCCCGTTTGGGGGCTTTCTCAAAGCCAAACCTGCGTATAAACACATTAACAATATTTGTACCTGTGTGACTGAATGCTACCTGCTATTCGTGAGAGTAATAAACTACATGTTCTTGCTGTCCACTACCAAAGGTAGTCCAAAGGTAGTGGACAAGATAGATAAAAATCCGATCACTTTACCCAGTCCTGTATCCCTAACAATCACCGACAACAGGCGTTCTAGAATGTTGCTTTGTTTGATGTCTGCTTGGGTTTTTTATTTATACTGTGATATAAAACATAAGGTGGTTCCCTTCTTGCCAATTGTTGTTTTCTCTACAATTAAAAGCTCTTGAGCCATACTGCAGCATTACCATTTAATTGACATGTTCATTGACGTCATGTACAATGAAAAAAGTAGCTTGAGTTGTAAATGGTGGTTTGTTGTCCACTAAAAACGCACTGATATGTTTTTAGTAGTATCCCCACTTCATCCAGGCAAAAAGGTGTGGTCAGTCTGTAGCTATTCCTCTTTAACTGGTTAGGTGAACATATGAGTTGATGGTTATCTTGAGCACAAGGTGCTGTGTATTATAGCCTTATAGCCCGCCGTAGCGGGCTATACCGGCTATTAAAGGACCGCTGAATTGTTAAAGGCCTGTGCCGAAGGCGAGGGACTTTAACGAAACAGCTGGACTTTAATAGCCGTATAGCCCTGCTACGAAGGGCTATAAGGCTATTAGAACATTCTGCCACTAGAGGGCAGAATGTTCTAACAAATTAAACAAAGGGTTATCGAAGCTCGAGGGGATATAAATTCCCTCGAACTTCGAGAAGCCTTTGTAGAACATTGGAATGTTGCTCTGCGGGCCTTTACCGGCCCATAGAAGCAGGGAGCACTCCATTGTCTGCAATGGAGCTCCCAACATTCCAATGTTCTAATAGACATTATCTGATGTGGGGTCTGATTGAAACAATGTCACAGGAAACTGGATGTAATGGGGGATGGGATGGTAACTAGTGATGGGGACAGAAACAGAGGACACACATTGAAGTTTTTTGCTGTATTGCACATCGTTACAATTTTAGATAAAGGGAAATACATTGATTTAGTAATAATCTCCCAGTTGTTGATCTTCTGCGAAAACTACGATTACATTTCAGGGGCTGTATTTTGAACAGCTATGTTGGCTCGCCATAGACGTCAGCGCTCGTTTTCTCGGATTTTGCTTTACAAAATGTATGCATTTAGCTTATACTATGAGCAGTGATTGTCTCTGTTTCAAAGCCTTGCTTTTTGCATCTCATGTATTTAAATTCCAAGTTAAAGGCATGCACTTTAGAAAATACAAATGCCAAAATCAATAACTCAGCTCACCTCTTCACAACATGGCCCCAGTTCTCCATGTCCAATGTCAGGAAACTGTGGCCCAGATTTACTAACACGTTGTACTGAATTTGCATCACCAAAGTGAAGCAAACCAGCACAAAATATTTTATTGGATTTTATTTTCCTGCACAAAACATAGGGGTCGATTACGATGGCGGTGAATCTGCATCCTCCGGGCCGGTGGAAGCCACCGCCGGCCCGGAGGATGCGGATTCACCGCCATGGCATAGAAAACAGCCACCGCCAGATTATGATGGCGGTGGGATCAGCGGCGGACAGCAGGTCCGTCCGCCGCTGATCATTGGGGTGTGGACCGCAATATGGTGGCGGTGTCGGCAAGACACCCCCGTAGCCACATTAGGATGGGTGCGGAAACATGTTTTTCCGTGGCTGCTTTTCCGCAGTGGAAAAGCATGTGGACCTTTGCTTCTGGGGGCCCCTTGTGGGCCCCCAGGGTGATAGGGGGTGGGGGGTGCACATGGGGGGTACCTATGGTACCCCCCTGCTTTGGCATGTACAAGGTGGTAGGCCCCACGCAGTGCCCGCCACGTTGTGCATGTCAAAGGAAAACATGCATTTTTCACTTTGTGGCGGGTGCTGCTTAAAGCAGCACCCACCATAATGTTACATATAGAGGATGTGACCGCCAGGGTGGGGGTCACATCCTAATTCCAATGGAGGAACTGCCGCTGCCCCTGCGGACGGTCCCTCCACCTCAGGGGTGGCGGATGGACTTTGTCCGTCCGCCATCCAAATCGACCCCTTATTTTGCACTGGAAAGTAGCTGTAAAGGAAAGTAGCCCTGTGCACTACATTGTGCTACTTTTTTATCAAAGGAGCATACCCTGGGTGCTTCTCTGGAGCTCCAATGCACCCACCCATAGGTTTTGTCATAAAGCGCTATCTACTAACATCGGTAGACAGGGATTTGCTCCCTCCTTTTGACACCATGACACACTGCAACTTTGGTGGCTGTGCTGCTTTGCGTCACTTCTTTGTAAATTTGCCTTTTAGTGCTGTACCACACAGTCTCAATTGGCACCCATGCATGTGGTGGTGTCCGGGGATCTACACCCCTTCTACAATAAATGTGTGTTCCCAATAGCTTCCTTGTTAACTCACTGAGATATCCAGGTCCTGCAAAGTTATTATCGCAGAAACACAAAGTGGCCCTCCTCATACTAGAAAGAAAGCTACAGCCAGGACTGGACAGGAATTAAACACTTTACTAATTAAATATACATAAATAAATATTTCAACACAAAATAAATATTACAGCCACAAGTACAGTAAAAATATAACACGTAATCAGTAATAACCTACAAATACGAGGCACAGTGAAAACACTTTAAACAAATATGAAATGATACACCACAGAGCGAGCTCGGCTTCTTCAGATACAGACTGGTGTGCTACGTAGGTTAATGCAGCTGGCTCTGGAAAGATTCTGACAGCCTCAGTAACTTCAACAAAAAAATTATACTTTCATATTTTCAACAAAGTAAATGTGCTCATTCCGATTGTAATGGATTCTTATAATCTTCAAACCCCCCTCCCCCATTCTGCTTTCTCTCCTCTCTGCCCCCAACATACTGTCAAAGATGTGCGAGCTGTTCACCCTCCCCACTCACACACTGCTTCTATGTGACATGGTGAAGACCAGGGCGCGCGAGCTTGACACGCGCCATGCTTTTTTTCCCTTTAAATTGCAGGCGTTTGCTGGCGCTGATAATGATTCTTTCGCAGATCAGAGACAAACGTGACTGGATGCCCTTGAGCAGCGAGAGAAGAGGCTGCTCGCGCGAAAGATGCCCCGGATGATAAAGGGAGGATGGTATTGTGTTGGAAGTGGCCCCCGTTCAGTCTGATGAGTTCCCAGACAATGGCGCCCAGTAGGCTGACACAATACTATGAGGACAACAATGGCATTCAAGATGAGCTTGACCCCGCGAGGGCTGGCTCACTTGACGTGTGTGCCGCTTGCTGCTCGCGATAAGCCGAGGGCTTGAGAGACGCCTCATTGCTGTGAGTAACCAGGGCCTGTTGACTAAACAAACAACTAAAAACAACTTGTGGAGCAAAGGTGATTTGTTAAGGACTTCACCTTTATGTTGTGGCCCAATGGCGGAAGGGAGGCTCTAGGAGCCATACTTAAGAGATTGCCACGCGCTGCGTGACAGGGAAAGGGCAGGATGCAAGGAATCTAAAAGAATACAAAGGTGCCTGCGCTGTAAGGTGGGTTGTTTTGAAGGGGCACCTCCTTGCACCAAAAACAATCCCCTAAGGCATTTACCTCTCTGTGTGTGCTGCAAAATGCAGCACAGATAGAAAAATGGAAAAAAAACAGAAGAGAAATAAAGATAGTTCTCCTCGTTATGCCTCACCTGGGGAGGTGTAGGTTTTTGGTGCATTCCCAGCTCTACCACCTCAGGTAAATCTGATAATGTGTCAAAATCATGGATGTTGAGTGAAACTCCCTCCCCATCCACCTCCGCCTGACCAAAGACCGCCTCGCCTTCAGGAAGCAACTCCAGACCTGGCTGTTCGAGCAGTAGCGGACCCCCCTCCCCCAAGCGCCTTGAGACCCTCCGGGTGAGTAGCGCACTATACAAATGCTTTGATTGATTGATTGATTGTTGCGTGGGAACACCCATGCAACACCCATGAAATGCCTCCCTGATGCAGAGTAAGGCAATGCAGCAGTTTGCTGTAGTCAAAATTTATGAAGCCACTTGTTCAGGGCCACGCAAGGCTTCATGAATCTAATTTTTTTGTTGAGTTGCTCTTGCACCACATTGCAGGGTGCAAGATCGACACAACAGGGCTCATAATTAAGCCCCTATATCCTTTCGATTGGTCATTACTTCGCCCACTGCACTGGTGCTTCTCCTTCCATTTCTCTCTTTTCCCTAAATTGCAGCAACCTCTGGAGGCTTCTTGTAACAATCATTAGCAAAGCAAAAACGTCTGCCATGCATTTTGAGTCCTCAATAAAGTGTAAAAAAGCCTGCTGCAATGAAGAAACAGAACACACAAATCATTGCTTTCTCTGTAAAACGCATTCACGCAATAAAGAATTTAATGTGTGACTATGTGGTGTTCTTTTGAGATGTAAAATAGTCCATGATGCATTGCACTGCAACCATTCCATAGGAGGAGGCATGATATGCCAAACAGCCAATAACATTCAGGAAGAGGGCAATTCATTTGTTGTAGCCAAAGTCCACATTATGCAAATAATAATAAAGCTCTAGTAACAATAGGTCTATCAAGCTCCTGGAGTTAAGCCAGATGTAAACATTATGCTGGAAGTCCAGCGCTTTTCCTGGAAGGTGGATTCGAGGATAGGTTGCTTCAGTCGAGTTCAAGTTCAAGTTCAAGTTCAGATATTTATATAGCGCACTACTCACCCAGAGGGTCTCAAGGGGCTTGGGAGAGGGGGTGCTATTACTTATCGAATATCCAAGTTTTTAGTTGCTTTCTGAAGGAGAGGTGGTTCTGATTAAGGCGAAGGTTGGTGAGGAGAGAGTTCCAGGTCTTGGCCGCTAAGTAGGAGAAGGATCTGCCCCCCATGGTGGATCTTTGGATGCGTGGAATTGCTGCGAGGACTTGATTGGACGATCGTAGTTGGCGGGTGGGGGTGTAGAAGGACAGTCGCATGTTGAGGCATTCGGGTCCTAGGTCGTATAGGGCTTTGTGTGCATTGGTGAGGAGATGAAACGTTATTCTCTTGTTGACGGGGAGCCAGTGGAGGTCTTTCAGGTGAGCGGAAATGTGAGCTTGACGAGGGATGTCCAGTATTAGTCTGGCTGAGGCGTTTTGGATGCGTTGGAGTTTTTTCTGCTTAACCCACTACCCGCCCATCAATGTACGTAGAGTTGGGCATTTGAAAGAGGAACAAGGATCGGTTACCTTATTTTGGAGAGTAGATGATAGAGAAGATCCTTGTGCCCAGAGACCTGAGCAGCCAGGTTTGTTTTTTACTACTTTTGGGTTTTTTTCTCAATAGGCCGGCCTGCCGAATGTGATCACTGATGCTCAAAAAGACCAAGACTCATCACCCTACAAGCGGGCTAATCATTCTGCCAGTGCTGTTCCTCACAGGGCTAGAATAGAGCTAGCGAGTTCGTTTTCACACTCAGCTTATTGGTATTACAGGTTCAGACCTCACACAGTTATCCATTGGTTTACAGATATTGCCCTGATTCTATTCTCCACATTTTTCCAATTTGTAGAGCACACACTGCCATGCCAGTATACATATTGCTCAGTGGTACATAATACACCACTACCATGCCCATATTCACCTTGCCTCCCATCGTGTAAAGTGTAATCGCCATTCTAGTATCCACATTGCCCCTGTATCTAAAGCCCCATTGCCCTGTGCTGGAATCTGCTGGTGCCCCACTGCATACGATAGACCTTTGGCATTCTAGTACATGTAATTACTGGCAGCTTGTAAGACCCCTTTTTCAGACCAGTAGGCACAATTAGGTAAAGTGTACAAAACACAGAGCCACCCAATTATCCCTCGAGGACTGGGTATGATAATGACCAATCTACACAAATGTCCCCTTAAGGAATTATTTTTCAATTCTTTACTATTTGTAAACAGTCACATAAAGTGAACATATGTTAAACAACACATGGGATATATCTCAAATCTTATTTATTCAGATCAAGATTTAGTTATGGCAACAACAATACTACTGACATTTCAATTCTTATTGTGAGCAGTATATAACATCATTTGCTTTCCTTGCATGGACAGATAATATACCATACATCATATAATTTCAATTAGGCATATAACTGTTTTCAAAATGACACAGAGGTTCACTTGTAAGCAAATCGATGTTAAGAGCGTCGACGTTTCGGTCCACTAATGGTGAAAACATTCCCCAGGACCATCCTCAGGACGAAAAACTGTTGCACATTCCTAATGCTTCCAGCGGGAAGTATATGTTTAGTCAAATGGACCTCAATGTCCAAAGAATTCGGAGTTGGAGTTCACAGTAGTTGAACGTGCTCAAAAACGGATAATTCACTTCGGGGCTCTGTGTCTTTACTGTACACTAGAATAAGGAAGCAACGCTGCCGTCAAAGTCCGACCGGTAGAAGACGACATGACTAAACCGGTATGACTAAACATATACTTCCGGCCTAAAAGACATTGAGAAAGCCAATAGATTTTGCATAGGTAAGACTTATTGGTTTTGCCAATTCTAATTTTACATCGTTATATCCTTATGTACCAGTTACCTCCATGGTGAGTATGGTTTTGGGGGAATTTGGATGGGTTTATAGGGTTTACCCCCTTGTTTAAAAGAAAAAAAAGCCTCCCAATGCAAAATATATTCTCATTTTGTAGGTTTCAACTGGATGTACTCCATCTAAACATCAAGGCAAGAAGCACATGTAGAATGACCCTTGAACTTACTATACGCCAGTTACTTGTCCCAGAACTCAGATTGTCTTCCTCCAGACTTTCCAAGCTGCATCCTGCCAATCACCTAAACAATTTCTGATTAAATAATGCTTTTAGCTTAGTAATACTATTGCTTTATTTTTTTATCAATTTTCAATGTAACTCACTGAGGACTAATACTACACAACTGAGGCCCTTGTTAGCTGCCGGATAAACTCTGATATGTGAAGTAAGTCTTGTTACCTGCAAATTTCATAAATATGAGTATTGCGATTAAAATCACATTTCCGTGGTAGGTCAAACCTATCAATAATAATCGAAGGAAAAATGCCAAATATGTACCTGGGCTCGTGGATTTTGGTGTAGTAAGCATCAAAATGTGCATGCTAATCCCCATTATAGTGAAAACCTGTAATAGGGGCTGTTTATCACACCCAATAAATAACGAATACCACCGTGTAATTTATAATGCCCGATAAATGTGGCAATAAACAAGGGTACACTCGTAATGACAGCCTTAGAGTACAAAGCAGGGATTCCACTCTGTGTAACACAGTATTTTATGAAGTGTCGGCAATCCTTCATACAGATGCTTGTCATATTCAGCATCTGTGTTTGCATTCTCTTTAGGAGCCACAGTTGTATGCTTTTAAAGCTTAAGCACTTGCGACAGCTCCCTAGAGAGCAGCAAAAACCAGTTTAATCATTTTAAATGGAGATGTTTTTGAGTCATGTCAGAAGTCATCTTCTTTTGCTACTTATAGGACTGTTTATTTAGCATTCTGGGCAAGGTCACATAACATGTCTGGACATTTTTGTACTGGTCTGGGCAGGTCTTGATCAGGGTCAGATTGCAAACCAAAATGAGTCCTGAAACAAATTTTCAAACCACCAATGCACTACAAGACTTTGTGTAGAATGGGCCGTAGCACTGTACATGGCTGTGTTGATAGCCCATCCTGCATTGAAACTAACCCCTTAGCCACCACTCTACTGGGCTAGTATCAGGTTGGCAGAATGACCAGTCCAGTCCAGTTTCTGGCATTTAGGCCAACTGATTGGTACAGATGTTATTTTGCAAATTTCCTGGAAACATGATAACATAACCTGGCAGCGGAGCATTTTCAGTTGTGAGGGCCCAGGCTCAGACTGTGACAAGCACCAAAATAAAAGTGGCTCAATTAGCGAATCAGATAGCTAAAAAAAAAATGTCGCCCATTATTAGACCTAGCATTCTTGGTGTTGTTCTCCCCTGACTTTTGGCCTTCAATCCTTTTTGCTGACTTCTTTCTTGCTGACTTTAGGACTCTGCACACTTTATCACTGATAACTAGAGCTAAAGTACTTGTGCTCTATCCTTAAACTTAAAACAAGGTAGATTCGGCATACACCCAATTGGCACATTATATTTAATTATAAGTCCCTAGAAAGTGGTACCAAGGGTATGTACATTAAATGTTACTAGTGGGCCTGCAGTACTGAATGTGCCACCCACTTAAGTGGTCCTTTACACATGTCTCAGAGCTGCCATTGCAGCCTATGTTTGCAGTTTTAAGCTGCCATTTTGACCTTCCAAAATAAACTTTTTGCCCAACCCAAACTTTCCATTTTAACATGTATGCCACCCCTAAAATAGGTTCTTAATAGCCCAGAGTGCAGGGTGCAGTGTATTTAAAAAGTAGGACATATACTTTTATTGTTTACATGCCCCGGTATTGAAAAACTCCTAAAGTAGTTTTTCACTATTGAAAGGCTTACCTCTCCTGTAGGAGAACATTGGAGTTACCTTATTAAATTTAATAAGATGTAACTTCCAATTGGCCGCAGGTAGACAAGACATGTCTGGTGTCTAAGGAAATGTAATTAAAACCCCTCTAAAGGTAAAGTAGAATTTGTATTCATAATTCTAAAAATGCCACTTTTAGAAAGTTGGCCATTTCTTGTCCTAAACATTTGGTGCCTGCAGCCTGGCTCTGGGTCACATGACTAGGCGTAGGTGGCAGTTGGTCTTTGTGTATTGCTCCCAGACAAAGGGAAGATAGGTGTTGGCAGGATTGGCTAGTCTGAATTAACCAGGGGAGGAGCTACCACCTACCACACTTACAAATCACAAAGGCTCTGTATGAGCACTCTCAGAAAGGGTTTGACACTGGTCTATTTTGCCCCTGACAAGCTAGGGCCAGGACATGGAGGAAGGGTATGGCTAACACCTAATCTGTGTAAAAACCTCTAGAAGAGTCATCCACTTCAAGGTGGGAACCAGGAATAAATGTTGGACCTCAGAAACCAACTATTCAGTACACTTCTGGACCTATGGGCTCTGCCAGGAAGAAGGACTGCTGTGCTGCTTGAAGGACTGTCACTCTGCTGAACTGCTACTCTGAAGGAATGCTGCCCTACTGTGCTGACCTGTCTCCCTCTTGCCTGGATGAGAAGAACTAGACCTCCATCTGTTAAATCCAGGACCCCAGAATGACACCAAGGGCTTGCTGGCTGACCTCCTGCCTAGGACCTGAGGGACAGAAGGCTCCAACAACCTTGAACCCAGCATGTGGACCTTGTCATCTGTGAGTCCTGCCTTGCCTAGTGGTGCCACCCCAGTCCTGGATCCTTGGAAGTGGACCTGAACATGCTTTTTCAGCACATCTGTGGTTCCAGAGGGACTGACGCATCTCCTCTGCTGCAGGGCACAACCCCGGGCAGAAATTATGCATCACCTCTGCTGCATTGATTTTCCTGACACACACAAAAACTTTGCATTGCAAGCCCTGCAGCTTCCTCAGAACCCGCTGGTGCACGATGCATCTCGATGCAAGACCTCGCATCGGAAGTCCCTTATCGACGGTATCCTCGACGATGACACAGGACCTCACATCACACCTTTGTTGCTCCTAGGAGTCGCTGCTACACGATGCGTCCTTGACATGGGACCCTGCAAAGCTGGGCAACCAGGATATAAGGTACTGTTGTTCAGCAGGCCTAATAGGGTCCCTGTAGCCAGCCCGCACTCCATTGCGGTCGGCCTGAACTTATGACTTTACCGCGGTCTAGCGCGACCAGATAACTATAGTATGTACTTTGTGGTTTTTAGTGCTATTGTCACTTAAAACTTTAAAATTGCATTTTTCTTGTTCTACTGATTGGATTTTTGTCATTTTTAACTCGTTTTACATATTTAAATATACCCTATTTTGCTAAATTTGTTTGAGATTTTTCTTGAGTTGTGTTTAAACTTTATTACTGTTTGAAGTGCTGCATACATACTTTATACATTACCTCTAAGTTAAGCCTGACTGCCCCGTGTCAAGCTACCAGAGGATTGAGCACAGGTAATTTTGGGGTTTACTTGTGACTTCACCCTGACACGGATTGTGGTTGCTGCTTGAGTAGGGTTCCACCCCCCTAAACCAATAACCCAATTTCTTACACCGCTATTTGCAAATTAGGGCAGATCGAACTTGTAAAGACGCGCTGTGAACGTGTTTTACAAGATCTGGAAAGCTGCATGGGTTTGAGCTTGCTAAAGGCAATGCTTGTTTTTATATCAGGTAAATCTACCGTAAACACCTGCCCACCTGACCATAAAACATGCACACAAAAGCAGCCAAAGAAGGGACCACCACACACTGATCTGTCAGTAGCCCTTTGGGCACTGCCCGAGTACCCCATTGGCCATTCCGACCCAAAAAGGGGCCCTACTTTCTCAGAAAGCAGCTGATATTTCTTGCTGTCTCTTTCCTGTTTGCTAGTGTTTGTAATTGAGTTAGCATAAGGTCAGCTGGAAAACCCTGGGTGTAAATGGCTTCCTCGCGCATCAATGTGAGACGCACAAACAAAAGCCTCTCTGAGTAAGCGCAGCATTTCCATCCTTCTCTTCTTAAACAAAATGGTCTTTCTTTTCCCGGGTGTTTTCAATTTGCTGCTCGCAGCTCATCCCAGCGCTTCGCCTGTGCAATAAGCCTCCGTAAATGAAGTTCCCTCTGATGGCTTTGAAGGCAGGGAGGCCGAAGGGAGATCTCAGCGCCCCATTCACAGATACCGCTGCCCTTATCAGGAGCCGGCAGAGCGCCCGCCCCCCCTCCAGCGATCGAAGAAATATGCTGTACCCATCCATCACCAGATTAGGCGGGAAAGTTCATCTTCGTCCGGAGGGGTACTTTACTTTGAGAAATGTTACAGTTTCATGTTGGCTTTTTACGCGTATTTTAAAAGAATCTGCGAACATGTAGAAATTAAACAGGTGTGCTGTGCTCAGATTATCTGGCATTGCATTAAGACCCTCATGACTTGGGTCCAAATTCCTGCAATGGGCTGCATGAGGTAATAACCAGCCCAGTATTATAGTACATATTGGAATTGTTAATACTAGGATTCAAAACTTCCAAGGGATTATACATGAATCCCCCATAGTGCCACACGGGGGTGTCAGTACTAGTGGGGCAATTTCCGCATGTGAACCCTTAATTCTTGCCTGTTTAGTTATAATTTTCATTGACGTTTTGAGAAAGCATTAGCCATAATGTCTTTCAGGTAATAGGGAAAGACATTGTGACTGGCAGTCACAGCAGTGTAAAGAATCGCTGTCACCGGGGTGTCAGCCTCTTTGTCACCTGTGCAAAGTAAAGAGAGTTAATTTTATTTACCTAGCCAAGTGACAAATAACAGGATGTTCTTTCCTTGTGTGTTGTTTACATGCTAACCCAGTTTGCTCATGTTGCTGTTTTATGTCAATGGCTGTTGTCCATCTGAAATTGCTGCTTCCTTGAGCCTGAGTTTTCATGGCATGAATATTCTGCAGTGAAACATAGAATTATCTGTAGATTTTTGAGCCTTGACAAGTTTCTGGAAATCTAACAGACAAAATCACCCTATTATCCATGTTCAGAAAGATCTATTTGCTCCTGGAAACCAGCCACAGAGTTTAGCTCACCAGGTGCTAGCAATGAAGCAGATATTCTAGTACAAACTACGCAAAGCACAATGGCCAACAAAGCTCACAGACAGATTGCTAAGAGTGCCCAACTAGGTAGCTAAACTAATATTTAAATCTTTGGAAATTGGATCAAATAGCCTTGGCTCCCAGTGAGGTCATGGCCAAACTTGCAAATTCTTTGTTCCATTCTCAAGACCATCTGGAGCAAAGGTCCGGGCTACTCGTAAAATCCTGCTGCCCGCTGCTTCACAGCCAGAAACCCCTGACTAATAAACTTGCAGCTGATTCATCAACTAGCTTTAAAGGGATCATGAAGAGCAGAGAAAAAAAACCCTTCAACTTTAGCCATCACTAAGAACCGCTAACAATAGATATACCAGAATGTTCCTCTTTTTGATGAAATCTGGGTTTTGAGGCATATTGTGGCGTCATTCACTGTTTGGCTCCTTTAAAGGGGCTGAAACCTGGAAGCAAGTCAATCCACAACGAGGACCCTAGAATCTACAATACCTTAATACCCAGAACTATTATTCTGATGAAAGTCTGCAATTACCACAGTAGGGAATCCTGGAATTCCAAACTGGAGTTCGACTCTTCAGATCTGGTTGGACCTGGATTTAGTGGATTTCCCTATTCATTACTCTGGTTTTAAAGCGCCACAAGGAGTTTTATATTAAACTCAAACATAAATAAATAACTTAATATGTCGCTCATACAAAACATCAGCATGATCTCCACTGCCTTCTTATTGCATACATTTCTGGTAGGGAACAATTTTCTCTTTTATTGGTAATCTGAATAGAAGTCCAAATTTGAAGGGAAACAGCCTTTACAACGAGGTTTTTACTTCGTTAAGCCTTTACAATGCATTTTTTAGTGCGAATATGCATTTAAAACGCATGCCAATACAACGCATTTAAGGTAAAAAATGTGTTTTAAAGGCATGCAAAGTAATTGCATGCGATGTACCGTCGAACAACCAAATTTGAAGACTGGGCAACAGCTATTTCACGGCTAACCTAGTTGGAAACTAATATCATTCAAGTTCAAAAATCAATAAGCGTTTCATAAATAAATGTGGAAGTCGACTTTGGACCTTTATGAAATAATTGTCTATTTTAATTACAACTTTCTGTATGCTGACTGGGCCTTGCTGTATAATACTATTATCATTGGAGTCCTCTCACACGTCTATAATCTGTTAAGAGGCCGCTAAGACTACCATATGCCACAGATATTTGTAGCCCTGTGGCTGATTGGGGTCCTGTGAATGTTGCAAAACCGTAGCAGGCAAAGTCGGCCCGTATATATGTACTTGCAAATAACACACATCCATACTATAGATTTGTTTAAAAAAAATAGTAATGCTCTGTCCTGTGTATGTGGACAGTTCCGATTAAGACTGATCATTGTCTAATGCAGCACATTTTTTCTGGTCATAGTCTGCCACGCCCAGCAGGGGTGGTTTTCGTGAGCCTGATTGGCTGATGGGTTCCTCAATCAATCTGGACATAGCACAGAGTTGATGAAATAGGTCAGTTACAATTTCAGGCTATTGGTTGGCCAGGGTTGTGATGTATCAGGAAGACCCAGGGAAAATTATTTCAGTTATCACAACAGAACTTCAGGTCCCTTCATCCAAGTAATCTGGTTTTCTTATATCATAAATTCTGCATCTTAGAATGACATCTCTCACTGTTATCGGTAATTCTGGGCTATAGAGCCCTTAGGAGCTGCCGCCTCAAAAATACAGAATAATTGTTAATGTTTCCGCATCGAATCCCGCCTGTTGATCCAACATTTAGGCACATTTTCCTCAATACATTTCACCAAGTTTTTCCTTGCCAAATGTATGAGGAGAATGGAATGGGGAGCACGGTGTTCCTGAACAGCCCGAAATCCCAATCCAGCTGTAAACTGATGTGCACTGCCAAATTGGGATTAGCGAAAATCGCGTATTAGAGGCCTACCAGTGAGCCTCTGTGCCTATTTTACACCCATTTTCTGAATGATATTTGTTAAAATGCATGTTTTATAAACTTTGTTAAACAATCTTTGGATTAAAAAAGAGGAAAAATAAGATGGTTTCTTGAAGAAAGGGCATCCTACAGGCAATGATCTATCATTTTCAACCAGATTGACTTATCCTTTTTTGCTCTCCCAGAGTAACCCAGTACCCTAGCTTGGTCAGCACAGATAAATGGTGTTTTCTCTTATTTTCATCTGTGGTTCTGGGCTCCCATGAATGATCCCCCCCCTTGTCCTCCTTCCTACCTCCTTGGACCAGTGTAATGCAATGGATTGGCGGCCTGCTGTTATGGAATACTAATGGAATGGAGTCACGCGCACTCTACTTCATCACCGCTGCCGTCCATCACTCCTCAATGCAGATGTTCCATCATGTCACTGTGGCCAGCACAGGCCGATTCATAGCGTGCTGCGAAAGTAGTAAGATGAATTTCCTCCTCTTTAATACTCGCGCCCTCTCCTGCTCATGGGCTTGGAATGCAGCCATTAACCTTTGTGACCTTCAACTCACCTTCCTCCTTAGGATATTTAGTTTGGGTTGATTGATGGTCCCAGATAATGGTTTTCCATTTGAACAATATCAAGCTGTAGACAATCAGGATATGATTTATGAAACATATGCATGTGTTCAAATTTACAAACCGCATCTGCGCATGCGAAAAATGTGTTTCCTGTGTGCTATTGTCTGGGTCAGAAATCTGCTTTTTTGGTAAAAGATTAACCCTAAGTGGCATGTCAGAGTGTCACCGGCATACATTCCAGTTCATAACTATTTCACAGAGGGATGCGCTGAAATCTACAGATGCTGCACACTGTGTTGCCCTGACGCCATCCTGGCCTAGTTCTGAAATACCGCGGGAGAAAGTACTAGTTGCATTTTACACCCTATTTTGCATAGTCAACAAAATGTGACTACAGAACTGTGAATGCATCCCAATGAGGGCAGTGGCGTAACGACATTCGAGCCCCCCTATAAAGTACATGCAGGGGCCCCCGGTCTGGAGCTCTCAGGCCAGGGGCCTGCCAGTGACAGAGTGGGCCCCTGGATATCGGTTGCCACCCCGTACCACGGGGGCTGTGGGGGATTTTATTACGCCACTGAGTGAGGGATGCAAATATAATTCAGTTCATTGAAATCTACGGGCCCTCCACATGAATGTGCACCTATGGGTTATTAGGGTGCAGGGGTAGGAGCCTGTTGGCATCTGCAGTGCTGGTCATCATACCAAAGTGGCTCTTGTGGGAGTGGATTTAGATGTGTTGTCAGGACAGGAATGCCCCAAGGCACTCACCCAAAATAGGGAGCGTTACCAGTCGTTGAGGGCATGCAGGGCCAGGCACTTAGCAAGATGCCGACCATCAAACTATGTTTCAGCAGTGAGCATATCCCGGCATCATATCTGTGCTCATGCACCTGACAGGAGGCGTGTGAGTTCTTGTGATGTTGGTTGGTGAAGGGGGGCAAGGCCAAAGGGCAGTGGCCACTAAATGTGCATTGCGGTAGAGAATATTTGTTCCTGCCCTACTCACCGCAAACACCGCCGCTTCCCATTGTTGCTGAACAAAAGACCAGCAAACCAGAAACCACAGCTGGCAGGGTTGCTGATTTACCCAATGGCTTTTGTCATTGGTGAAGTTAACAGTAAAATTGTGCCTTACTTACGTGTGGTCAGGTGTATATTTAGGGGCACACTTTGGTTTGCAGGTAGCTTTTTGTTTCTGGTCCTCTTCTTTTGTTTGCAGGAGGTGTTGTGGTATAATTGTGCCTTTTGTTATATTGAGGCAGGTTGAGACCGTGGTTGGTGGGTACACTTCCGTTCCCCTTGGCGTCTTTCACAAAGTTTAGACACAGCCCACCAGAGTCATGGGGACCTCAAAGGGGGCCCCTGAAGCATTTGTTAAAGAGTCTGCAATTTTACGGGGGGCTTAAGGCAGTCCCTCTCTGCTTCCATTTACCCACCTTTCGCCCATGCACAATGCCACTTTGGGGCATGGACCCTTTGGTGGTTTGAGGATGCGGTCTGCATCAGGGGACCAAGACATGGACCGGTTGCTCAGATTGCCTCTCTGGCAGGTGTTGGGGTTTCCACAGGTAGGGTTGCTCAATGATGAATGTATGAGATCTCAGACAGTACGGATTTTTCTTAAGAGCTGTTAAAGCTCCAGGAAAAGGTAATTTAGATGGCCCTACAATGGGTAAGGTGCTTGGGGGGCTGGGTTAGAGGGCGAAACTTGAGTTCACAGAATGTTTTGATGTACTGAGAGGTATTGGGATGTTGGTGACTTGAAGTCTAGCAGACTATCGATACGTGGAATTTGACTTTGAACCATTTAAATAGGAATTGATGAGTTGTGTTTGGTGCAAATCCTTTTATGAACTCCTGCTTACTGAATAAATACGGCTGAGACTGTGATATCTCTGTCCAGATATATACATTTCTGGTCAGGCTGTCATTGCATGGGGTTTGCCTTGGGAGGGTGGATTCCCTCATGGTTTAAGTTGAGGGAACGGATGTGTCCTTCTCTGTATAGCCATGGACATTTGCAAATACCTTCTGCGCTCTGTCTTTGTAGTTGTTACTCACATTTTTGTATGGTCTTGCTGTAGCACTCTCTTGGAACACCCCTTCCTCACTGCAGTGAAACAGTGCGGTTTGCACCTATGCACTGTATATTTGCTTGCCCATCAAGCCTCTTCCTCCAACTCTCCACAACCCCACTTTAATGCGGGGCCACTGCTCTCCTTGGCACACTCTTCCCTGCTAATGTTCATTAAGCCTGATTCACAAAGTGTGTCCGCACTCGTGGTGAAGGACCCACAGTCGTGGGGGGAGTTTCTGCACTTGGGGCGGAATCTCCGCAAAGAGGATTCTCATTGCGAAGATTCTGCCACATTTACAGAGGCCATTTGTGAATCGGGTCCACAGCTTTTTTTCACATAGTTTACATGGACTTTCTTTTCCACCCACAAACGTTGCTTTACTTAATGCCCATCCATGGCTGTCCTTAAGATCCCCATTTCTGAAATATTGTTCATCAAAAGCTGTGTAGAAAGTGGTAGAAACTTGCATAGACACTGCTATGTTATTGACAAACTTTGTTTTATGAGGGTTAGTTTACTGCGGCATAAGTTACAGTGTTGTAACGTGTATGCTAAAGTTTTTTGATGCAGGGTATCGAGATTCTGTATGCCTAACCCCTTTGTAATAGTTAAACACATCATTATATAATCATGAATAAAACTCTTTGTTTTCATAGGGCTTTATTGAGGAAATGTTCTTAAATCCCTTGAGATTTACAACTATGTACTCAATTCCCAGAATTGGCAGGTATTTGTGAACGAAGCTTAGCCTATTTATAACTTCCTTGGCATAAACATATTTACCGTAATGCTCACAGAGTACATTTTATGCTGTGTAGAACATCTACATTTCCAGTTTTAGGATATTTGTGAAATTTGTAGTAGACCAATTAACAGCTGAAAGGTAATCAGTTAATTCTGGTAAAGTGTCAGGTGCCGGGTTGACCCCATGTGCAGGTTTTTAAACAGCATTTGATCAATTTGAGGTAGAAACATGCTTAGGTTAAAATCTGCTAATTTTGTGGCAGATGGTGAATTATGTGGCAAGTGCAGCAAATTGATAATTGCGGGGAAAGGGAGGTATTGCATTGAATTCCTCACTGCTTGTCAGGGCTGATGGCCATGCTGAGTGGGTTTTGTACACACAAGTGCTAAGTGTAGGGCCTGTGCTCCAACCCCCCGCTGTGCATGGCTACAACTCATACACAGAGATTACTTTCTTTGTCAATGGGATAATGCTTAGCATTTCAAACCCCACAATTCACTGAAATGTTTTGTTAAAAAAGTATTATGGTTAACCATTCAAAAAGCAAAAATACAATATGGGAATTCCCCTGAAAAAACATCAGTTCAAGTGATGTTTTGGTTTATAATTAAAACATACAAAAACTGATATTTTCTAGCCATGTATACATATATATGTTAAATGTGTAATGAAAACCTAGCCAACAGTGAGATGTGCATTGTACAGGGTCAAAGGTAAAGAAACAGTCAACAAGCAATTGATAAATAATGCACTTATGGATAACTTAAATTCTATGAGTCCACCTGTCCATTTTTAGGTCTTGCCTGCACAGTGCACATGTGCTGCATAGGAAAGAGACCTCTTATAATCAATTCGGTTTTCAGGGCAAAAACGTGCACGCGTTGCATTGCCTTAAATGGCAACTCGTGCACGTTTGGTGATTCCCTTGCGGGAGCGAGCAGCGCCACATGTTGGAAATTATCGCGCACGCTCCCGCAAGGTAAATGCTGCATGTCCACACTATTGCAGCCAGCTTGTCCTCTGTGAGCATAGAACATAGCCATCTACTTTCGTGTCTGAAAATGTTAGGTCATTCGCCAAAGATTCAAGTAACAGGTTTTGATTTTGTTCTGATGGTGTCTTTCTTTTGTTTCCACAACTCTGTGGCAAAAGCTCTAATCGGTGGGGGGGGAGCAGAGTCGCGCGAGAGCCCGGTGTCTTCTTCCGGTCTCTTGGTCAGGTGGCGGTCTCTCAAGTCACTAAGATCAGATATATTCCCTTGCACCTTCTTCTGACTTCAGAGCTCTCCCTGCAGCCTCCTCTGCCGTCATGCTGTCAAGACTCAGCCTTACCACCGCTGCCCTGTGCATAGGCCTCCGCACCACCGCTCAGGTACCAGTTAAAAAGGAGACTAGAGGAGTATTTCGATATTGTTGTCGGGCAGCTATTCTGGAGGGGAATGTTTAAAGCCGGTGCCTTGTCAGGGAGAGCCTTTGAGGGAAGCTTAAGAGCGTTGAGAGGACCGAGCCATCCGTAAAGGGAACTGGTAGGTGGTGGTTGAAAAATGTGGGGTTAGGTTAATGTGTGTGAGCGTCGTAGTACTTTTTAGTGAAATGTGGATGACTGGATTGCAGCATTTGTGTACATTTAGAACATGATGCATGCCTCCGGCTTTTTTCAGGACATATGCCAAATAGGTGCTTGTAGGTGTGTGTGGAGCACTACTATGATGAGTTACCCCTTTAGATCTCCACCCGGTTGCTAGACTAAAAAAGTACACTGTAAACTCCCATGGGCAATGCTGTGACTAGCTGCAGTACACCTGCTACTGTTACTGGTTCTTGACATTTATATTTTTTTGTACTGTATGGATACTCAAGTTGAATCTTGTACCATCACCAGATCTAAATATAAGTGTCTTGCAAAACTTTCTTTAAGATGATTCTGCAGTGAGTTCATATCATGCTTTAGCAGACTACTTAATGGGACTGGTGAGCATTACTGGTGGGTTGGTGGGGGGGTTATTTGGAGCTCCAGGAATGGGATGAGGGTGTCGCATAGCCTCCATAAAATGTGGGCTTATTTACCCAGGTTGCTTCATTGCTCTTATTTTTTGTGGTGTTGATCTTCGTTCAATCATTTTTGGTAAGAGCTCAACAAGGAAGTTTCAAGAATTAATTGGGTGTTAGCATGATGACTGCCAGCAATCGTCTTTTTTTCCAGCAGTTACACCGGACATTGCCTTATTGTGCGGACACCCTTTAGTTTACTTGGCGTTTGTCCAAAATGTTGCTCAATATCTTTTTTTTTTTTAACCAAGTTTCATTGACTGTACAAGCATAATCTCGTCATGTACAATACAGGAATCAACGCAGTCCATTCGATCAGTATACTACTTGCCTCTATAGACACGAGCTGGCATTTTGTCTGGGTTTTCATAGGGATCTAAAAAAAAACTCTTGTTTTCGCATAACATGTTTGTTAAAGTTAAGAGGTTTAACCAATATATTTGACTTATGCAACGTATTCATGTTTTAGGCTTGTATTACAACATGGGCAATGCATGTTGCACCAAGTGATGTGTATTTTGCGCATCCGTGTTGTCTCCCTCCACTCTCCCCAAGTTGCCAAAATATTTTGGGGAAAATCTCTATCTGCTACTTGGCAGCAGTGCATATTACTTCATTCTAGGATTGTTGAAGGTTGTGCTATGCCGTCATTGACACCACCGAACTCTGGTTGCCATACATTGTGTCTGGTTAGCACCTGCACCCTCAATACCCATAAGAAATATTGTTCCTGTCTCTAGATTTGATTGTGTTCCTGGCCCCCTCCCTATTTATCTTTTTAATGTTTGACCAGAATTTATTTGATTGGGGAGTGAGTGAAAGTGCCCTGCATCCCACAGTTCAGTATAGGCAGTTGTTCCTTAATCAGGATTTCAACAGAATACGAGCGCAGGAACTGTTCTCATGAATATCCGTGTCCTATTGGATCCTGGGAACAAAATTGCGTCTTTAAATATTCTTGAGCTGCCTGCGGCCTTTGACAGGTGCCCCCTGCCATTCTTTCGAATTGACTTGGTGATGTCGGTGTAAAGGGAGGGATCTGTACTCAGCTGGTCTTGTGTTTTTTTTCTTTTCTCCGAGCCTTATGCAGGCTGGTTCACTTAATTGATTCTGTGCTGCAAAATCCCTTAACTCTGGGGTTCTGCAGTGCTCTACCCTACTATTTTTAATCTGTACATCTTCACGCTGGCTAACCTCATGGAGTCTCCGGTTTTAAGTTAGTTCTTCGGTCTTAGAATTTTTTTCATATGCGAATGGTACACAGATATTTTTTTTTACTTGAGGGTTATGTATTTATGTCATGTTGCCTTTTCTGACACTTGTATATATGTGAATCCCCTTTTCAATCGGCAATTCTTTTACCGCTAATAAGAATTCCCCTTTGAACCAATTTAGCACGTTAAATTTGTAAATACCTGAAAGTCACCAATCTCTTAATCTCCCTTGAGATTGGTTGAAACAAATGCCATCACTGTTCGTGCCTCCCCTGCAGTTTGGACAAATGAGTGTCGTAGGTGCGAGTTTATTTTTAGGCCTACCCTAGCAGAGGGTCGCAGTGACTTACTTGGTTTGCCTTTGAGTTAGGTCCAATCTGCAGGGGAATCGCATACACGGGCACAACTGTTCAGACCGTATTCAAGTATCATTTACAGATCTGAAACATATCTTTCCGTTTATCATTCTAAGTGATGTGACTTTGGTATGGAATTTTCTTTGAATTTTTTTACTTCTTGACCGTCTTTAATTTAGGAAGCATGCTCTTATGCTAGTGTTAAGATGCCGTACAAAAGGGGGTGGTGATGGACGGAGCATCTGAATCAAACACTCACACCCAGTCAAAAGATCTGGGTGTTAAGATGCCGGGCATCCCCCTTGTCAGTGCTCCTCGATTAACAGTGCTGGACTTGAGTGAGAGCAAGCCTTTGAGTGGCAGATTGTCTGTTTTGCTCAATCTACTATCAAAATCAAAGTATAGGCCTAGTGCAAGTTTGCTGCAATCCTGCTTTACTGGTTCCATTTCACACAGCCTCGCCCAACAAACTCTCTGAGGCCATTCACACAGGACTGTAGTGGTGTGTGCCTTCAGGGTGACAGAGGACACTGAAAGAAATGTTCCAAAGTAATTGGTTACCCTGGGGAGCATTGATTGATTTCCACATGGGACTTTGCTAAATATATTTCCATATAGTATATATCTTATATGTTTATACTTTATTTTCATATTTATAGAAATCAGTATGCAGAGTCAGATTTCAAGCTAATTATTTCTAGCTGTTGTTGAAATAGTATGGTTATGGATTTTAACATTAATATTGTAATTTGGCTATGGCCAAGTAAAAGAAATTTAGCCAACTCTTTACTGGTCGCTGTGGTTGTCCAACCACTTCCCCTGTCTGGCATAGTCCTCTGACTCCGAGGCATTCACTCCACCTACATAGGGGATAGTATCTGGTGCAAAGTTATTGATAGTGTCTTTGAATATGTTAATCCCTGCTTTAAATGTAGTTGACCACGCTGCACAGAATATTTTGGAATGAGCCCAGAGTGATTACTGCTTTTGTTGTCTGCCAAGAATTTGGATCTCTTCCCTAGGATACAAAGCCAAACATGACCCTGAGCAGAAGTCTGATTTTGTGGGTGCCAAAGGCTGCAGAGGACTCTGATCCCAGTGACTGTTTTTTGTTTGTCATTCTTGAGGTGCGCAGACAAATGAGTCTTGCTTACAAAGCGTGGGGGCTACAAAGATGGGTAAACAGTTATGGTCAGGATCACTAGATGAGTTTCAGGCACTTTGCTGCTGCCATTGATTATAACCAGCGTTGGCAATGCAAACCGGTCTCCCCTTTACATGCAAACAAGACCGATGTGCTTTGCCATTGCTTGTTTATAGTAGTATCTCAAGATCCATGTTGTATCTTTCACTTTTCTGCTGCAATTTTTCTAGTTACCACTAAGTTGTAAACAAATGCAACAAACTAGTGTTTAAAGCTGGCTCTGTTTTCATTGCTATGTCTGGGGTAAGAAGAATGAAGTATCCACGGGCGGTCTAACCAACAAGCATTGGCATAGCCAATAGGTCTCGCCTTTGGGACTTTATAAGTGTTTAGCCATGCACACTTGATGTTGTTGCACCAAGGGTATTGTGCTGGATAACAAAACATAAGGTCCCAAAGGCGAGACCTATTGGCTATGCCAGTGCTTGTTAATCTTGACATGGACTTAATCTATAACCAATAAAGCATATCCTCTGGATTATCCATATGCAATTTATACTCCACCCCAATCTATGAGTTTCCCACGTCTGTAACGGAAAAGGGGCATGCCCTTTGGTCCATGTGGGCTACAAGGAGTAAGAAGAATATCTCTATCAAAGTGCTCTGTTAAGGATCCCGTTGGATACTGCACCTGCCTCCCACTGTGGAGCACTCCTCAATGATAAAGCAAGCAATCTTGGTCTGTACGTCCTGAAAAGGATACCCCATTTTCCCTGACAAAGGTTGAAGTGAATAGCACTTCACTACCAAACCTGTTATCCTATTCCTGTCCGGAACTTCACACAATCACAATTTTTAGGTTACATTCATATAAAGGGACGATGTGTGACAGACGGATTCAATTCCTCTTGCACCCCATATCTTTTTTTTGTTCCTATACTGCCATCACATGATTCTGGTAACACCATCAAACCCCTCAGCTTCAGCCTCATGGTGTATGATGTCACCAGACCCCCATTATAGCAATGCAGAACCCTATTACATAGTGACCTGTTATGCATCTTCTCTCATTCTCATGCTCTCTGTCTCTACTTTTCTCTCCCTCTCACACTCTCCATATCTATCTTTCTGTCTATCTATAGATAGATAGATAGATAGATAGATAGATAGATAGATAGATAGATAGATCGATAGATCGATAGATAGATAGATAGATAGATAGATAGAGAGATAGATAGAGAGATAGAGAACTAGAGAGCTAAAGAGATAGAGAGGTGGATAGATAGTCTGTAGAAGGAGAGGTATAGGAAACAACTATTATTTCAAAAATATATTGAACGGTTTTTAAAACAACTTCAGCTGAAGAGACTTTATGGTTTTTACTTCAACAATGAACTTCTATAATTATCAAAGTATTTATAACTCACCCTCCCCATACACTATTCATGACCTCACATTTGACCCCCATAAGAGGCCATTACAAATTATTTAATCAATGACATCACTGGTTGCATCACATAGCACCTCAATGAAATCATTGATGACATCACTATGGATACACAACAGTTTACTTATATCCGCGTTATTTAATGATGCAGCCTTTTAATGTGTTCTATAATATTCTTATCACTATAGCCTCATCTTCACCCCATTGCGGAAATAAATCCCTACAGGTGCATTCCCAGTACCTGAGCCCCGGTGCCCATGGCTGAAGCCTGTGAGCAGCGGTTAATGCGCCATACATGGTTGAAGCCAATGTGGAGTGAGCCATCTCCACGCAGGCATGATGTTGAGGTGATATGTACCTGGTGCATCGTCTACAGAGTCATCACGACCTGCAGCCCTGCCTCCCTAACATGCTCACCTTCTCCAGTGGGTCTCTGCAGATCAACAGGCAGTGATAATGCAATCAGACTGAGGACGAGTAAGTGCAAAATTCAAACAAAACTAGGCAGCAGGCCTTCTCGATCTGTACTTCAACGATCTGGAATGACATCAGCATATCCGTTAGGAGCACCCCAACCCCGCTCCAAAACTGGGAAACATCTGAGCGCTTTAGGAAACACCTTCTAAGAACCTGTTGGCCCAGAAGGGCCAGTGACAATTCTGCAGCACCTAAAGGACCGCATCCACATTTAGTTGGGCACAAACACTCTGAAAATATGACATTTTAAATGTGACCCATGATAAAGGCAAAAGTGTTCACCATTAAATGATAGAGGTAGGTGGTACCTTCGCAGAACCTACAAATCTATCATTAAAGGCTGGCCCCAATCCTAGTTGAAAACGGAAAGCGCCTGTGAACTCTAATGGATTTCAATCATTTTGGAATATTACTTGCACCCTAGATGAACTGTTCAGCTTCATACATTTACTTTGAGGATTAAATAATAAACAGTAACACATACAAAATAGTGAAACAAACGGGGCCCCACAAGGCCCCTGGTGCCTCATGCCATGTGGATGCACACAGGGAGGCTCAACATGTACCCTCCTGTGCGCATGTAAACCAGTACATGCACAGCTTGGACTGCAGCAGTCCACGCCCTGCAGGTACTGATTTTGATGTTCCCGTTGCAGTGCCTGTTTCATAGGCACCGCAGTGGGAATGCCAATAAACAGTCCACCAGACAGGAGAAGACTCCTGATCTGGCGGGCAGTTCACACAAGGAGTTGGTGGTGCAGGAGCAGGCGGTCCCACTCTCTCACTGGCAAACTCATAATAAGGCCCTATATCTTTACACCACAAATAAAGATGGTGTTGTAGGCGTGGGATTAGCAGACTGAGCATCCTCCTAGTGTTGGAATATATCATTAGTTCCTCTTGTGAACTACCTGTAAACTCTATGGCCAATAGAAAAAACAATTGAGCTATAAAAAGCACAGCTTGGCCTATATTTTTCTAAAATGAACTTGGGGAGAAAACATCTCTTGAGTCTTGATTTGTCCATCTAGAGATAGTTGGACTCACATGCTTGCCCAGTATGTTGTGGTGCAGGTTTGAAGGATTTTGCCAGGATTGCTTTGCCCTGTTTAGCACACGCATCCTAACTCCCAGCCTTCCTCGGAGTGTTCCCCACAGTGGGGATAAGCTAAAGCTTTTGACCTTTTTATAAACCACCTTGAATCTGAGTGTCTCTTGGAGTTGTTGCATCTCGCATGAACTAACATTCAGGTTTGACCCCATTTGTATCCAGCTTTCAAATGATCTGTATAGCAAGGAGTGCCATGCGAATTAAGATTTCAAAGGTTCAAACTGTCTACATTATGCAGATGTGTGTATAGAAAAAGATGTTGTTATTGGTGAATATCATGCAATCCTGCAAAAACATTATCAACAGAATACTTTAATCGTGTCTCTTAATATAGTGCACATAAAAGTGAATGAATGAATGAATGAATTCGCGATTTGTGAAAACGCAACTTAACCCGGAGGCATCAAGGCACAGAGGATGGAAAGAAAACAAAGTGGGAAGCATATTAAACAATGCAGTTAGTACAGTAAGTACATGTCTAAATGCATACCTTTATAGTATCTTCCACTTCTTATTAGCTATCTATGTTAATTTTATGCCGGGTCTGGTGGACGCCGGCTCTGGTGGCGTAGTGGAGTCAGTGCTTAATTTGAGTGCTTTGGCACCTGCACTTAATTGTCAACACCAGCGCTTGTGACAGTTTGCCTCAAGGTGGTGCTGTCTGAGATGACCACAATAACAGTCAATTATGAATTCAATATACATTAACAATGTTTACTACCTGCCGCCCAAGCCATTCTTATAGATTTGGGGGCCTTGAATAGTCCAAATTGCTCCACTTGCTGGAGTGTAATAGGTGTGTTGTTGCTATCATTGGCATTGTGGCAAGAGCAATGTGTGGTGCAAGCTGCAGTGGCCCCTCATGAGAGCCCAGGCACTTATTAAGCACTGAGTGGATTAATGCTTCATTGTAAGGTATTGTGTTTGACCTCCTGGTCACAGGTTCTCCTGAGGTCGATAAAATAAGTACCATTGAGTTGGGTAAAAATAAACATCTATTATTCACTCCTTTTCTTATCTTGCCCCCCACTTTTCTAATAAGCTCCCGTCCCATCTCACGCCTTTCCCAGACCACCTACGCTTTCGTAGAGAACTAAAAACATGGCTGTTCTCTAAATGATATGAGATAGAACAAAGGACGTGGAATTGTCTGCAAGCGCCTTGAGACCTATCGGTGATTTGTGAGCTATGCTTTATTCAGCTCCAAGATACCCTTCTGGGTGAACGTGCGCTTTTCAAATACATGTTATGTTCTTTTAGTTGAGCATATTTCAAGTAAGTTGTTTTATATGTTAGTTTTAATTAAGCATTCTGGCACCACAACCTGCTATGCTATTTTCTGCTGCAATACTTTTTTTGCTATAATTTGTTTAAACAACCCACAGCATTCCGTGGCTCTGCTGGGTGACTGAGGATTGTATTACCTTTTGCATGACCAGCTCTCTGAACAATGGGTCCAAATTTGAAGCTTTTGGAGTTACTGCGCCGCCTCCTTGCTGCTGGTGCCCAGGTGACTGCTAGGAACAGGGAAATGATATTCAGTGCTTTAGGTCAAATAGAATTTGTTTCTGCTGGAGCGCTTCCTATAGACTGAAAAAACTACAATTTCCACAGTTTTTTCTAAGTAAATTGATGCCACCACCAGGTGGCGCCCTAAAGCCGCTGAATTAGATCGCCTTATGGCAGCCTTGTGTTCGAGCTTTTATTGCCCATTATCAGAAATGATGCTTCTGCTGCCTTTGCCTTACCTTGCCGCATCAACTCTGCCCATTTGCAGTGCTTTTAGCCATTTTGCATTTAAATGACAGCGTGCAGGCGTGTTCCGCGGCTATTATACGCCAGGCTGCCTCTGCCGTTTCCTCGGTGCGGTTTCAGGAGTTCCTTTGTGTACCCCACGTCTACAGAGTCCACACCCGCGCGTGCACCTCCATGCCGCTATTGTTTCTCACAGCCACTCGGTGGCTACTGAGAGGTTTCGCCAGGTTGCCCAGAGCACCGGTAGAAACTTGAAATACAACTGCTGGTGTAATTTATCAAACGTGTTGACAGCCGGGGATGCTGGGAGCCGCGGGGGGCCTTTACAAAAGGGACATCCCGCTAGGAAGTTAATGACTTGTTAATGTGGAATGCGCTGGTGCCGCCGATGCTGCGAGGCAGCCGTTTCAATTAAGGACTTGTGTGTCTTTTAAATTGAAGGAGCCTCGCATTTAACATCTCAGTCTGGAGCGCCGGAGCATCATTCTTCTAAGTATATGATCTGTCTATGATGCGCATCAGACAGGCTGATGATTGCATGACATTTTATAGAGCCACGAACGATGGATGCACAGGACAGCTCGTATTTATACAATGCCCATAAAATAGATGTGGTCCAGTAAAACGTGCTATTTTGTATCTCAGCTCCAGTAGTATAATCACACAGTCGGAGGGCAAAGGTCGAAGGTCGTGTCACAGCCGTTTCACAGCTTCATAGGAGAACGTACTGCCTTACAGGGAATGTACTATTTTTGTCGCGTTGCAGAATGAAAACAAATTCAGGCATTCTCACAAGTCCTAATAAATAAGGCTGTATCTCACTGCATGGATTAACCCCTTGTGGTGTGGCGGATGCCTTCGTTTCTAACGTTTACGAATAGAATAGCTTTGGTGTTGGAGGTAACCCCTGTGGGGCTTGGGTCTGGTTGGAGTATACCCTTTTTAGTCTTTCTTTTTAATTATTATCGTGATGTCTAAGCCTTTTGCCATTTTGCCATTTAAAACCTTTTTAATCTTGATTTTTAGCACTTCTATCTATTTATATTTTTATTATACTGCGATACTAATTTTTCTACGTATGAATTGGATGTAATGTAGGATTTTTGTATAGCATGTCTTTTATGATGAAAATTCGAAATAAAGACTTATTGACTTGACTTGAATAGAAAACAGCATAAATCCTGCATGCAGAGCCTCCGTGTATATAAGGATATTAACGGTTACGCTGTTGTGAGACTACATCCGGGTCTGGCGGTGCAGCAGTCTAATGCATTAACCACAAGGATCTGTGTTTAGACCTCATAGTCACAGTTTCTAATCCTGGTGAGTCCATTCCGCCTTTCATCCTTCCCAGGTCGATACAATCAGAACCATAGAGTTGGTTGAAGATAAACACATATTGTTTAGCATCAGGATGCCCACGGATTAACATGACTTTTACAAATACACATTATGTCAGGAATTAAATTTGGATTGCGCAATCACAGTGCACTTCACATATTTACAGGTTCTTTAAATTTCGCCTAATTACAATTTTAGACACAGGGAGATTAAGGCCCTCATTACGAGTGGCCTCTTCATTCAGATGTTAGTGCTGACCGCAGTTACCGGCCCCACTGGAATTATGAGATCTGCAGAAATATTGCCATACTAAGGTGAAATATTGGTGTGAAAATGCTGGGGAAAATGACAAAACACAGGTGGAATTGGGTTCGGAGTTACGGATAGCGTTGGTAATTCCTCATTTGTAAAGGGACCCTCAGCTTTCTACTTGTAACGGCCTGGATTTTGCACCATCCTGGAGTTACTGATATACCCTGGCACGAGTAACTCCAAGGGTGGGGAAATCCCAGTTCATTTTCTGTGCCATTCAGAGTGAGGGGCAAAGTTATTTGCCCACTTAACACATGATGTTCTGCAGGACCTGGCATCAAGGACCTCAGGTTCCTAGGGGGTCAGTTGTTCTATCAATCAATCAATCATTTGTAAAGCGCACTACATACCCGCGAGGGTCTCAAGGCGCTGGTGGGGGGGGGGGGGGTGCTACTGATCGAACAGCCAGGTCTTGAGTATCCTCCTGAAGGGTCAGCAGATCTTGGGTCTGTCATAGGCTCAGTGGGAGGGCGTTCCATGTCTTGGCGGCGAGGTGGGAGAAGGATCTCCCACCAGTGGTGGTTCTTCGGATGCGCGGGACGGTGGCGAGTGAGAGGTCGGCGGAGCATAGCTGGCAGTTGGGGATGCAGAAGGAGAGCCGTCTGTTGAGGTAGGCTGGGCCGGTCTTGTGGAGTGCCTTGTGTGTGTGGGTGAGGAGCTTGAAGGATATCCTCTTGTTGACGGGGAGCCAGTGCAGGTTTCTCAGGTGGGGCTGATGTGGCCGTGGCGTGATATGACGAGGATCAGTCGCACCAAGGCTTTTTGGATTCGTTGTAGTCGTTTGATGAGCTTGGTCGGGGCTCCCGCGTAGAGGGCGTTTCCGTAGTCGAGTCTGCTGCTGACGAGGGCCTGGGTGCCTGTCTTTCTTGTATCTGTCGGGATCTATCTGTAGATCTTGCGGAGCATGCGGAGGGTGTTGAAGCAGGAGGAGGAGACGGCGTTGACTTGCTTGGTCATTGAGAGCGTTGAGTCGAGGATGATTCCCAGGTTGCGTGCGTGGTCGGTGGGTGGGTGTCGGGGTCCTAAACAACATCTGCTCTGTTATTATTATTTTTTTTTCTCTCTCTCTCTCGGAATTTCTTCAGCATTTAACCCAGCATCCCATTGGGGCACCCTTGTTCAGGGCTTCATTTGTAAAGCAATAAGTGCTGGTGCCCACAGGCAGCACTATCAAAGACAGGAGTGCTGAATGCCAATAATGTATGGTTGTTATGCCCCCATGCCTCTTTAATACCCGCCCGTTCTGAAAAAAGTATGGTGAGCACCACCTGTTCCAATTAAGCACTGCGCCTCATTCCAAGATATGCTCAGGGATGCACCCACACTTAAATGGCAGAAGATGTACCATTTCACACCAAACTACGCTGGTGTCAGAGTCCTGTGCCTTGGTCACCACCAGCATCCAATGGGTTAATGCTTAAAGAAACTGTCTGCAGAAAGCCATTAGACACCCTGTTCCTCTGTGGAAGGTAATGTCGTTTGGAATGCCAGAAAATGAGGCCTGCAAGCCAGCAGTGTTCTGCCTTATCAATTTTATTCTCAAGAAAGAAGAGAGAGAGAGACAATGTGAACTATTTTTCAGTATGACATCTGTCAGCAAAATACAATTTGTTTTGCGATAAGTGTATGCACGGGTGTCATTCACCAGTGCGCCAGTCCTCCTTGTGCACAGTAAAAATGACTTGTATGTGGTAGAGATGCTGATGCAGGTCACAGGACATTACCCCGAAGTCGTTTTTAAGATAGTAACGCAGTAAAGGATTCGAAATAATTTGAATAAATGCACCTGTAAAAGCTAAATGCAAAAATAATCATGTGCAATGAGTGCTTCTTTCAAGACATGCATGTCGAATACAGATGGGGAACACTTGAAAGTGTGAATACCACGTGGAAGATGGTATGCATAAGGGGGCCTTATCTGTGAGCAGAATTGTATTATGCAATAATATTTATATAGTGCTTCATACCACTTGAATGGCCTTCAAGTGCTGTCGGGTGGTCAGTTAGGCCACTATTTATTGTGTGGAGTGTATGAGGAGCAGGGAAGGAGGTAGCCTCAGTGGGTCAGTGGGAAAGACAGCGTCAGCTCCCAAAGCTTTACTCCAAACGTGCTTATTAGCACTGCGAGGCGCCCCATCTGCAGGCCAGGCTGTCAATCTCTCATCCGTCTGTGCCCCTCAGTTTGTCATGATGTCAATCCCTCCCCTCATCCTTTGTCTGGCTGCCATGTGGCGAGAGGACAGCTCACGCCTCGTGTTTGTAAATGGGCAGTGTGCGGGTGTGCTGGTCAGCATTTGCCCGGCTCCAGTGCTGTGTAGTAGTCAACCCCATTCTAGGGTGGCTGTGGTCGATTGAGTAGACTTCTGTCTTCAAGGCTGGCTGGGAACCATATATCTTTGAATTTTATTCACATAAGATGGAGGGAGAACTCATCTTCGACCTGGAACCCGAGCTGTTACACTTTCCTTTAAAAAGACAAGCCCTCTCCACGCTTTCTGACTGTGCTTCTAGCAAGAAAATGCTTCCTTGTTGAAAAGAAAGTCTTTAGTCCTTCCGGCTCATGCCACATCCCAGCTTCGTTTTTTGTTGTCAGTAGCAGGCCGGACCCCTCTAACTAATTTCTAATGTATAAAAAAAAAAGTAGCAGGCTAGTGCTGGGGGACAGCATTCCTTGGACAGGTGTATAAGTGTCCAGTTCTCCATGTAAAGGGGCACGACTTTTGCAATTTTCACTGCACACGTGCAGGTGCGCATCAATAACTGTTTTTGAAAATATTTTTGCCACCTGGCAAGTTTTTGTACTGAAATGACCAGTGTTTTAAATATCCAGGTCAGTACAAAAAATAGGAAAATCCCCTAGAGCTGGAAATTCTTTCCTTTTTCAGTATTTACTTAAAACATTAAACATAAGAAGAGAGCAGACTTTGTTCTAGAGCTGCCTTAATGATCAACGAATGATAGTTAAAGTAAACAAAGACAGACAAAGACAGTAAAGCTAAGTTAAAAATGAAACTTCCTACTGGGCTAGAAAAAAGGACAGATTCCATATCCAAACATGTGAAAACTGCTGATGTTTGGACTAGCCACTACTCGTACTTGCTAGACTACAGAATGATCAACGGAGGCATGGTTTGGGAGAGAGGGGTGGGGGGAGAGTGAGCAGACTCAAAAACCCTTCAAGTGTGAAAAAGGCCGCTTTATTGGAACAGGTGCACATTTACAAAATACACAAACTCGGCAACCGCCTCACAATCTAAACCACAACCCAAGTTTTTGTTCGTTTTATTTCAAACCCCAAACCCCGCCCCCACCCCACACCCTCCATCACACCCACCCCCACCCGTACATACCCAACACAAAACCATACAAACCCCAATAACATTATAACATTATAACATCACCTAATAAATATAAAATCTTACATCTCTGACTATAAACCAACTGAACATATCCCCCGAGCCATATTCTCCGAACCCCACCTCAATCAGTCTGAACAATCCCCAAACAAGAACCGCTACAACTAACGGGTCCAACTTGGCCCAAAACTGACGATCACATAGCAAAACCGCCACGCACCTGTCCAAAGCGACAAAAGAACAACGTAAAACCCCATGAACACATGTTTCAAACCGCAGCCAAACAAATAAATAAATAATAGAAAAAACCCCTAAAAAGGGGGAGGGAGTGAGGGACAAAAAATTTCTAAGCTCAACCGGCCACCAGGTCACCAAGCTTAAAATGGTGCCCGGAGCGAGGAGCCCCGCCCATTTATAGGGGAGCGCACAATACAACTAAAACCAGCCCAAAAACGCCCAAAAAGAACCTGCTAGAAGAAATATCCCCACCCGGATCTCCCAAACCGCCCGGGGGAGGAGACCTCCCGGGGGTCGGCTGCCCTCCCCCAAGCCCCCCTTGGGAGAGAGGGGTGGGGGGAGAGTGAGCAGACTCAAAAACCCTTCAAGTGTGAAAAAGGCCGCTTTATTGGAACAGGTGCACATTTACAAAATACACAAACTCGGCAACCGCCTCACAATCTAAACCACAACCCAAGTTTTTGTTCGTTTTATTTCAAACCCCAAACCCCGCCCCCACCCCACACCCTCCATCACACCCACCCCCACCCGTACATACCCAACACAAAACCATACAAACCCCAATAACATTATAACATTATAACATCACCTAATAAATATAAAATCTTACATCTCTGACTATAAACCAACTGAACATATCCCCCGAGCCATATTCTCCGAACCCCACCTCAATCAGTCTGAACAATCCCCAAACAAGAACCGCTACAACTAACGGGTCCAACTTGGCCCAAAACTGACGATCACATAGCAAAACCGCCATCCAGAAAGCCGTGGGGTGAAAGACTGATACGGAGAGAGCCCCACCTTTCTGCCCCCCCACCGACCTAAAACAGGGGGGGGGGGTACAAGGGGGACCAATTAAGAAAAAAGGAGGGAAAAACCAAACTACAACACCAACTACCACTTACTCACCAACCAACTGTTGCACCGTCAAACAGCGAGATAGAACCTCCCGCAACTCCAGAAGATATAGGTCCATACCCATACGGGACAGATGTACGCCGTCCCCCCGAAAAAATTCCACCGCATCGTATCTAATGTCACTATGGGCGATGCGACCGAAACCCAGGTCCCTACAAAAACGAGAAACCTCCAGATTCACCTTCCTCCGGGATTTGTCCACCGCCTTCGGTTTCACCGCATACCTCCAAACCCTCCGCGGTACCATTTCCGTCCAAATAACATGACAACCCGACCACTGGCTGTGTAATAAGGCCAAGTCCTTTTTAATCGCCCGAAGCAGGACAACCCCTTTAACAGAACCCATGTCATTCTCACCCAAATGAAGAACAAGAACATCCGGGCAAACTCCCCCCACCAACCAAGAATTCAAGGCAGGGATAAGTTCTTTCCATAACATACCCCCCTTTCCCTTCCAAACCACATTAAACAAGTGATCATTGAACCCCAATGATGAACCAAAATAACTCTGGCGAGCCTGAACTTGAGCTCTCTTAATGAAGGAATGGCCCACGATCCAAATTGTAACGTAAGCCGCCCGAGGACCAGCCACAGAACCTGTAAAAGAAAACAGAATCAGACAGGCGAAACAGATGAAGACGCCAGCGCACCAGCAGCCTCATTACGAACATAGCGCCGAAAACAATTCGAAGTCCAGCGCCCCAGACCCATGATGTCCTCCCTCGACCAGCCCCTGTTGAAGGCTTCCGTGGCCGCCCCAATTCGAAAAGAGTGAGTACCGTATGAAGACCCATCCAAACCAATATGCCGCAGCGCTTTACGCAGCACCATGCGCAGTTGATAATTTGTCACACCAGAACCATTAGCATGGCGAAAAACTTGAAGCTCCAAAGGCCCACCCGACAGTTTCCTCCAACAAACAGCCCATTTCAAAGGGCACGTTTCCGGAGTTGAAACCGACTCCAACCAGACACCCTTACCCAAACTCCTCTGATCCGTTTTGGAGTGTGAGAGCCAGATGTGGACCCCCCGCTCCGTGATTTGAACATCCCCCCACAGAAGACCAGGAGAGTACCTGTTGCCAAGCAATTCAGACACACGAAAAGCTCCAAAAAACATCCACACCATCAACGTGGCAAACAAACACGCTTCCACTCGGTCAGTGCACACAACCGGGAGAACAGAAATAACCTGAAACAGCCTTTGCCAAGACAAAGGGGATCTCAAAGTGCGAATAGCACCACTCTCTCTAGACCACCCCTCCAACATTCTCCTACCCAACTCCCCAGCCGACGGAGAGTAACCCCACAAAAGCTTACCCATAAAAGAAACTCCAGCCAGTTTACCGGAAATAGTAATTCTAGACAACCTCTTATCCATCAAAACCAAAATGAACTGTACCACATCCTCCGACCGTTGCCAATCCAGTTCCCTCCAACAAGCACCTGACTCCAAAAATTCCTTCCAGGCTAACTCATACGCCGTCCTCGTGGAAGGGGCCAGGGAACCTAAAACCAGGTGAAGGACCCGGTGTTGCCTACCGTCCACAGGTATTCCGGCATGGGAGTCGGCTCCTCGTCTGCCTCCAAAGCAAGCCCACGGAATCTCTCCCACTGTGAACGAGACAAAGCATCCGCAATGTCATTGTCCACGCCAGGAACGTGTAGGGCCCGAAAACCAATATCATGCTTCAGACAACCCAACACAAACACTCTCAGAAGTTTCAAAATCTGGGGATCTCTGGCCGACTGTTTGTTAATCACCTGAACCACAGCCATATTATCGATCCGAAAAAGGACCTTTTTGTGTGCCAACTCCGCCCCCCACTGTTGTAAACAGGGAGTTAGGTCCTGGGACGTACGGGCAGCTGGACCATATGTAAATCTTGGAAAAAACGCAGTGCTGTCCGTACAAATACTTTGCAACGTCTCCTTAATTAGAGAAACAAATCACCTATTGATTGAGGATTTGTATGGTATTTTTATTTATACCTTATGAATTATTGATTTTCAAACAAAAAATAGTTTGACAAAAAAGACATCCCATATATACACCGTTATTCAAAAACTCAACAGTACAAAATTATAACACTACTACATAAAACATGAAGCAAAACATTTCATATGTACATTTCATATGTACATTTGCACAATATTCAAATTTGGTCAATATCATATATACATTACCAAAATGTCCACGTTATTGATGCAATTCCAATCAAGGAATGGTGAACACAATTAAGAAAAATCAAGAGAAAATCAACTGGAGAACAGATGAATCAGTAACATGCACAATATTAATCAGTAAAAGAAAACAATACACTGAATCAATGTTTCAGTCATTCAAGAGTGCTATTCTCCAATAGGCCGCCCCCCACAGCGTGACCGCAACCACCACAGGAAAAAGTTCCAGAAATGCAATACTCCTACCACCATTCTTCCATTGCAAGGGCCACTGTTGAGCACACCACCGTCCTTGCCAGTAGAGACCAAAACCCTCACTACCAGCGGCATCAGAGAAGATCTGTACCTCCCAACACCAATCCGCCTCCCAACACAAAGGCACACCATTGAAGGAATGTAAGAAGAAGACCCACATTCGTAAGTCCTCTTTCACACCCGCTGACAGTCTCACCCTATGATGTGGAAGGGAATGACCCGACAAGGCCCTGCCTAACCGCCTACAGAAAGTCCTACCCGCCCGAACCACTCTGCAGGCAAAATTCAGGTGTCCCAGCAAAACCTGTATCTCTCTCACAAACACCTTCTCTTTCCCCAACATAGTTCCAACCAGCTCAAGCATTTTTTGTTTCTTGTCCAATGGAAGACGAGCCTGCATCAAATGAGAGTCAAGCTCGATCCCCAAAAAAGACATGGTCGCGCAAGGACCCATGGTCTTCTCCGGAGCCAATGGCACACCCAAGTAACTCATCAATGATTGAAACGATGTGAGAGCCGCTTGGCAAGCAAGCGAATTGGCAGCACCTACAAAAAAGAAGTCGTCCAAATAGTGAGTGACAAGGACATGGCCACTCTGTGTAGTAAACCACCACTGAAGAAATGTGCTGAAAGTTTCGAACAACGCACAAGACATGGAACAGCCCATTGGCAACGCCTTGTCCACGTACCATTTTCCAAGGAAATGGATGCCCAGAAGACACCAGTCTTCAGGATGGACTGGAAGGAGCCGAAATGCGGATTTGATGTCGCATTTTGCCATCAGAGCATCAGGGCCCGCAGAAACAACCAGCTGCATGGCTACATCCACCGATGAATAGGATACCGATGCAGCTTCAGCGTCAATGAAATCATTCACCGACCCACCTTCAGGCCACGATAGGTGTTGAATGAGCCGGAACTGACCAGGCTCCTTCTTGGGAACTACACCGATAGGGGATACAATTAAGTCCACCAGCGGCCAATCCTCAAACGGGCCCGCCATTCGACCCTCACTTACTTCCTTGTCCAATTTGGACTGTACAATATCAGGGTGTTCACTCGCTGACTTCAAATTCTTGGACCAACGTCGTAAACGCGGTCCGTCATACCCCAAACGAAACCCCATCTGAAAACCCAGCAACAGGACCGACCGCAGCTCGGCAGGCTCGTAGTCCCGTAAAGCAGCAGCCAGTCGAGTAACATTAACCGGCGTACGAGCCTTTGGGCCCAGCACCGGATGAAGACTTCCCTCCCCTGGGAGCTGAGGGTTGCTGAGGTGGCACGAAAGTTCCTGAACTCTGTTGAGAACCCTGGGGCCCTGGAGTCCTAGGACCCCAGCAACGGGATAACGGATGACTCTTCCTCCCACATTGTGAACATTCGTGACGGAATTTACAGAACTGTCTAGTACAGGTTCCGGTATTAAAATCCCAACACGTGCCGATAGGCGACTGGGAAGTTGAGATGGCCCCCACCCCTCCCCGGGTGGGACGGGACTGAAAGGGACGATATAATATAGGAAGACCGCTGGCTGTAAAAATGGTTTTACCAGAGGCAGACGCCCCCATCGTCTGCTGCCAAAGGTCAGAGTCCAACTCTCCCCATTTCGCCTCAGGATCCCAAGCCATACGTGCCCTAAACTCCTCATCATATTGAGCCCAAGCAAAATCATTCCTAGTTAGCTGAGCCTTACGGATAACATCCATGTACTTAAATAAGGACACGCAGCGCTCGGGGAATTTCTCACAATAGACGCTGGCAAAAATTAAAAAGGCCGCCGTCCAATTTTCTATAGTCAGGGGCACTTTAGGGCGTTTAGCCAACTCAAACTCCTCCTCCTTGGAACCCTCTTTAGCCCGAACCTCCCTATGGAGTAATTTCAACAGTTCCACATACTCACCGTTCCATATCCTCTCTTTCGTACTGAGCATCAAATGAGCCCCCAAAGGCTTCGTAACACCCATGTACGGTAACTTTTTGATTTTAAGTTCTTTACTGTGAAGTACATTTTTCGTAGCGCCCAAACCAACCGTGGACGTGCCACTATCCACTTTCTCACCTGTATTGATATCATCCCCGTTAGTACCTACACCTTGATCTCGTACAACACGACCTTTATGTAATTTGCCATCCTTTTCAGTGGATAGCAAATCAACACCAACACCAATAGACACCATATTGGGCCGCACGGCCTGAACTACATTCTCACCTGGACGTAAAAGAGGCCGTTGACTGGTTTCCGTCCTCCACGCCGTCTGTGCACCGACGTCCGCCCTCCGAGGAGCCCTCACCGAGGGGCCGAGCACTCGTGGCCTTGACGATTCCACACGACTCCGAACCACTTGGTCCTGTAACATGTCACGAGAAACATTAACATGCCCCCCCCCGACACCAAATCACGAACTTCGCCCTCTTCAAGGCTATCCTCATCATAATCTAAAATGAGTGATTCCTCCAACTGAGGGGGGGGAACAACCACTGAAGTCTGCCTTGACTCCACCGTTTTCGAACGACCATGGGCCTTACCAGCCCTCACTCTGTACCTAGGTGGGGAGGACGACTGAACTCGTCTATACGTCCCCCCACCAGAACTACTGACAACCTGTTGACTGCCAGAAAAAGATAAACCAGTAGTATAACCACCACGTGGCACGAGAGAGGTCGCGCTTAACCCGCTCCCATGTACAACGTTGGAATCCACCGCTGAGGCCGGGAAGGTCGTGCCGGACCCGGATGTACCGCCCATGTCGAAATCCCTCGTTGGGCCCATCGAGGTCGTAGTAAACCTGCGTGTGATGGCCATGGCGGGATCCCTCGAAGGTATGGGACGTGCCGCGCTAGGCTCCACCCGCACTTCTCCTCGGCGTACCCGGGCTGCCTGCCGCCCTGCCAAGTCTGCTGCCGTAGGTCGAGCTTCTTCCTGCAAAGAAAAAGGCCGGACTGGTGTGCCGGGTCCCTCACAAAAACCAACTCTATGTGCAGAAGACGGACCGCCAACAGTAAAACCGCCACCCCTGCCAGCCACCATAAAACTTCCAGAACTAACAGTACTTTTCCTTTTTAAAGCATCGCAAAGCCGAGGAGACGGCGGACAAACCTCCTCATCCGAGCTACCATCTAACACAGCCTGAATAATCCGCGAAGCCGTTCCCTGAGGATCCCAATCCTGAACCCCTCCAACCGCAACAGCACCCCGAGATGCATGCCCCGAAACCGCCGTCCTACCAGGACACTGAAACTCCCCCGCCAGCCTATAAAAAGACCCCTCTCCCTCCTCACGTTGCTGAACAACCTCCTCTCCACTCGCTACCCCCCCGATAGGAAGGTCTACCCCCACCTCCAACCGGCGGTAACCCCCCACCGACCCGACCACAGCACCCAAATCCCCACCAGGTATCAACAAGTCAGATCGCCCAACGCCCTCTCCCAAACCCATCTGGGCCCATTCCCCCTCCCCCAAGGAACTGCAACCCCCGGACACAGCTTCCCCCCCAACCGATCCCGAGGGAGAGAACAACAACGGACTCTGCACATCCCTCCCCACGGAACGAACAAGCACGCCACGGCCCTCAGGCCCCCCAACACCAGCCTCCGAAAACAAAGGACCCGCTATGGGCACACCTACCGCACCACCGCCAACCGTTACAGGGCCCTGAACCACATGGTGGCGTATAACGCTCACAGGAGCGACCACCTCCTGCACAGCCCGACCCGAAACACCCCGTAACGGTTGCTGCGCCACAGAAACCACATCCAAAATGGCCTCCGCTCGCCCCGTCTGCGTGACGTCAGTCCTCACCCCCGCGGAGGCAGAAGCCGAACGCCGCGTGCAACCACGTTGCCTGGAAGCACGACGGCCCCGCAAAACGGGAGCAGAGGCTGCTCTCTCCCGCAAACCCACCTCGGAAACCTCCCCCTCCCCATGAGAAAAACCCCCTTCCCCTGCCACCTCCAACAACGAGGAATCCAAAGAAACAGCCGGATCAGAAGAACTAGCATCACTCCCCCGACGGGCCCTGGAACCCGCCCGCCGAGTCCTGGAACGACCCCGCTCACTTACCCCATCCTGCCTCCGACGCTTCGGAGAGTAACATGCTGCCACCACAGCCGACACCCTCGCAGAGGCCTCCCGCTGGGGGCGCGGGGTCTCAGCCTGACCCCGGTCGCCAATGACCAGGTCCAAACGCCCCGCCTCGCTAAGTAGGCGAATAGCCTCCAACACCCGATAATCCTCACCAGACATGACCACGAATAAGAAAGCACAAGTTAAACAAGACACAAAAAATTTCTAAGCTCAACCGGCCACCAGGTCACCAAGCCTAAAATGGTGCCCGGAGCGAGGAGCCCCGCCCATTTATAGGGGAGCGCACAATACAACTAAAACCAGCCCAAAAACGCCCAAAAAGAACCTGCTAGAAGAAATATCCCCACCCGGATCTCCCAAACCGCCCGGGGGAGGAGACCTCCCGGGGGTCGGCTGCCCTCCCCCAAGCCCCCCTTCTCCCATCATTAGCATGAAGAATAGCTGAGCAGCCAATTAGAATCGCCTAGTCATGGTCTGATTGATTGATGCTAGCCAATCAATATTGCTGAGAAAGCGGAGAATTCGGCAATTCTGATTGGTTGCCTGTAGCTATCAGAACTAGTCTGTGTGTTTTGACTACTCTGATTGGCTGCTAGGAGATCCATAAACAATATCTAGGGGGACGGGTCAGCCTGAGTATAAGAACATTGGTAGTCTTGCAATGTTTCACCGAAGGATACTTCTATATGCTCACACTTTTATTTCAGTGTAGTAAGCAGTAGTGGATCCCAAAAGGCAAAATTTCCCTGTGATTTTCTCCCACTTGCTGCAAAACAAAAAAATATAAAATACTGCACAACTCACTACTGTCTGGCTGCCATGGAGGAGCTGGGGATGGGCAAAGATATTATATAAACGGCCACTGAAATTATGCAGCAAGGGATGACTAAATTAGGTTACTTGGTTGACTAAATTATGTGATCAGAAAAGGCGAATTATGCGGCATAATATGGTACATTTTATGATAGTATTAATTATTTTTTGTCATTTTTACTCATGTTGACACCTCCTGGGTAAAGTTTTATCATTAGTACTAGAATAACACACAAATGGAGCCATAAGGTCAACCTTTGCGACAGACCATCCACTGTGCGGCAGCATACATTGAGTTTCTAGTAACTTTTGATTCGTATGAGGTTGAAACAAAACGATATTTCTTAAAAAATGTGCAGATTATGCTATACATGATGGATTATGTGGCCAAGGCGGCAAATCTATATATATGTGGAAAACGCAGTGGCTAAATAATCGCAAAATTCCAGTGGCCGTGATTATACAACGTGAAACACAACGTGGAGTCTATTCTGATGAGACCATGGGTTACAAAGATGATGGTAAAGCTTTGAGAAGGAAGTGATGAAACAGATGATCAATTTGGCGCCTGCCACTCGCCCAGAGTCAAAAATGGTCAAAGGCATTTGACCATTAATTCTGGAAAGGTATAGGTCGTAATATTAAGGGGGGAATGAGTCTTATCACAGATGAGACTGGTTCAAGGTCCAGCAAAAGCGATGATTTATTAAGGTTCTCTGAAATGTATGTGGGTCTGTCTCCAGTGTGATGTGTGCTGAAGGAGTATTTCATAATTTGGTTATCCTCTTGTTGTTAAGAGTTTAGTGCACTACATAGCTACCTTCCTTCTCCTTCACGGGTTGACCCCCATTTGCTGCTATACTCGGATCTAACGCTCGATTTACCTCGCAAAAGAGAAGCTATTTCTGCTTGCTTCTTGGGTAATAAAAAATTGCATGTCTTCCTGTCCCTTTTTGGACATTTTTAACACCCTGCTTCATTTTTTGCGGCCTTTGTACTCCACACAATTGAAATAGTTAACATTTATTGATGACATTACCTTGCTCTTTGTCCTCAGGTGATGTAATCACCTTGCTATTTCGGTTTCATTCATTCCATCTCGGTGTTTCTATTTTCTGCTTCACTGCAGTTCTCTGCCATTTTCAGTAGGGAACGCCTGCCTATGTTTTGCGTGTAGAGCCATTTAATTTTTTACTGTTCTTGCCAAATATTTTCCTGGCGTATGTCTCAGCCGCATCGGTTCACAAGCGAGCTAGCAGCCTTCATTCAAATTTTCTCATGAAAGGCTAGTGTTGTTACATATTCATACTTCTTTGGGCAGACGAGTGGAGAATCTCGTTTTACTAATAGTGTAATTATGGTATAGCTCACCACTGTCAAACTATATGCCTTCTTCCAGAGCCATGCACTTAACTATAGATACAACTGGATGGAAAGACAGTTTTTAAGAAAACAAAGGTGGCCTCTCAGAAATTACGTGTATGGTATGTCTGAAGGGATGAGGCCCTACAAATGACACACAGTAAGCTGAGTGTCCCATTGTTAGACTTATCATCTGCAAAGGCCAGTATCACAAAACTTGTTCTAGTTCCCTGGTCTGCTGCCTGCACATTGGAAGGGAGATGCATGCAATGTGTCCTATGGAAATTAAGGCGTCTCCTTTGCTCCTTGACAGACACGCGGACATAGGCAAAGATCCATATTGGAGAGTCTGCAGCACCAGTCTCGTCCAGTAGGAGTCGCACCTCTGTTCGAGAGATAGATGTCAGCCCACGCGGGTCCTCTGCTCAGACTTAGCAAAAGGTGATCCCGCCCAGCACACTGACCACACCACTTGTAGACCGTGTTGGGATGGGGATTTTTCAAATGCTCTAATAAGAGATGCCCTTTTGTCAATGGGTCAACCCACGCTAGGGCAAAGGGGTAAGGAGAGGAGTGCCCTTTTTGTCAGCCCATCCATTTATTTTCACACCAGAGGGGATGGTGTGAGCCAGCTCGTAAAGATGCTGCCCGCTAGTCTATGTATCAGTGTACGAATGGATGTATGAATAGGAGAGGATTTGAAAGGCGTGTTTGGTGACCTATTGGGCTGTTCCGGTGCTGAAAACAAATGCCTTAAGGTGGGTAGCAGCTAGAAAAGAGAGAAAACAGCAGTCTTACGTTTTTAAAAATATGCATGTTTAGTTTGGCTGCAAAGAGAACAAGCATTGTCAAAGTAATAAGGGTTTTAGGCGTGCTGCATGGCATCCTGAATGCTGTGCATCATAGTTAAAATATTAGAAAAAAGCCTTAGGCGCGATGGCCTGCGTCATTTTGAAGATGCACACAACATGTAATCATGCACCTACAATATTTATGTGATCGCTTTTTTCTGTTTAATTACCAATCCCAGGACTTTTTCTTCAAAAAGTGGGTGGGGTCGAAACACGGGCAAAGAGGGGTGAAGGCAAGATGGAGAGTGCAGGAGGAGTAGCAATGGGCAAAAACGCAACATACAGTAAGCGGGGAGGCGCACATAGGCAAGGGGTCAAGTATATGAGGGCAAGCACAAAATACAGGGGGAAGGGCTAAACACAGATGTTGGGGAGCAACATGGAATTCAGGGGGGAGAATTGCACAACTGGCACAGCTGCAGAAACCTTCGTTCTCAACGAGCGCGTAAGCAAAAAGAAAAAAGTAGTGTTTGAATAACACGCAGTGGAAGTATCGAAGCCAGGAAATAAAAAAAAATGTAAAAAGGCAAGATTGAGAAGCTGGGACACGAATAAGAAGCAGTCATATAAGAGTGACAGGAGAGTCAACCAATGAGTGGGCTACAAGTTCTTGGTAAATCCACTATATGTCTTGCAACAGGCAATGCATGCACTGTCTAGTAAGGAAGACCTAAAAAGGCTGAACGAATACAAAATGACCCTTTGTCAAGTTGTGCACATTTGATGGTTGGAACTTTTAGAAAGTGATCAAAAGAAGTTTTCAGAGTATGAGAAGTCCTACGGCTAGTGTATTGAGTCTGGATAAAAGAGGTACTTAGACCATAGACAACACGTAATAGTTAAGCTCTAGATTAGTAGTCTTTTGTCAACTGTAAGCTAATGTAGGGTTGACCAATGGTTCTAAACCTACATTTTATGAGGTAAACCAACATTTAATCTAGCTACTGCGTTTTGCATAATTTGCATTTGTACTAAATCATATTTTGGCAGGCCAAAGTGCACAGTAATACAGTAATCCACAGGAGATGTCACCATTCCCTGGACAATGGATTTCTGGGAGGGCTATGGGAGAAGCGGGAGGAATTTTCTGCCTCACTCTGAGGCACTAGAACCTTGCTTACCTATTTGAGGGTAAAAGGATGAGGTGTAACCAAAGATGATTCTAAAATTATTGATGGAGTTTGAAGGTCATGGATGAATCCATAGATAAAGGCCTCCGGGAGCTAAAGCTCAGTTGAACACAACAATTTCTCAAGTGACCAAAGTGGAGAGTGATGGATGGCGTGTGGTCTGGCTGCCACAGATGCCAGAGTCGAAACAGGCGCTGAGCTGCCTGTCATTAGAGAGTCAATGAGAAGGGCATACATGTTAAACAGTGTAGGACTGAAAGGAAGGCCTGTGGGATCCCACAAGCGTGGGGTCTAACAAAAGATTGAAATGGTGGAAGTCAAACAGCAACACCAGCCTTTAAACGGTACCATGTCTACCCTAGCTTCTGCCAAATGCTTCAGCAGGATGGGCGAGAAGACACTGTGGACAGCTGCTGAGAGATCAACTCAATGAGAGCCGAGCTGCAGCCTATCTGAGAAGGACTCACAGCTTTAGAGTGACTCAAATTGAATATTTCAACTAAAGTCAGGCCCAGAAATAACTCAAGCAGGGCTGCCAAATGCACTTAGAAATTGATGTGTGGAAAAGGTTCGATTGGCTGATTACTTACTACCACTTACAGTCTTGACATAAAGGTTGCTGCTTTGGATGACCAAGCCTGCCCAATTGCCTGACAATTTGTCACTCTTAAAGCCCAATCTCTCTCTCTCTCTCTCTCTCTCTCTCTCTCTCTCTCTCTCTCTCTCTCTCTCTCTCTCTCTCTCTCTCTCTCTTCCTCTCTCTCTCTCTCTCTCTCCCTCTCTCTCACACACACACACACCACACCCATTCTCCCTCTGTGTGTGTGTCTAAATACAGATTTTCTCACTCTCACTGTGTGTCACTTGCATACCCGAAACATGTTATCACATGAAAAGGCTACACATTATATGTAACTCAAGAAGAGTGCACACTCATACATTATAATGTGTATCTATTTGGAAGGCTTTTTTTGTCAAAAGATGATCTATGAATGGGTGGTGTCAACATTTTACATTGGAACCGAAAGCAACAAAGGTGGCCTGTTCCTGGGGCAAAATTACAGGCTCGGGGGCCCAGATCCTTTTATCCCTGGCCTGCCAAGGATATGTCGGTGTGCTTCAGGCAGGAGATCTTGCTTGGCCAGGGGGCTTGCTGCACGACAGGACCCTGCCCACTTCAAAAGAGGGGGCTAAGCTTTGCGAGACCTTTTTCGCTGCCAACCCAAAAGCCGCCACAAGGCTGTGAACCTTATCTCCCACTGGAGCAGCAGTCTGGGTCCTTCTAGTCCACTGGGATCTCTCCAGCCATGGCCTGTTCGGTGTGAGCACCCCCCCCCTTTTCTGCTGCGCTGGGGGCTCCTTCTAAAAGTAGCTTTGCATCCTCCTCGAGTGGTGGCAACCCCCCTTCCTCATGGCTTAAACAGTGCCAAGGGAGGGTCCCAACATGCAAGTTTCTTTTCTCAGTGCATGCTTGGGAGGCCTGTGGTGTATGATCTTTTGGGTTTCGTGCCCCAATTTTCTTCTTAAGTGGACACACAAAAGTCGGGACCTAGGTGGCTGGGGTAATGTTGGCCTTTTTGTGAGTTTCAATTTAAAGAAAGCACTTCTCGCCTACCGGTGAAGATCTTAGACTCTCAATACCAATGAAGCTCTTAAACTCTCAGTAGCAGGGAAGATCATAGGCTCTCAATAGCGGTGAAGATCTTAGAGACTCTCAGTAGCAGGGAAGATCATAGACTCTCAATAGCGGTGAAGATATTAGACTCTCAATAGCGGTGAAGATCTTAGACTCTCAGTAGCAGGGAAGATCATAGACTCTTAATAGCGGTGAAGATCTTAGACTCTCAACAGCGGTGAAGATCTTTGACTCTCAATAGCGATGAAGCTCTTAGACTCTCAGTAGCAGTGAAGATCTTAGACTCTCAATAGCGGTGAAGATCTTAGACTCTCAATAGCGGTGAAGATCTTAGACTTTCAATAGCGGTGAAGATCTTAGACTCTCAGTAGCAGGGAAGATCATAGACTCTCAATAGCGGTGAAGATCTTAGACTCTCAGTAGCAGGGAAGTTCATAGACTCTCAATAGCGGTGAAGATCTTAGACTCTCAACAGCGGTGAAGATCTTTGACTCTCAATAGCGATGAAGCTCTTAGACTCTCAGTAGCAGGGAAGATCATAGACTCTCAATAGCGGTGAAGATCTTAGACTCTCAATAGCGGTGAAGATCATAGACTCTCAATAGCAGTGAAGATCTTAGACTCTCAATAGCGGTGAAGATCTTAGACTCTCAATAGCGGTGAAGATCATAGACTCTCAATAGCGGTGAAGATCTTAGACTCTCAATAGCGGTGAAGATCTTAGAGACTCTCAGTAGCAGGGAAGATCATAGACTCTCAATAGCGGTGAAGATATTAGACTCTCAATAGCGGTGAAGATCATAGACTCTCAATAGCAGTGACGATCTTAGACTCTCAATAGCGGTGAAGATCTTAGACTCTCAATAGCGGTGAAGATCATAGACTCAATAGCGGTGAAGATCTTAGACTCTCAATAGCGATGAAGCTCTTAGACTCTCAGTAGCATTGAAGATCATAGACTCTCAATAGCGGTGAAGATCTTTGACTCTCAATAGCGGTGAAGATCTTTGACTCTCAATAGCGGTGAAGATCTTATACTTTCAATCTGAAAGTCAAATGTTTCAAGGTTTGATATTTCCATTGTCAAGTGTCGCTTTAAAAGTTAGCTCCTCTGCATGTATTTTGCACAACCAATGAAATAAAGGTTGCATTGTGTTTTTTATATGGTGGTCGTGCTCTTGCTACCACTTTTCGACTGATGTTGGTGCATTATTGTTAAAGAAGATTTGTTTTTTGGGTCAGTTTGCTTTTTTTGGAGGGTGTAATTTTTGTGTGAACTCTTAAGGTTGAGTCCCTTGTTTACCAAAGAATTAATTGTGTGGCATTTGCTACCTGACTAGGAAAGAGGCTTGTTTTTATCACGTGTCATCCTGCATCTAGTTTGCTACTGCTTCAGGTAGCCTGTGATTTCCATAGCTTGGTGTGGTGCAGGGTGCACTTACTTAGCACTATTGTTCTGTTGGTTTGAGGCTTGGTTGTGCTGTTAAGAACATGCCTCGAAAAACATCAAAACTCCCTCTAATCAGAGCAGCAAAGACCAGATACGTCCCTGTCTAGCAAACTCTGTATTGGGGTTAAAGACAAATTGCAGTTTGTAAAAGTGTGTTGAATGATGATATTTTGCATTTTTTTCAAAATGATGTGCTATTTGTATTATACAACTTTTTTTTACAATAAATATGACCTGAGAATTCTTCTCTAACCCAAATGTTGTGGTTGTCTTAGGCTGTTTTTCTGTTGTATTTGGTCGGTCGTGTCACTCACAGGGCCCCCTCCACATGTGTTGCTGTTTTTTCGGCCAAACTGCAAGTTCAGTTTATTTCCAATACCACGGATTATGAGACATGTCTGGTAATTCTATTAAAAAATGAAACTGAGCCTTACCTTACTTATTCCAAACGTTTATTGAATTCTTTAGGCATAGTGTAAGTAATCTGTCTGAAGAATATGTGGATCTGATGAAAGATTACCACTCAGCACCAATGTGTGTCTAAGTAAGCTTGATGTATCCCATTGTCTGGATCAGGAATGAAAATCATATCATGAAACAGATCATAAAAAGACCCTCAGTCACAGAACACGCCTCAAGATATCATTTAGGTTGTCGTAACCTCGCCTGGTCAGAATTTTAAAATGTCTGCACAGTGACGTCGTTTTTAGTTCTTTAAGATTATGGGGCTTATATAAAAACAAATCTCACATTAACACCTGGAGTAGAATGATGGCAGCTGGCCAGCCAAGGAAATGGTTACTTTGTGGGCTGGAACTACTCTTACAGGCCTGCTAAAGGAGCATTCTGTGACTGATAGATTCCTGTCTCTGTGGTGCACCCTGTTCTGGTATGCCAAACTGCCTCGCTGCCTACAACTCAACCTTCTTATAAGGACAGGCTCCGAGAAAAATGTTTGCACTGCAGAGACGCTACTGTCAGCCATAGGCACAGCTGACCCAGCACCACCCTTGTTTGGTGACATCATAGTAAAAACAAAAGCAAACATTCTGGATTCTTTTTTACTTTCCTGTGTTTCCTGCAACGAAGACAAGGGGTGTGGCCAGGACAACCTTGTCTGTGGAAGCAGCTTCAGTGGAGAGGAAGCTGCACCTGTGGAACCGGGCACAGGATCAGTTTCTTCCCCATGCCTAGTGTGTGCCGATGCTGCGCTCCAGTGAGAGGCGGCTCTTGCTTCTGGTGCGCTCTCTTTTTTGGGTGGGATTTGTTAACACCCTTATTGCACTCACCTGTGGATCAATAATGGCTATAAATTATCCCACAATCCACTTTCAGGGCACTCGTCTGTGGCTCAGGCTTATAATTGTGGGGATAAGTTATTAGCATTTGTTATTACCTCCTTGAGCAGCAATAAGGCTTAATCAATAAACATCTCTTCAAGGAAATGTCCCTGGACCTTCTCCTTTGAAATGTAAAATAACTCTCAGAAAATATGCAAAATGGTCTTCTTCTGTCACTTTTAGAATCTTAAACAAGAACAATGAAAGTTCCTGTAGCTAACTATGGGGCACAAAAGCAAATGCTCCAGTCTGCTGCCCTGCTCCATGATGGCCGCCTAATTAAACAGGCAGTAGTGCACAAGATGGCCGCCGCTCATTAGATGCATCATCCCTCTAATCTGCCTACCCCCAATATAGCAGCCCCCAGTTCCCTGCTAATAACAGCCCTGAATCGCTATCACCAATGCAATGTTTTCATGCATTGAAATGAAAAGTACTTTACCACTTAGTGTTCCCAAAATGAGTTGAATATTTCCTGGCGGTTTAGCCATAAGCGAATCATAAAGCAGTAAAAATAGTCTAGCGCTTTATTCACAGTATTTTTATGCATAGTTTAACCACAGGGGCGTACAAATATGTGCATTTAGAGCCAGTGCGCACACACACACAACTATTTGCATCACAGTTGAATAGCTTTTAATACTTCATTTCAGGCAGGCATTTTAATACATCCAATTAAAAAGTACATGTACACAGATCCGAATATTATCCTCACCACAATTGGATCAACAAAACAATAGACCTCTTCACCACAAGGGCAAAATATTTGGAAGTGCCCCAATAATTTCGAGTTTTTTCCATAGCTGTGATTCGATTCACATGAAAGAAAGATTAATTTCACAGATTCTACCACTGACATCTAAAAACAACTGTACAGAAGGATGAGCAGAGATATAGTTAACCATCTGAGCCCACATATGGCAACAGAAAATAAACCAGTTTGTGCTAAAAAATGATCCACTGTAACTGAACTGCTAATGTGTACATCTATCTGTTAAGTATTCAGACAAAAAAGTATATATGCAGTAATGGTTATAAACTGAAACCTAAAAACTCTTGAAATTCCCTTGTTAGGGGTTAGCCCTAAACAATAACTTGCATACCCGCGATGCAAACCATGGTGTGTAAACTTTTGTTACAATATTTAGACCAATAAGTGAGAACACGTAAACACACATCATTAACTATAAACACACACTTAGAGAAATAAATCATTCTGTATTACACCCACACATATATATTCTTCTTTTTATTGGAGCAATCTAATAGTTTTCAAAAAGAAATGTGCTTTATCATTGTTACTCAGGATGAAATGAAAAAATATAATGCATACGATGAACGTGTACCGATTGCATTCACAGTATCACAAAATTCACTTTGTACACAATAAAAGAGAAGGTGGTTTAATTCCTGCCTTTTAACTGCACTTGTGTGTAAAATTTCATTATGAGTACTTATAAAACTCTCATTGTAGAATTACTGTGCACTTTTCCTGGAACCATTTCAAAATTGTCCTATAAAGTTATCTGAAATATTCATAGGTCAATCCTCTCCGCATTAAATAAACATCACAGAGTCAATTGCAGTTTCAATACTGCTGTTGCAAATCAGATGAAAAATCTCCAAAATGGAGATTTTTTTCTACTTCACCACTAAAAACCCAACCTTTTACTTATCGCCTTTTATTTCGTAATGTACCTGAACACCGCGCTTCCTTTCACTTCCTGCTTGTGGGGTTGAAAGAGGCTGATAATTTGAATGACACCTCAAGTATAAAAATTCTTGCCTCCCCCCCAAAAAAGTTGAGTGAGGTTGTGGAAAGTGTCGTGCAAAATTAAGAAGGAGTTATAACACTCATAATAATGTCGAATATCTTTTATTCTTTGGAAAATGTATACGTGGCTTTTAGCAGTCTCAAATTAAAATACTTAATAATAAATAAAATATACTTTTATATTGTAATTTGATTTATTCCGGTCCATGTTCCACATCTCTATTGTTTTGTGTTGCCCAATTCTCTCTAAGGAGGGAGTTTATCAACCATCAATGTCATTGGACCTGACTCAGGGGAGTGCATGGTCTCCCTAGCTCTTCAGATCAGTGCTGGCCTGCAGTACAAATGTAATAATACTAGGTTAAAACAGGAACCAAGGTCACAGTCTGCATCCCAGGCTGATAAAGGTGGCACACTTTAGAATTCAACTATGGTCTGTCACAATTGCTCTCCCACACATTCAGTAATGCATGTTGTTTGTCCTCCTGAGATACATGGCAGCCTTTCGCCTACAAAACCAGTTGCATGAGTCAACTCCCTGCACCAGAAAGGAGCCACATCTAAACAATACCTTTCAGATATTCGCATACTTTTTTCCAGATGTGGACCAGTACCTCCTCACTCCAAACACCTCGCTGGAGGCCAGTAGAGCGCTCTGTTTCTCGCTTCTGATAATAACCTCCATTATGCACTGCCAACCCACTGGTCTTCTGCACTGTAGGCTCTAGCTGACAAGTTTGTTTGCTTCGATAAACAGTGCTTACGACAAATCCTTTTCTCTGCATATAATTACGACGCAGTCGTTACAACGACGTCGTTGTAACAACGCATACCATTACCCCGCAGGTCGTAACAACGACTTGTGGGGGGCAGAAGGTGTTAGATTTAAAATCAAGCACCTTCCCTTCTGTTGCACAGACTGGAGTTGGAATAGTAAATAATACTATTCCAACATACGGCGCCCCCTCTAGAGCAAGTCGTTGTTAGGACTTGTGGGGTAATGATATGCTTTGTTACAACGCGGTCGTTGTAACAACTGCGTTGTAATTACATGCGGAGAAAAGGATTGCGTTCTAATAAGACATATTCTTTGCTTCTGCTGTACAGCGCCACAAGGCCATACCAACGGCAGGATGTGCGCTAAACCCATTTCCGTACCATAATGCAACATAAAACAATATAGCAACATATAACTCATAACACGATATGCAGCATAGAAATATAGCACTATGGAATGTGTCTAATCATGCCACTCGTTTAGGGGTGTTTTCTATTTTCTAATTTTTCTGTGGCACAAGCTGGAGCACATTACAAACCTTAGAGGAAGTTTAAGCAAGTTAAAATAACTGCATCATGATACAATCCAATTTAGGGATATGTAGTGCCAATAAATGTAGGACATACGACAATAGAAACCCCATAATTTACACAAAGCAAGGCCAAGAATAACATACACCACATCAGTAAGATTAGGAGAGGATCAGAGGAGCGCGCCTCCCACAAACTGACGGTGGTTGGAGAAAAGAGACAGCTTGCAGTCTTGGCTCGCCCCGTCCTAAGCTTGTGCTGTCCAAAAGGCTCCATTTATGAGCCAGATAATGACGATTACTAACTAGCATGCAAGGCTAGCACTAGCAGACCTGCTTTCATGCTGCAAAGTTCCTTTAAAACATTAATTTATACAGTGAAATCTCTGAGACCCTGGTATTAGCCTGACGGCTTCACGCAGCACTGTCTTTGGACGAGCAAGAGTTGGTTTAGGCAGCCCCACCGAGACCACATTTGTAGAGTCAAGCCAACACATGACCAAAGCATGAGAGAGAGCATGCCACTTACAGTTACAAGTCAGTTTTCTCCAAGATCAGACAGTTGATGTCAATTTTCAGGATTGGCTAAAATGTATCAGAAATAGACACAGAGGTTGTTGGGTGGCGTGGGGGGGGGGAGGCACCATCAATGGCAACCCCACATATCCATGCACATATTTTAACAAAAAAAGTACTGCTATTTATTCTTCTATCCTGATAATGACATCTCAATATCTTTAAAGACCAGCCCAGACATATTAGAAGAGAGTCCTATTTGTGAGAGGTAGTATGTACCTCACACATGTGTGGGTTCATTTGCAGACTCCAGGTCTTGATGGATAACAGCTGCATGCTGCCTTCTTCCACCCCACCCACCACCCCTGATGTGTTCCCAAATATGATTTCTTTATTAAAGCAGAGCCCAGCTGTGGCTCCGTCAAATAAGCACGGTGGGGGAAACGGGTGGGGGGGGGGGGGAGGGGGGACGGGTTCGACAGATGACATATTTGGGAAAATAAAATAAATAAACAAATCCTACCCCTTTGTCGGTCGACTCCCAACCACATCCACCCCCCCTTAACCCGCCGCGCCCCACCCTGCCCCACTGCTCTTACCTGCAGGACTCACGGCTGGCAGAGCACCATTTCCTTTCAGCAGCCAGGAAAAATCCTGTTTGTCAATCAATCAAGTAATAATGGGGATTTTTAGAGTGCACCCGTAAGGGTCTCGAGGGGCTGGGAGAGTGTGCGGCCTGCTCTATTGGTTGAACATCCCGGTCTTGTTCTCCTTCCTGAACTGCTGGAGTGATGGCGAGGCTCTGAGGTGCAGTGAGAGGTTGTTCCAGGTCCTAGACTCCAGGTGGGAAATTGACACAATGGGATGATGGCTTGCTTTTCCTTGCATGCCATCATGCATGTGATTGGCGTCAATCACAGAAGATTGAAAGCAGCGAACACTCTAGTTATTATTCAGTAGGCAGGGCATTCTATGCCCCCTCCCAGCAAGTGGAGATTGTGTAATGTGGCTCATCAGCAGATAGTTTGTGTTGTTAAAATTAAAGACTGTTCCCAAAAAGTTGAGGCGTAGTTTGTGACCATTTCTTGCCATTCGTCTTTTTGTACGCCAGGCTATTAATTCTTCAATTTGCTCTTCACTTGCACGAGCAGTACAGTCCACAAAGCTGGCACAGCTATCAGGATATATTGGCATACACTGTTAGAAATACACTTCCTTTTGCACCCAACAAGAGCGCCGTGGGGTAATTGGATAGGAGCGGCATGCACTGATTCATGAAAGTGGCAGATTCGCATCTGCCCTGCCACTGGTACAACCCTTAAATGCACATTTTACTGTAGAGCAGGGGTCTCCAACCAGTAGCTCGTGAGCTCTTGAGCTAACTCTGAGTAGCTCACCTGTATGCAGTCCAGCATATTAAATAAGAAAGATTTTTCTTGGTTGAATTAATATACATATAAAGAAATTGAAATTATACTGCACTGATAATATTAGTAGCTGTTAATGTGTTTTATTGAACATAAGTAGCTCTCAATACAGAAAAGGTTGGAGACCCCTGCTCTAGAGGGATACGTGGGGGGTGCAGAGGAGGACAAATGCATTTCGCAGACCCACAGAGCATTTTGCGCATGGGCAGATTAGCATAAAGAATCTGTGCATGTTTATAAAGTTGTTTCTTCATCTGCATGAGTACAGGAGGGGAAAAGGTTTGCATTTCGGGCCCATAGAATAATAAACACGTGCACATTATTTAATAGGCAATGAGAAAAAGTGATCAGTGATAACTGACAGCTCAGCATAGTGGCGCTGTGTGGGTTTCAAATTCCAGAACACCCGTTCTCCACATTGATTTGCATTATATGGAGTAGGGATCCAACCCACATCGTAGTTTGCACGCTAATTTTGAACACCTTCAGAACTCGGACCTGACAGACCCATTCAATTAGACCATACCTCTGCTAGGCATAATGTCTGTATGAGCCATTGTGTTGTGCTGTATTGCAGAATTTATATAGTGCTTTGATGGTGATTGGGAATCTGGGAATCCATTTCTGTGTGCGTGGTTGGAAAGTTGTTGCTGTGAGGTGTAGACTGTTGTAAATGTTGGGTCCAATTAGTGCGTGAGCACTGGAGACATGCTCTAATCATGTCCGGAGAACTTTCACTTATTCATAGAATCAAGCATGACGTGCTACAGAAAGTTGTGAGAACATGCGCTGTCATGCACGCATGCGCATACTATTTTCTTATGAGTGTCTTGTCCTATTGGTAATATGTGATTGCAAGTAGCTCAGTCATTAAGGTCTTTGAAATTCCAAGTAGTTGTTAATTATTCGTATTCTTGCAGGACTGAATAATTCAAATTCACTTGTTCCTCGCTATTCCTTCCAGGAGATACCAGAAGCTGATCCCCTATTCATTTTAGGAAACAAGTCTAACTGTTCTTGAATAATGCTTCCCCTGGTCTCTGCACTATAACTCATCTGCCTCTGTCAGGAAAACTGGATTGTAATGTTTTGTTGTTTTTAATAGGCTTCTGCAAGACTTCCAGGATTCCCTTTCTAGGGGGTAGTTGTGCATCCAAGTTGAATGTAGGTGCGCAATATGTTCGTTTTCCATGTGTAAATTCCAAATCCTACCTCACAGAGCAAAACTAGTAGAACACTGAGTGCGCAAAGAGAATTTGTTTGGAAATCAAACTGGGATTGTGGAATTTCCACAATCGCAAATTTAGTGCAGATGGTGCTTTGTCAGCATTTCTCCGTGGGCCTACGGCAAAAGTTGGTGAACCTCCACAAAACACTCGGGATATAGTCAGCACTTCGTGTGTCTTCTTTACGAGCCAATATGTTGTAAACTATTAATTTTGATATCTTTGGATAAATGAGCGTCCCATACGATTTTGGTTACTGTACTACAGTGTGTTCAACATATGTCGATAAAGACTTGATCCAGGGCAAATGTTGAGGATAATCACTGTCTACCTACATTTGTTCAATTTAAATGAATTGTACATAATTGAATCCTTTGCGGATATCCTGAAAATCTGGCTTAGATTGAGGCCTCATGGATGCGGGGTGGGCACTTCTGCTTTTGCTGGATAATAAACATTATAAAGCTAAGAAATCACACGTTAACTGTGACTTCCAAGCGCAGTCCTACGTAGGCACAGTGACCGTAGGCACAGTGATAAGGTTATTGAATGTGTTGACATTTTTCTGCAACTTAACGAAGTTCCTTCCATTTGCTGTGGTTTTGACCATTGTTAACTCCTCACACTCCACATACTGGTTTGAGACGAATGCAAGAGTGCGTCATAATGGCGAGGGTCAATTAACAACTGTTAATGTTCAGTTAAGCAGAGTATCAGTATTACGACTATCAGTGACCACCTCTACCAGACCAACACTCATGTCCATTGAGCCACTTTCATGTGTTTGCTGGCTGCTTTCGCTCAACTCGGGGGGGGATATACAAGGCAAGGAAGAGAAGAAAGGGATAGTTAATGGCTGCACTCAAAAGCCTTCTGATTGGCGGAGCCAGGCTCCAGACTGCACTAAGCAGAGAATGCTAATAGCAAACAAAGTTAGTAACAGGAAAACAGAGAATTCCTTTAGATACTGTTTGGGTTTTGTGGTGCATTTCAAGTGTGCACGCGGACCACGTGACTCTTCCTCTATGGCACACTAAAGAATGCCCCTCATCTTCAGGTTATTGATTGAGGGCATGACTAGTTGTAGGCAATGACTAAAAGTTACTAAATCCTAGTTAATTCCAATTTATGGAGGGCAAGGGTCTGCCCATCGCACCCCCAAACGTCAGTGCCAAACAACATGTTGTTCACCTGATTTGGAGAAATCAAATGCCTAATTAATGTGGCAACTAAATTGACCTCTAGGTCATCCTTGTGCAACAGGAAAGGGCACAGGGGAATCAATATACATATGCACACACAGTGACACTCTGCAGCAGGCCACAGCCTCTAAAATGCTAACCCTGGAAATGCCAACACAAAGCAAACACAGCACTTGTTACCTTACTATTGAGCTGCTTTCTGTGATAAATTCCTTTTAAAGATATTTGAATGCATCAACCTGAAAGCTTCTTGCAGGTACAAGGTTATTTGTACCCCCTTGAGCCTAAGTGGATAATTTACTTCTTCCAGCGTGAAACTCATTACTAATGAAAAGAATTGATAATGATCTAGTGCCATTTTATAATTAGTTTATTTTGTTATATAAAAACATTCCGAGGTGCATGAAGGGGAGCTGTTGATCTCTGTTAGTCCGTCCTCGGTGTCTGTTGCTGACCTAGAATTTCCAAATTCAGCCTCAATAAATACTCAGCTGAAAGTTGTCTGGTGCCATCACAGCATTAAGGCGGAAACCCAAGCGCATACATCTGAAGGGCTTTCTTCTCCACATTCCCTTTCTGAATATAAAATGTGTGAAAGCAACCATGTCACGGTGGTGCGACACTCGGGTTTAAGATGCTTGACATTCTGTCACGGACTTATCAATTATTGAACAAAAACTGCAGCCATCTGAACTTAAGAACCACAACCCTGCTCACCAGTGACATTAAATATTTGTTTTATGGAGAATAAATAATGGATGATCGTCCAAACAACGACAAAAGCTGACTGATGTTTCTGGTGAAATACTTTTCCCCCTCATGGTTGTTATGCCTGGCCATCTATTGCAGTCAATAGCGGAGGAATGACAAGAGAGGAAATATACATACATTTGTGGGCACCTCACATGGAGTTTTCCCTCACAGAAGGCCCTAGTAAAGTGGTCTTAACCTTTTGACTTCTTTGGACCCCCCACATAATCATTACTGGGACCCCCCCTTGAATTATCATTGGAATCCAGGGACTCCCAGTGAGTCATTACCAGACAACTCGAACCCCAGCCTAATCAGTTTCGAATATTTGAACTGTATAAATATGCACAAAATAAGGTTAAAGTCAGTCTATGCATAGTATTTCATACTCGAAGGGCACCCTTCCAGCACAAAACCTATACTAGACTCACCGAGGCACCCGTGCAGTGTGGCACAAAGGTGTCTCCATGGTACACAGCAGCTAATTTCAGCGATGGCGCTAGGGAAAGGGAAGGAGAGTGCCATTTTTCTGTAAATATGGCGATTTCCTCCTCTCTCCTTTTCAGACAGCGCAACATTTGCGGCCGCTGCACTGCACTGCATGAGTAGGTGGTAAATCTGGCCCATAGTGCTCAATCTGCTGTTCCAGAATCCTGTTTAGGTGCGATAAGCTGGATACAGACTACACTTTTGAACATATAACTTGCTCACTGGGTGAACATATGGTGGCAACAGCTACAGAGTAAGGTGAATACGTCACCAAGGATTCAGTGCTCCATTCCTGGGGTTTTGTTTAACAACCTAATGAATTCTGGGAGTTGTAGTCCTTTTCATTTCCTTTGAACCAATGGAGCTAACAAAAACTAAAAAGTCCAGATTTAGAGCATCCAGTGGCGGCCGGCATGGATCAGAGGTAGGGGGGAAGCGGGTATAAAAAATAAAATAAATTAAAAATGACCTTTTCGCTGCTTCCTCGCTGTGTCTCTCCTCCGCAGTCCTCCCTCGCTCGCACACCCAGGTTCCCAGTCAGCCAATTACAAAGCTGCCTTAGCAGCGTTATGACTGGTCTGAGCGCCGTGTTTCAGCGCTGAGACGCTGACTGGGAGCCTGGACATCTTCTCCACGCAGGCCTGCATGGAGAACATGTAAAGTGTGCAAGACTGTTTTGGGTGGCCGAGAGGGCCGGCCAAGCTGTCATTGCGCATTAGCAGGGTACTACCACGTCCTCTGCCCCGCCCCCTCATGCAAAGCTGGAGAAGAAGGAGAAATTAAAATTATAATAACATGAGTTATTATAATTTTATTTTCCCTATGATTCACTGCAAAAAAAGCAGTGGGGCGACGCACCTTCGCTTTAGCGGAGGAGCTGCCACTGGAAGCAGTGTGTCCTTGATGAGATGGTGTCGCCTGGAAGGGAAACATCCTTTACCTCGCATGCGTTACTCCGCATGCCATTCCTCGCATTTTTTACACCTCGAAATCTTTTACAACGCGGACCTTTACACCGCAAACTATTACAGCGCATTCCCCAAAGTAACGCCCCATGGAGTTTGATTAGTACATTGCGTTGTAATGGATTGGATTGTAAAGCCCTGCGTTGTAAAAGATGTTGCGGTGTAAAAACTGCACGGTAATGGCACGCGGAGTAAAATTGTGGGGTAAAGTGTCCTATTCCGCCTGGAAGCCTCACCACAGATACTCAAATGAGCCATGAACTGTAACCAGCTTGGGCAGGAGGGCTCCAGATCAGCGAATCTGCCTCCCCTCGCCTCTCTCTCCGATATCTCAGTCCGATCCATTACTGTTGAGTGGTGTGCTTCAAAACACGGACTTGACCTCTCCTGCCGGTGACCATACGAGTTAAAAAAGGGAGTGGTGATGAATAGAGTGTCTGAATTAAGCAGACCACTCTTACCCAGTCAAGAGATCAGGGCTTGATCCATCACCGTTATTTAGCTCACTGCATCACCCCAGTTCAGAACCTGGCTATATGCAAATTAGTCTGACCCAGTGCCTCATGGGAACAGGGCAGACCAAACTACCAAGCCAATTCTTCACCGGAAAGGAGACAAGCTTCCGGGGACCGGTTTCTGGCATTTCAGCCGTCGTCGGCCCGGCTTGCTTGAATCCTGGTGGTGCAGTGAGCAAGGGACTCACGTCTGAGTATACCCTGCCACACTTGTGGTGGCCAAAAACGATTAAAAAAAGGGGGTGGTGATGAACATACGAGAGCCCTGCCGATACATTTTTCTAGCTCTGTTATGCCATTTTCGAATGCATTTAACATGAGGAAAAGCAAGATCGCTACATCTTGAACTTGAACCGTTTGCAATTATGCCTGGTCCCCGTTGACTTGTATTAAAGTTCACGATACACACAGAAAGCCAGCGCGGCCGCCAGACCATTTGATGTTTATCTGCCACTGGCGGATTGGTTTTAGGCAAGTGTTATCTGCAGGCGCTCACTTTCTCTCAGTTCCTTGTCTAAATTGATGATTTGAAACAGCCACATTCCTATTAACTGATTCCATTTCCCCTTATCCGGCCTGAGATCATATGAGGATGAATAAATAATGAAGCATATTGATAGGTGACTTTATTTGCAAAAGGAAATCACAAACAGCAGTAATGTTGCGAGGCATTTATAGGCCGGAGTGGAAAATTGCTAATAAACTCGTTTTGTTTTTGTGGTGGAAAGAATGTGCAGGAAATGAAGGCCTGTGCAATATAGTACGTTTATGGTTTATAAATGTCTATTTGCACAGGCAGAAGATGCCATGTATGATAATCATGTTATGGATCCTTACTCATGGCATCATTTACCTGCCACTGTCTTTTGTTGCTGCGGCTTTGTTGCATTTAAGAAAAATACACCAGTTTTTTTCATGTGTCAGCCTTCAGTTTTGTTGACATTTAAAGAATTTAAGAGGTTGTAAACACACATAAACACACACGCTTTCTCCCTCCTTTTCTCTCTGAAATTGGCCTTTTATGGTTTCCTACACAAGCCATAACTCTAGTCACCATCATCAAGACTTTAACTAGCCCACAAAGGTACAACCCACCGAGCGGCCAATCCCCAGCTGCTCATGGCATTCGGCTTGCACAACCGCGGTTGGCCACATGAGTCCATCCCAATATGGACGCCTAACTCATGTTGCATATGGCCTTTGGCCTGGCCCTGAGCTCAACTTACCAATCAAACAATGTGCACAGCCAATGGAGGTGTGCAGAGCAGCTTGCCTGCATGCATCTCCATGAGAAAGACAATGTCATGCTGTGGATGGCCTTCAGGAAGGTCCTGTATCTGACCCACCAGATTACCAACCCTAGTTCTGCTCTTCCTTCGGCCATACACAACTTATGTTTGGTGATAAACATGATTCTGCATGTCCTAGCTGTGTAGCTGTATGTTTTGTGGTTTGTAGATCCTTCTCCATAAACCAGAGGGTTTGGGTGGAACCCGTTCTGATTTCTTATTTTACTTTGTGAGACAGAAGTACATGTTTTGATTGGGCAGAAGTTGTGTACTTCCAAACTAAAAGTGCTTGGCCTGCACACAGCTGTGACCATTTCTTTTGTTTATTTATCCAGCTGCCTGAGTTTTAGCAGTTCAGGGACACACACATGACATTGAAATGCTATTAGTGTTTTAGATAACTAGATAATTTATAGTATTTGTCTCTGGCAGCAGCACAGATGGGATGAGGGCTGTTTTAATCTACATGGATGTTTAGGTCTGGCTTAACAGTGCAACTGTTAAATGACCTTTTAAAATACATCACTATTATACTACTGTTGTTTGCCTCCACACCATTACATACCAATTGACATGCTATTTAGCTGTAATGATTCATATTGCCGTACAACACTCCTTTAAATCCAGACCTATCGGCATTACAAATGCTTGGTTTTGTTTTGCAGGAGGGTTCTCTTTGGAATTTTCTCACATGGTCCTGAATCATAGTATGCTCACCCTGTCCCCTTATGGCCTGTTTTTTTTCCATGGTGTGGGCAATGATCCTAGTTTGCAGCATTTGTCCCATATTTTGCAACATACTCTGAATAGTTTATCAATGTCAGCAAAAAATGTTGTCTCGATCTCCATTGAATGCAAATAATATTGTAAGAGAATGTTCTGCATAATTTATATTGCCTTGCTATATAATTTATATGACCTTGCCACGCAGTTAGGCCCTCTGTGGCCAAATACTCCCAGCAGTTGTTTGGTAACTGTCAGTGCACTGATGTAACCCATGAGTCATAGAAAAACCATGACATTTTCCATATGTCATTGTTCCTTGTGAAATATCGGTTTTATGCCACTGGATTTTTTTTAATAAAATCCCCCAAATGTCCTATATATAACTATAGAATTAAATATACAGCCACACATATATACCCATAAATTGCAGCTCACAAAAACCATGAGCCCCTTTTAGAGAGAATATAAAGCGTTTGCAGAAATTCTACTATTTTAGCTAGATTGGAAAACTTTTTCAGCTATTCTGAATATTTTTCTGTTTTTCTCTAACTTCTGATTGTGTTTTCTGAAAAGCTCACAATCCCTATCATTCACTCACAACTGCTTTAAACTATTTAACCCCTTCCACGCTGATGACGAGCTGGGCTCGTCATGGCGTAGCCTTCTTGCACGCTGATGACGAGCCCAGCTCGTCACGTAAAGTGCGTTTTCGCAAATCCCAGCGTGCGAGCGGAATTCCGCTAGCACGCATGGTGTTAAAGGCCCTACCTAATAGCATGCTGTAGTGAGCTATTCCAGCCACTAAATGCCTGCTCCAGTATTCTAGGCCCAAACTGAAAGTGACAGCTTTAACCCCTTCCGTGCTCATGACGAGCTGAGCTCGTCATGAGTTGTGCTGCTCGCATGCTCATGACGAGCTCAGCTCGTAATGTAACTCAGCTTTTTGAAAAAAGCCGCACAGCACGAAAAAAGCCGCCGCACGCATGTGGTTAAGCAATGGAATGGGACTTTAATGGTAAGTATAGGAGTCTATGGGATTATTTGACCAATCCTACCCATGAAGGTAGAATGCACTAATTGAAAACAGCAGCCTCCTGGGAGAGGAAGGGGATTTACAACCCCTCTTGTCTCCAAAGTTTCAGTTTCTTTTCAGCTTCTGCTGTGAGTGCCTGACAGTAGCGAGTGTGCACTTGCAAACACAGTACGAGCTGTGAAAAGAGGCAGATGTCAGCCCTTGGTTCACACGGCCTAGCTGCTACTGTGTTCAGCAGAGATGAGCGAGATACAGGAGCTGAGGGGAATTCCACCTTTCCTATTTTGCAGCTCCACTGAGACTTTGAATGATGAGTGGAGGCAGAGGGAAAACCGAGCTGTGTTTTCTCATCCACAGTCAAGGTCAGACTGGGACAAAAGATAGGCTTGGGCACAAAAAGAAAAGTGGCCCCATTAGTGAACCAGATAGCCGAAAAAAAAGTGGCCCCACGGATCAAATCAAGCCAGTTTTGTACTTGTAAAGACATGCTGTATGGGTATTTTGCAAAGAATTATGGGAGACTGCATTAATTTTGTTTGCTGCATGCATGGTTTCTGGCAAGAGAAGGTAAATCAACAGTAAAAACTTCTTTCTAAAGGCTATAAAAATGCCCACAAATCACTAAATAAATGTCCTGCAAACTGTCTTGTCCGATCCGCCCATTGGACACTGCCTGATTGCCTTAAAGGCCAATCCAACCCTGTCAACAGCCTCTGCCTTTGTCATTCCCCTGCACAAACCACATACCGTGGAGATGCAGGGGAGTGGGAGAGTCAAAGGCTGTAGATTTGAATTTTAAGTTTGACAGCAGCAGGCCTATGCCAGTGATTATTGTCTGCTGCTGATCTATCGTCTTTAATGGAGCTGTCAGCATTCCAATGTTGGAATATCAGATATTCCAACACAGGTATTTACTCCACATGCCTTACATCACAGGCATTACAACACATTGGCCTTTACAATGTGTTGTAATAACACACAGAGCTTTACAACAGAGTGGGTGTATTGGAGGCTGAATGTCTGCGTGAGTGGCTGTCAGAGTGAGTGGGTGTGTGATTAGTTGTATGCATGTGTTAATGGGTATGTAAGTGGTTCTGTAGGTATGTGAGTGGTTGTATGGTTGAATGAATGGCGGTGTCAGTGGCTATATGGGTAAGTGACTGAGTGTGTGAGTGGCTGTATTGGTGGGTGAGTGGGTTAATGAGTGGCTGTATGGGTGAGTTAGTGGGTGTGTGAGTGGCAGTATGAGTGAGTGGAGGGTTTGGGCACAGGGCCAAGCCCCCTGTGGTCAGCCAACATTGGTGCCTCTGAGCAGCCAGTCTAATGGCTTTGTCAAAGGGTGAGCATATCAATATATATAAAGCCAATCTATCATCTGTCTCCAAAGATCACGAATAATTTTAATCAAATGTATATTTTGATAATTCATAAAATGCAATGTTTATTAATAATAACTACAAAAGGGTTTAATAAAGTTAGTAAACATGTGCGTATCTTTTTTTTCTATTAGTCTATTTTATGGGTGAAAATGTTTAAGTAATAGTCAGAGACAAATTGCTTTCTTTTTTTTTCTAATAAACCAAATATGTCTTCCAGTCTTTCTGCTTACAATTTTTAGCCCAGAAATGCTATCATAAAATCAACCACAAGAAAAACTTTTTTTATAGATGTTGAAGTCACATGAAATGCAGCCTTGATACCACACCCTAGAGAGTGCTATACTCCCACCTTAATAGCAAAAGCTTCTGCCCACAAAAATATGGTAAGTTCTCCTGAGGTCATGGTTTTTATGACCCAGGAGACCTACTGTTTTTTTTCTTACATCGCTGGGGGAGGAGGGTCAGAACTCCATGAAACCCCCATCAGATTAATATAAAAAATTGGTGGTGCCCCTGCCCTTTCTAGGGGAATCACCAAAAACACAAAATATGTAAATAGCCCTTGCACAGCATTATGGGACGCACCTTGTAGGAGCAGTTAATAATAAAGGAGCAGCTCCCCAAATTGTGTGGAAGGGGGCACACGGTTCCCTCCACCACACTCCTTGGGCACTGGGGACCCCATCCCTGAGGCCTATGTTATTAATAAAAGGGAGGAGTCATGCAGGCTACCTAAGATGGCTGCCGCAACATCCTTATTAATGTGATGCAGTCCAATCAGATCTCACCATGAGATCTGTTGACCCTGCGGATCCTCTGCGGTGTGATATATAGACTATAATTTTGAGCATTAATTGCTCAATTACTGAATGGATTTACACCAATCGACTACAAGCACTCTTTCTGTTCTGGACCAAGTTCTAGTTTTTTTGCAAAATTTGGTTCAGTGGTTTGGGCTGTAGCTGTATCTAAAGTTCCTATGGGGAAACCACATTGTGGATCCCCCCCCTCCTTTTTCTCGGCCCCCACTTGAAAGATCACCCCAGGACTTTCCAGGTAAGAGCTGAGTTGAATTTTGTTTTTGAAAGTTTCCTAAACATTCATCAAACTGCTCCAAAGATATAAGCACACCAAAAGATGCATTTCCTATAGAAGCACAATACTAACTATAGCTATCCAGTGGCAATCGCCATTGGATAATATAAATACATATTACAAATACATGTAACCCCCAAACCACCTGTTTTTTAAATTTAATTCCTTATTACCCCCTTTACCGCTACCCTTCTTTAAACCTTAAAATCACCCTTACCTCTCTTTACGTCTATATTACCATACACCATGAAATCCACCCCTAAATCCTATAATCACCCTACTGCCCTTTACATCTACGACCACTAACCCCTAAATTACAGTTACCTTCCTTTACTTGTACCCATCCCAATCGCTAAAAACATCATTACTTCCCTTTACTCTACACACCGCATAACCCTAAAATTACCCTTACTCTAACACCCCTTAACAGTAAAATCTACCCACCCCTAAAGCCCTAAATTCCCCGGTAAGCACCCTTTACCTGCATATTTACCTTTAAAATAATGTTATTTAGTCATATATACATACACTTACCTGCAGAGTATTGTACTGCACAGTAAAGAAGCGTGGCAAAAACCCCTTAAATATGCTTACCTTCTCAATATTTACCTGAATTGTAAAGAATGCGGGGTAAAGGTCATGCAGAGTAACAGCTGCTCAGTAAAGGCTAAGGCTGTAATCTACTTTAAAAACACCTTTCTAAATATCACTCAACCTCACCAGGAAATAGTTTCGTTTCCGTCACACCAAATGGAAGACTTATGCTTTAAAGGGACTGACCCTTACTCTCACGGTCCTTTATTTCAGTATCTGATTTCTCAATCTATTGTTGCTTTTAAGCTTACAATCTTCTCTTATTGTAACGTGTTGCAAGCAGTGGGAGGGAGATAAACACCCACTTTTACTCTTCCTTACGGCTGCATGCAAGGGACGCCATTGCAGGGCCCAGCAGGTGTGCACTTCTGTGTTCAACAGAAATTTCAAAGAAAAATGTGCCACCTTTGAGGAGACAAAAGCCTAACTAAATGAACCGCTGCGGGATCTGCTCATGCACTAGTTTGAAAAATAAAAAGATGCCACCCTTCCGCCTCTAAACCTGATGTACTAGAACTGTGGAATTTCCATTGATTGGCTCTTGTATGGCTTCTGACAAAGTCTACTGGGGCCTTTGGTAACATCATTCACCGGGTCCTGTATGAGTACCCTGTCCTTTAAAAGCTGCCCTAAATGCAGAAGTTTGACTTAATACTGACACAATTAAATTTGATCACATTTCACCTACACTTACATAACACAAATGGTTACCCCTAGCATTCGACTGTCTGTTGCGCTTGTCTTGAAACTGAGCGCCCCAAATGGTCTGTCTAACAAACCTGCCATTCCTGATGGCCAAAAATCATCGACACAAAACTACACCGGAACCTGAAACTTCCTCCTTCAAAAAGGAATCTACCTTCTCTCTCTCTGTCTCAGGGCACACGCCTAGACTTTGGAATAATCCTTTACAGGAACTAAGGGGCCGATTACGATGGGGGGCGGACTTTCGCATAGGCAAAAGGGACCGCCCGCCATAGGTGCGGCGGTCCCGCAATGCAAATTACGATGCGCCCGCCACACGTATTTTTACATTGCGGCGGACATGACAGGCACCATGCAGTGCATGCCACCTTGTACATGCATATGTAAGGGGGTACCATGGGTACCCCCCACATGCAGCACCCCACTGCCCACCTCCCCCCGGGGGGCACGCAAGGAGCCCCCAAAGGCATTCAATGCTTGTCTTTTTGCTGCAGAATCTCTGCCCAAAAAGACAGGCATCCAAATGCACATGGCGGTGCCTGCAAGGCACCGCCAGCATACCCCCAGTGTACCATGTTCCGCAAGACGGGCGGAAAAGGACCGCCTTGAGGGACCACGGCGGACGGTCTTTCTGTCCGCCTCGGTACCAATCCCATTCCCACCGCAATCCTGATGTGGCGGTGGTAATATTGAGGTTGATGGAGGGCGGTCCTCACCGCCGGGCTGGCGGTAGCTGACCGCCCGCCATCGTTATCGGCCCCTTAGACTGTAGCCAAATGTCCCCTTCAAAAATGTTCACCTCCTTTCAACCGTCTTTAATCATTGAATCTCCTTTCTTGTCCCTCTTCTCTGAACTGGAGTCTCTCTTATATTAGTAGGTTACGTTTATAATCCTATTCTTCCTTTTATTGCACTTTCTTCCCTCACCATTATACTTTTCTTACACCAGCGTGCTTCATTATCTCACATTCTTTACTTATTATTTATTCTTGAAACCTTGAATGTAGAAAAACCCTGAAATAAAAATAAAATGCACTGACGTGGGTTGAGACCGACTTTTCTCCCAGTCCTTCCGCCCAGAAAATTGGAGTATATTGTTCCATAGCGAACCTAGGGACTAATGCATTCACTTCAGTATGTTTTACCCCAAGGCCACAGGTTCAAATCCGGCAGAAGTGTTCGACCCTTCATCCTTTTAACCCCTTCGATGCTGATGACGAGCTCAGCTCGTCATCAGCCACGGTGGTCGTGTGCGGATGACGAGCTCAGCTCGTCATCTAACTTCTAGAAAAAAGCCGCGTAGCGGAAAAATAACCGCCGCAGCGATGCGGTTAAGGTCCAAAAACACGAGTACCATTGGGTTGGATAATATTAAAGAACTTGCATATGCCTCTGTGGGTGGAAATCCGCTCTACAAATACGCCTATTGTGTTTATATTGATAGACAGTTATTCCGGGTAATAAGACAGATGTTGCGCACGTCCAATGTTGTTTTGCTCAAGCTAATGTTCTGCTCTTCCCTGAGAACAAAAGATGAAAATCTACATTATGCAGATTTGTACATCACATTTTGTAAATGTCCCTGGAACATGCCAGCTGCAGAGGAGGTGCCAGAAACATTGTAAAAGTCCTGATCTTGCCAACTAGTATGTGGTAGGCCTTAATGAATTGAAAAAAAAGAATGGGGCTGATTGTTCACAGGTAGTGCAGATGTGATATTTTCTCTTGAGTATTTGTCTGCTCAAAAGCTATAGTGCTTCGCCTATAACTGCAGCATTTGCGATGCTATATTTGAAACTTTGCATTTGTAGTATTTCTATAACCAGCTCCACCCATTCCTTCCAAGTACCACACATCGGGGGTTAGATTAACGCATTTTAGTGCCAGTGTCGATATCACTGCACTAAAATGCTAATGTCACGCATAGTCTAGCTCCTAAAGCATGACGTGGCACTGCAGGCAGCACTGTGGAAATGAACCGAGCAGTAAGGCCCTTGCTGTGCACTGCTGTCACAGGCAATAATGACCCAGGTACAGGTCGTGGTAACTGGCTGCTATTGTGGGTTCCTGCCTGGGCATGCCAAAGTTGTTACTTGGTATCACCTGCTTCTCTTCCCAAGAACACCCAGCACCACAGCCACTGATTTTGACATTTGTTTTTGAATGACACCAAATATTTGTTGTCAGTCACTCTGCCCTCCAGTGTCCATTCACATGACACATGTGTGGGTCCCCGTCCCGTGCATACTTTAAAAGCTCCAGTGACCAGCAGCAGCCTGAGGACACGGGCAGAGGCAGCACGGTGCCAGTGCTTAATTTGTAAAAAAAAAAAAAAAAGGAAGTGCCAGGGACCTCGCTAGGAGGCCCCTGCAACCAGCGCCACACATTGCCCCTGCCACAGATGCCAATAGCAGTACCAACACAACTACTTATTATCACACTCTTAAAAGCGTGACAATTCAGCCTACTCTAGGACCCCAAAGCTATAAGAAAGGCTTGGGAGTCATCGCAAGTCATTTTCAACAGTGCCACCATGTGGCTGCAAGCCCCGGTGTTGACAATTAAGTGCTGGTGTTGAGCATCTGAAACCACCAACTCAAATTAAGCACTGCACGGCGCCCAACAACTAAAACAAAGAGGCAACTTGCAACTCTGAGCATGTTTGCAGCTCTGAGAACTATTGCAGCACCTCCTGAGGCCCTTACTGAAAGGGGAGACATCACTTCAGCCTGCAGTTATCTATCTACACCTCCCTGGTCTCCCTCAGCAAAGCACAAAGACACCTTGGCTCAGCCTGACAGTTATCATCTTGTTGGCACAAACGGGTGACCATGAACTGCTGCAGCAGCACAGAACTTTAGAAAGTAAATTTATGACTCAAGCTTTGATTTACAAATAATTTGGGGGAAAAAATAAGCTGAACTTTGATTTGCTATTTTAGGCTGATAAAATGGAGAAATGATGCACTCGTTCTAGGGCTACTGTTTGTTGGTAGACCCAGTGTGAGGACGAGCCTTCTTTTGTACATGGGCGGTCGCTCGAAGGCGGGCAGTGGCTGGCAAGAGTGGGACATCCGTACATTTACCAATGTTCCCACGCTGATTCTGTGTGCAAAGTGGAAAGCTCACTCTGAGGAGTACCGGATAGCAAACATTATTTGGATATCATGCCTATGACTCATACAAGTATTTAAACCCCAAATATGTAGTGTAAGATCAGTGGAGCCTGGTCAGATTCCAGGAGAACAGAGACTGAGGAGGCCGAGCTACCCAATGGTGCCAACATCCAATGCAGAGATCTAGGTGCTAGGACAAAAAAGAACCAGAGAGAGTGACATAAAGAGACAAGCAGTCTAGGGTGGTGGAGGAAAGAGGCCTAAGGTGGAATCAGTGCATCATTTGTAAACAATTAACCCGTTCCGTGCGCGCGTCGGCCAACGGCCATCGCGAGCACTACCTCGCTAGTGCTGCGCACGTCCGTTTTGCGATGCAGCCCCACCTACTGATTAAAACTCCCGCACCGCGACGGAATTCACGCCGCGGTTAAGGAGTTAAGAGCCAGACCCTTCTTAGAAGGCCACTGCAGCTGCACCATGCATTGCCCCTGCCAGCGCTGCTAATGACCGTACTAACATAACACCTAATCATCGCACTCCTACAAGTGTGACAATTCAGACCATTTCAGGCCACACAAAGCAATAATAATGGTGTGAGAGGCTGGTATTATTCATTTTCAATGTCATTTGGCCGATTAAACACGGTTGTTGAGCACATCTCAGACAGTGCCACCATGTGGTGGACTGTCACTAGAGCCAGTGCTGACAATTAAGTGCTGGTGCCGAGCACCGGACACCACTGGTTCAAATTAAGCACTGGTCGGAATCAAGACTAGACAGCATTGATATTCATAAACAACGGCATTTGGTGGTGCCAGCAACGGCATTCTAAGAAAAACATGTACTTTAAATTTTTTTTTATATATAAGTTGTTCTCTGCCCATCCCCCACAAAACACCAGCTGATTGCATACTGAATAGCAAATGTTTTTAAAATAATTCTACCAACAACAACTAGCAAAACTTTTATATTGAGCCAGTCCTGGAAAAAGAACCCTAGGGGCAAAACAATTCGCACAGATCTTATGAAGAATCTGATTTTCCCCAATAAGCCTCTGAAGGTCAAAAACTCATTACAGAGTCTACAAAAATCAGATGAACTTGGTTTTATTGCACCGGTTATATTAAAAAAGAAAGATCAGTCTCTAACTGTATCAGCTATACCAATATTGATTTACCCAAGCCTATGAAACGAGCTTTGGTGCTTTTTTATACATCTCCGCCGAGGAATCTTTCCTTGCTGGGTAACAAATGTATTCTTCTGTGCTGGCGTCAGATTGACAGAATGGTATTTGCGAATGTTTGAGAAGCATCTTAATTTACCTTTTTCCGCTTGCAATATTTCATTCTAGATTCCCAAAATTCATGATTGTTTAAAATGTTCCACTCTGCTTCACTTACAGAAATTAACTTTTTCTTTTTCATCTGCCAACAAATAATAAGCAAAGAGGCAATCCATGGTCAGATGAGAACAATGGACAGGTGAGCAGGGTACGAAATGGTGTTTCACCCATCTCATAAATAATCAAAATTCCTATGTAATGTCGAGGGTGTTTAGTGAAAAACTAAAATTAAAAAGAGGGAAAGTGCAGGAATAAATAGTTTGAAATGAAAACGAACGTATTTGTATTTAGTCAGGGAACAGGTGCAGAGTTTGCAATGCAACACAATAATACAATTTAACCTGTTTTCTTATATATAAAAACAAAAAGTGAAATGCAACGGGAACAGAAACACTCTCAAAGCACTGAACAAAAAATGGTCAGTTTAGATAGGGAATAACATGGGGTGGCAGGTTAAACATTGAAATAGGAAAAAAAGATTAAAATCAGCAAACCGCCATAAGAAATTATCGACCTTACCATTTGGGATTTATTCAGATTTAAAAATTTCTCATAGAGGTGATGGGGTAGATGACCTGACAGGTGTGATTAAAAAGGATGTGGTAAAAAAAGATTTATTTGTATCAATTGAGTGTCGATTTCTGACCACTGCAGAGACCGAGCTGACAGTAAATAGTGGGAAATTAAGTCTTTTTTAGTAAAGATGGTTTGAGACTTTAGTTTGACATCTAGTTCATAATACTCCTGAATTAGTGGGTTTCATATGAAAACATAATCTCAGAAAACATCTCTTGCAGAAACAAGAATCCAAATTTCAGGCTGCCAAAATTTCATCAGTAAATAGCTAACTACAAAGATTTTGACTTGAAGTTATTTACTAAGATCAGCCGAATTCACTTCCCCCGTTTCATGTACTGTTTTAACTCATGTCATAGGACATTTGGTAAGTTATTGTATTAGGTGCAGGTTTAAACCTTTCTAGAGAGATATGTATATAAGGTCGAGATTTTGGTGTTCTGTGGTTGAAGTCTATTCTTGCAATGGATATGTTTGCAGGTACTGTTTCACATGCTACCAGTTTAAAGTGTTTTGTGGTGAATAAGCACTATGTAGTGAGACGGCGATGGAGGGCCACCTTATGTGCTCTAGATAGGTAGAGTTTTCTTTGTTTTTAATCAATGCATAGGCCTTCTTTAATTGCATGCAGCTTGACCCGACAGGACTCTGTTGCAGACCTGACTGGTCAGATCCAGGATATCTTCTGCACATTTGCGTTCAAGTTGGAGCTCATGAGTATGGTCGGGCATGAATTTAGGTGGATGATGTTTACTATGTGCACTAATCAGGTTTTTAGGTGGTTTCATCTTTGAGTTAGGTCTTCATTTTGATGAGTGAGTCAGGGGTTAAAACATGGCAAAGCTTTTGACCTCGATTTCTGAGAGAAGTCCCTAAACGTCTGTTGTTTGAGTCTAGGCTGGATGATTTGATAGGGGTTTGCTGGTCTCTGAAGCCAGCTCTCGTGCAGCGGGGGGCAGGTTTCTATAGGCACACAGGTCCCTGCTTAGTAATGTGCACAAGGCAAACTGGAGCATGAAAGGTTAGAAGTTAATGCTCTTGACCACTTCATTTGTGGTGGCATGGAGGTGAGGGCTGGGTAAAAACAGTGATTCATAAATTCCATTATTTGTGTAGGTGCCATTGCCAGTCACAGTACTTATGGCCATTTCATAGGCAGAGGACTCAGTCTCCTGATCTCCATGTATTTGCCATTTAAGCGGTGGTGGTTTTACTTCACATAGGGATATATGATTTTTATGGCTCGATAGGGCCAGTCTCAAGAAAAAAAATTCCACATTTAAGTGCACGCAGATTGTAAATCCCACGTAATATAATTCACCAAGTGTGATAAGGAGTTCTCACTAACGCTGGCAAAATCTGTTTTGGTTCCCCATGACATCAACAGTGCATATTTGCAATTTTGAATGAGGTTGAGCTACTGTCCTTTCCCCGCGCGTTGGCAAGTTACTTCTCATTCCAGAATTTTACTCTGTTACGGGGAGTTGGACATTTTTATGTAATTACTAAAAACACTTGATCTTCAACCGTTTTTGCAGAAAGGGGGGGTTAGGGCCTGTGTTTGCAGACTGGGATATCTACCAAGGCATTCATTAGATCTGCAATGTCAATGGTAAGAGGAAGAACTTTGATGAAAGCCTCAAGGAAAGCAGTGCTTACTTTGTTGTTAAAAAACATAAGTGTCGGTGCCAAAAAGGTTTGCTTAGGAGACCATGGTTGGTGCTGCCCATTTCTAGGATTGTCAAATACCAAATCTGTCTAGTCATGAGTTTACCTTTTCCTCATGACACTTCATGATGCTTTATCTCGCTCATGGAGGTTCTTTTTGATCTCTGCTTTCTCCTTTTAACACATTTTTCCTAACTTCTTCCTTACTTTTATGAAATTCCCTCTCTTGCTCTCGGTCAAAGTCTGATAATGAAATAAAGCAGGCCCCCAAAATGATTTCTGGTGCCCACCACCTGTAACACCAGCACAAATTGAGCACAGAAGGAAAGCCACGACTGCTAGATTCAATGCCTCTGTTTTGTGATGAATTGTGCTGAATTCAGGCCCCTCCAGTGCTTTGTAAGAAATGGAGACGGTGTATGAAGAACTTTAAAGATTGTTTGTTGTTCCTTTCCTTTGCTATTTTAGAATCCTGGAATGAGTGCATATTGTTGCAGAGAGCACGTGCACATTTTGGCTGTTTTTCAGAGTCTCAGATATCCTTTACTGGCCAGTAACTTTTTTGGGTTGAAAAAAGGGCTCGTTAACACATTTGATAGGCTTGTAATACCCTTCCCGATGTATTTTCCAACAGCCACTTTCTTCCCTGATGTCCAAGGGCTGCAAATGCTTTTTTTTTGGTCTAACTTTTTCAACTATTTTTTGTGTTTGAATTCCAACGTAGTTTTGTTCTGAAGCACCCTGTTCTTTATACTGGATAGGTGGAAAGGGATTGGGAACGGTACGACCAATTTTGTGGCAGATTTGTTGCCTCACTGTTATGCGTGAACATCAAATTTAGCATCTGACCAACTTTGCATGTTTGGCTACCGCACTTCGAACACATTCTAGGGTACGATGGATATCTACTAAATATTCTGCTCATTTATCATAAGGTCTGTCCAGACATTTAATTATCATATTATCAGTAATTTCTTGACCACAGCTTAGATACCCAAGGCTCAAGAAAGGTATAATAAAACCATAGTGGAGGACAGTGGCGTAGGAAGGGGGGTGTGGTGGGTGCGGCCCGCCCCGGGTGTCATCACTGAGGGGGGTAATAAAATGGCAAAAATATGTGTATTTAAAAAAAAAAAAATTACACTTGCAACTGTAAGTATGTTATATTTCCTACTTTCTTTAACCCGTTCCATGCTAGTGACGGAACCACTCCGTCATGAGCACAGCGTGCCCGTGGCTCGTGACAGAGTGGTTCCGTCACAAGCATGGCGGCGCTGCGCGACCCCCTCACCCCCCACAGCGCCGCAGCGGAATTAACGCCGCGGCCAAGGGGTTAATAATTTCAATGTGGGGTGTGACAAGAAATTTTCAACACAGGAGAGTGGGGGGGGGGAGGTGGGGAGGGTGGCAAGAAATTTTCTGCCCCCTGGTACCACCTGACCTTGCTACGTCACTGGTGTAGGAGACAGTGACATGCGTTTCTCTTAACGTAACATAATGCCATGTCACACGTACAGTACATAACCTAATAATTACACATTACAAATAACATGCCACGTCACATGTACCATATGACATAACATTTAACATAATCTCTCTCTGGATGAACGTTGAGTTTGCGCAGTTTGTGCAAAGGCCAGGGACACGTTCAAATCTGGAATACTTAGGTTGTAGATCATAGCACTTACTATATCACTGGGGCCCAATACTGCCAATCCTTCGCTGCTTGCCATTGTGAATATTATTAGAAATCAGTAGAATCTTGCATCAAGCATGGCAAATTAATTCTTCGAAAACCAGGTTCTGGAATATTGAAGGTGTTTTCAGCAATTAAACTGTGAGAGTCTGTGGAGTTTTTGTTAGCAGACTGTGGGTTCTCAGTCCCTCTTTTGGGAGAGGACTTTCTACTACTGTTGTTCTGAGCTTGATTTTTAATGTAAAACTGGCCCAACATCTAGGGCCGGACTGGGAGCTGAAACCGGCCCTAGCAAACTGCTCGGCCGGCACCCCCTGTTTGCGAGGGCCGGTTTCAGCCGATTTTGTTACAGGTGGCCGATATTGCCGACCCCCGGGAACAAAAACGTCCCGCCAGGGCCCCAAAACCGGCCCCCACCCTGGCGACCCACCATGGGAATGCCCGGTGCCCACTACTGCCAGTCCGGCCCTGCCAACATCGAGTAACAAATGTATGGTATTCGTTTAAAATTCTGTCTTTTTGAAAAAAAAATTGTAAAACATAAAAAACAAATCTATTGTTATAAGTTTTAAAACACACATTTCAGTCCCCTTCCCATTTTTTAGATACCTTTACTTTATCTTCCAAAATAAAAAAAAAACCTTCACAGTTTATAGCTTAAGTAATGTTATCATAATTAATTATTTAAGAAATGTGATTCATTATTAGAGGCCTCCAAAGCAGTTATCAGAGGTAGTGGGATTAGCTCTATATCCCACCACAAAAAAGAAACATCCTCTTGCTAGACAACTGAAGGAGGAGGTCCCCAAGCTAAAAGGCATTGTCCTTTACAGTGTCAATAGCTGAAAATTTCGCAAATGCGAGACCTATTGCATTCCAAATGCTTGAAGGCATAGCTGAGGTGCCCCTTTCTGTCTCCCATGGCCCCTTAAGAGCTCTCCTTTTTCTACAAGTTAAATAAACAAGACAGTGGTCACAGCTGCACATAAATAAGAGACCCTACTGCCCTCCTGCAGTTAGAGAAACTCATTAAAGAAAATAGTGCTTACAGAGTAAAGAAGACGTACCGTGCAACAACTGAAGTAAAAGGGCCAGTCCTCATTGGAGGTTACAAATGAAGACAAAGTGGTACTAAGGAGGGACTAACAAGCCTAATAACGAATCAGAAGTCAGCATTTATAAAGGACAATGGCACAAGCCAATAGCAAATGTGGGCGGAGAGTGGATGGGGCTTCAAGTACCTACTCCAATACAGCATGGCTCGCAGCGCATGCACTGTCCAGACTCTACCTAAAAACTTTGATCATTCTCCACTTGGCAGGCTCATGGAGGCGTGGGGCACAGATTTGGATCCTTTAGAAGAGGAGGGGTAGATGCGGAGCTTATTGCCATCTCCCATACTGGCATTATAAAAAGTATGCACCTTATATTGTTTACATTTACATAGAATCTACCCTACTCACGAGAGACTACAGCATATACAGTTGAATGTGCCCAAAATGTCTCTGTGCCACAACTAAATGGGGGATTTATTAGGAACTGTGTGTGCACATATGGAACTGAAGCCCTTTTGGTAAGTGTTATTTCAGCCACTTCTGGTGATCATGTGCAAAGACTGGTAACATGTACTCCAAAACTTCCCCTACTTCACATGTAGACGACAAGTGATTTTCCCCTACAGAACAAATATTCCCTAGGTTATGTCTTACACTAGAGAAGCAGAACATTGCAGATGACCTTGGAGAAGCTGAACGGCCCCCCACACTCTGGTGTTAAAACCAGAAGTAAGTTAGATGATGAATACTTGAGATTTCGATATCTGAGGCAAGGGTTCGCCTCCGAAAACATAAAAAATATGGAAATGAGTTGGAAGGACCACTTTACACAGGAGGCATTACTCTAAAGTCCTATGGGTAATGGGTTTCCATAAGCGGTCTCCTCCCAACATAAGTCTGCCATCAACTTAATACGATGGAGAAATATGTGGACCACATCTGATGGTTAAGTCTTGCATCAAGGAACAGTTGGTCGTTGCACAAGCTGAGTTAATTAAGTTTTCTGTTGTTCTGTAACTTTGTTTATGTATAAAAATCTCAATAAAGAAAAATTATATTAAAAAAAAAGAAACTCATTCACTATGTGTATTTGGAATTTCTCAAAAATACGGGCTAGCAGTATATTTTAATGGTCTTTACTTCTTTGCAGTGTGTTGCATCTAGCCACATTTACTATTGATCTCTACACTAAATTGAGACAAGCTAGAAAATGAGACACAACTCTCAAAAGAGCTTCAGGCTGTAACTTTCAGGTGTGCTCCGCCGTAAAGCGACAGATGACAAAAGACATGAGAGAGCATCTACCTATGAATATTTATGGGGTTGAAATCAACGAACAAGGGCAAGAGTTATTTATGCTAATGATAAACTGAAACATTGGAAGCAGTGTGTTCAAACTAGAACTAAATTAATTCATGTTTGATATTAAAAAAAATATATTTTAGCTGCGTGAGCATTTTGGGGTCGAACAGCCTACAAAATGAGGTAGAGTAGAGAGATGTACTCTGCAGTCGCAGCCAGCCTGCTCCTGATGTATGCAGATGATGCAGTTCTATAGGCAAGTAATTGGGCTTGTACCGCAGCTGTATGACCTCGATCCGTGGAAAATTGTAAATATGCTGATGGAGGAGACTGTGGAGACAAAATGTCTTTACTTCTGAAACAAAAAAGAAATTAAATTTACTTTTGCCGTCATGAACTGGCAGTCGTTTGAAAAGGTTAAGTGAAATTTGTTACTCGGCTAAATGTCACAAATATACGTGAAACAGTAAAAGTTCACTGTACTGCTAAGACAAAAGTGCCTGTATCTTTTCTTTTTGCTAATATGGTTTTATAACTAGAATAGAGAATTTACGGCCTTATTTAGATATTGGTGGATGGGTTACTCTGTCACAAAGGTGACGGATATCCCATCCACCGAAATAGAAATCCCTTGGGATATAATGGGATTTACATTTCGGCGGATGGGATATTCATCACTGTTGTAATGGAGTATTCCGTCCGCCAAGATCTAACTCATACCCTCAATGTGTTGACCGACTTAAAGCAGAATTGTCCATTTTAAGTCAAGGAGGCTAAATTCATGGCATATTTCATTGATAGCTTGTGTCTATATAAATGATCTTTATTTAAATTCCTTGAAAGTAAATGCATCTTAAGTGATTATCCTGAAAATCCTTCTTTCCCTTGATCTTATCTTTCCCCTTTTGGAGGCTCTTATCTTTAAGCTTTAGACATAAAACAGTAGCGGACAATGGCTTATGTTGCAAATGTTTAAATACACGTTAATAAAAAATTACCAGTAAGCTATAGGATCATTACCCCTTTGTCCATCCTCTCCATCTAATCCTGAAGTTAGTTTAACTAACTTATTTTAATTGCAATTACTTCATTAGTGCTTGTAGAACACCAGAAGAAAAGTTAACAGAATCATTTCTACACAAATTCAATTTAAAATGTGAAACAAAAGTAGTGGGCGTAGGCCAGGTGGCATGCTGTTCAGAGTTCTTGCAATGATAAACCGCAAGACTCTCTGCCCAGGTGGTTGACACTGTATTCACTGAGCAGCCTTCAAAATCTACCCACGTCCTCACAGTGGTTATTGTTACCCTCTTGCCTCTAATTGTCAAAACAAATTAAGCAAAAAGTGCATTTGAAGAACACAAATATTTACTCTTTTCAAGATCTATTACCAAACCTCTATTAACCCCTTCGACGCTGATGACGAGCTGGGCTCGTCATGGCGTAGCCCGCTCGCACGCTGATGACGAGCCCAGCTCGTCACGTAAAGTGCGTTTTTGAAAAAGTCAGCCAGGAGCGGAATTCCGCTAGCGCGCATGCGGTTAACGTCCAAGGCTAAAGGAATTGGAGTAGCAGAATTGTCATAAAAAAACTTTTTAAACAATTTATTGAGAAAAATGAATTTGTATCTGAACTTTGGATTATATGCAGATTCTATCAGTGGATGAGTGAACTTACTTGCCCCTGCCTAAACTGACTTAAAAACACATCACAGAGGTCATGATTTTGCAGATATTCGGCCTGCTGGGTTCATACAGCTGCACTCTGTTGTCATGAGTGAGATCTGGAGCCTCGTAGGTCGGGAAAGACTTTGAAGGTGGGTACCCTACTTCCTGGCTTGAGAAACAATCCAAAGATTAATGTTACACCTGCATGCCAGCCTGATCCGGGCGCAAGTAGACATTGCATGTGAGTTTACGGTATCTTTCCAATCTTTCCATGAATTTTACAGAAGTGAAAGCAATTTCCTTCCGGGTAATGTAACTTCAGAAAAAGTCAAGCAAAGATTATTTTCAATCAATTTAATCGATATCAGAGAGATTTTTAAGCCAATTTAAATGGACTAGCTTTAGATCCTCAAAGTGTTTACCCCACGTCGAACGCATCTGAAATACCTCTCTTAATCCCCGTTCCCTCTCCCATGGCTAGAGTGTCTTAAACTTTATCAAGAGCCTTTTATAAGGGCCACCTGTCCTTCCACCACTGGTGACCTATCCGCTATGTTAAGCGCTCAGCTGCCCTAGGGGGCGAGGGAAGAGAGGACAGTGTCTCGTCAGAGTGAGTCTTCTTCCACCTGTTATGTTAGCTTGTGTTATCATTGCATGCTGTCATGCTGTCCATGTGCCCTGGGACAGTGTTCAGAAGACCCTTATGGTGCATCTACTTTATCTCAGAAGGGCTTAGGAGGTCAATTCCTTAGGAGCTTTGCATTATCTGCAGAGGGTATTTTCCACCAGTTACCCCTTGACTACTGCTTTATTCACATAGATGATGCACCAGTGTGTTAAGGGAGGACACACTGGAGCATCATCTATGTGAATAAGGGAGGACATTTGTGTTTTGAATCAAGTATTAAAAAAAATTGCAACATATAAAAGGTAGTCCAACTCTATGCGGGGGGTCCCCACTTCCTCAATACCAGGCGTCCCCACCTGCCAGGGTGTGTTGCTCTGTGTCCTCCAATTTCTAATCATTTGGCTTCGTCCCCGCATCTCCGGGGTCCCACTGCTTTCTTCTGATTTGGCAGGGTGGGCAGGCCACAGTGAGGCTCTTCCTCAAAATGTGGCCTGTCTGCTCCAGTGGTATTGCACAGTCGCCTCTGCTGCCTCGGCAGCCTTGTTCATTCCTGCGCAGTGCCAGTCTGTGTAGACGTTGTGCCCTCCGGGGGTTGGGCTCACTGAAGTGGCATTAGAGTGAGGCAAAGCAGGGCCCAGGCGCTGGCAGGGGGTGGATGTCCAATAGTCTAGTCTGGACCATAATGAGCTATCTAGTCTCGGGTCAAGGGCCACATTAAGGTCACCTCCCCAAAGGACCACCCTAGGTGATGGTGACCTCACAGCTGCCCATACAGTGGGGAAAAAGCATGCATCATCAGTATATTTCTGAAAATTAACTATAACTCATTTACCAAAAAACAATTTCTCCCCCTTCCACTAAAGTCATACCTATGCAACCCAACAATACCTAAACTCCTCTGACACTATTAATCCCACCAATCATGTGCATGAGGGTCACATACCCACCAAAATAATGATAGCTAACCCCTATTAGTTTAGTCAACCATAAAAATACTGTAATGACTGCATGTAATTGTTTGCTTGAGCGCACAACACTAATCCCAATAAATAACTAACATCAACCAACCAATGACACTGGACTAACCACTAACCTTGGGTTCTGGAACAGCGTGCTGCCGGTGCAAATCGCTTTGATGCCTCGTTCATGGTAATAACCGCTATATAAATGCAATCACAATTACAATTTACTGTCATGGCAAAGAGATACCTCATACTAGCTGAATAATACGAATATGTTCCTTATGCAGGCATTTAGCCATTGTACTTTATCGAGAACAGGTTTCTATCTGTGCAAGATATCCCTGCACAGTGTAACATGATACTCATTTCATTGATCATGGAAGGAAAAAGAAACTATTTTGTAGCTGAATCTGTGACCTACGGGTCACATATGGATTGCAGATTTGCATAACTCACTATGATTTCTTCAACCTCATATACAGGTTTCAAAGGTAAGATATATCATAAATGGGTGCATAGGGTCAAACGTGCATGAGGCGGACCACTTTCTATATGAATACATACATACATCCAGCACCTGGACAGCATTGCGGATGGTAGACCGCTTTACAAATACGCATAACATGTAACATAACATAATATATAACATATTGTTATGCTGTCATTGATGGGAACAGGCTTACGCCATTAGTCTTCCCCATCTGCATGTAGGATCTGAGCTGGATAATCTGGGCTGTGTCCCAGTGCAGAACAGCCAAGCTATGTCTGCTGCAAAAAGCAACAGTGGGATGCCCACTACCTGGGGTGGCAATGCCTTCCCCTGAAAACTCACATTAAGCTTGTATATTCTTTAATCTGCTGATTGTTTGACGTTTTCCAGTAAAGAAGCTGAATGAAACTGACAGCTACTTGAATGGAAGAAATTGTAGAAAATTGTGAGATTAAATGGTATTGAAAATGTTACCCACCTACAGCAGACACTTGTCAGAAAATAGGGTAAAGACAAATGATGGTTAAGGAAAGGATTGCAATGTCACTAAGCAAAGAGTATTCAATTTACTAGGAATTTGCTTTGTTTTTTAAAATATTTTTGGGGATTCCACACACTTGGTATCTTTGGAATAGGATTTCACAGTGTTTTGTGTCAGCGTTCACCTAAGGAGCAATACACACCCAAAACAGCAAAGACAAACTCCAACTAGCCTGACCCTGGTTGTATATGGCCCATACGAGCTTTGCGCAAATAATGCCCAAAGCTTAACCTATCCTGCTACCTACCTTGCAACCAAAACACTGGTCCAACCTTCTCCTAGCTCTTTTTTTAGACCATGCTAAACTTCGAAGTGGCTAAAGAACTGTACGCTCACGCTATATAAAACATTGAAATAAATAAACAGATCCATGTAAAGCACCTGTAAAAGTCAGAATAAAGAAATGAGACCAAATAACTTGAACAAGAAGACAAAAACATTTTTGAAAAAGATTTGGTTACTTTGGAAACATCACGTTGGCTCTTCCGTTGCTTTGCCATACATGTGGGGACTTCACTTGAAAATAATTATTAATAGCAATACATGATTAATGATTTCAAAAGATAATCATGTAGTTTAGATTTTTGGGAAATTTTAACTCAGAAAGCTCCTAGACACAGTTGCCCTGAATAGAGGGAGTCACAATGCTAAAAATCCCATCTTCGGGTCTAGAAACTAATTGTTGCACAGCAACATAGTCTAGTCATGGGCCATAGACCTCAAGCCTTTGTTAGCTGACAGGGTTTGTATTTTTCGGGTAATGATCCAAAAAGCAGCACCAAACAAAGATAAACCACGGCATGAAACCTTATCCAGTTGTGTTGCATAAATGAAAAACCCGGGCCGATGATCCAAATGTTTTTTGACTTTACAAAGCCAGTCCCACTCACACCTTGGAAGTAGAAAATACAAAAAATTAAAATTCAATTTGATGAACTGCATTCTGAATCACATTAAGGGCTTTGATGGCACACATCGCAGTTTATTGTGCATTGTGATGCAAAATTAGAAAGAATGACATATTCCTCCTTTCCTTTAACTTTTAAGGGCGTGTGTCAATTCTGTGTGACAAATGACCACTGGTGACTGAAATGTATAGAATGATTAGTGACATCTCAGTCCCTGGTAATTCTCAAAGTGAAACTGTTGGTGCGAATGACAGCCGTGGACATTTTGGTGGGATGGACTTGGACAGTGGTCCCGTAGACAGCTGCAGTATTCCACTAATCACTTTTATGGTATGCCATTTTTAGGGTCGTGCCGGAAAACTGTTAGTGGTTGAATTACATATTGTGTACAATACCACTACTTGGAGGAGCTTTGGGCCAGGCCATTGCTTATCATAGGTAGCTTTCTTGTCATTTGCATTTGCTTGCTTTTTATTCAATGGCTATGGATTTCTTTCCTATGATTCCATGTTTCTCTTTCCTGAAGCACACCATCTCTACCATATTTTGACTTGTATGCTTCCATGGCTAATATCATGGCACTACTTTTTCTTTTTCTTACAGCACTCTAGGCTCTCCCACCCATGTGCTGGTTCCACCCTCACATACCCGCTCTATGCGCTTAGTGTTGCTTCAGCCCAACATATCTCAGCGGGTATTTTAATCCTATTTTATTTCTTTTAATATGAGCTTACACCAACACTCTTCCCACAATCCTCTGAAATGTCTTGCTGCCTTTCTTTGGCATTTTGGATCCTAATAAGGTAAAACAGTTGCCTTTTCGGTGTTAATAGTGTAACACTGACAACATTGTGTAGTGATACTGCTTCAAAATGTTCCATGTTATGCTGCATAATTTGTTTTTTCTTGCTACATAATTTAGTCTACGCTGCCGCATAATTTGGTCCTTCTTCGCCACATAATTCCCGTAGCCCTAAATATAATGATTTTACAAGCAATTGAGGAGTTTTGTGAACCTATTGAGAAACACGATCAGGTGCCCTATTAGGTAATGGAACACTGAGGTAATTTACAATATCCTTTTACCATACAACAGAGGGTATTTTATTCCTTATAATACACTGTTACACCATCCACCTGCCCCCAAACCTCTTAAATAAGTGGTGCTTTTTTTGCATGTGAAAGAGATAGTATATTTGCTGACATGAAGAATAAAAGTAGAACTTGTAGCATGAAATAAACACCAAAAAGCAGTAAGATATTTGCTGAAGAAAATACATTTGAATCAGTTTAATGTAAGACATATTAAAAATGATGTATCTCTGAATGTGCAGACAAATGCAGAGATACTATGTTTCTTGTAATGGCCTATAACATGCAAAAATAAAACTTGCTGCCATTGAAATCTCCTTTTTACTGATCACGGTTCATTTTAGAAGAACAGATTAAACTAGGAAACCCGTGGCTTAATTTCGTCATTTAGACTGCAACTTTAAATATGCTCTGTGACCTGCCTCTCCCCTTGATTGTTTGCTTTGGAGGAAGGGTTTATGACAACATCACATCTCAACTCTAATAACTTATTACAGATGGCAGCTAAGTTATTTCGTTATTACAGGTGATTAGAGACATCACAACTCGATTGTAATACCGAAACTATGCAGATATTGTGGCTCTGATGTATTCTAAATGTGTGTCAGAGTCACTTTATCGCCCACATAAAGTTAAATCTGTTAATGTAAGCACAAGTTAGGATGACATTTGGCCATGCAACATTTGATAACATTCATCTGAAGAATTTCCAAATGCACATGCACACAATAATTAGTTCAATCCTTCATTTCACACAATTTTGTCAGAAAGTCCCCCTGCTCGAACTAGGTTTTATATTCTTCTTACATGCCTTTAATGTGATTTTCAACTCTCACCTCCTGAACTATAATCTTGTCTGCAGTGGCATGCCTAGCTCTTCAATACCCTCTCCAACGCTGTAGTGTATATGTTGTAATAATGTATATGTTGCCTTGTTATTCTGAGATAAATCTTTTCCTGCCTTATATTATAAGGATATTACAAGTCAAAGTCAAAAAAACTTTATTCGACAATTAAGTCATAAAAGCGAGACATAAAATCACATTTTTCCTTAATTAGAAAATCATTAAAAAAGATTATACAATAAATAGATTTAAAACAGAATTAAACTCCAAGAGACAGTTGTCGAATATCACATAACTAAAAACACATCCTTAAAATGTATAAAACTCATCAATTGTGTGGGTCAGGTGCTATATAGCAAGGCTCATGTCCCAGCTACATCCCATCGTTTACAATGTAAATAAACAGTTTAGATGGTATTCTCAGTCTGATTTAATAGAGCTCTTACCCGGATTATCCATGCCCATTTAAAAAATGTTGCCACTGCTATAGCAATTGGTGGATTGGAATCTGTACACAAGATTCGTAGCGCCTCCTCATGTCGGCGGATACCTATTGATTTACATATTGGTTTGATCCACATCTTTCTAGGGGCCACATAGAGAGGACAGAAAAAAAGGAGATGACTTATCGTCTCCAGTTCTTCTATACACCTCGGGCATTTGCCATGATGATTTTCGCCTGCCCAATTAGCTGTGAATGACCTTGTTGGCAGGGAGCCTACTCTAGTTTGAAAATAAAGTTTACGGTCCAGCTGCTTTTCAATGGCATCCCAATACAATTCCAGCTTAGGGTATCCCTTGAAATCAAGGAAGCGACCTGTAAGGTGCAGGTAGAGGCCCTTCGTTCTTGCATTTGCTGTAGTCATCTCCCAATATTTTGTCTTTAAATCTTTTTTAGAGGGGAAAACCGCATTAGACGGGTCATCCCAAAGTTCCCTCATCCCTAAACTAATTAGCAGGGACTTGATTGCTTTTAGCCAACGAGTTTTTTGGGAGGAGTCTTTAGCTATTATTTCTTTTAGGCCCTTGCAAGTCACTAAGGAGTTCCATGGCTCTATAGAGGAACGAGGCAGTTACTGAGTTCCTGTAGAAGGTTATAGAACTCTGCAGTAACTTGCAGTGTCCTTCTCATGAACAGCAGGGGGGTGCTTTACTCTTTATAATACATGGTCACACCATCACTTTTCCCACAAATCACTTACGTCCTTGGTGCATACCACTTTCAAACAAGAGAAAAATAATATTTGTAAGCATGAAGAAGAATAGAATCTCTAATGCAAAATTAAACACACCAAAAAAGCTGTTAGATATTTGTTATAGAAAGATTTTAGAGTACAGGTCAGTTTAAAAGAAAAAAAGAACTCAAATTATGTAGAAACATACAAGTATAACTTTTCTATAATTACCTAAGGAGAGCAAACAATAAACATAACATGATGCCATAAATATCTTTCTGGTTATCCCTGCAAAGCTAGAAAAACAGAGCAAAAGCATGACCTTCCCTTCCTTCAGCTGCTGGCTCTTGCAGCAAGCCTTGTTATTAGGGGGTGGGCATAACTCGTGTAATTCAATGCAGTTTAATCACTCAGCATTACCTAAGAATTCTGGGAGATTACAATTGAATTATGTGAGACAAGAATTTCTCTGTTTAGCGCTAATTCTTAGTGCAGAGATGCCAAAATAGTGCTGAGGGTGCATTTTTACAATACGAAATAACAATAAATGCAACAGGACACAGATTACAAGTGCTATTGTCACAATCTCCCATTCTCATTACCAGCAACCACAAACTTTAACCATAAGCTAAAAGTGAACTTTTTAAATTGTTTATTTGCTTTTTACATCATTTCCTGATGAAATACTATTGCTTCTACATAAACACTAATCTATCTAAGTTGCACTGTGATGCAGAAATAGCTTCGTGTTGTGGCCCAGAATAAAATAGTTTGAAAATATGTTGCTACATTTTAATGCACTGATGCAAAACTTTGACATATAACCTCTTTGCTCCATTCGCTAGTATGGAAGCAGTAAAAAACAAAGTGTAAAGGTATTTGCTCCTTTTTCTCATCAGTCGAAATCCATATCAATTAGGAATCGTAGTGTTCTTCAAAACATCCATCAATGGTATTTGTTCTTTACATCGAAAAGTCCTCATGGGACACTTTCCATTCTTGTATTGTCGATCAAAAGGAAGACGGTGGCTGGTGATGTCTTAGTTCCTTAAACGTAAGCACCAAGCAAGAATCACTGATCAAATGGACAGTTGCATCTGCCAGAGTCAGACTGGCCTATGGGGCAATCCGGCAGTGTCCGATGGGCTAGTCCGAGAGATCAGTGTGTGGCTGTTTTTGGGCCTGTTTTACTGTGTGCTAGGCTGGTTTGTACTGTTGATTTCCAGGATATTAATTTTTTTTGTCTTCAGCAAGTTCCAATCCATGCATTCTTCTTTACCTTACAAAACACTTATATAGGAGTCTTTACAAGTTCAAATCTGACTTAATTTGTCAAGATAGGCCACTTTTTTTATATTTGTAATTAACTAACGAGGGCCAATTTTATTTTAGCGCCTGGGACTATTTTCTGTTCCAATCCGACCCTGGCATCTGCTGCACTTTCCACGCTTCACCCAGAATGTTGACAATTTCATCAGCAAGCACAGTTTTGTTTCCTTGGTCCTCCCGTCCACCATTGTGTGGTACCTCTTGCATTGCTCCATGAAATGGCTATTTGCTTTTTTACTTTTTGTAGCTAAATGTGGAATGATATCAAATTATTTTGGACCATGTGTATCAAAAACGAGTTTTGCGATTCTCGAATTGCGGTTTTTAACAAATCGCAATTAGAGGATCGCAAAATGCAATGTATGTAGGATTTGCAACATTTTTTGCGTATCCTACATATTCCTTATTTGCGAATCGCAAATTGAGATTCACAATTAAGGAGTACCTTCCCATTCATTCCTATGGCTAGGAGGTCCATAGGAATGAATGGGAAGACATTCTCAATTTGCGATTACCAATTAGAGAATCGCAAATTGAGAATGCAGTTTCATGGTTGCAAGGGTGCCAAAAGGACACACTGTTGCACCCCAGAAATATGCATTTTTGCACATTTTGCAGGCATGTATGTGCGACATATGGCACTTTTAAAAATCAAAAAAGTGTTTTTTTTAAAGAAAATCGCAAATTACCACCAACTTGAAGTTTGTGGTAATTTGCAATTCCTTAAGGCCAAATAGCACATTTCTGGTGCTTCCAGAATTGCATTTAAGGAATCGCAATTTGCAATTCCTTAATTGCTTTCGCGATGGCCTTTTGGGACGATACATCCCAAAAGGCTTTTTACAATTCGCAGACGGGCCGATTATGAGAATCTGTCCATTTGCATACGGGAAAAAGGCTTGATACATATGGCCTTTGTCCCATGCTTGCTGAATTTATTATATAAAATCTTTAATTCTCCTTTCTAGTTAGCAGAAAACATTTTAGTAATGTCAATTTACTTTAATTTAATTAAACAGACCCTGTAGCTTTGAATAAATCCTCCCTTTTCTTTCTGCAGTGTGTTCTGTATACTGACTTGAGTTACAGACTGCAGCCGGCACTGTGTTAGTGTTCAGGATGACTCTGATGTATGTGGTGACTATCCAGTGGCCAAACAAAAAAGGTTAATCCCTAACGGTCTCTCCACCGAGCACATTAAAATGTGAACACTTTAATCTGATTGTCTATAAATCCATTAATATTTGATATGGTGGACTTCTAAGCAACCTGCAAATGGTTAAAGCCCAGCACCTGCTAATGAAGAATTACTGAGTTATTTGCCCAATTCCTCCACTCGAGGCGCGTGGAAAATTAGATCATTCATCTCGCTGTGTAGCTGGTAGCATTTCATAAAGAACTTTAATTAATGCGGTTTGTCTCTCTCCTCCTATCTCGTATCACAGAGGATTGTTTTCCCTTCGCATCAATTTCCTTTTTCCCTCTTTGATGCGTCTCACTCTGTCTTCCGCAGGTTTAACGCGTTTTAGAGACATTAGCTAAAATCGATGCTCGCTGCTGGTTTTGCCTGTGCTTGGAAATATCTGTGTTCACCTGATCCTGCCTTGTGGCTGGTAATAGAGAACTCCTAGATATAGAAAGTAGACAGTTGTATCTTTCTTTGTACTCATTGTTTTCAATACATGTTTTTGATGATGAAATTGCTCAAAATCAATGTCTTGTATACCTTGCAGAACGCTTATGAGGTACTTTTTGAGGTTTCATTCATGTGGTATCCTTTCAAATTGTCATGCTAGTAATGAAACAAGTTCACCTTTACTTGGAATTTAATATTAACAAAAGGATTAATTAAATATATGTTTAGTGCAGTTAACTTTCTGAATGGATTAAGATTATTGTAAATGTAGGAGGAGACAGCTAAGAGTCGCCTTTTTCCAACTGTGATTTTAATTTGGTCATCCACCTCTTCTCAACAGTTCAGAATTCTGGGGATTATTTTTTACTTGGACTCAACTTAGTTTCACAAATCAACACAAAGGTCAAAGAAAGTAACTGACAACTCTTTCCTTCTCCCGAGTCTCTTCTCATTATTCCAAACTAACCACACATTAGAATTTACATATGCTTTTGTCATGACCAAATTGGACTATGGTAACATAGTATGCACTGGCCTTGCAATAAAACTCATCACCAAATTAGAAAAAGTGCACTATCAGGCAGAGAGAGTCTGCTTACCTACTTGGAATTAGACTACATTAAGCCACCCTTTTAGCTCTCTCCTGGCTCTTGGCAGAAATCTCTCCTAAATTCATATCCCAATGCTTTTTGCACACAGCATACTGGCTGAAAGTTCCTGGTTACCTGCGAAAAGCACTGCTTGTTGGTTTGCCCACTCAAACTGAGACCCTTTGAGAGACTAAAGTACAGTGAAAGATCTTTGGACGTCCAGGATCCAAAGACTTGTACAGTCAGAGACTCCTGACACCCAAACTTTTCAAACTGGATACCAATTAATCCAATATCTTCATGGCAGTGATTGAAGAATGCCAACGCAAGAAAAGTTTCACATTTTCAGCTGTACTCGAATCCACTACTTTTCCCAGTGGTTAATTTGTAAAAAAATAAGTGATGGGGCTCTCATCAGGAGTCAGCTTGCACCGGTCCATTTCTCCTGTTAGCGCACACTATAACAAAACCAACTACTATGGGATTGGATGTGGCATAATAGCCAGAACTACCACCTTCGGAGCTGAGGAATCAGGTCCGAGTACTGGCATCGGCTCAACATCCTGTGATTCTGGTCAAATCACTTAATCTACCTGTAAATGAATATGTCCTTAAATGTTGCTCCTGAAAAGTGCTGGTGTGGGTGATTAAGTGCTGGTGCTAAACACTATAAACTACAGGCTCAAATTAAGCTGTTTTGGACTTTGAAGAAATTGTAATGCTCTACAAAGTTCAAACATAAAAATATATTCTGTATGCATTTTGTTTTAATGTAGCTGTTTTAGTCATGTTTGATTGTATGCTTTGACTTATTTTAATAGTGAGTAGCCCAGGTCCACCGCTATTCTATCTTTTTGTTTTTTGTTTCTTTGATCCCTACTCTTGAATCAACTGTGCCCATTCGAAATCTCTAAAATAGAGCGTATGCATTACCTCTGTTTTGCTCATGCCACCTCAACATAGACCAATAGATGTTACTGCGCATTACCTCTACAACTCTGCTCCTTTCTGTCCAACAGAGAAAACTGAATAGAAGCACGTGTCTGGTTCTCATTAATGCAAGTGTTTTAGTTAAAAACTATTTTTAAAAGCACTATGATGTTTTAGAAAAATGTCACCCTTAGCATAAATATCCTCTGTGTTTGAGTTATAGGTGTATGTGCGTTATGAGAGGCCAAAACTTTCCTAATGGGCAAATTCCTCCCCTAACGCTGGCATTATATGCACCACAGTGTCCCTGTTCCACACAGGGATGATACTCACCCACACTGAGTCTGTTGTTTTAAATGTTTCCTCCTGTTCCCCCCCCCCCATCCCAGGTTTCCTGGGATTGAAACTGCCTGCCTCTTTGAACAATGTATCTCCCTGTTTTTATTCTAACTGTATCCCCCCCCCTCCCCCAAGTCCTTTGTTTACCTCCTATCTATCCTGTAAAGCGCTCTGATACCTTCACAGGTCTGGTTCGCTCTCTATAAAACTCTAAATAAATAAATAAATAAATCATTAATATGCAGAGTCTGGACATTGGCTGAAAGTCTGCTCTGTTTCGTTTTCAATCCGTTTTTTCATTTTCATTATGGATTGGGATTCACCATGGACATGATATGTGCTGAAATGGTTTCATTGTGATGGAATAACTGCAAGACGATGGGTAGACTTTCAGCTTGGAAAGGTAAGGGATTCAGTGGCACATTTTGTTCTGCTATTTTCTGGTGGCAGATATTTAAATGTATAGTCCTCCAAATGTATTGTTTAAACGCTGGCAAGATATACTTTACAGATGAATGGCTTGATTACAGCACACTTTCTATATGTAAATTCTAGTGTGACGGGAAAGTGTTATTTAGAATGTTTACATTACTTCAAAATATTGCGCTTTCTTATATGTTATATTTAAATCAATTTGTTGTTAGTCCCTACGTAGGAACATGTTATATGCATGCAAAAATGACTATAAATGCATTGTTATTGTTCAGAAATTCTTTGTTCTAAAATATTTTGCTGAATGGATATAATGAGATGATCACATATTTAAACAATTGGAGTATTCACATGCTAATCTTAATAATTGCATAGCAGTGTAGGTTTAATCCTAGATTTTACATTCATGTTCGCTGCATACTTAACACCTATAACCTCATAATTTGTGCATATTCTTTACAGATTTAGGGCAAGAGGAGACTATTCAGAGCCCAGGTTAACTATTCAGTTTATGCAAAAGTTTCTGTTTAATGTGAGAACCTGTATTATTCTTTCAGACTGTATTTTCAACGTAACAAAATAACAAACTACAATACTAATATACATTTCCCTCAAATATGGGCATTTTAGACATTTTGATTAATTCAATATATTTTTTGTTGTTGTGCTGTATGAAATGTGTTTAGTGATTTCAACCTTGTTCTTCTACTGTGAACCAGGCACCCACATTATATCTGCTATTCCATTTGAGAGTAATAATCCTTTTTAGGTCTGGCATTACCCATTATGTTTGATATTTCAGAAATTATATTTATAAGATACTTACTTATAGGGGCTTTCAACCAACACACTTCATTAATTATCTGTTGTGTCATTCACATTTTTGTTATACCCACTACTGCATAGCTCATGGGACAGCCCACTTCATTTTGAGAGACAACAGTCTGCCCTTTCACAAGGAGTGCATCTGCACACAAGTAAGTCCTTTCAGTGCCAGGGACTACTCTGGCAATGTGTGCTTTTGGAGACCTAAAAATATTCTTACTTTGATGTATTTTTTATATTGTTGATGGTCGAAAACCATACAAAACAAAGCAATCGCTGAAAGGGAGGGGGGGTTGTTAACACAGGTATCTGCAACGGCGCTACACCAAATATCGTGAAGAGTGCTTGTCAGGTAAAGGATAAATGCAGTGCCACAGGTGGGGGAAAACAGACTCCTAAAACCCCCAGGACACTGACCAGCAAGTCCGAAACAACAAATTTAAACGGGTCCTATGCATACGCAGTACAGTATATCACAAGTAGTCAAACACTGGTCTTGAGAATCAACAAATGAATAAGACGTAGTTCTTCCGAATCAACAAATGCTTGTGGGTAGAAACACTGTATTAAAAACTAACAAGAAAGGCTAAGAACTACAACTTCTTCATTTGTTGATTCTCAAGAACTAGGGGGCATATTATCAAGGGGGTTTATCTCCGCTCTTTTGGCTTTAAAAGCCAAGAAAGCGGTGATAAAATTATCTCCCTATTACCTAGCTGTTGCTAACACCAGTTAGCGATAGCTAGTAGGAGATAGCGACCATCTTGGGCCCCGCTTTGCATGTCAGTGAAATTTATCACTAATGACATGCAAAGTGGGCGTGCCAAGATGTTAGCGACTGGAAACAGTCGCAAACATCGCTATCTCCAAAAGCTAACACCTGCCCTGAGCAGTTCTTAGCCATGCTATCCAATGGGAGGTGGATAACATGGCTAAGAGCAATAGCTCGGTAATGCATGAATATCGCTGACTTTTCAGCGATATTCTTGCATTGCGGCCAATTTTTATCGCATTTGCGATAAACCTTAGTAATACCAAGGTTTATCTGCGATAAAAATCGCCGCAGGTCGGCGATACATTTTTGTCTCTAACCAAGCAATTGCGTTAATTATTACTATTGCTTGGTAATATGCCCCTTGGTCTTCTTCATTTGTTGATTCTCAAGACCAGTGTTTGACTACTTGTGATATACTACACTGTGTGTGCATAGGACCCGTTGTAAAACATAACAATCATCGATAAAGCTCCAAGACTGATAGTTCCTTGCCAATATTTGTTGATATTGTTAAAACTCTCGGTAATCATAAATTTACATTTTCATTTATTCAATACATCTGCGTTGCACAAAATTAACACCACAGTGTTTTGGATATTTCATATATAATTAGATTATAATATGTATAAATAACTCCGTACATCACACATGCCTAGTATTTTATGTGTGCCTCCTGTTTTTGCACTGTTACAGCTCAACATCCCTTGTTGATGCTGGTATGATGAATGCAGGTGCATAAAGGACTTGAGGGGGTGACTGGTGGAAAATATCACAGGGGTCCCAGTAAACAACCGTGTCCCAATTTTAGGATTGTTTTTAGCTTCCCAGCTAGAGATTATTTAGTACCTTAAGAAAGCAAATTAATTGCGTACACAACACTGTTATTTCTACAAAGATTTCCCTATCAAGTCTGTGCTGGAGTATGCCACAAGGAGGATAGCATGTTTCTTATAAACCTACATATTTCAAGAACACAAAGTTGTAATGAGCCAACTTATCAATAAAATATGTACAGTGTTTCAAAATGGAAGTCGATTCACCAAAATGTCAGTGGTGGTTTAAATGGCATTACGTGCTCTTTACTACAATAACATCACAAGTAGTGACATCATATGACCCTTGGCCCTGAATTTTACCAGGAGGTTATGCCTTTTAACCCTGAAAAAATCAACGTAGATGACATTGCTTAAGTTCCATAATGACTATTTGTTTATTATAACAAGACAACAAGTACACATGTCCATTATAGATATCACCTATATTAGGGTGCTGACATAACCTTTGAAAGTTCTGGCCATAATCCTAGCCCTGAATTGTAGCAAGCAAGTGAAGCACTACACACAGCCACTTGGTGACTGCACTGCACAATTGGCTGAACTTAGGGCTCTAATACTGGCACTGAAAAAGGCAGAAACCGGATTCACCACACTCATAGTATGTGATTTGTATTATTGTGTTCAGTCATGCAATGAGTATTTACAGTACTGGAGCCATAATGGACACAGAGATTCAAAAGGGTGAACAAGAAAACACAAGATGCTTTGGAATCAGGTGGCAAAGCTGAAAGAGTGCTTGCCGCGGACTCATGTAATCCACACATTGAGTCATCAGCGTGCTGTCATGTACGTTGCTGGGAATTCCATGGCTGATGAAGCCACAAAAGCAACAGTGCAAACTGCTGCAGTCACTGCAATAACTCACTCAAGTATGAGAATAGACAATGACATCATGACAGCTGTAAATGTTCCATAAAATGACACCCACTGCTGAAAGGTGTTCCACTCAAGCATTCCTACAAGTTAGTTGCACAAAACATACCATTTGCTCACATTCCTGAAGTAGGGGATAGAGTATTACCAAACCCAGGAATCAGGTTAGGTTAATTTCTAGCTGCACATTACAGTATTGCATCCTCACACAAGAGGGGTTGCTACATTTTCACTATTGCAGCACCCTACTGGTGGCCAGGTCTCTATAAACAGACAATGGAAGTTGTACTACAACGCAACATCTGCCAGCAGATGAAGGATTCCACCGTGGCATGTCCACCACAAACACCTCTACTAATTTCAAACAAGCCTCTGGCTTGTGGTTACCTGGAGCATTGCAGTCCTTTATTTATTTATTTATTTATTTTCTTATATAGCGCAGGATTCGACCCCCGAGGGGATATCTCCGCGCTTGCGCCTAGGTGCAGATGCTGGACTGGTAGTAGAGATGTAGAGCTACCAGTGAACTATGAGGTCAAATAAAGATGGGTTTTAAGGCCCTTCCTAAAGGATTGAACATTTAAATTAGTTTTTAAGGCAAGTGGAAGTGAATTCCAGAGAATGGGGCCTTTGTGGGAGAGGGCACGTCCTCCCTGTCTCACTCTCTTAATCCTGGGGACCTGAAGCAGTTGCTGATTGCTTGAGCGGAGGGAGCGTCCAGGACTATAAGGGATAAACTTGTCTGTTAGGTATTTGGGGCCTGTGCCAAAGAGGCATTTGCGGATGGTACAACAGATTTTATATTTAACCCGCTGCCGAACCGGCAGCCAATGAAGGCTATCCAGAAGCGGGCGGGAAGGGGTTCTGGGCTGGGCATTGAGTACCAGTCTTGCTGCGGTGTTCTGGACCACTTGCAGACGATTAAGTTGTTCCTCATTGGCCGAGATGAGCAGGCCATTGCAGTAGTCCAATCTACTGATCACCAACGTCTGGACCAAAGTCTTGCGATGGTGGTCAGGCAAGAGCAGAAAAACACGTCGCAGAAGTCCGATGGTGTGGAAACATATACCAGCAACTTGATTGGCATGCTCTTTAAGCACCAGTGCCTGATCCAAACGTACTCCAAGATTTTTAACTGTACGTTTTGGACTTGGCACTTGCCCGAGATCTAGAGGCCACCATTCTGGGGACCACAGAAGCGGGGCCTCTCCGAATAACATCACCTCTGTTTTGCCTACATTGCATTGAAGGCAGTTTGCAGCCATCCAGTTAGAAACCGCCCTCATACCATCCGCAAAAGATTTCCTTATTGCTGGAGTAAGGGACTGGAAAGGAAACAGGAGCTGGGTGTCATCAGCGTAGGACACCGGGGTGAACCCATATACTCTCACAATGTCAGCCAAGGGTGCCACATACACATTAAATAGTGTAGGGCTTAGACATGAGCCTTGTGGCACTCCCTTGGTGAGCTCCCTAGAGATGGATTGATGGGAGCCCAATCTGACACCTTGTGAGCGGCCTGTGAGAAAACTCTCTACCCAGGACAGCGCCACACCCCCTATGCCCACCTCCCGCAGGCGGCCGAGAAGAATCTCATGTGACACCGTGTCGAAGGCCGCGGACAAATCTAACAGCACCAGAATCATTGAGCCCCCTCCATCTAGTGTCATCCTGATCGTATCGGTCACTGAGAGGAGGGCAGATTCGGTGCTGTGATTGGGTCTGAACCCCGATTGCGAGGGGTCCAGGCCGCCCGCTGTCTCGATGTAATTTGACAGACAGGTGTTCACAAGCTTCTCTGCCATCTTGCTAAAGTATGGCAAAAGGGAGATGGGTCGGAGGTTGGAAAGATCCGTCCATGGGTATGCCGTGTTCTTACAAATAGGGTTCACCACCGCTCTCTTCCATTCCATAGGTACCTGCCCTTCCTTGAGTGAGAGATTTAATACAGATATGACCACAGGTCCAATCAAAGTACTCAAGGGGGCGATCATTTTGGCAGGTAGAAAATCATCCGGGGACCCAGATTTTATGTGACTGATAAGATTGAAGAAATCAGTATCATTAATCGGTGGAAAGGTGGTAAGTGAATGGTTCCCAAGTGTGGATGATTTAGGTGGACTAGGAGAGCTGTTCATATTACTGGAGGCTATCATGATTTTATCATAGATCGTATTGATTTTATTCTCAAAAAACAGGGAGATGTCGTCACAGAGGGGCTGTGAAAAATCATCCGAACTTTCGCAGGCCATCGGTTTTACGAAGGTCTGTAGTATTTTGTAAAGCTCTTTAGAGGAATTGCCTGCTTCATCAAGTTGCTGGATAAGACGGTTCTTCCTGGCCAGCCTTATATTTTTGTAATAATTCGATTGAGCCTCTTTATATGCCCTTTTATTCTCCTCTGTTTGGGTTTTCCTCCACTTCTTCTCTATTTTTCAACAACCCTGTTTCTCTACTCTAAGTGCTTCGGTGTACCATATTTCATGCTTAGAGGTGGGATGTTGTTTATGCAGTTTTAGCGGTGCTTGAGTGTCTACTGCCATTGTGAGAGAATCAATAAGTTTGGAGAGGGCCGAATCCACGTTATCTGTCTCAGTGAATATTGGTCTCTTCCATACAATCTCTAGCTCTTCTACTGTTATTTTATGCCACTGTCGTCTCCAGATGGGTGGGAACGGTGGCTTAAGGGAGGGTTTAGAGACACCCAATAAGGAAAATTCCACTAAATAGTGGTCAGACCAGCTTATCTGGGTTGCAGGATAGCATCGTATGTCAGGGCAATTAGAGAAGAGTATATCCAGTGTGTGGCCTCCTTTATATGTAGGGCCCTTGTTATACATTTCAAGGCCTAAGGTGGAGAGATCTGCTAAGAATGTTGAGGTTTCTGGGTGTGAGGGAATATCGGCATGAACATTAAAATCACCCAGGAGGATAAAGTTTTCTTTAGCTTTAAAATGTGGTGCTAGTGCTTCCACCAGGGATAGGGTAAAACCCGATATGGGTCCAGGAGGGCGATACACTAGGGCACCTTTCCAAAAGGTTTTAGCATCAGAGCTTATTTTAAAAATCATTGTTTCCATAGATAAACAATGGAATTGCTCCAGTATAACAACCTTCAACTCTTCCTTGTGTAGGATGGCTAGTCCACCCCCGGTTTTGTTGGGCCGATCAAAATTTAAACATTTATAGCCTAAAGGAACCCCCAGTGTTATTGCGGGAACTGTATGGGGCTTCATCCAGGACTCAGTTAGGAAGCATATATCAGACTGTAAGGAAAACACAAGGTCCCACAGTTTATCATTTGATGGAGCTTACAAGTACATCTTAGTTGCAGTGGATTCATGCTCTCAATTCCTGTGGGTATGGCCACAGCAGTCAGCTGGCTACCGAACTGTTATGAAGACTCTACAAGTCTTTATTGGGACATATGCAGTTGGCACACTACATTCTGACCAGGGACTGGCGATTTCTCCGGGGCTTACAAAGATGCCCTGGGAAGTTTTGGTGTGACCCTGCGGTATCCCCCCATACAATTAAGGGAAATTCAGTCATGGAGAGAAACAAATGGGACTTAAAGCAGACTTTAACAGTCAGAGTACCAGGCTCAGGTCGCATTTGGGTCCACCATCTATATGGAGTCCAGAGGGCACTTAACAATCTGCCTAGAAAATCCATGAGTGGCCATACTCCCAATGAAATCCTGTTCAGGGTAAAGATGTTGGTCCCAGACCTAAACAGTCCCAGATCAAGCAAAACTGTCCCGAGCAAAAATCACACCAATAATAGTTATATGAGAAATAAAGATCCAGATTCTTCACATGTCATGTGGTAGAAAAATCTGTTCCATTTATTTCTTTTTTTCTATTTTTCTTCTTTCTCTTCTCAAACAATCAAACCTTCCAGTAAGACTTCAAATAATCATAGAGGTGTAGCCAAAAGATGCACAAAGCCGACACGTGTTTCGTCACGGGACATTCACCCAATGACTTCTTCAGGGCAAGGATAGTTCCTCATAGAGTAAGAAAAAGTTCAAGATTCCAAAAAGACTGTCAGTTGCACAGTTCAACGTCACGGTCAAATGATCTCGATAGCGTTATCCTTTCTTTTCTCTTTACATTTCTTCAAATATGAGGTCCACTTTTCCTTAACTAATCGGTGCAATATCTTCAATTTTTCAGCAATCCAGGTGGATAAGGGTATATATATTCTCGGCGAGTACGCCTCACATCTTAAGTCTTTTTTTTTTCTCATTGCGGACTGTGAGGCAAGACTTAGGATGTCGGGCATACTCGCCGAGAATATATATACCCTTATCCACCTGGATTACTGAAAAATTGAAGATATTGCACCGATTAAGGATAACGCTATCTAGATCATTTGACCGTGATGTTGAACTGTGCAACTGACAGTCTTTTTTGGAATCGTGAACTTTTTCTCACTCTATGAGGAATTATCCTTGCCCTAAAGAAGTCATTGGGTGAATGTCCCGTGACGAATCACGTGTCTGCTTTGTGCATCTTTTGGCTACACCTGTATGATTATCTGAAACCTTACTGGAAGGTTTGATTGTTTGAGAAGAGAAAGAAGAAAAAAGAAAAAAAGAAATAAATGGAACTGATTTTTCTACTACATGACATGTGAAGAATCTGGATCTTTATTTCTCATATAACTGTTATTGGTGTGATTTTTGCTCGGGACAGTTTTGCCTCATTTTTTACTCCTTGTGTTTCACATAGGAGAACCATTGGGGATGCTGGTGGCCGGCTTCCCGTTGTCCCTTTGAGCAGCTTATTGTGAAACCTACTTCCTCTTGGCCTTGCGCAATTTTATATCCAGCCACTGTTTTTTTGCACGCTAAACAGTCGCAGCACAATGGTGGTGAAAACACCATTTGATCTAAACAAATGTCTGGCTGTGTTACAGGAACTAAACAATTTCTGGGATGAACAAACAATGTCCAAGTAAAATGCACCGCCACTGGGGAAGTGAAGATACAGGCGGAGGCCTGGCTAGATCCGAAGGGATGGGGTTTTGGTCAGGGAGAAAATGATGGACAAGAAAGAATTCGGGCCATCCTAAAGAGCGCCTGTACCTGTACTAGTCATTGAAGGTACCAGAACCGTACATCTTCCACCTCTAGCCTGCTGCATAAACAAGGGATTTGTCTCCATTGATCTGATCAAACCACAGTATGTGGCCGATTTTCAACAGTAGGACACGTGGGCTCCTGGGTAGCTACCTGCCTCCTCTCACAACCATAATGGAAGTTCGGATGGAAGCTTTAATAACTGATGAAGCATCCTCTCCCCAACTGGAGCATGCAGTAACCAACAATGAAGTATCCCTTCTACCAGTTACTACAACAACTATAGGCTCAACTATTACAGAAACACAGATTTCAATTCAGAGATCTGACTCGAACGCTGTTTGCGTTAACGTACCACAGATTGAGGCATTTAAGAAATATAAAATCCTTATTATAATAAATGAGACATATTTACATATTGCAAAAGTTCAGTGTGTGAATATCGGAGTAGAGAGTGACTACGTGAGTGTGGTATATACTTTGAGAATATCTAATACGAGGGGGAATCTCTTTTATGTGTAGATTATAATTGACCCTGTCCCTCTCTGATAATAAGGGAAGCTCTCACATTATTGTGGAGTTTGCGGCGCATTACAAGGACAATCGCAACTTAGATCCATCCTGCTATTGAGTTGGATGCTTCAGACACTTCATTCTTGTTGCATACCATGGTGACATATTAACGCCACAAACATGTTTTTACCATACCAACTTATGAAACAGCACCTACTCATGGCACACGAAGATGCAACATACCACTATGTTGCACATATAGAAATTTGAGAGACTGCCGTTCACTGTTACTGAAACACATGAGTATTGGGAATTACCTTTCAAATTCCGGTGTCAAAATAAAGCAACTAAAGTTTTCTCAGTGGCTCCGGCAGCAAGAATGCTTTATGTAGTTCCTTAGTGTGCATGGAGATTTTGCTGCTCTGAGTTTGTAATGCTTCTGTAGCAAACTTATCATGCTTCCTGTAGGGTTCCCCAGTGGCCATGATTCATCCGGTTTTCAGATTACTCTTGAATGGGAGTTATTTGATGTTGAATGGGCAAGGTTAATGAGCAATGAGACTGGGCATAGCATGTCTTATCATGGTTTCTTCCGTGGTCACTTGCTGTACACATGTATTGTTTCCATCTGTCCATAAAGTTAGGGATCAGGAGCACGCGCTCACTTGCCTTAAGAGTTTCACAACTCTCTTCATTCCACGTCAATAAATCCTTCGTTTTCCAGGGATGGAGATGCCAGGTTTCTGTCACCGCACAGAAGTTCCCCTTGACGCCAGTGTAAAGATCACAGTTCGCTCATCTTTGGTCTTTAACTTTATTTGAATACATAGACATCTCCTGCAGGGCTCCTTTCGCTCTCCAGCTCCTTATTCTCCCAACTGCCTTTCAGCATTCCAACTCTGACCTCATCCCCCTCCCACATTCTACATTCCCCATTATCTGCTGATCACCACACATATGCTGTAGCATTGTTCTCGATAGCTTACTTATTTTTAGATAGCTTTAGTAGATTTATGTCCAAGGAATGGGTATCTCGTGGCTAGGTTAGGCCCGAGAAAAAAGACTGTAATTTTACATGTTTCTTAAGTTACCTTATTTTTGACACAATGAATTTTAACACACATTTGTTTGCATGACACTGCAGGATTAGTTTCTCTTGCTTACAATTCTACTCTGTAATTGCACTTTTAGGACACCTTAAACATTCAGTACTAGGCCTGGTTCACTGACAAAATATTGATGTAAAAAATATAGAAGTAAAAAATATCAATTAAAAAAAGAAAATAGAAAAATATCGACTCCTTATACTTAAATAATTAAAAAAATATTGATAGAAAAAATATTGTTGTAAACAATATAGTTGTACAAAAGATCGAATTTTATCCATATATATATATATATATATATATATATATATATATATATATATATATATATATATATATATATATATATATAAAATGTAATAATAAATATTACATGTGTTAAATATTAAAATTAATATAAAAAAGAAAGTAGATTTAATATACATTTTTAAAAATATAAATATATAAATAAACTTAATTAAAAAAAGGTAAACACACATGCATTAAAATTCATGTATATTTATTTTAAAACAAACTATTAATTTTATTTTATAATTTTTAAATTATATAAACATTTACAAATATATATATACATACTTATACACATATATATATATATATATATATATATATATATTCAAATATATATGTGTACCAATAACATAAACTCTAATAAAACATTCTTATATAAATTAAAACATCCAACTATTTGAAAATCTTGAAACTTACATTTTACACTCCAGTAAGTGCAACTATAAGGAAAGTGTTGGATAGCAAAGAGGTAAAAATGACTATTCCTACTACAGTGATTGTAACAGTAGGGAAAGTGTTGGATAGCGGAGGGTAAAAATTACTATTCACACTCCAATGGGTGTAATAGTAGGGAAAGTGTTGGATAGCAGAGGGGTAAAAATTACTATTCCCACTCCTGTGAGTACAAAGGTAGGGAAAGTGTTGGATAGCGGAGGGGTAAAAGTTACTATGACCACTCCAGTGAGTGCAACAGTAGTGAAAGTGTTGGATTGCAGAGGAGTAATTAATTAATTAATTAATTAATTAATTAATTAATATTCTCACTCCAGTAAGTCCAAAATTAAAAACACACACAAATTTACAACAAAAATATTTAAAAATAAATAAATTACAAAATATATAAATGTGTTGAAAAATAAAATACAAATATATGTAATACTTAAAAAATTTTTTTTAACTAAATATAATGTTAAATACATATGACAAATACCTACACATATTATATTAAATAAAATAAAAAATAATTTCCAAACAAATAAATATTTTTAACAAGAAATTACTGTTAGATCGTTCTGTCCTCAGGATCGGTTTGTTGCTCAGAATGGTCCACCTCCTGATCTACCCAAGCCTAAATCGCCGTAATGGCACAGGTTAGTGGTAGGATCAAGTGAGGGAGGGAAAGGAAGGGAACAGCAGGGAGGGAGACCTGAAACGACAACCACAATCATAAATATCTTCTTTTAATGGTTTTCCTTACACATGCATATATATACTATAAATGGGTAGTGCCACCTCCTATACCTGTAACAAAAAAGAATGACACCCATAGGATGAGATACTTCAATAAAGAGTGTGGCTTCGATGTGGTAATACCACTTGCTTCGTTATGGCTGTATTGAGGGAAACATAGAGGAAACCATTCATTGAACATACATTACTCCTGGAGGCAGATACATAGGGGCCCATTAGGATGTCGGGCGGATCGCCACTGCCATGCAGATGGTGGCGATCTGCCCGACATCCTTGCCCGCCCGCCACCCATTTCCCCCCGCCATATTACTATGGCGGGGGGACCGAGGCGGACGGAAACACCGTCCGCCACTTTTCAGCCCCGTTCGCCTTGCGGCCGGGGCAGAAAACGGTTTATATGGTGGCGGTGTCTATCAGACACCGCCAGCCATATTAGGATGGGCTGTTGCAGATGCCTTTCTGTGGTGGCAATGCCGCCACGGAAAGGCAGGCGGGAATTGCTTGTGGGGGCCCGTTGCGGGCCCCAAGGACTCCAGGGGGTGGGGAGTGCACTTGGGGGGTACCTATGGTACCCCCCAGCAATTCCATGCACAGCATGGCAATGCACCGCGTGGTGCCTGCCATCCTTTGCATGGAAGTGCACAGCATGCCTTCTTGCCATTGTGGCGGGCGTTGCTGAGTGCACCGCCCGCCACAATGGTTGGAATGCTGGATGCGCCCGCCACTGTGGCGGGTGCTGGCCACGGGACCCCCGCCCTTATGGCGGGTGGTCCAGATCACCAGTAGGATGACGGGCTGACAAAGTCCGCCCGTCATCCTAATGGCCCCCATAACGTTTGGGGAGGGCACAACAGTAAGGATACACAGGAGTAGACTTTTATCAGCAACCTACCCTTTCTAAACTCCACATTACATCACAGGGATAGAGCGTAGTCCCATACCACTGCTATTACCCCTGTTAAAATAGAAACAAAAAACAATTGAATATAGACCTCACTCCAGAAATATATCCCAGCAATTTACACAGTCTTTAGTGTCTCAATCCGCATGTAAGGTTACTTAAACAATATTCATATGATCCACTCGATATAGACATAAACAACAAGGGGAGAGACTTCACGACCCAGTACTGTTGCATACAATGTGCCGCTAGTGGTCAGGAACTGTTTGTGCCAAAGTCAAAATAATTCCAACTGACAGGAAACGCCATACAAGAACAATGACCCAAGGACCTTCCTCCACATGAGCAGAGAAGCTCACCAATGTAGGACAGTAGGCAACATAACTAAAATCCAGCAATGACAGAGAGAGAGAGCGGTGATGCAGAGCTCCCTTACCAGACCTCTCCAGGAAACTCGGGTAGAAGAATTCACGGTGGAACAAAGAATTTCCAACTTCCTCCTTTCTCAGCAGTGTCTCGCAACATCGTGTGTGACGCGCAAGGCCTCATGGGAGTTGTGGTTCCCGCATCCGGCGTTAGAGACGCTGTGGGTGAAACTGGAAGAATTGCTATGCCGGTCCCTAGCGCGCTCGATGAATGAGCACTTAACAATTACTTAGCAACAGAAACATTAATTATTACATACATTTACTATTTTTATTTCATACCCTATAACACCACACAATACACAACCCACGTCTAAATTTTTCAAAAATGTACTTCCTTAATTAACATAATTAATTACCAATTAAAGAAATATTACTTAAAAACAACACGTTACACCTATAATCCCCACAACCCACAGCTAAAATTAAACTGTAAAAAAAGTAATTGCAGAATTACAACTGTTTTGAATTTAAATACTAATAGTATTTAACAACTAATTATAAAGTAAGTAAAATTAATTTACTCCCCACACTGTAACCCTATAACATTAAAACACATGCACAATTAAAAAGAAATACACTAATTAAATATAAATGAATTCTTTAGTACTAATGATCAACTCATTTTTTAATGATTAAACATAAATTACTTCCCACCCTTTACCCCTATAAACCCCACAACCCACACCTAAAATTAAATACACAAATTCCATATTTAATTTCCAATTAAGAAATAATTAACAACTAATTATTAATTAATTAAACATAAACTACTTACCACCCTTTAGCTCATAAACCCCACAACCCACACCTAAACAAATCACACAATTACCATAAATAATCATCAATTAATTCATTAATATAAATTAACAACTAATTATTAAATAATTAAACATAAATTACTTCCCACCCTTTACCCCTATAAACCCCACAACCCGCACCTAAACCTAATTACACAATTTCCATAATGCATTTTCAAACAATTAATTAATATTAAGAACTAATTATTAATTAATCACAAATAACTTACTTCCCACCTTTTAGCCCATAAACCCCACAATCCACACCTAAAAGAAATCCCACAATTACCATAATTTATTATCAATGAATTAGTTAATATAAAGTAACAACTAATTATTAATTAAACGTAAATGGCTTCCCACCCTTTATCCCTATAAACCCCACAACCCACACCTAAAATTAATTACACAATTTCCATAATAAATGTTCAGTCAATTAATATAAATGAGCAACAAATTATTAATTAATCAAAAATAAATTACTTCCCACCCTTTACCCCTATAAGCCCCATGACCCACACCTAAAAGAAATTTCACAATTACCATAATTAATTATTAATTAATTATTATTAATTAACAACCATATAATAATAATTACAGATAAATTACTTCCCACAGCTAACACTATAAAATCTAAATTAAATAAATAACAAATTATCAATATTTTTTTAATTAAATTACATCCTACCCTATTTCTCTAAAAACCCACAACCTGCTACGGAACTAAAAAATGCTTCTCAAAATGTAACACATAAATTAAAAAACATACACAATACTTATACAAAAAAATACATCACATACATTTAAAATATAAACTAAAATACATAACACTAATTAAAAAATCGATATTCTAAACAACTATATTTTTGCAAAAAATATTAATGACTTCTATATTTTTTTAACAATATTTCTTACCTTAAATTTGACATTCTTGACCACGATATTCTTGCTGTCGATATTTCTGATTCGCGATATTTCTAACTCGATATTTGTGTAAGTCGACATTTCCAACTCGATATTCTGTCTCAACACCATAAAGAATGTCAGCCAGCTGAAGCCTAGACATGGAACCACTGATGATGTTATTAAAAATACAAGCACTTTTCCATGCTCAAATTAGAGGAGCACGTCACAGTGTTGGAGTCTCAGCCCAGCTGATTTTTTTTTACCTTCTGCGAGAAGGGATGTCCAACTTGTGACCAAGACTTGGACCTACATAACTTGTCTTAAGGTAATGGTGACTTAGATCATTCATTAGGTGATTCTTGGCAGTGTACCCTCCCTAGGTAACTAGGGTAGGGAGTGCATAGTAGGAGTACAATATACCCAGTACTTATACGCCAGCATATATACACTGTTTTAGCACAATGGCGGAATCTTTCACTATTTTCACTGCCCTTATGTTGCTAATCACTTTTATCTGCTTCTGTCTATTAATCATTTCAGCACATATATTTTAGACAAGAATCACAATGGTTCAATAAATATTGAAAATACCCATTTGTGTATTTCTTGTGTATCTCTCTGAGTGAGCATGAGTGACTAAGCGAAAGGGTTATAGATCTGGTTTGAGGTTGACCAAACCATTTGTTACCTTGTCAGGTTTAGGGGGGCTTATGGTGGCACTGTGAGTTAGCAGGTCTATAGGCCAACATATCCCAAGGGGGTGCATGGAATCAGCCTGGCACCATCCCAATTGTTATGTTTTCCAACAAACGAACAGTTCCTACTGAAAAGTGAAAACCGTACAACATGGCAATGTCCACATGTGATCAGGAAAAATGTTGTCACTCACTGTGCAAGCGAGCCAAGAACTGAAGTGGGCTAACATATTATCCCATGCTGCATGCTACAGTGAGCTGAAACAAAATGCATATGATACCTGAACAGACCAGTGATTGAAGACGGTGGCCCAGCTCTATATATATGTATGCATTTTTTTAGTTTTTTAGTTTTTAGTACAAGAAGCTAACGAGATAGCCAAAGCTGCAGAGAAGGTTACTGCTAAAAAAAAAAACACCATATAGGAATACAAGAATGTGAACACTTTGCTACCCATCCCATAAGTATCCTATGGTATAGGGCAGAGAGTGTGCTAACTGGACCTGTAAAAATGTGGTTGATCTAATTTTTATGTACAGAATTGTGATTTCTGTTTTCAAGTTTCAAATTTGCTGAAAACTTAAAACCAAACATTTTAATTGTTTTCATTTCAAATTTATTTTTTTTGTAAGAAAGGTACTTTAAAGGTACAATTATATTTTTTAATGAATTACTGATGTATGGCAGCGATTATGCTATAGTATTAGTGTAAATTATTTTGCCGGGCGAGATTAAAATTCTGACACCATGTCTGCCTGGATTGAAAATAGTCTCGCAAGAAAAGAATTAAAAGAAGGGAGCAAGACAGAGGATGGAGAAAGAATTGAGGTTAAATAGTTCAATGCAGGCCTGTTCAGGAGACACAGGGTGATTCCAATCTGCACATACCTAGACTATAGTTCACTACAATTAACCCTAGCACCTTGTCAGTTACAGTGCTGTCAATCGGTAAGCTACAACAGTGGTAAACTGAATGAAAGAAAATATTGAGACCCCAGGAAAGCGCAGTCATTATGACAGGACAGCCAGTGTTCTCTGGAAAGTCTTGGTCAACATTAATTGGAGGTTCATCACTTAGTATTTAGGATTTTACTTCATTATATCATCTTTGATAACGTTACGTGAAGCAACTGCTGATTCTTGTAAAAAAACATTTTTTAATTAGATATGGCTTTACTGCAATTATTTATGTGCAGATGTTTTTCATACTTCCATCTCTTGGGGAGGGAACCTGGGAGCAAAAATCTGCAGATCATGCAGCTTGTTAATGGTTGTCAAAAAATGATATGACCATCCAGTTTTGGGGTTTGTCTCGCATAAGAACGAAGTATTTATGGTAAAGCAGCATAGTTTAAACGAGCTTTGGCAAAGCTATTAAGTCTCCTGTGAACAGCGTTAGCTGACATTTTTGCTTTGCCACTGCTTGTTTAAAAAGCTGCACAGCATCACCATGCATACGCACATAAACGTCATGATGAGGCGGCTACTTTGCCTTTATTTACCAATCCAAGATTGAAGACGCACATCTTGCAGTGGTACATTTAAAAAAAAACAACGAATAAATGGATAAAGGAGCAGCCATTAGCAAATTACAGCTGATAGGCCCTCTTAAAAATTAAATCAAAAAATTGAAATTAAATACAAAACCAGGCCGGGAGAGTCCGGGGAGCACTAGGGGAGTACCAAAGGAGACGGATGGTGGGGGATCAACACAGAAGTGGGAGTGCTGGGGTGTGAAGGAGGAACAAAGAAACCACATACACGGCTGTGGAGTGCTGAAAGGTAGTAAAGAAGGTATGTTCCAGCAGAGGGACATCACCCCCAGGTCCCTTATGTCCTCGTCCCATTCATTAAATAAATTGGAGATAACCATCTCCCGACAGAAAAAAGAGCAGAGGCATGCTGGGACCCTAATACTGCCCCTCCCACCGGGAGTAAATAAGCAGTACTTACCCAGCAACCCGTCTGTTCTTTTTTCTCTCTGTCGACAGAAGTTTGCTGTGGTTGCTGGTGCTGCTCCTGCTGGGCTTGAGTGGCTTCCCTTACTTAGATCTCCCCGTCCCGCTGCCTGGCTGTGCGGTCAGGGTGTCTGCTGTCCTGCCTCCTGGCCTGCCGGGAGGTTTCTTCGTGTTCTTGGCTTTGTGGATGCGGGCCGCCCTTTGCGGCTGGTGCGCCGGCCTCTGGGTCTCTTCCGGGTCAGGGGGCGCGTCTTCCTAGATCCTGTCTGCAGGGACGACGTGCTACGTTTGCCTCCGGATGCCTGCCCGGCCCTGGCGTGGTTCCTGTGGTGCGCCTTAGGCTGGTGGGGGGGCCCTTGTTCGTGTGCCGGGCCTTCCTTCCGGGTGAGTCCCGCATAGCGGTCTCTTTTTCCCCTTCTTTGCTTCTTCTTCTGTGGAGCTGCAGGCTGCCTCTGTTGGTGCTTTGGGGCTGGGTTGTGTCCCGACGGCTCCTCTGCATTCTGGGAGACGTTCTTCGTGCCGGTCTCCTGGTGTCCTGGACGTTGGGGTGGGGAGCCTTGTTCCTGGAGTTGGCCCCCCTCCTCCGGGTAAGTCCCGCTTGCCGGGTTTTTCTTTGGGCTACGATGAATGTGCAGGAGGAAGTAGGTGCTCCCTGTCAAGGTTCTCTGGAGTGGAGGAAACGTGGTTAGTGTCTGGAGTCAGGACATTCTGTGATTCTGGGCAAAGCACTTGATCTCGCTGGGTGATAGTTTGTGCTATGTTCATCTGCTGCACTACCTGGATGGGACTCCTGGTGCTGCCGGGTTTTGGATCCGGGGCCTCGTTCTTGGTTTGCATTCGCTCTGCCTGGGTTGGTTTGCGAATTCTTCCTGCCTTTTGCCCTGGCTGCTGGGCGGGTCAATGTTGCTCTCCTTGCTGTGGCTGTGCCCTGTTGCCTCGGGGCTGGTCTGCCTCACGGCGGTACTTTGTTCCGTGTGGTGTTCCTAGCCGGTGGCCTGCTGCGCCTGTTGGTCCTCCTGTTCTCCTTCCCCGCAGTGCTGCTTGCTTCCGGCATCTGCTGCCATGGTTCGCCTTTGGTTTGGGGGGCTGTGTTTCCTCTGGGTGTTCCTGTCCAGACTGCTTTCCTCCTCCTCTGGGCTGACCTGCTGCGTCGCTCTCCCGGGGCGGGGTGCGTTGGTGGCTGTGCCTGCTTCTGGGTCACTTGGAGGTGCCTGGTTCTGCTCTCGGCTTGCTTTGGGGCTCTTTTTCTCCCCGTTCCTCTGTCTTGTAGGGTTGCTGGTTGTTGGCGGCACTGTGTCGGGTGGCTTGCGTGGGGTTTTCCCGCCGCTGCCTCTTCCTCTTCTCAGGCTCCTCTTCTCTGTGGGCCGGGGGCTGGGGGGTCTCCCACTCTGCTGCTGCTGCTGCTTGCCCCTGCTCCTTGCTTCGCGCGGCTGGCCTCTGGTTTGGGGTGCTGGCCTGTTTCCGGGTTAGGTGCTCTTTCGTCTGCGCTGCCCCTCGGTTGCCTTTTGGCGCTGGCTTCCTTCGCCTGGGTTTATGGGTTTGGTTCCTTTCTGTGGTGCCTTCTTCCTGTGCTCCTCTCCCTTGGTCTGCATGGTGGATGTTTCTGCCGCAGGGCTTCTCCCTTTGGTTCGCTGCCTTCTGTTGGTGCCCCTGCTCCTGGCCACTCTGGCTCCTGTGTTCCTTTCAGGTGCTGTTTGGGGGGGAAAATTGAGGGGGGGGGTTCTCCTCTCCCTGGCGTTCGTTGGCTGCTTCTCTGTGTTGTTGGCCTTCACTCTTTCCATTTGGTGGCCTGCCTCGGTTTGGCGTGGGTTCCTGTCGCCTCTGTGGCGGCTGGTTCCCTTTTTTTCCTATCTCTGTCTGTGCTTGCTTCTGGGGTTCCCAGTGTTGTTGGGGTCTCTCCTACCTGCTTGCTTCCGCCTTGCCCTCGGCTGCTCTTATGTCATGGTCGCCTTTTGCTTCCTCAGCGGTGGCCTGTTGGGGTTACGCTTCTGTTTCCCCTTCTTCTGGTTCCTCTGCAACTCCCTGCCCCCGGCTGGTGGTGGGTCAGTGTTCTGGCTCCTTGGGGGGGGGGGGGGTGCATTGGGGTGGGTCCTGTTTGCTCCCCTGGGTTCCTGTTTGCCTGCTGCAGGTTTTTTCCCGCTTTTCTTTCTGTCCCTCTGCGTGCCACCTTCTCGGGGTGTCGCGGTGTGGGTGTCATGGCCTGGCCTTGGTGGTGCTGCATCCGCCCTTTTTTTTTTCGAGTGCCCTTGCCTCAGCTGCGGGCTGGCTGTTGTGTTGTGGCCTGTGCTCCGCTTGCTTGCTGGTTCTGCGGATCCGCTTCCTGGCTTTGGCATGATTGGTTGGGGTGTGGGGCGCGGGGGCTCCTGGTTCCGGGCTTTATTTCTCCCGTCCCTTGGGGGGCTTCAGGTGTTGTCCTGAGGCCCTCTTTGTGCTTGGTCGCTTCTGGGGTCTGGCTGCTTCTGTTCTTCCTTGCTCCTGCCCTGGCCCTCCTTGGCTTGCCTTTGGCTTGCTTCGGTGTCTTCTGCCTGCCCCTCCTGGTGTTGCCTGTGTTCCTGTCTGGTTTGTTTCTGGTTGGGGCCTCCTGTGGGTGCCTGGTGCGGCTTCTCTGGCTGGGGTTGTTGGGCGCCTGCTCTTCTTGTCCGTGGCGCTCCCCTCCCCCCGGGTTGTGTTCTGCTGGTGGTTCGCCTTTTGGGCCCCAGGGTTTGTACCACTTCTGTTTGGGCCATCCTGTCTTTTGCTACTGCCGTGTCCTTGGTGGGGCACTTGTTTTACCCTCTTCTGGTCTACAGTTCTCCCGGTTGGTGGCCTGTGGCCGTGCTCCCGTTCTAAGCTGGCTGGGTGTCTTCTGGGGCTTTTTGCTCCTGCATGTTAGTCTTCTTTTTCGGCTCTGCGTCCTTGCCTGGGCTCTCTTTTGTGACCTGGTGGGGCGCTCTGCTGTTGTGGCCGCGTCCTGGTGGGCACTTTGGGGCCTGCCAGCGGTTCTCTTCCTGGTTTTGTTTCACCTGGGTTGGGCCTTTGTAGGGTCCTGTGGCTCCGGTTGTCTGCCGGCTTCCAGCTGGTTCTGGTTGTCCTCGGGCTCTCCCTCCTGGGCTCCCTGGCTGTTTTGGCCTGCTCTGTGGGGTGTTTTGCTGTACGTTTCCTGGTTTTGGTGTCCTGGTTCGCTTCTGCCTCCCTTGCTTCTCTGGGCTTGGTTCTCGGTGTGGGTCTGTTTGGGTGCCCCCTCCCCCCCTCTCTCTCATTGGGGTGCGGTTCTGTGGTGCTCTTGTCTCGGTGGGGTCCTCCCTCCTGGCAATGGGTTGTCTGGGGTCTCCTGCTGCCTGGCCTTCTGCTTCTCTGCTTCCTCAGGCTTCCTCTTTGGCGGTTTTCTCTGTTGCTTTCTGGCCTTCTGCGTGGTCCTGCGGTGGTGTGCTGGGGGTTCCCTGTTCCTCTCTGCCCTTTTGCTGTGGCCTGGGCGCTGCGTGGGCTCCTTCTGGGGTTTTGTTGGGTCTGCGGGTCCTCCTGCTTGGTCCAGTTGCTTGGCTCTGGTCCTGGCTTCCTGGTTCGTTTGTTGCCCTGGTTTTTGCTGTTTTCTGGGCTCCTCTCTGGCTGTGCTGTGTCAGGCCTTGTGCGCTTTTGGGCTGGGTGCTGTGCGCCCTGTGGCTGTGTGTTTTTAGGCTGCTCCTGCCCGTGCTGCTTGCTTGCCATGGGTGTGGAGTGCCTGTCTGGTCCTCTGCCGTGTTGGCACCTGCTATTTTCTGCCCTCTGTGCCTGGTGTGGGGGCTGATGGCCGTTCCCTGGTTGCGCTTGACTCCGGTCCTGCTTTGTTACCCTTCCTTTTGGGGTTGGGGGTTTTCTGGGGGCTGTGGCCGGTGGCTCTGTCCCCGCCCTTATTGGGCTTGTTCGTTGTGGGTTTCCGGTCTTGTTGGCCTCTCCTTTGTTGGTCGGCTTTCGGCTGGTGCTTCTTGGGGCATCTCTAGACGGTGGTGTTTGGGTTGGCCTTCTCTTCTCCTGCTGTTCTGGGTTTGGTGGACTTCCTGTTTTGGTGGGTGCCCTCCTTCCCTGTGAGGTTTTTTGGCCTCCTGGAATTTTCGGGTGTTTTTCCCCTTCCCTGTCTTTTCTGTTTGGTTGGGGTTTCGCTCCTGCTCGGCTCTTGCTCTGGTCTCTATGGGGCCGCATCGTTCGGTTTGGTGGGGTGGGCCTGTTTCTGGCCTGTGCTTCCTCGTCCCTTGTTGGTCCGTATTTTTGTGGCTGGCGTGTCCTGTGGGCCTTCCCGTTGGTTCTGGGCTGGGCGGCCTTGTCTGGTGGGTTGCTTGGCCATGTCCTTTGGGTCTTGGTTCCGGTGGCCCTGTCTCCGGTTTCTCTGGTTGGCGGCCTCCTTGTTGGGAGCCCTGGCCTTCTGTTTTTGGGTTACTCTGGTCCTTGTTTGGCCCTGCTGTCCTGTTCTGGGTTGCGGACCGGTTGTTTCCTGCAGTTACCTTTTCCTCCTTCTCGGTGCTCCCTTGGGTTGCTGCGTTTGTTGTGGTTTCCTGGGTGTGCTTATGGGGGCGGAAGGCTGGTTTTCTGCTTTGGTATTCTCCAATTAGTTAATGAATGGGACGAGGACATAAGGGACCTGGGGGTAATGTTCAATTACTTACCAGTAATCTTCATTACCCCATGTCCCGTTGTCCTCGTCCCATTCATGCGCCCCTCCCTCCCACCCGGGCGGCCGACCTTCCTGTCTGGGCTTGGTTGTACAGACGGGATGCAGGGTAAGTACTGCTTATGTACTCCCGGTGGGAGGGGCAGTATTAGGGCCCCAGCATGCCTCTGCTCTTTTTTTCTGTCGGGAGATGGTTATCTGCAATTAGTTAATGAATGGGACGAGGACAACGGGACCTGGGGTAATGAAGAATACTGGTAAGTAATTGAACAATCAGAAGAAGAGGCAGGTAAAGTAATCGGATAGGAAGTGTGCAAATTAGGTTAGCTTGATGACCAAACAATGAGTTGACCATAACCTACTGTAAGTATTGGTTTTGCACACAATAGGTTTTTCTGCAGCAAACAGCTAAAGCTGCCTGTAAGTGACACCTAATGGAAAATGGTTCCTCTGAGTGAAGCATCATTGCATGAATCAACACAGATTCAGAAAGTTTTTAACTCTAACCACTTCTAAAAATAAACATGTGAAAACAATCTGTTAAAAGTAAATTTATGCATCAGAACTCCATAAAAAACATACATTATTGGGAAAGTTCCCCTGCACAAACATTTTCTGGTAACAATTCTCCCTCAATTTTTTTATTTCAGTTAATTAGTTTATTTTGGCATAAAACACAGTTAAAGTACAATTATCACTATCAATATAACGAGTCTACATAAAATTAAAAAAATTAACAATAAAGAACTCTGGACATGACCTTCCAAGTCAACGCAGTGGTCTCAGCCTGCTTCAGTTTAGGGACAGACTAATGCTTTTCACTTACGAACTTCCAATGAAGAGAGCTATTGATGTTGACGCATTTATTTTATGCTTTCTGATATTAGAATTGGTCATATTGTGCATGGTGCACCGCCTAAATTTCACAGGTAGATTTGGTTTCGTATTAGTGCCCATGGATTTTTACACCCTCGTTTTGAGATGTTTGTATATTCAACTTTTCTTGGCTTTGTAATAAACTCACTAAACTTTGGATCCGGAGTTTGTTTTCCTTCAGCAACATAGGTGATTGTAATGCTAATGTATAATTGGCTAATGATTTTTCTCCCATCCACACTTTCAAGCAGGTAACAAAGAGCCGTCGACCAGGGGTTCCAGGGTAAGCCTACAAAGTAGATCACTTAAGATGTAAAATTCCCCTAATCAATGACCAATCATAATTTTACAGCCAATGCTAAAAAGGTTCAGCTGCATTGCAGACCATAATTGAAAGTAGCATTTGTAAAAACAATAAGGATGCCCTACATTTAGTGACATTTTCTTCTTTTCTAGTGGTTTAACAAACTTGGAGAATGCCTATCTATTGAAATTACTAAAAATATAAAGTGCATCAATATTGACTTAAATTGGACATCACACCATGAAGGACTACTATTGGAAAATGCCCAATCGTTCAGGAATTGTAAAATATGGTGGGAAATCCCCATACTGAAACTGATTAGGAGGTGGTGGTGGTATACTTTATTGTCCCAGCTGTGATAATTTCCGATACCCGAGCCTGTTTTAATTAGTAGAAATTACGTAATGGAAGTTTTGGGTATCTCTTTTGTCTGTCATTAATTAGTGACACTCCTGGAACTTTTTTAGTCGCCCATGACAAATCTTTATACTGAAGAATAAAGGGATTGTAGTACAGGTCTGAAAGTTACAACTCAAAACAGATTTTCCTGATGTACTAAAATCACAAAATCTTATTAACTTCATCAAGGTCTCAGCAGTCCGAAATTATATTTGTTTAAACTAGTCATGAGGGTTATACTAGATTGAGAGTCCTGATAGTTTGGGTTCTAATTTTATTTTATTTGCCTACTCATGATAGATGAAATTCGGAACATTGTAAGGCAGCGCTAAAGGCAAAACGTGTCTGCAAAAAAGTAACATTGCAATACCCCACCGATATGGTAGCAATGACTTTGCCATTGTACACTGTCAACATAAGTTTAATTGGGTTTGTTAGCTGAGCACAGCCCCCGAACATCTAATGAATTACCTTTAAGAAGGTAGTTGTCTTAAGAATCTGAGACCAGATTTTGCTATTAACAAAAGGCCCTCCAGAGTAAAAATAGAAGGGTCTTGTGCTACAATATTTCCCTTTATATGTATAGATTTGTGATTTAATATTTTACTCCAAATTCTAAAATGTAGGTTTTAAAAACTTGGTTTGTCAATTGATGTCCTCCATAAAGGACACATAACCGTTGCAGTCCTTAAATGAACAACATTATTTGCATATAATAAAACTAGAACAAGACTGCAGCTTGACCTAGGTGAGTTAGTTTTGTTTGCCCTTAGATGACCCTCATGATTACTAGCATATATTGTAAATAAAAAAGGGGCAAGAACACTCCCTTCTCAAACACCTTTGTCTACAGCAAAAGACTGTCGCTACTTGACCGAACAGTCAGACCATGATATAACTTGTTTTAAAAAACGTTAATTGCTGTCTCCAGCTCCATGTCTTGAGATATTATCCGGAGCTTGGTTCTATTGATCTGGTCAAAGGCAAAGCTTAAATCCATAAAGGCAAGATGGCAAAGGCCCTTCTTGACCTATACCTATTTGTTAATTAATAGATGAAGATTCAAACATTGTTCTACTGTGCCTAGTTCACATCTGAAACCATATCGCACTTCTGACAGAGCCCCCTTCGCCTTGGCTTTAGCCTGGATTCTGGTAGGCAATACCCTGCCTACCACTTTAACTGTGAGATCATATCAGAGAGATGGGTCTGTATCAGGAGATTTACCAAATTTTAACCTTTTTAAAAAAAAATAAGATTTATTATTGATTATGACCAGCACTGTTGAAGTTCAGAAACACTGCTGCATTCAGCACTTTAATTAAAATGGGGGCCACGGGATAGTCTAGCCCTTGAACAGATCCAGTGACACCCCGTCTGGACCCAGGGTCTTACGTGCTGGGCTTTCTCCATTTGCTTTCAGAACCTTCTGTAAGTTGGAGTTTTAACAGAGGTTATGAGCAATCAAATGCCAATTTCTTTTTCTTATACTGGGATCGACCAAGGTTCTGGCTGTGATATAACTATCTGCTTTGGATTTGATATTCTTAGTAACTTCAAATGTGCCATTTACAACTTTCCAAAATGCACTACATGTTTTTGGGTGGAGACTACAATTAAATCCTCCCATTCTTTCGTTTTTATGACTTCCATCCACTCAATAATTGCCTTTTAATATGCTGCACAACATTTTCAGACAGCATTGCGATCTCTTGGGTTTTCAAAACTGTACACAAATTACTATTAGGAAGAGGAAAGTGCTGATCAACCAATTTCTCCCAATCGCTGAGAAAGCTTTGTTTAAAAGGTACACAGAGGATTTTGAAGATGGTCTTAACTATTGCTCCATAAGCAACCAGGACTTCCAAAGAGTTACCCTGGTCATCCAGGCAAGTATAGATATTTGGTGGGTATGAAGCATCAACTGCTGAATCACTAATGCTGGGTCTACTTCTCCCAGAGTCCCAGTGCAATCTCTTGCCCAAAATTCTGAATATCTAATATTATTCTGATGACATTGAGATCGCTAAAAGAGCCAGCTATAATCTTATAATCAATGAATCTGCCTAGGATATGTCCATGAGCACTAACCCTAGAAATGCCTTGTGGCCAAAAAGTAGGGATGCTGAAACTCAAATGAACTAAATCAGTCCTTGCATTTTACAGCATCCAAAAGACAATTTGTTGGTTGTTTTTAAAAGGGTTAAACTGTAATGCTGTACCTGGCAGATCTGCCAGTGTGATCCTCAAATTGTGGAAAAACACCTAATTTCAGCAAAAACAGTCACTTCCTAATAAACAGTTATCCTGTGGTTGGCACTACATGGAGTCTCAACTACGGAATCCCTATAGCATATAATATCTGTAAATTAGATAAAAAATTGATAAAATTATCTTTGTAAAAATGGAACAAATAAATAACATGTTTGCCCGCTAGAGAGTCTTTTGGAACCTGCATATTAGGCAATTCGTCATGCCTTAATTTAGAGTTACAATCAACTGAGACAGTAATCCAAATTAGTAGCCTACCTTTTGTCCTAACAGTCCTGGAAGTGGTGACTGGGATGGCATAAGTTATGTGTTATGTAGCTTTCAAGAAATGGAGTGGATATGACCCAATATTCTTGTAAAATGATTACAATATAAATAAGGCCCCCAGTGTTCCATTTTATTGATTTATACACATACGTAAAGACTGAATCACCTACTTTCCAGTCTGTATTTATTTTTAAATATGGCAAAATATGGAAAATATGCCTCCTTTTCAGTGGTTCTCACTACTGTCAATAATGTGGGACAGGTCAGTAGCTATACAGATTGACAAGTAGTACAATTTTTAAAAAAAAATCCAATTTAAAAAAAAAACTTCGGGACCCCGCAGGGGGCCCCGAAGTGAAGACCGCCTGCCTTTCCGTGGCGGCATTGCCGCCACGGAAAGGCATCTATTTTGGCCCATTGTAATATGGCTGGCGGTGTCTGATAGACACCGCCACCATATTAAACCTTTTCCATCCCGGTCGCAAGGCGACCGGGCCGGAAAAGCAGCGGACGGTCTTTCCGTCCGCCACGGTCCCCCCGCCATAGTAATATGGCGGGGGTAAATGGGTGGCGGGCGGGTAAGGATGTCTGGCAGATCGCCACCGCCCGCATGCGGTGGCGATCCACCATACATCCTAATGGGCCCTCATATATCCAAATCCTAACCAAAAACAGTCAGGAATTCCCGAAAACAATTTTTATTTCCTTCAATATCTAACACATCAAATTACAGTAAATTTTTACAAATCTCCTTACCTACAACTTACACAATGGAAAGGTGGGTGGGATAATGCTAGCCTACTTGTCTTTAATAAAATCATGATTCTTTATTCAGTAAACCTTTAAGAATCATAATTTTATGGCAGGACAGAAGGATAGCATTATGCATGTTCAAAGTTTTTCAAAACACATTTTGAAACATGTTCCACTGCTTTAACATAGAACCTCCTGAATATTTCTGCCATAGACCAATCTGCCACCTTCATGATATCCTCCAATTGTCCTCCCGTCATAAAACCATTACTTGATATAGTACCCCTGACAGAATGTGCTGTATACTTTAACATATCCACAACTGCCTCCTTCATTACAGCCTTTACCCATCTGGCTATTGTTGTACTCATGACTGCCTTAAATGGCTTTATATGAGATATTAACAGCTGGTCTACTCCTGCATATCTCTTCATCTGACATTCTAGACTCCTATTCCTGTAAGCATCATACCACACACAAATCTGGTGAATCGGCATATTTATGATAAAATATAGCCACTGACATAGATTTTGTCCTCATACATACTTCAAAAATAACACCATCTGGTTGCAAACATCTTCATGATGCTTTCAATGCTCTTACATCTGAAACTCTTCTGAATGAAATGAGACATGACAATGTCACCATCTTCCAAGTTAACTCCCTTACCTCCAAATATCTGTTGCTCGGCCAGCTTTAAATCAACTCTAATATCAGATGTACATCCCACAATGTTTGACACTTTGCATTAGGTGGTCTGTTCAGTCTAATCCCCTTCACCCCTTCACCCCTCTACAGACCAAAGGACTTTTACCCACAGACAAACCTTGCATTCATGACATTTCCATGTGAGTTATCATGCTACCTTGCAGCGTGTGCTGAACAGCATGGATGTCCAGTATACATGCAAGGGAGTTGGACCCATGGCAGAATTTAAGGATTAACGCCTATAAGAATTTGTTCTGTTTTGTTTATTATACATAAACTTATTTAGGGTCAGGCGAGTGGCTTAAATGACTAATGCGGAGGATCATCAGGCATTAAGGATTTGGAGGGGTAGTCCTGATTTTTCACCATGTGTCTGTAAATTTTAACAAATTTAGCATGTTTCTTGCTTTTCCAGGAGGGCCATCTCAACACCGAGTTAGGCACTTTTTAATGTATTTTAGCATAGGATTATTTAGCGCCGTTAAGTAGAAAGGAATTTAATTAAGACAGATCATGCTGTGTGTAAAAGTTGCACTTAATTCCCCTCAATGCCTGATTGTTAATGGTTCCTGTGTTGGTGAATGCTGTTGATTAACTCATTCCATGCAAAATTGTAGTCCTAGTTCTGTGTCTGTGAAATGTTACGGTTTTAATTTTTCAAAACCTGGTCACCCTGTTAATGCTACTAATACACCTATTCCAGGGATATGTGATTGATCTAATGGTCTCGGGTTTAAATCCAAGTTGGTTCACTCATCCTTTCTACCTCACAAAGGTTGATTTAAATGGATCCCACAGTGCTATGTGTTAAAAAACCACTGGCTATTTACTACCAATTTATCCACTACTGTCAGCGGCGTAGCTAGACCTTTTGCTACCCGTAGCGATCCCTGCGATTGCTGCCCCGCTGCAGCCGCATGTAAGAGCGGGGGTGGGGGTTGCTAGCGCTTTCTGCATTTGCCGCCCCGCGAAGGCCGCAGGGAAGAGTTGGTGGAGGGAGGCTACCACCCCCAAAGGTGGAGAAGTGTGGCTCAATGGTTAGAGCAGCAGACCCTGATGCAGAGGTCTGGCCCGGGACCAGGGTTCAATTCCCCTCCTCGGTGGGTCTTGGGCTCAAAATTCCACGGACCTGATAATTCTCGCCTCGATGCCTATTCCAATCTGGAATAGGCATCTCTGGGCAATAGCTTGCTTAATCTCCACAACGGCCCCCACAACGCTAAGGATGCCTGGCCTCCACCTTGGGGGTGCCCAGGAGTGGACGCCTCACATGGAAAGCCAGGATGGGTTCCACAGCGGTGTTCGTACAAGTGCCTTGAGACCCTTGCAGGTGAGTAGTGTGCTATACAAGTATCAATTTACATTTACAAAGCTCATGCCGACCAGGGCGGAAAGCCCTCCCACCCTCCCCTTGCCACGCCACGGACTACTGTATATTTTCAGACTATCGAATACTTGGAATGAATTTTGCCTTCCTGGACTTGAGTTGGGCACTCCGGCTCTACAGTGTAAAGTCCGACATTATTCAAGAACTTATTTGAAGCCATCTCTTCAGGGATGTAGCAATGACGCAGTAGGTACCGGGCCCAGGAGTCTGAGGGGCCCACTGCACCCCAAGTATGTCTGCTTTTTAATACCCACCCTTAGGGGAAGGGCTCACTCTCCATGCTTGCATTATGGCACATGGAACCCCTGCTAAGCCACTGCATGTCTTGATTATGGGGGAGGAGGTGGTTGCCGCATTCTATCTGGAAAACAGGCTCATGCTCTATCATCCTGGGGTCCCCTGAGGTCTAGAAGTAAGCAGCTTTGCCCTTCTCCTCTGATGTGAAGACTCCTGGTATGCCGGCAGTGTGTGGAACGCATTGCCTCAACATACATGACTTAACAAGCAACTTCTCCCTGTTAGACAGGCCATGTCCTGTTCCTTGAGGTGTTCTGCTGACACGCCAGTAGCGCCCAGAAGCCCGCTAGGACATAAGTGCGGTAGATTTAAAATTAGTTGACGCTGCTACTTCTTTGTAAATTGTACTTTTTCAGCGATTTTAAGGCTTATAGAATTCAATAATTCCTGTAAACGGGAAGCACAGAAGAAATACAAGTCCAATTGTATTGTAAATTGGTGTTAATAATATAACGCGCCCACCATGAGGACTTGCTTCTGTTTACACAGCGCTCACGGTGAGTGAACGAGCCAGCCCCGTTCCTCGTCTTTCTTATAACGCTGAGGGCAGTGCTGTGGCGGCGACACACAGGCCTGGAAAAAACACAGCCCTACAGTCCACTGCATTAATATTTAACGTGGCAAGATCCCCGAACTGTTCACCCGCAACCTTTAAAGGCTGTTTTTATTGGCCTGCCTCATAATTTATTCATTTTATGCCTGTTTCATTTATACAACACAATGGCGCGGGCGATAGGCCTGTATTCAATGCGAAGTTACAAGCTCGCGCCGCTCGTGTGTGCCGCGTGCGTGAAGATACAAAGACACCGTGGTGATGTGAAAACGGAATTGCAGGGAGGGTGCGCTGCCATGTGGGAGGTAACCAAGCGCTATCTAGAGAAACTGGGATTGATTATGCCTTCTGCTGAGCTCATCTGGTTATTATGTCTTCAGCTGCGAGCTTATGTTTATTTTGTTTGTTGCATTTAATGTTACATTCAACTGGGCTACGGAGAGGGTGGTGGTTTAACACAGAGGTGGGCGAGCCAGTGAAAGCTCGAGCCGGATGCCTGGCTCCGGCTCAGCTCGAGGTCCTGTACGAACCTCGAGCCCATAAGGAGCCGAGCTTTCGTGTGGCTTCTGCCTGCCAGTCACCTTGACGTGGCGTAAGGGCCACAGCAGTCGACTTTAGAACTGATGAACCCGGTTCGACTTTCGGCGTTCTCTCAATATCCTGTGATTGTGGGTAAACCAATGAATTTCCCCATAAACCATGAACGTGACTTTGTGTTTATTGTAACCGGCTCTTATGTAAAGCGCTCCAATACCTTCAGGGTCGAGTTCGCGCTATATAAAAACTACCGAACAGTGCACTAAGTTAAAAAGAAATCCTTAACATGAGGAATGTTATTCCATAATAATTTGCACCAGAGTTTACACGGCAATTCCCTTGCCCCCGAGTTCACTGACTTCCACACACTAAAGAAATACATTTTTTTTATGTTGAAGGAACATTATCATATTGTGGGTGATGTTTGGTCTCTGTTTCACTTAGCAAACATTTTCATGGCTCGACTCGAGCACGGGCTCTAATATCAGAGCCAGACTCTTAGCTCTTGTCTGTCTGTTCATTTTGTTAGTCACCCACTCCTAGTTTAATGTGCTATTTGTATATATATTGCTGAAAAAGTTATGCAAAATATTACTTTTCTCCTGTTTCTTTGGCCAGACAGTGTCTTTTGTTTTATTTCTCTTGAAGTCTGGCTTCTTAGGGCAGCTGTGTGCACCACAGAATGTGTCACTCCATCTAGAGGAGTCGTCATCTCGCCTCTTGCTATTCGCTGTTTGGTGGATCAATCCGCATTCTATGGAGTGCTTGCATTGCAGTGCTCGAGGGAATATTTTAAAGGCTCTAAAGTACACCGAACCATCACAAATTGAATGTATTAGCTCACGGATGCATTGGATACAGAAAGAAATTGTTTTTGAAGAGTGGTGAGTGTCTGCCAGAATGAAAGGCATGTTAATTATGTGGTTTGTATCTGCTGGTCTATGATAGTGTTACCTTCTTATTTCCGAGACGCATCTAGTAATATATGGCTTTAAAAACAATACAATTAAGTTTTAAGCCTCTCATGGTGCCCAGCACACACGTCCTTGTATTTACATGACTAGTGCCTGGTCTAGATCTCAGCATGGTACTCCATCACAACCAGGGCCGGTTCTAGGATTTGTGGGGCCCGAACAAAAAGGGAATGTGTGAGGCCCCTTTAACTTACATAAGTGACACATTCAGGGCTCCGAAAGCTACTTTGTGCAGACTCCTCCTGGGCCCTCACCTCCTCCTCTCAGGCTCCTACAGGCACCTCCTTTACAGCCCATTTCAGGCTGTAGGTGTGAGGACTGCTTGTAGCCTGTAACTTAAACCCGTGGGGGCACTAAAATGCTGGGCAATGGGCGCCCTGAGTGTCTCTGGGCAGCCGGGCAGGAGCCTAATTGCAGAACAAACCTGCAAAATGTGTCTCCTTGCAATTGGGACAAGAGGAAGTGAGTCCCTCCCCTAGGCCTCCCCACACCATCCCTGAGAGGTCCAGTTTGGTTGGCGGACTCCCATGGACCCTGAACGCAAGGAGACATCTTTCCTTCAGTTGCATCGGCAGGCGACAAGAGGACCGGTGGTGTGTTGCACTGGTGCGGGGTCCCATGCTGGTGGGCTGAGTGCGAGGCCCTGGGCAGCTGCCCACACTGCCCATGCCTAGCGCAGGCCCTGATTACAACGGAGACGGATATCCTGTCTGCCGAAGTATAGAGCCCATAGGATACAATGGGATTTATATTTCAGCGGACTGGATATCCGTCACCATTGTGACAGAGTAACCCATCCGCAAAGATCAAAATCAGGCCCTAAGGTTTTCTGTGGCTTAGCCTGCTAGCATTAGTTCAATTTCTTACTTGGTGTATTTGTCTCAGCTAAGCAAATTTTGTTTCTTTGAAATTAATTCAAACATTCCATCCATCATTCTTTGCATACTACAGAACAACAACACTTAGCACAGTCATTGATAATCACTTGGGCCGCATCCCAATCTCTTGTCGTTTTGCATACCATGCCACCTGACCAAGAGTCCTGCCCGTACTGCCAGGCCAGGGCCTCCCTCAACCTTCACACAAGCGACCCAGGACGGTATACTTTAACCCCTTCGGTGCTGATGACGGCTCCCAGTCGTCATGAGTCACGGTGGGCGTGTGCTGTTGACGGCTGGGAGCCGTCATGACCACGCCCGCGATCGGAATGTCCAGCACCGGCGCGGAATTCCAGCCGCAGCCAAGGTGTTAAGGATGCTGTCCAGCAGTTCAAGTTAACTGCTGCGTTTGGCGTCGTCCTAAGACAGATATTTATCTAGTTAATTAATTTTTCTGCTTTGACTATAGTTGATGGTTATCAACACAGGTTGAACTGCTGCTTTTGACTATGCTAAGAATGCTTATTGCTTCTTTTTCTCTCTTGCCCTCAAAATAAAATAACATTATTAAACTCAAAAGATTAATTTGCATGCGGTTTGTTCCCTTGAGTAACGGCACAGTTGAGCTAAAATGATGCAACGTAAAGGCACCTCGAGACAATGTTTGTGGATAACACAAATTCAAAGATGTCTATACACGAGTGCCTGCCAATCCTTCTGTTTTTAAGTGCATGGCATGGTGTGTCTGGTCCTTCTATTCCTATCTCAGTGTTAGAGGCTCTTTGCCTTACTTTCTCCCTTTGTCTGCTTCCCTCCACCCCTCCTGGTCGACGCCATACACCTTTCTTTCTCTAAATGTTTTTGTAAAGACTCTTTCCCTCATGTCCTGTCACTCTTCTGCTCCCGAAGGTGTTTTGCTGCCTCTGGTTTCGTTGCGGTGAATAAAACAAATCAATATTTAATCTATAGATATGAAAGGCACACCATCACTCTTCCTTATAATCTTTCATTTCTATGGCTCAGAGCTAATGAGCTGCTACAATGCAGCACGCCGTGTGACTCGCTGCTTGCATAGCCCTCTCTTTCTGTGGCTAACAACATTTTGTTTGGTACTCTGTAGTATTTCTTCCAGGGGTGGGGGTCAGAAGTCTACCTTCTGTTTATGTCACCAAGGCCATGTGAGTGTTTTCTAGTCTGGGCTTACTTTCATCGCTCAATACTACTGGATGTAGGTCAAGATAGTCTTTGTTCTGTTTCTGTAGCTATGTGGAAATATATTGTTGCCCTTTCAGGGTCTGTATTACGTGTGTTCTATCATAAATGCCCCCAACATGCCCCATTGGAACCTATATTTGTTGTAGAATTCATTCATGTGCCTGTGTGCCCCACTGATACAATTGGAGATTGCCAACTTTGCAGCCAATGCAGAGCTGGAAGGTTACAGTAAATGCCAGTGCAGATTTTGTTCTATTTCCCTCTTTTCTTCATGTGAACAACAAGTTACATCCATTCACCCACATTTCCTACACTATTTGAAGCTGCTTTTTTTACTCTTCGTTGGCTACCAGGAGCCACGTATTTTGTTTTGTAACATTTATATAGCCCTTCATACCCACGACGAGCCACAAAGCACTGCAATCATTTGGTCTGTTGTAAGTGCATGACTGATAGCATTTTGGACATAGTTGTTTCTATGTGGGAGGCGTTGGGTGTGGTGTGTGAGATTTAAAGACCAGCTTCAAACGTGGTGCAGCAAACATGGTTGTGCATAAGCATCAGGTGTTGCTGACATATACGAACAGATACAGCTGTGTGTACTTACCATTTTTAGTATTGCTCAATATGCTGTAGTGCAAATCCCCATAGAATACCTTGGGGCATATTTACAATTACTGTCGCATCCCTGCAAATTAGCAGGGATGCGCCAGTAATTGTGAGCCATGCCTCCGCCACCCATGATGCGCCGCATTTACAATGCGGTACAAAAGGGGGTGGTAATGGACGGAGCATCTGAACCAATCAAACACTCACACCCAGTCAAAAGATCTGGGTTTAATCCAACACCGTTCTTTAGCCCACTCTGCCACCCCAGTTCAGACATGGCTATATGCAAATCAGTCTGACCCTGTGCCTCATGCGGTGCACCATGGGGCAAAAACTGCACAGATGCGTCATGCATCTGTGCCGTGAAGGTATCGCATTGCTGGAGTTGCGTCGCATGCACGACGCAGCTCCAGCAATGCTCTGGGGGGCCCATTCTACTAATGCTGCGTCAAGCCTTACGCCTGCTTCAAGCAGGCGCAGGGTTTTGACGTAGCATTGGCCTAAAAGTGACTGAGTGAAATCTTGTAGATTTCACTCAGCCACTTTTAGGAGGCGTTCCTGCGCCGGAACGCCCTCCCCCGCACCAGAACGCCTCCTTAAGGCGCGGGGCTTTACAACGTTACGCATCTCCCAGATGCGTCACGTTGTAAATAGCCCGCACCATGGCGCATCTTTTGCGCCGCCGCTGCATCACAAAAGTGACGCAATGGAGGCGCAATGGGGCTTGTAAATCTGCCCCCTTGTACCTGGGTAGCTGAAGTACACAGGTGTGTATGTTATAAGGAGTGCGCTGAGGAAGACACAACTCCTAGAGACAGAATTAGACAATCAGAGTAGATACCTGATTCTAAAACCGCTTTGTATAAAATATGATTTAATACATCGCTATAATGCACATGCACTTTTGTTGAACATGGAATTTTTAGATGCTGTGTACGCTTCGGCAAATAAAACAAATATGTTTGTATTAGTGATGTAAGGAGCCTCAACTGAGATTATTTATCTGGATATTTTAGAGCTTAAGAGAAGTGACTTGTATTGATGTTGGGCACTGGAGGGTATGGTTAGTAGAGTGATTCCCAGAAGGATTGAGGGGGCAGTGAGTGGTAGGGGTTAGATGTTGTAAAATCAGGGTAGAAGCCCCCTGAAAGCACCATTAAGGCCACCAGGGTATATACCTTGTGGGCTCCACTCAAAAGTGAGAGAATCACACACCCCTGAGGCATTGATTGTCTGTAAGGCTACAGTAAGCCAATCTAAGTGTACTTCCTGGATCACTGTGGGTCCATGAACTCTGGCCACTGGGTCCTTCTTGGGCCTTTTGGTAAAATCCAGATTTCTCTTAATGCTTTGAGGGTTCTGTCTTCCTTTTTTTTTAAAAAAAACAGTCTGCGACACATAGGATAAGTGTCGACTCCCTGAGCACAACCAATTGAAACGTTAGGAAGTTCGGAAAAATTCTGAATCAATGAAATTCAACAAATAATGGCTTCCAACATCATAGAATTTATTCCATGTTTTCTCCACATAGAGTTATTAAGTTCATTCGATGATTGCTGAGTTGATATCCTTTAACAATCCCAGAAAATATGCATATGAATCATTGTGAGCTTATCACCCAATGTGTTTCGGACTGGTAAGGTCCTTCATCAGGGGTAGTCTGCAAACAATGTAAACAAAAATATATGTAGGATCTATCAGAGTGCCATAATACACAAAAAAGCATTGGTAATCATATTTACGTGAATAATATGCAGTAACGAACATACTCTAGACCATTTAAATAGAGGGGGGAAAGTAACACTGTATCATGTACAGATTGGTATATAAGCTGTTGAAACAAACGTCCAAAAAGAAGTGAAGATAAATATCGAGTGGGTGAAAAAGAGAACGTGAGATTGACTCCGTTGTGCAAAGTAGTGAGATACAGTATGAGCGTATGTGAAAGATTCAATAGAGAAGTTTAGCGTGGACCGCGAGCGGAATACGCCGTACGGTCAAGTGCAGGTTAACTCATAAAAGTGCAAGCCCGAGGTAAGTTAACTGAAAAAGAGGTGAATCACGAAGCCCATCTTAAATGAAATAGTTCAAAGTGGACCGTGAGCGGAATACGCCGCACGGTCAAGTGCAGATAAATTCATAAAAGTGCAAGGCAAGTTAAACGGATGAAAAGTGAAGCGCAAAGCCCATTTAAAAAAAAAAAAAAACAGAAATAGACTTAATAATAAACAGAAATTGGCAGCATATCAATGCCGTGCAGTCATCGCTACGCCAGAGTGTAAGTTAGTATCGGAAAAAGCGGATGTTAAGTATCAAAGTTCAAAGTGTAAACATGAAAAGAGGACAACGCTCATGGCGGCCATCTTGTAAGGGAGCACCTTAAAAGTAAATGGAAAACGAGTAAATCAAACGTGGGAAATAAATCTTCGATGATATGATAAGTGCAGTAATGTTGTACAGTTCCAATGGGACAAAGGAAAGGAATAAGGGTAAGAAATACAAAATCATGAAGTGTGAGGAACGATAATTAAAAAATAAAGAGCAAGGTAAAAAGCAAAGGAGTATACACATAAATCACTATATCATAAATAACACAGAAATTCCATCTGATCATTCAGACCAAATGGTCTGGAAGATTGTAGAAATTTAATCCAGTGATTTTCTCGTTGTAAGAGAAAATTGTTATTGTCTGTCATCGCGCTTAGACACCACTTCAACAGCAGCAAATCGTAGTTGGCTGACATTGTGTCTAAATTCTTTGAAGTGAACTGCTAGAGTTGATTTCAAATTCTCCGTCCTGAGGTTACTTTTGTGTTCGTTAATTTGTGTCTTCGATTTACGTGAGGTCTTCCCAGTATAGATCAGATATATCAGTATACCACTTTTTTGTTCCTATTTTTTTAGCCTGAGAGTTTGGAAGGTGAGTGTGTGTCTGACATATCCCAATAATCACGGGGGTGTACCAAGCTAAAATAGATATGACGAGTTGGTAGACAAGCCTTTGAGGCTTGAGGGTGTTTTTGAGAAATGGAAGGTTTAGGGGTGATAGGGGTGCACGTGGGACGGAGAATGGTATTAAGAAAAGTAGACAATACTCATAGAGCCTTGGCAATCTATCCTTGCATTAATGTCTGTGTCTCACAGAAAGAGCTTGAGAAACTTCTTCATTAGTGGGGGTTCCAGGCCATACAACCCCAGAAGGAGTGATCAGGGGAGTACAGACAGAATGACAGGAGGTGCCATTCTTCACGCATGATGGGGAGTTTAATTCCATGCTCAGCTTTAAATTCTTGGTGGAGGGAATGGGAAAGGATTAGAGGATGGACGGAATGAGCATCTGTGGGATATAAAGGCAGGAAGGGGCCTATTTGCACATTGTCCACATTGTTCTCCCACGTGCAGGAGCCCAGCACCAGGCCAGCACTCCTGCAGGCAGAGGTGCTGCAGGACCAGGTCCTTGCAGCCCTGCTCTGAAGGAGAGATGCCCACAGATCTGTGCCACCCGCAGCACTTATCCTTTCGTATTTCAATATTTTGGGAGTGAGCGAGATGTGTGCTCCCAAATTCATTTGATGAATTTGTACATGGGTGAAATTCGCTTTTCTCCTTATCTGTCCTGTTTGGGGTGAAAAGCTGCGCACTCGGGGCCCTCCTCTCGACCTGTAGGCGCTTTCCCAGCAAGCTCTGACTCTGTTTACATTTTCCCTTCACAGACACGGATCACAGGTGATTTGAGAAATGAGATTCAGTAAAAGTGAGAAATAAACAGTAACAGCGTTATTGATCCATTTTATGATCTTAATAATGTTACTTCAGAGTGGTTTTCATTCTTTATCGCTGCACGACTTTACACGCATTTCAACCTCTTCAAGCGTGGGTGTAACTGAGGCACAGTCTGGCAGAATGAAGGCCAGTGACGTCAGGGACTGACTTTCTTGCGCACCAGGACAGTGAAACAGGTCAAATAAAGCACAACTGAAAACATCTTGTTCCACTTGGTGGAAGTACCTCCCTTTATCGCTCGAATTTGTGACCCAAGGCCTACACGGAAATGGCATTCTTTGTGTACAGGAACACTTTATTGCCTTCCACGCGAGGGCGACGGTCATATTGCGTCCATTCATTGTTATGCCTCATCTGTCCATTGCCTAATTTGTGCCGGTGGGTGCATATGTTCGAATTTTCTCTCTTTAACTTTAAACGCAAGTTTTCTCTTCAACAATTTAAGGGTGCCTTTTCTCACAGGTCCCACTGCTGGTTTCACCTCTTGTTTGGTGGTTGGCGGTGTAGACATACTCCTTGTTGATGGTGCCTCCTCGCTTTAAAATAATTGTTTTGGAACACTGCACAGTTTTCAAATACATAATTCCATTATGTTTTGTTTCTCTAAAGGGGAATTTGGGAAAATGTTAAAGTGTCTTTTATCATGGTTGGATTCTTTCTATAGCTGCACGTGCTCCTGTGACACACTTCTGTTTTTCAGGGCCACTGGGATAGAAATAAAATACCCTAGTAAGCTCTATGCTATTTTCTGGAAGATGCCATGTTGGAAGATGTCACTTCCTGTTCTGATGTGGCGGATCAGCTTTGCAGGACTAAGGGCCTCATTATGAGTGGCCTGGTAAATGGACCAGATTTTCCTGACCCCGGAGTAACTGATATAGAGGGTACTTTAACTCCCAGGATGGGGAGAATGCGTTTTGGACCCAGAGCGCCCAGTAAGAATGAGGCAATGCAAGGGACTCTGTAATTCCGGGTCAGAGTAACCGGTAGTTCCTCATTTAGGGCCAGACTTTCACCAGGGGGTTAAGCCTGCTTTTAGCTGCTGAAATCTCTGGGTGAAAGTTGGGAGCTTGGTGGTGTTTCTGCAGATCACGTAATTCTGATGGGTACAATAGCTGTTGTTACTGCCATGGTTTGATTGGGATTATAAATCGGCCCGGGCACACTAAAAAAAGTGGCCCACATTTGCATATTGCCTTTCCTCAAAACACTGCTTCAGCAAAATTTTTATAAAAAAAAAGAAGGGGGTAAATAAAAACACATGTATTTGTTTACACTAGTGAAACACACGTGAAAACAAGTAAGGCCACTTCTGTTCAGGCCTTGTGCCCCGCTCAGTAACAATACATTAATAGGACAAGCGAGAGAAAGGGAGTGGCACCTCTGCCTGCAGCTAAACGGGAGGTAATGAGTGCCCATCTGCCTCCAGAAAAGCCACTCAGACACCCACTGGGCCGCTGGCTGTATCCGAATAACAGCAACACCATCCAAATTGGCCCCTCAGACTGCTCAAAAAAGTAGCCCACAGCTGGACCTGGACACCGGCCTCTCGGGCATTGCCCGAGTGCCCACGTTACTAATCCGACGCTGGTTACTGCCCGCCCCCCCTTGAAATTATGAGGCGATTCGTAAATAGGGCCTTAGGCCGGGGCTTAATGTGATGGTGGATGATTTCACTCAACCCCATCATACAAAATCACTCCATCATTGCAGTAGGACCAACCTCATGAAATGTGTGAATCAGTACTCACAGCATTCCACCTCCCACAGGTCAAGAAGAGAGAGGCTGCTTCCATAAGGTGCGACATCCGACCATAGAGAAAAAAACTGCATTTGCAAAGCCAAAATTTATGGGCTTGGCAATTGTGCAATTTTCTTTTTTGGTTTACAACCACAATCAACAACAACAAGCATTTACAATGCAATGGTTTCGCCTTTGGAAAAGTTAGAGCTATTGGCATTGTAAATGACAACATTTGTATTTATGTGTTGGTTTTGAAAACAGATAAATAAATGGCATTGTCATTTACATTGCCAATAGCTTAATCTCTCACAATTAATGCATTAATACACGAAGCAATGTCTTTTTTTTCTACAAAAGTAGACTGTGCAGATACCTCGTGTGGCTGAATAATGCCAACTGAAAACCCAGGCTCAAACCCCAGCGGGTGGTCTACCCAGGATCATACAATTTGGGTAAACGTGGAGTTGGAATTTTATACAAATTTTGTCATTTACAATGCCAATAGCTCTAACTTTTCCAAAGGCGAAACCATTGCATTGTAAATGCTTGTTTTCAGTTTTCTGTGATATACAATTTGTGCATTTGAGCTTTTATGCGCCTATGTATATATAAATAACACAGATATTCGTTTAATAATATGGATATTATTACAAGTAAATATATTGCTTATATTAGTTAATACACAGACAATAACATCACAGAACAAGCAATAGCGACTCTCTAGGCATAACATCATTTTACTTAATCTACCTACACTTCATTTTCTGTTCCACTAAAGAATGTCTATACTTATCAGATCACGTTAAATGTTGTGGCCTGTATTCATTTGATATATTCGCTCAGTCTATGATATAGAATCAGGTGACGTGTTTGCTTCTTGTCCATTACAGCATTCCCATTTCATGTGTTCCTTCCTTAAATACCATGCGGGACAAAAAATTAAGCGATCTAAAATAAAAGATAAGGACGAGATGAATTCTGTTTCTGCTTTGTTCGGATAAGTGCGTCAGCAAAATCTATTGCGAAGTTTCATATAATTACATTATGTGATATTGACACACCAGGGTGCAGATAAGCAGTTGGAGGCAGGAGGAAAAAGGGATAAAAAGACAGAAGGAGGTAACAGAGAGAGACAACGAGAGACAGAGTTGGAGGAGCGAGAGACAGGGATAGAAAGACAGAAGAAAGTAACAGAGAGCCTCGGAGTGCTCCGACAGAGGCGGGGGAGAGTGGGGCAACCTTAGAAAAAAATCTGACGGTAGCTAGTCTGCTCGGTGCTGTTTTATCAGATTATAGGATGTTATACAGTGAGAAACTGGAGCAGCGTGAGAGAGAGCGGGTCACGGAGACACTGGTGTGTCCTGCTGTCTCCTCTTCCACCCTAATACTAAGTGCTTGGTTGCTGTCTGCTCTCGAGCAGCGCTGGTCTCTCTCTTCTCGCCCTGGGGCTTCTAGGCACCGAGCTGAGAGCTTTCAGTCTCCTTTCGAAACACCAGGAGGGCTGTGCACGCGCGGCTCAGGGGACAGCTTGCATCTAGCACTGCCAGACTTCAGCCCGCTCGGCAGCAATGCCTGCGAGTGAACCCGATGCAGCAGCGGCTCCCAACGGAAGCAGGGCTCCCATATCATTGTTAGACTCCAGGCCAGCAGCAGTAGAGCAGGGACGAGGGAGCGCGCTAATTACAAACACATGTCTTCTGCACGTTACAGACACCGTTGGTAAATGAGCGGTTACAATTGGAAAGAAGATGGGACATTCACACACCTTTAACGAATGGCGTGCTGCCTTTTTCACAAATGCAAAATCCACAGTGACAGCTGGATTCACGGGGGGCGAACAAAGACACGGACAGCGGGAGGGGGGACGGACAGCGGGATACAACCATGCGGGACCATGACGATCGAACAAATGATGAAAAACAGCCATGCAAAAAAAGTACACGCCCACAGCGGACACGTCTTCATGACGTTGCGAAAAGCCTAAAATTCTCGGTAACACCCCCGAATCTGCTCCGGCTATGACGGACAGATCTCTGTTCCAATGGCTAGCCTCCATTTATGGAGCTAGCCAATGGAACAGAGAGGCGGTGACCAAGCCACATACTGTTCTCATTAAATTTCGCCTGCGTCGAAAAGCTGCGCGGTGCGCAGCTTTCGGCAGGCGAAACCTAAAAAGTGCAAACGTTATCAAAGTAAAGGAGTAGCTGAGCAGTTTGGGCACATTAGCCCTGGCACCGAAGTGTGCCATCCTTTAGGTGTCTGAGTTCATAGGATGATGCACAATGCTGTCAATGACAGTGTAAGAATTAATGGATTTAGTGACCCATTGACCCATATGTATGCTGTGTTTGGTGGGAACAAAATGTGACTCAGAGCTGAATATTGGAGGAAGAGGGCTGGCACAGAGCCTTAGTATGCAGATATTTATGGGTTTTTATTAGGATTTTTTGGGAAGTCATGGGGCTGCTAGAGGGCTAAATCTGTCTTTAATCCAGACCGAAAAAGACAGCGAAGAAAAGGTGGGATGAGAAAATTAAGAACTGGCTGAAACTGACCCTGCTAGGTTTACTAAAGCAGGAAGCATTAGGAAATGTTTCCTGCTTCAGGAAACCCAGCACATGCAGCAGGATTTATTGACAAGAGCTCAGAAAGCCACAACCTTATCGCCGATGTGTTCATTCTTTGCAGTTTCCTTTAACTAAGCAAGGTACACCCTGTCTTAAACAAATTACAATGCCCAGACAGGTTAGACACAGGTTGACACCAGTGTGGAAGCCGTGATTAAACAGGTGAGAGGCAGCATTTTGCATCTATGTATAACTGATACAAGACGAAAAAGAGAGATGTGGCCGGGCTGCAGAAGAGTGAGTGTGTGGAGGCTCAAGGTCAGACAGAGGGTTAAAACCATCTTAACACACAGATAGCCCAAGGCTTTTAGAAGGAACACAAATGTCAACAAAATCTGCTTCACACAGGAGCAGATAAGGCCCCTGACCCTTCACCCAGCAGCTTCCCTTGGGCTCTCACTAGCTGCAAACAACAACATCCATATTGCATTTGTTTTGTTTATGACATGAATCACCTAGAAGGAAAGGACCCTTGCACAGCCAGTGTTTGATGTTCCGCATGCTGACACTGCTTCTGCAGACACAGGCTGTCAGGCTGCCACGGTACGTATGATCTGCGCATAAGATGAGAAAGGTTTTTTTAAGGAATGAGCAATAAAAAAGAAATAAAATAAAATGACACTTTAGACACTCGAATCTGTATGGTAGGTCATCATGACTTTGAATCATTATGAATTTAATTAGGCAATATTTGAAGTTTCCCACTGCTGATAGCCTGCTCAGTCAGTACTTCTGCAGACGAGCTGGCTCACTGACACATCCCAGGGACGGATATTTAATGCAGAGGATGGGGACATGTGCACAAGCACAATGCCATCACTCACAGTGCAAAGAACCAATGAATGAAGTGGGCTGACCCATTCCAAGACACTGTATGATGTGATGGGCGGGAGGAAAATGTGAATGACACTACAACAGGCCAGTGGATGGAGAGGGCTGACTCAGAGCCCCTATATGTAAGTATATATTATTTTAGTGAAATTGAGAGTTCTTGGCTAACACCAGACCTGAAAAGAGACTTCGAGATCGAATTCAAGAACTTCTGATAAAATTATTTGTTACTAGAATACAAATCATACCTTTTATTAGAACTTTGGAATGTTGGGAGCTCCATTGAAAACAATGGAGTGCTCCAGGCTTATAATGGCTGGTATAAGTCTGGAGCTCCAACATTCCAATGTTTCTTTGTTCACAGCTCTGGCTGTGAACAAAGGCTTCAGGGAGCCTGAGGGGATTCCAATCCCCTCGCGCTTCCAAAAGGCTTTGTTTTTTTGTTAGAACATTCCGTCCTCTAGTGACAGAATGTTCTTATAGCCTTATAGCCCTTCGTAGATGGGCTATACCGCTCTTAAAGTCCCTCTCCCTTGTTAAAGGCCCTCGCCTTCGGCTCGGGGCCTTTAACGCTGGAGAGGGCCTTTAATAGCCAGTATAGCCCTCTACGGCGGGCTATAAGGCTATATTATTTCTGCTTCCTGTTAAATAATGTTGCGTTTACAGTTTGATTTATAATTTTTCACCCTGCAGACACATCAGGAATGGTGATAATTACAACAGTTTGTGTGCAATTTTTGCTCCATTGCAATATCAAGCATCAGTGGCGGCTGCACCATACATTTACATTGAAATCGCATCGTGAAAGAGGTTTCTTGGTGTTTATCACACATCTTATGGATTTGTTACATTGCTTCGAGGTGAGAACTTTTCTCCTGTAGGATGAAACATAACAGAATATTAGGCGACCAGTTTAATCGTTTTCGGTTCACAGGTTTGAACCAAAAGCATAAACACTTTTCAGTGATGTAAATATTTGGACAAGTGACTTGATAAATAGAAATGCGTGTATTTTTGGAGGTAAAATTAAGTATTTGATAGGCATTTAACAAACTATGGGAGGAAATTGGTGAGGGTGTAGGAATGAGGAGCAAAAGTCAGAAAAAAGTAAGTAAATAGTATTCCCATAGTCTTTGATGCTTTTCTTTATTGTGCATCGTATGCCGAGAGCTTTCTAATGCATGCTTAAATGAATTCATATATTCATTCATATATATAACCCCTAGCAGGGCTACTCACTGCGCCCTTGTATTTTTAAAGGCGATCAAAACTAGGGCCAGTCAAGTACTGATTTGGACACAGCACTCTTGGAGGGCCCATCTGGCAGCACTACATATATGTGGTGAATTTGAGGAGCCTTTAATTTCAGGAGGTGTGCGAAAGAGGTTAGCCAAGTCAGTTGTTAAGCACTAATCGCGTAAAAAGGCAAGTACTGTGTTCTTGTTTGTAGAGAATGGGATTGTTCTGTGGGGGTCTATGAAAAGGCAGAGACGGGACCTCTGGCATATGAGAATGCGGTTTATTGCACTGGTTAAAAAAAGCAGCGTAAAATAACTTTATTGTTCGGGTAATTAGAACCGTAATATTGTTATATATGTACATTCATTTGTTAAGAGGCCATAAAACCCATAATTCATAATATAAAAATGAAAATTGTATGGGATCTACCCTACTGGTCAGCACTGCTTACCTAGTGTTGGGATGCCTCTGGGCAACCATGCGCTCCACAACTACCTAAACCTAATCCTTGGAGCAGAATGGCCAGCTGCTTTAGTCCTAAAGTACACACTCAGGAGGCATGGGCTCTCAAGCAGTCTGGGGACCATTGCAGTCAGAGTACGAGGGAGGAGAGTAGAGTACACAACCCCGCCGGCATTGAATCCTCAGCACGAGCGCCTCTGGCACGAAGGTACTGGCAACAGGGGACCTCTGAGGGTCAGTGAACACGTGGCAGACCTAAATTCAACCACCCATGCTGTTACAAAGTGAAACCCAGAAGGCGCATAACTTGATTCTCAAACAGAAGAATTGCATTTGCCATTACCCTCCAACCGAGGTGTTTAGAGGGTCCAACGAGAAGATTTCCATCTGCATCTGTTGGTGTGATTCAGGCGGCGACCGGTGCTTAATTTGAGCCGATGGTGGCCGTTTGGGTACACTGGCACTTATTTTTGTGAGTAAGTAATACATTTATTGTTTCCGATTAATTAAAACCATTACAAAAAGACACTCTAATAAAACATTTTTAGTTAATTTTGCCTTTTAACTCAAGACTATTTTAAAATTCTGATATATTATAAAAATGCAAGAAAGTTAAAGTTACCAATATGTCAATTTTTATCTGAGCCTCCGAAGTCTGTGCACAGATTACAGTTCGACTACGGTTAAGTTTTATATTGTTTATGTGCTCGCACTGGGTACCACCAGGCCTTGCTTGGATGCTACTCATTTCAAGAACTTGACTAACTTCCCATTTAGCTGCGGGTCACTTGGGTTAAAGCAGGCAAGCACTGCTTGTCTCCGGGTATGTATGCCTCGTTCATTGAAGTGGCTTTTTAGGAGAACTGCCCTTTCCTCTTATTTTTGGAGACTAGCACTTATTTTACTGCGTCATTTATTTACTGAGCGCAACAGAGGGAATAACTCAGATCCGAAAGACAGAGGTAGAGAAAAACAGCATCATCGTTACAAAAGGATAAAGTGGGAACCAGCAGGAGTGAGATAAAGCGGGGGGGGGGGGGGGGGGGAGGGAGGGGGGAGGAAGAGTCTGGTAGTGAATTGAAAACTTAAACAGGTCGTTTTAAAATACCAGCCTGGGTATTCTGCCGGCCGATGCTTAATTTCCCAAGCCATGGCTTCTGAGAAGAATTTCTGGCTCCAGCACCCTTACTGTCACAACTTAAGCTCTGGCTGCAACAATTATATTTACAAACATGTCAGTGCACTGATGGGTGCTGGCGGAGCCCACATGGGCCTTTGGGCCTGCAGCCCCAACATTTTAATAAAAAGGCATGGTTACCCTGGATGGCACCAGGGCACACACGGAGATGGCTGACTCCCACCAGCACCTAGGGTGGGTGCCAGATGGGGATCCCAGATGGGCTATGGGGGTTTGTGGATCCCCCTACTGACCGGAATATTGAGCAAAGTAGTGGGTGCCCTGGGTGGTACCGGGGTACCCACGGCAAGTATAGAAAAGGCCATCTCTCACTGGCATTGAGGATGGGTGCTGGCTGGAGAGCTGTCAGGGGTCGGGTAGGACTCCCCCTGCCCCATCCCGAAGGTGGGTGTTCCTAGAGGGTCTGGGACACTCCAAAAAAATACAGACACAATAAAGGGATAATATATGAGTGGCAGAAGCCGCTCATCTACTGTCTACTGCTCCAGAAAAGGGGTGCCCCTAATGACCTGTGAGGGCTTTTTTTTTTTATTTCAAAAGTTTTTATTTAGAAGAATTCCAATACAGTACAGTAGTAATGCAGTAATGCAGGGGGGGGGTATTACAGTTGGGAGATATTATTTGTAGGCCTGTTAAAACCCCCGAAGAGTGTGAGAGGGGAAAGAGAAAGAGAAAGAGGGGGGTGTTTCTAGCTCTTAGCTATGGGTTGCTTGCTAGTGGGGTGTGTGTTGTGTGCTTTTACGGGGGTTTGTGTGCTCCCAGGTGTACATCCAGGGCCGCCCACATTTCATTCTTAGCGTTGTGGCTTGGGAAGAATTTCCCAGTGATGTTGTCTGCTCCTCTGAGAAAGGTGACCCAGTTTACCCAGCTCTTGAAAGTTGCCTTGGCTGTGTCTTTCCAGTTTACTAATATGGTTTTGACTGCTGCTGTGAGTAGGATGTCTTCTAGGTCTCTCTCCTCTTTGTTCTCTAAGTCTGGTGCCATGAATGCTGTGGCTAGCCTTATGAAGCCTGGCTGTATGTTCTTCCCTATGCACACGTTGATGAGGTCACTCACTCTCATCCAGAACGTCTTGACTTTTGGACATTCGAAGATCAGGTGCTGTAGGTCCCCTGTCCCCCTGTGGCAGTCCCAGCACGTATCGCTGTCCCTTATGCCTGCCTTTGCAAGTTTGGCAGGACTCCAGAAGGCCCTATGTAAGAGCCAGTATTTTGTCTGTGTAAGTTGTGGTGTAATTTTATTTGTTGTGGCTGACCTCCAAAGTCTACCCTTTTCTTCCTCACTAAGGTGTCTTGTGTACAGTGTTTCCCAGAATTTAGTTGCTTTTGCGTTCAGTGAGGATGTTTGGGGGCTCAGGAGTTTGTATATTTGCGCTGTTTGGTGTCCTGTCCTATTGAGGTTGCTCATGTATTGTATGATGGTGGGTTTCCCCTTGTGTAGACTCGCTTTCCTGATGGCTGTCTTGATTTTTAGGAAGGTGTAGAGCTCTACATCCGGATGATTGTGCACTTCTTTGAGGTTTTGGAACGTGAGTTGAGAGTCGCCTTTTTCCAGCTGCGCTGAGATTGTGATACCCTTATTGATCCAGATTCCGTTGCTCATTGTTCCCCCTTTGTATTGTATTCTCGTATTAAACCAGATTGATTCCCAGCTGGTGCCTCTGATCCGTTGTCCCATTTGTTTGTCTACCCTAAGCAGGGCTGTTATGGTGTGTTTGATGATGGGGTCGTGCCTGATCGGGTGCTTGTTTGCTGTGAGCATTGCTATTGGGTTTAATCCCCCCAGGATATTCTTTTCTAGTTTTAGCCACTCAGGTTCGTAGTCGTGTGTGTTGGTTATCCAGAAGATTCCTTGTTTAGCTAGGCAGGCTGTCTGGAAGTTTTTAAAGTTCAAAATGTTCAGTCCACCCAGATCTTTATTGAGTCTCAGTTTCTGTAGGCTGATTCTCGGTTTTTTATCTTTCCATAAGAACTTGTTTATTAGCTTGTCAAGTTTTTGTGGAAGTCTTCTGTCATGGATAAGGGTAGCATGCTGAGTGTGTAGTTGATAGCTGGTGTTACCATCATTTTTATCGTTTCTACTCTACCCCACCAGCTGATGTACTTGGGGGACCACAGGTCTAGTCTCTCCTTTATTTTCCTCAGGGTGGCTTCTTCGTTGCTTCTAGGGTTGCTTTAAGGTCCCTGCCAAAGAGTAGGCCCAGATATTTAAGAGGTTTTGTTTGCCAGGCTAGGCCTGAGTTGCCCAGTACCGCTCTGGTTGTGTGCACGTTCATAGGTTTACACTCCGATTTGTCCCTGTTTAGCTTGTAGCCTGAGGCCTTTGCATACTCTTCAATGGTGTTCATAAGTGCTGCGATGGATGTAGTTGGTTTCATTGTTGTTATTAGCACATCATCTGCGTACGCTGCGAGTTTCACTGTTTTATCCTTGACCTGGACTCCTGCTATGTCTGGGTTCATCCTTATCATTGTCAGTAGTGGTTCAAGCGCAAGTAGGAAGAGGCCCGGAGACAGGGGGCAGCCCTGCCTTGTCCCTCTTTCCAGAGTTAGCGCCTCTGATGTGCCTCCATTTACTACAACCCTGGCTTTTGGCCTGTTGTATAGTGCCATAACCATGCCCCTGTATGTGGTGCCTAGGCCAAATTTCTCCATGCAAAGATCGAGGAATGGCCAGGAGACTCTGTCGAACGCCTTCTCCGCGTCCAAAGCTATCATCACCACCTGGTCAGCGCTGTGTGTTGTTTGGTTGATGAGGTGGCATAGTAGTCTTGTGTTATCTTGGGACAGTTTGTTCTTGAGGTACCCTACTTGTGAGTTGTGGATGAGGTATGGCAGGACCGTGTTTAGTCTGTTTGCTAGGATTTTTGCGTATATTTTACAGTCCACGTTGATGAGTGATATTGGGCGGTAACTCTGCGGATATTGGGGGTCTTTCCCTTCTTTGAGGATTACGATAATGTTGGCTTCCGCCATGGAGTCAGTCATGCCCCCCCGCGGATGCAGTGTGTGAAGACCTCCGCCAGGGTGGGTCTTAGCTGTTCAAGGAACTTCTTGTAGAAAACCGCCGTGTATCCGTCGGATCCTGGTGCCTTGTTTTGTTTGAGTGTCGTTATTGCTGTTTCTATCTCCGCGTCTGTGATATCTCTTTCTAGTGTTTCCCTTTGTTGAGCTGTAAGTGTTGGTAGGGCAATTTTGCTCAGTAGTTCAGCCCCCCCCCCCGTCCGCAGCTAGGTTTTTGTCCGCGCTGTATAGCTCCTGGTAGAATTGTTTGAAGACCTCAAGCATCCCTTTGTTGGTAGTGTGCGATTTGTTTGTCTTGTTGGTTATTGCTGCAATTGAGTGTTGCCTTTGTTTCGCTTTCAGGTATGTCGCTAGCTGTTTCCCTGCTTTGTTGGCGGTGCATAGGTTTATGGCTTTCAACTTGTTGATCCATGTACCCGCTCTTTCGCTCAGGATCTTGTTGAGCTCGTATTTTTCTTTGTAAGTGATGTCAGTGTGTTCTTGTCGGTGAGGTTTGTGTGGTGCCCCTTTTCTAGGTTCCCGATCTGTTCCTCTAGTTCTGCTATCTTTCTGTTCCTGGCCTTGTTCATTCTGGCTTTGATGTTTAGAAATTTCCCCCTGAGTGTTGCTTTTAGTGCGTCCCAGATGGTGCTTTTTTTTTGCCTCGGTGTTGTCATTGTGTTCTAGGTATTCCTTTATGGCTTCCCCTATTTCTGTTACGTTGCCTGGGTCTTGTAGGATGTTGCTGTTGAGCCTCCATCTACGGGTGGGTGTCTCATTGTGTTTCCCGCTCAATGAGAGCGTGATGTGTGCGCGATCTGAGATAGTGATTGGGGCTATGTCCGTTTGGTAGATCAGGTGTGTGTGTGTGTGGCTGACATTAAGATGTAGTCTATTCTGCTGTATGAGTTGTGTGGGTGTGAGTAGAAGGTGTATTCTCTCGCATCTGGGTGTTGAAGCCTCCATGGGTCTCTGAGGTGGAGTTTGGTGCACATGTCTTTGAGGAGGTTTTGGTTTTGGGAGTCTGACTCGGTCTATATGGGTGCCTGTCTGTGGGCTGGTCTAGGACTTGGTTCATGTCCCCTGCTAAGAGGAGGAGATCTCCCTGGGGTAAGACCGATAGCTCCTTTTCTACGCTATGCCAAAATGCTCTGTCATCCGTATTTGGCCCGTATACGTTGGCTACATGTATGGTTTCTTCCCCTCTTTTAAGGCTCGTCAGCAGTAATCTGCCCTCTTCATCTGTGTGGCTACTTTCTAGGGTCATATTAGCTTTCTTGCTTACTATGGGTATGACCCCTCGTTTCTTGTGTTTGGCTGGTGAGCAAAAGACTTCGCCTATCCACCTGGCTTTGAGGCGACTAGCATCCTCTTGCGAAAGCCGGGTTTCTTGTAGTACGTACACATCCCCTTTTAGTTTCGCTAGGTAGTGTAGGGTTTTCCTGCGCTTGACGGGATGGTTGAGGCCTTTCACGTTGAGGGATACTACCTTGAGGTTTGTGCTAATGTTAGCCTGTGCTAGTGTAGTCATGGTGGTTTCTTGTAATCGCATTCTTTTGTTGGTTCTGCTAAGTGTGCTGCTCTTGATGGTACTGGTCTGTATGTGCCGTCTGAGGTGTGCCCCCCTGGGTCATAGATGGGTGTGGATAGAGATATAGAGATAGTAAAGACATAGAGAAAAGGTGATGCATACTTCTGTACTGGAGCTTGTGGTCGCTCCCTCCCCTCCTCTCCCCCCTCCCCGCCTCCCCCGCACTTAGAACTGTGAGCGTGCGACAGCAAGGGCCCTCCTTCCCCCCCCCCCAAGTTGTGACGCTATTAGCCATTTGTCACAGTTGCATTAGTTGCATTGGTGACCGTTGCATATTATATTGCTTGGATAATGGAAATAGTCTTATATACACAAGATAGACGAGCTTCAAATATAAAGGATATATGTGGGCCATCTTGCGTCTTCCTCCCTGTTGCCGGTCTTCCTGAGGTAGATCGTTTGAGATGGGACATTGTCCGTCGGTCTGGCGTGGAAGACGGTTATAGTCTTGGGCAATGCACACTAGTTCAAAAAGGAGTTCAAAGGGGTCTATTTTATATGCAAGAGAAAAGAAAAAAGGAGCTTCAAAATTATTAAAAATATACATGGTCTGGGTGTAGACGACTTGCGCCTTCCCCGCTGTCTGTCTGAGATAGATCATTTGAGGTAGATCGTTGTCCGTCGGTCCGAGGCAGAGATGGTTAAGAGTCTTGTACATTATTCACTCTATTTACAAAAGGACTGCGAAGACAAGGGGTATGAGTGTTGCGTCTAGCTTCTTCCCTGCCTCCGCCGGCCCTTCTTAGGCAGATTACTGAGGTAGGTCTCCATTCCGTGAGGGTGGCCATGTGCGTCAGCCTGAGGTAGATCGGGTATAGTTGGCATACGTCTCTTACGTGTTCGTTCTTGGTTGCCGGTGTTCGGGTACTCCCTGAGCTAGCTAGCATTCTTCCGCCCCCCCTACGGCTGCATCTGACGAGGCTCTCCTTTTGGCCCCTGGATTTTGTGATTCCATGTTCTCCGGTTCTGGGCCTCTCAGATATCTCCTCAGTTCGTTGGGCCCGTCGAAGATTAGTGTACCAAGTCTGTCCGTTATCCTCATTCTCGCCGGCCCTGCAAAGCTGAAGGTGATGTTGTCCTTCCGTAGTTTATCTCTTAAGGCTAGGAAGCCTTTCCTGGTTTCAACTGTGGGCTTGAAGAAGTCTTGCGTGATTATGATCTTTTGCCCATTTACTTTTAGGGTTTGTCCTTTCCTGGCGAAAGCAAAGATTGCCTCAGTGTGGGTCGCGCGCAGCGGCTTGCAGATGATTGGTCTTGGGCCTCTGCCTTGTGGCGGCTTTATTGCTGGGACTCTGTATGCTTTGTCCACTTCGAAGGGTCTATCGAACTTCAGACCTGTAAGTTTGGGCAGGAGGTCCTCTAGTAGGGCTGCGCATGAGCCCTGGGTGTCTTCTTCTCCCTCTGGCACTCCTAGGAGCCTTATATTTCCCTTTCTGCTTCTGTCGTCCTGTTCGGCTAGCATTTTTTGTAGGTTGTTTGTCGTTCTTATTACTAGGCCCAGATCCTTGTGTGTTTTATTGGTTGTATCTTCCAGGTCGCTGATCCTCTTCTCTGCCACGTCTATTCTGCCGTTGGTTTTGCTTGGGTCTGCCCTTATGGCTGCCAACTCCATCTGTATGTTGTCAATAGTCTTTTTCGTGGCTTTGGCTAGCTCGTTGCCTTCGTTAATTTTCTTAAGGAGCGTTTCCAGTGTTATTTCGTTGTGTTGGCCATTTTTTAGCTTGCTAGGTGAGTCCGGGTAGTCCTTCCTGACCTTTTTTGTGTCATTGGCGTTTTTTTCCTCACGTCCTGCCATTGTATCAACTCCCCTTCGGACTAGATACGTGTGGAGTCTCCCCTCTTTTAGTTGTTTGGCCGGGTCCTCCTTTGCTCTTGTTGTGGTGCCTTTCTGCGTGGGAGTTGTCTCTTCGCGGAATCTGCTTGGCCACTTGACCGTCCTGGTTCTTGTCTTCGCCCCGCAGAGGGCCCGTCTTGCCCTGCCCAAGTGGCACACACGATTTGTTCTGGAGCTCGGTCTGCGGCTCGACCCTTGTGTCTTTAGCGTCTCACTCCCTCCCTCCCTGGCCGTTCCTGGATGATGGCGATGTTGGGGTGGCTATGTTCACTTGTTCGCAGCTGGGTAGCTACCTGTTGTTTCGTTTCGGGGGGGGGGCAGTGTGACACGTTCAGCCCGCTCGTCTGTTGCTGCTTGCAGTGATCGCAGGGGCTGCGGGTTGAAACGTGGCTTGGCTTACTTAATATGCCTCCTGTTGTCCCTTGTGTTCCCTCTGTTTGTGTTAGTCTCCCCCAAAATGGCTGTCTCCCTGGTGTAACGGTGTTCCGGTTTCGTTTGGGCTTTAGGAGAGGTCAGCTGGTCCGTAAAGATCTGCAAGGTTCTGGCCAGGTTTGTGGCACTATTGCAGGGTTTCCGGCCTTGTGATGTTCGTGGCGCTGGGGCCTAGTTGCCGCTCTGCGTTCTCGTGCTTGCTCCCTCAGCTCCCATGCGTAGCCCACACTAGCTGCCCACCCTTTTGGGACCTTAGCGGTCTCGGTTCCGGGGAGCGGGGCCTTCTCGCTTGTTTGCCTGCGGGTATTTATGTTGAGGTTCCGTCTGCTTGCTGTGGTTTGGGGTGCGCTCCTGCGCCGTATGTCTATCTCGCCTGCGCAGTCCCCTCCCAAGATGGCCGCCCTCCGGGCTGGTTGTAGGGTCTTGAATTGGGTTTGGGGGGGGGGGGGGGGGAAGCACCTCCAGCTGCGGATGCTTTTTAGATGTGTGGCTTGGGGATGGCTTCGCCCTTTGCCTCGCTCCTGCCACGCACCTGTTGCCTCTGTTCTATCGCCGCTGCCAATGCCTCCGGCTACCTCTGCAGTGGCTGCCCATTTGCCGTTGCTCTGGGTAAGTCGGGTCTAGTTGGGGTTGAGCTTCGGATGCGTAAGACTGGGACGTCCGGAGATGGTCGCTGTCCCAACGCTTTCCATCCGCTTAATTCTGCCGGCTAGCCCTCTGCGCTGCCTGCACCGCCATCTGCTTGCTAAGATGGCCGTGCGGTGGTTGGCAGTTTCGGTTATGGTCTTCCTACTCGCCGCTGCGTGTGTGTGAGCTCCGTTTACCAGCTCCCCTCACCTCCACGCTTCCTCGCTGCTGCCGCTCCGGTCGGTCTGCCGGTAGGACTGGTTTCCTGGCTTCTACCCCTCTTCCTCCGTTCTGGCTGGTTGCTAGTGGTTAGTCGCCCTCCTTCTGCCTGTCGCCATCTTGCGCTCCTCCGTGGCTCCTCTCCTTCGTAACTTTCTCGTCCGTTCTTTCCCTGCTCGTTTCCTCCGAGGTCTGCTTGGCTCATTCCTTGTGTGCTCTGCCCCTTCACACACCTTCTCCTCCGTTTCTTCCTCGCTTACGGCTTTTTTCGACCGCCGCTCTCGCCGTTATATAGACTCGGGGTGGTGGAGGCTCTGGACTTAGGCTTCTGTCCTCCTCGCCATCCAAGCCACGCCCCGACCTGTGAGGGCTTTTTAATTATATTATTTTACTCCAGTAGTTTTGCTAGAAGGGGCAGGACACTACCAAGCATTGTGATACATTTTGTGGAGGGCTGCATGGAGCCCAGCAGCCCTCAGGGAACATTAAAAAAACCTGTATGTCTTTTGTGTCATTGAATCCATAATTCCAGGAGAGATTACTATTATTTTTTAAGCACTCCAAGCTGGGGCTGTATGCTCTTCAGCTGGAGTGCAAAGACCCATTTTTTTTTTAATACTAAAAGATATGATTACTGCTGTCTTTTATATTTCTATATTTCAAAAAGTGGGAGGGTTATGTGCCCAACCCCACACCACATATGGCCTGACAGGGTTTTGCTTTGAATGAATGTGGGTGCTGTCTTGTGTCTGGACAAAGCTATGTCTTTCTGACGAGCTCTAATAAGAGTGAAACGCGCGTGTCAGGGACTGCTTTTATTCATTCCAGGTTGGCATGGGTGTTACTTTACCAATCCAAAGCTGTAATACTGTGCATGGAGTGGTAAAAGGATTTTGTCATTTTTCAGCTGTAGGTCTCTGCACTAGATAATACTATGTTTAAAGGCTTCGCTGCAAACATATCATTGATGTCCTTAGCACTCAAACTATGCTACCATATGTCAAAACCAGGGGTATAAAACCAATAGATTTTATTGATCCATCAGTTTAATCATGCTCACTAGGGTGGGCTCAAAGTTTTATAACAATGACCTTATCAAGTCGTATATGATGTTTTTTAGGTCTCCAGGACATAGGAGGCCGTTCTTTCTCTGCGCATTACAGAAAAAGCTTCATTTTAGTCGTTTGATAGTTCTTTGGGTGATGATCCCCACCAGGTTTCTGTGTGCAGCTCATAGACACAGGTTCAATTGCTAGTGGAGTAACTTAAACATTCATCCTTCTAAGGCCAATAAAGTGAGTATCCCGGATCCAGCTAATAGTAACTGCTTTTATTTATAGTGCTGCGAAAAGTGAAGGCTTGGCTAGTCAGTGAAGTATGAAATACATATATCCACTTAGAGCAGAATCGAGTTTCTAGATTCATTTGAAATTGCAAGAAGCCCATTAGCGCTTAGACATCAATGCGCCTATTGCGGAGCCAATCATCTTTTAGCCAGTAGGCGCTTTCTCTTTCCTGGTATTACCTCATCCTCCCGAATGTGGATGAGCGGAACTCACCCCAAAAATAGGGAGGCATTGAACGCGCATGCGTGGAAGCCCAGCTCATTAGAACAACATGGCTGCTTCGGTGTCGGATCCCAGCCCAGGAACGCATTTCTAGTTTGCCTTATTAAATTATAGTGATCAGCTTTGCTTCTATTAAATAGCCAGATGGCATACTGCGGGGAGTCTATCACAGACTAATAAATGAAACGCAACCAATGGTTATGGCTCTCCTGCTTCCCTCCCATCCTGGTGCTGATTAAGCAGACGGATATTTATTCATAACACCGAGGAACAGATTTCACTAAATGGAAATCGTTTACAATGAGAAATTGCAGTTCTTGAGTATGTTTGGTAATCATTGTCAAAGGACCGGATCGGGCAGGCGTTTAGTCCAGTGCATTCTGGGTAGTCTCACACAACCTCTGTTAGCCCAGCAATAAAGACCATTGTTGTGTAACATTGGATTCACAGGCAGAAAAGCAGCAAAGAATAGAGATTGGTACAGTCAGGTTGTATTCATCAGCCAGCAAAAGCTTATGGAATATAATTGTTGTTCTAGTTAGGGAAGCTTTCTTCCATCGCTCATTCATGTAGCCGCTCATCAAATCACCCATTCTCCCATCTGTCATTCAGCAAGACAGTTCTATTAATCCAGCATCCATCTCATACTTATGATTCCATTCATCAAAGCTTTCATCCACAGTCTTCATCTCATTTGTCAAGGCAGAGGGGGAAATCCGCTTCTTGTGATGCCTTTGGTACCCTGCCTCTGACTTTGGGATCTGTGGTGCAGAACTTTAAGAGGACACCCCATGGAAAGGAAGCACACAGGGCTCTGTCAGAACTATCAGCCAGATTCATCAAGCGAAATGCGCTCGCAAAAGGGCCAGATTCTGAGAATCTGGCCCTTGGCGAGTGCAATTTTTGCATTTGGGATTCATTATCCCAAATGCAAAAATCGCTAATAAAGAATTCGCAAATTTGCGAGGATTAGCATTTAAGGAATCTCTAATAGAGATTCCTTAAATGCTATTCATGAAACATTTAAAAATTGCGAATTCGCAATTTAGGAGGGCTATTTACCACGAAGTCAAACCTCGTGGTAAATAGCGAAAACTTAGAAAAATGCATTTAAATGCATTTTTCTAAGTTGCATGTCACACACACACACATGTCCTTTGGACGTGTGTGTGCACAACATCAGTGTAAATTCACATTTCAGGGGTGCTACAGGGTGTCCTTTGGACACCCCTGGCACCCTTGAAATCGCATCCTTATTTGCGATTAGGAAATTGCTAATCGCAAATAAGGATTGACTCCCCATTCATTCCTCTGGGCCTTTAGGCTCATAGGAATGAATGGGAAGTTATTCCTTATTTGCGATTAGCAATTTGCTAATCGCAAATAAGGAGGCTGTAGGAATCGCAATTTATTTTGAGATTTCTACATGAATCCCAATTTGCAACTCCTTAATAGCGATTCCTTAATAAATGCTATTAAGGACTCGCAAATCGGGACTTTGATGAATCTAGCTGTATATCTGCTTTCCTTATGCTCAGCAAGAGCCTTAGCGGCAAACAAGGGTCAATGACTGAGAGAAGACTAGGACCATTGTCATCTCCTGCCATGTGATAGTAACCGGTCATGTACAGGAAAGACCCTAAAGGCAGGGGCAGAGGAACGTCATCCCACTGCTAGACCCAGCAGACGCATGTAACATTTTATTTTACTCCAGAGCCGCCGCCGAGTCTTGAGGGTGGGGCCATCAGGAGCAGGATGAGTGCTGGGCTCAGGGCTCTACCAGTGCGCATGTAAGTTTGGCCGGCCATCTTAGGATGGCCAAACCAACATGCACACTTGGATATCTCCAGGCTATTGCTTATAGATATCGGCAGGATCTGGAGCACAGGCCCCCTTTCCTTGCTGGAGCATGGAACCAGCCCACTCGCTCAATCCTACCTTCTCTCATGCTGGGTAATGATTGTAGCATCTGGATTGGCACAGGGGACTCTGGGAGTGTGTGTGAATATCGTCTGAAGAGGCTGCGAGGTGGTGGACTACAGGCTGCAGGTAAGTTTTCATTTTTTATTTTACCCCCCCACGCTACCCCACCGAGCTGCTGCCACTGCCAAAAGTGGCCTGATACTGCAATGTAAACATGTTTCCTAAGGGTTCATCAGTTCTAGTTGCCCGCATTAGATCTTATGATTCCTGCAGTGGGTTATGGCAAGTTGCAGAGGCAGAAATGCTGAGGGGAACCCACACTAGCAGAAGAGATGTCCTGATGCTGACGAGTCCTCTCTTGACAGAGTTCTTTTCATGCTCCTTGCAGGAGGGAGAGGGAAAGTAAGGCTGTGCTTCTCTGTCCCCTGAACAGTTCTGCCACCTGCACCTGGCAGCACTAACCTAAGCATCTTGGCTTCCTAAAGCAGGAGTCAAAGGAGGAAGAGGCAGCTGGAGAGCAGGATGAGGAGAAAGAAGTGCATTCAAGGTAATAGGTGGACAGATGGGAAACAGTGTTAACAACACTGTCTCCACAATGCGGTACCATTACAACGCAGTCATTACAACAATCATGTGGTTACCACGCATACCATTACATAGCAAGTCATTACTACGACTTGCTGTACGGGGCACACTGGTGTTGGATTTAGAATCCAACACCTTCCCTGCTGTTGCACAAACTGGAGTAGGAATAGTAAATAATACTATCTCCAAGTCCAGCGCGCCCCCTACAGCAAGTTGTAATAATGACTTGCGATGTAATATCATGCGTTCTAACAACGTGGTCGTTGTAATAACCGTGTTGTAATGGCATGCGATCTATTCGCATGCGTTGTAAGGGTATATCTTCCGACAGATATTTTATGATAGTTCTTAAGAGGCTATACCTTGACATTGGAGGCTATAAACGGGCGTACAAAGCTGTCGCAGAAATGGGAGTCTTGGCCATGCATACATGGCTGAACAAGGGCATATGGGGCTCTACCTTGGTCTAAGAGGCTGTACCCCAGACAAACAAGTGGGACCTGGGCACATGAGGCCATACTATTGGCAATTGAAGCTGTCCTGGGCATATGATGTTATACCATAGGCCTATGATCTGGTACCTGGGCAGAGGAGTCTATACCCCTGGCATATGAAGCTGCACTGGGCATATTAGGCTATTACTGGAATTATAAGGCTGTACCCAGTATGTCATAGAAAGTCAAGTCATAGAATTTGTATAGCGCACTACATACCCAGAGGGTTTCAAGGCGCTTAGGAAGGGGAGGAGGATTACTTGTCAAATATCCATGTTTTAAGTTGCTTTCTGAACGCTAGGTGGTTCTGGGTAAGGCGAAGGTAAGCGGGGAGTGAGTTCCATGTTTTAGCAGCCAGGTATGAAAAGGATCTGCCTCCCATGGTGGTCTTGTTGATGCGAGGTACAATGGCGAGGGCTTGGCTGGAGGAGCGTAGTTGGCGGGGGGGGGGGGTGTAGAAGGACAGTCGTGAGTTGAGGCAATCTGGTCCGATGTCGTAGAGTGATTTGTGTGCGTGGGTAAGTAGTCGGAAAGTGATCCTCTTATTGACGGGAAGCCAGTGGAGGTCTTTAAGGTGACCAGATATGTGTTCGTTGCGCGGGATGTCTAATATGAGCCTGGCTGAGGCGTTTTGGATTCGTTGGAGTTTCTTCTGGAGTTTTGCGGTAGTACCCGCGTAGAGGGTGTTTCCGTAGTCCATTCGGCTCGTGACCAGAGCGTGGGTGACTGTTTTCCTTGTTTCGGAGGGGATCCAGCGAAATGTTTTTCTGAGCATGCGAAGAATGTTGAAGCAGGAGGAGGATACGCCGCTGACTTGTCTGTTCATTGAGAGTGAAGAATCCAGGATGACGCCTAGGTTCCGTGCGTGTTCTGTCGGGATGGGTGCTTTTCCGAGGGCTTCCGGCCACCAGGAGTCGTCCCATGCAGAGGGGGAAGTACCTAAGATGAGGACTTCTGTTTTGTCTGAGTTCAGTTTCAGACGGCTTTGTTTCATCCATTCGGCAACTTCTTTCATTCCTTCGTGTAGGTTAGTTTTGGCGGTGCTGGGGTTATTGGTGAGAGAGAGGATCAGTTGAGTGTCGTCCGCGTAAGAGATGATGTTGAGGTTGTGTTGGCGTGCGATGGCCGCGAGGGGGCTCATGTATACGTTGAAGAGGGTGGGACTGAGTGAGGATCCTTGTGGTACGCCGCAGATGACTTCAGAGGCCTCGGACTTGAATGGAGGAAGGCGGACTCTCTGGGTTCTTCCGGTGAGGAACGAGGTGATCCATTCAAGTGCTTTTCCTTGGATTCCGATGTTATTGAGGCGTTGTAGAAGGGTGCTGTGGCAGACTGTGTCGAAGGCAGCGGAGAGGTCGAGGAGGATGAGGGCGACTGTGTCTCCATTGTCCAGTAGAGTTCGAATGTCGTCTGTTGCTGCGATGAGGGCGGTCTCAGTGCTGTGTTTTGTTCGGAAGCCAGATTGTGAGGGGTCGAGGGATTTGTTGGCTTCGAGGAAGGCGGCGAGCTGGTTGTTGACAGCTTTCTCGATGACTTTGGCCGGGAATGGAAGAAGCGAGATGGGGCGGTAATTTTTGAGTTCGGTGGGGTCCGCTGTTGGTTTTTTCAGAAGGGCGGTGAGTTCAGCGTGTTTCCAGTCTTCCGGGAAGGTGGCGGAGTTGAAGGAGCAGTTGATGACGTCTCGGAGGTGTGGTGCTATGACGGAGTCTGCTTTGTTGAAGATGTGGTGAGGGCAAGGGTCTGTGGGGGATCCTGAGTGGATGGAGTTCATCAGGCGGATGGTGTCCTCAGTGGAGATTGGGTTCCAGTCGTTAAAAGTGTTCACGGGGGGAAGATGATCAGCAGTTGGTAGGGTGGGTTGGTTTCCGGGTTGGTTGTCAAAGCTGTTGTGGATGTCTGCAATCTTGTTGTGGAAAAATGAGGCTAGGGAGTCGCAGAGGGTTTGAGAGGGGGTGATGTCGTTGGAGTTGGCCGAGGGATTGGAAAATTCCTTGACGATGTTGAAAAGTTCCTTGCTGTTGTGGGCGTTGTTGTCAAGTCGATCCTTGAATGCTGTTTTCTTGGCTTTTCGGATCATTTGGTGGTGAGTGCGGGAGGCGTTTTTGAAGGCGTCCTTGGTGCTGGTGGTTGGGTCTTTTTTCCAGGCCTTTTCAAGGGAGCGGCAGAGTTTCTTGGACTTCTTGAGATCATCGTTGAACCATGAGGCTTTCTTGCTGCCAGGTTTGCTTTGACGTTTTTTCAGTGGTGCTAAGGTGTCGGCGGTGTTGGATAACCATAGGGTGAGGTTGGCGGCGGCTTAGTTAGCGTTAGAAGAGAGGGCTGGGGAGTTTCGAAGGAGCGATGCGGAGATTTGGTCCGTGGTGATTTTGTTCCAGTTTCTTTGCAGGGTAGGTTGGAGGTGGATGTTGGGTTTTGGTTTGTTGTAGGTGAAGTGAACGCAGCTGTGGTCAGTCCAGAGGAGGTCCGTGGTGTGGCTGAAGGAGACATGATTGCTGGATGTGAAGATGGGGTCGAGTGTGTGACCTGCGATGTGAGTGGGGGAAGTGACTAGTTGTTTAAGTCCGAGGTTGGCGAGGTTGTCCACGAGGGTGGCGGTGTTGCGGTCGTTGATCTTTTCAAGGTGAAAGTTGAGGTCTCCCAGAAGAATATAGTCTTTGGAGGGGAGCGCGTGTGGAGTGATGAAGTCCGTGATGTCTTCACTGAATTTTGCGCGGGGTCCTGGTGGTCTGTAGAGGAGAGTGCCTCTGAGTGTGGTTTTGGGGTCGATGTGGATCTGGAAGTGAAGGTGTTCGGAGTTGGCGAGGTTGGCGTCAGAACTGGTTGAGATGCGGATTGATTTCTTATGGACGATAGCGATTCCTCCTCCTGTGTGGCTGGTACGGTCTTTGCGAGTGATCTTATAGTCTTCAGGGATGGCAATGGTGATGTCTGGTGCGGAGGAAGCATTCATCCATGTTTCCGTAAGGAAGGCGACGTCTGGAGAGATGGTGTCTAGTAGATTCCATAGGTCAATGGCGTGTCTGTGGACTGAACGGGTGTTGACAAGGATGCATTGTAGGTGGTTGGGGTCGGGAGTCAGTGGTGTGGTCGTGGTGGAGATGTTGTCGGTGCCGCTGAATTTGCAGGAGTAGCAGGAGAAAGGTCCATGTGTGTGCCCAGGGGTGGCTTGGACGCAGTTGGGGGCGCGACCGGGGTTAAGGGCTAGGAGGGTGGCGGCATCGTAGGTAATGCGGGAGGGCTGGGGATCGCGAGGGGCAGGGGGTATGGCGCTGGGCGCGGTCCAGGCGCGGACGGGCGTAGACGGGCTTACCTTTGGCGCACCTTCGGCGCGGATTGGGCGCGAACGCTGCGCGCGGGAACTCCTGTCATATATGGATGGTGGAGGGGGAGGGGCGAGGGCGTCTCAGCTGGGAGGCGGGGCGGGCACACGAGGACAACAACAACAACACTTAAAATGGAGGCGGAGGGGGGAGCACAGCGGAGCGCTACAGTTTAGACGCGCTAAACAGAATCAAATCACCAAAACAATGATAATACAGTGAAAACAGTGAAATTAGGCAAAGCGGCAGGCAGCAGGCAAATGTAATCGGCAGAGGCACAGGCAGAGCAGCGCTACGATACCAGAACCAGCAGGGGACGCTGGGAGCGACCACTCGGCTCGATGAGAGGAGTGAGTCACAGCGCGCTGAGGGGGAGAAGCGCTATTTCAGTGCAGTGGGAGGGCGTCTCAGCTGGGAGGCGGGGCGGGCACATGAGGACAACAACAACAACACTTAAAATGGAGGCGGAGGGGGGAGCACAGCGGAGCGCTACAGTTTAGACGCGCTAAACAGAATCAAATCACCAAAACAATGATAATACAGTGAAAACAGTGAAATTAGGCAAAGCGGCAGGCAGCAGGCAAATGTAATCGGCAGAGGCACAGGCAGAGCAGCGCTACGATACCAGAACCAGCAGGGGACGCTGGGAGCGACCACTCGGCTCGATGAGAGGAGCTTATACCTTGGGATATGAGGCTGAACTAGCATCTTTGAGTTTGTTTTATTAGATATATTAAGCTGTCATCAGATATGAGGCTGTCCTCAGCATTTGTGGATCTACCACAAATATTGGGCTTTGCAGAGCACATTATGTTAACTGAGATTCGTATAGTTAATCTATGTTTAAAATCTGTGCATTGACTAATACTTCATGAAGCTTCTGAAAACTGAGAACGTGAGCTGTTCATAAGTTATCTTATAAACAGCCTTTTAGTCAACATTTTCCTTAAGGTTAAATAATAAGCGTGAAGATGAAGAAAATGAGATAGAGAGTGCCTGAGACTTGGCACCCGGACACTTAGGGCCTGATTCAGAAACTGTATTTTGTAGGATGTAAATTAGTACTATGGTAGTTATGCATTTCACAAACCTAGGAGTGAAACGCTCCACCTCTGCCTCTCCTATCTTTTATATGCGGAGATACCCACCACATAGTCTTAATGTGGGAGGGGCCAGGAGAAGTGGTTGGAAAATTGGGAATATCTACTACTAAATGGAAGAAGGTTAAGAAAATTTAAGGAAGGGTTTAGGGAAGGACCTACTAATACAAAAACATAAACCACAAAAAAGTAAGACGATTGCTATTCCAAACTACTCTTCTAAAGTTACCTTGGCCCTGAAAGTGTCAAACCAGACTCAAATGTCTTCCAGCTCATATTCGGATTAAATTGAGCACCACTCATAGCCAATCAACACTTTCTCATATAAAATACAGAAGGCAGAGAAATCATATAACACCCTTTAGGAGCTGATGTTAAATTAGTTAAATTATTTTGACATTTAAAATATATACAACTACATATTTTAAATGTTTAAAATATTATACATCATATTCAAATTATTATTTTATTTTTTTAAAGTGTAATACAAACTTACTGAAGTAATAAATGTAACTTGTATTAAAAAATGTAAATAAATCTAACTTTTGCTTCATATTAAATAAAAATATAATGTTTGAAGGTAGGAATAATTTTATATTTTAATTATTGTTTAAAACATCTTTATGAATTCAATTAATGTATTTATTTTCTAATACACGGCTAGTTTGAGTCTATGTGCCGTATCATTTTATTTTATACGTTGTATGATAGTAATATATTTAATTTACATTCATATTTTACATTTAAATATTATTATTTGTTTCTAAAGAATAAACTTTTTTAATACCTTTCCCTATACTTTCCAATAGGCGTCTATCCATCTTCCAAGTGGAGATTTCCAACTGTGTATTAAAAGTAACTTGTAGTGTCGTTACACTTGTAAATTCTGTTGTTGGAGCCACTCGCTGACTTGAGGGGATTGTGAATAGAAAAAGAAGTCCAGCTCTACATTTGGGTGCAAGAGTAGATTTACATGTGAGTAAAGCTACAGACTGTTAAATACAGCCTTCCATTCAGAAACAGCAGGTATGTGCTCAGAGCAGACAGTGTGCCTGTAAGCCTAGGTTCAGATGAGGTAAATAGTTATGAAATTTAGTGCTCAAAATGCTTGGGCCTGTATCTTGGCTAGCTAGGCTTGTGCACAAGGCAGAGAGTTTTAAATCTGATGCCAAACGCCCAGCAAGTCGCTCTAAGAGTCAAATGGTTGTTATGGTGGCAGTAAATACCTAACTTTGAACCCGCTTTCTGCAGTGACTGATGGTTGCACTGCATGGACTTGGAAAGTCAGGTAAAGTCCATTATTGTCATCAACCTCAGAGCCGGACTGGCCTGTAGGGCAATCAGACAGTGCCTTGTGTGTCGGTCTGAAAGGTCAGTGTGTGGTCTGATTTTTTGGGGGTGCTGCTTGTGGGCCTGTTTTATGGTCTATTGGGCTGGTTGTTACTGTTAATGTCCCTGATATTAAAACAAATTTAGCCTGCAAGCTAAAACCCATTCAGTCTTCCATACCTTTCAAAACTCTTACGCAACATGTTGTTACAAGTTTAAAACTGCCGCAATCTGAAAACTTGGGTCAGTTTTCATAACTACCTAACTCAGTAAGGCGGGCCGCTTTTATAATGGTTCCTCTGCCTATTTTCTGATGTGGTGCTTCGTCAGAAGTGATAGAATTCAATTATTCAGATAATCTTTGAAGATTCACCTTTTCCTTTGGGGACTGCTATGATCTCTGATCTTTTCTAGCCGTTTTAGTGCAAGAAGTCCTAGTGCATCCGTGAGCAGCTTGTAAGTAATGCTTTCATTCATTCAATGCACCCTAAGATTCTGGGAAGGAAATTGCTTAATTGCATGCTGATTTGATGCGGGATCAAAAAATGTATATAGATCAAAATAAGTCAATTCTGCACCTGGAAATCTGAGGCTTTATAAGAGCTTCACTCAATGTCATATTAGGATACAACTGGGCATGAGCCTGTAACTGCACTGTGCGCCAGACTATTTATCAGCCTATTCTGCTATATATGAGTTAGGTGGCTTTATCTGTACAGAGGAGGCTGTAATGTGTATATGACACATATTACTCATATGAGGCTAAACCTGGTAATAAGAGTGTGTTTCTGGACCTGTGAAGCTGTAGTTGGGCGAGTGACACTGAAATAGTCAAATGAGGATGTACTATAGCCTTATAGCCCGCCGTAGATAGCTATACCAGCTATTAAAGGCCCTCTCCAGCGTTAAAGGCCCCGAGCCGAAGGCGAGGGCCTTTAACAAGGGAGAGGGACTTTAATAGCGGTATAGCCCATCTACGAAGGGCTATAAGGCTATTAGAACATTCTGTCACTAGAGGGAAGAATGTTCTAACAAAAAAAACCAAGCCTTTTGGAAGCGTGAGGGGATTGGAATCCCCTCAGGTTCCCTGAAGCCTTTGTTCACAGCCAGAGCTGTGAACAAAGAAACATTGGAATGTTGGAGCTCCAGGCTTATACCAGCCATTATAAGGCCAGAGCACTCCATTGTTTTCAATGGAGCTCCCAACATTCCAATGTTCTAATTGAGTATATAGAGCTGTACCTTGGTTCACAAAACTGAACATGGGTACATGCTTAATATACCGAGGCATATGAGATTGTGCTAGGCACCTCATGGATTTGTCTGAATGTGTATCTCTGCTGGAGAATAGAAGCTATATGTGGTGTATTATGGATATACTTTCATATCTGAATTTACGGGTGGCTTAAAATGGTTGTACCTGCCCTATGATGGCTCTGCTTTGTGTCTTTAGGTTTACAGAAAATATTTAATTAAAATTACATCAGTTAAAGAGGGTTCCACACATTACTGAGTCGTGGGGTCCACATGCCTTTTCAAACAAGGTTGTTGATGTATTTCTTTGGTGAATGATGACAATAGAAAATTGTGTATGGAATTTGTCATATGGGGTTCGAAATATCAAGACTTGGTGAGGACCAGATGGAGGTTGTATATGTTTGTATGACCATTGAATCTTTACAGGATGAACTTCCTCTGGGTGAGTAGTGCGCTATACAAATCTCTGAACTTGAACTTGAACATTATGGTTGAGTACCCATGCAGGCTAGCTGGCATCCTTGGCATGATGTGTGGGCATTCATTTCATAACAACGGGCCTCCCTGGCAGGATGGTGGACATCTTTCTGGGATATTAGATATCTTTCAATCAATCAATCAAGCAGACATTTATAAAGGCCGCCAAATCACCCCTAAGGGTCTCAATGCACTGGAGATGCTGGCTGCTGGCTGCTGGCTGCTGGCTGTTGTCTGCTGAGTGGTAGTGATGTTTATAATGTAAGAGACTACATATCCCAGAAGTCTGCTCACCTGTGGTGCTTACACAAGTGATCTCGTGTCTTGATCAGTGTGGTAAAAGAAAGTGGTCATTTTCAGCAAACTAACTGTGAGCAAGACCTGCGGAAGCCAAAACGCGTTGGTGGTTGGTGTGCGTGGGATGATAAATAGAGAGAATTTATCTTCTGATACAAGTGCGTCCCAGTTGTTCTGCATACAGTGGTTTTGATTGAATTGGACGGGAGGTCACTGCTCGTGTATCTTCACGTTTGTGTGCTGGACAGAACGCGGACTGAAGAAAAAACAACACACACACATTCTCTAACACAGTCTCTCTCTGTGACACACTCACTCTCACTCTGACACACTCTCTCTGGTACTCACTCTGACACACTCTCTGACACTCTCTCTCACTCTGGCACACTCTCTCTGACACTCTCTCACTCTGACACACTCTCTCTGACACTCTCTCTCACTGTGACACACTCTCTCTCACTCTGACACCCTCACTCACTCTGACACACTCTCTCACTCTGACACACTCTCTCTGAGACTCTCTCTCACTTTGACACACTCTCTCTCACTCTGACACTCTCTCTCACTCTGACACACTCCCTCTCTCACTCTGAAACACTCTCTCACTCTGACACTCTCTCACACACTCTCTCTGACACTCTCTTACTCTGACACACTCTCTCTCATTCTGACACACTCTGTCACTCTGACACTCTCTCTCCCTCTCTCTTACTCTGACACACACTCACTTTTGTTTTGGAAGAATGTGTGTATTATTAATACGAGTGTATTATTAGTATGAGTGTATTACTTGTAAAGCATAAGGTCCTGTTTAAGGAACATTCTGCTTATTTATCAGTCTTAAAAGTGGATCTTTGATAAATTAAGTTGTTTTTCAGAAACTGGCAAACGGAGGAATGTTTTTTGATTGTTTCTTTTTACTGAAAATGACAAGCTTGTTTTTAGGAGAAAAATTTGCATATTTCTAGAACATGATGAGCTAGTGCCGGAGGATAACATATGTGCATTTCCAAACTGTGTGTAAAGCTGATTCTCTGGAGACACTTCTTACCGAGATTATGTCAACGTATCCTTGGTGTCAAAGGTCACTTATGTGCCTCTAAGGCAGCTCTGTCACGACTCGTGGAATGTGTTGTACATTTACGGCCATTTCATAATCCATGTTGGTAACGTCATATACCTGCTGTATTTAAACATATACAGTAAGACGGGTGTAACTTAAGGGGCGTGTCTTTGATTTGAACATGTAACATCTACCTAAAACGGGTGAATAGCTCTGCTGTCTGAACCTGAGAGCAAGATCTGAGCTATTTTAATATCCCCATTCTGTCCATTCCCTATAGATTCTCTGTGGTATTCTATATGAGGTGACTGATTCTCTGCTGATAAAGGACGGGGACGGGTGCAATTAAAGGGGAATGCGAGGGAAAATGCGTTATATATTTTGAAAAGTGATAGAGGCTATCTATGCCATATTGAACGCGCAGATTTGTTTCTAATGGTTGGAGAAACATATGGGCTTTTAACTAATTTGTTAGAGGAAATGCCTTATAAAATGCATCATTTACCCCATGCTTTGACCTCTCCAAACACCCTAGGGAGGATAGCACTCACTTGCTGAGCTCTTTCATTAGTGCCCTTGCCGAATTGTGCGTAAAGCCCATGACATATCGATCAATCGCTTTGAAAAGTGTGCTGGGAAATGCACCATTTGCCACCATTATTATCAGACCTTTCTTGAGGCGAGCACCAACCAATCCCAAAAGAAAGGGCTTGCTCACTGCATCCTCTTGCCTTGTGCAGCTTGGACAGAATATTTCAAAGCATTACTCTGAAAGTTCACCAGTCTTTACTGTTGTTTAGCAAGAAGAAGCTACAGAAAGAGGGCATGCTACATGTATGGGCATGGTTATCTAGTTGTCTGGAAACAATTAGAGGTGCAAGCAGGTAAAAAAAAGAAATATCTTGGATTTATGTTTATCACCAGTAAGGGCAGGAATGAAATTGAATGTAATACATTTGTAAAATGTGCATTGTGTGCAAAGAGAGAAATAGGTACAGAGCAGATGTGTTCAAACATTACAAATACATGGTGTCAATGTCCGTAAATTTGCTTCTACGTGACAATAGGCACTTACAAATATAGGGTAATGCAAAGCCTATAGCGGCTGATTCACAAAAGCATTTATGAGTACCCGAAGTAATACTACAGGAATACTATGTATGTACTTTTACCGGTTGCGAATTAGCCCTAAAATGTCAAACTCTCTACTAGTAAAATGGCAGATAGAACACAGTCCTTTCTATATGTTCCAATTATTTATGATAATTCCCATTTTAGATGTTTAGGATTGCCATGTAATAGTAACGTAAAAGAGTACAGCAGAGGAGTACTACTTTACCTACTTCAAAGTGACTTTGTGAATAGACCCCCCCCCCCCCGAGCGGAAACATATTTACCATAACATAATATCTATCTTCAGAAATATTAACGTTTTACAAATTCCAGGCTGAAAACAATTTCCCTCTGATTATTCTTTCCTAACACAGTAGGAGTAGAATTACATGTCATGGTGGGGATGGATTAATGTTTTAATTAATATGTGTAGATATCGTTGCATAGCTGTTATTCCCCTTCTTTTACTCTATTTTCATGTTGTCTGTGTTTTGAGGTCTATATTTTCTATCAAGACACTTATATCAATGCACTCAAGTGAGCTGTGCAAGAAGTCATTAATCAGTAAGACTTTAGATATAGTAGACTCCAACTTACCACATCACTAACTACAACCAATGAGCGGATGGTGAATCTCAAAAGTGGTGAGGCATAAAGCCAAATCCTGAATTCGCGCGAGCAGAGCGACCCAAGCACAATTTTCACAAAGGGACTTCGGGGGAAGGGGCAGGGGTGTTTCAAGGTACATGGATGTTTAACTAACATTATTAAATGTATACTTACCTATATAAACTTACCTTCACTATATTTTGGCTTTCGTGATCCATTTCATAATATTTATGTGGTCGACGATCTGACACACTACCCTTTCTTTTGTAACTCCTATGCCCATCTATTTAATTCTTTGCCTCCCTCTGAGTCTCTTCAGCTAGCTATTTGGATTGGTGTCACTACAACGCATGCTTTTACATCGCATGCCTTTACAACGCGGTTTTTACCACGCAGTCCATTACAACGCATAATGCTTTTAGGCGCTGGATAGTGAATTATTTAATTTACTATTCCAACTCCAGTCCCCGTGGATAGCAGGGAAGGTGTTGGATAGTAAATTAAATATATACCCTATCCTAGAGCGCCCCCCAGCGCAATGCGTTGTAATGGTATGCGTTGTAATGGTTGCGATGTAATGGTAGTGCGTTGTAAAAAATGCGTTGTAAGTGATGTTCCCCAGCTATTTCTATTCCACCTCTCTCCACTTCCTCTGGCCTCTCCACATCCTTCATTTCTTCCTTTAGCTTTTGTTACCCAGTCTGTTCCCTCTGCCATCCAGTCCCTCCTGGTTTCTATGTCCTCTTTTGTTTCTCCCGTCCTCTTTCCTCAAAGATGTCAAGTTGTCCCATGTCAGCTCTATCTCTTGTATTATTCAGTACCTTTCTTCTACCTTTTACCAGTTTGTTGCTGTGTGTGACTGTCCTCCTTAGAGATTTCACACTGCCCTACATTAGGAGTAAATAGCTTATCCAATCCTGTTTTCTTTGAATTCTGGCATTTGTAATTCAAATGTAAGTCTCCATGTACCAGAGTACAAAGGAAAACCAAACAAAGTAATTATACCAGTGAATTGGTACAAATTCGCCTCTATGCCCTTCAGACGCCTCAAACTTCATTTCAGTTATTTTTCCAGATCAATGCTCACCCTTATTCCCACTTCTCTCTCACCTTTCTCATCTTTTGCTTTCTACTTGCTTCTCTTTCAACACAACTGCCTTCATCTCCCTTTCCACTCCTCTCACTCTCTACCTCCATCCTCCTGCCTCTCTCCCCAGGATGCTCTTCCTCCAGGATGAGCTCTGACACGACTCCAGGGCAGGAGTGTGGTTGATAACAGTATCTTGCAGGACTGCACAATGGAAGTACAACACATGCAGGGCAAACTGGTATACTAGGGATAGGCTGAGTTGGGGTCAGCAGTGTGAGGAAAGCCACATGTTCTTGGAGTTATCTCTTGTCTGTAAAATGTGTTTATATAAACATTATGTGTGCAAGTTGCACATTTCAGACAGGCAGATTGCATTTGATTGTAAGGTCAAAAGTATACTGAGACACATTGGCTCTGTCTGATATAATGATTGACCATAGAACCGTAATATATGAAATACATTGTTTATTTCACCATTCTCCTGAGCAAACCACAGTAACTGTATTCTCCTATTTTGTTTACTATCCATAACTCTACCTGCGCTCAGTCATCACCAAGAACAGACCAGCAGCAGGTCGCGGACAGCTGACTGCGCTGCCATGTCTGTGGCTGACTTCGGAACGAGAATAACCCCCACTGCTTCGAACACGTTGCAGTCTCCTCGGAGCCTCTACCCAACGTGTGCCCTTCCAGGCCCGTCCAACAGGGTAAACCACCAGTACTACACACAGCTGCCAATGTTACCATGTCCATGTGTGATGTGCTTCTCCAGGTCTGTTTTTAGGTCGAGCCTGGGCAGCGCATGCGTTGCTCTGCAAGGCATGCTGTATTCAGGTAGGGGCTTGTGTCATTGACCACTGTAAACTGTGGCTGTTCGTTGGTCAATAGGCTTAGTAGGCCTTCCTTAGTACAGCCTTGTCTCATTTTGGAACCTCCCATGGCGACACCCCCTGTTACGAGTGTTGTTACTCGGTAGGCATTAATTACAGCCTCCGAGCCCTATTTTCTCAAATAGCTTTGTCCTGCCTGCAAAAGCAGGCAGGACAGCTCTATCCTAATTCTTTTTATTTTTATAGCACAAACGCATTTGCAATGCAATAGGTCTTGCATTTGCGTAAGTTTTAGCTGTTGGTATTGTAAAGGACTGTTCCTTTTATATATCTGTTTTAAAAACAGCACATAAATAAAAGTTATTGTCATTTACAATGCCAATAGCTCAAACTCTCGTAAATGCAAGACCTATTGCATTGCAAATGCTTGTTTTCTTTGAATTGGGAGACTTGTAGTCCTGTTTCATAATGCAATAAATGAGACTACAAATCCCAGGATTAAACAAAAAAACTGACTACTGCCGCGCATCACACATGGACCTGGGAAACATGGCAGGGCTGACTGAAGTATGGATGATCACATGCCCTCACTAACCATCAAGAAAGGATTTGGATGTTCGGACACAGTGTGCAAGCGCTGCTAAACTGAAGCATGCGCATTGTATTTGTTTACAACATGTGACCTGGCGTCACTGCTGATGCCCGTCACATGAGCACTGATAATCACTTATGCCCCCATACCTGCCTTTCCTTCCCCAATGTGTCACTGAGTGGAGTGGGTTTAGTCAGGCTTGCTGATCCACCCCACCCTGTGACTAGCTGGGAAAAGGACATCTTTGGTGATTGACACACAGGCTCGGGAAGCACATCCTTAGGCGCCCGGGCTGCATTCAATAAGTGAGGGTGAAACACATCAACCCATCCCAGGGAAGAGTGACCCAAGCCCTGTAAATGTGAAACATGGCACATGCATAGCAGTACATGTGCCTGTCAGTGATGTGACTCTGCCTGACCCTCACGCAGAGCGACAATCCGACTTCTAAACTGCAAAAAACAATTATAGCGGTAGTTCAATTTATTTGATTTAAAAATAAAGAAGGCAAGAACTGTGTGGGCAGAATCCCCACGCTGTAGTAAAGAAGCCCTGCTGATTCCAACGTTTAACAAGCATTAAGCGAACACATACATGTAGAAAAAAGTATAAAGCACTGAAATTCTTTAAAAGGGACATTCATGTTGCAATTTCTGACTGGTATGAATGTATTATCACTGCAGTTATCATATTTTGACATAAGGTAAGCGGTTGAATTGTGAAGAAATGGGGCTGCAAGGCAGGATACATCACATATCCTTTTAAAAATGTTTTTTCAAAGTAGAGGTTCCATTGCTCTGCATGCATAATGACCTGTTCTTTTGGTGTGGTGATGGCATATAGATTCTCTTTATGCAACTTCATCCATTGCCATCTTGGAATGTGTCTGTCTTCTTCCATGCATACAGCAGGCAAAGCAGTTTTTCCCTGCATAGTCTTTCTTCTCTGTCAAGGACCATGGATTTTGTGGAATGGCGTTGTTTGGTCCTTGCAGGCCCAAAGTATTGCCAGCACTATCATTCTACCGCCTACTTCTGCAATCTGCATGGATTGACATCACTTTTGGGTCGAAGGTTCCACTTGTCTACAGGGAGATAAGCCACATTGAGCTAAATGTGTGGATGTCTTTCCGGACACCACTTCTCTACTGATGGATGCAGTAAATACTCACCCAGCTTGCTGCCCCTTCCTACCGGTACATGGCAAATAGAAACCATGGGGTCCCGCAGGCTTGAACGGTATATAGAAACCATGGGGTCCCACAGGTTTTAATGGTATATAGAAATCACAGGATCCCGCAGGCTTGAATGGCGTTCAGAAACTACAGGGTCCCGCAGGCGTGAACAGAGCACTGAACACTGCCCTGCAATTCCCTATGTGTGCTGCTGCTGCCTCCTCTATTCTTGGATACAGAAGCTCAGTGGGTAGCCCCTGAGAGGAGGTGCTGGAAGGAGAAATGAGGGATCCGCTGCTTCCCTGGTAGAATCTCCTCCTTCCTGCTGTCCTTTCCACAGCGTTGCCTTCTATCGCCCCCAGCTGTCGGTTAGATTACTTGGGAGGTGTAGGGTGTTCCAGTGGGTGTGTGTGCTCCTTTTGTACTGCCATCTAAACACAAAAGGTGTCATTTGACTGTCAGCTGAAGCAAGCAGCACAGCCCTGCACGTGGAGGCATGCACCGCAGCCAGGCAAGAAACAGACTAGCAGGAAAGGTAGGAGGAGACTTACCAGAGCACGGGGGTAACACCCGCTTAGAGGGGCGGACACCGGCAGAAGCAGAGTGGATGTCTTGAAGGTTGAACAGCAGGGGGTGGCAGGTTGGCACCAGCTCACAGATGGCTGCACTGGCACAGAAGAGTAGCTCTCATGTGGTGGGGAAGGCAAACTGGTACCGCTAATACAAATGGTGAGAGCTGGCATAGGTGCTTAGGGAGAATGGCAACAGCTATCAATTTACTGACCTTTGTTTTGAGAAATAAATGACCTGTTCTCTTTTGACCCTCCACGTTAGTGTCTTACTAAATAGTCCTAAAATGCCCATGGACTCGACAATTCTCGCTCCGGTGCCTACTCGATTCACGGTTCACACTCTGCAACTCTGGGCAATAGCTTGCTTAATCTCCACAACAGCGGGATGCCTTGCTTTCACCTTGCGGATACCCTGCCAGAGTTATCTCACAGGGGAATACCAGGACAGGTTCCCTAAGCATGCGCATAGAGACCGGTTGGTGATATGTGCTATATAAATTCCTGTACATTTACATTTACATAATGCTTAATTTATGTATTTATTATTATTTTAAATGTAGAGTGTAGAATGCTGCCGACTAGTGTACCTCAGAGCACTTGAAGAAAGGGCAGAGAGAGAACGAAGTGACTGCTCATAGGGATCTCACAAGTTTGAGCATGGTGGGAAACCCTGATGGGTAAAACCCTCTAACACATTTTGGAGATGGCAAAGTCATTGAGGAAGTAGATGCCCTGATGGTCCGTTGGAACCTTGATGGTAAAGAAGGTAGAGTCCCGACTTGGGCATATGAATGGGAAGAATGTAAGAATAAGGGGAGAAAATGGAGGTCTCTCTCTTAATAATAAGCAGAGTTCAAGATGTATGTCTTCCATTCCATATGGGGTTTTAAAAGATCACATTCGAGCTAATGAGTTCTAGAGATTCCACCATTGAGCGTGCAGGGATCTCTCGCCAAATCTTCTTCATCAGTTAAATGAAAAATGGAAAGTAGCTTTTGCGTGTTTTGACCTCAGTTACTTTACTAGATGATGTGGCTGAGAAACCTCAGATGATTACATAGAAGCAAGGACATGCAATTCCTTATAAACTATGCGCAGTACGTTAGATGGGATCTTGACACTTTAGGCCAGGGGTCTCCAGCACCAAATGCAAAAAGAGCTGCTTATGTTCAATGAAACTCATCCTGAGCTACTAAAATGTTATCGTTGTCATAATAGTTAAGATTATATTTGTGGCCACCACATGCAAGATTACGATCAGTGCTCACCTCAGTTCATCAGGCGCTGTTGCCTGCAGTCAGTGGAATGCCTCTACATGGGTATGTAATAGCCATAACTGCACTGCCACTGGCACCAAGGTCATAATATTAGTGGCAAGTCTCCCCAGTGCCGCATGAATGATCTATTTTTTGGAGATTCAACTATTTTTCTCTAAACATCAGCTTCATCTCAAATATGTGCTTTACAATTTCTATATACATATATTAATTCAACCAAACAAAGCATCTAATTTAGTGGGGTGGGCTGCACACAAGATATCTAATTACAAGTTGGTGGAGAGCAGCAGCGGCTCACGAGTTACTTGTTGAAGGAGCCTGCTTTAGGCCACGTATAATCCATGTTGCATCATTCTAGAATTTATGGATGCTTGTAGCTATACTTTTTTGGCAACCTAGTGTACAGAGTATTTGAGTAATCCAGACTGTAGGTAACTAGTGCAAACATTTAGTTACAATTTTGGGGGAGATGTATACGTAGGGTGCATGAAGGTGGCATGGGTAGTGGTATGTGCTCTAAGTAATGGCATGTATGCAGGACACAAAGGTAATGTTGTTGTTGAACAGTACACTCAAGTTGTGTGTATTTGTCACAGGTACTGAGAGAGTTCCCATTGACTCAGGCCAAGGGATTGGAATCTGTGTGGGTTCCACTAGGCACATGTAAAGGATCTCGCTTTTCAGGCATATAAGGCGATGTCAACTCTATTGCATCCAGTCCTGCGCATCTTTAAGGCAGGTTGACATTTTGTTTTATGCACCAAATCCCCTTCCAGCATGAAGATGATTTGATTTTCATCTGCCTATGAGTGATGATAATGTAACAGGCTTTCATGTTGTCTCCAAGAGGTACCTTGCATATGTTCAAAAGATTAGGTGAGAGGACAGGCTCTTGTACTACACTGAAGTTAACAGAGGGTATTAAAAATAACCATGAAGGCCTATTTTGAACTTGCTGTGTCATATTAGAAAGCAAGGATGAAAACCAAGCTAGAGAAGAACGAACCAATCCCCAAACAGAATCCAGGCACCACTGAGAGGCTAATTCTGAATACCACGGGCGAAGGCCTTACATCCACCTCCCCCGAGCCCTCCTGATATCAAAGGTACTGAACCTAATACAGGTGGATTTAACAGGTAATGTGTGATGGCAATCAAGGTGCTTCCGCTGCATTTGCTGTACGATCGGTTGGTGATTGTTCAGTGTATCATGATCTGTGTTTGCTTTCTTAAGAAGTGGGGTGTCTGCTATATCATGCTTTAGTGGGATGACTGATGTACACTTCTGTTTCTGGTGAACTTCTCACATGGATGAGAGACCCCGATGAAGCTTTTGATGATGGGGATTAACGGAGGAAGGCCAAGATGTGCAAACTTTGCATTGAAGATGTGTGGGGTTCTTGATTTCTTGAAGGTGGTGAAGACCTTTGCAATATGCTGAAGTTGCCTGGGTGTGAATTCAAGAAACTTTGCAGTTTGCGTCACCTTTTGTGCTTTAGAATCAACAGGTGATGGACTAGAAGGTGTGATGTTTGTCTTAAGGAAGTTGATCTATTGTAAAAATTAGAAAAGTAATTATCGCATGACCTCATGTACAAAGATTACATTTGCAAAAGTGGTCACATACGGCGCAATGACTTTTTGTAAATGCAATCTTATTTTGTGAACCGACCTACATAGTAATGTCAGTTCACAAAATATCAAATTGCAGGATGACCTGACTAATATTCATTAGGCAATTTGCAGTGTGTGACTCCCTGTGTTTTGCTGCTAATGCAGGGATGGAGGCCTGAAAGGACAGCAGACGTCTGTCGCTGCATTTGCTTTTCCAAACAGGAAGTTGTGTTTTTTTTATTTTTTAAAGACAGGCTTTTTACATTAAAAGGGACTCCTGCTGTTTAAAAATAATCCTGTTTGGAAAGACAGTGGGGAGAGCAGACCATGATCTTTTCGACCATGCCTGCTCTTCTCCCCCCAAGGCCTCTGGCATGATTGCAAAAGGGAAGATGTCCCGTGGGTCATCTTCACCTTTGCAAATCAGTCACCATCCCCTCTGGGGTGCCAGTATCTGATGATCAATGGTTTGTGACCCGAGGTGCGGAATCTTCTGCGTCTTCGAAATTGCAGGTTGACACCATGTTCTTGCCTCCTCCTAGTTGCCTTTTGGACAGGGTCACAAATCCCATTAATGAGAGTGAAACAATTTCCCAACTCATAAATGGGTTTTGTACATAAAGGAAAATGCTTTTGTAATTGCAAACCCTGTGATTTTGAGAGTTGCAAGATTGTTATTGAAAAAAATGGCTCTGCGCATGAGTCCCATTGTGCGTTCATTCTATCCAATCCAATCAGTTTGGTGGGAAATGTAACATTTCTCTGCTATAATGCTCTGCCACCCCAACTATGATCCTACTAAATAAATGTTTTGGGGGAAAAGTTTGTTAGCTCAGTGTTGCAACGTCAGAAGACCCTCCACACAAGGTTGACTGGTTGAGAGCTCGTCCTTCGTGAAAGATCCGTCACCTAATTCACTTGATGTGGGAATTGTTGGAGTGAGGCTTCCCAAGACACTCTTATTGGGGTTCTCCTCAGCCTAACAGCAAGTGTGACTGTTGCTGTTTTTATTGGGTTAACTCAAAACAGGCTTGATTACTCCCCAAGGAGTTATCACTCTTTGTTTTGCACCCGGTATTTTCACTATCACCACATTGCCACTCCTTATGTTGAGACCTACAACTAATTGTCAGTTGTATATTGTTAATATTTCCCCATTACAACATCCTTTTAAGTCTTCAATTTATAAATCATCCATCCTTTATGGCAATGTCACTTTCAGGGCTACGCCTATCAACAGTGCAGCGGTTGCAGTGGCACTGGGTCCAGGGATGTGTGGGCCCACCTAGCCCCAATTATAGCTGGTTTTCTACTATCCAAACAATAGCAGCCAGCCTTTTCCTTGCCTGCTTTAGAACCCTTTCAATGCAACTGGCCTTTTTTCTAATTTTCTAATTTTGGGCTGTACGTATCACCAACATGAAAATAAAATGTCCTCATTCGAGGAACTAATCCATGTTCATGGGCCTCAAATCAGATCTCCCAAGTTGTTTGTCTGAAGCTGCTTGCCCATAAATAACCCAATGCTAATTAATCTTCTGTCCAATAAGTGTTTACTGTTTTTAGAAGAAGAGCAATATAATAATTGTCCAGTTTAGCTTGAAGCCCTTTCCCAATCTTGATAATAGAGAACCAAGGTCAAGAAGAAGCATGTTATTTTTTTTAGGATCACGCAATTTGGACACTTAAGCGAATTATAATAGAGTTTACACATGTCTCAAAAAGAAAGCCACACATGGTGTCGGGGAATACAGAACCATGCTCAGGATTACACAGGGCGTTCATACCAGATATCAGATAATGCTGAATACTGCTATAAGACATATGCAGAACTTTTATGCAAGTGTAATCACAATTATTTCCAGAAAATTATGCTACTTTTAGCTCGTGTCATTTTCTATTTTCCTTATGCTTTCACATTTTCTCTGCCCGAGAGTTTGAATACAAAAATGCTGAAGGTAATGTAAAACTGTGTTCCATGAAAATTGTGTAATTTTGCCGCACTCCCTGACTGGACAACTACAAGGAAAGTTATGTGAGGGTATATATCCTTGAGAACATACCACGAAATTGGGCATATCAAGATCTTCACTTGTAACCCCACCCTTCCGTGGGCTTGCATATTCAGTAGTTCTCAGGAGAAATACATGCTACAATCTCAATGTCTTTGACACTGCCCTGATGATGACTCTGCACAAAAACCTATATTGGGGTGGAAACGTCAACATTTCTAAAACTTTGGACTGTCTCTTCACTCTTTTAGCAGCAGCTTCTGGAGATAATTAGTGTATTTACCCTGGTCTCCTGATATTTTGAAACCTGGTGACAGCCTTTGAATGTTCTCAATGTGCTTTGTCTGTTTTTACTACTATTGCACATTTAGTTCACATGCACACTGCTCCATTACATTACTTTCTTATGTAGCATCATCTTTTGAAAACATTTGCAGTATAAATAATACATATTGTATATTTATTAATTGTGTGTTCTTTTCTATGTAAAGTATTGCTTTTGCTAATTCTTTTAATTGCACAGTGGAACTACATTTGTGTGTAATGACCCCAAAGGAATCCTTGTTTCCTTTGGTTTAGTTTAGCCCTTAAGCTATACCTAAGTTACCAGACCTTTAACCGAAGAATAAGCCTATGCCAGCGCCATACCAAACCCGAACCTTAACTCTACCACTTCACTAAAACCAAACACTGCCCCTTATCTAATGCAAACCTAACAATTACCCTTATGCTAACGTTTAGCCTTGTACTTACAACTTTCAATGTTGAAACATGCTCAGAAATGGTCATCTCAGTACTGAAAGAATCTTCTATATAATGGTAGTTCAATGTAATGGATTCTGAGAAGTAAAAATGTAAATTGATACTTGTATAGCGCAGTACTCACCCGCAAGGGTCTCAAAGCACTTGTACGAATACTGCTGTGTAACCCATCCTGGCTTTCCCTGTGAGCCGTCCACTCCTGGGCATATAATAATAATTATAATATAATAATATTCCCAGCATGAGAGCAGCGTCAGGATTGGTATCTGGGAGCCTGTGCAGTGTTCACCAGCCCTGGAGTTAAGGATCGGGAGAGGAGCAATACGGCGACCACATCAGCACGTAAGTAAAGATTCATATTCTAAATTTCTTGTCTGTCCTTATTTTTGTATTCCCATCTCCCCCGTCAGAGCCACTGCTGCATATCCTGTGCTGCAGCCACTGGTTGATACTCCAATTTAAATATACCCCGTTGGGACGCAAGGCCCTCTCAGAAGAAACCCCACAGGCCCACGTATTATGGAAAGACACCCTTCGAGATACACCTCTTCTGCGGGACAGAATACAATCCCACAGTGTACTCCTACTTTGCAGGCATTCTAGAATAAGGTGCAGGTGAGTCGTTACCTGTGCATACTTCTGCCTATGTCCAGGGGGAAGAGTACATCTCTTCACAGAGCAGCTGTCTGGGCTCTGTGAAGTCACAGTTTGAAATGGTGAACATGGTCCTGTTGAGTCCTGACTCACACCAGCTTGTTCCACCTGTGGCCCACAGGTGTCTGTGAATACATGGCTCCATGTTTGGATGCACTATGTCCTTGCAGCTGAAGAGAGGTCATGGCTGTGGGGGGCAGTGGAACTTGACTAGAGTTAATGACTACAGGGGATGCTGCTTGCTAAACCAGGAGTGTCCAGCACTGGTCCTCGTGGGACAGAGCCATGATACAGGGATGCTTTTGCTGCAGGAACAAAGCAGTGATTGGCAGGTCAGGAGTGCCCATCCCGCAAGGCCGACAGCTTGCCATCCCTACCTAGGTCTTCATAGGCTAATGTTGAGCACCTCACACAGGCACATGAATTCATGAACAAAGTTTGCTAGAAATATTGATTTTTTCCAAGGTGATTTCCCTGTTTTGCATTCTCCCAGGTTAAAAGCAATTACTTTTTGTTGCAAATGAGGCCACACCCCCTGTGTTGCTTCTCGGCTGAAGGAGAGAATACATTGTGACGCTCTGCAGTTCCTTCATTATCATATGCTTATTAGGTTACCCACTCCCTGGCGGGAACGTTGGGCGCAGCATATCACTTTATGTTCCACACACAGTGGTTTAAGGTAATACGACTATTTAAATTGCCTTAGCCTTTCCACGCAGGTTCAGCAGTCCTCATTAACTATGCATGGCATGTTATTGAACATATTGCATAGGAAAGGGAACTGCCGTGCTCAGACTGGACCGCTGGGAAATTAAACATGGAAGTGCAGAATCCCAAATCTAATTGTGATCAAATAAGCCACAAGTTAGAAAGTACATGATGGCATCCATGTGAAGTCTGGTTTGCTAAATCCGGTCTGATTGCAGCAGCATCGGAGGCATGTGTAAGGGCCATAGTGTTCCCTAGATATTATGATAATCAATTATTGGCCCATCTTCGTACCTTAGTGTGTAAGGGATGCAATTTATATTCGGGGAAAATAGAGCTGCAAAAAAAGGTTGCATATTGCAATATCACAGTTTAAATATCGACCTACCAAAATATTGCATCCACTTTATCTTCCAGGTGAGTATAGCCAAACAGAGATTTACTATTCTCGACTCTACCTCTGTTTACCTTGACGATACAGTGGTTGTAGATATTAGGACTACAGTATTTTTGTAGGTTGCTATTTTGTCCGCAATCTAGTTACTCTCCCTATAAAAATTGTACTTGATGCATAAGGAAATGTGTATATGTGTGTGTTTCGTGTATATACACACACACATATATATGATATGTATATGTGTGTGTGTGTGTGTGTGTGTGTGTGTGTGTATATATATATATATATATATATATGTAGTATTCTAATCTATTTCTAGTACTGTATATGAACCCTCTTATTAAAATCCTAACCTTTATACACACATATATATATATATATATATATATATATATATATATATATATATATATATATATATATATATATATATATATATATATATATATCTCCAAAACAGCACTATTGTTCAACAGACGTACTTGGACACCTCAAGTTGCTCGTGCAAAGTGCCAATAAATCACTTTGCACGAGCAACTTGAGGTGTCCGTGTACTTCTGTTGAAAAACGGTGCTGTTTTGGATATTTTGTGCTACTAGGGCCCTACCTCGGACCGCCCACGAGTCAGCTAGGCAACATCCTGTATACCGGAGCTGCTGTAAATATATAACATTTTCCATCCTGACAGCGTAAGCAAAACAGGCACCAACTGCGTGATACTAGATTGTAATGTTCGAGAAGCCGCCTGCGTACAGGCGAGTTGTCACGTACGCATTAGTGCGTTAACGCGGCCGTGATACGTCACGGTCGCGCATGCTTTAAATAAAGAGAGGCGGGGCCACGGAGTTAGTCCGGACCACGCGGAGATCAACAGCGTGTCCTGAGTCCTTGATTGCGCGCCCAGCCACCTGCGCAGCGCAGCTAGCTTAGGACTCGACAATGGCGACGAGGGTCTGAAGAACTCACGTGGTGCCGCGCACCATACTTCGTCCTTGACCGACGGCCCGGCATCCTGCACCCCGCCGCAGTGTGATTCATCGCCATGCCTACTCCCACCATGACGTCCATTCCGCCCATCGAGCCCTTCTCGGTTGATGGTACACCGGCGGCCCTTGCCCCGCGGTGGAAGGACTGGGTCGAGAGGCTGCACTTCTACTTCGAGGGCGCCGGCACAGCCAGGGAGAGGCGCAGGGCGCTACTCTTACACCTCGGTGGGAAGGATATCCATCGTATCTACAAGACTCTGACGGAAGCCACCCCTCACACTTACGTCACTCTCCTCAACGCGCTCAATGCCCACTTTGAGCCGATGCAAAGCAAGGACTATGAGCGGTTCATCTTTCGGCAAGCACGACAGGAAGCGGAGGAATCACTCGACGCCTTCAAGGCCGCCTCAAAGAACTGGCGAGCACGTGCGGATTCAGAGATGAGCAAGAGGAGATCCGGGGACAGATCATTCAGGGATGCTACTCGTCAGAATTAAGGGTAAAAATCCTCCAAGAGGACGGCAAGCCACTGGTGGATATCCTCAAGCTGAAACGCTCAAAGGAACTTTCACAAGCGAGAGCGTCCCACATGGAGGCAGCTCTGCACAGGCCCGCGAAAACGGAACACGTGCACGTGGCTGAACACGTCAATGCAGTGCGGCCCAAACAACGCCCCACAGGGAAAGGTAGGCCTCAAGACCGCCCGAAAGACTGTGGATACTGCGGTGGCGTACCTCATAGGGCACAAGACTGCCCGGCCCGTGGGAGAAAATGCGGATCATGCGGACGCATGAACCATTTTGCCCCGGTGTGCAGGTCGTCCAAACTCAAATCGGAGACGGCCCACACGGTGCAAGAAAGGCCAGAAGATGAGGATATGGACGAGGACAACTCGAGCTACCCGGTCCACTATGTGCTCGCGATCAGCCATCCACACAAAAAGAACCGACGGCTACCGAAATGCAGAATAAACATTCTGAATCAAGAAGTGCGAGCGACCATCGATAATGGTGCATCAATCAAACTCATGGCTGCCAATGTCTACGCACAACTGCGGGACAAACCTTGCCTGCAACCTGCGAAAATCCGGGTTTTCGCTTATGGCCAAAAAGACCCCATTCCACTGGTAGGATGTTTCCAATCAGACATTCACCACAAGGACAGAAAGGCGTCGTCCACGATCTATGTCACCAAGGAAGGTAGCGGAATGTTGCTAAGTGGCCAAACAGCGGAAGAACTCCATCTTATATCTTTCGCTATGGCGGTCCTAGAGGAAGAACTCGAAAACATCATCGAGGAGTTCGACGATGTCTTCAAAGGCATCGGGTGCCTCAGGGGGAAGGAGGTGTCCCTACATATCGACAAGTCCGTACAGCCAGTAGCACTACGCCACCGAAGAATTGCTTTTCACCTCCGGAAGAAAGTTGAACAGGAGCTAGAGAGCCTCGAAAAGCAAGCGATCATCGAGAAGGTCAGCGGCCCCACCCCCTGGGTGTCGCCGATCGTTGTGGCGCGAAAACCCAAGCAACCAGGCCAAGTACGCATCTGCGTAGACATGCGTCTACCCAACGCTGCTGTCAAACGAGAAAGACATCTAACGCCCACAATAGATGATATACTAGGAGAACTGAACGGGGCGAAATCGTTCTCTAAAGTCGACTTGAGATCGGGCTATCACCAACTGCCCCTACACCCCGACTCCAGATATATCACGACGTTCTCCACTCATGTTGGGCTGAGACGATACCGACGACTCAATTTTGGGATTTCGAGTGCGGCAGAAGTGTTTCAAAACACCATCCGAGAAGTGCTAAGCGGAATAACAACGTCTCAACGTCAGCGACGACCTCCTGATCTACGCTGACACCATCGAGGAGCACCACCGAAGACTCGGGAGTGTATTACAGAGAATCCGAGACTCAGGGCTCACCCTCCATCGTGAAAAATGCCAGTTCCTGAGAAACACAATCAGCTTCTTTGGTTACACCTTCTCTGACAGAGGCGTAGCACCAGACCCCGAGAAAGTGAAGGATGTGCAGGCCGCACCGGCCCCCACCAACGTGTCAGAGGTACGAAGCTTCCTGGGGATGGTAAATTTCTGTGGGAGGTTCATCCCCGATCTCTCCAACATCACCAGACCGCTAAGGGAACTCACGAAGACCACCACTCCTTGGCACTGGGGAGAGGAACAAGAGCTGGCGTTCCAGAACACCAAAGTCGCCCTGTCCGCGGACACCACTCTGTCCTACTTCGACCCAACGAAGTCAACGAACATTGCCGTAGATGCCAGCCCTCATGGGCTCGGGGCTGTACTGACCCAGAGTCGGAATGGGGAAGACTGGGTGCCGATAGCCTACGCGAGCCGCTCCCTCACAGAGACTGAACAGAGGTACTCGCAAATCGAGAGAGAGGCCATCGCGATTCATTGGGCGTGCCAACACTTTCATGTGTATGTATACGGTCATCCTTTTACGGTATTCACGGACCATAAACCCCTGCTTCCCCTGCTCAGAGGCTCAGTATCCAAACCTCCCCCGAGGATCGAAAAATGGATCCTGCAGCCGTCTAGCCTCCTTGGGCTGATATCCGGCTATTCTGTATATTGAATAACACGAGTGCCTGAGTCCTAACAGTGCAGTAGACAATCCTATTGGTAATAGGACTATATTGATGTCTAATCGTGCGTTGGTTGTGCAGCATCTGAACACATTAATTAATGTCTCCAGGAGGACATACTCGAAAAGTCATTTCCTCATCTGTATAGAGATTGTGACAGTCCGTAATAGTGGGGAATATCTAGTGGGGCCAAAGATGCCTGCTGGCTGATGCTATGGATTCTGTGAAATATGCCCATGTGGGCATTGGCTCTTTGGACCGTATTTGTGTGTACTATGGGTCTGAGAAATGTTGCGGTCCTGGTCTCTAGTGGTTAGTGTGATATTGTCGATATGGGGACAAACTAAATGTGGAGAAAACTAAAATTAAGTAAAATTCTAAAGAAACTCGAATGCTAAGAGGACTGGATAAGAGCTTTAGAGGGAAACTGTTGAGAAAAATATTTACAAATGTACATTGAGGGCTTCATCAGCCTTCATCCTGTGTGGGATTTTGGAGTTGAGCATCATGATGTACCTCGACTCTAGCCTTCTTAGGGCTAGCTGCCTATCTCCACCTCTCGGCTTTTCTGGTACACTGTCAATGACAAAGTATGAGAGGCCTTGGGTTTTACCTGCATGACATGAATTGATATGTCGCGCTACGGGGTAGGCCTGGTCATCATTAGTTATAGCCCTCAAGTGTTGCAGTATGCGTATGTGCACTGGATGAATGGTGCTTCCTGCTAGGCAACATCCTGTATACCGGAGCTGCTGTAAAAAAAAAAAATATATATATATATATATATATATATATATATCAGCATGCATTTTAATGTGTAACTAAGTACTTTAATTTTCATGTTGGTCCTGATCTGTATTTATTGGCATGGAGTAGTTTTCAAGAGTGAGTTAACTTCCTTATGAATCCTCTCCTCCCCCTCTTTTAAATTGTAATCACCTAATCTTGGGCTAGACCCCCAATAACATCTAAGTATGAAAAAACACAAACCATATAATGTGTAATTTGCACTGTCCCCCTTATCGTGAAGAAACTGTACTTTACAGAGAGGGACATAAACTGTGGATTGGGAGAAACTACATTAAGGGTGGGGGGGGGGTGGATGAAAATAATTCTACCACTATTCAACTCACACACTGGTATCTGATAAATTTGGAATGTTTTCACTATTGACATGTCAAACATTTTATGTGGCAATATAGTCTAACTATTTTTATTATTATCTCTTATAACAGAAACAACACAACAAAAACAGTACTAATGTAAAAAATAGACAGAGAAAAAATGAAACCTGAAAAAATGTGTATATATACCTTTAAAATGGAAGAGTTGAATTTGGAGGGAGTTTCCCTTTAAAAAGGCTGTCTATACATGAATACTCTATGACCCCGTTGAAGACTCCGGCCGAAACACGTTGGTCTTTGTTTTTGCGCCTATGGTTGTCACATTGTGATTGATCAAATAAACTCACCAAGCTGTGGAGACCCGGTTGTGCTACTTTTTCCTCCCTTTTTCCCTTGGATTGTGGGTAGCGCTGTGGAATATTGCTTATATATATCTCACGCTCCATCTCCACCTCTCTGTGAAGCATTCTCGGGCGGGTGCTGGTATGCGGCTGTGGACTCCGCAATAAATTAACGCTCAATTTTCTCATATGATAAAGAAAATATGCGCTCACGGGGCACTTGAAGAACTTTTATTCAGCCAGCTAGCAACAAACGTGTTTCAGCAACCTGCCTTCCTCGTTGTTACTACCACCTCGGAAGCGGACATTTTAAAATTAATTTCGTTAGTACATCACAATTGAAAAGGGACAACCGCCTAAGCGCAAAAATGGGCGCCATTTTGTAATACCATGTATGCATACATTTTCGTCAAATGGCCTTTATATTTTCAGTCTTATATACTGTTCTGCCACCATCTTCGTACTTATTTTTCAAACTTTACATGTTTATACAAAATCTTTAGTTTGGAAGATTAGAGATTTAGAGACTGACATTTTATAGCCATACATCAGTCCCTAGAAAAAAATTGTACGTAGTGGACTCTATTTACCTCGCCGTGGATCGGCTATGGTCCCTAATTTTCATCGCCTTGTGAATGTACTATTAAGGCAATGCCTTTGATAACAACTTAACACCATCAAGAAACACGACATTTTGTGCAAATATGTAATGCTTGGAGGTAACACATTTCAACAGTTGAGCAATTCATAGGATTTTCTTTAATATATGAGAAAATTGAGGGAATATATATATATTTGTGTTGTACTCTCCTGTGATGCCAGCAGTAAAGCCTTCCAAATGAATCCTCTTGTGGGTCTCTGCCTTTTTGTAAGAAGAGGAGTATGGATATACATTTGCGCGAGTGACCAGAATCGCGCTTTGGGACCTCCACACCACAAGTAGTCCGGCTGTACTGGTCGACGCTTTATGTGGACTGTTGTTTTCCAGGGTACTGGATTTGCCGTGAACTCACCTACAGACACAGGGAAGGACGGAGGCGATACGGCAGATTAATCTGCCTGATGGGTAAAGCACTGCGCTTGGGCCCCCGCGGACATAATTCCCATTTGATCTGAAGGTTGGTGTGCTGAGGATTCGGGAGGCTGAATGGTGGCTTAAAGCAGGAAGATTCATTTTGAGCACGCGACTCCGACCTCGCACCCGGGATGCAATAAGAACAATGCATCCTGGGACTTGGAGGCGCCATTGGTGAAAGGCGCGCCAGGAGGAATACAGGTGGCCATCATCACCACCTGGGGCGGAGCAGCTTGAGATGCAGAGGAGGAGGCGGGATATTTAAATCCGTCATAGACAGCCCTCCCCTATGGACACAAACGGCGCTGACGAGGCGGGAGCCGAAATGCATACGCCGAAAAGACATTTGTGTTGTACTCTCCTGTGATGCCAGCAGTAAAGCCTTCCAAATGAATCCTCTTGTGGGTCTCTGCCTTTTTGTAAGAAGAGGAGTATGGATATACATTTGCGCGAGTGACCAGAATCGCGCTTTGGGACCTCCACACCACAAGTAGTCCGGCTGTACTGGTCGCCGCTTTATGTGGACTGTTGTTTTCCAGGGTACTGGATTTGCCGTGAACTCACCTACAGACACAGGGAAGGACGGAGGCGATACGGCAGATTAATCTGCCTGATGGGTAAAGCACTGCGCTTGGGCCCCCGCGGACATAATTCCCATTTGATCTGAAGGTTGGTGTGATGAGGATTCGGGAGGCTGAATGGTGGCTTAAAGCAGGAAGATTCATTTTGAGCACGCGACTCCGACCTCGCACCCGGGATGCAATAAGAACAATGCATCCTGGGACTTGGAGGCGGCATTGGTGAAAGGCGCGCCAGGAGGAATACAGGTGGCCATCATCACCACCTGGGGCGGAGCAGCTTGAGTTGCAGAGGAGGAGGCGGGATATTTAAATCCGTCATAGACAGCCCTCCCCTATGGACACAAACGGCGCTGACGAGGCGGGAGCCGAAATGCATACGCCGAAAAGACATTTGTGTTGTACTCTCCTGTGATGCCAGCAGTAAAGCCTTCCAAATGAATCCTCTTGTGGGTCTCTGCCTTTTTGTAAGAAGAGGAGTATGGATATACATTTGCGCGAGTGACCAGAATCGCGCTTTGGGACCTCCACACCACAAGTAGTCCGGCTGTACTGGTCGCCGCTTTATGTGGACTGTTGTTTTCCAGGGTACTGGATTTGCCGTGAACTCACCTACAGACACTGGGAAGGACGGAGGTGATACGGCAGATTAATCTGCCTGATGGGTAAAGCACTGCGCTTGGGCCCCCGCGGACATAATTCCCATTTGATCTGAAGGTTGGTGTGCTGAGGATTCGGGAGGCTGAATGGTGGCTTAAAGCAGGAAGATTCATTTTGAGCACGCGACTCCGACCTCGCACCCGGGATGCAATAAGAACAATGCATCCTGGGACTTGGAGGCGGCATTGGTGAAAGGCGCGCCAGGAGGAATACAGGTGGCCATCATCACCACCTGGGGCGGAGCAGCTTGAGTTGCAGAGGAGGAGGCGGGATATTTAAATCCGTCATAGACAGCCCTCCCCTATGGACACAAACGGCGCTGACGAGGCGGGAGCCGAAATGCATACGCCGAAAAGACATTTGTGTTGTACTCTCCTGTGATGCCAGCAGTAAAGCCTTCCAAATGAATCCTCTTGTGGGTCTCTGCCTTTTTGTAAGAAGAGGAGTATGGATATACATTTGCGCGAGTGACCAGAATCGCGCTTTGGGACCTCCACACCACAAGTAGTCCGGCTGTACTGGTCGCCGCTTTATGTGGACTGTTGTTTTCCAGGGTACTGGATTTGCCGTGAACTCACCTACAGACACTGGGAAGGACGGAGGTGATACGGCAGATTAATCTGCCTGATGGGTAAAGCACTGCGCTTGGGCCCCCGCGGACATAATTCCCATTTGATCTGAAGGTTGGTGTGCTGAGGATTCGGGAGGCTGAATGGTGGCTTAAAGCAGGAAGATTCATTTTGAGCACGCGACTCCGACCTCGCACCCGGGATGCAATAAGAACAATGCATCCTGGGACTTGGAGGCGCCATTGGTGAAAGGCGCGCCAGGAGGAATACAGGTGGCCATCATCACCACCTGGGGCGGAGCAGCTTGAGATGCAGAGGAGGAGGCGGGATATTTAAATCCGTCATAGACAGCCCTCCCCTATGGACACAAACGGCGCTGACGAGGCGGGAGCCGAAATGCATACGCCGAAAAGACATTTGTGTTGTACTCTCCTGTGATGCCAGCAGTAAAGCCTTCCAAATGAATCCTCTTGTGGGTCTCTGCCTTTTTGTATGAAGAGGAGTATGGATATACATTTGCGCGAGTGACCAGAATCGCGCTTTGGGACCTCCACACCACAAGTAGTCCGGCTGTACTGGTCACCGCTTTATGTGGACTGTTGTTTTCTAGGGTACTGGATTTGCCGTGAACTCACCTACAGACACTGGGAAGGACGGAGGCGATACGGCAGATTAATCTGCCTGATGGGTAAAGCACTGCGCTTGGGCCCCCGCGGACATAATTCCCATTTGATCTGAAGGTTGGTGTGCTGAGGATTCGGGAGGCTGAATGGTGGCTTAAAGCAGGAAGATTCATTTTGAGCACGCGACTCCGACCTCGCACCCGGGATGCAATAAGAACAATGCATCCTGGGACTTGGAGGCGCCATTGGTGAAAGGCGCGCCAGGAGGAATACAGGTGGCCATCATCACCACCTGGGGCGGAGCAGCTTGAGATGCAGAGGAGGAGGCGGGATATTTAAATCCGTCATAGACAGCCCTCCCCTATGGACACAAACGGCGCTGACGAGGCGGGAGCCGAAATGCATACTCCGAAAAGACATTTGTGTCGTACTCTCCTGTGATGCCAGCAGTAAAGCCTTCCAAATGAATCCTCTTGTGGGTCTCTGCCTTTTTGTAAGAAGAGGAGTATGGATATATATGTATATATTTTTATCACATTTTATCACTATTTAACTTTTAGATACACTGTCTGTTGTGTTTTTTAGAATATCAATATTATGAAATCAAAGATTTTAGAATTGCATTTTTAAATAATGTATGACATTCCCCTGATTTTATGACGGGTAATTGTTTAATTTTTCATAATGCATTGTCTGATGGTTTATAATATGAATTCTATTATCTATTTAACATTTGCAGCTTGCACTTTATCTTTAGCCTCTTTTGCACACTAGGCAAGGTTGTCCTAGCTTTTTGTGGTTGTTATTATAAGAGTTCCGTCAGGCCTTGAACAAGCTGATACAGCTTAACTCTGTCTGGTAATGGTGTCTAGACATATCATGATATTGACCTAAGTGAATGTTTGATGTCAGGATTGAGATGGTTCAGGCACTCTATGTTTATGTGATTAATACTGGATTTAACCAGATATACATGACTGTTTCTCATAACTACCTAAGTGTTCAAAAAACTTGCATTTATGCTGGAAAAAGTTTCGGGTCAAACATTCTATGTGATAGTCTGTTTTCCCTTTCCTGGTGGTCAGATGACCATCCGGGGAGGAGGGCCAGAGGCGGAGCACGTAAGCACTTTAAAAGCACTGTTAGTTGCACAAATGCCTTGCATGTGAACAAGGGCTGCAAAGCCCGAAACGCGTCATGGTTGGGTGATTGAGAAAAAACTGGAAATAAACAATTTACCTGAAAGCTGTGGTCTGTCTCCTGCTTCGCCGGTCTGGCTGGATCGGAGGTGGTGTTACGGAGTTACTTCTTATATATATATATATATATATATATATATATATATATATATATATATAATGAAGAAAACGCCATTCTTTCTCTGCATGTAGATGTAGAATAACGAGAGTGAGCCCAGATTTAGTGCTGATTTTTTCGGTGATTTATTCAATATTTCCACCAGCCATCCGCCATATATATATATGTGTGTGTGTAACGGGGTGAGGCTGCGGACGGTTGAGGAGTGGTGGGCACCCGGAATTGACCAAGTACAACCTCCTTCCTTGCAGACTGAGTCTTGGGGGACGGATCACGACGGACATGAAGAGGAGGAACGCGGCTCCTTTAAGTGGGCATACACGGAGGAGGTGGATCCGCCTTCTGCACACGTCAGCGGATACGGATTGGATAAGAATGAGGAAGTATTATTCATGGCGTGTGACATCACCCCAAGAGAGACGGCGAGGAGCGGAGACGGAGACGAAGAACCAGAGAACAGAGATACCGAAGAAAGAAGCGGAGAACCCGAGGAACCCCTGGAAGCAGGCGGAGGAGAGTCCGTGGGAAAGCCAGGAGGCCAACGGCCCTGCGAGCCGCCGTGCCACTCTCCCGGGGGAGGAGCGTGGCTTTCCCAGGTACGGCAGCATATGGCGGCTTGGGTGGAAAGCAAGCGTGCTAAATAGTGTATATAACCCCTGTTTGTGTCCCGCGTTCTTGCCCCCCTCTTGTTACCATTTTACCCGCGTGTTTCCCTCACTGTCTGTGTACCACCCCACCCCTCTTCACTGGCATAGGAATGAGATGCACGTTTACCGGTGACTACTCTCCCCTTACACTTCACCCGGTCCCTCGGTGCATAAACCCCAGCGGTCAGCTGAACTAACGGCTCCCTTTCTGTTGGTCTTCTCTTTCCATGGGACACCGGAGTCAAGGGAGCAGCATAACACCTGGACCCTGACCAGACCTCGAAGGCAGCGCTGCACCCAGGATAGGAGAAGGAAGAACCCCCAAACGCCAAAACGGATCCCAGCCAGTTTGCAAAAGAGAGGCTCACGTTTAGAACAAGGAGAACATTGATGTTAAGAACAAACCGAGGAATACCAATAAAGCCCTCTTTAACCCCACGTACCGGTGTCCAACTCGTTTCTGCACCACAACCTGATCCCTCTATCGCCCTTGGTCAACAAGCCCAGTCCACAGTGTGTTATTTTTGTCACCATTATTCCCTTTGCAAGTTGCAACTGATGCATTTGTTGGTTCTAAACTAACTATAAGCAGGCTCCAATGTATTAATCTGATAAATTTAACAATTCTGCAATGGTATTATAAAATACACATTCTGGCAATCTTTTTTTTTATCATTCTTTTTATTAACTCAAGCCATCAAACAAAAGGACACATTACAGATGAATCAAATTATAATCTGGAATACTTTAGAAGAATGGGAGGAAGTGGGACGAGGGAGGGAAACAATACCCAGAATATATACCCATTAGCAGCATCACGGGGAAGGATGAACATCAAACACTGATTCTCTAGGTGGAGCACACATTTCTCCCCCATACTGATTCCATTGAGTCCAGATTGCGGCCCATTTTGGAGGACGCCCTCTCGCAATATACACAGTTTTTTCTCGAAACATACTCCAGTCCAAATCCCTCTCCCAGTTCTCGATGGTGGGAGGAAGTTCAGCACATCATTGTTGGGCGACATTTCTTTTTGCAATCATATAGCTCAGTGTGATACACTTTATTTGCGCATTGTTAAAATCAGTAGGCTCCCATATATTGAGAAGGCACCTTCGTGCCTCCGGCAGCAGCGAGACACCAGTGACCTCCTGAATAGTATTATGAATCCTACCCCAATACTCAGTCATATGTCCGCACTCCCAGCAAATATGTAAAAAGGTACCCACTAATCCACACTTACGTCTACATAATCCATCCTCCAACAACCCCGTCTGCACAAGGCGAGGACCAGTGACATAAACCCTATGTAATATTTTTAGCTGTACCAGCTGCAGTCTTGCAGGAATAGCGACCACCTTTGGGGCGGACACAGCCATTTGCCAGTCTTCATCATCTAGTTCTATTCCATCTCGTGTCCATTTAGCCCTAAGCTCTTTAAGTAAGTCAGCCCTATTATTGATAAGTTTCTTATAGATCAGGGAGATCGTTTTATCGGGGAGATGTCCATCCAGAATCCTGTCCTCAAGAGGCGAGGCCTCCGGTGGCTCTTCATCTACAGGCAGGGCAGCCGATAATGAATGTCGAACTTGCATATAGCGGAAACACTCTGATTCCGAAAGCTCAAATTCTGCTTGCATTTCTCTGAATGATTTTATCCGCCATTTGCCCCACACGTCCTTAATAGTTGATATCCCTATCAATTCCCATTTATCAAATCCCTTAGTGTTCCACAGCTTACTCAGTCTCTCAGATGCAAAAAGCGGGGTAGACAGTGTCAATTTGTCTTTTCATCCCAGCGAGCTCATGGCATTATGCCAGATTTTAACTGCATGTTTTGCCGGTCCCGTAAGGTCGAATCTCAGTGGTTTAGAGTACAGTGCCCTACTATAACTGCTCCCCGGGAGGAGTCCTTTGTCCATAGCATATCCGGGATCTTCGCCGGGCCCATATGTTCCATGATTAATAGCAGCCAGTTGGGAGGCCCAGTAATAGCGCTTAATATCTGGGAGGGCGATACCACCATCATACCACGGGAGCGTAAGCTTAGCCAAGGCCTCCTCTCCCAGAGCAAACTACGTTGTATCCCCTCAACCTCTCGGAAATAACTGGCAGGCACTGCAACCAATGTATTCTGAAGAGCATATAGAAAGCGCAGGAAAGACATCATCTTGAATAAAGCTGCCCGGCCCAACAAAGAAATCGGAAGCCTTCGCCAATGGGCAGAGTCACTCTTAAGCCTATCAGAGGAGGAAGAAGATTTTTAACATATCTAGTCATCGGGTCCAAGGAGATAAAGATACCGAGATATTTAAATCCAGTTGTAGTAATCTGGATGGGGCAATTTCGCGGATGGATTGGGGTCTCTCCACTAAGGACATATAAGAACGACTTCCCCCAATTAATGGAAAGTCCGGAGTTTTTACAAAAGGAAACTAGGACATCGCAGACCACCATGAGGGATTTTCGGGGGGAGGTCAAATAGAGCAGAATATCATCTGCGTATAGTGAAATTCGATCCTCCCACTCAGGAGACCATCGAATTTCTCGAATTAATGGTTCCCAGCGGATCTATGCCGCTAGGGTTTCCAAAACTAGGGAAAAAGGAGAGGGGGGGCAACCCTGCCGCGTGCCAAGTCCCAGCTGAAAGGGCGCCGATACTCGTCCATTAACCACTACCTGGGCGAGCAGCTCAGTGTATAGTAACTGCACCCAACCAATAAACTCAGGTCTGAATCCAAATTTAGCCAGGACCGCCCATAAATAGGACCACTCAACTGTATCAAAGGCCATGGTAGCATCAAGGGAAGCAACTACAGCTTGTTCTCGCAGTGTATGAGCTCTGGCTATCACGCCATGTAATCTTCTTAGATTCAAGGCAGTATTTCTGTGGGGGATAAACCCTAATTTGTCCGGGTGAATTAATCCACTAATCACCTTTACCAACCTATTTGAAAGGATCTTGGCCAATATTTTAGGCTCCGCATTTAATAACAAAATAGGTCTTTATGAGGTACATTTATTTTTGGGCTTACCTTCCTTATGGATCACCACCACCGATGCCACTCTCTGTTCTCTAGGAAGGCTTCCACCCTCCGGGCTTCAACAAACATACCTTTTAGGTAATGAGCTAATTTATCTGGTATGAGTTTATACAATTCAATTGGGAGTCCGTTAGGTCCCAAATCTTTGCCTGAGTTCAACGACCGGATAGCTAGAGCTATTTCATCAATGGTTAATGAGCTATCCATAAAATCTAAATCCTCCTTAGACATACAAGGAAGCCGTATATCCCGAAGTAAGAAGTGAGAGTCTTCCTCTGGTCGGTCCGAAACCGAGGTATAAACCGTTTGGAAATATTGCGCGAAGCTATCTACTATACTCTGCGGGTCTGTGAGCAACTCTCCTTCATCTGTAAGCAGCTCCGGGACAACGCACCCAGCCTGTTCTATTTTGTCAAGCCATGCGATTCGTTTCCCTGCCTTATCTCAGAGATAGTATAGTCTTCCCTTCTGCTCCCTGTCAAGAGCTCTGGCTCTATCAGTGACAGACGAGTTGTATTGATGCTGTTTTAGGCTCAAAACATGTAGGCAAGCTCTTGTCACCCCCTGCTCCAACTCCCCCTAAAATCTACTAATCTCAGACTCTGCCTCGACAATTTCTTTATTCTTTTCCTTTTTAGTTCTGGCTATTAATGCCAAAGCATGGCCCCTGACAACCGTTTTTAATGCTTCCCAAAGGGACACCATAGAGGATACCGATCCATCATTGTCTACAAAATAATCATCCGGAGCCTTCACGAGGTCCCGGCGAGTCTTGGGATTTTGGAAATACCAAGGGTTAATAGGGGCAATTCTACCTGACGAATGCAACGTGATTCGAAACCTAAACCAAAGTGGAGAATGGTCAGAGATGCCCCTAGCTAAATGAACCGCCTCAAAGATACAGGATACCTGATCCACTGGGACTAGACAATAATATAGCCGGGAGAAACTACTGTGCACCCCGAGTGGAAGGTGTATTGTTTCCCATCTGGGTGAAATATTCATTCACCAAACCCACCGCGTCCATAAAATCAGGCAACCATCTTTGGGCAGGTCTTATGTCTCGTGGGGGTATCAATCCAATAATCCAGAGACTACAGTGTTGAAATCACCACCCATAATCAAAAATCCTCCCTGCAGTTCAAACAACAATTTTCCCAAATCAAAAAAAGTAGTAGATTGCAGATTCGGGGGGACATAAACTGATAAGAGGGTCAAAACATGTCCCTCCTATCTACCTGAGATCCCAGCGTATCATCCCCTATCATCCACCCACGTGGAATCTATCACTAAGGGAAGTGCCTTCCGAATCAAGATACCCATCCCCCTGGATCCAGACGTAAACCCCACATGAACAATCAAATTATATCCTATTCTGTGCATAGCCATGCATGAATTTCCAACTAAATGCGTTTCCTGAAGCAAGACCACATCTGGCGCATGGCGCCTTAAATATTGAAGGACCATGCTGCGGTTGATTTTGTCCCCCAAACCATTTACATTCCAAATCATAACCTTGAGTTCACTACCCTCCTTCATCATAGGAAAAAGCAAATTGTTCATCCGGTGACTGTTGCATACTAATCAAACTAACTAAAATGAAACCAAATACTAATACTGTGCCATACAATACTACAGAAAACTCTTCAACCTTTCTCCCCCCACCCACCACCCTGCACCCCTGCATTTTGCTTACGCGTATCCCCAACTAGCAGTGTGCCTGTCACTCCTAGTAACCAAATACTAACCTACAACTAAATAGAGGTAGAAATCAGAGGGAGGGCCTATACTCGCCCGTCACCCCACCCCGCCCCCGACTCCATCACATCCACCCCGCTTTCAGATCTATATATTCCAGCGCTTATGTGAGCATAGCGAATCAATGAAGAATTATTTACGTACCTTTTTTCCGCCCCGATCTCAACCTGTTATTATTTAGGCTCAATACATCCATTATACATTATTCTTGACCTCCTATCTCGCCCCGATCCTGGCCCTCTTTTTCTAAAGCTATCACACTGTCTAACCAGTCTGTTGCCACCTCAGGATTTTCAAAAAACCAGGTCTTTCTGTTAAGTTCAACTCGGAGCCGAGCCGGGAACATCATTGCATATTTTAGTCCCTTGTCCCTCAGTCTTTTCTTTACTGAAAGGAAACTCTGCTGTTGTCTCTCAACCATCTGGGTAAAGTCTGGAAAAAAGGAAAGGGTCACATTCTCATAAGGCAATGGGGGACCATTCCGTGCGGCTTGCAAAATCACATCTCTGTCTCGGAAATTCAGGACTCTTGCAATCATAGGACGAGGGGGTAATCCCGGTCTCGGCCTTCCTCCTGAGACTCTATGTGCACGCTCAACTGTGAACAAGTTACTAAGGCCTTTAGGTTTGAGATGATTAAGAACAAGAGTTTCAATAAACAAATCCGGTGTCTGGCCCTCTGATTTCTCAGGAATCCCAAGAATGCAGATGTTATTACGTCTAATTCTTCCTTCATATTCGTCCAGTTACGATCCATAAGAGTTCTTGATTTCTTGAAGTCCTGGGTCTCTTGTTGCAACTGACTCACATCATCAATTAGGCCATTCGTCTTAAGTTCAAGTGATTTGACTTTCTCATTAGATTTTTTGAGAGGTCTGTTCGGATTAACCCCATCTCAATTGTAATGGTATCTAGTTTGGCATCAAGAGCTTCCATCTTCTGGCCCAATGACGCTTGCTCCCTATTGATAGCTGCCATAAGATCCATTAATGTAGATTCAGCTGGATCCGTCGGTACCTTTTCTCCCAGTAATGGCACCTTCTTGACCTCCCCCGGGGATCCCTTAGGTATAGTGTAGCGATCAAGTTTATTAACTTGGATTGTCCTGGACCCCTTGGAGGATCGCGATGGGGGCTTATCCGACTCCAATCGTGCAGCCATGTTGCCACCTATCACGGGACCCAATCAGAATGAAGATATAACCAGCACAGGGTCTTCAGCCACTCCGTATCCTCAATGTCCGCCGACGACAATACTTAAGGGCGTCTCCACCCTGCCACCGTTAGATTGTTCAACTCTCTCCCAGGCCGGACCTATCACCATAGAGTCAGAGGCACCCGAGCAACACCATGAGTGCAAGGGGTATAACCCTTAGTAAGATAGCCAAATGATATGTTGCACCGAAGGACACAGATGGGGACCAAGCACTTTGTTATTCAATCCGCCCGTCCTCCTCCGCTCAACTCGCACCAAGCACGACTTTCAGTACACCGCATTCTTTCAGAGCTGTAGCTCCTCAGCAAGTCCTTCAATGTTGCCCAGGCCAGTCGGGCAGTCCACTGCAAGTCCCATTCACACTGCAGTCGCAGCCACCCCACAGTGTCCCAGTGTAGCAGAGATTACCTGGTCATGGTCATCAGCGGACTGCAGACGAGTATTTCAGGGTTTATGCGCCGGCGTCATATATCACACAAAGCAGCTGCCCCAGTTAATTCAATCGAAGGCAGTGTCTAGTGGGCCAGCAGCGCTTCTGTCAGGCAAACGACCATCAAATCCCAAATCGACGGCCCGCCACCATCTCCCCCGGGGCCCCAGGGCTATATAGCAAATCTCCAGAGTAAACAAGGCCACATTGCTTATGAGCCCCCGCGGCTCCAGCCCAGACCCATTGACTCCCGTGGGGCCATATAATGCAGCTCCAGCTCGGCCCGGGGGGGTGGGGGGGGAGAGATCCCACTCTCCCCGCATTTATTCTTCATCGCCCATGTACTCCGCACCACCGCACACTTCACCAGGCGGTAAACGCGGTGAATAAGACACAGCGGTGTCGCAGTCTTTCTTCAATATCAGGTAAAGGGACTCCCCCGCCTGCGCCCTTCCGCCATCCGCTGAGTATTCCTGGCAGAGGTAGCAGATCGCAGTCCCAAAAAGTTACCCGAGCACTCCCTGGGGCAAGATCCGGTTCCTCAAGGTCTCACGCTATGCACCACAGTCCGCAAGGCCGCGAGGCAGGGGGCGTCAGAAGTAACAGCTATGTCAGACCAGCAACCTCGAACTTTGGGCCGGGACGACTCTCCTCGCGGCCCGATGTTATTCAACTGGAAGTCGGCCTCTGTCTTCACGCGAGGTCCCGGGTTCCAGTCCGGACCAGGCCTCGAGCCCCCGAGCGAGATATCTCCGAATTCTGATCTCGTAGGCGGATTTGGGGAACAGGTAGATGCGTCGCTCACCGGCACAGAGCAGAGGGTGGTAATTACCAACAGGATAATTTACAGGATATTCATGTTAGGAGCGGAGATCGGCGGAGCCAAATCTTTACTCCTCCATTCTGGCAATCTTACAGCAGTTCTAAACCTGTGCAGACCCCCTACGAAGTAAATTAGTCACGTGTATATAATGGTACATATATAGTATCATCATTTGAGATATGTGCTGTACCTTGAAACGACATTCGTGGTGTGCCAGAGTGCTTTACAGAGAACAGTTTTATTGTAGCAGGAGAATTTCAAACATGAGGCGCTCATACATAGGAAGTGTTTGGGTCCAATGAGACAAGATTACAGAAACCAGGTGGTGTTGGGCAGGAGGGTTGATTAAGGAAAGCCCAAATGTAATGGGTAGAATGCTTGCTAATGGCCCCGCTGTGGCTACTGCTCAACTGCCTTATAGTTCAGTATTTTTTCTCCCACAGTGTAATTTCGGACAAAGCCCAACCATGTGCAGCAGGATGGATGGAACATGCCTTGGGGCACCACTGTATCTTTGTTTTGTTCATAGTTACACTGCATACACGTTCAGTTTCAGAAACAGAGCACAGAGAAGACGTTAACAAAGAATTTGCCTTGTACAAGATTTCTTCTTCACTTGGTAATTTTAAAACCAGTTATTTAAAGCTCCTGGAAGCAGCAGCACTGTAGCACAAGGTGCTACAAAAACACGTTGTTATTGTCTTTACACTCTGTAGCTGGGTTATTGAGGAATAGCAACTGGGCCCAGTCTCCTGAGTGCATGTCTTCTGTTTGGCCTACATTTCATAGCCTGGAGCACTCAACCAAGGTGGCATGAATGTTTATAGATCACATTGACCCTTTGACCTCTCCCTGCTCCCTCTTCCGATTCTACCTTATAACACCTGCACCCGTGCATGTCTTTTGGCACAGGAATAATGATCTCCCCGCAGCAGCTGCTGGGTGTATTTCATTAATGCTTCATCATGTTTCCTGGTGCTCACGAATTACACCGTGTCTTTTGTTGCAATGCCAGAGAGAGAGAGCCAGTTTATTAACTCACCATGCTGAAATGTCTATATTATAGTGTGTCGTTTTCGTTGCTACTGATATATTCTCTTTATTTCTTGATTTTACACCGTTACCTCGCTATTTTCTCAGCATTGTTCGATCTGTCAGTCTGTTAATTAAGTGTAACACAGATGGAGTTATATATAGCAAATACAAAGGTGAAAGCGTGTAAAAAAAGTATGAATAAAGCACACACACACACATTTGAAAGGGTTTGCAGCAAAAGGCTGATGTGGCGCCATCCATATTTATAGGCGCATAATATACATTAAAATGTGTAAGTGAAAAAGAATAATTACGTATTTCTTATGTTGGGAACATGATACGCCTACGAGCGCCCACCAAGTGAACTAGAGAGGACGTAATATGGCCACTTAACCGAGCCACCATTTTCATGATTCCGTAATGTCAATAAAATTCGTATTTTATTCACTGAGGTAGGCCGCTATACATGTCTGACTCAAATAGGTTGTCTTGTTACACTATATATATTCTTTACATACTTTGTTCTAAGCATGGGCGAATTTTGCGAATCTGGCGTTCGCGAATTTGCGTATTTGCGAACTCGCAATCCGCAAAATCCGCAAATTTGCGGATTTTTTTTGTGTGTTCGCAAGGGTTTCTGCCAGTTCGCGAGGGTTTTGTACCAGTTCGCAATTGCGAACTTACTTGTCGGCTCGCAACGGTCGTGACTATGTTGTTTCTACGTCTGGTTCATCATCACAGGTTCCCAGCACCCTCTGTTTCACCACTGCCACCCTCTGTTTCACCCATGCCACCCTCTGGTACATCAATGCCACCCTCTGGTTCATCATCACTGTAGATTATGGGGGGGGAAGCAAGCACACCTGCCCTGCTTCAACTGACATGAATTAATTTGGGGTTGATTTATTAATGTGTCACTGTTTTAAAATTCCAGTCTGGCACCTGCTTCCTTATCTGTAATTTGCTTTCTGTTGCAGTGCAATTTTTTTTCCAGGACCTTTGTGGCCTACTTGTAGCTATTCTATGAGCCTGCTGTGAGGGTCAGAGCAGGGTCATACAATTGTTGCAACTAGCAACTGAACTCTGGAGGGGCCCCAGTCAGGAAGCACTACAGGGAATGGTTACTATTACTAATGATGAGTTTGAACTTTTGCACCTGCTGAGTGCTTTCAGTTTGCAAAATTCATTTTTCTGCAGAACAGCAACTGTAATGCCCCAAACAAACATAGGCAACTGAACTCTGGAGGGGGCCCTCAGGAAGTACTACAGAGAATGGTTACTAATGATGAGTGAACTTTTGCACCTGCTGAGTGCTTTCTGCAGAACAGCAACTGTAATCCCCCAAACAAACTTACTTATGAAAGTTGATTTCTAATCCAAAAGTGATCCAAAGAGAGTCAAAAGGCCTCAAATCCAAAAAAGTGCAGGCAAATGTCAACCTGAGGAGTTATTCTGATAAAAATCATCATTTTCAGAAGGTCTATGCTGCTTGCTAGTGGAATTCTTGTGCAGAATTGCAAATTTTTCATTTCGCGAGTGTGAGATTGTTGCTGCCCGCCGTACCTACATGTTCGCAATTGCGAACTCTCGCGATGCGTCGCCAAACTCCTGCGGGATCCCGCAGCAAGATCCAAAATGGCTCAGCACTCGCAAAATATCGAGAAAAACAACTCGGCAAACGCTGAATGACGGTAAGTGAACGCCGCACGCCGCAAAATTGTATCACCAAGAAAAAAAAATCCGCTGCTTGCGAATTTGCGGATTTTCGGTAAATTCGCGAGCGTTCGCGGATTGCAAATTTACCGAAAATCCGCAAAATCCGCGAGCGGAACGGATTTTCCGCTCATGCTTACTTTGTTCACATTGGTGTGTTTGAAATCACCAACTGGGCGTGTGCGAATATTCATACATGATATTTATATATAGTGCATAAAAGAGTCACCCAGTTAGTGATGTCACATTAAATGTCAAAGCTCAAAAAGACGTCATCCAACAAAGGACATTCTAGAATGTGATTGTTAGTGATGCAGGATTGGGTGGTGGTGGTGAGGGGGGAGGGGGTAAACTCTACACCGGATGGCGCCTTTAAAGCCTTGCCACCTGGATCACACTTCTACCTTAGAATGGAGCTGACAGCCTATTGCACAGTGAATATGGCAGATGGGTAGAGTATAGCGGGATATGGGGGATAGTGCCAGGGTGGAACTGGTTTATGCCATTGTCCCAGCGTTCTACTTTCTATTCACACTCCACGAGGGGCACTCCTGTGACTATACTCTTTAAAAAATTTATTTTTTTTATAACAAACGACACACCCTTCTTTCTCCCTCATAATGTTATTTTGAATTTTTTCTCACCACTTGCTTTGTAACCTGTTTCTTCAAGTTTTTAACAAAACACACTTTTTGCCTGCTTCCTGTATTTTGCCTCCCCTTTCTTGCCTGCTTCCTGTTTTTTTTAATTAGCTCCCCCACCAATATTCTGCTGCCCTCCTCCTTATGACGACCAGTAGGTGGGCCCAGGTGAAAATTGGCACCATTCCGACAAGGACAGCAGTGCCTGCAGTGGCACAGCAGAGGTGCTACGGAGACTCCGGTGGGAGCAAGGAGAATGGCCTCCCTGCCTCCTAGGGGTATAGTAAAAGGCAACCATCATTGCTGTTTCTTGAGCCACGCCCACCCTGTATCCCTGTGCCGCTGCACTAATAATAGCTACACCCCCAGGTGGCGCAGCAACATGAACACATCTGCCCCAGAGAGCAGTGTACAATGCCTATCTGAAAACTGTTTTTCACCTACATCACAGAAGAAAATTACAGAACGCTATTGGTGCACTTCCTATTTTTGATATATTAGCTGTCACTGCATTCAATGCCTCGTTAGGGGTAGTAAGCGCTACATAAATGCAATTTAAATGTTTAAGAACAGAGGTAGAGGTGGTTGAATAGCACTGACCCCGGATAGGGTCTCCCTGATTCAACCCCGGAATCAGGGCTCGAATCGGGGTACCACGCTGGTGGACTGCGTCCCCCCACTAATTTTACCGGGTGGACGCCGTCCCCCCTGCCAAACAGCTGGACTTCACTTTTTGGCCTCTCTGGGATGAGGAGCTCGGAGCTCACAGCACGCTGCTCACGTGCTGATTTCTCAGATGTAATCGCATCTGAGCGAGGGGAGGCAATTAGCCCGATGGTGCAAGCCACCTTTCATGATGTCACTTCCTGTTGTGGCATCACTTCCGGTGACAGCATCCCCCCACTTCTTTTTTTAGGACTTGTGCCCTGCCCGGAATCATCAAAGGCCACCCCAGGTGCAGTGTCCACTCTGTTTGTCAAGTAGCAGAAATAAGTCATATCATATCACCCCGGAGACATCTGCACTGGCTCCCTCATCAGCCTGCAACACAGTTTAAACTTTGTTCAATGGGGCCTGGCAAAAGGGCAGACTATGAGATTGGATGCCCACAGTCTACAATCTTCTAGTTATTGTGGTTTGTGTATTTTGATTTTATCAGCTACCAGTTTGAAAACATTCTCTGAGCTTTTAAGATATGTATGAGAGTGTCGAAATGAGTTTTTTTTTGATTGATTTAAAGGTCCCTTTCTACATATTATAATGTCCGCATCACCATTATTTGCAGTTTGATGGTGTGAGAGGACATTAAATCAATTTGTATTATGTAAAGCTTGGAGAGCCAGGAACTCTGAAAGGAATAGACAGAATAACTGGCCATCTCATTAGGGCGCTCACACTTTGTAACAGATCTCTCCCTTGCTAGGTCTGGCATTACATAGACCTCTTCATTTTACTAAAGTTATATGTGTAATGTACTTAATTAAAAGGGCTTCTTGACACCCTTCTTTATCCATTGGTCTGTTATTGTCATTCACATTATTCTTCCCCACACTGCTGCACTCAGCATGGAGTAGTGAGGCAGCCCACTTCCGGCATTGGCTAACTCAGCGTGAGTGAGCTGTTTCACAATGAGCACATGCACACTAACAGTAGTTCCCTTATGTGCCAGGGAGTGCTATGTTATGTTATGCTAGGTTATGTTATGTTATTGTAGATTTTTAAAGCGCATTTTCACCCAGAGGTCTCTAAGCGCTATGCTTTTTGAGACCAGATTCTTTTTTTGCTTTTAGCCAATCTTTTTTTCCAATCGTTAAAGGCCCAGCTGCTTTCACAACAATAGAGTTTTCCAAATAGCATAGCAAAACAATACAAGTCTTGACAAAGCCAAAATGCTTTTTAGACTGTCTACCTATTCAGCAATTCAGTAAGGAACACATGAACTTTTTACTCGATATCTGCTGCAAGTGCACTGACACCATCAGTCTTCACACATCAAACCCTTTCTCTGCTACCCTCCTGCCTGCCTACCTGTTCCACGCTGCATACATTCTCCATAAAATAAATATAAATGCATCCTTCCCTGCTGCTGATCATGGCCTGCACAGTAACCTCGATGCACAACAACTCCTTCCTCTCTTTCACAAGGCTGACCCAGAATTCACTGCGAATAAGGAAGGAGAAATGCTTGAACCACAGCAAAAGGCAGGCTTCCCCACTCAGGTGAACACAGTAAAGGTTACATCGGACATACTGGAGTCTTCCTCCTTCCCTTGACATGGGCAGTGCTTAATTTGAGCTGGTGGCTTCTGGTGCTCGAGCACTTAATCATCAACAACAGCTCTTTTCATGAGCACTAGTTAAGGGCACACTCATTTATTGTAGGCACAGGGAGATTAAATGATTTGTCCAGAAATACAGGATGTTGAGCTGATGCTGAGACTCGAACCTGATTCTTCAGCTCCGAAGTCAGCAGCTTTGGCTAGTCTGCCACATCCTCTCTCCACTTTTATGATAAGTAGTTGGTTCTGTTTTAGGCGGCAGTAACAGGAGAAATGGACTGGGGCACGCTGCCTCCTGACGAGAGCCCCGGCACTTATTTTTTGTTTATAAATTAACCACTGGACATTGGCTCAGTCCGCGAAGCAGCCACGAGCGGCCTGTGCAGGTAAGAGGGGTGGGGAGTGGGGCCGGGTTGGGGGGGGGATTCGACAGACGACTACGTGGGAAAACTAAATGAATAATTAATTTTCCCTCGTCATTGTCTGTCGATAGTTCCTCCACACGGCCTCACCGCTCTTACCTCACGGACCGCAGCCCCCATCCTGCTCCCCTCAACTGCATACCATGAAGGGATAGCACAAGGATCCTTTGCATATAGTAACATCTCAAAATGGAGCAGTGCAAACTCCCAGGCTTTACTAACCTAGTAACCCACTACTAACAAAGTCAATGAAATGGGCAAAGATTTGTACATATAAAGATGGAGGCTAAAAAGGAAACTGAACTGGAGGTACAACCCTAGGTCAGTGTGCCCCTTTTATCAGGAGTGAAAGAAACGCCTCCCTTTACAACATAAAATAGTGACTCTCTGTCCTATTTACTGGTGTCAAACCGAAGTGATATAAATCCGATCAGACCAGTGTCATCTCTGTTTGTGAACCAGACGTCTGTGTTCATTGGCTCTGATCTAGGGTGGCTGGTGAACGCTTACAAACCAGGAGATTCTTCATAGAAAAAAAGTAAACAGCATTTCAAATTAATCTGGTCCACTGAATCCTACACTTCACAGTAGGGCCAGTCATCCTTAACACACTCTAATGAACACTATTCCTAGGCGAAAGTTTTATTACGCGAGACCACTTGTGCGTATTTTCCGACTATAGGTTTCTGTGTATTGTTCCAAAAAGCCACTTCAACCAAAACATTACAGCATTACATGTAAACAATTGTCAACCTCCGAAACTTGCATCGAAATACCCTATCCCGTATTGTGAGATGATATGGTAAGGCATAAGGGGCCAGATGTATTAAAGTGTTTTACCCATTCTGTGTCTATGGGAAAATGTGTTCATACATATGGCGCAAGGATTCCAGAAATTCGGATTTTGTTTCCAAGGAAGCACTAAATATGGAAGAGGTTTGGTGCAAATGGATATGATGATCTAATGACATGCAAGGCACGAGTCACATCTCGGAGTAGGTGCAATGTATAAGTTCTGAAAAAGAAAAAGTAAAAAACGAAAAAGAAATTTGGATTCGTCACTAAATATAGGTGCAATAGTTGAACACTTGGATGCAGGTTTAGTAAGCACTGTAGTATATTGCTATGCATGCCGCCCGAGATATACAAATAATTACAGACGTCCATCTGGTAACACGTGCTTTTGGATGAGTGCTTTTGGGGAAAGGCCTCATGGAAAGTAGAATTATTCTGAGATTGTGGACCAAGTTGCCCAAAGGTCTTAAAACAAAAGAGGACTTACACTTATTTTTGTAGATATCAGTTGGTAGGCAACAAGCACTATAATCATATATTACACACACTAAATGTTGTATTCTGTCTCTGATAAAATGTAATTTGCCCAGTATCATTTATTATGTCTATTGCAAATATGTTTGTGATGTTTGTATACACGCCTATATACACTCATAATGTAAGTAGCACTTTCACATAACAGATTAGTGAATCCGTGCTGGGTTTGGTCCAGCCAAGTTGCATACAGGCAGCACTAGTTTCGTCTATGATACTCGTGGGTATTATAAACACTATGCAGACATATAACATTATGTACAAATTGCATTTCACCTAGCTCATGTGATTTTTGGAAATTGTCCCTGAAGGAGATTGGCAACTTTGAAACCCCTCCCTGAAAATGGTTGAGTAGTCAATATATTTGAGAAGAGACAGGCAGCCAGCCGAAATGCGCAAGTAGGCGCCGTTGATCACTATGCACTTTGAAGATCAATAAATGGATCATTAACACTTATGTACTGAAGAGGGAGTGTTTTTTTTTATCAAGCATCCCATCCTGAAGAAGGTGAAGTACTGATTTCAGGCATGTAATGTGGGTGTTTTGCTATGTTTGCTGAGTGTAAAATACTTCTGTGTAGAACATGCCTCAGAGGAACTGTCAAACTAATGTGCACCACGGTCTTAAGATATTATGTGCTAAATCAAGCATTCCACTGCAACTATAATGGGATTTGTATGCACCCTCGCATTCAGTTTTCACCCAATGTCAGAAATTGGTTTGTTGGTTGAGGGGGATGTGAGCCCTTCTCAAGCAACAAGCACATTCCTTGTCAGGGTGCACCACAAAAAGTCACTATATGAACCTGTGCCTAACCCTCTGGTGGCTTGGCATTAAAGCAGTCAGGCTTAAGTTAGAGGCAATGTGTAAAGTTTTTGTGCAGCACTTAAAGAATAATAAAGGGGAAACAACACAAGAAAAATCCAACACCAATTTTGAAAAATAGAGTTTATATTAATACATTATTTGAGACCAAAATGACAAAAAAATTCAATCAGTTGAATTGGAGATAAGCAATTTTAAAGACTGAGTCAAAAGTAGCACCAAAGGTTGTAAGGCGCCAACTGTGGGTATCTGGCTATGCTGGACCGGGGCTAAGCCACATGTTCAGGCCTACCACGATGGAGTGCAAGCCGGGCACAGGACCAACTTTGGCCCACTGAGGATTGTACCTTATAGCCTTGGGGCACAGTCTAAGCAGCTTTGCTATGTGAGCCCGGCTTCGGTACTGATGAAGCCATACAGCGAGGCTTTGCAGGGGTTTACGTCACTCTGTGTTAGTTCCAAGATGCTGGCACCTGGTCGCAAAACTTTGTGTCAATTCAATCCAGATTTAGCGGGACTTTCAGTTAGGCCAGGAAGAGCTTTCTGTGATGCAAGAAAAAGGGTCAAGGATCTGGGGAGGTCCCTGAAAAGGCACCACTTGGGGATGAGGAATTCAGTCAAGCAGAGGCCAGCAGAGCTCAGGTAGGTCCAGTTGCAGGTCTAGTGTAACAGATCAGCTGGGCAGTTGCAGGAAGGCCTCTGGAGCTTGTTGTGTATCAGTAGCTAAGAATAGGAGGTCAGTCAGCTGAACCGTGGAGTCACTTCATACAGGGATGCAGCGGGAAGGTCCAGTCTTTCTTCTCAAGCAGCAGGGCAGGCCTTAAGCAGGTCCAGTTGCAGGTCCAGGCAGGTCGAGTAGAGCAGGTCAGCTGGGCCGTCTTTCTTCTGTTGTCTTCACAGGTCAAGGAGTGTACTGAAGAGTGGGTCTGAGGGATCTCAGTTTTAAACCTGATGCCAGCTTTGAAGTGGAAGAAACTTCTGGAGTTTCACCCCTACAGAAATGTCCGCAATTCCTGCCTCCCTCCTCTGGTCCTAGTCTGTCTGCAGTCACAATAGGCTGGTGTGATGTTTTGTCTGTGAGCCAAGGCAGGGTCTTTGAAGAGCATGTTGGGCTGTGCACAGCTCAGTCCCCACATCCTGCATGGATGGCTCATCCAGCCAACACCCCGTCACTCTGCTGTGTGGCTATCTGAGAGAAATACACATAGGTCAACTTCACCTACTCATGTGACCCATAAAACAGACTCTAGGCACAAAGAGACAGGACCAAAAAATGCCAACTTTCTAAAAGTGGCATTTTGAGAATTGTGATTTAAAATATGTCTTTACCTTTAAAGAAGTTTTTTTTAAATCCTGTTAATTGATTTTTAATAGCCATAACAAAATCAACCTTCACCAATTATGCATTTATTATTTCTTGCCCAGAAGTTTTCCCCGTATGTCAGCCTGTGGAACAGTTCCAGGTTAGAGCCCCCAGTAGGACTTCCATGCTGACCAAATTTAAATTTTCTCTCATTTCTTGGGGCAGCCTCTTACCTCATAGACCACCCTCTCCGTGTGTATGGGCCAGTCCATGTCTCTTTCCCAGTCAGATACTTCTGGGTCCTTCTTTGGCCCTCCATCGTCTGGCTATATTTGGTTTTGCCACTATTAATGCCAGCGCAATTCTCAATTTTGGGTATTTTGGTGTTGTATCATCTTCCCATATATATTCCTTACAAACTACTTGGCAGTTTTAACAATAGGCAGGCTCATCAGCCGGGTAAGGCAGTCCACCAGTTTTGTGCAGTAGTACTTCAATTTCTGGCAGTCCCACACAATATGGAAGGAGTCAGTCTGACCACATTTCGTAACACACAGTTGTGTGGGGGTTTTCACCATTTTGTAGCAGGCCATTCTCGGACAGCATACTCTAAGGAAGATATGGTGTTGCACAAGTCTGAACCCTGCCATTATAGCGATCTCTCTTTGAGCCCCTTAGAGCCTCCTACCACTCCTCTTCCACAAATTCACCTCTGTCTTGTTCCCAGTCCGCTTTTATTTCGGAAGGATGTCCGTGGAGTTATTGAGCAACTTATTATATAGGAGTGATGTGGCCTCTATGGTGAGGGGATTTGTCAACAACCTGACCTGCAGTGGGGTCACCTCCACCAGTGTGGTAACTTTCTGGATGAGTGATGGAGGGGCATATCTGACGTGGAGGTATTTAAAGTATTCAGTAGGTGCTAGCTTGTATTCTGCCCTGAGGATTTTATACTACAATTCCTTACACACCAAACATTATATTTCTACCTGCTCCTAAACAGAAGTTACCACTTATTCAATGTAATGATGGAACCCAATGTTATCCTATGGGAGAGTAGGGCCTCACAGTAGGAAAAAACCAATTTGTGAATTTTCCACTATGAGGACATGTACAACTTAAAAGTGCATGTCCAACTTTTCAATACACTGCACCCTGCCCTGTGTGCTGTTTAGAGTCTAGCATAGAGCAGATGTATATGTATTGAAAAATAAGTTTTAGACTTGGCAAAGGCGTTATTTTGCCAAATGTAACTGGTAGTTTAAAATTGCAGGCCTGAGATGTGTTTAACAAGCATTTGCAATGAAATAGGTCTCGCATTAGGAAAGTTTGAGCTATTGGAATTGTAAATGACACATTTTTTATTTATGTGTTGGTTTTGAAAATAGCGAAATTAATAGCTTTGTCATTTACAATACCTATAGTTATAACTTTCGCAAATGTGACACCTATAGCATTTGTAATGCAATATGTGTTGTATTTATGTTACTAAGATGTATTGATATTACAAATAGCAATGGCTTTTTTAAAATAATTAATACTTAAATAAAAGTTATTGTAATTTATAATGGCAATACCTTAAACTTTTGTAAATAACTTTTGTGAAGATTATGTTCAGTGTATTTTATTGTGACGAAAATCCAAGAACAGAAGTGAAATATTAACATATTTTTGTGGCATTTGTAATAAAGCTTGAAACATTGAGAGAACATATTTGAACCAGTTGTTGTTGAATAGTTGCACGGATTGATGCTGTGGTGGCGCTGAGTGATGTTGTGATGACGACGAGTGATGCTGTGGCTTTCAGTGATGCTGTGGTAGCGCATAGTGATGTTGTGGTGCCCCTAAGTGATGCTGTGGTGGTGTGAGTGATGCTGTGGTGATGCGATAGATAGAGTGAGTGCGATAGATAGATAGAGTGAGTGCGATAGATAGATAGAGTGAGTGTGATAGATAGATAGAGTGAGTGGGATAGATAGAGTGAGGGCGATAGAGGGAGGGCGATAGAAAGAGGGAGGGTGATAGAGGGAGGGCGATAGATAGAGGGAGGGCGATAGATAGAGGAAGGGGGATAGATAGATAGAGGGAGTGCGATAGATAGCGTGAGGGCGATAGGGGGAGGGCGATAGAAAGAGGGAGGGTGATAGAGGGAGGGCGATAGATAGAGGGAGGGCGATAGATAGAGGGAGGGTGATAGATAGATAGAGGGAGGGTGATAGATAGATACATAGAGTGAGGGAGGGTGATAGATAGATAGATAGATAGATAGATAGATAGATAGATAGATAGATAGATAGATAGATAGATAGATAGATAGATAGATAGATAGGGACAGATAGACAGATAGAGTGAATGTGATAGATAGAGTGAGGGCGATAGAGTGAGGGCGATAGATAGAGTGAGGGCGATAGATAGAGTGAGGACGATAGCTAGAGGGAGGGCGATAGATAGAGTGAGGGCGATAGATAGAGGGAGGGTGATAGATAGAGGGAGGGTGATAGATAGATAGAGGGAGGGTGATAGATAGATAGAGGGAGGGCGATAGATAGATAGATAGAGTGAGGGAGGATGATTGATAGATAGATAGATAGATAGATAGATAGATAGATAGATAGATAGATAGATAGATAGATAGATAGATAGATAGATAGATAGATAGATAGATAGATAGTGTGAGAAGTTGGCCCGATATGCAGCGTTCGCTATTCTAGCGACCACTATGCATCGGTCCAAACGACCCTTATGGTGATTGGTTGTAAGTCAACCTTAGACCAGCTATCCTAGTAGCGTGGATACGAGCAGTCTTCGGGCTAAACTCTAGAGGGCGTGTTAAGCCAGCTGTTATACCATCACATACCCCTTGAACACCAAGTGAAAGGACACCACACAAGTGTTATGAAAATAAACAGTATATTTATTAGAATCACAACAGCCCTGTACTCTTTATGAGGACAGGGTACTAAGCACAGAACAAAACTCTTAGGAAAATACTTCAAGTGCACAATCAATACAAGTGCCCGAGGGCACGGAAAGTTTAGTGGTCTCGGGCGGACCCGATAAGGCAAGTCGGAAGCGAGGGACTTCGGACCCTTAACTAAGGAGGCTATGCGGGCACCGAAATGCCAGAGTTACCTAGCCACAAGGGCTGCGGCTGCACAAGTCTTACAGGCGTCGGGGGTCTTCGCTGACGAGCCAGGAGCCGGAAGGAAGGAGTTGCTGGCCGGCGACCAGTGAAGAATAGTTCGTAGAGATCCAAGCCTGGATCAGAGATCGATGATACCTGAAAGCAGAGGGGACCAAGTTCGTACTACTAGCCAGTAGTCAGAGGGTACCAAGAGGGCACCGGATGGCCGTCACCTCGACTAGGTGAGTGCGCGACGCTAGGCTCTGCAGTCTCACGGACCAGGAGGCGTTGTCGGCGACCAGGATGGAGGTGCGAGCTGTCCCACGAAGGTTGATGCTGTCGGCGTCGCTGGGCCCAGGATTGGGGCAACAAGCCTTGGCAGATTTCAGGGCCACGTGGTGGGCCTAAAATGGCGTCTTGAGTGGACCAGGAGGGTCCGGAGTACTCCTCTCGTAAAAAGGAGCACAAGGCTAGTCTGGAGCAACCAGACCAGCAACGTTGGTTGTCGTTCGTCGTCAAAGGGTCACAAGCCAGCGGCTAGTGATCGGACAACGTGCTGAACAGCAAAGCAGAAGGGCCCCACGCAGATCGTGGAGATGCTGGGAGGCTGCACTTCGGTGCTGGAGCTGCTCAGGGTCGGGGCTTCTCGGACCCCAGAGCACTCACCAGAGGATTCCTTCGGTGATCGTGCTGGTTTAAGAAAGCGTGCAGGTTTTGATGATGGCCGGTCCCTCGAGGTCTCGTCGCACCCACAGATCTCAGCTGAGCTGACGATGTGGGTAGAGGTCAGAGGTGCCAGGGAAGCCGGTTCTCGTCGAGCTGGGTCGTCGGATTCCTGAGGAAGGACTTGCAGCAAACCGCAGAGTTCTTAGATGGTGCCTGCGGGTGCAGGGTGACTACTCCTTAGCCACAAGGGAGAAATCTTGAGAAGAGTCTCGAATGTCCTTTCGTAGAAAGTAGTTCTTGATTCAAAGATGATCTAATTTGGAAGGGTCCCCGCTCCGGCCTTTTTTCTAAAGAAAGGGGTGGGTACGTGACTAGGTCCTGCCCTAGGGGTGGGACCAGGAAGGGGGGTAGTTACACCCCTCTCCCCTGCCGGACTTTCCCCAGGTCAGGGGCTGCGCCCCTGGAACTGGTTCTAACCGGCAGATGCGTAGTGAGCACCGGGGTGCCACTCCGCAGTCACCTTCCTGTAAAGCCCTGCCTACCCAGGATACACAAAACCCTGTCTGGGATGGTGCGAACACCGCCCCGGACAGGAAACCCTTTATCCAAGCTCTCCTCGCTGGAAGAACTCCCAGCAGCAGGAGGTCAGACTCGTGTCTGTGGTGGCAGCATCCATTTTGTGGAGCTGAGGCTTCAGTTAACTTTAACCGGGGTTCACAGTTACGTACATGTTGTGTCCCTCTAGAAGGGCGGAATGCTAACCTCGTCGCCAGAATTGGTGAGGGGGCAGCATCCCGATTCGTATGACACCTTACTCGACATGTCTTGATAACGCGATACCGGAGTTACCGATATGGTACGCGTTACCATGGAACAGCCATTGGGTCTTGGTTCCGCAAGCTGCAACCGGGCTCGGCTCGTGCCAGAGCCCAATTCACACGATTCCACGCACTCTGCCTTCAGGATTGTCAAGGCCTGCCATAGGAGTGACTGATAGGAACTCGGGTATCCATTTTAAGGTTTAGATATAGGGATACTATACCTACAGCAACGGGCGAGTACGCCACGGTGCCCCAGCTGTCGTGCAACCAGTTGTGTCAGATTTAGATGGCCATCCAGGGGTGGCATAATACATGCTTCAGCCCCTGGTAGGCCCTGGGTACACCGATGCCCTGAGTTACAGGGTCTGACAAGGTGGCCCAGTACCAATTGGAAATGTACCTAAGGTACATGGGATCCATTTTAGAGAGAGAGCAGTAGGCCTGGGGTCCTGATTGGCAGGGCCCCAGGTCAACTAAGTCGGAAAACCAGCAAAACACCAGGCAAAAAGTCGGGGGTAACCATAGTCAGGTATCTACCTTCCTACACAACCCCCCCCCAAACGAAAGGAGATAAGGCTATCCTTGTCCAGGTAAGCCTATATTGCCTGAGTGGCCATATGAGGTGGTACATGCACTAGCATGGTTACCCCCTGTATCATGGTCCACTGAGCAACCCCTCACCCTAAGGGTATCTGAGGGTCTCCACCATAGGGAATCACTACCTGTGGCGTGCTTTGGCAAAGTAAAAGGCTGGTGGGGGAATGGAGTACTGAAGTGAGACTCCACTACTGTTGGGCTCAACTTCCTCCAATCACTATCCACCATATGTGCCTTTCTTCCCAGTACTGAGTTGCTATGAGCTCTCAGGGTCAACCTCTGGCTACCTAAAGCTGGAGGCTGAGTCCCTCTTTTTGGCTTACTGGAGGGACAGGTCAGGTTAGGGGTTTTTAGGCCCCATGTTTGGCTGTGCCCAACAGTGTCCAGCTGCGGGAGTTCCCTAACTAAATTTAAGGGGGATCCCTCAGGAGTGTGTTTTATTTTCACTTGGCTAGGACTACTAGCTTCAGTGATCCTAATCTGCTGATTGGGGATTTTTGGACAGGGGGCCCTTTGGGGTCCACCACTGGCCTCCCTGACCTCTACAGCCCTGGGCTGACTGAGGCAGGGTAGAGAGGGGCAGGTTACCTGCTCCAGACTGGGTCCCACCTGGGAAGGTTCCACTGTCATCAGGGGCTCTGCCAGGCTAGGCCTGACTACCTCTGGGGCAGTTCCTTCACCCGGGGTAGAGTCAGTTCCCTGAGGAGGCTGGCTCTCGCCTAGTGTCTGGGAGGGGGAAGACTTTTCTTCCTCCTCAATGCTCTCCGTTTGAGTGGAGTGATCCATGGTTTCAGGCTTCACAACACTACTATCTGTCTGAGTTTGAGCTGTGGCCATCACAACTCCACCAACCTTTTCAGGAAGGGACTCAGTTTGGGTTTGGGCTGTGACCATCACAGCCTTGCCAACCTGTTCAGGAAAGGCATCTTTCTGGGATAGGGCTGTGACTGGCACAGCCCTCCTGACCTGTTCGGGGAGGACTTCTGGGACTGGGGCTGCGGCTATCACGGCCCCACTAACCTTACCATGGAGGTTTACCATTTTAAAATGGGTTTCTTGCTCTACCTCAGCCCAGGCTGAGGTCTCTAAATCATTCCCCAGTAGGCAATCTACAGGCAAGTTTGGTGACACTGCCACTCTCTTGTGACCAGTGACACCTCCCCAGCTGAGATTTACCACTGCTATGGGATGATCTCTCTGCACTCCATCAATGTTCACTACCTGGTATGTGGCACCAGGCATAAGTTGCCTTGAGGGGACTAGGCTCTCAGCCACCATGGTGATGCTAGCCCCTGTGTCTCGGTAGGCCTCAACTTTTGAACCATTGATGAGGGGCTCCTGTCTGTACCTGCCCAAAGTATTGGGACAGGCTGTGAAGTTGGCAAACCCCATGCCAGTCTCACAGACAAGAGTATCTAAGTCAGGGGACCTGGTTAGGCCAGAGTCCCCAGGCACTCCCAAAGAAAATGCACCCAGATTCTTGGGGGCACTCCCACCACCTGGGGGATTACTACTAGTAGTAACAGGAGGCTGGGAAGCTTTATTTGGGGGTATGTTCTCCTTATTGTTGTTGGCCTTGGGAAAACTGCTGTCAGTTTTGTAATGGCCCACCTGTTTGCAGGTGTGACAATAAGGTTTCTTTTGGGTTTTGGGAGAAGTTTGGGACCCACCCTTTTCAGAGGAATTTTGGGGCCCTGTGGTTTGATCAGAAGATTTATTCCCACCCTTCTCTTGAGGCTTGGCCGATTCCTTCTTTTGGTCACCACCCTGGTTCTTAGGCCTGACCCTGGTTCTGACCCATGTGTCCGCCCTCTTACCCAATTCTTGTGGAGATGTCAGATCAGAGTCTACCAGGTGCTGGTGTAATAACTGGTTCTGACAATTACTTAAGATTTGCTCTCTCATAATTAGATTATACAATCCTTTAAAATCAGTAACCTTACTTCCCAGTAGCCAGCCTTCAAAAGCCTTAGTGGCACAATCGACAAAGTCAGACCAGTCCTGAGACTGAGTTTTCTGGGTATCCCTGAACAGCAACCTGTACTGCTCAGTGGTTAAGCCGAACCCATCAATCAGTGTGTTCTTCAGGACCTGGTAATTGTTAGCATCCTCGACTCTAGTAGTGAGGAGCTTATCTCTACCTTTACCTTCAAAGGAGAGCCACAAGATAGCTGCCCACTGACTCTGGGGGACGCACTGTACAGTGCAGGCCCTCTCCAAAGCAGTAATCCATTTGTGGATATCATCCCCTTGCTTAAAGGGGGGGCACTATCTTATTCAGGTGCTTAGTGTCTAAACTCCTGGGTTCCCGTGGGGGAATGCTGCCACCAGTGGGATTTGTCCCACTCAGTTCTTGCTCTCGAGCAAAGGCAAGTCTTTCTTTGGCTAGGGCAAGTTCTTCTCTTTCGATCCGCAGATTGACTTCCCTCTCCTTCGCTTCGTACACTCTCCTCTGAGGGGATGTCATCCCTCTTCGAGCAGAGCCTCGAGAGCCATTGGTTCGAACGGATCTATTAGAGCCTCTCGACAGAGACCTAACTCGTCCATTCCCAATGTTAAGCTGGCCTGAGAGGGGCCCCAGGGGTCTCCTAGTACCATTCTCGTGCCGGCTTAAGTTGTCCTGGGTTAGCTGGCTAACTATGACTGGACCTTTGTCTGCCTCGTCCCCAGATGTCTCTGGCTCCTCGTCCTCCTCTTCACCTTCTGCGGAGAGATGGATAAGGTCAGGGTCACCTCGGGTTCCCTCGAGGGGGGGCATGTCCACTTCTGGATGAGAAGGGTCGGTGTTACCCGCCCTCCTAGCATCATAAGTCTCCAAGAGACCAATCAGAAACGGAATGGTAGGGTTTGCACCCTGTTTTAGCTTCCGAGATGTACAGATTTGTCGCATCTCTTGGAAGCTAAGTGCAGCATATCATGGTGGTGGTAGACATGGTGGTGGTGGACATGGTGGTCGTGGACGTGGTGGTTGTGGACATGGTGGTGATGGACGTGGTGGTGGTGGAGGACGTGGTGGTGGTGGTAGTGGTGGTGGACGTGGTGGACGTGGACAAGATCAATCCGGTGAAAGCACACAGTAAGTGCAGTAAAAAACAAGATGCGGGTGCCTCTTCTACGCATGGATACAAACTAACTCATCTTTGCACCACAAAAATGAATGTGCTGCTGATGCAAATAAAAATAAAAGTGGCTGCTGTGAAGCTCTGGTCATGCAGTTTGATCCAGGAGTCCATGCTTGCCTCAAGAAACACTTATGTACACTAGAGTACTGAACAGGAATCTAAACGTCACACCTAACCACCATAAAACATGGAAATGTTGCATATAAGCAAGTTAAGAACTTTGCAGCTGTGGCTCACGAGTTAAAATTTGTAGGGGTACACAAGTGAAAAACCGAACGTTCAAGTGTATACAAACCTATGAGCAGAAATTAAGTTCGCACATTTTTACCAACCCATTATCAGCACAAAAACCCTGCTATTCTGGGCCGCCCCTTGTTTCACCTCACAACATTGCATTGTGCCACCTATCATGAGGAATTCACATCACACAACCTCAAGTTTCACAGACATGGAACAGAAAGCAAACCAACATTACATTAAACTGCACGTTCCCTATTAGGTCAAAAGTGCCAGCCATTTTGAAAGAGTAAAAAACACTCTCTTTTATGTGCTAAGTACATATGCAAAACAACCATCATCATCGCTATGTTTGAAGTCATTGAAATATTCTAAAATTATGTTCACAATAATTAAACGTAATAAAAGTAAGTCCTAATCATTGCTACGGAGAGTGACGCAAACAATAGAAAGATGTCAAGGTGCAAGACCGGAATGTTCGATGATTCAAAGTCGTTAAGTAATAGCGATCCAGTCGAGAATAAGAGCTACGTAAACAAGCAAACAAAAGCGACGGGTAGGAGGTGGTGGTGTGGGGACGGCTCTGCACGGGGAGATTAAGTGAAGTGGGAGCAAACTAACTCCATGTTTGTACCACAGAAAGCGCTGCCAATGCAAACAAAAAACAAGGCAGGCGAGAAAGATGAGAAAAAAGGCACAAAAATAGCAGAAAAACAATGCTCAACCATGGGGAAAGAGGAACAAAAAGAGCACAGAATATGAAATAGTCACCCAAGGACAAGGAGAGAGGGACATAAAGACAGCAGAAAAGAAACAATGAATAACGAGGCAGAAAAGTATTAGAAAGAGACACAGGAAAACTGCAAGGGCTAAAGAGGGACCTAATGGCACAGAAAGTAATAGAGGCATCATAAAAGAGTAATGAAAAGAGACACAAGCGAGTAATGAGAAAAGAAAAAAAAGAGTACAAGAAAATAATGAAAGAGGTACAAAGAGTAATGAAAGGAGGCAGAAAAGAGTACAACGAGGCACGAGAGAGAGAGAGAGATAGAGAGAGAGAGATAGAGAGAGAGAGAGAGAGAGAGAGGACAGACAGAAGCAGAGGAAGGCAGGAGCCTCAGGTGTGGGGCCAGGTATGAACGAGCCATGATTGGTTAAAGGAGCAGTTGCAGGTAAGTCCAGGAGACTGCTAAGGCCAATTACCTGCTTAATGGCAGTTCAGCGCTGTGACCGCTGTTAAGTAGGTCTAGAGAGGGGCGAGGAGTGCAATGGAGCAGTGTTCGGGGAATAGGGGGCGTGGGAGGCAGGAATGCAGGAGAAAGGAAAGCAGGAATGGGCATGACAAAAGGTACAGAGAATCACACATTGCCTATTAAATTATTTTTTTTGAAAGGCAGAAAAAATAATGGTCAACAATGGTCAAAGACCCACAAAAAGAATAAAATGGGTACAGAAAGTGCAAGAGTCACACAGTCAAATTGAGAGAGATGAAAGAGGGATACAAAGACGGGAGAAGATCAGCAATGAAATACGAGGCAGAACAGAATTAAAAAGAGGCACAGAGAACAATAGAGGCAGTAGAAAAGAGTTATGAATAAAGACACAAAAGAGTTTAAGAGTTATGAAAGGAGGCAAAAGGAGTACAACCAGGTACAAGTATGTGTGAGAGAGATAAATCAAGTGTGAGAGAGCAGAAAGGAGTGGAGATAGGCTGCAGCCTCAACAAGCTCTTGGCATTGCTGTGGCGGGGGCGGGGAGCACAGTCCTTTGAAGTCTGATGGGGGGGGGGGGCAGGGGAGCGGATTCCTTTGAAGTCTGATGCCGAGGCTCAGACAAATGGTGTGCGATGTGGCTGGCGATGTGCACACTCCTGGCTCACATGAACTGTACCTAATCCGCAGTTTGGGTAGACTTTTGAAAGCCTTACTATAATCTCGCCAAACAAGCATTGCTAAAACAATGCTGTAGACGAGACCAAAAAAGGCCACTTAATATGGTGGCATAAAGTGCTGCGGCCCACTAGTAGCATTTAATTTACAGGCACTGAGTACATGTAGTACCAGCTTATTATGAACTTTATAAGTAAATTAAGGTGCCAATTTGATGTAAGCCAATTCTACCATGTTTAAAGGAGAGAGCACAAACACTTCAGCACTGATTAGCAGTGATAAAGTGCAGAGTCCTAAGACCAACAAATACGAATTCAGCAATACAAGAAAAATGCAGCGAAAAAGTTTGGGGCTGACCCTTTAGAGAGGGCCAAGTCCAACACACAAGATTCCTGGCCAAGTGTGTTTTCCCTAATACAGATAATTTCACGTAATTTTCCCCAAGATATGGAAAAACTGTAAAAAATGAATTAACACTGGAAAAGAGCCTTTCATTGAGAGTTTCTTTCATGGCAGGGATGACAGTCATGTAAACTAAACTGGTAACATAGCCACACTGAAATTAAAACCAAAGTTAGCAAACATGCAAAAATCCACCTAACCTTGCACTATGTAATGTAAGTCAATGTGCAGAGTGGATTATTCCACACCATAAATACTATGTTACAAAAACGGAATCCAAATGGTACAAACTGGAGCTCAACTTTCACTAAATTGGCCTAGTGCGTTCAGAGTTTGACCACTGCAGCCCACTCAGCCTAAAAGAAACCCAAGTCTACAGACCTCTGGGGCCTGGCCGGCCAGTCCAGCCACGTCTGCAAATGTCTCCGATAAAGGCCATTAGCTTGCTCTTTTGTACCAGCCATGGATTCTGCAGAATATATTCATACGTCTTCCATGTTGGCTTGAGGTTCGTCCTGTTCTAATTTCCCAATCACTCTAGCCATCACCAACTCCTGCTCGCCTAACAGACACATTAAGCAGGACTATGCGTCATGCGCACAGTCATTCTTATTCACAAACAGGGCAAACCTACGCTCCCTCTTGAAGCGATCTCTGTTGCAGAAGCCTTGTGGCAGACATGGAAGCCCACATCTCTTGCGTATGACAATGGACCACTGGTTAGCCCCTCCTCAATTGGTCCAATTCCCTCTGGTCATTACACCCCATTCTCTGCACCCCCCAAATCACTTTGAAGCATCTGGACAGCAACACAGACTTCTATACAAAAACTGTGAATAATGAATCAGTGAACCGAAAATGTTACCATTGACCAGAGCTCAGATACATGATCTTACTTTGCATGGCAAGGTCCAATGCCATCTCTCATATGTTTTGCATATGGTAAATTAAATGTATAACACAGCTGAAAGTGGTGGCCTCTTTGATAAGGATGCCAGACTGAAGCATATGAAGGCTACACCGTCCGTACAGGGCGTTCTTAAGGCTCAATACATATTGCACGCGGTTGCAAAGGAGACCCGAGCTCTGATTTATTCAGAGGAAAACGCGACGCCTCATTGATTCCTTCGCGAGCCCTTCGTGTATTGACTTAATCCAATGATTCCTCAAAGGGTCCTGGAGAGGACAAAAGAATAAAGTGCTTGGTAGCCTCAGCAGAAGAAATGTTGCGCATCCCAGTCCAGCTGCCCGCCGGGATTTGCCACCAGATTCCGATAATTGCCCGGTTCAAGCGGCCTGGCCTGCCTCGGGAAAATGATGGTTGCAGCTTCTGCGTCTGTTTTCTAACCTACATTGGCGACGTAGTCTAGACATCCTTCAAGCCGGCAAGGGGAATGTTCTTGTGTTCGCCCAGTGTTCAAGGCCTTTAATTGGGCTTCTAGGATAATATGGCGCCTTCTGATTTATTAATCGGCGCTGCCCCGTTTTCTTGGCTTGGTTTTCTCATAGGTCGTCAAGTCCGAGGCAAACACAGCCCAGAGCCGGGGGCATGTGCACAGATGTATGTGGTGAGGCGCCTGTATGCAGCGGCTCCGGGGAGGCGTGACATTTCATTTTAATTGAGCTGGTCTGCAATGGGCATGTTTCAATTCTATCCGAGACTGTCAATCAATGTGGGGTGGTTCAGCCTGTTGGGGATGCTCTGTTGGCTGAACTCTGACCCCTTTATGGTTTCACAGAACATTGATTTCTCTTGCTTGCAGTAGCATACAAATCCGATTACCACCCCTTCTGGGGGGATAAAAAGCACTCTTATCTTGCTAACGCCCTCATTTAGAGTGCTGTGCCAAAGACGAATGTGTGATGGTAAGATCACCACACATTTAACCAATTTATTTGAGTTACAGACATGCATCATTACTGAAATTCTAGATAAACAGTGGAGGTTTCCGCCCACAGAGGCTGGTTTCATCTTTCAACGTAAATGTTTTAAAGGTTATTGCTGTATGGTTCCGCAACAAGTGTACATTGGGCTCTAATGCAAGCATGACATGGGCTCCCCTGACCTCTTGTCGGGTAGTAAATAACAGTCCTAATTGTCTTGCAGTGCGCTTCTCACACTCCTGCACCACGGCATCTCTGCACATGCTGTACCAATGGTAGCTTTGCTCTTTTTGGTACAGGTTAGTCCTCATTTATTATAATTGCATTTATAAACCAGGCAGCTCTGTAACCCAAGTTTAGTGGTGATCTAGTGGTAATTGCTATTTTTATTGGTTACTAGCAGCCCGCCCCAGAGTTACCTGGGGCAGAAAGGGGCTGGGGGCAGCATTTGAGGCCTGCATGCACTTCTGCCCCCGGCCCCCTCCTGCCCCCTCCCGCCCCGGCCCGGCCCAGCCCAGCCCGCTCCCGTCCCGGCCCCCTCCCGCCCGTGTCCCGGAGAGCCTGATCCTTATCTGAGCCGCCGGTCCCGCTCCAGGCGCCCCGCCCGCACAGGCCACCACCCTCCAGGCGCCCCGCCCGCACAGGCCACCACTCTCCAAGCGCCCCGCCCGCACAGGCCGCCACTTTGCATGCACCCCGCCCGCACTGGCCGCCACTTCGCCCAGCAGCAAGCAGGGCCGCAGCAGTCCTCCCAGCAGGTCGTGATCTTCGGCGCCATTTCAGGAAGTGTTGCCAGGGAGTGCAAACGCAAATGATGTCATCACGCAGACGTCGCGGCCGGCGCTACTTGCAAGGGACTACTTTATTTTTATTTTGACATTTTTTAAACAACGTATATTTTGTATTTTTAATAGCCTATTTCCTTCTGCTTGCCCTGAGGTTTTCAAAGATGTCTTGGGTGTTTTGATTGGTGGTGTACGTTTCGAGTTTACCTGGCTCAAAGGTTTGTGTTCTCTCTTTATAATAGTAGTATAGATATAGATATAGATATAGATGTGCGCTAAAAAAATGACATGCATTAACTCCAGTTACTTTGTGATAGATTATAATAATACCACTTGGGTGTGATCATTTGTGGGGATTAGGTGGTTTCAGATGAATGGTTGGTGAGATGACCTGATTTATAGAGCAAAAATCCTAAAGCTAGGGCTAATATCCTGCCTTTGAGTTGTGCTAACTCAACTACCACACTGTGGTATTAACCGTAGTTGTACACAGCGCTTAGGTGTTTAACATGTATATAGCTTAGCTCTTAGGTGTTTAACTGGGGAAACAGCCTTTACAAAGTGATATGGTCCACGTGTGCTGTATCCCTGCAAGCAGAACCACGCTTGCCTTAACCACGCATATGAGTGGGTAAGGCTGTGTGTGGTCTAGATGTGTGGATGGGCGGGCACAGGAAAAGGAAGGATTTGGAGAGGACGCGGTCTGGTAAGTGGGGCTGGGGCTGGGGCTGGGGCTGGCTTTTCAGGGTGTGGGGGTGGTTTTTAGGGTAGGGGATGTTTTATGACTCAGGAGGTCAAAGATGTTTATAGGGCAGGAGTTTGGTTTTAGGGCTATGGGCAGGTGCGTCGGGTAGTTTTCAGGGGTGGGGGTCAGTTTTTAGGCATCAGGGTGGGGGGACTGAGTTTGGGTAGTTTTTAGAATGCAAGAGTCCGTTTTTAGGCCTCAGGGTGGGGTGGGGAAGGGACAGTTTTCAGGGCTGGGGAAGTTTTAGGGCTCAGGGAGGGGTGCTGGGTCAGGGACGTTTTTATGACATGGGGTAAGTTTTAGGGCTCAGGGCAGGGGGAAGGGACAGTTTTCAGGTCTGGGAGCAGGTTTAGAGCTCAAGGTCGGAGTAGTCTTTAGTATGTGGGGCCGGCTTATTAGTGATCAGGGCAGGGGCTGGGCTGTGATCTTTACCACGCATACCCCTTTACCACAAAATGGCATGGTAAAGGCATGCATGGTAAAGGCTTGCTTGGTAAAGGAGTGCGTTGTTAAGATGCACCCGGTGTTGGGGCAGCGTGGTAGAGGCACGTGTGGTTTAGCTATGCGTGCTGCTGTCATACAGCTGTTTAGGTGTTGTTGCTGCAATCATACAACGGGTTTAGGTATTGACATTCGGTGCCATTTTGTTTTCAATAGATTCACTACATCATCCATACGTGCACTTCAAATAGCTGGCAGATGCTGCTGCTCAGCGTGTAGAGCGGAAGCCAGCGCTTCACCCCTAATCATTCCACCTCATCAAAGAAACTTTTGAAGGCCATGAAATTCTATTTCTTAATAACCTTGTTTTCCATACAATAACCAGCATTATACATGATGGGGAGTCATTCACAGATAAGGCTATAGACATGTAGCATATATACTGCCAGGCAGATAAAGACAGACCTTAATAACCAGCCTCAAAGGTTTCGGCATCACCTTGCTTTCATGACTATATACACACTGTGCTTTCAATATTCAGTGTTTTTTCAAGCAGAGTGAAGTTTCAGAAGCCTGGATTTCTATCAGAATAGAAGCTCTTTGGTTTCTGCATTCATTTGTGCACATGAGGGGAATAGAACTCTGCTTAACTGAGCGGGAAATAATTATGAAAGATTCAGCGATTTAGGAGTTTAAGAGAATATAGCGTTTGTATACTATTATTTTATATGACGCAGTGCCTGAAATGAGGACAGTGGGACCATCTTCACATTTCCTACTGTCTACTTAGGTAACTACGGTTCGGTACTGCGCTTGTCACAAGGGTTGTATGGCATTACAACGCGGGCTTTTACCACGCGGGCCATTACAACGCTGTTTTTACAACGCAAGTCGTTACAACGACTTGCGCTGTAAGCGCTGGATAGTGGAATAGTTTAATTTTCTATTCCAACTCCAGCCCACTTTACAGTAGGGAAGGTGTTGGAATAGAAAATTAAACTATTCCCTATCCAACAGCGCCCTCCAGCGCAAGTCGTTGTAACGACTTGCGTTGTAATAGCAGCATTGTAATGGTAGCGCGTGGTAATACCCGCGTTGTAAAGGCTGTTCCCCGTCACAAGCAACCACCAACTGTTTCCATCACACACATAAGACAATGTCTTACACTGCAAAATATCAACTTAGGCAACTAATGGAGGAGTAAGCAATCAGGAGTGCTCCCTAAAATCTGTGTATCTCAGAAAGAAAAGAGTTGTTCAATAACTTTTGACATCCATATCTGAAGGTTTATTGGTCATGTGTCCTCAAATTCTACAGTAGATATGATTTGAGCTCATCTGCTTTGCGGTCCTGTTATGTTGGTTGCATCGAATAAGAATATGTCGAGCTAATTATTTTTATGTTTTGATTTATTATTTTTACTTGTAAGTTGTATTTAGTCTTTCATTTGCTGCCGGATGATCCTATGTTTTTAGGTGCAATTCATGTATTTAGGCTTCAATCTATGTCATATTTCATAAAGTCTTGATTTACCACAGGTCTGAGTGCTAAACACTTGTATTTGTGTCCTGTTTTTCCCCTTAATTTACGTTTACATATAGATAGGAATAAAAATGTCTGTCGTTCTGACAGAATATGATACTGCTGTAATATTGTCTAGTTACATAGTGCAACTCTAAAGGTGATAAGGGCTGAATCAGATAAGAAATGACTATTTCACAGGCTTACACCTGTACATTTTGGACACATCTTTTATCAATTCAGGAGACTTAGGCATTTGATAGGGAAGTCTGAGGTTTATATTGACTTTTATACATTCTGCCATCAAAAACTTGGGAGTGATTTTTGACGACAAACTGACCTTCGCACCCCATGCGAACGCAATCGTCTCTGCCTCTTTTTACAAACTTAGAACCATCAAAAAGATCCTTCCATACCTTCCTCCCAATTCAGGAAGGACGCTGGTCGCTGCCTTTGTGATGTCCTCTCTGGATTACTGTAACGGACTCTTTGACAACGCACAACAAAAGGTCATTCTAAAACTGCAATCTGTGCAGAATGTAGCAGCCAAAATGCTTTCAGGAACCCCCAAATTCAAACCCATTGCACATGTAATCAAAAGTTACCACTGGCTCTATATGAGGAATCGAATAAAATGTAAGGCACTGTGCATTGCCTATAAAGCCTCTCGAAACTTAGGTCCACTTTTCATTCTAAACTCTGTAGTCATCCATACTCCCAACAGGTCTCTCCGATCTTCCAATGCCTACCTTCTGTCAGTGCCACGGACCAAAACTGCCTCTTGGGGCGATCGATGTTTTGTTGTCTCGACGGCAAAATTGTGGAATTCTCTCCCTTTGGTGATCAGATCCTGCCAAACCTTTGTTGGCTGTTTAATCAATAATTCTGCCTCTCTCTGTCACGTCCGTAGCGCCGAGACGCCTCTGGGCATTTGCGTGCTTTACAAGTTTCAAAAATAAATAAATAAATACATAAATTTCCCTGGAGAACCTCCATACATTAGATTAGGGGATAAGTGCATTTGCAAAACATTTTCTTCTTTTTATTTGTTTCAAGTGGAAAGCATAGTTCCATTCAAGGAATCCCTTTTCCTTCACCACATTAAAAAGGGGAACATTAGCAACACTTTCCCACACGTCCTTATACCCCTCACACCTACCTTATTTAGTTGAAAAGTTTAGAAGTGCAGTAGGTATGGGAAGGTCATTGAAAATGTCTGTGAATCACCGCAGAGATACAGCTGTGTAATCCTATTTCAATAGCCCTTACTTAGACTTTCTACTATGAATAAACCTTTAGTTCTTGCTAATTTTACTGCCCAGAAAGATCCACAGATCTTGAATTTTGTGGATCACTATTAGTGACTTGCAGGCGAGAATTTCACTTAAAGCACGTTTGTTATACTTGTTTGCTCAAAACGTTTTGTAACTCCGGCCCACATCACACCGTCCGTCTTCTCAACGCTTTAGATTGGCTAAGTTTCCTGATAGTTCACAGAGACTAAGCGTACCTCCTTACACATCCTCCCTTTGTGAGCCGAAATGGGTCGAGCCTTCCTCTGGTCATTATTAATAAATATATATATATATAATATATATTATTTCCAACCACATACATGTCTTCTAAGCACCCTTGGTGTCAAACTTAATATGTATGTAGACAACATAGAGCAAATGTTGGTTAGACTTTGGGCCTTATTTAGAGTGTATCGGATGGGTTATTCCATCAAAAATGTATCAAATGTCCTGCCACCATATTACAAGAGCATTAGCAGCCTACGGCACTTGTAATATGGCAGACGCAATAACCATAATGGTTTTACTGAGTATCCCGGCCGTCAAATTTGATGTTGCGCAACCGACTCCTTCAAACTCTAAACAAGGCCCTTTGTCACTAGATCGGTCAGCCTGACTTGCTTCTTGTCTGTCCACAGTCAGTTGGTGGAAATGTATAAAGTTCCATAGAAATGAAACAAGCTATGATGGAGGTAGGTAAGTAGCGATGGGTGTGGAAGGTGAGTGCAGTGACAGGACCGAAGTGGTGGTGGGATAGGCCAGCAATGTATGGGAAAAGGGTAAGGGGCATGCAGCAACAGAAGCGTGGTGGTGGTAGGGACGGGCAAGCAATGAACACAATGCGGATGCTTGAAAGTAAAAAAAAAAGTATGCTACGCGTGTGCGGCAAGTGGAAGGACAAATGCTGCCGGAAGAAGTCCTTGGTTCGAGGTCCACAGCAAGGATGAAGATGTGAAGCTGAGCCGGAAGCTTGAGGAGGCACTGACCAACTCGAAGAAAGAAAACAAGAGCGATGTGAATGCCAACCAATGTTAAGAAAGGGTAAGTAATGTAAATGTAGTGCTTTTATATAGCGCACAAATCACCCCCAGAGGCGTCTCAAGGCACATACCACTGTGGAACCCTCATGGGCTTTTCCCAGTGAAATGCCCACACCTGGGCACCCCCAAGGTGAAGCCAGGCATCCTAGCGCTGTTGGGGCCATTGTGGAGATTAAGCGAGCTATTGTTCAGAGTTGCAGAGTGGGACCCATGATTAGAATAGGCACCAAGGCGAGAATTATCAGGTCCGGGGAAATTGAGCCCAAGACCCGCCGAGGCGGGAATTGAACCCTGGTTCGGGCCAGACCTCTGCATCAGGGTCTGCCGCTCTAACTATTGAGCCACACTTCTCTAGTGGCCAGCTCTAACCCCTGTTTAGGTGAAACGACCTATAACCTGAAACTTGGTCCCATGGCAGTATTTTCAGGTCCTTAACTTTACAGGCAAAAACACAGATCGAAAAATGAATGTGAAAAACGTTAAGGTAATCCAGATCAACGATTTAGTTCCTGTTTATATTTCATGTGTTTTACTTAAACTTGCATTTCCTAAGAGCGCTTGCTATTTCTAGGATATTGTGTTTCTGTATTTTTTCCATGTAGAACATTACTATTGTACAGTGCATACTTTGAACTGGGTCCCCTCCAGGGGCCTTATTTATGAAGGCCTTGCGCCGCCGGTGCGTTACTTTTAAAATGGGAAAAAATGACGCACCGGTGGCGCAAGGCCTTCATAAATAAGGCCCCAGGTGTTTATAATAGGAAATTTTCTGAGTTCTGGAGTGGAGGATGAAGGCAGTGTGACTTGCTCACAGTGCCTGTTACTGGACCAAAAAGGTATTAAGAATTCACGGTCATCCAATTCTTGGCCTCTCTGCAGAGCACATAGAGCAAGGGACATGTTTTCCAGTTGCAACTGTGTTTCGGTGACAATGTGTGTAAAGAAGGTACACAGTTGTCAAAATATTGACAAGGCGGAATTAAAAGAAAAGGCAGTGCTTGCTGTGGGCAGGTGTGGTGTGTGTTTGGGGGTGGTGAACTAAAGGAGATGCAAAAAGGCACGTTCGGGTGAATGTGATGAGAGGGTGCTGAAGAGGAAAGGATGAGGTGAAGATATGCAGATGGTGGAGAGATAAAGAGTAAAAGGGTATACATGACTAACCGAGTGAGCATAACAGGAGTAATTGAGACAATCTGAATACCAGTGCTCCTTCCACAGGTCTCAATTATGTCAAATTCACAATTTCATAGTTTCATAATTAAAACATTTTCAATGTTACTCCTGTATCTTACACAGCAAACCACTGTCAAGGCCAATAATCCTCGCTGGTATTAGGTGTATGTCAATTGTTGTGTTACCTATCTCGATGCAATTGCAAAGCCCAGCAAGGCCCCAAAATACCAGCCAGGTGAGACCCCTCCACTTTTTTCATCCCACTTAAAGTCTTGCTGAAAACATTCCCAGAATTATTTTATATGTGCCAACCCTTGTAGCCGGTTACCAGTGGGTTTTACCCCCGAATCAAGGCATGAACAGAAGGTGTGGGTAAATGATTTAACTTCGAGGAGTATCTCTTTCTAGCATCAATTTGATGGAAAAGCTTAGGAAAATGCCATAATCGTCTTGTGTTTAAACTGTTTCAATGTGCTGTTGTGATTTGGGGGAGTTAATATTCCATATCCCACCTTTTTGACTAATTTCCCACTTAAAACCCTGTTAATTTAGCACTATATCAATCTGTGGAATCTAAAGCCCAGTTACCTTCTGACCTGTGGAAGAGTGGACAAAATGTCTGATTCTATATCCATCCTCTTTTTTTTAGTTTCCAAAGGCCTGATTCTCAAAGGATTCTCTATTTGATGTCTATTTTAACCCGTTCGGCGCTTATGCCGGAACCGTTCCGTCACGCGCCTCGGGTGAGCTGTGCTAGTGACGGAACTGTTCCGTCACGGCCCGCTCGCCGCGCCTGCGCGGCGCGTTCTATTGAGCGGGCGCGTTCGTGACTGAACCGTTCCGTCACTAGCACAGCTCACCCGAGGTGCGTGACGGAGCGGTTCAGTCACAAGCGCAGGTGAGCCGTGCACCCCCACCCCCTAGCACTGCGGCGGAATTGCCGCCGCAGTGAAGGGGTTAAAACCTGGTGAATCCCTATGACATGAGTTGTTTACATTAAATGTGCTCTGTGGTTGAGTACAATGATGCTGCACTGTGTAAAGTATTTAACCCCTTCGATGCTGATGACGAGCTGAGCTCGTCATGTAACGCGGTACTTTGAAAAATGCCGCACAGCGCAAAAATCACCGCAGCAGCGATGCGGTTAATGTCATTGACTGTGACCTGTTGCAGTCATCTGCACACTGTTGAGTCCATCCTTGTTGATTGGTGAGTTATGGGATCTTGTGCGGTTGATGCCTGGCCACTCGCGCCATACTGAGAGCGATGCCTGACCCCGGCCCGCTCTCAACTCACGCAGTACTTGGCTGCCAAGTAAAGACCTTATTCTCAGCCAGCATGGACCCTCATAACCTAATACAAGCAAAAGCCGAGCTTAGTCTCGACCCAACTAATCTAATTTTCCTCTCAGCTTCAATTATGGATATGCCGAAAGTCACACCGAGTTCAGCAGAGCGAGCCTACGATCTATTTTTATTAACATACTGTCGACCTAATTCATCACTAAACACCTCAAGGCATTGTCAGAGCTGTTAATATGCGGATGAAAGCCTTGGCCAATTCTCGGAATCCAAGATTTACAACTTAGATGTTTAATTATTTTGAGCTCACGTTATTTGGCCACCGTTCATTGACAAAATAGGACAGTGTTTTCACTGGTAGCACATTTGCATCATATTCAAAACTGCTGTGCAAGCCTTCCCCTTGCCTCCATTATGCAGTCACATCTATGCATTGCAGCCAAGAATACCAGTGCATTGTAACATCTCTGAACCACAATCACTTACATTGAGTATCTGACACGCCTCCTCCCCCCAATTCCTAAGAAACTATCTCTCCCTTCAGGCTTGCTGGTGCATGGTCAGTATCAGACCACCCCCACACCCTCCAACCTATGTGTCTGGGTGAATATCAACAAATAATCAAGACATAGCATAGAAGACTCTTGGCACAGGTTGGTCCTTAAGATACTGTATCCACTCTGGTGCGCATGATGACGAGCCCCTTGGTTGGCGATAAATCATCTGAAGTGCCCAGGCAGTGCCAGTAACTCCTCGATGTGGGTGAGAGAATTTGCTTGGGGGCGCTTCCTCGTCCTTGTCATTTTCACCCACTCTTGTGAGATTCCCTCCTCTGAGAACCGTCGTCCATAGAATGTTATTTCTTGTCTAATGAATTGGAAATTTTTCACTTTAAGCAGGAGCCTGGCTGTCATCCTCTGAGCCCTTCCGCAGTATCTTCCTGACGGATAGCTGCTGGAAGGAAGGGGAGGCAGCTGAAATGTTTTAAAGTAAGCCATGGAAGGATAAGGTCCCAGCCAACATTGCAATTATTAACCAGATGCCTTTTTCTTTATGTGGTTAAAACAAATTAATTTGAGAAGAGAAGGAGGTTTATTATCTTAACACATTCCAACCTGTCGAATCCATGCCTCATGACACTAACCTGAGAAATCCGTGTCTTCTATTTTTTTTATTTTTTATTGTTGAGTAATCTAATCTGACAAATGACTACGGCAATAAAATGGATTCTCCGTTCTCTTTTTTAAAGGCAGAATTTGGAGGTGGTTGCAGTGCCGGCTCCTCCGCTTAGGCGGATGAGTGTCACTCCACTGCTCGTCGAACAGTGTAAAAAATATAAAATGTTAATAGCAGAAGTTATTTCTGTTATAACATTTTTTTTTAACGGCCAGATCGGGTGGGGCTGGGACTCCCGTGACATCCGGTAGGAGGAGTGGTTGCTGCACTCCAAAGTGCGCAGGACTGCAAGGCTGGCCCTCTTGGGCTGGCCACTGGGCTTGGTGGGTTTGACATTTCTCACCTTCAAGGTGGTGTTCTTGGTGGTGATGATCGTTTTGGCTGGTAGGATGGGCGAGCTGGGCTTCTTCCTTCGGTCTCCTCCATTCGTGCAGGTTCTCCCGGATCGTCTGGTGTTGCGCCTTGACCCTAGGTTTCTTCCCAAAGTCCCTTTGGTGGTTAACCGCTCCGGCGAGGTGGTTTTGTCCTCCTTGGATGTCTTCCGATGTCTCAGGCTCCAACGCTTCTCTGTCTCTGCTGGATGTTCGGCAGTCAGTCATGGTGTATTTGGACAGCACTGCCGCCTTCTGTTGTTGTGACAATTTATTTGTGACATTTGGCCCGGTCCGGTCTGACTATCTTGCTTGCCTACGAGTTTCAGTGTTCTGAGCTTCCTTCCCGGGTTCAGGGTCGTTCCACCCCTGGCCTCTCTATGTCTTGGGCCTCGTTTAAAGGTGTCTCTACTGAGGATATTTGTCGGGTTGCAACCTGGGCCTCCCCGCACATGTTCATGGAGCACTACCGGGTGGTTCTGGGTGGTTCTCCTCCTGGGGATTTTGCTCAGGTTATTCTCGGGGCTGGGTCCTCTGTCTCCTGATTGTGGCCTATTGTCCTGGGGCCTATTTGATTTGATCTGTTTGATTTTCTACTCTGGATTAAATCCTGTTTTTGTTCCATCTACTCCTTGTCGTTGGTTTCTTGTTTGCCATGAAGACTCTTGGCTTGAGTATATGCTCACTTTGTTTGTCATGTGGTGAGGAAGACTTACGAGGAGGTAATGCCCTGGTTACTCACCGGTAATCTTCATTACTCTGAGTATTGTCTTCCTCGCCACGAGTTCCTGTCCCTCCCTCCCTGGGGTGCTATTGGCTTAATTTCTTGGGGCTTGGTAGATCTTCAGGCTGAGGACTGGGCGGACCCTCCTCTTATAGGGGTCAGGGGTGATATGGGGCAGCCATGTTGGGAAGGGATGGGAGGCATGGGAGGCTAACTTTTACTTTGGAGGATTCTGGTGTGGACCTGAAGCTCACTTTGTTTGTCATCTGGCGAGGAAGACAATACTCGGAGTAATGAAGATTAATGGTAAGTAACCAGGGCATTTCTCAGTCTTTAATACAAAATACAATAAAAGGGGTAAACCGAAACATCCCTGGACGAGAAGTGCAAAAAAGAATGGTGGATTACGAAAATTCACTTTGAATGAATGAGACATTTGCACCCACCTTTAGTGCAGCCAAACAATTACCTCCTTTGATGCTTGATGTTCAGTTGTTCTACACTGTGGTTATTTGCGTTTAAATATTATTTTTTTTATTTTGCACGTCTTATTTTGCTTGCAGAGTCCCTCCGCATTCTTACGTGTTTGTAAGGTGGAAAAATGTAGCATTATAGATGATTAATTGCGAACCTCTAGTTGTTTATTATCTCACGCAGACCTCCTAGGTGAAAACCCTGTTATTCACTTTTACTCATCTTTAATTTCAGGTTTTGTTTGGCCCATCCCAGCCCTTCCTTCACTGTTTAGATAAGCAGCATAGCTGTAGAGAAGTTACGGAAGAGGGACCAGTGTTGGCCAACACTGATCGGGGTGGTGAGGTGGGGAGGCTGGTGCAGCGGGGGAGGGGGGGGGTAAATATAAATTTGCAAACTTACCTCCTGTCCGTGTCGCCACGTCCTCCTCATTGAGTCTCTCCAGTTATTCTTTCGGCCAGAAACAGGAAGGACGCTGGAAACACCCAGGCTCCACTGACCCAATCACAACACTGCAGTGCAGCGTTGTGATTAGTCTGAGCGCCGTAGTTCGGCGCTCAGACGAGGAATGGGGGCTGGGCATGTTCTCCACCCAGGCTGTAATATAGCCTTGGTGGGAGAGCCTGCTATAGGCACATGAATGTTTAACCGGCCCGAGATGGGCAGTCTAACGTTCATTCGCATGAAGGGAATGAAAGCCACTCCTCCCGCCCCCTGCTCCTTCAGCAGAGCAGGCCCGCCCGCTTCCAAAGCTGCTGCCCCCACAACAAGAAAAAGTAAAATGATAATAGCATTGAGTTATTATCATTTCATTTTTTCTTAGACTGCTGAATAGCAGTGGGGCGATGCCCCTCCCCCTTAGAGGAGGAGCCGCCACTCTCAACTTCCTTGGGAGGAGACCCGAGGGAGGCAGGAGAAAGTCGGGTGAAAGCACCAACCAAAATGTCTCTGTTCTGCTCGCGGGCCCAGGCCCGAGCACCGAGCGGACCAGGGAACTCGGGGGAAGCGGGTGCTGAAATGCCCCACTGTTGTTACATAACCGCGCGGAATAACCAGAGATTGGACGGATTGTTCATAATATATTTATTTATTTAGAGAGTTTTATATAGCGCTGGCTAGACCCGAAGGTATCAGAGCGCTTTACATGAGAATCAACAATGTAACAGAAAAAGATCAACAACTATACAATACATCAAAAAATAGGCAATACATTAGGAGAGGAGAGAAAGAAGAGAGAAAAGTAGTGGAGGGGGCAGGGGAGGTGAGAAAGGGAGGATAAGGGCAGAGACAACAAGGAGAGATGAAAGGTTTCCAAAGGAAGACATACAGACTGCTGCGTTGATGCAGCTAAACAAACAAACAAAGGAAGGCGAGAAAGCGGCAGACCAGAGTGATGTCAGCAATAAACGTACCTGTGTGGTCATTTCCTCTGTGCGAGAGTGTGACGTCTTTCATTGCACTGTACCTGGTGCTGGCACCGCGCGCGCCTCTCTGTTGGCAAACACGCGCTGCAGCCCTAAAAATTCCCACAAATGAGCCCCGTTCTCGAAGCCAGGAAATTGCTTTATTTGGACAATTCTGCGTTTCACCGCTGCTTTTTTTTGTAACCGTACAATATTATGAACCTGGATATTTAAAGCACATGTAAAATATCGCCACGCCGTTTTATTGTGGTTGCTTAGCAACTAACGAGATTGGTGTAGGCCAAATGAGCCCAGCGCTAACCGCAGCAGGTATTACTGTGGGCTTGGGGTATGAATTACTTATGGTAACAGTCTCTTGTACACAGCCATTTCCATAATGATGTAAATGGAAGCTGCCCTTTCATGGAGTCCCTGCACCTCGGCGTGCTTCAAACTCATTCGTTCGATGGGCACGAGGAGCATAAATTAATACACACAACAGGGCTTTAAGTGGGCCGGGTCTGTCTGGGTCTGCCGTCTCCCTATTCTGCCCTATATTCATGTCAAACCTTCCTGGAGGAACACGGATTGATTTCTGAGCAAGGCAGTCCATGTCAGTGATTTAGTTTCTGATTTTATTTCACGTTTAACACTTATAGGGAATGCAGGATTGAGTAAGATATTTCCAGGATGTTGTGTTTCTGTATTTGGGGTACTTTGAACTGAGTCGCCTCCAGGTGAACATAAGAGGCCACAATTGCTCTGCAGATGAGGCTGAAGGCAGTGTGTGTTTTGACTGTCAGTGGGTCAAAATAGGTGTTCTGAATGCAAGACCATCCAATCCTTGGCCTCTTTGTAGTGCGCACTGAACAATGGGCACACATTTCTGTTGCAATGGTGAAGCTGTGCAAATGTGTGTGAAGAAGGTATACAGTCGTCATCATATTGCAAAGGTGAGAGTATAAGAAACTGCAGTGTTTACAGGGGAGTGGGTGAAATGTGTATTTGGGGGGTGGTGAAGTGAAGCTGATGGGAAGAAGAGCATTCACGAGAGAGTGAGAAGAGGCAGCTGAAGATGAAAGAGACAAGTTGTAAAATATGCAGATGGAGGAGAGGTGCAGATAAAGACATACATGTCTAACATTGTTAACACAAAGAGTGATTGAGCCACAAACCACTGCCACGTGCACAGGCCTCAGTAATGTCTAATTCACAATCTTAATTTCAGAACTGAAACATTTTTAATATTATTTACAACACAATTATTGTTGTTGCTATCTGTTAACAACCACTGACAAAGGCGATTGTCCTGGCTGGTTTTAGGTGTATGTCAGCTGTTGTGTTATATATCTGGATGTAATAACAGAAAGCTCAGAGAGGCACCAAAATACCAGTCTAGTTGTACACAATGGGAATCGTAGAATTATTTTACCTGTTTTAGCCATGCCCTTAGGTACAAGGGCCCTGGCCTCTTTAGAGACTCCCTATTTGTTTGAATCACACTTAAAGCCATTTCAGTTTCAAGATAAGAGGTGGATCATTCAAAATATGAAATTAATAATGGGGGCAGTTTTAACAATAGATGATGCTTTGGCTACTTTTATTTGGCAAAGATTGAACGTTCAGGAAGCTACAACATGTCAGATCATAAAATGATTGCTCTTGTCCTGAGAAGGTGCATCACAGCTTCCACCACAGAATGAACAGTCACAGAATGATCCGTGCTTTCATTGTCTCCAGTAATGTCAATGTTGGGGGTCATCATTACAGAAATTCTACTCTTGTGGGCTGAGGCGCTTTTCAATCTGTTTATAAATGGCTGTAGCTGTCTGGAAGAATGTGTCCTCGAGACTTCAGAACAGTAGAATAAGAAGCACAGAGAGAAAGTGTGATATGAGTGTGCCACTTTCAGCCTCTGAGTTTGATATATTTTCACAATTTGATATTGCATGGATGGGCTGTCCCTGAAGCCCATGGTATTTTGTGGATGGTTACACTGTCCCATTTGAGTTCCCCTAATGTTTTGGTGCTAGGGCTCAAGTAGTCCCTTTGTTAAACTATGACCAATGTTTACTCTTTGATATGTTTACCTTGCTAGCACAATTACATCTTAATTGCTGGTTTATCGCTTTTTAGGTTTCATCCACAGCTGTCAGCGAAAGCTATTGTTCTTAAAAAATAAAAAATAAAAAGCTTAAAAGGGTCTTGGAGCCTGCCCATTACTTACCTGTACCTACCATTGGTTGGCTCCTGTGTCACTCTTGTTTCTTTGCTTGCTATTGCTCGGCACCTCCGGCTTTCTCCTGGGGTTCAGTCTTCATCCTTTCGTCCCTGCCGTGGAACATGGAGCAAGGTTTGTTTTCTGTGGCCGGTGTCTGTCCACTGCTCGCATGCTCCTTAAGGTACTCTTTTCATTTACTTTTCAGCACCCCATCATTTTGTATAACCCACTCACCCGCACCACCTTTGCTACTCACCCTCCTTCCTCGTGTTGCATAATTTTTACTTTTCATCCCAGGTTTATAGCGCAAACTCTGCCATAAAGTATTAGAGCTCTTTACATGAGCACTATTTACTTTACACAAGGACACATTATGTTTTGATTTTTTGGCCTAGGAAGTTTCATTGGTTTTCCCAAAATCACAGGAAGTTGAGCCAACGCGGAGACTCGAACCTTGTTCCCTGGTTCCGTATGTGGCAGTTCTGGCCAATATGCCACATCCTATTTAAAAAACATTCACATAACCAAATAGCTTTCACAGAGTTATTTGACTTTTTTATTTTATATGTTTTTATTGCAGAGTTATAGACAATCTTCAAGGTCATACGACCAGTCTCCCTCTTACAACGCGAGGCACCATACTGTGGCATAATAGTACACAGCCATTCAGCCCACATCCCGGAGGCTGGGCGGTGCACCAACAATCTCCATCAGGCTGTTCCACATACTGGCCAGAGGGACATCCGGTCAACAGCACAATCTTGTATCTGCTTTTGTTACCTAACAAACTCCCCCCCCCCCACCGCTGACACTTACCGCACTTTACATTATGCTATGTCCGGGCCCCCAGTATCCACCCCGTCAGGTCTACACTAGGTCTCTACTAGAACAGTCGTCTGATTGCGTCTGATACCATCCATTCCTCACCGACCCCTACGTGTCTCCCTATTCCCGACTGCTGGTGATCTGGTGGGTTCCCCTGTCGTGGATGCCCCCTTCGGCGTGTCTGCAGTGTCCCAGTATCTATCCCCCCCCCCGCCCTCCCCTGCTGCCACTGATGTGGGTAGTATCTGTGAGTCCCAAAATGATGTCAAATTGCCCATCGGGGTCAAGCTTTGGCCTTCCTAGCCTCATGGAACCTCCCCGCCCAGGCTTCCCTCCTCTTCATCCCTGGTCAAATAGTCGTTCAGGTCCTGCACAATCATTTCCCACGCTCAGAGTTATTTGGCTTTGTTAATGTTTTTTAAAGTTGTTGTACAGTGGCAACCTGACTTAAAGTAAAGTTTTAAAAAGCGGTATGACACAGTAAACGCTGGCCATGCCATAGCACTTTGTTTTTATTTACTTTGAGTCATGTTGCACAGCAGCTCACACTGTTGTGCAATATCTCAAAAAATATTGACAACTCCAATAAGTCTTGGATAGGTGAAACCTATTGGCTTTGTCAACTCTTGTTTGTTTAGGAAGTTCTTGTCTCTTTATGTCTTAGACTGTTACTAGGGCAACAGTATTTACTCATCACCTTGCACATTGATTTCTTTTACTTTGCTGTTGGATTTACAGTTTGTTCAGGAAGTAGAGACAACATATAGGCTTTCTTGAAGACACAATGAAAATAGTAGCTCTTTGTCCAAAGTAGACAACTTAGCAATATTTTGCTGTACAAGCCTTTTAAGCTCTCTACTTAAAAACCAAACTTAATCTTCTGATATATTCTCATAACACTCTTCTTTGATGTTTGAGTTTAACTCTGCTGTTGCAGTCTGTTCCGGAAAGGGCCTTACTTTCATCTTCCATATTGTTGTAACTCAAGATTTTTTATGTGTACGCATGTGGTACATGTAAAGTGCCAACGTAGCCTAAATGACAGCGAGGCACTGTACAGTGTCAAAGTATACAGTCAATGACTGATAGGAATGTTAGCTAGGTATTGAATTATTACATGGTTATCTAGTGTTCTTTAAAGAGGCATGCCTTCAACTCTTTTTGGGGTGGTCCTTTTGCATATGCAATTTTATTCAAGATCCTGGGTGCATAAATGCAAAAAGCCTGCTGCCTTATTTTTTTTTATACAGCCGCGGGGTCCCAAAAGCCACCACAGAAGGCTTGTTCGCAATATAGCATTGATGCTGGTCATGATTAAATGATGTGGCTGTTTTTGAAATTAGTGCAGACCATCAAGGTGAAACAATAGAGCTCTGTCAGGATGGTGATAGTGTGGTCATATGTCTTCCAGTCCTGGATGAGACACGCCGTTGCATGCAATACCCTTAAAGATGGCATTGTGGAGGCTGCTAGGTCATGGAGCACGGCATGATTGCCATCCAGATGTGAGAGCATGAGTGATGGCTTGAACAGCAGTTTTGAGGTTGTTTTCTGGAAGACACAGTTTCAGTTTCTTTAAAACTGAGATTTAGTAACTGGCTGTCCTTTTATGGTAATGTGTTTATTGAAGATGAGAGTAGTGTCCAAGATGAATCCAAGAGACTTGATATTATGTGGAAGTTTGGATCCAAAGTCATCAAATTTCATGTCATTGAGGAAGGTTTGTGCTATTTCTTGAGTGTTGCTCTCGGCAAATACCAAGAATTCTGTCTTGATTAGATTGAGCAGCTCAAGTAGGGGCTGGACATCCAGGTCTGGGTGATGTGAGGCAATGTTTGAGGCATTGAATGTCTAAAGCAGAAGATACTTTCAAGTAGAGTTGTGCATCAGCAGCATATTGAAGAATCTTAATGCTGCTATCTGTGAGTAGAGCCCCAAAGGGCTTGATCTAAAAGGTTGAAGGTGGCAAGTGATAGTATGGAACCCCAGAGAACTGCACAGGTGCTAGGGATCTTGTAGGACCTGGACGTTGTCATGTGAACATACCTTTGTCGATTGGAAACGTAGGAGGAAGAGGCAGAAGATTTCCTGTTATGTAATGTGTGCATTATTGTATGGGTAATGTCCTTCCATTACCTAATCACTTTGAAATCGCAAAAAGTATTAAATCTGCAGTAATCGCAAGTACAGGTCCTCAGGATGCGATGCTATGTAAGTACTTCATTACTGCAGATGAACCCTGGGCTTAAATTGGGCAAATCTCTTCTAATAATCTGTAATAACAAAATTGCACAGATGATAACATTGGGCAGCAGGGGGAGTTTTAAAATGTACAATTGCTTCTTAAAAAAATCAAATAATTTGTCATTGTTGTCAATGTTTGAATATCTGCTATGTGTACTATCATAGCCATATTATTTTGATTTTATTTTTAAACTTTTTTTATTTACCCTGTCCTCCATTTTGTGAGCTACATTCAAGTGTTTGTCACAGAAAATGACCTCCTCGACAGGCAGGAAACGGCATACAGACATCTGACTGCACCACATGTTTAGCAATACCACATACATGCATACATACATTGTGTCCCAAGTGTGGAGGGAACCATCTACACAAGATAGGAAATGTGTCAAAAGTATATCAAGTCACTGAGATATAATTTGGACTCCTGCACAGAATGCTGACTCGGTAAAGCAGCACTTTTAAACATCCGGGGAGCAGTGACCTGCTGTCATCACAAGGACTGTTTTTAAGACCCACATGTGTGGAGTTTCTATTTTTCAGGAAATGACAAAGGTTTCCAAGAGAACTCCTGCAATCTATTTGTGAAGACCATTGTAGAATGTGCAAATATACATGTTAATGTTTGCCTCTGAGCATGTCTTTACTAACTTTTTTCTTTTTTCCCTACAAGGGCAACATTTATGTTCATGGAGAACCCTTCACTAATTATGAAAGATTTTAGGTCTTGTTTGTGACAGTACATGAGCTGTCACTTGCAAGACATTTTGCTTAATTAGAACCGGCTGAGAGCCCACCCATTGCTTCACTGGCTTCATTGTCACTCACAATTGTATTATTCCTGTTTGTTACATCCTCATCTTGTGTATGGCCCTTCCTTGAAGCATGGGCCAAGTACTTATGTCCTTACACTGCTCTCATATTTTGAGCTACTTTTTTGTCTTGAATCACTCTATACGAGGGCAGTCTTTTTAGTCCGACTCCCTCTTGTGCTTCTCCAAGACCACCTCCTGCCTCATCTGCGTTGTTCACACTTACAAGCTTTAGCTTTTATCTCCTACTCCACTCTTGCTCATGAGCTTTTACCACCACACACCACTCTCACCCATTTGCTTGTTGACCCCCACCTGCACTCATGTTGTCCTCAATCACCCGTGTACTTCTTTGCTTTGCTACCCCAGTGTTCCTCTTGGCCGTCCATGCTTCTGTTAAACCCCCCCCCATCCTCCTGCATGTTGCTCCCAGGAAGAGGCAGTTGTCTACAGCGTACCACATCTGAGAGGAACACCTCCATTTACAGACAGTGCAGTCAAGGTGACCAAAGTAGCACTGGCAATGAGCCCTAGAATCTGCGCTTCCTGGTGGGAAGTAGTACCCTGATTTCTTGTTCTGTTGACGCACTCAATGAGATAACATTTATTTGTGAGCTGTCTCCCTTGTGTGCCTCTCTCCCCTGCACTGTGTGTTGCTCTCTCTCACTGGCATGCTTCTAGCTGCCACCTGCATTATTTTTGCCCTGTCTCACTCACATGCATCTGTTCCCCACTCCCCTGTACAGCATGTTTTATAAGTGCTATTGTGCTAAAAGAATATCAGTTAAAACAGGAACAGTGGAGTAGCAAGAATAGTGCTCCTTTGGAGCCTTTAAAACACACTGCCCAGGGAAACAGAGTTTACAACGCTGTCATCACCTCGCAAGACTATTACAACACAGTTGTTACAACCACCACGTTGTTAGTATGTGATGCATTAAAATCGCAAGTCATTACAACGACGTGCTGTAGGGGGCGCTTAGGTATTGGAAATGAATTCAAACACCTTTCCTACTGTTGCGCAAACTGGAGTAGGCAAAGTAAATAATACTGGGGCCGATTACGATGGCGGGCGGACGCAGCTACAAAAGGAACCGCCCGCCATAGTTGCGGCAGTCCCACCATACGAATTATGATGCACCCCCCAGTGTGGCGGCGCATCCTGTATATTTTACATTGCGGCGGGCGGTGCTGCAAGCAGCACCCACCGCAATGTAAAATATACATGTTGTGCTTTTACATGCACAATGTGACAGGCACCGCTTGTTGCCTGCCACATTGTACATGCAAACGTAGAGGGGTACCATAGGTACCCCCATGTGCACCCCCACCCTCCCAAAACCCTGGGGGCACCCAACGGGCCCCCAATAGCAGGAACCGCTAGCCTTTCCATGACGGCAATGCAGCCATGGAAAGGCTGATCATGGGCTGGCCTCGTAATAAGGATTGTGGTGTCTTCCAGACACCGCCACCATATTAAACCCGTCGGTCTTTCCGTCCGCCCAGGACCCTCCAGCCATCATAATGTGCTGGGGAGATCTTTGCTGTGATGATGGTGGGTGGATCGCCCCCGCCGAGCTGGCGATGACCACCGCCGGCCCAGTGAGGTGGTGGGGGCGATCCGCCTGCCATCGTAATCGGCCCCACTATTCCTAAGTCCAGCGCACCCCCTACAGCAAGTTGCTCTAATGACTTGCGATGTAAATTCCTCGCGTACTAACAACGCTGTCGTTGTAAAGACCGCATTGTAAAAGCATGCGATGTAATGCATCGCTATGTAATGTACTGTATTCCACTGCCTAATATGGAATACAGCTATGTGTTTCTTATCTCCAAGCCCACTCTGACATGTAACATGAACAGCGTGCTCCATGCAGCTGCTTTAAGGGAAACAAAAGCAGTGACCAGGACCGGACTTATAACCCAAAGCAGCCCTGGCAATTTTGTCAGTGGGGAGTGCGAGGCAGGGGGGATTGACAAGCGTGAAGCACTGATGCTTAACATAACCGGCCCCCAGTACTGCTGCTTTTGTTACTGGGGGCCGATATTGTTGCATTGCTGCAAAACTGTCCCGAAGTAACAGAACTGGCCCCCATTGCTCCGAAACCATCCCACACCCTTTCAGCCTCCAGGGCCACTATAGCCATTACGGCCCTAGCAGTGACTCGAACTCACACCATGCATGGCAACATCCTATAAGATTTACCTTCATGACAGGCATTTAGTGGTTAGAAATGGGAATTTAAACCACAAAAACTGTCCCAGCATAGCAAATGCAAAACAAAAATCACTGGGGTCACTGCACACCCTGTTCATCCTTTCCTATTTGTTCTCTGAAAGTGTGACATGCTTTTTTTCACTGTAAGTCATACAGACATTACATTTTTTACATCTTAGTATTTCCATTGTCAAGAATATATCAGCAATTGTACTGCTGTCTGTCTGCACTGAAAGTCGTTCATTCCCATGAAGAAGCAATATTTCTCTCCAGCACTGTAACTTCACACAATGGAAAAGAGTTCATATCACTGTGCCTGGCGTGGGACGGCACTCCCAATTCTGCACCATAATTCTGAAGGTTTTTATTTCCCAGTCACAGTCCCATCCTACTTGCTGCGGAACTAGGAATCCGGGATGATTCTAGGATGTTTGGAGCCTGGGCAGAAAGGGATTGTGCAAGGCCAATCTAATTTGCATACAGCATGACCCATTCAGGGTTGTTTGCATCTCAATTGACGCCCCTGATCCTGAAGCTGCCTTGTGAAGACCCTTCCTGTGCTGCAGTCCCTCCCTCTCAGCCAACTAAAAGCCACTGGCAGCTCATAAAGGGATGGATGTGTGAGAGTTGCTTATCATCTGAGAGGGATAATACTGGGGGAGGGGCTAAACTGCAATAGGCATCCTGTGGTGCCTTTGGGTGGGCAGCCAGACAGGAGATCTAATGACCTAATTTTAGGACAAACCTGCAGATAGTGTCTCCTTGCAATGGGCTCAGTAGGTCCCCTCCTTCCCTAGGCCTCCCCTCCCGACACCATAGCAGCGAGACCCAGGGGAAGGTGCACCTTCCCATGTGTCCAATTGCAAAGAGACACCTTTCTTTCAATTGAAAAGGCAGAAGGCACAGGAGGACCAATGTCCCTGTGCCTCTGTGGTCTGGCTGTGGCGCACTGATGCGGGGCCCCAAGTTGGTGGGCTTAGTGCAGGGTCCTGGGCAGCTGCTCCCACTGCCCATGCCTAGCACCGGCCCTGCCAGGAAGCCATACGTTTACCTGCCGGGCTCACCACAGTACAGCAAAAGCTAAAGCACTCAACACCCCACACACACTAACAGAACACACCAAAACGTGCCATACAGAACGCATCACACTCAAAAACTCTTGTGCATCACACTCTGCACACACAATACTTTACAGGCAAGCACTTGCAAAACCAAAAGCTTGGCACTTGCATTATATAGGGGTAACTATTTTCCTTTTGCTTCCGTTCTCCGCTACATACAGCAGGGGGCAATGTTTCAGTCGCCTTCCTCCTTGGGCTCTCTTCACTGAGATTGATAACATTTCCGCTTGTGTACATGTGTGTAACCGCCTAAAACATCGCCCATTTTAGCACCAGGGCTGGCCATTCTGTCTTCACTTTCATTTAGTTTTTATTTAGGCACTTGGTCATGTTTTACTATTATTTTTATTTTTTTGCAGAGACAATTATGCCACCCTTCAGAAGCGGATTTTTTTATTTTGTATTTCTTTTAAACTTTTAATGCCTCAAGCGGAAATTTGCAGGAAAGCATTGCAGGCTTGTTGAGGTAAGACATGTGTTGTGTCGGGTGACCTATACTCAAGGGGCATCTAACCCTGACTAGGCCTAACACGTGGCCCTAGAATAAACTCAGCCAGACACTGGGAATAAAGTTGCTTGGTCGGTCGGCGCGTATCTCTGAACGCCCTCGCACGTGCTCGACCTCTTTTTATTATAGGGCGGTCACATGACCAACTTGTCCGTCCCTCCGGACATCGGGGGCGGACCTTCGGGAACATAACAACATGTAGGACCAGACATTTTAGCTTTGCCAATGCTTGTTTGTAAATGGCATTTGGTATTAGTTTTAGAAGAAGACAAGACTTATTGGGAGAGTTTGGGCAGCATGTGCGCCTACTGATTTAATTGCATGCCGCAGATCACTAAAAATTCGCCATTGATCGAAATTTCTGAATGCTATCGATAATCCTGTCGGAGTTTCGATAGGTCAGAGGTCACAGCACGACAGAGCTGCAGCAGAGACATATCGCGCCAGGTAGATCGGCTGCCTTCAGATGGATACTTGAGTGATGCAGAAACACCGCCGTAGAACAGAAACTGTCAGCAGCTTCCCAAAGGGGTCGGTACGTGCGTAACCGTTAAATGAAATCAAACGCTGAAAATACGTTGGTTTCTCTGAATAAACACCGGATTATTTGCATAATAAACAGAGAAATGGGAACGCCGTCGCACGAGAGAAGGAAACCGTATAATTTCAGCTGTGTGGGAAGCCAGGGCTGCATGATGGCTCTTTTATTTGACATGCCTCGGTGGCGAATCCAAAACAAAAGTCAAATTAGCCAAGATATTTTCACAAGATTGTTTCAATCAGCATTGCTTTACCGCGCAACGCTAGAGCACATCTGGATGCAATTAATAAAAATAAAAACACCAGACGGGATTCACGCAAGAGAGTTTTAATGATATAGGCACACCATGACAAAAAAAAATCGAAGTAGAGTTTTTTGTTGTAGCAGAGGGTGGCATGGTTTATATGGATGCCAGTTCTATAGTTTGGTGACTGGCAGACTTCTTTTGAGATGACAGTCGCAGCGCGAGGCATTATTGTGTTGCAAGTGCAGAAATGGATAAAGAAGATTTTTTGCTGAAGCATGTTTTTCAGATTCGTTGACCCACAGCGGGTTCCTAGGGTCGACCCAGAAAAGCCCTTGAAGCGATGCCTGGACATTAATGCCCAGGTCTGTCTGTCTCATTCATTGTGTAACTTTCAGGGGTGAACTGACCATCATGTAAATTTGGCAATTACCATGTCGTCTGGGCTTCATTAAACGCTTAGGGTGGCCACCGTTTCTGGTTTAATGTGTCTAGTGGTTCAAGACCGCTACCCTGTAGGTGTTCACACACCTCTTTTTAATACCATTTCTAAAGGTAAAAATGTGTTTCTAAATCTTTGTTGGTCAGGACATCTGTGCTGCAGCCCTGCGCTCCCAGTTACCATGTCAGCAAATGCTGGCTGTTGCATAGGTACCTCTACACAGGTCATTTTCACGGGGTGCACCAATGCTTAAGGCACATTCAATTCAGTCCTCATGGTATATGTTGGCAGCAACATCATTTTAGTCTTTTAGAGTTATTGCACATCCAGATGTTTAAGGCTGCTAGACATTTTTGGAATTATTTATGGTCTTATTCAAATCTTTAATTACCTGGAGGACAATTGGTGCGTCAGCAGTGTACATAAAGAAAGTGTACCCGAATGACAGCAATCAAATAGTCTAAGGGAAAGACGCTTGCATTCAATGACGATAAACCTTGTGGAACGCCACAATTTACACACACTTGTCTTGAAATAAAATTGTTTGAAACATAGAGGTGAGATGTGGAAGGCTTACAAAAGTTTTAGGTACTTGTAATCACTTGTGCTGCAAATCAGCCCACTGTGAATTTTGCCATTTATGGCACCACAAGCGTGGACCCAGCCATATGCAAATTAAACTTGATCATGTGCCAGTAGGAACAGTCAAGCTCAACTGCTGGACCAGTTTGCTATCAAAGCATACATAAGTAACCCCAGCCAGTTTCTGCCTACTTGTGAGATGCAGCGTGAGTTCCGTGGTGCAACAAGCACGGAACCCAATGCTGGCCATAGCAGCCTCAATTCGAGCGGCTGGTGTTGTCTGTAGAGCATCATATTCAGCTTTCCATATGCTCCAGAGGTACCAGGATTGCTTTAGGCATGTCTGGTCGTGCGTGAAATACATCATGTGACGCGTACCATGTTGGTTTCCATGGATATTGAATGGCCTCAACTTTTCTGCACAATTCTCCAGCAAAAATATTTTCACAATAAGGAACAATGAATGAACATTGTCTCACCTAGTCTGATTCATGTAACAGTTCATGAACCCAATTGATAAGACATCCCTCAATTTCCCCTTCTCATTTTGTCAAAAACGGTGCTGTTAATTTACACCAGGCTAGACCTAGACTGTAAGTTGACCACAGGCTTTTTCTGGGTCAATATTTGGTGTGATGTAGAGAGTTTTGTTGCTCCTCATGATTGGGCATTTTCAATGCATGCATGTATTGAAATTCATTTATGTAGTAGAAACCTAATGGGGAGCAATGGAACACAATACATTTAAGTGGAGCTCTACATCTTTGAATGAGTTACATTTCACCAGTTTTCAATTTTATGGTATAGGGAGGTCAAGTGGTTTGCCCAGATTTGCATTATTTCACTCACATCAAGTTTAATACTCACGTGCCCAGGTCCCAAAGTTATCAGTTCACCACTAGACCCCATTTCTTCACAAGATTTTTGATTTTCGATTGCAAACCTAATGCTTGAGCATCTGAAGTTGGCACATGGTATATCCTGGTAGTAAGCGCTGTTGGAAGCTCCATGATGGGATCTTATTTGCAATATCTGAAGGGTGTTGGATATAAATGATATATTCTAGTTAATGTGTTGCGTTGGATGTTAGACTGGGCTGCAGGTACATTGCAAATAGTACAATAGCATTTTTACCAAGTTGGTGCGTTAACCCCTTCGATGTTGATGACGGCCCCCAGCCGTCATGCATCACGGTGGGCGTGTGCTGATGACGGCTGGGGGCCGTCATGAACCCGCCCACTACGGAAAACGCCGCACAGGCGCAGAATTGCGGCCGCGCCCAAGGGGTTAAGGAGAAGATTTAGTTATTACTCCACAAAACACTTTGTTGTGGTACACTGCTGGTCAGCGTATGATATGCGAATGTCACATGAAAGCGCACTAATATTTGCCCTTATTTAACATTACAAAATATGATGCTCTGAAATGTGAAAGGGACTGTCAATGCCTCAATACTCAGGCCAAATGGCAGGTTATAAAGCCTTTATAGTGTACAAATTGATCAGGCTGTTTCCACCATTGGCTAACTTCACTGTAAGTGACAGCATTCTGCTCATTCACAAGGCGCACATCCACTCACAAAGTAGTTCCTTTCAGTGGCAAAGTGAGCTCTTGAGATTAAAACATTTTAGCTTTTTGATATTTTTTCAATATGTATTGCCGAGGGCCTGGCAGCTCTTCCAATCATAACATTTTACAAAACCCACGACAAAGCAAAACAAGCATTGACAAATCTAAAAGATTGAGAGAGAACGCCAGACACCAGTCCTATTGACTTAGCCTGTTTGCTGTCTGTTAAGGTAGTCAAACAGAGCATTACTTCAAAGCGAGAACAGAAGAGGGAGCAGAAACACCGAAACATAAAGTAGAAAGTAATTCTGCATTCTAGTAACACAAACCCACAGAATATCTGTATACTTTATAATGATGTGTTTAGTCAGCTCAGTTGTAGCTCTAGAATGTGTTTAGCACAGTGGAACTTTTTTACTCCTTCAGTTTACACACAGTTTTGAACCCAGAACAGATGCCAAAATGCCTGACCCAAGCCAAAAGCTAAAATGAACTGTTGAGTTAAATAAGGATAGCTGAAAGTTCAGGTATTTGTTTCAGAACGAGCGGTAACGCCATGAAAGAAATTGTTGTAGAATTTCCAATGAGAAAAAAAAAAAATCGAAAGCCCTGCTCTGAGCTCATTACAGAGTGGAACGTGGTCAAATATGTGCTGCAGATATCAAAGAAAGTGCACTGTTGAATCTGGCGAGGAGTTAGCAATTTGGAAATGACTTTCACTCCGAGAGCAAAGTAGTGCCCCCACCTCCCCTCCTCCACTCTTGGGAATTACCGCAGGAAAGCAAAATATGTTGCCACTGGGTATCATTTTTAAAACCACATCTTGCGCAGATTAAATCTGTATCCATGGCAGCGGCAAATGTGTTTGTTAGAGACTTACAATCAGCTGCAGCTTTCGGAAACAAAACATTTTGTAGGTTTAAATCATAAAATATGATATAACATTGCTGAAAGCTCCGAGACAAGTATATGCTTGACGATAAAAGTTTAATGATATATTTCTAGCGCGCCAGACTTTAACCCTTTCACTTCTGAAGCAGTGACTTACATAGCAGAGAATGTTGTTCTGGGATGCAGAGATTAATGAACTGTACGTGTATTTATTTTTAAAATCCGTAATGAACCAAATCTAGCTAGGCACAGGATTAACAGCCTCCAATTAATTTTGCACTTCACAATATTTAGCTACCATTCCTCATGCTCTCTAGGTAATATTAATCATTCCCGCCTGCGCGCTCACAGACATGACGCCATTCCCTCCCTTTGCTATCTGTGACAAAAAACCATAGAGCTATAGACTGTCCCTAGCATATGTCTCACTATTCCCCTGTCGCCCACCATTCTCTCCACATCCTCACGGAGGTTTTGAGGTTCCAAAATGCTCCTCATTCCAGACATTTCCCTTTCCTCAACTGACGCGTCATCTTATGCGGATAAAGAAAAAAAAACACAAGAGGAGAAAGTGATAATTTTAAGGTCTGCTTTTTCAACCTCTCTAATTTGACAACTCCCAAAAAAAAAAATGGACAGACCAGCCAGAATAGAAGTGTGTCTAGTTGCTCGCAGAAAATGCCCATTGGACTTCAGTTGAGGTGAGCGACGTGGGTAGGTTTTTTCCACACCTTGAGATACTCATCGTGAAGTCAGATTGGTGCACACCGCTCCTGGCACCCTGAACAAAGGGCTACTAGGGTACACAAAAAAGTTCTAGACAAGGTTGGTTTCAAGAGTCAGATCAGTACAGCACTACTACAATCTAGACAATGTATGCCTTGTTCTACACACAACCGGACACCATCACAGGGAGATATTTGTGGTAAGTGTATAAATAGACACCTTTCTCTGAAGAAATGCCTGTGACTGGGAGACTAAGCAGGTATGAAACGTAGATATTAAGACATAGAAAGGGTAGTAATCTGCACTTCGGTCCTTTTTATGGTTTTTACAGGGTGATAAGGAATAAAGAGATGTTAGGTCAACCATAAATAATTGTAATACTTAGGGGTCCCAAGCAGCATGAGGAGGAACTGACAATGATTTACAAAGACTGCGAGTGTGCTGAGGACAGCACGAGATTCGAACATGCACGCCTCTTATGTGCACCACACGAAGTATGAGCCCCCCCACAGAACAATTCGAGACTTGGTGGGGTGAGGAGTAGGCCTGGTGATGAAGAGTGCCACCTAATATGGGTGAGTGCTGAGCCTCCTGAAAAAGCAAAGGTATTTCTGTGGGCAACTAGTCAAAGTTCTAGTGTGCTTGGTCCTTTTTTAGGTCGAGCGTAGCGAAGGACCTATTGTAGGCGGTTTTGGGGGAATCTGAGACAGCGTTCGGGCACGCGCCTCTGCTGTCTCAGATTCCTCCTCGTGGGCGCGCACGGCGCCGTGCCCATCTCGTGCCTCATAATCCCATGCGCAATCACACACACACACACAGCCACTTTCACGCATGCGCACATACACAGCCACCCGCATACACACACTGCATACACACGCACACTGCATACACACGCCCCCCCCGTCGCTGCCGCAACTACACACACACTAGCGCACCTACACACACACACAGACCCCCCCCACACACACACCAGCGCACCTACACACACGCACGCACATATACAGAGACCCCCCTCCCCCCGCCGCCATCGCACACATACACAAACACACAAGCGCACCCCCCTCCCCCGTACAACTAAGCCCCACTTACCGCCATTCGGGACTTCTGTAGCCGGGGCTCTCCCTCGGGCATGGGAGCCCCGCTCTCAGGCACTCCGTGGGCGGGTGCGCGGGACTTCCGAAGACGGAAGTCCCGCCCAAAGGAACTGGCTTTTTTGCTTGCTCAAGCTGCCCCCATTGGTCTACGGTGTGCTCACTGGAGCCCGATAAGCCTGAAAATCAGCGTCCATGGAACACCGGGTTTCTTAGCCAATGAAAGGGCGACATACGCGCATACGCCCACTGATACCATGTGAGTTGGCCAATGGGAGCCCAGGGAGCATGGCTACCTGTACCTGCGCTGTGATTGTAAATACAGTCCACACGAGCTTGGCCGCGTCTGCAGTTCGCAGTGTGTACAAGCACGGAAAATGTGAATTAAAGCGAGAAGACTTCACAGCTACCCGACTGCTGTCCGGGCCTACACGCACGTCTTCCGTGCGAAACTTATGCCCTTCTCTTAATACATTGTAGGCGTACAGGGCACCATGAATCTAATTCATTCGAAAAAACATTGTAAGGAAGACGCATAATCTGCGTATTTTCAGAGGCGATTTAGCTAATCTTTCAAATGGGGTTCAGCCATCAGAGTGCGAGTCACGGTGACGTGTGCCTTGAAAGTATGAACTGTGCCTGCGTCCTATTCCAGTAATGTGCAATGGCTGTGAGTCATGTCTGGGGCACCGCGTAGAGAGAATTCCAGCAAAGCATAAACTCTTTATGCTCCCCCAATTAATATAATTCTAGTGGGTGACACGAAGCAACGGGAACCCGGAAAAAAAACCAACTATGTAAAATAAAGCAGACAGCGTCCAACAATGACGTCACAGTGGAAGAGCTCCTGCGTGAAGAGCTTGTGTTCTGAAATCAATGAACAGACGTGAAGAAATCTGTGGACAAAGTAAGATGGTTTGGAATGTTTTTAATACATCAGATCTGAGGCCCATGACTTGCGTGTGGTCTGCAGTTACACGTTCAAATTCTGGTAAGGCCATCTCGGCCTGTCATCCTTCCGAAGTTATTGTCATAGTACCTCCTGCTCTGGAATGCTTATATACGACAAACTGCTCCATTAAGAAGATTTAAGTCGACAAGTTATCAGTGACCTTAAATTGCTATAAAAGGGAATGTTTTATTTTAAGCGGCGTTGGGCTTCAAGGGTTTACTAATTCGCTTTTCACCCCAACCCCTTCCCGCTGCACCCCGCCCCCACACCTCTACCTCCAAATAATCTCAACATCGACGTTTCTGGCTGCTTTGCTCATGGCTGAAACTTTTTACCTTGTTCTTGACATTACTGCGTGGCTTTGGCCCCTGTATCCCTGTCTCCTCACACTGTTTATTCTGACGAATTTGCAGGGGTTAAACATAGTTTCATCTCCTGTTAAAGTGAGGACGCCTCTCTTTCCCACCTAATGATACATGAAGGGAGTTGGACAACCCCAGTGTAAAGTTTGTTGATGATGGAATTCTGTGGTGCTGTCTGAAACCTGGCACGACTGAGCCGCTCTAAATGGGCACTGTCAACAACAGCTGGGCATGTCACAGAAGGTGGGGCTTAGTGGGTTAAATACAGAATGTTGTCCCATCTCCAGGCTGCGGCAGGGTGTATGCATTTTGCTAATGTGCAACTAGAGGGCATTAGTCTATTAATTATGTTGATTGACGTTGCTCTTGGTACCTTCAGATCCCCTTAAGTTGACTGTCCTTGTTGTAATTGCATTTGTATAGCACCTAAAACATCTTCAAGGTGTCAAGGAGCATCAGCTGAAGATAGAGCTATACACCACGGGAGAGTGTCTGGTTGAATTGCTTTCATTTATGTTTGAGAAGTCTTTTGGGGCCATGCTTTTTAGTACTGAGTGTCAGTGCTTGTCAGTGTGATGGTGCAAAGTGAGAGCAAGGAGTTGGCAGTAGCTGAGCTACTCTATTGTAAGGCCCCTTGCACCATTCATGTCTGATTATCTCCTGAGAAATGCCCTTTCTCATGTGGATACGAGCTCTGTATAATGTTAGTCGCTGGTGTGGGGCAGGAGTGTGTTGTGGGAGATTGCGGTGACAGATGCTGAGCGCTAAGTCTACCACGAAGGAAGTTATTTTTGTAGCAAGAGATTTTTGCTTTACAATTCAGTGTAGACCTGTGAGGAGCAAGAGACCGAGCCTGTAGTGATGGGCTGGGTCTAAGCCTCCCTGGGTGGATGATGTTGTAGAGGGTGATTTATTGCACTTAAACTACTTTAATGGGAGAGCCATTCCTCCCTTTGTTTCGTGCACTCAGTAAACAGTTAGATTGTTGTGGGAGGGTTGTAGGTTAAGTACACAATCGTCATGTGGTTTGTCTCGAGGTAAGTGGCTATGTTATGAATGTCTTTTTGCTCACCCTGTGAGGATACACAAACAGCCTTTGGTCTGAGAAGGCTTAATCCAGTCAGGATAAATCTCTTCTGGAAACTCAAGTTATCCAGAATGCAGCGCGTGGCATGCAGTGACTTGCCCGCACTGGCAGCACATTATTTCAGTTGTTACAGTGACTCTTCATGGACTGTTCTGTGTCTGCCTTGTAGCAGTCTTATGAGCAGTATTCAGTTCAAACCCCTTGTGAAGGAGCCACCATTGTTTGAACTAGAGTGGACCTGGGGAGGTCTTGCCTATAGCTGTGTGCAGGGACTGGCTTCCCCTTCCATGGAGCATAAAAACCCCATAATACATGCGTGACCCTAACTGGTGTGTGTGTGTGTGTGCATGTTTTTTTGTGGTTTTTGTCTCTCCCATTCCAGGTATTGCATATTATCTCTTACAAGACCACAACTTCAAGAACTTTGCTATGTAGAAGTCTCATCCTGTGGGTGTGATGTACCTTCTTGCTCAGGCCAGATGCGTAGTTTGTTCAGTAAGTTTGGGGGGGGGGGGGGCAGCTTCTGATCGTTTTTTCTTCCTTTCATTTTCTTCTCATGTATCTTTTTCCTTCACCGCCTTTCTTTTGCCCCTTTCTCTATCTATTTATCCTCATTTATTTCTTCTATTTTCATATCCTATCTTTCTCTGCTTGCTTTATTTTTCTTTCTTACTCTTGCATTGTTTTCTGCACTCTGCCATCCTTCCTCCTCTGTCTCTTTCTCTCCCCTCTTCTTCTAATTTTTCTCTCACATTTTCTATATCTATTTATTTCTCGCTCTTTCTCACTTTTGCTGTCTTAGAGCAAAGAGGCAAAAACTGATCCTCAGCGACCACAAATGTACACTTTTTGCAGTACAGCTCATGTGTCATCAATGCTGTGTGCTGCTTGTAGCAGGAATAGGGTACTTTAGGGGCATTACCCTACGCCCTCACTCTAACTATTGCCCTCCCTCTATCTATCCATCGCTCTATCTATCTATCTTTCTATCGCCCTCACTCTATCACACTCACTTTATCTATCTATCGCATCACCACAGCATCACTCGTCGCCACCACATCACTCCGCGCCACCCCAGCATCAATCTGTGCAACCATTCAACAACAACTAGTTCAAATATGTTCTCTCAATGTTTCAAACTTTATTAAAAATGTCACAAAAAGATGTTAATATTTCACTTCTGTTCTTGGATTTTCGTCACAATAAAATACACTGAACATAATCTTCACAAAAGTTATTTACTAAAGTTTAAGCTATTGCCATTATAAATCACAATAACTTTTATTTAAGTATTAATTATTATTTTTTTTTAAAGACATTGTTATTTGTAATATCAATACATCTAAGTCACGTAAATACAACACATATTGCATTACAAATGCTACAGGTGTCACATTTGCGAAAGTTAAAACTATTGGCATTGTAAATGACAAAGCTATTAATTTAGCTATTTTCAAAACCAACACATAAATAAAATAATGGTCATTTACAATACCAATAGCTCAAACTTTCCTAATGCGAGACCTATTGCATTGCAAATGCTTGTTTTCTTTTGTTGTGGAGTTCAATTTCTTTCTTTTTTTTTATAACAATAAACCTTGAATAAAAATTGGAGTTCAATTTCATCAGGGCCCAAAACACTCACCCACCTTTTTGTCTTCCTTCTTATTGGAAATTATGAACCAATCACTACAATGCACCCTGACAATACTAACTGCATTCTTTTCATCACTCTCGTCCTCATATTGTCATCATCTTTTGGGGAGCACTAACTCAATCATACCCACCCATTACACGGCATGTTTCATGCTCTGGATCTCAGATACTCAAATGACATTAGCCCTGTTGTTGATTGAGCATTCTGATAGGCTAGTGACATTTGACAGGAATATCTGAGCTCTAGTATGAAGGCATACCTTACTGTTCCTCAAGCGGAAATATGGTCGCAGCCTGCATGGGTGTATATTATTTTTTCTCTCCTCGAGATACGCTATTTGGAAGAGCAACACTTTTGTTCAAGAAAGACAGTGGGGTGACCAAAGCAGAAATGAAAACAAGCCCTCTTGATAGGTAGGTAGTGGCTTTCTTGTGAGTGGAATATGCATCTTGATGATAGCTTCAATATATACCAATTTCATAAAATTTTTACATATTAGAAAGAGCACCAGATGGGACTCTTGCCAATCACCATAGATGTTTGAAAATTTCAAATTTCCTTTGAAAGCTCTATTGGGTAGAACATGTACATATATGGTATTTGTATAGAGCAAACGTATCCAAAAGGCAGGGGAGCACAGTGTAGGATCAAATGCAATGGTACAGTCAACAAGTGATTGGAGAGGTATCTGAGTTCTAGAAGCAGAAGTGTGTTGAAACTGCAATGTAATGCATTCTTTTTTAAACAAGTGTGTCTTGAACTCTTTCATAAACTAGAGCAGGGTTAACCTGTTCTGGATGGAAAGAGAGATGTTGTTCCAGATCCTGGGGGCATTCAACGAGAAGGCCTGTTGCCTTCTAATGATATTGTAATTCCATGTCTGAATTCTGCAAGTTGGTTAAGGAATTGATGAAGGACCATTGCTCAATAGATATATAGAGAAGGAAAAACCTTGAAGTTAAGGCCTTCACATTCTACACAGGAAGCTACGATGATACTTGTGATGATTTTTTTTATTAACCTCTGGAGGGGAAAGTATTGGAAATCCAATTCTTTCTTGGCATATGCTGACTCACTCGCCTCTTCAAACACCCTTAGCAATCAATCATGAGAAAGGAAATGGACTTTTGATAGTCGCCAACTTGATGAACTATTTGTACAAGAGACAATGCACAATGACACAAATTAAGTTTATTTAGGCCAAGTGAAGGTTCTGCAAACTATAGTATTGATTGGGATATTGACTAGTTTATAAGGAACGCTTTTTGGATGACACAAGTCAGACCGTTCAACAAATGACAACAGGGCTTAAGAAAACCTCAATACCCATCATTGAATAATAGGATTTCAGAGATGCAGAAAACTCAGGCTTACAAGGAATGTAAAAATTTAGTTATACATTTCTGGAATATAATAAGGTTAAAAAAATATCTGGCTGAGAAAAGATTGCAGAGTTTCTTTTATTGTCCTCGAAATTCAGAGCAGGTCTTCAGAAAAAAATACATGTACAAGACATTAATGTGACATGGGCCTCTAATAAAATACAGTGTCATTGTATCCGCACTTGGGATTTGCCCCATGTCTACATATTCCTTCGTCTAGTCGCATCCTTTGAATCTCAGCAGTTCAATTGTGAAGCTGACCAAGCTAGAGAACTTAAGGCTACCAAAAGTCATATATATGTGTATGTGTATTATTACCTCTTTTAAAACCCACTTGATGTACAATCCATTCCTAGTCCAGTCAATAGGTTCAACATGTTAATAAAGATGAATAATTGCGATCAGGCGAACATGGCAAACATCAAGTAGGTTCACCTGACCACAGCACACATGTGGCGTATTATTTACCTATAGCCACATGTAATAAACAGGGAGAACATAAAGAATAATGCTGAATTTTACCTAAAAATAGTGGAGATTTGTTAAGTTCAGCCATACAAACATGTGACTAAACTCTTGTAGAAATGAGCCAAAATTCTTTATACAAAGTTGCCCTTACAGTTACATTAATTAGTTCAAGGGATTACAATTAATACCTCATGGTTGATTGTATACTGCTGAGATTCAGAAGTAAACAAGAACACTGACTGTGTTTCATACTTTTTTGAGGTTTTCCAGTACTTGAACCTACTTTATCTCTGGCGCTTACACTTTGTTGTGTCCTTATTTGATCTGTGAATCGTTTGTGAACTGCTTAATGTCATCATAACTGTTTATGAAGCAATATACATATATCTGACGCATTACATCAACGTTTTAAAATTACAAGGGATTCCCGGAACATGAAAGACCCAACATGACTGCAGTCGTGTCTGGTGTCGGGGCAAAGTGACGGGCGGTAGGGGAACAAAACAAAAATCAAATAAAAAACAAAAGCTTACCTGAATTCCGCCCCTTCGCAGCGGGCACAGGCTCCCAGACTGCCCTGCAGCCAATCCTGATGCTGATCTCACAGCATGAGAGCAGCGTCAGGATTGGCCTGAGCCCCCTAATGTGCACTCCTAGGGAGCCTGGGAGCCTGTGTCTGCTGTCTCCAACGCAGCTCGGGTTGGAGACCGCTTCAGTGCACATGATGGTTTGGCTAGCCTGAGACGGCCGGTCAAACAGTCATGCGCACTGACAAGTGGGCACCTAACACTCCCCCTCACACCTGTCATCCCCCCCATGGCCCGGCCCGCTAGGCTCCACGGTATGGAGAAAAGTAAAACAATAATAAACATTCTTTATTATAGTTTTCTTTTTCAAGTTTTGCAGCTGCAGCTGGCAGGGGGCGGTACAAAAGGGAATGGTGATGGACGGAGCATCTGAATCAATCAAACACTCACACCCAGTCAAAAGATCTGGGTTTAATCCATCACCGTTCTTTAGCCCACTCTGCCACCCCAGTTCAGACATGGCTATATGCAAATCAGTCTGACCCTGTGCCTCATGGGAACAGTCCAACCACTCCGCCACCATAGCAGTGGAGCTGCCGTTGCATGACTGCTGTCTAAATGTTATTAGTTCACCTTCACATCCTTCCACTCGTACTGCCTGGCGAGGTGAAGTGCAGTTAATATCTCACCATAGTGGTAGGTCTAAAGTTCGAATCATATGTTTATTAAAAACAATTTAAAGTTTAAACAAAAGTGTTTGAAAACAAAACTTTTGAAAACAATGGGGCACTCAGGAAAAAGTAAGGATATTTTATTACACAAATCCAATATGTGGAGACAATGTCACTGTGCTTAGGTAGAGACCAATGCCACATTAAAATCTTTAACATAGCAATAAACATGATTCTTGAGCATTCCCTACCACACTGCATAAAAGTGCACATTTTACACCCTATGCCAAGTCATCAGGAAGTGGTGGAGCAAAACGAACCATTTAAATTAGATTAGTGCTTGTTAAAGTGTTGCTGTTACCTTCCTGGAAAGGGTAAGGAGGCTGAGTTATGTTAAGTTTAAGAATAGGTTACGGGTGAGGGCGTTGGCGCGGCAGAGGCATATGGAGCAGGATTGGGTAGGTGATAGGCCTTTCATGATAGTTAGGAGGTGTGTGTTAGGATCTATAATAGTTTGGGGTAAGTGAAAGGGGACTGCTCCTAAGATTAAGTGGCGGGGTAAGTTTAGAATATCTTCCAACAAGAGTGAGTACCTGAAAAATAAAATGTTTTTATTAGAAGGATGGAAAAATTGAATCTTTGGCTGTTAAAATTGGTTGAAACTAACTGACAATTGCACCGACTTCATTATATTTCAAGTTTTAGGTTTCTCACTTCTAATTTGAAGTTTTGTGCTTTTCTAACTTTAAACTTCAAACTCGCAGCCTAGTTTCTTCAGCATTAATAATAAGACACAACCACCTCAAAGGCAGACTTTGGCTGCTCTCTCTTCAGCTTCAGACAGGTACTACTCTCTTTGTTCAAGGACTGGAAATAGTTTGAACATTCAAAAGGCTGATAAAACAACTCTGTTTCTTTTGATCGTGTAACATATTTGAGTTTAAAAGGAGAGGAACGCAGACATTAAGAACAGAACATGTTTTTGAGTACTTCCTCCTATATTTTGCATCTTCTCTCCCCATCACCTCAATTGTTCTATTTGCCAGCACCCCAGAGTTATCGAGTAAGAGGGGGGGGGAGGGTGAATGACATGAGTATTAAAAGAAACCCACCTGACCTCCAGATTTGCCAACCCACACTCTGCCACTGTGTGATACACAGTATCAACGCTCTCCATGTGGTCACAAGTGAAGTGCTAATATCACACACCGGCATACAAGAGGAGCTGGAAGCCCCTGCACAGATTGAATTTCCAGTTTGTGCATATACACTTTGTACAAGCTGAAGTCTATCACATTATTTACATCATTCCAGGAATATCTGTATCATATACTTCAGTTTGTCGTTCCTGGAGTAAGTGAAGGCGAGTAGAGGGAACCAATGCAATGCCTGGACCACAGCCCCGCATCCTAGTCTCTCAGAGGCTCTGTCCCTTACAAATGTCCCTCCATGGCTGGTCAGGCAGTGATGGGTCAAAGCCCCACCCTCTCTAGTCCCTGCTTCCTCTAGGATATCTACTAAGCTCTGGCATGCGAAACATTTTCAGAGGTTGGCAGCTGTGGTACAATTTATTTCCATCATTGTGTCAGACCTTTAAAAATATTATTCATTACTCAACACAGCACTTACACCTTAATATCTTTCTGTTTGAGACCAGAGATATGCGGAACTAGACTAGGACCTCCCCCCACACCTTCTGTGAAAATGTCTGTGGCTCTGCCAGAGTTTAATGACATGTTTGATGTGAGCCATCATGGCAAAATTACGTTTTATGAGACCAATTCAGGTCACTGTGCAGTGGCTAGACCACGTCTCTTTGTTCTAATAGGCTATGAGCAAATATAGAGGACAAGTTTTTGGATTTGAGTACCAACTGTAAGCTTGGATGTAATCTAATGATGTAACATCAAATTGACCCCCAAATTTCATGGAATTGGAAACAGTAACCTCCAAGTGTCATTGAAATTGTCGGCATCATACTGGACTCATCACTCACTATCAACTGCCAAATCAACGCAGTTTCCTCAGCCTGCTTCCACACACTCCACCTACTTCAAAAGACATTCAGATGGATCCCCACAGAATGCAGAAAGATTGCTCACCCACGCGCTCATCACCAGCAGACTCGACTATGGCAACACACTCTACACCAGCGTCACCCAGAAACAGTCAAACTACAGAACGTCCAAAACGCCGCAGCCAGACTGGTCCTCATTATCTCCTGCCACAGCCACATCACAAAACACCTCAACAACTCCTCTGGCTACCAGTCAGCAAGAGAGTCTTTCCCAAGCTCCTCACTCATGCCTACAAAGCTCTATATGATGAAGGACCAGCATACCTCAACCACAGCATCACATTCCAAATACCCGCCAGACAACTCCGATCTTCCCAACTTGCCCGCGCCTCTGTCCCCAGGATCCACAAATCCAGAACCAGAGGAAGGTCGTTCTTCTACCTTGCCACCAAGACCTGGAACACCTTGCCCCACCACCTCAGGCAATCCGCGTCACTGACCCAATTCAGGAAGGACCTCAAGACCTGGCTCTTCGAATGATCCTCCACCCAGTCCTACCAGCAGCCCCCCTCTCCCAGCGCCTTTAGACCCTCACGGGCGAGTAGCCGCACTTTAAAAGTCCCTGGTTGATTGAAATTGTTCACATGAACAATGAGAGGTCAACTTTTTTCCACGCCTACTGTCAAACTGCAGCTCAAGTCCAATACAATGAATGGTGCCTGGAATTTTTATGCCAAGATTGAATAATGCTCTTAAGTTTCTTACCATGGTAATATAAACCCCACGTTTATTGATTGAAGGATTCTCATGTTCACTGTGCCATAAAACGAGAGTTCAATATTTCCATATATTATAACTCCCACATAACACAGTCACAGTGCTTTACAGTGCAGTTCTATAGTGCTAGGTAATACAATAACTAATTGTAGCTTATTACGCTTATGGTTGGAACCCATGCAGATTCCAACCAGGCATCTTAGATCTTCAGAGGCACATCTTTGAAAATAGTGGCCACATAATGTAATATATGCTCTTGGTCAGCAGAGGGTGCTACAAAAACAGAGGTCTCACAAAGGTATCTAGATGAAAGAATAATTGCAGACAAAAGCAGGAACAATGGATTTATTTTTATCTGCTTGATAGACACCAGTAATATTTTGAACATAAACATTGCACATAGCACTAATGATGGTATATAAATCTGTGATGGTGGCCTTCTTAACAAAGTTAAGATAATGCTGACAAATGGCAATTGTTTTATGGTTGAATTGCACCAATTGTATAAATACAGTTGGCAAAGAAGTACACATAACTAATGCTAAAACATATCTAACTTATACACTACTCAGTTATAAAACGCCCATATCAGCATCTGAGTGCAGAGCACAGGGGCAGTCAATCTCACATTTTGAACTGCAGGATATTATTTTTCAAATTTACTTTAAATTCTTGTAAAGGGAGGGATAGTAGAAATGCCCGGTGGCGTGGATATGCAATGAAGAGGGCACAGAAAGAGAAACGACAACGCACCAGATGGTTTAGAAGGTACTAGAAGACTTAGGTATGTGGTATGTAGATTTTGATGTGAAGTATATCAGGATAGGATGTCAGAGGGGTAGCTTGTTGCCAGACTGTTAAAAGGCTTTATCGCTTGCTGAGATCTCCTTCCACCTCCATTCACTTCTTATTTTAATTGGGAGAGTAAATCAGGATATCCGAGTGATCCAAAATACAAGGAAGCACAGTTCCTCTTTGTTTCAGGAATACACAGGTGGTCCATTCTCAGTGGTGATACCAAATTTACCCACCTGACATTGACTTCAGCAGTCCCTAAACTCTGGCAGAACCAGGGTGAGACTTAATCCACCACCAAACACGAAGACGGCAACATGGCTCTTGCAGTGATGAGCGAGGTTATTGCAGCTTCTTCTCACAGGAGCTTCAGTCATTCACAGATAGACTCTACAGTAAGGACAATGACAAAAGTTAGTACCATTCACCCTATTTAGATTGCCAGCCTAACCTTCTATAAGCATGCAAAGCTTATCCAAAGATTAATTTTTTAGGTCTGTATGGCCCATTAAAGATAACATACCTGATTCGTAAACAGGACACCATGATGATATGCAGAGGTTACATCCACCATTACCAGTGAGCGCTGGCATTTTTTGGATCCTGACCCCTACCCACAAGCACTGTACCAGAGAATCTGTCCTACCCACCCCACCCTAGTTTTTAGTGGCTGAGTGGGCGGAATAGTTGCCATGGTTTAGATAAAGGTGTTGGAGGCTGAGCAATGTTTTTCTTTGGTTTCAACTTTATTTGATTTTTCAGTGGTTGGGTGAAGTGGTCTTGCACTTGTCATGCTTCTGATCATGGCAGTCTTAGTGAATTGAAAATTGGTGTTTGCAGAATCTTTTCCTGTGTGTGGAGTGATGATTTATTTTTCAGGAACACTGAAATTGTCAATCACCTCTGCCCTCCTAGGACTGATGTTAGGCCTAACATTTCATGGTTGTCCGCGATCAACCCCCAAATGTGTGCTTAAGCGTATGAGGGAACCTTTAGATACACTTCTTTGACTGCAAGCTATTGATGAAGATAAATATTTAAAAACAATTTACACAACACATTTACTGATTTAGACACAGAAACCTGATTGTACACATTGCACTTGTTGAATAAAGTGTGACAGCAATAGAAACAAGTGAAGTAATATCACCGTAAAAGCGTGCTTGAAAGCCTTAGAATAAGATAAATCATTATTATGTGGTTATCATGCTTAATAATAGATTTTTCTTTTAACAAACTACACATATGATGATGTTTTATTATTTGTTTACTGAAGAGGCTAATGATCTAATTGTGTGGCTTATCATTTCTATTGCATTTAATTAAAATGTATTATGGACAGATTATGGTGCAAAAATGCGATAAAAGTAGTTAGGAAGTTAAAATGTATAAATGTGATAATAGAGACCATAACAAACATAAAAATTAAGAGACAAATTTAGTCAAATGACTTTGAAGAATAAAAATTACATGCATGGATATTGAAAAATTGTGGCAATTGGCCATAGCTAGCGTTAATCAATTTCATGTAATAATACATTGGTGAAGTATTACTGTTTTTCTCTTACTATGAAATATTTGATATAACTTCATTATCTTTGTTTCCAATTGTGTTTAATTCATTGAAAACTGACATATGTATTTTAGTGGCTTTAAACGTGCTCTTTCCTAAGCTGGATTTTTCCATAGCTCAATATAATAGACCTTTTGCATTTTTTGCAAATGTTGCTTTATTTATGCTGTACATGTAACTTCTTACATCTTAAGGACATTGCTTTAGAGTTCACTGTGAAATGGTCTGGTGGGAAAGTGATTTATAACCCAATGCCATAAACTGCTACACTATACTTTTTACCATTGACAAACCTGTGAGGCTCGGAAAGCTAGTTCTTTCTCATGATTAGCATGGCAAAGAATGTAGGAATAACTAAATGTATTTATTAATTTCATATGTAAACTAATCAATGTGATGGACTGACCATTATGGGGAGATATTACATCACCAAAAGCGTCATAAAGACTATAAAAGAAGAAACCCCAAGTGAGGGGCAATGCCATTCATTTTTCTCTCTACGCGAGAGCAATGCTATTATTTTTCTTTCTATGGGACATGACATACCATATTTGCTTTTATTTTATTTTCCTTGCAAGAGGGCTGCATGTTTTCCCCATGATTTCAAAACCATCCTTGATTATTTTGGACTGCCTTTTGCTGAGACTACTGCCTTAAACAGTGTGCTGGGATCCTTCTTTGCTGAACTATATGATTATGCCTTATTTCCCATGTTTTGCTCATGCTTGTGGACTCACCCTCTGTGTAATTTAATTGGATTCCTTTTCGCTTTAAAACCTTTGGCTACTGTTCGAGAAATTAATCAACCTTCTGTCTTAAATGGCGATAAGAGTCTGTAACCTTGTAGCTGATGACTGCTTTTCAACCATCCACTTTGGATTTGCATCTTTGACTACTACATGGTATAATATTCGCGACTGAAATGCTTAAGAGATTGCTTATTTGTATTGATTTCGGATAATTAATACAATAATCAAACTATCTAAATTGTCTGAGACTATTATCTTGTCCTGATATTATTTTAATTAAACTGTGCTATTTTTCATTTAAATATAAATGTGTTGTAGGGAGAATCAGCAAGTGTTTTCAGAGTATCAAGATCTGCTTCGTTTAGTCTGTGTTGCTGTAGCAGAGCACCTAGTGTGCTTCACTTTAATTAAACATAACTTTTTTAGGAAGTTGGGTTTCCACATTGCGATACTTTATTTCTATAGCATGGTCCTGCGAGTGGTCAGTTGAACCTGATCTCGAACTTGTAAAATGGGCACCAATTATTAGTCCTCATTCGGTGGTTAACGTTGTGTGTTGGACACCCTCATTCCCACCTGTCCTATTGGCAAAGAAAGATGCATCAGAGGACCATTCGCCTCTGCGGTGAGGGCAATGCTGCGATCTGTCTAACTGTAGAGGGCCCAATGCGGTTAGAGGGATAAATGAGTAGGTAGCGGAAGTAAGGGATTATAACACTTCAGCTGCATCCCTATACTCTTAGAAAGAGAGGGGCCAAAATTGTTGATTCTGCAATATTGTTTGATGACAATTTCAATTCCAAATTATATATTTTTCCTTGCTATAAATATTGCACCACATATGTACTAAATTGGGGCTCTAATTTAACTTTCTTCACAACCAGTTGTGCACGGCCATAGTGGGTGGTACTTTTTTAGTGAGTCTATGGAAGACTCAGAGCCTGGGCCGCTGTGTCCAAGGCATTATGCACATCTCCATATGAAAGCTTGACGACAGCCCTAATTTGTGGTCCACATTTTCCTTCTTAAATGAAGCTGTCCACGTCTGCAGTTTAGATGTGATCCTACCCCTCAGAGCTGTTGCGGTAAATGCACGCTATACAAACCTTTAATTTATTAATGAATGCAGTCACTAGCAATCTGTAAGCAGGCTCATCTTGTGTGATGTAAACGTGAGGCAGCAGACTCTAGCAGGTGAGTAAGCTCATTCTGACAGTTGGTTACTGACAGTCTGGCAGCGATGGGAATTACCTCATATGCAATTATTATCTCTTGACTAGAGATCTAGAGATGGTCCTTGCCACTTGTCCTGCAATTGCTTATTTTATGTTCAGTTAAGTCAGGTTCTCTTCTGTGACCAGGAAGACTCTCAGAAGAACAATGCATCTTTTTGCATCAGCAACTGTGAAATCAACTAGAGGCACTGATCCTAGCACTGAAAGAATAATCATTTGGAAAGCACAACATCATTTAAGCAGTTACTGGAGTTAATCGCTATTGCAAAATTGTTTAATGTTAAATCTCATTGAACAAGATTACCAATGCATAATATGATATGCATAATGGTATGTTCCAGCTATTGATAGACAATAAATACCAACAGCAAAAACCCATATGATTTGCTTGAGATTTATTAGCATGGAATGGACTGCTACCTTATTTTTTAAATATCACAATACTTACAGTGATAGGGCCTGGTAGGTTGTCACAATCTGGACCCCACACTTGTAAACTGAATGAACTCTAACATGACAGGAGTTTTCTAAAGGTTGCAAAGACCCTGAATACAATCATCGGTGCTACCATTAACTATGATTTTTTCTGGAAGTACTGAAGAGGCTTAGAAAGGGCAAAACTGGTCTTGGGTTGTTTGTGTTCTGGTCAGGGAGGACTTGGCCTGACAGTTTGGCTTGGACTTTTCATATTGGAGCAGACCCAAGGCTGCTTTATGGCTGTATCCTGCAGAAGGCGGTATGATGGGTAAAAAAAATCATGTACTTGGATGCGGCCTTTGATATCACCAGTGGCTGCGTTTAATTCAAGCATTCCATCCATCATTTTTTTCTCTCAATCATATACATAAATGGAATGCACTTTCCTCAGAAATTGGATCTATAATACCTCGTTGTCCTCTTTACAATACCTTGATATATACCTCATTTTCCAACTTTTAGACTCTGTTTCAGAACTTTTGTTTCACAGCATTCTGTAAATAAAAAAAATGATGTTAGTATTGCAGAAAACAACTTTTTCTGACTTGTCATTCTAAAGCAGTGGATTTAAAAAAATGCTAAGAGCGCTTTTGAAAACCAGTGACTTGTCTTGAAAATCCCACTTATGTCAGAATCAAAGGCAGAGATAAACTGCTCCTTTGCACTGATTAGGGGGCCTGGTGTCACCCAGTTCAAAGAGATACAGAATCACCTGAGCTGGAGATCAAGGGGCCACGATAAGGAGCCATTTATCATCTAGAAAAGGGATCTGTTGGATCAGAGTGGGAGAAGAAAGCAGTCACACAAATAGGATTATCTTGGGGCTGCAGGTGCCTGTCGCTAATTAAGAACTGTTCATATGTACTGCGAAATGATCAAATGGGTTAATACTGGATTAGACCTAATCATGTTGTCATAGAGAAAGAACCCTTCTGTAACCGATGCTTTAGATGAAACACTTACTTACTGCAGGGTGCACGGTTTTAGATTCCTGTTAAAAAATTGCAAAGGCTTTGTACAGTATTCAGGAATTTTTGCAATCAAGACGCTCATTTTATTTAACCTGTTAATGTTCTGTATTACAGACGAAAAGTCACCATATGAATCCTGTTTTTCCAAACTTCACTTGATTTTGGCCCCTTTGTAAAATGTCTTTGTTGTGCTGCGGCCATTTTGTTTTGCCTGGGTTTGCTGATGACATCACACACGCAGGCGCCTTTCTTCTCTCTGCACTGCCAATAAGCAACTCTCGATGGCCGATTCACAGTGCAAGGTGAAGAGTGGAGTCTTAAAGTGTGATATCACCGGCAAAACCAAATTCACAGGTAACAGCATAGTAACTGCAATGATCGAAACATACTGAAATTGTGACCAAATAAGTTAGCCTGAGATCAATATAGTAACTTTTGCAAAGGTGAAAGCTCATTGGAATTGAGAAAAAAAATCATACAGGTTACATTGCATGTAAAACTTTTACTCTACCATTTTTTATGCTTTAATGGGCTGAGCCCAGTGATGACGAACTACATGAAGTATGGCCTGATTTGATAGACATGAGGAGCCTACAAATTCAGTCGTAAGCATGCAGGCCGTAGAGGCGCAGCCGGACCAGTGAGGGGCCCGCGACAAACCCCTACCCAGGGGCAGAAATGAGAGTGGGCTGCAGCTGAGCCAGGAACACACCAGGCACCGATTGGTCAGCTTGGTTTGCGACCAATAGGCAGGGGACCCCTGGGTGCATCTCAAGAATAAGAGGGTGCGGAGGCCCCCCAAAAGTCACGTGCCTTCATCTTTGACCCACCCACCCATCCATCCACACTGATAACATGGGCATCGGAGCCGCATCGGAGCCGCGGATTACAGATGGGCTCAGACAAGGCGGGGACAGGACAAAGTGACAGCAAAAGGAGCGCAATAGCCAATGGTGGAGCCGCTCAAACATGTGCCATGGGATGCCTTACGGAGGGGCATAGGGAGCAGGCTGTTGGTCAGCAGAGGCCGGTCATGGCACTTGCAGCTCTGGTCAGGCTGGTCAGGCACAAGGGCCATCCACACCACTTGACACAAGGTGTAGCCTAATAGCCGCAGGAGAGGTGCTAGACCCTGGCTGGAATGGGGCATTCGCTCAGGACGCTGTCACAAGTTGCTGTTATGGACTAAGTGCTACGGGTCTTGAACTACAGTCAATTTGAGGCAATGATGACGTGATGCTTGACTGTATGTTGTTTAAGTTAATATGTGAATAAAGTGAAGCTGAGACCGTTTTGCACCATCAAAACTTGTTACATCTGTTACTGCAAAAGAAGGTGGGGTGCATTATCGGCCGGGGTGCTCGAGGGCACTCGCTATCTGGGAGGCGTTTTGGAAAGGTCAAGTTGGCTGTTCATGTGTAACATGCATTTTGACGTTTCCTTCTTTGCTTTAATCTTTCAATGAACTTCGTTAACTTTGTGGGTCAGACTTTGCTGCTGACATCACAAATGCAGATTGATTACTTGTCTCTGTACTGCTAGTTAACAATATGTCTTGCCATTGGTACCCTGGTGCAGAGAGCATTATTGAACATTTATTTAGAATGTGGTGCACCCAGATACAGTCATTGCAGCCAGGTATTTGTCACCCCCAGAGTATTTGAGTAAATCACAGCAAACCTCATCAGCCTTTAAAACTTCCAGTATTCACTGATTGGTTCTGTTGTATTCTGTATTATTTAGACATTCTGTTAAATGCTTGTAGGAAACATTAACAGCAGTATTACACTGGTGGAAAACCTTTTTCTACCTGTGAGTAATTCAAAAACACTGAATAGCATCCACCAGAATGCAATGCGATACCAGGTGTTAGATCTGGGGGTCTCTAGTTGGCAGAGGTAGGTACCACTGTCCAAATAGAGACCCTTGCTTCTAGTCAGGGTAAGGGGGAAACACTCTTCAGGTAACCCCTGCTCACCCCCTTGGTAGCTTGGCATGAGCAGTCAGGTTTATTGAAGGCAATGTGCAAAGTATTTGTACCAACACTCACAGTGAAAACACCACAAACTGACTCCACAACAGTTTAGAAAAATAAAGGTATTTAATCTAAGCTACACAAGACCAAAATGACAAAAATCCAACATACACAGTTCAAGAATATGGTTTCAAATGAGTTCTTAAGGTTGCGTGAAAATTGTCCACAGTTGCGTCACGTTTTAGCCAACAATACCTTTAGTAGCGACAAAAGTTCTCAGTGAAAGCTGTAGCGTTGAAAAGCAAGCAATGCATCACTCCTGAGACCCTGGGGAGGCGATGCGACAACCCGGCTGGATGTAGCAGGCGTGTGTCGGTGACTCCGGTCAGTTTGGGGAGGGATGCGATACCTTGCGTGGATTCCGGTGCTCAGGTTTCGGTGGAAGCAGCTCGCAAAAGGTACGATTCAACGATCTACGTGGGCGGCGATGATGAGCAGCTCAGCGTCGATCTTCTCCTCTCGCGGCCCCTCGATGCAATGGCTCTGCGACGACTCTTGCAGGGATGTGATGCGGTCCATAAGCAAGCGGTGCGACTATCTCACCTAGTGACGACAGGCTCTGCGACGATACTCGCAGCGATGGTAATCTTCCTGCACCGGACTGGTGCGTCCCGCAAGCAAAGGATGCAACGACTCTGGCAGCGGGAACAGGCGCTGCGACGATCTCGGCGTTCACGGCGGCGGGAAATTCCTCGCACTGACGAGGATGCGCTCCGCAAGCGAGCAATGGTTAAACTTTGCAGAAAGTTCATAAAATCTGGGTTTCCAGCTTCCAAACACAGGTACAACTTCCAGAGGCACCACAACTGGCCCAATCACTCTAGGAAGGACAGAACTTTCTCAGCAGAGTTCAAGGAAGCTGGGGGGAAGTCCTTTTGTTCCTCGGACTTCTTAACAGGGAGCCAGCTCTTCTTCAGGTCCTTGGAGATTCCTTCAAGCAAGGGTAAACCGCACAAAGCAAAGTACTTCCCCTCTCCTTGTCAGTAAAGCAACTGCAGGTCAGTCCAGCAAAGCAACAGCAAGACAGTCTTCCTTCTTCAGTCTTCCAGCTTTCTCCTTGGCAGAGGTTCCTTCTTGATTCCAGACTGATCTAATTTTCTGTATTCAGGGGTCCTGTACTTATACCGCTAAAAGTCTTTGTTCCCTTTGTGCAGGAGGGCTCTGAGCCCGGTCTGAACCAGTTCTGGGTGTTCCTTGAGCACTTTGTTTTCCCGGCTTCTCTTTTCCTTTCAGAGAGAGGGGCAGGGTCGTCAGCCGCCCAGCAGGAGGTGGAGCCAGCATTGTGGAAGGCAGGTACAGCCTTTTCAGGCCCAAGTGCTATCCCCTCCCACCACTCAAGATGCCGATGCAATCATTCAGCCTAGGGCTAACTCATCCAGACTCCTGGGGTCTCCTCAGCCCCTGTCACTCTCAAACCAGACAGTCAATTCATAAACAGGCCAAGGCACACAGAAAGGTCAGACAAGAGAACAGCCACTTTCTAAAAGTGTTGTTCTCAAACACAGGATTTAAAAACCACTTTTCCTATAAGATGTGTTATTAAATTCTGAGTTCAGGGATACCAGACTTTTATGTCCTACCTTACTCCTTTTGGAAGATATGCTGGTAGCCATTGTAGCCAGAAGTCCCCATGATAGCCTAAGGGCAAGGTAGCCTTAGAATAGTGAAAAACGAAAATGGCTGCCATACACTACCAGAGCATGTCACCTGCACAAGTACATGCTCTACCTTTCACATACACAGCACCCTGCCCAAGGGGGTACCTTGGGCCTTCCATAGGGGTGACCAATGTGTACAGAAAGGGAAGGGCTAGGCCTGGTTAGTGGGGACACTGACCAGGAGGACATGGCAGTTCACAGACTGCACACAGGCACTGCCGTGGCAGGCCTAAGACACCATTTTAGGGCTACTCATGTGGGTGGCACAATCAGTGCTGCAGGCCCACTAGTAGCATTTCTATCACCAGCCCTGGCACACTCAGTGCACTTTACTAGGGACTTCTTGGTGATACAAATATGCCAATCATGGATAACCAATTACAATAACAATTTACACAGCGAGCACTTGCACTTTGACACTGATCAGCAGTGGCAAAGTGCCCAAAGCATCTAAACCAGCAAAAACGATATCCAGCACGGTGTCAAAAATACAGGAGGAAGAGGCAAAAAGACAGGGGAGCCCACGCCAAAGTTGCCAGGTCTAACACCTGGTGATGACATGCTTCCAGCATGCTCCCTCTCAACCTTTGAAGTTTTGATTTCCTCTAGTGCACATTTCTAAATGCAAATCTTTATTTGCATAAACAATCTCACCTCATAAGATTAAGTAAACTGCTGCACATTTCTCTATCCTATTGACTTACTACAGCTTTAAACCTTGAATTGATGCCATGTCGCCCTCTCCTATGTCACATAGTTATCACCCAGAATCAACTGCTAAAGATGAACCTACCTTGGATGGAGGGGTTGTACCCAGCTCCACCCCACCAGGACCTCACAGCAATGTCCTTCCACTTCCCTTAAATGGGAAATGGGCAGAACTTCATCTGACATTCGGACAGCGCGACTAGTAAACAACTAACTGGCATAGAATCTGCTCTGGAGTTCACCGAACATGGAGGTCATAACATAAACTAATTTTATGAAACATGCCAACATGCATTTTGCTCACCCGATTTGTGGAAATATACCCATGACTGAACATTGTTCGGTTTGGTTATTTAGCACACAGCTTTAAAAGCACTCCCACTTTGAAATAAAACCAAAAAAAAAGAAACAAACAAAATAATAATGAATTCCACAACTTCAGATCTGCAACAATATCCAGGAAACATGTTTCTCCTCACAGACACTCATGTATTCAAATATTAGAACAGTGTGTGCCAAATACAAAACACTGGGTGCACAGCAGGCCAATATTTGTGCTACACAACAAGAATTGCCTATTTGATACAGTGTGTGCTACGTATAGAAAAAGCCATTGAAAATGATTTGCAGCAAGGAATCACACTAGTTTTAAAGCATGTGACAATTCACAGTGATGTGTCTTGTTTTCCTATTTTAGTCCATCGAAGTATCAGTGTTGCATCAATGAAATAGTATAAAGATGATGCTATGTCATATGCAGTGTACTGCCATAACATGCTATAATAGTTTGTCTGTGTGAATCTCAAATGCTTCTTGGCGTGACCAAGAGTGCTGCTCGTGTTTTCTCTGCTCAAGGCAGCTCCTTATGCCAGGGTGCTCAGGGCCCTAAATGTCCTGCCTGGAAAACAAGGACCAGGACAAGTTTTTTAATAACCATAAGTTACTGCCCTAAAGTCTCAGGCCTGAGACTGCAGAGTTATCCAATAGGTTAAAGCCAGGCCCATTGCACCAGTATGGACATTGCCCCAGTATGCAAAGCACTATAGCCATGTAATTTTCCATATGGCCCCCATGTGAAACTTCCTGGGCATTCCATTTTTCATATTGTTACCAGCAAGTAATGCACCAGTTTCCCAATATACAGTGGCGGCTCCTCCGTTAAGGCAGAGGAGCGTCGCCCCACTGCCTTGAAGCAGGAAAAAAAGGAAAAAACAGAATGATAATAACCTAATGTTATTATAATTTTATTTTGACCCCCTGCTGCGGCAGCTTTGCGTGACGGAGTGGTGCTGCAGAGCAGGGCAGGGGAGGAGTGGTAGAACCCTCCTTAAGTGCCCAATGACTGCTTGGTCGGCCCTCCCTGTTCTCCATGCAGGCTGCAATACAGCCTGCATGGAGAACATGCCCACCCCTCCAGCCCCTGGGTGCTCAGATCAATCACAACGCTGCATTGCAGCATTGTGATTGGTCAGGGGAGCCTGGCTGTGCTTCCGTCCGAGACGGAGGAGAGCAGGAGTGGAGACGTAGGACCCGGCAGCAAATTGTGTAATTTTTTTTACATTTATATTCTGCCCCGCACACGCACAGTCCCCTGCCCGCTACCACCCGTCCCTGCCCGCGTGCCCTGCCACCCACGAGCCGTGTCGCCCACCACTGCCAATATATAAACACTGAAATGGAATTGTGTGGTTACTCGATAGACCAGTGTCTCTGAAAGGCCAGTGAGCTGAGAAAGAGCCTGCCATCAGACTGACTTTACACCAGCCCCGTTGGCCTGTATGAGCGAGTGAGTTATTGAATAATCTGTCAAACTCCCTGAAGACATGAGCACCACTGAGAGCAGTTAATACGACCAGAGAAATAAATGTAAACCCATCTATAATGTGGAGCCTACACAGGAATGTGGAAGTGCTTGGAGCCAACAATTGGCTTAAAAAATGTGTCACTTAAGACTACAAGCTCTGTGTCTTGGTAGTCAAATAACAAACTGAATGACTTAAAGATTCAATAATGTAGCACAAATATGGGTATTTTAAGGGATGAAACCAAAGATAAGCGAAGGACTGCAATAAAACACAGTCCAGGGAAGATTATCGGATTTTACAAAACCTACTTTGCCATCTGCATCAGACAGGGCATTAAGTCCCTGCATTAATCACATCATCACACCCCCCACAAGGAATCCTGAGGACATGCACAGACTGCAATCTTCCCAGGCAGAGAGCATGACTCGCGCGCTATTTCAGAGTAATGCAATTATTTAACAGATAGATGCCCATTTCACTGTTACTGTAAAATCACCTTGTGACTGTATGAGAAACCTAGCTGACGACAGCAGCTCTTGCAGAAGTGTAGATTGTTGATATACTGGGTTTGGATTTCGTTCCTTGCTGCACTTGGTAAGATAAATATCCTTCAGAGCAAAATCACATCAAAAAATTATTACATCAAATGACGCTATCAGCTGCAACATGTGATGACAGTATGAGAAAAGAGTATAAATCTACAAACTATATCTGTGTTGCACCAAACATTCAATCATTCAGGATTTATATAGCGCTGATAATCACCCAATACGGTATCCAGGCACTTGCAGGACCGGGAAGGCTCATACAAAAGTGATGTGATGGTCCGAAACTGCCTGGGGAGTCTGCAATATAGGCGAAGGAGCGTCCTCCTCTTCTGCTTCGATAGATGCGGAGAGTATGCGCAAGTGATAGGGACAGAGCATAATCTTCTCGACGGTTGGTGGAAGTTCAGGCAAGTGAGGAACTACCTTACTGGACTGACTCATGAAAAATATTGGTCCTGGTTTTGGTTTTAAATATGAATGTATGGGGCACTGTGGGGTTTTTTTTTGTTTTCTAGGGGGTCTTGTAATAGCTGGTTCCACATTTGCTTTGATTTTTGTGGTAGCATGTAGGTTGACAATGAGACCACCGTTTTCTAGTTGTGTGGTGTCTAGCATGGACTTCCTTTTGGTGGGTGGGTGGGTGATAGCAGATTTGAAATCAATGGGGACTAAACATTTCATGCTTTAAGGAGGCACTGAATAATGCTGTGATGTGGAGCAATTTTAAATGCCTGCAGTGTCCAATGGAGTTGCCCTGTACCCAAGGCCCTACCCGCTATGACAAAGAGTCACCCCAAAGGACTTCACAAAGTTGACAATATTGCTAGTGGGAAAGGGACCGGAAGAAGAGATTAGACATCTGCTAAAATAAGGGGAATTAAGAAAGGTTAATCCTAAATTGACATTGATGGATATTTATATTTACTTAAATGTTTATCAAACTCAAAATAGAATTCCTCATACTGATTATTATCAATCGGCATTTGCTTTAAAATGCAAATATTTTTCTACAAGCAGATGTAAGTCACCAATTGATAAGGTTCAAAGAAATTTTGAATTTAAGGTACAGTGGTGCATTGCTGAAAGACTCAAAATATCTCACAGCAAAACACAAATGATGGTGCATAAGCTTAAAAAGACCTTGTATAAGACCAAATGAATGCTTCATGGACTCTGAGCCTCTTCTGGCCAATTCATTTCCACAAGAGATCTAAGAGTTAGATCAATTTATGCCATTTGGAAGGGGAAGGAGAACCTGCATTTATGCAGGAAAACCTTCGGTTAATTTTGTGCTACGAGGAGCTACTTTTGTTCTGCTTTTCCCTGAAAATGAACAACAACAAACAAAAGATTGGGCAATATACAATTAAATGTGCTGTGCTCTGAGGTTGAAAATAGGTCGGAATTTTCTATTATTAAATACATTCCAAAATATGGTTAGAATGAGTTTTTTTCCATAGCTTATGATGCATGTTTACATAGCCTGTGATCAAGATGGCAGCCATATGTGCGGGATGCCTTAAGGATCACGTGTTAGTTAAGCAGACTTGAAGCTATTACCAAAGAGCCACAATCAATGCAGCCGCAGTCTAACTAAAGTCAAACATATTGTGATCGTTAGAACAGTAATTAAGAATCTACCAGGGCAAATCCTTTGGGTATTGTGTGAAACAAGTTATATGCTTGATTAAAGGTTTCACGTGCTCTCCTGATATGTTACGGAATGAAAGATGGCACTCGTATGGGTGACTAATTCCTCAAACCTTGTCTTACAGTGAAGCAAACTTTCAATTTGTAATTCCACTTTTTACATGGTGATTTGATTTCTTAAAACGCCATTGATATCAGTTATTTTCGGATATCAAAGCTACACCTCATCCTATAAATGCCCATACTTATATCCTGACTACTTCCACTCCTACACTTAATACACCTACTACGTATATTCCTATGTGTACTACTAGGATCTTCATTGTAGAGATAAAATGGCTGGTTTCATTATTTCTTCTCATTTCAGTTTAATAAAATAACAGAAAACCCATTCACATAGAGGTTTAAATACCCCAGACAGCAAATTAGATTAATTTATCGTGTCTATCCCATGGGTTCAAAATATATATCAAAATATTGCAAAATCCAGTTGAGTCTTAAGAAGTTGCCTCCTGGTCTGAGTGATCGTTTGGCACAAAGGGGACAAAAGCGGTTTCCTCCTTCAACAATTACCTTACAGAAAGCACAAGGAGTTAGTCGTATTAGAATCAAAGGTCTTGCTGGAAAACTTGCCAAAGACAGAGACGTTTTTGGGAAAGTGTGCTCTTTCAAGGCAGAAAGACATTCTCCGATTTGCATATGGTGAGATATTTAACCTGATTCTAGATGTCTGATGATGCGTCTCAGGGGATTCAGCTTTTGTCTGGTACACATTCAACTGCACCACTTTGTTGCATCAGAGGGTTAAAGTCAGTCATGTGTTTGTTTATTTGTACCTTCCATTTAGCATCATAGCAAAATACAAACCCAAATAGTCAAAGGTTGTTATCTTTTTTAGTTTCATCTCTTCTAGATACATATTTTGTTAAAATGATTTCTGTGATCAGAATGTCCTTGTAAAATCAGAAGAACCACTGAGTGAACTGGACCAAACCCATTTGCGGGGTAGAAAACAGTTCGACCTGATCAGCGAAGAACACTTCAATATTAGATGTGCCACTTAACTTCTGAGCATCCAGTTCTAGTTAAAATGGGAAAGTACTTGGTCTCCTTATAGAAAAGCATAACCATAAAAGAGCTGATACATAACCCTGGCATACTCTACAAATGACAAATAATTCCTCAGTTGTTTCAATAGGGGGCTTCATCTAACTGTGGCTAAAGTGTAGTTATGGATTTCCTTCATGGATCAGTTGGCAACTCTAACTCTTTCAAACCTTCCAGATGTTCTCTTTTGGGTCAGTGTTAATTGCTATTTTCCAGTCTATGACCTCTGAATGTGGTGGTATATTTCAAAGTTAGCTATACTTAATGACACCAGTACTTACTCTAAATTTGCGCCCGACTGCACTGATTGCCAGGGTATATACCAATATCACATTCTTAGTGCATTAATACAACCCAGTAAAGATAATTCTCCCACTTTTCCTAATCAGGCACTAGTTTTCAAAACAATGAGGGGCTAGATGTAGGTAATTCCCATTTACAGACTCTTAAATACCGAATTTTACCGATTCGGTATTTCAGAGTCTGTAAATGGGAAGGGGGCAGATTTAGGTAATTTTAAAATCTGAATTACCGAATCTGTAAAATTCGGTATTTACCGATTCTGTAAATATAGAATCGGTATTTCCCATTGATTCCTATGGGCTCCTACATCTGGCCCTATGTGACCAATTTTGTAAATGAGCCAACTTCCTATCCAACCATAACTATGCAATTTGTCCCCTTGAAGATTAGCATTGAATCACAAAATTAAGTACGGTTTCCATATCTCTACAGTGGCATGGAAAAAGTTTTGGTAACAGTTAATTGGTACAATATTTATGCCCAGGTCCTTGACAATGTTCTGGTCATTAAATGCAAGATGAACATCTTCTACCGTAAGGGGACCATATCAGTCTTCGGACTAAAGAACATGAGTTATATAATCATCTTTTGTAGCTAGATAATGGCCAGCTGGAAAGCAGCCTTTTCCCCTTTAAGTAAATCTTTTTGATTTAGCTGATCTGTTCTCTATCTAACCAATCAATCAACAATCAGGGTTCTTATGAAATGTGACTACTCACCCGTAAGGGTCTCAATGCGCTTGGGGGGGGGGTCTGCAGATCTATCGAACAGCCAGGTCTTAAGGACCTTACTGAATTGAGGCAGTGATGGTGATTGCCTGAGGTCCAGATTTAGGAAGTTCCAGATCTTCACCACAAGGTAGGAGAAGGATCTTTCTCCAGCCAATGTCTTGCGGATCAGTGGGATAGTGGCCAGGGCCAGATGGGCGAAGCAGAGGTATGTGGTCGATGTGTTGAAGGAGAAGGGGTGGATGAGGTATTCGGGTCCAGTGTTGTGCAGGGCTCTGTGGGTGTGCATGAGGAGCTTGGAGGTGATTCTTTTTTATTTTCTAATATACTTTATTAGTCATTTTAGGCAAGACATTACAGAAGTTATCATTCGCCATTGCGCGTATAAGATCTACCACACTCATAGTACAATCCACTATAATACTACATGGAGATAAATTTCTGACACAATCAACTACGTACATTTCGTGGGGTTGTCTCCTGGCAGTTCGGAGAATCGCTTTTAGTTGTACCGGCCACTACAGTGTATCGCACGGCTAGATAATAATGACCTTCAAGGTGATTCTTTTATTGATCGGGAGCAGGTGGAGGTCTCTCAGGTGCCAAGAGATGTGTTTTTGGTTGGGGATGTCTAGAATAAGTCTGGCAATGGCGTTCTGGATGCACTGCAATTTCTTTTGGAGTTTTTGGGTCATACCAGCTTAGAGTGCTTTGTCGTAGTCGATTTTGCTGCTGACGAGTGCCTGCATGAAAGTTCTCCTAGACTCAGCGGTGATATAATTGTAGGTCTTTCGGAGTATGGTGAGCTGCGGAAGCAGGAGGACAATACAGCATTGATTTGGTGGTTCATAGAGAGCGAGGAGTGGAGAATGATGCTGAAGTTGCATGTGTGATCGGTGAATGTAGGGGCGGTTCTGACTGCTGCTGCCCACCAGCAGGGTTATAACACAGGCCCCTGCAGCCCCCATGGTGTAGGTGGGCCCCAGCTGCAGGGAGCCCCCTCAGCACAGGACGCACGCCTGAGAGCTCTGGACGAAATCTAGAGGTGGCCCCCTCTGTGCACATTGCAGGGGGGCCGTTCAACTTTCGTTATGGAAGTGGCCACCAAGAGCCGTCCCAAGCGGAGGTGGAGGCGTACAGGATGAGGATTTTGGTTTTGTCACAGTTGAGTTTCAGTCAAGTCTCTTTTATCCAGTTGACTATTGCCTTCATCCCGTTGTGGAAGTTGGTCAGAGTGTCTGTAGGTTTGTCGGTGAGGGAGGGGATCAGCTGTGTGTCATCGGCGTAGGTGACGATGTTGAGTCTGTGGTTTCTGTTGATGGCTGCGAGTGAGGACATGTAGACGTTGACTCAGGGAGGAGCCCTGAGGGACTCCTCAGCTTATCTCTGTTGGTTTTGAGGAGAATGGTAGGAGTCTGACTCTCTGGGTTTGGCTGGTGAGGAAGGAGTGAATCCATTCTAGCGCTTTGCTGCGGATGCCGGTGTCATGGAATCTTGTGCAGAGTGTGTCTGGAAACAGTGTTGAAGGCTGCAGAGACATCCAGGAGGATGAGCGCTGAGGTTTCTAACAAAGTGGACACTTCTATTCTCGCTACGGGTTCAATGGACAAAAGCATAGTTATAAAGAAATCTTTTAAAGAATCATTTTTAAAATTGTCTATAGTAATGGTAGAAGATGGGCAACCAATCTTGGGTTAAAATGGCGGAGATCAGTCTGGTCCCAATGAATTTTTCAATTACTAAAAGCCAACACTTAGTTGCTTGTTTGAGAAGCTTCCCTTGAAAAAATTGAGAGATCGATTTTGCATAATCTATATGATACCTACACGATTGTTTTAGTGAGAGCATCTTCTCTTTTTCTGAGCTACCAGTGACCAAGAAATGGGACAGTTGGACATAGGGGTTCGGCTGCTCTTGAGGCACAGAGCATACAGGGCCACTGAAAATATGCAATTTTGCAGCTGCAGCGTTTTCCTCTTTATTATGATCGTCATGCATTTGCCACCATCTAATGCATAGTCTGCAAATTTCAGAAAAATAATGTTGTATCTATCGTAGACGGACCAAAAGCGACTAAAACCACTGCTGCTACGTTGCTGTCCTGCGGAAGTCCCTTCGAAAAGTTTGACTGGTCACCTTTCTGTTGCTTATTTCTGTACTTGAGTTTTAAAGCCGTACTAATGAAGTGAACACTTTTCTCTGAACGTGTTAACATGTAAAAAAGCCAAAATAATGAGGTAATACTAACATAAAATGTGCATTACACCACATAATTTGCTTTTTCTTTCCATATCATTTAGTTAACCATGCCACATAATTTGGTCCTCCCTTCCCCCACAATTCCAGTTTCCGTGGGTATATCCAAACAAACCTGCTGCTCTGTTGTTTTTTTTTTATTTTTTATGACAGGCTGGCCTTGTTCTTTGATGCACTTTGCTTGTTTCAATTATGCGTTCATATACTTCCTGCTATTTTTATGTTAGCCATTTAATTAATCTTTCTGTGTATGCACTTAAGAAATATACATTTTACTTTCCTCCCTTAATTCTTTTATATCTAATGTTACATGGGTAACTTGCCGCTCTCGGATTTAAATTGATTTACATTTTATAAATCTAGCACAGAGCAGTTGATGAAGTCAGGAGTTTAGCAAAGTGTGTTTGACAAGCAGAAAAGTTCATCGGCTTTATCGACCTCCCTCTTTCATTTACTAGTTAGGATCCGAACTCGTCTGGGAAGGTTGCACCGACATCGAAAGACACAGTGATGAATATTGAATTGTGATATGGCGGTGCCAGTAATGATGTGCATGCAATGATATTACTTTTAATGATTTACTTAACCTGCAGTGAGACTGCTAGCGTGTCCTTTACTCAACGCTCCAATTAACTCCCGTGGAATGCATTCGGAGCCTTCACCGTGGAACAGACTGTCTCAGCTTTCGGTCTGGCCAATACCATTTGATGTTACTAAAATTATACATATATTATACAATTACTCACAATGGCTGTCAGCCAGCCCTCTTCTTCCATTGGTCTGTTGTGCCATTCACATTTTTCTGCCATACACTACAGCTGCATGGGTCAGTGGTTGAACCCACGTTAGCTATTAGATAACTTCATTGTGACTGACGTCATTCTGCCCTTTAACAAGGAGCCCATCTACACAAAACACAGCTAAATTCATTTCAGGGACTACTATGGCAATGTGTGCTTTATGAGACCAAAAATATTTTGTGTTTTTTGCCAATATTTTAATATGTTGTTGAGGGCTCTGCAGCCCTCAACAACATATAAAAGGTTTTACAAAAATCATGAGAAAACAAAACAAGCACTGACAAAGCCAAAAGGCTGTCAGTCAGTCAGTGCCAGAACACTTGGATTTGCCATTGCTTCTATACTTTAGCACAAAAGAAAGTTCAACTCTCTACTCCAGAGCCCTACCTTTTATTAAAGTTGAAAGCCAGGCACAATTACAGTCGTCCAGCTTGTCAATAAAGGTGGAATCGCACCTTGACAATATCAACACAATTCAATATATTCAAAGAAGTAGCAAAGAAATCACTCACTCTGCTCCCCCCATGCAACCCAAATATGACTCATTTGTCAACTTTGGACCATGTATAGCATCTTATTAACTGCAAAGGGGCAGTGGAAAGGACAAGGAGTGAAATATACAGAAAAAGCAACACTGTAGAATCTCTGCTTCAACCCCTTCTTTCATAATCTATGAGACCTACGTTACAATGTGCAGTACCAATGGAGCAACATTGGGGACCCAGGTTTTTACCCATCCCGCCTCCATATTTGATCCCTGTGCTTGCCAGCTACATGCCACCTAAAAGCATCTCCAAGCTATGCTAACACAAATCACAGCATATCATCAGATTTCAATGAGCCAAGTAGAATTTGAACAGGTGGGTTTGACCCTAGCCCACAGCCATTGGTTCACATTTGTAGAAACTTCCTTTGGTGCCCCATGGCACTATAGAACATTTGTTACTCCTGTAACTAGTTATTAGCCATTCTTTTAAATGGATTACTTGGTTTTAAGTGTGGTGGAAGCATGATTCCGGAGGAGAAGAGCTTGTGGTGGTGTCAACAGGATCACTAAATGATGCCCTAGATCTTAAGGCGATGGCAAGATTCACAGTGCTATGGCCTCTGAAAGAATAGGCACAGGCCTCAGCCAGATACAGGAGTTGCAGAGAGATGTCAATACTTGGCTCATAAAGCAAAACACAACTTTGTCATGACCACCTCCAAGCTAATATCCGTATCTCTCCTCTTCAGACATATGGGCCAGCTGTGATAGAAAAGGCAAGGGGTCTATCACCACCATCCTTCCCCCAGGTTACACCTGCGTGGGTCATATAGGAATTTACCCACAAGCCCCGGACCCAACATGGGACATCTCACCCACATCATGCAGAGCCTTTTATTTTGTTTCAGTAGCATTGTTTTCCTAAGGGAAGAGGTGTGGAGCATGGCAATCCACAGGTGACATGAAGTACCTCCTCTACAATTCCACCCCGTACACCATGATGACCATGGCCGGGACAGTTAGAAGAAGTAGATGCCTCCACTGCTTCCCCTGGCACACTTTTCACTATCCTGCTCTCACGAGTCAAGAAGGCAGCAGTCGGAACAGAAAGTACAGAGGGCTCTAGGAGCATTTCCGTTCCCATAAAATCTCGTAAGTGAATAGGAAGTTTTTGTAGATATACGGGGACAGGGAAGAAAGTCAACCCTGTGATGTTATTATGGTAAAGCTACACGGCGCTTATGTCACCTGCGCTACATTCAAGCTTTTATTGAATTAACGCCCATGCCTTACACTGTCTTTTCTCATAGGTCTGGTTGGAACTCCTCAAAGTGTCCAAAAAACTCCACTGCACTATGCGGAGTTCCGCAAGAGAGAGAGTTAGGTTGTGCCGTTCATACTGATTTTTAGCGCCAGGTGTTTGTTCCACACTGGAAAATCAGTGCGAACGGCACCATGCGTAGTGCAAGAAGGCGCTACTTTCTTTTGCCACTCGAGTAGAAGTTCTACTTGAGCAGGCACTTCCCCAACACAAATGGAAGGTTTCTCAATGCGAGCGGTTGTGACCATCCACGACCGCCCGTGCTGAGAAATCTCACTCGCCAATTTAACATTGGCGAGCGCGAGTGAGGATAAAACTCCACTCCGCTTTGCAGAGCGGAGTTTTTCAGAACTCTGCGTGCTCCGCTGAGTGCGGAAAACTCTGCAATCTCCGTGAGCAGAGCACAGTTCACCACCCAGGCCTATCTTCTCATCACAGACAGGAGGACCCCTCACACGGAAGGGAGATGCGGACGATTTAAAACTTGCACATGTGCGTGGCCACTCTTATTCCACTATCTATCCCCCTCCCTATATTTTCCGGACACCTAGCATCACTTTGAGTGGAATTGTCGAATCAGTAGTTGTACATTTATGCCTCCACATCGTAGATGTGCACGCGCGCACTGGCTGAACATATGAAGTGCTGCATGACCTTGTGCACCCCGCATTGGGAGCTTTTATTGCACAGCTAGTAGTTCATTTAATGCCCTTGTGAAATACGACCAATCTTATAGAATAGGCGATTTACAGGTCCCATAACGTGCTTGTTGTGAGTGCCACCCGCAGTAAACTTTAAACCCAAAATGCCAATTATCCGCATTTGCTGAGCCAGAACAGTGGGTAGGACAAGAAACTGCCACTGGGCTGGGATGAACCGGCAGTTACGGGATGGTGTCTGACTCTGAAAAGGCATACTTAGTTCACAAACCCCGTGAACCGTTTTTTTAAATGCATTTAAATGAGCAAATTAGGAATGCTAATTTTACTAAAACGTCTTTGTCGTTTCACATTACGCTGTTTACCTGTGTACTCTGAACATGCGTTCATGCCTTTGATGCCACCTTGCTGTGTACACTTATTTCACGCAAGCTTCTGAAACCCATTGCGCTCATACACCGGTGAGGATTGTAAAGTGGCTAATTCTGAATAATGCACACATTGTCCATGTGCCAACTGGCATAACACTGCTTGTGAGGGACATTTACAAGAGATGTACCCATTAAGTTGCATTCACCTAAGATGTCAGAACAAAAGTGTGTTAACACTATGTGCGCTACCTGTTTTCGCGCTGTGTGCTGACTTTTGCGGAAACCCGCGGTTCATGACGAGCTCAGCTCGTCATGAGCATACGACAGGCGTAACTCATGACGAGCTGAGCTCGTCATGAGCGTCGAAGGGGTTAAGAATATTGAAACACACTTTACGATGTTAAAGTGACCACAGCATATGACGCAGCCTGTACTGTGACATCCTGGGGCATATGTACAAGGGGATTGCGCCACCGGAACGTCACTTTTTTTTACGTACCGATGGCGCAATGCCCTGCACCATATTTGCAAAGTGGCATTAAGCCACTTTGCTTAGCTTAACGCCGCTCCACTGCCGATCCACTGCAGCACCCATTGCTTTTTTGACGCTGCCCAAGATTGACAAAGATCTTTAAAGCTGAGGCAGAGCTAAAAACTATTGCAATGCAAAAGCAGGCGTTAGATTGGTGCAATGAGGAGAAGTACTTTCTTTTTCCTTGCTTTTACTTTTTCTCGGTTTTCTGTCTGTGTTGCATACTTCAGCACACACAGAAAGAGCGAAACACCATTAATGATTGTTTTGTGCAGGAAGGTCTCCCTTCCTGCACAAAAACAATCCTCCCTGGAACGCAGGCACCCCTGAATTATGGAGCAAGGGGATCTGTGTTGGTGCTAGGCAGCTATTTGAAGCGACAGCGCTAGGGAAAACACAGGGCTGCATCGTATTCTTGTAAATACGCTGCATCCCTGTGTTTTGGAAATGATGCAGCGCGACGCTGCAAAATTTGTTGCAGGTTACGCTGTGCCATTTCCTTATACATATGCCCCCCTGTGCATGTGCCTGGAATCTTGGAGGAGAAAAACTCGAGGATATATCCATGCTGCATGCATTCCAGCTTCACTTATTGCCTTTCTCCTCTATCTGTCTATGCCACCTATCTCATCTCATTTCTGTCTCAATGTATTCAATCCTATGTCTCTACGCCCAGAGGCAAGTTTGATGTGCACACTTAGCAAAGTAAATGCAAACATACTATGTGGCCCGTTACCAGTGGAAAAGTGCATGCACACAGCCTTTTCTTATTAATTGATTGTGAGGGAAACCAATAAATAAAAGGCTGCAGAGAGATATCAAGTAACTAGATGACATGCTACGTGTAGATCCTTGCAATCAGCACACACATGGCTCTTCGAAGACTGTCGGTGCCTCTTTACAAGGATGTGTAAAGAAACACTGGTAAGTTTTAAACATCAAAAGTCGGCCTAGGCGAAGCTGAAACTATGGCAGAGTAATCTTCGGGAACTGCGAGTTACGTTTGAGTAATTTCTGAAAATACGTCGCATAATAAAATGCAATTTACTGTAGACATTACAGCAAATGCATGGGGACAGCAGAACGCAAGCAGCTGTTGTACATGGTGCTTTTGTTTAAATTGTTTAGCTCAAAATGCATCGCTGTGTCCAAAACTGACACAAGAACCATTTCAATCTATAATCTAACACTAAGTAATGGATTTGTATTTCATTTACTTCACATAATTACACAAAAGCAAATTACCCAAACTTTTAATTGAATAACTATTACAATTTAATATCTGTTATCCATAAAAGCAATTCCATCAGAATCTAAATGATAATTGAAATTTCCTTGGAACAGCAATTTCTTTTTGCACTTTGACATTCAGCTCTTTCTTCGGAATTTTTTTAAGATAAACATAACTTCTGAAACTACAAGTTCAAATCACAAAGGTATTTCAATTTGTGGTAGTACCAGGCTCAGCTGGCACAGATTACAGCGGTGGGGCAGTGATGCAGGGTGGGGGCTTGGTGGGGCGGCGGGGAGTTGACAGACAACAGGTTAGGGAATGTAAAATTTAAAAAAAAGTAAAAATGACTTACCTTGCACTCGCTGCATTTCAAGTCTGCAATGCGGTGAGCGCAAGGTAGGTGTTTTTCTTATTTTACATTCCCTATCCAGTCATCTGTCACCTTAACGCCCCCCCCCCCCCCCACCCCAACCCACCTCTGTTATCTGTGCCGGCTGCACCTGAGTAGTACTTCTGTAGTATTTCTTCACGTACTCCTAAAATTACAGGCTTAGATCTATGATTACCACGGTCCCATGTCTTGTGTGGGGAGTTCTGCACCTAGAGTACATAAAAGCATTTGCATGTAGTTCCATGTTTGAGGTGTAAATGAGGGGATGGCAAGGGGGAGTGACTAGAAAATGGAGAATTAATATCTACTACAAAGTAGAGGAGGAACAGGAAAATGAAAGAAGGACACAGGGATGGAAATGCAAACACTAAAATGCTCCTAAGAAAGGGTATGTTACAATTCACAAAAGTTACACCTACATCTGCTTCAGTAGTACTGCAACCCAAACATTGTCAGACGTATTCCAGCGAAGCATTGGCATAAGCCACCCACCACATTGGCCACTTACAGCTACTGCAATGAAATCACATAGAAATCAAAGATGGCATGTAATAACACTACCCAAACAAAAACTTACACCTAAAAAAAAATAAACTAAAGAATAAAAATGGTCATTACATTTTAGGCATTACAAGCTTTACACAATTGACAGTGTAAAGATTTTTTAAATGTAAACTAAAATAATGTAAAAGTGGTGAAAAAACTTGGAACATTGAAGATACCCTTAGGAATCACTTTGTAAAAATGTAAACATACTAGATTCACATACTTACAAATATGTAAACTGCTAATTTAAAAATAAACGGAGTGTGCCTGCTTTTCCTAAAATCTCACTAGTGTTTATAGTGGGCAGCATAGCCTAGAACAATGGAGATGAAGCTGCACCTATGAGAAGGTTCCTGATATGGCCCCTCATGTTTTATATGACTATTTATTTTATAATGCAATTTATTTAAAAACAAATGTTTTAGGGGCTTATTACAAGTTCTGAACCAGTGGTGGCAGCCTGCAAACCACCAGACTGGCAGTCTGCCCACCATATCAGGAGTTTGGTGGTTGGACAGCCACTAGACCGCTGAGTCTGCCGGGGATCCAGAACCCCGCGGAGGTGGTGCAGCGGTCAGGCACAGTGATATCCTGGTGGTGCTGTTGCAGCACCGCAAACATATTACATATTGCATGTTGCCTCACCACCAGTCTTTCCATGGCAGTGAGGCAACAGAGGGGGCCCTAACAGGACCTCTTGCTGCTCCATGGTCTGGGGATGCATGGAGGGGCACATGTAGTGCACCCTGCATATGTGCAACCCTGTTCCTGCATGGTGCAGCAGGCAGCACCATGAAGGAAACTGTTGTGGCTGTGTCACATAGGTGCCTGTTTAAGGCTCTCCTATGCGCTTTTAAAGAAGCACTGCTGTGGGACCGCTGCAGCACAACTGCCCGTAAAGGATTCAACTCTTAATCCAGTTGGTGGTGTGTGCAGGGTTTTGGCAGTCCTCCTGACTCCGCGTGACGCTCCGTGGGAGGACCACCAAAGTCATAAGAAGGCCCTTAATATTTGTGAAAGAGAAGCGTCTACATTATTGAGCTATGAAATTCAATAAAGTTCTTGAGTGTCTGTCTGTTACTCATGCATAGTTTATGTGAGAAATGCTGCTTCATTCATTCTTGAGTAGGATGAGTAACCTTGAAGATGTGGGATTTTATGGGGTACCACCATGAAACAAGTATTGGGAAAGCCAATAGGTCGGGCCTTCAAATGCGTGCAATTATTTAATTATTTTTCAAACATATGAATTATGCCAAAAAAATAATATGGCAAATATACAAAATGAAGGAGTAGCCAGCAGCCCAGGCACACCTGCACTGGTGCTGAAAGACACTCATTTTCTGACAGCTGTTCTCATGAGATCACACAAAATGCTGAGACTAGGAGGAAAAGAAAGCCAATGTTTGAAGATGGCTGACTCAATGCCCCATACTTTAGGCTGTGGTGGACAGAAGCACATGGTGAATGACACCTGAACAGACCAATGGATAAAAAGGGAATGACCGAAACACCTGTGTATATTAATTTTCTACAATCATGTTTTTGAAGAACATGAGGAAGTGAGTCAGCTAAAGTTGACTCTAGACCAGTGTTTCCCAAACTGTGGGTTGCCTGATGATTTTTGGTGGGTTGTGAAAGTCCAAGCAAAAAATAAAGATGCCTTTAAATTCTGTATTTATCTTGTAACATACAACAAAATGTAAATACACGCATATGAACTGTGCACATTCAGAAGTTCGTAAATCAAAAATGAAGCACTTTTTGTAATTTTGAAGTGTGATGGAAGGAATAATTTTACTAGAATCAAAAAAAATCAGGACACTTTTTCTTGGTGATGTGGAAATGATAAACATTTACTTAAACCCCATTTCCACACATCATCGTTTGTGTGCAATATAGTTTTAAATAGTTTTATCAGTAAAATTGTATGTGTGTGCAAATGTTGTGGTCATTTCAATGGAAAATGTGCTGTCTGTTAATGACAGTGCGATATCACACGATGCTTTAGTCACAATAAAAAAATTGAATGCTTCAAGTCTATTAAAGCTAGGTGGGTCGTGAAAGTTTATCATGCTAAATAGTGGGTCGTGGTTCTAAAAAGTTTGGGAAGCACTGCTCTAGAACAATCCAAAACGAGGGGCACATCTGGGGAATGGCCAACTGCTTGCAGTGCAGATTACATGAAAACCAAAATGTGGAAGACGTCCAGGAAATTCACAAATGTTTTAAATTGAACTAACAATTATTTTGAGAGAAACAAACTTACAACTAACATTTTCTGGCATAAATGGAACATAGAACACTATTTATTTTTCACTTTAAAGTTTGCAGTAGGTAGTGGTTACATATGTGAAAGCAGTGTTTGCATTGGGGAAGAGAAATATAAAACTGAGAGGATTTACTTAAAAATAAAACATGCTCTTTTGTTGGTTACACAGTGAGGAAGTTACCCATGAGCAGGCTTACAAAAAAGCTTTCAAGGTGAAAACCAACGTGTTCCTGTGGGAAAGGGAAATGTATATAAATTGACTTAAACATGGTTTTCCACGTAGGTCTGGGTGGGCTCGATTACCACTGGAATTTCTGGATTTTCCTATAAAGTAAACATAGGTACATTTAAACTAAATGAAGCTCAGTTACGTAGTAGTTATCCTGAATATATGGCATGGCTCCAGTCCTGGATAGCTGTGAGATTGTGGAATACGTAAGTGTGCTAGCCAGCAAATACATAGAGAGTAAAGAATCCTGCACGTTTTTTTATTAAATATTAGATATGGTTAGGGTGAATCTGGAGGCTGCGAATAACCTGCCTGGTTGCACAGTGAACATGGATAAGGGCTTACCAGAAATTGGCAGCTGTTCTTTGCTGCTGGCACATTTTATAGATGTGTGAAATTGGCCCTGAACCCATGTGCACAGTGATGCAAGCCTGCTTGCACTTGTTCAGTTCGAGGTGATAGTTTGTAGTTCTGTAAGTTTACATTGTCTCACAAAGCAGTGAAGAGAGGTGGTGGACCGGTGCTGTGAAAATCCATAAATGCAATTAATGGTAACGTTGAGATGGTCCAAAGTAACTGATTTAATTATACATGCCTGGACAATATCAGCAACCCCTGATAGTCTGAAACACAATTAAAAGGATTATTGGTTTACTTTACATAGCATCAGCTATGCACAGATGATTTGTCACTTTTGTACTTTCACTTGTCCTTTTGTGGATTTATGTTAGTTGTGTTTGTCTATAAATTAGCTATAATTGGCGTAGATATTGGGGTGTGTGTTTGCGTGTGTGTGCCTACCCGTGAGTATGTGTTTGTGTTTGCGTGTGTGCAGCATGTGTTTGACAAAATCAAGCACAGCAAGCAAACACTGACTGTTTGAACTCCCTAACAACAACTAGTGAGTATAAGCCAAGAGGATCTTGGCAGATCATTCTCAAATTCCATAAAAACATTTCTCCAGAGACTGCCAACTACACTGTCATTTGTTGTGGTCCTTTTTGTGGGCTTGGACATCAATATCTATCCAACTGCAAAAGGTACAAGACCTCCAAGACATCTCACAAAGGCACTACCACTGGGAGAAACAGCGACAACCAGTCACCATTTATTTGGGCATGGTGGGTGCCCTAAAGTTGAAGATCAATAGACTCTCTTCATATTTAGCCTACATGATGTGGAATACATTACATATTTACTCATACCAACCCGCTTTTGGTCATGGAAAGCAAAGGGAGGACAAGGATAGATTTTCTTTGCAAAGGGGCATAAGCGCCAGCTCCACATCCAATTTTCAGGCTATCCATATGAACTATGGATACACAAACATCATCTAAATTAATATTCTTTGTGTAGGTAGACTTTATCCTAACCATCTGGCATGCCTGAGCTCTTTATGGACCAATGTGGGACTCCCAGTACAACAGGCACAGCCACCTGAAGTTGTCCGACTTTTATTTAACGTAAGGAACAAATATCATGTGCAGATGATTAAGCTAAACTGAAGTATGTATACCCTAAAAACACATTTCTTTTGAGCGTATTTGTTACAGAAAACTTCTTAACCATTAGAAAAAACCATTGGAATTGGTTCTAACTCATGCCCACGTTGGGGAAATATTGGTAGACTGATTAGTATACCTACAGTCAAGTCACACCTCTGTAAACAAGCGTTAGTTCCCTGCACATGTGCGAGCAGAGGTCTCCTACATGCCTGTCCTGACTGAAGGAAGGAAGCCTACCTGCAGTGCAGTGCTGGGCAGCCTTTTGCGGGCCAGCCCCAGTGAAATACTAAATAAGTGGGAGTGCACCAGCTGCTTTAGTATTCATCGACATCCATGATCCACATGCAGGCCATGAGGACCTTCACACAACAGCGGGCCTTTGGCCATCCACCCACAAGTGTGAGGGAGCACATTTCACTGTATGCCAATAAACGGCTGATCCACGAAAATGTTGATTATATCATTTCTACAGCCAGTCCTGGGGTAGGAATTAAATGCAGATGGCCGATATTTGTATTCCCTACAAGAGGCTTGCACCAGACCAGGGCGCACTTGCATGAGAGGAGATACTGGGGTAGTCTGCTGAAACTGATGCAGTACTCTTTGAGTAAGCGCTAGTCATGACTCTGTGTCTGACACTCCATTAGGTTCCCTGGCTACAAGTTTTGCATATGGCCAAACTGCTTGTTTGTAAATTATTTTGCTTTGAAGTATCCCATCTACCACGAATGCAAATTTGTGTTGGCCCATTTTGGAGTACTGGGCAAGTGATTTTTCACCAAGTATTCGAATTCATATAAAAAACAATTGGTAAGGAGCTTGTCTGATTGCTATTGTGATAATGGCCTCTCCCTGTGTAAGCTTTACAATCCAAGAATTCTGCCCAAGTGTACAGTGAGATGTCAGCCTGGTTGACCTCCCACTGCAGTTCTTGGTCGATGAGATCACAGGCTGTGGGTGGTTGGGTAGTTGTTACTGGTTTAACACCAGTTCCAATCTGTGTTCAAAGGACCCTCTGAATGCGATTTCACTTTGTTGCTCGGGTTTGGAATTTGCTTTATGGAAAATGAAAGTGGAAAGTAGATCTTACCCCCTTTAATGCCAAATCTAATGTTGCACAAAACCATCTCTCGACACTGAAGCTCAGAATCTTTATTTGCGGCACCTTGAACCATATGGTGAAAGGAAGACCATATGAGTACATTTGAAGTGTTACAAATTCCTGTGGTCCCAATTTGTACTGCTGTACAGTGATCCATATTACATTTGAACTAGAGAACCTACCCAATACACTTTCAAAGAATTTGTTTACTGGATAAGACAAAGTGAAATTCATTTGATTCTGATCTGACTTTCTTCCTTCAAGTCAGGAAGATCTTCAGTTCAGCTTTTCCCCAGTCATGATTGGAGTAGGGAATGCTCCAAGATAACCCTTCCCTACCCAATTGCATTGGTCTTCATGGTTGCCATGTTCCGACTAAGTTATTGTAATGCCATCTACATCGAGCTGTTGTCATTGCCATCCACTAATTACAGAAGGAACAAATCCATGCCACACGGTACCGATGGAGGCTGGACCACTCTGAGTACATCACTCCAGCCCAGTCCTAAGGACGTATTAGAGATAAAGGAACTCATTGTAAAACAGCGTACAACATCCCCAAGTCTTTTCATGGAAGGGGCCAGGTTCAACTAACAAAAGATTCTGAAATCACAGATAACCAAACTCCTCAAAGACAACACACTCAGGAAAAGCTTCTTCTCCACCAACTTAGACTGAAATAACCCTTCCTAAAATTCTGGAAGCCAACTTTTTCTAGTGTGACCCATGAGCAGCTTCAGGGTGACACCAAGACTTTGTCCGATGTGCATGTCTCTGGACTATTGACCCCACCGCCGCCGCCACCACCCTCCCTTCCCACTCTGGTATTTGTACTACTGAAACAGCAATACTTGATAATGCTGGGTGACAAATTCTTGGTACCTGCATCCCTGAAACTCTATCTGGTAGACTAAAGAGAAATTGCCCAGGGTCCAATCCTTTGGAAAAGAATTACCACAAGTTGTGTAAAAGAACTACATTGTTTCCTGTTGTATGTTGTCTGCACACATTCGTGTTCCTTAGATTGTGTGTCAATCATATCACAACAACTTGTACTACCCTCTTCTTTTCTTCTTCCCCAAGCATTCTCTTTCTTTTTAAACACTTCACTGTTGCTTGTATTACCCATCGCCCAATGAATTATCACACTTTCTTAAATGCTAAATTAATCTATTCAATTGCGGTGTTTTCTATAGCATATCGTCTGAGGGCCAATACAGAGCATATTTCATGTGGCGATATACTTTGTTAGCTGACGTTCAAAGGTGAAATACACTGCACATGACTGTGCAAAGGTAACTCTCCACTAAAAACAAAGATTGAGTCACCATGCATGATATCTCCCGCTAAAGTGATGTCTGCAAGAAACAAACAGGCCATGAGGTACAGGTCACACCATCTTCATCAAAACTAATAGGGAACCAAATCTACCAGTATTCGCGAATCTGAATGACCACACTCACCAAACAAAACCATCTGTGCAATTGAGCAAACATCTCAACATTGCTCAATAATCACTGTCAGCATAAAGGCTTAATAAAGAATTCAAAATGAATACGTGTGTCTGTTTTTATACACTTCATGCCACATTAACTGATGCCATTGAACCATCTTCCCGAGGGCGCTACACTTCCATCTATAGAGCAAAAGCTCAAGCCCGAGGAGTACTTGAAACAAAGGTGAAGGTCCAGGGGGTCATGCTTGTGGGGACTCCTTAAACATGGTCTAGCTAAGCAAGCGCTAGGGAAGCTGCTGTGCCTCCTTCAGCCTCCAAGACGTTGGTGGTGCCACTGCCCATTCTGGGCCACCACAAAGTATCCTTGTACATCAAGGGCCAGCCCTGCAGGACATCATGAGGCACTCCTTTGGGGAAGTGTCAATACTTAAACAGTGACTTTGGTTGCATTCTTTTGATGCTGCTGCATGGCATTCTCCACCCACCTTATTTGTTTTCTTTGGTTTCCTTTGACTTTTGCCTTCTGACCTCGTGTTTTGATTGTATGCTGAACTTCGTTTTGTTGGCTTTTGGACTCTGTGCACTTTTTCACCACTGACTAATGCCAATGTGCATGTGCTCTAAAATGTAATGGCATTTTATTTCTCCATGATTAGCTTATTTGATTTACTGATATGTCCCTAGTGCACTGCTCAACATGTGCCCAGGCCCTATTAATCAAATGAAACTAGTGGGCCTGCAGCACCGATTGTGCCACCCACATAAGTAGCCCTTCAAACATGTCTCAGGCCTGCCACTGCAGAGACTGGGTGTGCAATTTTAAACTGCAATTTCGACCTGGCAAATTCACCTACTTGCCAGGCCCAAACCTTCCTTTATAGTACATATAAGTCACCCTTAAGGTAGGCCCTAGGGAGGTCCATGGGCAGGGTGCAGGGTATTTAAAAGGTAGGACATGTACTTTGGAGTTGTACATAGTTTAGCATTTGAGCTGCCTTGTGACACTTCACAAATATAACTTCTAATTGGGGAAATATATGAAAAGTAAATTTGGTGATTTTTTATTACAATTTAAAAACACATCCTTTAGGAAAGTTGTTTTTTAAATAACAGGTCTGAAAATGCCACTTTTAGAAAGTTGACATTTTCTTACTTTAACTATTCTGTGCCTCTGCCTGTCTGCCATCTGGATTGGATGACAGCTGGGCTTTTTTCATTCCCTCTAGACAGTCACTCAATAAGTGAGCTGACGTGTGCCCTGCATATCCTGATAGTCCCTCACCAGGCTGATGTGTCTTCCTGAGCTAGAGTGAGAGGCAGGATCTGACATTTGCACCTGTATAGAGCTGTGCCTGTCCCCACATAAATAGTTGCATACCCCCTGTAGTTTGTCTGAAGCGAGGGCAGGAAAGGGCTGGGTCTTGTGCACTACAAAGACCCTTTGAAAGTCTCACTACTTCGAAGCCTAAAATAAGTATACGTACTGGACCTCTGACATCATATACTAAGAACACTTCTGAAGACATTCTACCAGGAAGAAGAGCTGTTCTGCTGCGAGGAGGGACTGCCACTTTGCTGCTTGCTTTGCTGTGTTGGCGTGCTGCTGCTTCTTGCCTGGGAGTGAGAGGACTGGACTTCAGCCTCCACATCCTGCATCTCTAAAGGTTCTCAAAAGGTCTCTTGGTCTTGCCTCTTGTTTCCGAAGTGTTAGGGATATCAAAGACTTCACTTGCATCTTGTTACCAGCAACCGGACTTCTCTGCTGTGAGTCCTGCTCTGCCAGGTGGTGCAAAATCCAGTCCTGGGCCCTTGGGAAGTGAGTGGCTGGTGCTGCAACCCAAGATATAACAACGCATCAATACCGAAGCGTCATTTGGAACCGGCACATTTCTCTGTGATATCACTACTTCCTACACCATTGCCGTGGACATTGCTTGCTGACTGCATGACGCAAAGACCTCTACTTAGAACGCAGCCCGGAATTTTTTGATGCAGCGCCTCTAAATCACCACTGCTGTGTGGGTCTCCTATACCTCATCACTGATGTCTGCAAAGCCTCGTCTCCCAACATATTCCTGGCCCAGTGCGGCTTCGCACCAATGCAGCCCAGTGGTTCAACATTGACACTGCGGCCCGACGCACATCTCTTTTGACATCGACGAATCAATGATATTGCCCGACATCGGAAACTAAACATCGCCTTCGACAGTGACGCATCCCTTCCTTTGTCCCTGAGCTTTGACGAATCCAAGGCACTGTTAGTGGGTCTGCATGATTCCTGTATCCCTTCACAGTAGGACGGTACGTTTGTATTTGCCCTTGTCAAGCGCGACAAGATAGCCCCAGTTGGAGCTATTGACTACTAAGCACTGCATTTTGATTTACATTTGCAAAATTCATACCTTGAATTGTGTATGTTGGATTTTTATCAATTTGGTCTTGTTTTACTCAAATAAATATTATCTATTTTCCTAAACTGGTGTGGAGTACTTTTGTGGTGTTTTCACTGTGTTACTGTGCGTATGCGCACAAATACTTTACACATTTCCTATTTAGTTAGCCTGACTGCTCAGTGCCAAGCTACCAGAGGATGAGCACAGGTAAACTTTTAGTGTCTACTACGCTTACTGTGGCGAGGATTGTGGTTCCTACTAAATAGGGTGCATACGTCTGCCAATCAGAAACCCAATTTCTAACAAGTCCAAATAGGGACAACATCGCTTTCTTCTACTTATTATTATGACCCAAGTCACACCCACGCTAAATATGCCCCCTCCCATGACTTCAGTGACAAAGCTCCTATGCTCTTCAAGACACTCAACCATGGGGTACATACTGAGAGTGAATAATAAGCATTTTACAACTGTTGGTCTCCAAATCTCTAGGCATGTCACTCAATTCACATCACATTGAATACCACAATCACATACAAGCTGCACTTTAGAGGCCACAGACTTAAATCTCACAACGCCTTTGAGAGGATCACCAGTACAGACACAGAGTGAGATGGGACACTCTAACCTGCAGACCAGCTACTAATAGTTACTTACTACTTAGAACAAGGCTGCATATCTTTTGATGATGAGAGAAGCACATACCTACCTGTGACATTCTGTTGTCTCTTTGCTTCATGTATTACCTCTAAGAGCGCCAATATGTTTGGTCCTCTTGTGGGAGCCGAACTTCAATAATCTCCTGCACCCCAGTATTGCATGAACCCCAGATTTTACCATAGGAAGTTCAGCTCTGCGAATCTCTTCATTAATCTAGTGGTAAGAGACCACCCTCCCCCTCAATGGAGCAAACCTAGCAGAGTTAAATCTTTTTTAGAAACTAGGACCACTCAAGAATTGAGTTCTAGACCAAATTTAAATTTAAAACGGTTTAAAGCATAATTGTTGATAAAACATTATAGAGGAATGCATAATTTAGGCATTAGGACTCAGAATACAGAAATACAGAAACATAAAACATAATATATTCCAAGCCGGCTAATAAAGTCCTTCTAGAATTTAAGTGCCAAACTCATAAAGAGTACAGACTGCACCCTATGTGAGGAAGAAAATCTCAGAATAATCAGACAAAGTCTCAGGAGGAAAATGGAGTCACCTCGATCCCTCAAAAGCAGAGGTTATAACAAAATTGCAAATTCAGACTGGTGCAATTTTGTAACTTCAAAAGGTTCGTAACAGTAACCCAATTCATAGGGTAAGAGAAATCTTCCACTTGGCTTCCTCTGCAACTGCACTCTGTAGATGTACACCCCATCAGGAAACATTTATGAACAATAGCCCATAGAATCATGTTCTTCTGCTTGCCTGCTTTAGAACTTCCAGTAAAAACCCTTCAAAATTATACATCAAGTACTCGATGGAAATGTTTAATTCACAAAACATGCTTTCTAACGCTACAATCCATTTGTGTCATTTGGGCTTTGTGCTCAGCGGAAACAGTGGGGAGAGAACACTGACAGCGGCTAGCTGATTGGTAGGCAGAATGGGCAGGAGCATGATGAACAAAACAACAGAAACTGCATCCATTTTCATTAAATGGTGTCTCGCATTAAAATGTGGCATAAATATACAGCATTCTCGATCAATGGTAAGGGAGGAAGGAATCCGTGATCCGTTCAATTCCCTTGTATAAATATCAGCTAATCAAAAGTGGAAGGATCACTTATCCTGCATTGGAGGATCACTTGTCCTGCATAACATTGGGTATGCGGTCTCGGTACTAGTCCCAATAAAAAACCCTCATTAACGTGTTGTTTTTGTGGTTGTGTCTGAGCGGTATATTTTCGTTCTCCGCTTCTTACACACGTTTTTGCAAAATCATGGGGTTTAGTGGTTTTGCAACCTCCACCAGGAGGTAATACCCTTTGCTATAACAGTAGTGACCAGAGATGGTGCTCGTGAAATAGTGAAGTGAATTTAAAAGTCTCTCGGTTCCGGGTATAACATTTTTATTCGTTCCGGGGTCTTTTGAGACAGTAAAACTATTGGAGGTGATTGAAGAGCTTGTTATGGCTCTATCACACAATGTTTGTGAATAAGGTCGACATGTTTCAGCCCTTGTTCGCCAACAGGTCGGGTGGGCTTTCTTCAGGACCAGGGTGAGGTGAAAAGGTGAAGGATACTCCTAAGAATTACTCGGTGTATCTCAATTCTGAACGTCATTCATTAAAGTTCTGACAAGGTCCTTTACTGGTACCTATGGGAAAAGGATGTATAGAATGTGATAGCTAAAGTAAACTAAAATGTAACAAAGGGTGGGGGTATGGGAAAACTGTTACGTTATTTACAAATGCATACTCTATCCAGTGTGGTAGGGTATGGTCGATTTTATGCTCGCTCTCCAACCCCTGTGTAGTGGGTCAGGTCAACTCTCTCGATAACTTGGGCAAACTGAATCTTATGGCAGTCCGGTTGTTGCATGGATACTAACTGTCTCAATGTTAGATAAAAATGACATTCATAGATTTTCATCAGTCATTCACTCATTCATTTGCAGGCTCGAAGGCGTATTTCATGTACCTTCTTTTTTATTTCATTCATCCACCATATATTCTGGGAAATGCTTCAAACATCAACAACACCCTTTGCAGTGAGTGTCATTCCAGCATGCTAATAGCTCCGTCGTGCTCATATTGTGCATCATTTTATTTTCCAGGGCATGCGTATTGTAAAGGCATTCAAGTGCGTGATTCTGCGCGCAAATATAACGCGTGCTCTTAATATGCACATACCTTTGTTTTGGTCTACTTAGACCCCATCGGAATCTGTGTGGGTCAGCGGGGGCCTACTGCAATAAAATAGAACTCAGTATATTTTGTTTTCAGGGTAATACGTTACGGTTTTGTAGCGGTCGTTCTCTCTGCTACCTTCGGCCACCTCGTCACTCGACTTGTGCTGACTCTGCCACTGCAGTCCCGGGAACTAGTTCCGCTTCCGGGTTCAGTGTTTTAATTCAAGTTTGAGGATGGATATAGTAAACAGACTGCGCTGAGTCTTTTTTGGGGGGGTATTTGTTCCAAATTGTTTTTATATATTAGGATATTTTTATATATTTATTAAAAGCTCGCGCTTTTAGTTAAAAATTATTTTTGAGAGATGTTCAAGGAGCTTAGATCTCTGGAGCCGGTTGTTGTTGACAGTATCTCTACTCACTTGTAGATGCTTCCCCATGGGATGCTATCATTCAGTCCTTCGCGGTCTGTGCCCAGTCTATGCACCCATCTTTGCTCTTTTTCGAAGAGGATGCTTTCTGCATTGTGGTCTTTTTGGGACAGGGTTTCCAAGACGACCCAGAACAGGTCATTTACTGTGTGTCTTGCCTCCAGAAAGTGTGTTGACATTTTCGTTGTTGCTTTTTTGCACTTGATGTTACTTTTGTGTTCACATAGGCGAAGCTTTATTTTCCTGCAGGTCATGCCTATGTAACGTTTTCCGCAGGGGCATGTGATCATATAGATCACATGGCTCGTGTTACAATTAGTATGATTCCGTAGTTGCCATTTCAGATTTGGTAATAGTTGTATCTCCTTTGTTACCTTCGTTAGGTGGCAGACTGAACAGGAACCACAGGGATAATGGCCAGTGACTGGGTTTGTATTCCAGGGTGTCATCATTATTGCTGTTGGTTTTTTTGGTTGGGGCCTAGTATGTACTAGTATGTCTTTTAAATTTCTTGTCCTCTTATTTGCGAACCTGGGTTTGGGCCATTTAATGTTCGCAGATGTCAAAATTCTCCAGTTTTTGTTCACACTTTTTTTAAGATTGTTGCTTCCAGGACCATACGTGGTGACACATGTCAAAGTTTCTGGGTCTGGCTCGTGTGTGGCAGGTTCTAGGAGTCCATCTCTGTTTTGATTACGTGCTCTCTTCTTGCATTTTTCAATGATCCTTGATGGATAATTCCTGTCTATAAGTTTTTCACTGAGTTCATTAGCTTGTTTCTTGTATTCAGTGATCTCGCTACAATTCCTGCGTAGCCTCAGGAATTGGCTATAGGGGAGATTTTCCCTCAGTGGTCTAGGGTGATAGCTTGAAAAGGAGAGTAAACTATTTTTTGATGTTGGTTTTTGGTAAGTTTTTGTTTGGAGAGTGGACCCTTCCGCGTAGATGGTAATATCCAGAAAATCAAGATGTTTTTTGTTGGCTGTGTATGTAAACTTCAGCCACTCATCACATGCGTTTATCCAATTGTGAAAGTTTTTTAAGCTCTCCATATCTCCCTCCCAAATCAGTATGACGTCGTCAATATAACGACGCCAAAACAGAATTTGTTTTTGGAAGGGGTTAGCCGGGTTGTTGATGTACTGTGCCTCAAAGCTGCTCACGTACAACCCGGCTACGCTGGGCGCAAAAGAGCTGCCCATAGACGTGCCATGGCATTGCAAGTACATGGTGTCGTTGTACAGGAAATAGTTTTCTGTGAGAGCCATTTTGCAACATTCTAACACAAAGTGTCTTGGAGTTTTATGATCCCAGTCCAACTCAAAGAGAGTGGTTTCTAACATCTCTAGAGTCTGTTGTTGAGGTAAACTCGTATAGAGGCTCTCGACGTCTAACCCAACTAGCAGCATGGTTTCTTCTGAATAGTTGAGAGCTTTTAAGAGATTGAGTAGATCCCGGGTGTCTTGTAGATAGGTTGGTGTTTTTTGGACGATTGGCTTTAGGTATTGGTCCGCAAATTGAGACAGTGGTTCTAATGCTGAACCAATTCCAGACACTATGGGTCTTCCTGGTGGAGGAGTACGCTCCTTATGTATCTTTGGTAAGGAATAAAAATACGGAATCCGAGGGTTAGTTGTTTCCAAGAATTCCGCTTCTTTTTTCGAAATCCAGTTGTTCAATTCAGCTTCCTCAGTCATCAATTTTATCGTCATTTGTAGTCTTGGTGTGGGATCTGTGTCTATCTTACGGTAGAATTTTTGATCAGATAGTAAGTCCAGGCATTGTCGGTTGTATCCTTCTTTTGTGAGGAGTACAATCCCTCCCCCTTTATCCGCTTGTTTTATGATTATGTCTTTATCCTCTTTTAGCTCTCTTAGTGCCTGTTGTTCTACCCTTGATAGATTTTGAAAGGGTTTCTTGACAGTATCTTGCATATTGTCTATGTCCTTCATCAATGCTTGTTCGAAAGTTATTATTTCGATGGGTACTTGTGAGTTCAGAGGGCAGAAGGTAGACTTTTTTCGAAGGGTAGTATCTCCATCTGATGTGTAGGGAGGTTGATTTTCAAAAAAGGATTTGAGTTTTAATTTTCGGCAGAATTCAGCTGCTTCGCACTTCATTTTGAAGACATCTAGGTTTGGTGTTGGCACATAACCTAGTCCTTTATTCAGGACATTTTCTTGATCTTTTGTCAGGACTTTGTCTGATAGATTTACTATGAGGCTGTTGTGCTTGTTCCCGCTCTTCCTTTGGTTACACTCCTGGTTTGTACTTGTCGTGGTTGTTCCTGCCAGGTTACCCCTCTTTGTCGTGGTCCTCGGTTGTTCTGGCCTCTCCCTAAAAAAGGACGCCCTTGTTGGAAGTTTTGTTGTTGCATTGCATGGTTCATTGGGGTTGGGCCCTGAAAATACGGGTCCACCCACCCCTGGAAGTGAGGATTGAAAGGCGGAAAGGGGATCATTTGGTGATTCATTGGATATTGAGGTATTCGCCATTGGTTGCGTCCTCGTCTATTGCCTCTCCTGTTGCGGTTCCTCCCTCTGTAGTTTGTGGAGGACTCCTCTCCGCTCCAATCTGACCCTTCAGCGGAAGAGCCACTATTGGAACCATTATTTGATATGTTTTCATTAGGATCAAAATCCTTGCTACTATATGGGTGGATTTTTTCTAAGGAAAACTTCTTTAGTTCTCTTCCCAATTTTTGTAGCTTCTGTTGTGTAAGGTATTCTTGGGTCTGCTTCATTTCCTTATTGATTTCTTCCAATCGGTCTTTATATACCGTTATGTGTACCATATTATTCAGTTTGGTCTCTATGACTTGTATTTTGATTGTTAATTCGTCAGTCATTTTTGTGGCTGTTTTTATTATCAGTACTAGATAATCACGGGTACATTTCCAGGAAATAGCTGACCAGTCTTTTCGAAAGGCTAAGTTTTTGAGGAAAATGCGTGGAGCGTTGGTTACCCAAAGTCCTTTGGGTGCTGCATTGACCCTCAAGTACTCGGTCATTATTATCCCGTGGACCGCTGTTCTTACTTGTTCTTTTTTAAGTTCAGTTAGTTCATCCCATTCAGTATTATTTGCCAAAGTCTGAGAGAGGTCCTTATCCAGCAACAGTTGAGGTCGAGCGAGTATTTCGTCTATTTCTTCGATTGAGTAGCTCAATCCTAAGTTGTCTGCCATCTTACTTGCGCTTCCTGATTTCGGAGTGCAGAGTTGGTTGCAACTAGTTACTCCCACAGCTGTGCGCTGCTCAATATTCTCGATCAATGGTAAGGGAGGAAGGAATCCGTGATCCGTTCAATTCCCTTGTATAAATATCAGCTAATCAAAAGTGGAAGGATCACTTATCCTGCATTGGAGGATCACTTGTCCTGCATAACATTGGGTATGCGGTCTCGGTACTAGTCCCAATAAAAAACCCTCATTAACGTGTTGTTTTTGTGGTTGTCTCTGAGCGGTATATTTTCGTTCTCCGCTTCTTACACACGTTTTTGCAAAATCATGGGGTTTAGTGGTTTTGCAACCTCCACCAGGAGGTAATACCCTTTGCTATAACAGTAGTGACCAGAGATGGTGCTCGTGAAATAGTGAAGTGAATTTAAAAGTCTCTCGGTTCCGGGTATAACATTTTTATTCGTTCCGGGGTCTTTTGAGACAGTAAAACTATTGGAGGTGATTGAAGAGCTTGTTATGGCTCTATCACACAATGTTTGTGAATAAGGTCGACATGTTTCAGCCCTTGTTCGCCAACAGGTCGGGTGGGCTTTCTTCAGGACCAGGGTGAGGTGAAAAGGTGAAGGATACTCCTAAGAATTACTCGGTGTATCTCAATTCTGAACGTCATTCATTAAAGTTCTGACAAGGTCCTTTACTGGTACCTATGGGAAAAGGATGTATAGAATGTGATAGCTAAAGTAAACTAAAATGTAACAAAGGGAGGGGGTATGGGAAAACTGTTACGTTATTTACAAATGCATACTCTATCCAGTGTGGTAGGGTATGGTCGATTTTATGCTCGCTCTCCAACCCCTGTGTAGTGGGTCAGGTCAACTCTCTCGATAACTTGGGCAAACTGAATCTTATGGCAGTCCGGTTGTTGCATGGATACTAACTGTCTCAATGTTAGATAAAAATGACATTCATAGATTTTCATCAGTCATTCACTCATTCATTTGCAGGCTCGAAGGCGTATTTCATGTACCTTCTTTTTTATTTCATTACCCTGAAAACAAAATATACTGAGTTCTATTTTATTGCAGTAGGCCCCCGCTGACCCACACAGATTCCGATGGGGTCTAAGTAGACCAAAACAAAGGTATGTGCATATTAAGAGCACGCGTTATATTTGCGCGCAGAATCACGCACTTGAATGCCTTTACAATACGCATGCCCTGGAAAATAAAATGATGCACAATATGAGCACGACGGAGCTATTAGCATGCTGGAATGACACTCACTGCAAAGGGTGTTGTTGATGTTTGAAGCATTTCCCAGAATATATGGTGGATGAATGAAATAAAAAAGAAGGTACATGAAATACGCCTTCGAGCCTGCAAATGAATGAGTGAATGACTGATGAAAATCTATGAATGTCATTTTTATCTAACATTGAGACAGTTAGTATCCATGCAACAACCGGACTGCCATAAGATTCAGTTTGCCCAAGTTATCGAGAGAGTTGACCTGACCCACTACACAGGGGTTGGAGAGCGAGCATAAAATCGACCATACCCTACCACACTGGATAGAGTATGCATTTGTAAATAACGTAACAGTTTTCCCATACCCCCTCCCTTTGTTACATTTTAGTTTACTTTAGCTATCACATTCTATACATCCTTTTCCCATAGGTACCAGTAAAGGACCTTGTCAGAACTTTAATGAATGACGTTCAGAATTGAGATACACCGAGTAATTCTTAGGAGTATCCTTCACCTTTTCACCTCACCCTGGTCCTGAAGAAAGCCCACCCGACCTGTTGGCGAACAAGGGCTGAAACATGTCGACCTTATTCACAAACATTGTGTGATAGAGCCATAACAAGCTCTTCAATCACCTCCAATAGTTTTACTGTCTCAAAAGACCCCGGAACGAATAAAAATGTTATACCCGGAACCGAGAGACTTTTAAATTCACTTCACTATTTCACGAGCACCATCTCTGGTCACTACTGTTATAGCAAAGGGTATTACCTCCTGGTGGAGGTTGCAAAACCACTAAACCCCATGATTTTGCAAAAACGTGTGTAAGAAGCGGAGAACGAAAATATACCGCTCAGAGACAACCACAAAAACAACACGTTAATGAGGGTTTTTTATTGGGACTAGTACCGAGACCGCATACCCAATGTTATGCAGGACAAGTGATCCTCCAATGCAGGATAAGTGATCCTTCCACTTTTGATTAGCTGATATTTATACAAGGGAATTGAACGGATCACGGATTCCTTCCTCCCTTACCATTGATCGAGAATATTGAGCAGCGCACAGCTGTGGGAGTAACTAGTTGCAACCAACTCTGCACTCCGAAATCAGGAAGCGCAAGTAAGATGGCAGACAACTTAGGATTGAGCTACTCAATCGAAGAAATAGACGAAATACTCGCTCGACCTCAACTGTTGCTGGATAAGGACCTCTCTCAGACTTTGGCAAATAATACTGAATGGGATGAACTAACTGAACTTAAAAAAGAACAAGTAAGAACAGCGGTCCACGGGATAATAATGACCGAGTACTTGAGGGTCAACGCAGCACCCAAAGGACTTTGGGTAACCAACGCTCCACGCATTTTCCTCAAAAACTTAGCCTTTCGAAAAGACTGGTCAGCTATTTCCTGGAAATGTACCCGTGATTATCTAGTACTGATAATAAAAACAGCCACAAAAATGACTGACGAATTAACAATCAAAATACAAGTCATAGAGACCAAACTGAATAATATGGTACACATAACGGTATATAAAGACCGATTGGAAGAAATCAATAAGGAAATGAAGCAGACCCAAGAATACCTTACACAACAGAAGCTACAAAAATTGGGAAGAGAACTAAAGAAGTTTTCCTTAGAAAAAATCCACCCATATAGTAGCAAGGATTTTGATCCTAATGAAAACATATCAAATAATGGTTCCAATAGTGGCTCTTCCGCTGAAGGGTCAGATTGGAGCGGAGAGGAGTCCTCCACAAACTACAGAGGGAGGAACCGCAACAGGAGAGGCAATAGACGAGGACGCAACCAATGGCGAATACCTCAATATCCAATGAATCACCAAATGATCCCCTTTCCGCCTTTCAATCCTCACTTCCAGGGGTGGGTGGACCCGTATTTTCAGGGCCCAACCCCAATGAACCATGCAATGCAACAACAAAACTTCCAACAAGGGCGTCCTTTTTTAGGGAGAGGCTAGAACAACCGAGGACCACGACAAAGAGGGGTAACCTGGCAGGAACAACCACGACAAGTACAAACCAGGAGTGTAACCAAAGGAAGAGCGGGAACAAGCACAACAGCCTCATAGTAAATCTATCAGACAAAGTCCTGACAAAAGATCAAGAAAATGTCCTGAATAAAGGACTAGGTTATGTGCCAACACCAAACCTAGATGTCTTCAAAATGAAGTGCGAAGCAGCTGAATTCTGCCGAAAATTAAAACTCAAATCCTTTTTTGAAAATCAACCTCCCTACACATCAGATGGAGATACTACCCTTCGAAAAAAGTCTACCTTCTGCCCTCTGAACTCACAAGTACCCATCGAAATAATAACTTTCGAACAAGCATTGATGAAGGACATAGACAATATGCAAGATACTGTCAAGAAACCCTTTCAAAATCTATCAAGGGTAGAACAACAGGCACTAAAAGAGCTAAAAGAGGATAAAGACATAATCATAAAACAAGAGGATAAAGGGGGAGGGATTGTACTCCTCACAAAAGAAGGATACAACCGACAATGCCTGGACTTACTATCTGATCAAAAATTCTACCGTAAGATAGACACAGATCCCACACCAAGACTACAAATGACGATAAAATTGATGACTGAGGAAGCTGAATTGAACAACTGGATTTCGAAAAAAGAAGCGGAATTCTTGGAAACAACTAACCCTCGGATTCCGTATTTTTATTCCTTACCAAAGATACATAAGGAGCGTACTCCTCCACCAGGAAGACCCATAGTGTCTGGAATTGGTTCAGCATTAGAACCACTGTCTCAATTTGCGGACCAATACCTAAAGCCAATCGTCCAAAAAACACCAACCTATCTACAAGACACCCGGGATCTACTCAATCTCTTAAAAGCTCTCAACTATTCAGAAGAAACCATGCTGCTAGTTGGGTTAGACGTCGAGAGCCTCTATACGAGTTTACCTCAACAACAGACTCTAGAGATGTTAGAAACCACTCTCTTTGAGTTGGACTGGGATCATAAAACTCCAAGACACTTTGTGTTAGAATGTTGCAAAATGGCTCTCACAGAAAACTATTTCCTGTACAACGACACCATGTACTTGCAATGCCATGGCACGTCTATGGGCAGCTCTTTTGCGCCCAGCGTAGCCGGGTTGTACGTGAGCAGCTTTGAGGCACAGTACATCAACAACCCGGCTAACCCCTTCCAAAAACAAATTCTGTTTTGGCGTCGTTATATTGACGACGTCATACTGATTTGGGAGGGAGATATGGAGAGCTTAAAAAACTTTCACAATTGGATAAACGCATGTGATGAGTGGCTGAAGTTTACATACACAGCCAACAAAAAACATCTTGATTTTCTGGATATTACCATCTACGCGGAAGGGTCCACTCTCCAAACAAAAACTTACCAAAAACCAACATCAAAAAATAGTTTACTCTCCTTTTCAAGCTATCACCCTAGACCACTGAGGGAAAATCTCCCCTATAGCCAATTCCTGAGGCTACGCAGGAATTGTAGCGAGATCACTGAATACAAGAAACAAGCTAATGAACTCAGTGAAAAACTTATAGACAGGAATTATCCATCAAGGATCATTGAAAAATGCAGGAAGAGAGCACGTAATCAAAACAGAGATGGACTCCTAGAACCTGCCACACACGAGCCAGACACAGAAACTTTGACATGTGTCACCACGTATGGTCCTGGAAGCAACAATCTTAAAAAAAGTGTGAACAAAAACTGGAGAATTTTGACATCTGCGAACATTAAATGGCCCAAACCCAGGTTCGCAAATAAGAGGACAAGAAATTTAAAAGACATACTAGTACATACTAGGCCCCAACCAAAAAAACCAACAGCAATAATGATGACACCCTGGAATACAAACCCAGTCACTGGCCATTATCCCTGTGGTTCCTGTTCAGTCTGCCACCTAACGAAGGTAACAAAGGAGATACAACTATTACCAAATCTGAAATGGCAACTACGGAATCATACTAATTGTAACACGAGCCATGTGATCTATATGATCACATGCCCCTGCGGAAAACGTTACATAGGCATGACCTGCAGGAAAATAAAGCTTCGCCTATGTGAACACAAAAGTAACATCAAGTGCAAAAAAGCAACAACGAAAATGTCAACACACTTTCTGGAGGCAAGACACACAGTAAATGACCTGTTCTGGGTCGTCTTGGAAACCCTGTCCCAAAAAGACCACAATGCAGAAAGCATCCTCTTCGAAAAAGAGCAAAGATGGGTGCATAGACTGGGCACAGACCGCGAAGGACTGAATGATAGCATCCCATGGGGAAGCATCTACAAGTGAGTAGAGATACTGTCAACAACAACCGGCTCCAGAGATCTAAGCTCCTTGAACATCTCTCAAAAATAATTTTTAACTAAAAGCGCGAGCTTTTAATAAATATATAAAAATATCCTAATATATAAAAACAATTTGGAACAAATACCCCCCAAAAAAAGACTCAGCGCAGTCTGTTTACTATATCCATCCTCAAACTTGAATTAAAACACTGAACCCGGAAGCGGAACTAGTTCCCGGGACTGCAGTGGCAGAGTCAGCACAAGTCGAGTGACGAGGTGGCCGAAGGTAGCAGAGAGAACGACCGCTACAAAACCGTAACGTATTACCCTGAAAACAAAATATACTGAGTTCTATTTTATTGCAGTAGGCCCCCGCTGACCCACACAGATTCCGATGGGGTCTAAGTAGACCAAAACAAAGGTATGTGCATATTAAGAGCACGCGTTATATTTGCACGCAGAATCACGCACTTGAATGCCTTTACAATACGCATGCCCTGGAAAATAAAATGATGCACAATATGAGCACGACGGAGCTATTAGCATGCTGGAATGACACTCACTGCAAAGGGTGTTGTTGATGTTTGAAGCATTTCCCAGAATATATGGTGGATGAATGAAATAAAAAAGAAGGTACATGAAATACGCCTTCGAGCCTGCAAATGAATGAGTGAATGACTGATGAAAATCTATGAATGTCATTTTTATCTAACATTGAGACAGTTAGTATCCATGCAACAACCGGACTGCCATAAGATTCAGTTTGCCCAAGTTATCGAGAGAGTTGACCTGACCCACTACACAGGGGTTGGAGAGCGAGCATAAAATCGACCATACCCTACCACACTGGATAGAGTATGCATTTGTAAATAACGTAACAGTTTTCCCATACCCCCTCCCTTTGTTACATTTTAGTTTACTTTAGCTATCACATTCTATACATCCTTTTCCCATAGGTACCAGTAAAGGACCTTGTCAGAACTTTAATGAATGACGTTCAGAATTGAGATACACCGAGTAATTCTTAGGAGTATCCTTCACCTTTTCACCTCACCCTGGTCCTGAAGAAAGCCCACCCGACCTGTTGGCGAACAAGGGCTGAAACATGTCGACCTTATTCACAAACATTGTGTGATAGAGCCATAACAAGCTCTTCAATCACCTCCAATAGTTTTACTGTCTCAAAAGACCCCGGAACGAATAAAAATGTTATACCCGGAACCAAGAGACTTACCTCATAGTAAATCTATCAGACAAAGTCCTGACAAAAGATCAAGAAAATGTCCTGAATAAAGGACTAGGTTATGTGCCAACACCAAACCTAGATGTCTTCAAAATGAAGTGCGAAGCAGCTGAATTCTGCCGAAAATTAAAACTCAAATCCTTTTTTGAAAATCAACCTCCCTACACATCAGATGGAGATACTACCCTTCGAAAAAAGTCTACCTTCTGCCCTCTGAACTCACAAGTACCCATCGAAATAATAACTTTCGAACAAGCATTGATGAAGGACATAGACAATATGCAAGATACTGTCAAGAAACCCTTTCAAAATCTATCAAGGGTAGAACAACAGGCACTAAAAGAGCTAAAAGAGGATAAAGACATAATCATAAAACAAGAGGATAAAGGGGGAGGGATTGTACTCCTCACAAAAGAAGGATACAACCGACAATGCCTGGACTTACTATCTGATCAAAAATTCTACCGTAAGATAGACACAGATCCCACACCAAGACTACAAATGACGATAAAATTGATGACTGAGGAAGCTGAATTGAACAACTGGATTTCGAAAAAAGAAGCGGAATTCTTGGAAACAACTAACCCTCGGATTCCGTATTTTTATTCCTTACCAAAGATACATAAGGAGCGTACTCCTCCACCAGGAAGACCCATAGTGTCTGGAATTGGTTCAGCATTAGAACCACTGTCTCAATTTGCGGACCAATACCTAAAGCCAATCGTCCAAAAAACACCAACCTATCTACAAGACACCCGGGATCTACTCAATCTCTTAAAAGCTCTCAACTATTCAGAAGAAACCATGCTGCTAGTTGGGTTAGACGTCGAGAGCCTCTATACGAGTTTACCTCAACAACAGACTCTAGAGATGTTAGAAACCACTCTCTTTGAGTTGGACTGGGATCATAAAACTCCAAGACACTTTGTGTTAGAATGTTGCAAAATGGCTCTCACAGAAAACTATTTCCTGTACAACGACACCATGTACTTGCAATGCCATGGCACGTCTATGGGCAGCTCTTTTGCGCCCAGCGTAGCCGGGTTGTACGTGAGCAGCTTTGAGGCACAGTACATCAACAACCCGGCTAACCCCTTCCAAAAACAAATTCTGTTTTGGCGTCGTTATATTGACGACGTCATACTGATTTGGGAGGGAGATATGGAGAGCTTAAAAAACTTTCACAATTGGATAAACGCATGTGATGAGTGGCTGAAGTTTACATACACAGCCAACAAAAAACATCTTGATTTTCTGGATATTACCATCTACGCGGAAGGGTCCACTCTCCAAACAAAAACTTACCAAAAACCAACATCAAAAAATAGTTTACTCTCCTTTTCAAGCTATCACCCTAGACCACTGAGGGAAAATCTCCCCTATAGCCAATTCCTGAGGCTACGCAGGAATTGTAGCGAGATCACTGAATACAAGAAACAAGCTAATGAACTCAGTGAAAAACTTATAGACAGGAATTATCCATCAAGGATCATTGAAAAATGCAGGAAGAGAGCACGTAATCAAAACAGAGATGGACTCCTAGAACCTGCCACACACGAGCCAGACACAGAAACTTTGACATGTGTCACCACGTATGGTCCTGGAAGCAACAATCTTAAAAAAAGTGTGAACAAAAACTGGAGAATTTTGACATCTGCGAACATTAAATGGCCCAAACCCAGGTTCGCAAATAAGAGGACAAGAAATTTAAAAGACATACTAGTACATACTAGGCCCCAACCAAAAAAACCAACAGCAATAATGATGACACCCTGGAATACAAACCCAGTCACTGGCCATTATCCCTGTGGTTCCTGTTCAGTCTGCCACCTAACGAAGGTAACAAAGGAGATACAACTATTACCAAATCTGAAATGGCAACTACGGAATCATACTAATTGTAACACGAGCCATGTGATCTATATGATCACATGCCCCTGCGGAAAACGTTACATAGGCATGACCTGCAGGAAAATAAAGCTTCGCCTATGTGAACACAAAAGTAACATCAAGTGCAAAAAAGCAACAACGAAAATGTCAACACACTTTCTGGAGGCAAGACACACAGTAAATGACCTGTTCTGGGTCGTCTTGGAAACCCTGTCCCAAAAAGACCACAATGCAGAAAGCATCCTCTTCGAAAAAGAGCAAAGATGGGTGCATAGACTGGGCACAGACCGCGAAGGACTGAATGATAGCATCCCATGGGGAAGCATCTACAAGTGAGTAGAGATACTGTCAACAACAACCGGCTCCAGAGATCTAAGCTCCTTGAACATCTCTCAAAAATAATTTTTAACTAAAAGCGCGAGCTTTTAATAAATATATAAAAATATCCTAATATATAAAAACAATTTGGAACAAATACCCCCCAAAAAAAGACTCAGCGCAGTCTGTTTACTATATCCATCCTCAAACTTGAATTAAAACACTGAACCCGGAAGCGGAACTAGTTCCCGGGACTGCAGTGGCAGAGTCAGCACAAGTCGAGTGACGAGGTGGCCGAAGGTAGCAGAGAGAACGACCGCTACAAAACCGTAACGTATTACCCTGAAAACAAAATATACTGAGTTCTATTTTATTGCAGTAGGCCCCCGCTGACCCACACAGATTCCGATGGGGTCTAAGTAGACCAAAACAAAGGTATGTGCATATTAAGAGCACGCGTTATATTTGCGCGCAGAATCACGCACTTGAATGCCTTTACAATACGCATGCCCTGGAAAATAAAATGATGCACAATATGAGCACGACGGAGCTATTAGCATGCTGGAATGACACTCACTGCAAAGGGTGTTGTTGATGTTTGAAGCATTTCCCAGAATATATGGTGGATGAATGAAATAAAAAAGAAGGTACATGAAATACGCCTTCGAGCCTGCAAATGAATGAGTGAATGACTGATGAAAATCTATGAATGTCATTTTTATCTAACATTGAGACAGTTAGTATCCATGCAACAACCGGACTGCCATAAGATTCAGTTTGCCCAAGTTATCGAGAGAGTTGACCTGACCCACTACACAGGGGTTGGAGAGCGAGCATAAAATCGACCATACCCTACCACACTGGATAGAGTATGCATTTGTAAATAACGTAACAGTTTTCCCATACCCCCTCCCTTTGTTACATTTTAGTTTACTTTAGCTATCACATTCTATACATCCTTTTCCCATAGGTACCAGTAAAGGACCTTGTCAGAACTTTAATGAATGACGTTCAGAATTGAGATACACCGAGTAATTCTTAGGAGTATCCTTCACCTTTTCACCTCACCCTGGTCCTGAAGAAAGCCCACCCGACCTGTTGGCGAACAAGGGCTGAAACATGTCGACCTTATTCACAAACATTGTGTGATAGAGCCATAACAAGCTCTTCAATCACCTCCAATAGTTTTACTGTCTCAAAAGACCCCGGAACGAATAAAAATGTTATACCCGGAACCAAGAGACTTTTAAATTCACTTCACTATTTCACGAGCACCATCTCTGGTCACTACTGTTATAGCAAAGGGTATTACCTCCTGGTGGAGGTTGCAAAACCACTAAACCCCATGATTTTGCAAAAACGTGTGTAAGAAGCGGAGAACGAAAATATACCGCTCAGAGACAACCACAAAAACAACACGTTAATGAGGGTTTTTTATTGGGACTAGTACCGAGACCGCATACCCAATGTTATGCAGGACAAGTGATCCTCCAATGCAGGATAAGTGATCCTTCCACTTTTGATTAGCTGATAAATATACAGCATCCATTATCACACTTCTAAATGAGATCATCAAATTGTTTCAAGTGCAAAACCATTAGTTCATCAGTTGCGGTCATATGCATCATTAAAAATACTAATTGTCACCCAAAATCCCTCATCAGAAAACTCTTTAACACCATTTCACCTTTAGGTCCATCTAGCACAGACATGCAGCAACTGGATACCATATACCTAATTCCCCTTTTTACAGTAGTTTGAGTTAGGGCAAAGCTGTTCACTTATACTACATTCTTCGGTCTGCCATCTCCAGTCAGTCATATAACTTATCCTGCACATTCCTTAACACTTGAGCATGCTGCAGACCTAGGACATCACGCTCAACCTTCGCCAGATCCTGCCCACTGTCACCCTAAAGGGAGCCCCCAGCACCCATAGTGTCCTCCTCCATGCCTTCCTCTCCATAGTGAAGTGCTTGTGTCTCTTGGTCCTTGGAACCTCTGCCCACTGTTTTAGTCGAGTTTGTCCCAACTGCATCTTATGCCCAATATTCCGAAACTCCGTGCCCAATAAAAGTGCTACATCTCCACTGGCTTCATTGGGAAGGGGGTCCTCGTAAGTGTTTCTTTAGTCTTTTGTGACCTCATGGTGATAACTTACTTAGTTAGAAGATGCTGCAGTTTTCTGTAAATTATACTGGTCAATTGAGGAGGTCTATGATGTTCTCTGAGTTAAGAGGTTGTTGAGGTTAATTTGCTTAATTTATTTGATTTATTGATGTTATTCTGCCATGCTAGTAGGACCCTGTGTTTGCTTTATTGGACCTATGGTGTCTTCCATGGGATTAGAACTTGTTCAAAACACAGAGCGGCCTATTTACAAGCCCTTGCGCCACCACTTTTTCTGATACACTGGCAGCGCTTCCTTCTGCCTCATATTTACAAGGACACATAAAGGCGACCTGCATGGCTTTACATGTCCTTCTAAATATAGCCCCTTTACATGCAGCACTTTCTGTGAAAGGGGCATGCCAGGGGTGTGGCTGTGGGTGTTCCCATGCAACACCCATGGGTTTTGCCCTATTTCCAGATCTATGGGAAATCGTAAACCTCGAAATGTATCCGAAAGCTACGGCTCTCCAGGGTAGGCGTAGGGTGCTGCAACAAGGAGAAATGTTTTCATTTCTCCTAGTTTTTTCCTCTTTCTATGCATGCTGCATTCTACAGCACGCACAGAAAGAGGAAATGACATGTTGTGATTGTTTTTGTGCAGGAAGGGGTCCCTTCCTGCACAAAAACAATCAATCCTGCAACCCCAGGTACCCTTGGACCATGGTGCAAGAGTGCCTGCGTCGGCACATAGCAGCCCATCGGCACCAGCACAGGATAGAGCAAAGGGACCCGTCTTTTCATTGTAGATATGACACATCCCTTTGCTTCCAAAGTAACACAGCACTGCGCAGCCAAATAGCTTGGGGCACCCTGCTGCATTACTTTGCTGTAGATAAGGCCCAGAGTTTGGGATTTCCAGCGCGACTTCTATAGAACTGAACCTACTCGGCTGGTTGACGGATCTTAGTTCAGAGGGGGCAAGGGAGATTCTGGCAGTTCAGAGTAACTTGTCTATGGTAAGATCCAAACCAAAATATGCATTATTGTACGCATCAGCAAACCGAATAAGGCAAGGTCTTGCATAGAAAGTTTTGTTTGCAGCTACTTCAATTGTAAACTTAAAGATGACCTAAGCATGTTCCAGACTCTTTCCCTCCTGCCTTTTTTGATTGTACTTCTGTTGCAGGAGTGGAGGGACCTGGATGACATTCTGCAAGTGGACAAGATGGAGCTTCAGTAACTTTGTACAAATATTTTTAAAAATGCATAAGGGCCGGAAGAAGCGCCTAATTCATATATCCTCTGTAGTGGCGAGTAGGCTATGTGTGAAGAAATTAATTCATTCACTTACTCGAGTGCTTCAATGTTTTACTTAAAAATCTTGTATGAAAAGACCTGCTCGTAATTTACATTGCATCATTCACACAGGTGGGAAAAGGTCAGTTCACTTTTAAAAAAATCAATTGAACTTTAAAGCGCAATTACCTGCATCCGTTTGAACTAAAATGTATCCTTATAAAAAATTCAGCAAAGAAACTTGGCAGTCAGTTTCACTTAGACCACCCAAACGCTCCATACGCTGACGTGAAGTTGCCCATATAAAATGCACTTCTATGCTTCTATGTAATGAAACTTTTACTCTCTTCGATGCACTTGTACTCATGTAAGCTTACATTAGACACCAATGAGCAAAGAACTGTGTTTGAGTTGATTGACATGAAATATATATATATATATATATATATATATATATATATATATATATATATATATATATATATATATATATATATATATATATATATATATATATATATATATATATATTCTTATTTTACCACAGTATATGGTAGAGTAGGGGCATCATGACCCACGCGAAGCTTCACCTCATGTGAATCATAGCCCCTCTCCATCCTCAACAATGAAAATAAATAGCATATTATATTCTGTGAATCTGCATATAATATATATACATTTATATATATTCTGTCAAATGGGCTAACCACTCCTGTAAAAAAGGCGGCACTCCGGGAAGGCTTTTCAACTTCATTCAGCAACACCCAGCAAATAACGCATTTAGATGTTCAATCTTGATCACATTTGCATTCTTTTTCCCTTGCTCTAAATATAGTCATTTTACCTTTTGATTTTTAATCCAAGGTATGTTGGAACACACAGTTCATATTTTCAAAAAAATGTGATCCAGAGAAACCGTAACTCAAAATTGAACACAAATACCCAATTTTCAAAGTCCTTCAATTGACAACTTTGGCTTCTAATATCAGGCATATATTCCAATCGATTTTACTCTTTATGCATGAATTTTATATCATGAAGAAGCTCCAACTTATTAATTCTTACAATACATTAACTTCATATTTTTGTGACAAAATTATACTTCTCAAGACCAAAAAAAGCAAACGCAAATCCCCCAAAGCTATTATGTATAATGCCTCTCTATTGACGTCTAATAACACCATTTTGCTCTCTAGTGGGCAAACGTTTTCCCGGAATACATTTAATCACATTCACATGTAACCCCTTGTTATATGTCTGAACATGATAATCTCTCCAATTGATAAAACATGATTTTGGTTTTTAGTTCTCTGTACAGCCAAGATCTTTGTAAAAACAATCAAATCAACAATTCATCATAATAAATGCTTGGCAAACCACATGTTCAAAATAGTAACTCCTCAAATATTCATAAATGCACAGGAAGCTCTTCATCTTGATTATGTCCATAAGGAGTTTCTGTTTTGTATTTGATAATATATTTAGATTTCAATTGTTTTAAGAGGTGTGTTCTGTCGCCTCCTCTTATTGTTTTTTCCAGTTGATTGATTCTGCAGAAGTTCAAAGATGAACTATCGCCATTATGTTTTAGTATATAATGTCTGGCACCTGGATAATTGATATTCCTGGAAATTAGATGTTCCAAAATCATTTTCTGCAACTGACAAGTTAACTTTCTATGTCTAACATATCATACAGACATTTTACATCACAAATAAGCTCTTACATGTGATTGTTTTCTTGACTGAAAATGTCTTTTCATTGACTGAATATTCTGTCTAGATCCCATGTCTGCACGCTTTGCATTTCAAGCATTTCCAAAACCCATTACTTTTCTAGAACTGAACCACTGTTGGACTTTTTCTACTTGTTTTGAAAAGAAGTGATTACTTGCTAAAATGTTTGCTAGTGAAGATGCTTTTTTAAGAGTCAGTCTGGGAATGGACTGATTCTGTCTTTGAATTATTATCACTTCTTAATAAATGCTGGTGCTTTCGCTCGATCCTTCTTATTGAATTAATCTCTTTGTTATGAGGCACTGATTATCTTTTTAGCCTTTATTTTTTTGTTTTGCCTAAAAGCTCTGTTCTTGTTACTTGCTTAGTTCATTCTATTGCTCTCTCAGGAACCTCAGGAGGATATTGCCAAGATTGGATTCTCCTTTTCAACCTACGGCCCTGTAGTTAGCACATTAGATCCAGCTCAGAAATCTTAAGTTCTATGCAGATTTGAAAAACATGGGAAAGTTAATGGGAAAAGCCAAAAAAGACCATTAAAATTGCTAATACCTGTGGTGACATTTGAACCACTGTTGAGGTACCAGAACTGGGCTTGAATTGTTAACTTCTGCCATGAGCAGATGGGGTTAGGTTGATGATTGGTTAGGTGCAAGGCCTGCCAAGTCCACCCGTCAGTCCCTGCTGTGCTTGACCAAAGGCCATGTACCGTTGAATGCTGGCAACCCGCTGGGTTGAGCACACAGTACCCTGTTTGTAATTCATGGCCAAAGGAGGCAACAGTAAGCTGGGTTGGGTGCAGAGCCTGGCCACAGGCCTGCCTTCGAGTCAGTCCACATTGCACATGACTGAATGCTATGCACACAAGACTGTAGGTAACAAAGGAATTTGGGTTCAGGGTAAAGCCAGAGGCCAAGCTCTTTGCTGTATATAGTAAGTGTTTGCAGCATGGAAGGATAGGTATATGACTTGGCAGCTGACCAGTCCCCGCGCCAAACCCCCACTGTGCACAGCGATGTACAACAAGGGTTGCCTGCATAGGAGGATGGATGCAGTACTTGATTGCAGACTAGCCCCTGCAGTCAAAACCTGATGTGAAAGGCCAAAGTCCATGCATAGCTAGGGGTTTCTCATGAGCTGGGTTGGGCACTTGGGCGTAACCCCTGCTGAGCACTGTTAAAGCGACTGGTACATGCTGTATTTGGTACGGGCCTGGCAACAGACCAAAGAAGGAAAGAAAGACAGAAAAGTGAAGAAAGACAGAAAAAAGGCTTTTAGAGAGGAAAAAGAAAATGACCCTAATAAGGAAGGAAGAAGGAAACAAGTAAAAAAGAACTAAACTGTAAAGACAGAGAAAAAAGACTGAAAGAAACAAGGCTATAAGGAAAGATAGATGAAAAGAAGGAAAGTAGGATGGAAAGACCTCGTGGAATTGAAAGAATGATGAAAACTAATACAGAAAGCATTAGGAAAGAAAAATCCTAATCATTAGAATGTGTGTATTTTATCTTTTAGTCTATTTTAAATGCTGCACCTTCTTGTCACATTTTGTACCACACTTTAAACTTGTAAAGATCTTGTAGGTGGACTAGTATGAAAATGTATTACCAACAGAAATGGGCTAAAGGAGACCAAGGAGCCTAGCCCTTGGATTCAGCATTGGAGAAACTCCATCACCCACTGATGATGTGTGGCATGTGACTTTCCTTATCTTTACAAGGTGTATTGAAGCTTGGCCTAGAGACACATGTAGGGGCTCCGCTAGCCTCATGCAAACAAAAACAATCATAAATAAAAAATACATACATAAATACATACAATACATTCGAGTCAGCCTTCCATTGGCCCATTCAACTGTCATTCCCATTTTGCTTCCACTCACTACAGCATCAAGTGTGGAGCAATGGTTCAGCCCAATTGATTCGTTGGCGCTCTTGCACTGTGAATAATAGTATTTTGCCCTATCACGTGTGCACATCCACCTACAAAATATGGAATGATGTAAATCCTTGGTGCAGTGCTTTGATTTTCACTATTACTGCAAGCTGCATGAATCCCAGTGGTGGAGGGGAATTTAAATGTGATTTTGAATATCCAACAATTCAAGCTATAATTTCAAGCCCTATGTGCGTATGTCTTATTATCTTACTCTCAATCAATCAATCAATCAATCAATGACACTTATAGAGCGCGCTACATACCCGTAGGGTCTCAAGGCGCTGGGGGAGGGGGGGTGCCGCTACTGCTCGAACAGCCAGGTCTTCTCTCATGCTCTAACCATTCTCTGGGTTGTCCTTAGCTTTCTTTTTGTCCTTTTTGCTGGTGGGCATTTGACTGCTTGGAGTTCAGTTTTGTTTCATGTGCCCATTTTTGAAAGTGTAATGCATCATTCAGTATAGTTTAGCATTATGAGACCTGAATGAACTGAAAATGGGTCCGAAAATGGGGTCGGCACTGTGCAAGTTTACGCTGCCGGTGGGCGCTATAGCCAAATCATCCAAATAATACGTGTGAATTGAAATCTGGAGTTATAGTATTATGGTAGGCAATTTCATTCATGTAAAAGCCTCTTGGTCATAAAGGCTTCATCTAGTCACAGTCGACAAAGGGACTGAAGTGTGTTAGACCCTCTGCAGTAAAGCACAAAAGTGTAGCTCACAACTTGTCTTTGTTAAGGTACAAGGGCCTTCCAAGGTATAAAGATAGACAACTGGGGGGATATTAGAAAACGTCCCATGGTAAGAGAAGTAACATAGGCGTCTGCATCACCTGCAGGGGCGGAGCTACCTTCCCAAGGGAACATGCACATTATAAAGCCTGTCATAACATGTAAGATTTAGGATTTTCATGGCCCCTTGAATAATGTGAGAGATGAAAATGGGCAGTCCAATGACGTAGAGTTGGTCATGCCACTATAAGAGGGTCGAATTGGTCTCCCAGTGGTGTCATGTGTTATTTTAACGTGAAGAACTCTCCTTGTAAAAAACAATATTTTCTCTTTGTTATATATATGACTGGGAGAAGGGGGGGATATTATTACATGTTTGTTTTTTGAACAACCACTTGTGCCAACACTCCACAGCCCAGTATCGCACAAACCATTTGTTGTCCACTAATGGGTTTTTCAATTCAATCCCCAAAAACTTTATTTCGGTCAATTGACTATAATAGTACATGTGCATTACAATAAAATTTCATTAAAACGAACCATGTAGGCACTTGCTCAGACCCCATAGCTTTGGGTTAAAATTACCATCACCGAAGCCTACGCCTCATGAAATAGACATAAATTTATACAAATATAAAACAGTAATAAAAACAAGTATATGTCATATTAAAACCATTAAAAACACACTTAAAATTGTAGGTAAGAAAAGTGTCGTAAAAATTGACAAAATTCAGCTAAACATTATAGAATTGTTGGGTTAGATCTGTGGATTGATATTTAAAAGCGATCTGCGTACACACCACATGGAGAATAGAAAGCGCAACACTGCAAATACAATAGACAGATGAGTGTTATATTTCAATAGTCGAAGTGCTGAGTTCCCAGGTTTCTGCATAGCTGGATCAACCATTGATGCTTAGGCTTCCTATAGCCTGGACAAAAATAATATGTGGTATTCTGACTCCTCTGCAGTGCTGCAGGCCGGACAGCCCAGAGAGATTGATCCAGCCCATTTGTTTGTGAAGGCACGCAGCTGGAGGACCCCACACCTGAACTGCAAGTATAGCTTCCTTGCTGGGGCGGGTTGAATGTCATCCAATACAGGCTCTAAGCTATACTGATCTTTAATTCCCAGGAACACTGCGGCGAGTGAGTCAGTTGCAGAGGGTCCCTGCAGGTGGGCAAGTTTGTGCTCCCTATAACTCCATGCCAGTGCCTTCCTGGAAATTGTGGGACAGGCTTCCTCAGCATTCTACCATACATTTGCTGTACCCATAGCCAAAAGTGTGTCCCTGACATCAGCTAACCATGGTAGTTTTCCCGAACCGAAGAGGCTCAAACCTCCTTCAGCTCTACCCTGTATTCAGCCAATCCCCGGGTGGCCCACACCAATGAATTTTTGCTTTTGACTGGCACTGCATTTTTTTTTCATTTTTTGTCATTTAGCTAAACACCAGGATCTTTTCAACCATAATGTTTCTCAATTCGAAAAGCGGATTTTTCATAAGATCACTGCTGCTCCTAGGCCCATCAAAAGATGTTTTGTTCTCTCCGCTCATCCCTTTCTTTGTGTCTACCTACCCAAGGTGCTTAGCTCACAGGTGATGTTATGTCAAAGACATAAACTCACCTATTCATACCCGTCTAGTTATGCAGCTGAGCAGCATTGTTTCTCTAAGGAAAGGTTTTTCTGTGGACTCCCATTTTATTCTTTCAGGAAATGCAGTCCTTTCAGCTTGTGACCGCATTCGCCTTCAACCTGCATCCACAAACGCCTCAATTTCCCGCACTTGTGTGTGAGGTGAACCCTCCGTAATGGATGCTGTTAAACAGAAAAATGATTTTTCCTGGGCCGCGACACTGCGCGGTGCTCTTTGCTGCGTGCTGACGAGACGCGCACTATCGGCTCCGCCATGTTTAACCGTGATTCAATTTGCAGCGATTCTTCTGTAACTTGAAGCAGACGTAGTTCTGAGCTCGGATCAACAAGCAGCTGAATGTACCTGTAAGATTAATGGGTTTTGCTCAAAATGTAAGAATAGCAGCTGGGGCATAACATTAAATATGTCAGTTAAATTCCAATGCATTAATGTCGTAGAGAGGACATAACATATTGTTTCAAATTCACCTTCACACTGTTTCCTAAATGAAAGTGAATTTAAAAATAATAATACCATGAGGTTTCAGAAGTAGAGGACTGTTTTTTTCATTTTTTGTAGAATCAAATGAAATCATTCTAAAAGAGACCTCTATTTGGAACGGCCTGAGTGTAGAAATAAGCATTTGTGTGAAAAAAGGCCTCTAAATGTGCTTCAACAAAATGCTTCTGGTAAGAGAGTTGGAAAAATTCCCATCTATTCCACTTTCATGGGAAATGCATTAGATTGATTGTTCCTCAGTCGCAATTCCACCTGGGCAGAGTGGGTGGAAATCTACAGAATTCCAAAATGTCATAATCTTGCACATGCTCGCATATCTCTTTCTTCTCATGAGATGGAATTGAGGACATCTGAGAATTGTTGAATTCAATTCTTAGGCCAAAAATGTTGCCCCTCAAGTGTTCCAATTTAGAGGTCCGGGCTGGAAACCAAAATGAGGTCCGGCAAAACGGTCAAACCAGCCCAACACGGCAGGAGGACGCAGCTGTAATACAGCCATGTTGGTTTCTGTCATTGGGTTACAGAAATCTATCCATCTCTCAAAGCTGTAGGATGAACACCTTTCCCCAGGTCATGAGGGCCACTAGTTCCAGTCCTGGACTTTTGAACGATAGCTCAATGCATTCTGGGTGCTTTAGTCCTGGCGTTTTGCCTCCAAGTATTCCCAGTTTGAGGATGAACCCCCCTGTTCTGCAGTGGATGAAACCCACAGTTGCCCTTTGTTGGTCCTGCGATGGGGAAGCCCAGCACAAAGGGGGTAGCTTGGCTCAAGTGTCAAGGCAAGTGAAGGCTATCGTGTTAAGCCGGCTTCGACCCAATAATACCTCCTTGAACATCCACCAAAAAGAAGGACACCACACCACTGTTGTAGAAAAATACGATTCCTTTATGTAAAAATTCTCTGTTGTGAATGGGGATCAATTAGGAAAGCACAATTACATTTCTTTTGGGTCACAATTTGCTGGGTTTCGATTTTGGAATAGATTCAATAAATAAGCTTAGGAGTACAGTTCATCAATAAATAGATTAAATATCAGGAATAAATATTGTCAATAAATAGAATAAATATCTGGAATAAATATCTTCAATATATAGCATAAATATCACTGTCTGTGTAGCAGAGTAAATACTGGTTCAGTTCAAGAACATCTACAGATTCATTCTGGTGTCGCTGCCACCAATTAAATACTTCAGGAACACTACATTTGCAAATACATTTCAGGTTGGAAAGATTACTCTTACAGTTTATGACGATTTCACCATTAGTGTACACAGGCTTCTCTGGGCTTAACAGGGAGTGCTGGGACTCTTTAAGAATCACACGGGGGTTATGCACGTATATCTAAAAGGCAAGGAAAGACAGTGAACACTTCATTTACACTTGGCTGCCACCGGGTTGAGATCTCTGTTTGCCGGTGGGGGTCTAAGCGCGCCTAGGAGTTTCTGTCCCCGCTAGCACTCAGGCGGCACCAGTTCCAAGTCTTTAGACTGCCGAACGGGGCTGCCGAAGAGGTCACACAATCTTCGCGCTCAGTCAAATAAATGCTGGTTCACAGTTCCTTTATAACAGCGCTTCCCACCTGAAGAAACGGGCCCACCTCACATCGGCTGCAATCGAAAAGCGATTCAGTCGGGTTCAGCACTTCTCTCACCAGCGACGGGTTCTCAGGGGCTCCACGGACCTCCCTCCGACTTCCTCAAACAGGGATGGTTCCCGCCCACAGCTACAGCCGCCGATCCACTGGGGAGGGGCAGAGACAGTAGTCCCGCCCAACGAAGGCCGGCCTTTCCCCGCCCCGGCGCACCACCTCACCTCAGTCTGCGCAGGAAGCACTCTACGCCGGTGGAGCTCGGAGACGTCCGAGCTCCTCGCTGGAGGCGCCTGTCACACAAGGGGCACAGAAGACGCTCGTGGTCGCGGCGAACTTGCTCTCGCCTCGCGACCCGAGTCAGTCGTAATTCGCCACCGGGGGGGCGGGGAGGCACACGAAAAATCGGCCACTGTCTCTTGGGGGTGACGAGGCACTCGCTGGGCAGGCGCTGTAGGCGCGAGGTCACCGCACACACAGCTGACTGGAACGCCAGTCAGGATCCACGCCAGTGACTCTTGCTTGCTCTACTGCCACACTACCAGCCGCCTCAGGGGTCAACAGGGCAGGTGTCAATCTGGTGTCAAGTCTGGAATCTCCTTCTTCACCTAGATCTGGAACATCATTATCCTATCTAGTCTTTTGGTCATCTAAAATGGCCGCCAGGGACTGGACCTTATATAGCCAGTGCCCTGAGGTGCTGGCTCGTGCCAGTAGGTTCTAGAACCTTCTTTGGGTGAGGCTAATGACATGGCACTACTGGGGTATTTGGGTCTCTAACAGCCACCATACTGGGGTTCTAGAGCAGCCATTTAGTGTACCTGAGGGAAATAAAGTAATTCCTGTCAGGAATGCACACCAAGTAAAAGGGCGCCAAAACCTTGAAAGGTCAGGGTTCATGGAGGCTCCACAGGGAGTCACTCTCATGAGGAAAATGGATGGCCACCATTTTGAGGTCATTCATACAGGTTGCCAATCCCAGTCTATAATGTTACAGGTTTCGCCAGGTGTCTTGTGAATAGGTGCCAAAAACCTTGTGAACAACTGGGCGTCAAGGAACATCTAGCCCCATTGAAACAGCACACAAAAAGGTCCTGGTAGACAAAGAAAAGCAACAAATTTTGGGAGGTACAGGGGAACAAAAGAAATCATAGTGGTGAGGGGACTCTCAGAAGCAGACGGGTCTAACACTCTTCAATTGGCCTTACCTGTCCAGCACGAGGAGGAAGTGATGCATCATGAAGACCTATTGCCCAATATGCTGGTGACGCAACATGTTACCTGCCAGTAGTGCTTGCACAAAGACCCTGTATAAAGCAGTATTTTGAAAACCGTTACAGGTTTCTTTAGATTTTTCAGTAGATGTAAATCCTGTCCCACCTTTATCACAATGGGGTTCAGGAGGGGGTATTTGTGGCCTGTTCAATATTTTGTAGATGTTTCCCATTTAGGTCACTGGCTACATATACACTGTTTGGATTTCCATACAATTATGACTTAAAACATTTAAAAGGAAAGATAGTCATTGAATGTACTAGATATACATGCTTGTGTGCTAAATTTGCACTCAGTTTACTTTGGGGTGGCTATTTATCTAGGAGGTTTTGAGAAATTAAATTTAGCAATTAACATATATCTAGTGATGTAGTGCAATCATAGTGCTATCTGTTTCAAAACACGTGATTTGATTGACTGGCCACAACATGAAGAGAAAGCTGCAGCCCCAATTTTTTGGCTCAGGGATTCAGTCCCCTTATCATCAAATAAAAATAAGAAAAAAGGAAGCATTTTGGGGTACCTTGGCTGCTGGCCCTTCAGGGGTGTCCTGAAGAGACAGCCCCTGGAGTCAAATTAAAAATACTTCTGTTCCCTCTGACGCAGAGTACCTCATAACATCCTCCACTCTCCTGATGGCCCCATTGTGTAATTTTGTGATAAGGCTGCGGTACCGAGGTGCCGTAAAAAAAAATGGGAGATTCAACGCCACGGAGGTTGGCCAGTAACAGGGTATTGCCTGCTTGTGGACTCAGTGCTGTCACTATGTAATTTCATGGTAGTACTGTGGCACTACAATAAACAGCAACAGAGTCGTGCCCACCCTCAGGGGGATTCGTGCAGCGTCTGGCCCCAGGCTGACCCATCGCACGTTTACAACCAAATGCCGTGCACGGTGGGGGGCCATGCGTAAAATATTACTTTACATTTTGTGGGGGGCCGTGCATAAAATATTACTCTACATTTTTTTTTAAACTAGGATTTCACTGAAAAAACAAAGGTGAAAGGGACGGTATAGTTTGGTAGGGTATTTATAATATTTTACTTTTCTTTTTTTTTAAAAACAGAAAAATTCACTGAAAAAAATCAAAGGTTAAAGTGACTTTATAGTTAGTTGAAAATATCATTTAAAATGTTACATTTTAAACTCCAAAACGCTGAAATTATCAATTAGTCAACAGAAGTAACTATAACTCATGCCTTCGTACATCACTCAACACATTGTATGACATCATTGATAATATCAATACAACATCTGAAATGGCATCATTGATAACACTGGGCACAGTGGGGTGCGAGGATGGATAGATAGATACATAGAATGATAGATAGATAGATAGATAGATAGATAGATAGATAGATAGATAGATAGATAGATAGATAGATAGATAGATAGATAGATAGATAGATAGATTGATTTAGGCATGATTCAGGTGCACTTTCTACTGAAAAAGCATTTTTTCATTTGCCCATTAATTCACCTATTATGGGTAGACACATTTTCGTAGTAAAACAGCCTATTTAACTAAGGCCCAGCAAAGCAAATTTAATTCACTTCTGTGTTGGGGAAAAAGGTTAAGGGAACGGTTGATAAGATGTGTTTTCCCATTTTAGCTCCTCTAAGAAATTTTGTTCATGATTTGAGTAAAATCTTCTGAATGTATTTACACCAAATTTGGAATGCTTTTGTTTGATTGGTGAAAATCTATTGAGGACGTTTTGAGAAATAAGCATTTGAATAAGGTGTGGGTTAGATTGAAGGCGTGGTTCTGTGGTCCTGTGGTTCTGTGATTCTGAACCCGTTTAATAAAGGTCGTCGGATATAGACGATTTTGGTGTCAGCGGACCGCAAATGACAAGTGCGGTATATATGAGTGTTTTCGTCATAATCGATCACTGAGAACACTACGTATTTATGGATTTCGTTCGAACCCTCGGGTTCCATTTTGTGTACGGCAGCCATTTTGTGTGGTTGCCCTCACATAGGCCGATGACTACGGCCGAACGAGTCTTTGGGACACGTACACCTTAACTGACTTCTGTGTGACCTGAACAAACTGACTCCTTGCCCGAGGCTGACCTCGTTGAGCCAGTTCTTTGTTAAGCAGCTGGTCAGATAGAGATCAAAGAGCAGGACATTGCTGAGTTTATGGTACATGCACCCACCCTTCTATCTTACTTCTCATCTGCTTCTGTTCCTTCCTTTATGGCTTAAACATTGATATGGGTTGAGGTCTTTAAGATGGGTCCGTCCGGCCTGTTCGAACAGGAATGTTGGATTTTGCTTGGTCATTTCTGGTGGGCTGGACAACGGAAAGTGGGATTGTCGTCATGCGATATGTTTGAAATGTCACCCTACGATTGGTCAGTTTGTATGTAATCGATGCTAGCCAGGAATGTGATTTTTAGCATAAAAGTCGGTGCTCCGCTCTTTGAATTTGTGCAGTCTCTAGCGAACCACCCGTGTGGTGCTTCGTAGACCTCTGTTCCTGGTTGCAGCCAATAAATTTGGTCTTTGACGTCATCAAGAAGTGTCCTGCGTCTCTGTTTGCCGAGGCAGGGGAATCCGAAGACATCGGGCGTTATCCCTGGCGCCGCTGGGTTCTAAAACCCGGTTCTTCAAAGGGGTTAACATTTTTGTAAATCTCTTCCAAGTTTGATTTAGAGATTCCCGATTCCTCTCAATCACAGACACATTTTTAGACAATTGTGATTAGTTGGTGAAAGTCTCTGTAGAATTTCATATTCACCATCTTGGTTGATGAAAGTCTCTGTAGAATTTAATTTTCACCATCTTGAAATTTGTGAATTAGTTATGATTCACGAATTTTGCACTGTGGGAAACAAATTCCCACAGCAAAGGGTGGGTGACACTACAACAAGTGTCTGACCCCAGGATAGTGGTACAAGGGGAACCGAAGGCACGGAAAACCCAAGTAATAGACAAGAATTTTTGCATGATTTGCTACTCAAAACCTAATCTCAACAGTCACTGTTTTGAAGAAAAAACACAAATCTTTATGATGTGTGACTTTCGCAAGGGTTAAGAAATTAAAGATGGATGGGAAACAGCGAGATAGAGAAAAAGAGAGAGAGAGGCATAGAAAATGCCAAAGGCAAGTCTTGTGCACAGTGGGGATGGGTGGTGACTGTTGGTAGGGTGCAGGGTCTGGAAACAGGCCAGGTCCAGTGGTTAACTTCGGTTGAATCGTTTAGGACTGTGAGTAGTGGAAGTTGTTCACCCATGGCAGAATGGGTTTAGACACTGACTCCTTCCTGCACATGAACAAATATATGCCCTGCAACGCAGGCAGTGCGCTACAGCTACATTTTAGCACCGGCACTACAGGAAATGCAGGGCTGTACCGCATGCTTGTAAATATGGCCTATCACTGCGTTTTGAAACTGTCAGAGCGCAGCAATATCAATTTTGGCTTAACACTGCCCTCCGACAGTTTCTTTGTAAATATGCCCCACGTTGTACAAAGCATGCCATAACTTGAGTCACCCTGATGCACAAAACTGCCATCTGCAGATGACACTAGAAAAGGCTATGATAGCAAGAGTTTAACCTGCTGGGCATAATAGTAAATGGCAAGTTGAGAACAGTAAATTCATGTTTCCCTAAATATACATGTTTGTTGATACTTTGGTTGTCAATAATTTGGCTACAATATTTAAGGGGCCTGATATTTAAGATATTTCGACATACAACTCTCAGGCTCTGTAACACATTCCCCTTGACGTTGGAACCACTCTGCCCCTCCTGTAATTCAGACAGAAAAAAATTGAAAACATGTTTGTTTAAAAGAACATTACCCCTCAAACTATGCAAACCTACCTGCTACCTGCCTCTTGTAAATTACCTTTAATGGTGCTCTTGGGCTCCCACCCTTTGTTCAGCGCTCCATGGCTACCCAGCTAGGGAGGCGCTATACAAACACACAACACACACACCATTGTATACACATTTGAGTCCGGTCCTACCACTTCATCTCAATAAAATCGTCCCGACATTTTACTAATAAAAATGACAGCAGCATGTGAAAGGCGGTGGGGGCAGCAATCAGAAATAATCCCAAATGTTAAGAATGTTTGGAAACAATAGCACACCAGTCCTCGTGTGGAGGGCTGAACATGTGCCAAGCTGCCTTGCCAAGTGACAGGACCATAAAGGGGCAACAGGGGAGAAACATTTCTTCTTTCCACTGCAATGCAGTCCGCTTTAGCCGAGAAGCTGCGATGCTTTTGTTTCAGCGACTGCTAATTCCAAGCCTTTGTTTTGTTCACAATAGGCTCAGAGCCCCTCGGCCGCCGCTCGCCACATGGCGCCACAAACCCTATTTCCAAAATATTATGTGTTTTCTAACAGGGTAGTTACACAATTGTAATTTTTGAGGCTGTGGAGACTGAACGAGTGTGCAAGATTCATTTGTGGAACAACCCAGCGTTAAATTCCTTTATCCGGTCTTTTCCGAGCTGTGCTGAACGGTTCTCACCTGAGGTACCCCTGAGCACCCCTAAGAACTGACTCTCCCTGTGAAGATTTGTGTCAGTGTTAGGTGAAACTCTTGTCTTTTCTTGTTTTTGCTGCTGTCACAAACTCCATCAAGTACGTGTATTGACTGCTGATCCACTAAAAAACAGGTATAATGGGATTGACACCCTGCACCCTTTGAACCCTGGCATGCCAGGATGTACTGTGCCGCGAATGGCTGAGCAAGATGCCTCGAGCCGCCTGGTGGGTTGTCCCTCACTTAATTCTGCACACTGTGATCATAACATGTGCAGAGGTAACTTATTTGTGTACGTGGTATATGGGAGGAAGGAACTACAGCAAAGAGTTCTCCGCTTTAGAAGCATGGTTTTACCTGTAGAGGTGTTTTATAAGGAGGAAATAAACACCTACCGCGAAGCGGCCCTTAACCAGCAGGTCAATATCTCTAAAGTGACATGATTTTTAACCTTAAAGATGGCCCCGTCCAGCCGTCATTAGCTAATTAATTTAATGATCAGGCCCCAAGTACCTCAACAATCGCCTCACGTTCTACACGCCCACCCGCCAGCTCCGCTCCGCCAGCCTCGCCCTCGCCACCATCCCACGTATTCGCAGAACCACCACCGGAGGAAGATCTTTCTCCTATCTGGCGGCCAAGACATGGAACTCCCTCCCCACCCACCTACGGCTGACCCAGGACCATCTCTCCTTCAGGAAGCAACTCAAGACCTGGCTCTTCGAGCAGTAGCAGCACCCCCCCCGCCCCAGTACCTTGGAACCCTAGCGGGTGAGTAGCGCGCTTTATAAATTTAATTGATTGATTGATTGATTAATCCTGATGGCATAAGAAGCGTGATTCCTTGTTGCACACTTAGAACTTTAATAGCATCCCAGTTGTTACTGATCTGCAGAGCAAGGATTGGAAATTGCTGCCAACAAACAAGGTTGTTAGAGTGCTCTCTATTTCTGCCCCTAGTCTGAGGCTCATTCTTGCCCCAAATACCCAGCACAACCATCCTGTATAGAAAGATTTTGAATCTGGCCAATCGAGTAGGACCACCTATGTAATGCTATTCCGCCCCTGCTCATTATCAGGGAAAGACCACACAAGGGGAGGGTCAGAGTCCCTCTTGCACCCTGAGTGGGGTAGTGCCTACTCACACTAGGTGGATTTCTTAACAGCAATGTTGTAATGGACGGCAATTAGACATCCTAATTACCATTTCCAACTTCTGAAGCTTGAAAAGAAGATTGAAGAGGTTAACTTGTGCAAATAAGAGCTACATTTGAGACACCAGAAGGCGCTATCATGCAATCATTACATGACATGTTCCTCAGCTAGTAAATCGGATTCAAACAGCGCAAAAACAAGGAAGCACATTTTTATAAGTCAGTCATAGTAACATGTCTGGAAAAATGGATAGCCACTTCATTACAGTCTCACCCATCTGGTGAAATTTAAACTTAACAAGATGCCCTAAGACTCACCATTTCAAAACAGAGAGGGTTGCACTTTCTACAGGGAGCTCAAAAGTTTGCTTCATGTGCATGGTATTGTATTTATTTAGTTAGTTATTATAATGACTGCATTTAGCAAAGGACTATCCATCTCATGTACCCTACAGGACCTATTTACTTAGAGAAGGAAAACATAATTTCAGAAAACGGACACACTACTGAGTTTGTATTTTGTTGTACTTGATTGTACTTGATATGGAGGTTGATGTCTTGAACATAACATTGGGCTTACTGTACTTTCAGGCAGTTGTGCATTTCCATTGTAAAGTGGTGATATATTACTTGGGGAGATCTCTGCACTCACTGGTTGTAAGGCGGAACCACACTTGCAATTACATCGTATGCTGTAACAACGTGGCTTTACAACGACTGCGTCTTTACCATGCATGCCTTTTTCACACATTACTTTACAATTAATTTAGTTGTAGGGCATGATTGCTAAAGTTGTATGTGTGGTAAACATCACACCCTTGCCCCCCACCCTGAGCCCTAAAACCCGGACCCCGGCCCTACAAACCTACCCGCCCCCAGCCCTAAAAACTACCCTGATCCCCACCCTGAGCCCTAAACCCAGCCACTAGCCCTAAAAACTACCCCGACACCAGCTCCCCCACCCTGAGCCTTGACACCAGTACACAGCCCTAAAAACTGCCCCTTCTGCCTGCACTGAACTGTAAAATATGTCTCCTAGCCCTAAAAACGACCCCAACCCCAGCCAGCCCACTGGGCCTTAAAACTGGCCCCCAGCTGTAAAAATTACCCCGCCCCCGCTCTGAACCCTAAAACCCGGCCCCAGCCCTACTTACCATGCTGTGTCTCCTGATCCTTCCTGTTCCTCCACGCAATCTCACCGCCCATCTGCCCTGAATCTAAAGCGCTGAATGCCTTTACCATGCATATGCATGGTTAAGGCATATGCGTAGTAAAGGCATGTGTGGTAATGCTTGCGAGGTAACGGAGTGTGTGGAATGTCAAAATAACTAATAGTGTTTCAGATGGATTCACGTATTTACATTATACACTTTTCTGCTGGCTTATTGAGTCATTCTACAGGCCACCCAAGGGGTAGTGCATACAATATTACTTTACATTTAAAACAATAGAAATCCACTGAAAAATACACAGGTTAAAGTGACATTAAAGTCAGGTATGGTTATAATATTTTACTTTACATTAAAAAAGTTTGAACTTCACTGAAAAAAACAAAGGTCAAAATGACTTTATAGTTGGGTGTAACTATTAGTTAAAATTTTACTTTTTAATCTCAAAACCACTGAAATTCACCAGATATAAGGCCAGATGCATCAAAGGGGTTTACCCATTCTGTGTCCTTGGGAAAATCTGTTCATGCATATGGCCCATATTTAACTGAAGTAATTATAACGAAGAACCTCATACATAACGCATGACGCATTGTATAACATCATTGACAACATCAATGAAACATCTGAATTAGCATCATTGATAACAACACTTATTCTAGGAAGCAATAATACACCTCACATTTACCTAAATGGCGGAGTGTGGTATTTACTGTGTGAGCCATTATCTCTCCTTGCCCTGGACCCCATACCAATCCACACCTCAGAATGGAGGATAATGTTATAATACAACATGATATCCCCAAAGTGGAGGTGCAAAAACTCTGTAAATAATGTTTTGTCATGCACACATTTCACAAGGCTTCATCTGGAAAAATTTGGTGTGGAAACCCACTCTGGTTGCAGTATTTGTACATACATCGCAATCCTGATTCAGGCACAAACTCATCATTGGTTCTGCATCTGGATTACCAGGTGGACAGTCAAAATATCGATTTTTAAATATCGAAGCACAGTTATATCGACAGTTTAAATATCATAGGAACAAAATATTGAAATCAAGAAAATCTACAACCAGAATATCGAAGTTAAGGTAAGAAATATCGGTGTTGCAAATATCGATGTTAGTAATATCGATAGTTAAATTATCGATGTTAATAATATCGAAATTCATATGAGTGTTATGTATTTTAGTATGTATTTAATATGTATGTGTTCTATATTTTTTAAGTATTGTATTGTTTTTCTAAATATATGTACACTTTTTTTAGAATTTCTTTTTTTATTTTAAGTAAATTTAGCGTTTTAGTACTGTAGTGGGTTGTGGGTATAAAGGGGAATAGGGTGGGAAGTAATTTAATTATAGTAAATTAAATAATAATTTTTAGGAATTATTAATTTATTTTAATTACATTTTGTGTTTTATTTCTGTAGCGGGTTGTGGGTTTATACGGGAATAGAGTGGGTAATTTAATTTTAATTAAGTAATTATTCTTTTTTAATTATTGTTATTAATGTTTTTAATACTTAATTTATTGTTAACTAATTATTAATTGTTAATTAATTATTAATAATTAATAATTATTTTGTTTGTATTAATTTATTATTGGAGTGGGTTGTGGGTTTATACGGGAGTAGGGTGGGAACAAAATTATTTGTAATTAAGTACTTAATTAAAAAAAATTGAGTATTGATAACTAATGTTTTTGTTAATGAATTATTATTGGTTATTAATTTTGATTAAATATTGTTTATTGGTATTGATATATTTGTTTGTTAATTATTAATTGGTTCTTAATTGTTATTAAATAATATTTATTGGTATTGTTGATAAAACTGTTAATTATTTATTGGTTATTATTATTTTTATTACATATTGTTATTTATATTTTTATTGTTATTTAATTATGAATTGCACATTAATTTTTATTAATTGATTAATTGAAAATTAATTTAATTGTGTGAAATTATGGGGCCGATTCTGATTCGGTAAAATGCCCTCCGAATAGCCGTACGGAGCTTTTTTTCCTGTACGAATCGTATGCAGAACCGTACCCGTACGTACGAAGTAGTACGATGTGTACCCAAAGTAGTTCTCCATACGAATCGTACAGAAGACCCTACAACTCACTAATCCATACGAATCGCATTCGGAACTCGCAGCACGTGATGTCCGTACGTATCGAAGCTGCATTTTCCGACCCAGCAACAGCAAGCACAAATCGTATCGAAAACACTGCGTACGACTCTTTTTCTACGGGAGCTTAAAAGGTCCGTAAAATCAGATTTTGCCTCGAAATGCGTACGAAACGGAGCCCTCCGGGTAGGGTGCGTACCACCCATGATTGCATGGGTACGGTGCATCGGTGTACGGTGCGTACACCCCTGGATTTCAGGGGTACGATGCGTATGTCCCTGTGCGTACACCCCATGATCATAGGTGTACGGACCGTAGGGGTACGGTTCATACACCCCAAGGTTGTAGGTGTATGGTGCATACACCCCGTGCGTACACCCGTTGATTTTAGGGGTACGGTGCGTATGTGATAGTGTTGCCCTCTGTACGAATTGCTCATACGCGACGTTTACCCTACGAATCGCGTATTAATTCCCCGGTCCGGATCGTACTTGGCGGGTCGTACGGCATTTTTACGAATCGTACTGTTCACTGTGTGGGTCGATGTCGTATGGATTTACCATTCATTTTCGTACGGTTCGCAATGATTCCGATGTATTTTCTCGCAATGGTTCGTACTACGCGATTCGGACGGATTCGGACGATTCGTACGGAAACGGCTACGAATATGAATCGTTGTACGGATTCGTTTCCTGAAAAGGAATCGACCCCTATATGTGTTGTGTGTTGTGTATTTATTAGGGAATATGGTGGGAAGTATTTAATATTATTAAAGTAATCATTATTTTTGATATATTTGTAGTTTTTTTCTCAATTCATTAATTAATCATTATTTAATTACAATATTTATTTCATTCATAAGTATGTTATTTGTAACATCTACGTTGTCCTACTGTTGCACTCACTGGAGTGGGAATAGTAATTTGTACCCCTACGCTATCCAAGGCTTTCCCTACTGTTGCACTCTCTGGAGTGGAAATAGTAATTTTTAACCCCACGCGATCGAACGCTTTCCCTACTATGGCGCTCACTGGAGTGGTAATAGTCATTTTTACCCCTACGCTATCCAACGCTTTCTCTACTGTTGCACTCTCTGGAGTGGGAATAGTAATTTTTACCGCTACGCTATCCAGCGCTTTCCCTACTGTTGAACTCACTGGAGTGGGAATGGTAATTTTTACCCCTATGCTATCCTGCGATTTCCCTATGTTGCACTTACTGGAGTGGGAATAGTAATTGTTACCCCTACGCTATCCCGCGCTTTCCCTACTGTTGCACTCTCTTGCGTGGGAATAGTAATTTTTACCGCTACGCTATCCAGCGCTTTCCCTACTGTTGAACTCACTGGAGTGGGAATAGTAAGTTTTACTCCTACTCTATCCAGCGCTTTCCCTACTGTTGCACTCTCTGGAGTGGAAATAGTAATGTTTACCCCTTCGCTATCCAACGCTTTCCCTACTGTTGCATTCCCTGGAGTGGGAATAGTCCATTTTACCCCTACGCTATCCACCGCTTTCCCTAATGTTGCACTATGTGGAGTAAGTATATATATTAATTTATATGTATATGTTTAATTTATTTTAACATTATGTATTAGTTATTATTTTAAATATGTTTTAATATTTTTAACTACATATATTTTTTATATGTATTATTTACTTAATTTTACATTATTATTTTAAAAAAAAATTTAAACGATATTTTTAACTTCAATATTTTTGACAACTATATTTTTTTTCTCTATATTTTTGTACTTACCTTTATGTAGATTGGACTTCGATGTTCTTGACTTCTATATTTCTGTGTCGATATTTTTGTAGGTCGGTTTTCTGTCCGTCGATATTCTGTCACACATTCGGATTACCAGCCATAAAAAACATGAGAGCCTGCACTTTACAGACCAAGATGTGGGGCCATCTATTTTGTGCTCTCTAAACGAGGACTTAAGTACTCTACTGAATACCTCCCCAGATCAGGGATAGTATGGCGATCTAGTCTCCTCTTCTAGCATCAAGCATGTGACGTAGCATGTCTACAGTCTGTCTCATTAGCAATATCACCTTAACCATTAATTGCTTTACTATGAGTGCAGCCAGAGCAGTGACGACATGAACATCTTGTAATCAGCCTGCATGGGATATTTATCCATGTCTGTAAGGTTCTTTGAATCTACATTTTGTGGCATCTGTATCACCAAGCAAGTAGCTAGGAATGGGTTTTCAAGAAGACCAGTAAGCCCATGCCCAATATACACTATGTGCATACATAGCAATATCTGTTTTGCAATCAAATAACGTCTCTATTCTGGTTATATATTTTGGTTTCATTATAATTTGTTTCATGATTTAGAGTAAAGAGTGTAGCAAACGATGACGTAAAAGGATGTAATGTCACAGAACATCTGGTCCCTACGAAAGGACTGTTATTCTTTTTTTCTTTAAAGCCCTTGTATTTAAAGCTCCAGGGAGTAGTGGTCAATAATAACAGACAAAAACCACCATCTAGTAAAACGAACAAAAGCTAAAGGCGTTCATACTCAGATTTGTTGGTTCACAGGGGTTGCAAAGCCATCCAGCTGGACTGCATGAAGCCGTAGGGGTCAACCTGGGTATCTCAAGCCATTCATAAATGCTACCCCTAGACAACTGTGCAAATCCGCTCATTACAGGGTGGCTGGATAAGGCACTCCACGTGATACAATCGGTTAAACTTGATTTACTTGAGCTGTCTCCTTGTGTATTTCTAAAAACACAGTTCATATTTATCTAAATATTACACTTAAATTGCATGAAGTCCAGGTACTACATTCAGTACTGTTACAATAATTATTAGTACCACATTAAAAAATGCCTTGGTTTTTGTGTGGCACTTGCCCCATCGAACAAGATTGTGTTTACATCTTCCCACTGCTCATGTCCCATCTGCTGACCCCCATATGGGGCCCATATTACACACTGGGTACGCCTGAGCAGACTCCACCAGTGTGCCCTATCACTATAAATGCGCCTTCCAAGTGTAGGTGCAAACCCGTGTACGCACTGTGAAACAGCACGTTAGTGAAAAGCAGAAAGGTAGATACGCTGGGATTCCTGAGTTGCACGGTTGGGTGCACACTGAATGTGTGCCACCTCTATCTGGCACACAGTCCGTCATCTCCTGGTGCTTTTTTTTCTCCTGTGCCCACATCTGTAATATGGCACAAGGGCAAAGGATTTCCTCATTCCCATTCAAACAAGGGAATGGCCCTGGAGATCACTCTGCACATTTAGGGGGTCATTAGCATGGCGGGTGGATCGCCACCGCCCGACAAGCGGTTGCGATCTGCCCGCCAAAACACCAAGCCGGACGGCATGTTACGCCCTGCCACATTAGCATGGCAGGGGCACTTTTGATTAAACTGCCCTTAGTTTTGCATAAGACCCTAACTCAACCCATCGATGATCCAGCCTCTGCTCAACTTCTGCAAATAAGAAACACACACCTATGATAATAAGCAGCAAGCTACCCTAACCTGTGGTTACAAGTGCCCATATTCACTGTAACGTGCAGACAAAACACTTTTCTTAATTGTGTGGGTATTTTAGTTTGTTTGATTTGATATCTGAAGGAGTTGGGCATAATTCTGAATACTTTCACATCTTAATGGAGCCTCGGTTAATTATCAATTGAGAAGGGCAGCGTAATGGTGTAATATTGTCCCTTTGACCATCAGCCTCTCAGTAGATCTCAATAAACACTAGATCACAATGAACAGTAGATCACAAAGAAGTAAGGCATATTATTTAGCTCCAGTCGAGGTAACAGCCAGTAGAGCCTTCAGGAGCAAGACCTATAATATTGATTTGTCATCGCTTCTCTCTATTGTCATTTCATCTGCTTCATATACATTTTTAATTTCATGTTTGAGAGCTTAGTTCCAGAATAGCAGCTTCAGGCAGAAGTTTGAGGAATTCAATTTATCAGATTTATATATGGGTTGCATACTTCACTAACTTTTCTGTCTCATTTGCTTGTAGTTGGGTACAATGAGATTGTGTCTGCTGATTGTGTTAAGGGATGTACACTCTACATTGAAGCTAAATATCAGAAAGATCAGTGGTGCTAAATGGCAGAACTACCATAAAACGTATGCTCTATTGTCCTGTGTTTAGACAAAAAGCACCACCCCTTCCTGCCAATATCAACAAATGAAGTGCTGACCTGACAATGGAGACTGGCATTGGAGGTGGGGATTATGGTATTAAAGCCCATTGCACTGAGGTTTTACCCTATCAGAGTCCCCTCTTTGATTCAAAGAGTTTGCTACCTTGGCGATCCATCCAGTACTACGAAAACAGCGCGCGGCCCGTATCAAGAAGAGTAAATGCCTGGTCCAACAAAATAGACCGGCCAGACTGCACAGCCAGTGCAGATCTGGACAATCAAGAAACTGTGCAAATACAATTCGAGAGACTGAAAACTAGGAAAAGAAAGAAGGAATGTTGGTTGTATTTGTAGAATAAAACGGCAACTAATTAACAATAAGAACCTTTATGAGTGAATGTTTCAGGGGCAATGATTCCAAATTGTCTTTTTAGCAAAATTGATAGCGCACTATATTGGACTTAAGCAATATGTAGAAGAGAGAACTAAAAAATGTTTTCAAGGTGGTCTAAGACGAGGCAATGAAACAAACGACGGATAGAACTAGTGATAACACTATTGTAATTTACTTAGGCTATATAACTAAAAATATAAGTATCATATTGACTTTTGCCATTGCCTAATCAGTGATTACACTGTGCTCTGGAGAAATGCCCCCTAAAGATCAGTTGTAATAATGCGCCCCACTGCTCGCTGGTAACATCCATTATGGTCTGGTCATCTTACAATGGATCTATAATTTTTTATCAGGAATAAGAACCCACAAAGAGGAAAATTTGAGTCCAATGGACAGAGCTTGCATGACCGCATGAACACAGAGATCGAGAGGGAAATTAAAAGACAAGAAGGTTCCATATCTAATTTGTTTCATAGACAGATAACGCTAGGGGATGTTAAATTTGAGGACTGAGGGTGGAACGACTTCTTGCTCCTCAACATACGGATGTTTTCAGACTTTTTGTAGGTTATGGAGGACTGTATTGATGTCATTAAATGTTCTCAAATTAGAGTCTTGTCAGGCACCTGAATAAATTATGACTTTTGGCGAAGTCAGATGGAGACAGGAACTCTGGTTCAAAGGGAGGAACTATGCAATGACTATTAATGAGGGAGAAAATGTCTGAAATAGTCTATGGGAAGAAAATCTGGGGCATATTATCAACAAAGTGGAGAAGAGAGTCGTTAGCCGTCTTGGCTTAACGCCTCTCTTCACCACTTAGGAAACGCTAGGCTGCACCATATTACCAGGGCCGGACTCGGAACCGAAACTGGCCCTGGCAAAGTACTTGGCTGCCCCCCTTCCTCCCCAGGGGTGCGGCTAAGCTGTTTGCCAGGGCTGGCTTCGGACGATTTTGTTACAGGGGCCGATATTGCAGCTATGCTGCAAAAACGGCCTTGTAACAAAATTGGCCCCCACCCTGGCTGCCCCCGGGGAAATGTCCAGTGCCCGCTACGGCCAGTCCGGCCCTGCATATTACCAAGGATATGGTGCAGCCTACCGTTTCCCCCTGCGATGGCGATAAGTTTTACAACTTATCGCCAACGAAGGCATCCTTGCACCAGAGTGTAACGGTGTCTGCGAGCAGGGAAGGTTTATTTATGTACAGGAAGGAGTTCCTTCCTGCACATAAACAAACATTAAATGCCATTTTGTAACTTATGTGTGTGCTGCATCAAGCAGCACACATGTAAGTTACACAAATTGGCATTTTTAAAAAGAGGTTTCTTTATGTACAGGAAGGGACGTACAGGAAGGGACACCTTCCTGTACATGAAGAAACTTGGCATTTTGCTTTTTCCATGTGTGCTGCACAGGGCAGCACACATGGGAAAAGCAAAAACGAGGAGAAATGAAGCATTTTTCCTCGTTTCGCCACCTTAAGACCAGGATTTTTCTGGTCTTAAGTTTGGCACTGCCACCTGTTATCGCCAAGCTTGATAATAGGTGGCAGCGTCGAAGTGAATGGGTGTTGCAGTAGAACGCCCACCGCAACACCCACTGCAGGCCCCCTTTCACGATAAGTTTATTGTGAAAGGGGCCCTATTACCAAGGCAGCGTTAAGCCAATTAACGGGGCTGTAAGTCACGTTAATTGCCCTAAGGCTGCCTTGATAATAGGGCGATGCAAATATTGCTGCGTTATCGTCAGAAAAGTGCCGATAACGCGGCGATAAAGGGCTTGATAATATGCCCCTCAGTGTTTTAACCGCATCGCTGCAGCGGTTATTTTTCCGCTACGCGGCTTTTTTCTAAAAGCCGCGTTAGATGACGAGCTCAGCTCGTCATCCGCACACGACCACCGTGGCTGATGACGAGCTGAGCTCGTCATCAGCATCGAAGGGGTTACGGGATGTATTTAAAAGTCGGGTGGTATTCCAAATGTCGTAAATAGTATGCAAGAAGAGCATATGGATTCATGATAAATCCTTGGAGATTCTCTTGCTTGTTCAGCTACAGTTAACTCAGGGGCATTACCTTTTATCCTTTGAGGCAAAATAATTTAATTTAATTGTTGAGAACATATTATTTTAACTGGTAAACATTCTTAAGAACAAGGAGAATGAAAAGCGATAATTGTCAAACCCTACAGCTCTGGCTTTCATGCCCACGCTGGCATGCAAATATCCATTGGTGGTAAGTATCATGGTGGTAATGGCGCCGGTAGTGTTGGTGTTAGTAATGGTGGTGGTGGTAAAGATGGTGACAAAGATATTAAAAATGCCTACTGCACTAAAAAGAATACAAAAAAGTTTGCTTTCTTATAAAATGCATGTGTGAGAGAAAGAGCTGAATTTCTGATAATTTAATACATTTTTATAACTAAAATAGTCCATTGCAGTGCGAGTAGTTCACAGAAGGCGGAATGACATAAAACGGCCAGTAGTATGAGGTAAGAGAGCAGTAGGCAACTGGGTTGAGTCAAAGCCCACTCTATGTACATTTTAGGGATTTTAATAGAAGAAGTTCAAGTGACAGTTGCTGTACCAAGTCAGACCTAAAAGGGAAGGCTGGAACAGGCAGTTTCATTTTAGAATAACAATTGATAATGCTCAATGAAGCTGCAGTACTTTTTGAAGCTTGTGTAGTGTTGAAAGTGGCAAATGTTTAAAGCCTAGGAGGGCTATTTGACAGGCATCGGCATCAGACCCGCTCCAGTTCTACACAGTGATACTGAAGGCATTGTATTAAATCGTGCCGCATTCTGTCACCCTAGATAGAGGGTGTCACTCAAACTGTCACACACCACAGCTGTATAGCTGACCTTGAAAGGAGAAACTAAAGTGTATGTTTCCACGCCTCCCTTCTGGGAGGTGCGTTCTGATGTCTAGTATGTGACATGCAGATAATTGCACTATGTATCTCTTTTAGCTTCTGTGTCCTCTCTGTATTTTCCAAGAAAGCTGACCAGCAGCTCTTTTCATGCCCTTTTCCGAAGGTCTTTAAATGACAAAAGACCTGGCCTATTGAGGATTCTGTGCTGGGCTCCCTCGACAGCAGCTGTCACACAGCCACATTATACAGACGACATTAACTTTGGAATAGTTTCTGTGCTGTATTTTATTCCCTCTGGTCAAATACACATTTTTCATTAGATTCGATAAGTCACTGTCGTGCATTGGAGTTGCCTTAGCAAATACAAAGTGACAAATTGCAATTGTGTGATGGTTGCTGCTAATGCAGCCAGTTAAGGTGGGCATTGTGTTGCACCTCAAAATTGGCTAATTTGAGGACTTTTTTGGGTTCTTGTTTACTGAGCCATACCTGCCCTTTACATCTACATCTATATATCTATATCTATATATCTATATCTATATACATAGATATAGATACACAGTGTGTGTGTGTTTTTAATTAGGCTTTTGTGACTAATAACATTTGCCGGGATTGCCCTCATCTCCTCGAACCCAAGGACATTTTCTAATTACTGAGTGTGTGGTGGGCTATGACTCACGAGAGGCAAATGAAGATATGTGAATTCACGTTTATCAGTACAATTGCTTTCCAACAACATGCAGTATTGAGCCACATTATTTTAAATATGCCATAGCAGAGAAAACAAATGTGACTCAATAACTCGTTATTTGAAGTAAACGTGCTAATATCTCCATGTATCATTCGACGGTCACAGGTTCTAAGAGCACTAAGCCTCAATTTTTTAACTGATGCATCCTCTTACTGGAGACCATCTTTCGACCTTTCATCAAGGTATGTATAAATAGAGACAGACAGATAGACAGATATGTGCAGAATGTAATATGCTATTCCTTACCAATGTTGAGTGTGAGGACAGGGCCGGACTGGGAACCACAACCGGTCCTGGCAAAGTGCTCGGCCGTAACCCCTCTCCCCCTCCCCACTCGGGGGAGGGGGGGGGAGGGTTGGAGGTGCCGCCGAGCTCTTTGCCGGGGCCGGTTTTCGTCCGATTTTGGTACAGGGCCGATTTTGCAGCTATGCTACAAAGACGCCCCCAGGGGCCCAAAACCGGCCCCCACCTGTGCGGCGCACCGGGGGATTGCCCGGTGCCCGCTATGGCCAGTCCGGCCCTGTGTGAGGAGGAGCTGTGGCTCATGAGAGGAAAATACTTGAGTGAATCTTGTTACCCTTCTCTTTTCTCAACAAAGGTATATATGGTATATGACAAGGTCTTTTTTTGTTTTCCATTTTTAACAAAAGGTAGTTCATCAAAATCAGGATGAAAGGTGTTAAGAAGTAAACATAATACGTAAGGAATGCCATATCCAAACGGCGTGTAATGCAAAATAAGAGGCAGTCGGGCAAAAATATAAAAGACTATTGTCATTTCAACTCACCAGGGCTCACACAAGAAATGGTCAGTTGGAGAAGTGCACTAAAACATGCACATTTTAATCTGGTATATATGCAGTTTCAGCTAATATAAGTAAATGTGAGATGTCATGTGACAACTCTAATTAGTTTCAGTAGAAACTTATCTAACATGCAGGTGTCTGGAACCTTTCATCCAAAGAAGCACTTTATGGCCTTCAAGTGAAGATAGTTATTATTTTATTATTATTAGGATTTGTAGGGCGCAACGAATCATCCCCGAGGGGTTCTCTCGACGCCTAAGTGGCAGACAACATATTGAAAAGTGGTCATTAAAACATCCAAGTTTTAAGCAGTTTCTTAAACTGTGCCAATTAGAGCAGGCTCGGATCTCATCTGGCAGTCTGTTCCAGTGGGCGGAGGCTAGGTGAGAAAAGGCGCAACCGCCCATTTTAGCTTTCTTGATTTTCCGCGTGCCGAGCAGTTTCCGGTTGCTCGATCTCAGTTGACGCACGGGGATGTAAGGTTTTAATTTCTTCATTAGGTAGGCGAGGCCCGTCCCATGAAGTGATTTAAACACTGTACACAGGAGCTTAAAGACTGCTCTTTTCCTGATAGGGAGCCAATGCAATTGTCACAAGAGAGGTAGTGACGGGGTACGTGCATGTTTCTTGAGAGCAAGACACGCTGCTGTATTTTGGACAACTTGCAGCCTTGATAATAGATCCTCTTTCATTCCTAGTAGTAGCGAATTTCCTTAGTCTAGTCTACTGACTAGATGCGCCTGTATAAGGGCTTTTGTGGCCACAAGGGGAATCCAAGGGAAGATTTTTCTCAGCATTCGCATCGGACCAAAGCAGGTGCCAGAGATAGTCTTCACATACTCCTCCATGGAAAGTTTGTCATCAATTATGATGTTCAGATTCTTCATCCGTTGTTTTTGGTGTAGGCGCTTCCCCGAGTTCTACAGGCCACTAATCAGGGGTCCACAACTCCTCAGCTTTCCCAAACAGCAAGATCTCCGTTTTATTGGAGTTGAGCTGAAGGAAGTTCTTACTCATCCATGTGGATATTTTTAGCATACAGTTCTTAAACTTTGTTCTGGTTACCGCGGGATCCGTCTCAATGGGGACTATCACTGGAGTATCGTCCGCATACGAGATCGTCTTAAATTCGCAAGATCTAATGATGGTAGCCAGAGGAGCCACATAGATATTGAACAAGGTAGGACATAAAATGGATCTCTGGGGGACCCCCTTGTCTACTAACGTAGTCTGCGACATGAATGTGTCCAATTAGACACATTTTGTTCTGTCGGTCAGGAAACTTTGCAGCCATTTTAAGGCCATGCCTCTAACACCAATCTCTTGTAGCTTATCCAAAAGGTTTCTATGAGTGATGGTGTTGAAAGCTGTCGACTAGTCAATAAGAACTAACATTGCTATAACATGTACGGAAGCCCGACTGGGAAGGATCAAGAAAGTTATTTTGTTCCAGATATCCTGAGAGTTGTTTATTAAACAGTGCCTCCATAATTTTGGAAAAGCATGGGAGAAGAGAAATAGGTCTGTAGTTTTGTAAGTTTACAGGCTCAGCTAGTGCTTTTTTCAACAGTGGCTTGATTTGCGCCTTTTTTTCGAGTTAAGAGGGAACGTGGCCGTGGCTAGTGATATATTACAGACTTCTGAAAGCGAATAGGACAAGGCCGGTGCAAGTTCTGATATAATAAAAGTAGTGTTTACGACATGGACTTCATTGTTTGAACATCTTGATTACCACTATGCTCATGTAATTTGATACCTTGTATGAAATGTTATTAAGTTATTAAGGTGGTTATATCACATGTTTTCCTGTACCTTTTTTTAATCCTTGTTTTTTATTGTATGATGTCTATTGTCAAATTTCCTAATAAATATATATATATATATATATATATATATATATATATATATATATATATATATATATATATATATATATATATATATATTTTAATATACATTTCCTTGTTTGTCAGTATATTGAGGCTTTTGCTCATCAATGGTTCATGTTTAACCTGATTTTCGACAGGTTAGTGGTTGCCTAGGAATATTTTTTACTAAATTTGTACTTGCCCTGTCCTAGGAACTCCATTTGGATTCAGGGGGTCCCTGTTACTTTAATCATAATAAAGGGGGTGCCAGGTGTAACGGGGAGCCTGATTTAGTATGCGCTAATAAGGACACTACTTGCTCAGTGGTAATAACTGAGAAAGGCTCTAGACTAAGTGAGAGGAGGTCTTCCAGGGGCGGTGCTGCCATCTTACAGGCCTCTTCCGAACCAAAGGAGCTATAGATATTATCAATATTTTCTTTAAAATATTTAGCTAAGTCATCACATAGCCTTTGCGTAGGCGGGGGGGGGAGGATTGTTAGGTCTGGGGTTACTTAACTCCTTAAGTATCTTAAAGAGCTCTTCGCTTCCGAGATTTGTGTGCCTACATGTTCTCTTCTGGCTATGTTGCAACTATTAAGCTCTGTGTGCTGTTCTATGGGCCAGTTTATCTCCCTCCAGCTTTGTTTTCCTCCATTTTCCCTCACTGACTCTACACGTAGCTTTTTATTTCTTGAGGCTCTCTGAATACCATGGGGCTGGGGCTGCCCTTTCCTGGATTTTAAATACCCTGAGTAGAGTATGGTTTCTAAGGCTTCAGTTACAGAGGCATCCAATTTTTCCAAAGCTCTGTCTCTATCCGCGCAGTTATTAAATGATGGGGTAGTGTACGCCGGACTACATGCTGTTAATGTCACTTTCCTCCAAGATCTACGGAGACTCTTACGGCATTGGGGCTGGCTGCCTGGTTCCGACCTCTCCAGAGAGAATCTTAGTGCCAGATGGTTGGTCCAGCTTAGTGCCAAGGGGGGTCCTACTGTTACATCATGGATGTTCGTAAAGATGGTATCCAGTGTATGGCCCGCTATATGTGTAGGGCTGAGTACTCTAGGGGAAAAGGCCTAGAAACTCCATGGCCACTATTAAACATGCAGACTCTATGTTGGAAAGGGTATCTAAGTGATGATTAAAATCCCCTACGAAAAGGAAATTGTCTGCTTGCAGGGTGTAGGGTGCAAGAGTTTCCAATAACGAGCTACAGAACAATTTCTTACTTTCTCAAGGGGGATAAAAAACTACAGCGCCCATCCAACTTGTAACATGAACAGGCTCCAGCCTGAATACCATTAGCTCCATACTGGGGGTGGAAACAGTGATCTTAATGTGCTGGGGTGAACACGTGCCTATAGCCAAGATAGCATTCATATCAACTATTACTGACTGTGCTTATCACAAAGCCTTGCTTCCTGTGCCAGGCTTTAAAATGAGGTTACACTTACTAAAATGTGTAGTGTGCAAGAAGAAATGTCATGGCTCCTAGACATACCATGGTCTAGCACATCTATTAGTGAACAAAATACTGTGTGAAGCTTTAAATAAAGATTAAGCAAATGTTTTTTTTTTTGCAATTCTTTTTTGAATTTTCAAACATAAAAGAAAGATAAAAGCAACAAACATGAACACAATATATAAGTGTTACAAGAACAACAAGCATTGGAAATGCAATAGGTCTCGCACCATTAGAGTTAGTGCTTTTAGAATTGTTTATTTTTTTTTTTTTGTAAATGTTTAGCATTTTTGTTTCCTGTAGCCAATGCTAAAGAATTACAAATAAAAAAAGCCATAAACATTTCTTAAAGCTCTAACTGAAATGGTCTGAGACCTATTGCACTGTGTGAGAGTGAGTGAGGGTGAGGGTGAGTGAGGGTGAGGGTGGGTGAGGGTGAGTGAGGGTGAGGGGTTGAGGGTGAGTGAGGGTGAGGGTTTGAGGGTGAGTGAGGGTGAGTGAGGGTGAGTGAGGGTGAGTGAGGGTGAGGGGTTGAGGGTGAGTGAGAGTGAGGGTGAGTGAGGGTGAGTGAGGGTGAGGGTGAGTGAGGGTGAGGGGTTGAGGTTGAGGGTGAGGTGTTGAGGGTGAGGGTGAGTGAGGTGTTGAGGGTGAGTGAGGGTGAGGGTGAGTTAGGGTGAGGGGTTGAGGGTGAGTGAGAGTAGTTGAGGCTGAGTGAGGGTGAGTGAGAGTGAGGGTGAGTGAGGGGTTGAGGGTGAAGGTTTGAGGGTGAGGGGTTGAGGGCGAGTGAGGGTGAGGGTGAGTGAGTGTGAGGGGTTGAGGGTGAGTGAGGGTGAGGGTGAGGCTGAGGTGTTGAGGGTGAGTGAGGGTGAGTGAGAGGTTGAGGTCGAAGGGTTGAGGGTGTGAGGGTGAGGGGTTGAGGGTGAGTGAGGGTGGAGGGTGAGGGGGTGAGGGTGAGGGGGTGAGGGTGAGGGGGTGAGGGTGAGGGGGTGAGGGTGAGGGGGTGAGGGTGAGGGGTGAGGGTGTGGGCTGAGAGTGAGGGGGTGAGGGTGTGGGGTGAGAGTAAGGGGGTGAGGGTTAGGGGGTGATTGTTAGGGGGATGTGAGCGTTAGGGGGTGTGAGCGTTAGGCGGTGTGCGGGTTAGGGGGTGTGAGGGTGAGTGTGAGTGAGGGGGTGTGAGGCTTCGGGTGTGTGACGTTGCGTGAGTGTGAGTGTGTGTGAGGGTGAGTGAGGGTGTGAGAGGTGTTGTTATGCAGAGGGTGTGTGACGGTGTGTGAGGGTGAGGGTGTGTGAGGGTGAGTGTGAGTCATTGTGAGGTGTTGAGGGTGAGTGAGGGTGAGTGAGGGGTTGAGGGTGAGTGAGGGTGAGGGTGGGTGAGGGTGAGGGGTTGAGGGTGAGTGAGGGTGAGTGAGGATGAGGTGTTGTGTGAGGGTGAGGCGTTGAGGGTGAGTGAGGGTGAGGGTGAGTGTGGGTGAGGGTGAGGTGTTGAGGGTGAGTGAGGGTGAGTGTGGGTGAGGGTGAGTGAGGGTGCGTGAGATTGAGAGTGAGTGAGGGGTTGAGGGTGAAGGGTTGAGGGTGAGGGGTTGAGGGTGAGTGAGGGTGAGGGGTTGAGGGTGAGTGAGGGTGAGTGAGGGTGAGGGGTTGAGGGTGAGTGAGGGTGAGTGAGGGTGAGGGTGATGGGGTTGAGGGTGAATGAGGGTGAGGCGTTGAGGGTGAGTGAGGATGAGGGTGAGTGTGGGTGAGGGTGAGTGAGGGTGAGGGGTTGAGGGTGAGTGAGGGTGAGTGTGATGATGATCTCATAGATGTGTCTCTGGTAAGGGTGCCTGGTTACCTCACTGGTAGATAGGGCGCTCAATGATACCATGTACTCATCACCTGGCTAAGCTGCGTCGCACAGTGCCCTGCGACACCTACTGCACACCCTCACCCCGCGCAGCAGTGAACTGAAAGAATTTGCTGCAGTGGGGGTCAGAGCAGAAAGTCAAAGCATGCCGCCCGCGGCTGACGGGAGCGGCGCCAGCACCTCTGCGTGTGCCGTGGAGGAAAATGCCTGCTGAAGGGGGTGAGCAGTACTACTGGCAGGCCGTTCCCAGAGTATGGGTGAAAGAAATCCGTGCCCCAAGAGGTGTATGCCAGCAAGGTACGTTCCCAACCCAAGCGGAAACGAAGACCACAGAAAAGTAGCGAGATCTGGGAGTTTCCGAAAAGCAACTCCTGCCCCTTCTCCCCACGCAGCGTGGGTAACGAGCGATACAGCAACGGGGCGAGGAGGGAGATTGGAAAAATGCTCATTCACTAAAGTGCGAAGAAGGCAGTGGGAAGGGGAAAAGCATCATGGCGGTCGCAGGCTGTAAACATGGGCACGGTGGACACAAAACATTCCAGAGCCTGGCGGGCGCACTCGCTTTTGTAAAATGCTTACCGGATTAGGAGAAAGTTTGGGATAAGCGCTGCTGAGGAGGGGCATACCCAATTGCAGTTCACCCACCAAAAGGTGTTTAACTTCAGACGAGTTCTTCTGAATTGGGTGGAGATGTTATTCCAAATTGTTGAATATAGGGAACACGTCAGAACGTGGCAAGATATTTCTGAATGTGCCTGTAGTGGAAGTTCTTTTTCCTCCAAGTCCCAGTCCATGGTGGAATGTGGTTGAAAAAAAGCGAAAGAGAAAGCAGGGTAACCTGACCCAGGAGGGGGGAGGAGGGAGGAGAAATGCGTCTCGGCTGGAGCAGGGGGCGGAGCAGGGAGAGCGGGCTTTAGCACGGCGTCAGTGTTGGCATTGATGGGGGGTAGGGGGGAAGTGGGGATTTAAAAAAAAATGCGACACGGCGGGCAGGGGAGGGGGCGGAGCGGGTAAAATAAACAAAAAACAAGACGGAGGGAAGAGAGGGGAGGGGGGAGGGGGGAGGAGAAATGCGACACGGCGGGAAGGGGAGGGTGCGGAGCGGGTAAAATAAACAAACAAGACGGAGGGAAGAGAGGGGAGGGGGGAGGAGAAATGCGACACGGCGGGAAGGGGAGGGGGCGGAGCGGGTAAAACAAGACGGACGTGCACGCGCTTTTAAGCTCAATGCGCATGCGCATTGATCTTAAAAGTCACAGGCACTGCAAGGAATCGCCACGATTCCTTGCAGTGGATAAAGAGTGGATAAGCTCCTATAGTCTCGCTTGCTCGATGCGCATGCGCATCGACAGGCGAGACCTAAAAAGTGTAAAGTAATCATAAATGGATATAAAAAATTGTGTTTACATGCACAATACTTTTCAGTGATGATTCAAGCAGACATCTTAAAAAATAATTTATGATACGAATGATATACACTTTAAATCATAAATATGCTTCACGGAGCCCACCGCTAGACTGCGCCTAAATGCCACGATCTCCCAGCCTTTCCGTCTGTCCTGCGGCACCAGACGGGGTTGCCCCCTGCCCCGTTGCTTCTCATCTTAGCGATGGATCCCTTGGCGTGGCATTTTCAAGAGAAACATTTACACCGTGGCTTGCAGTTTCGCACCGGCCCTCTCCTGATGTCATTATATGCCGATGATACTGTTTTATATGTTCGGCAACCCCACCTTAACCTACAACCCCTTATCAGGGAAGTTATCCGTTTTGGCAGATTCTCTGGTCTTTGGATCCACTGGCACAAGTAAGTGATTTTTCCGTTAACAAGCAGTACAACTTCATGGGACTGTGAATTCCCGCTGGAATGGTGCCATGACGCGGTTAAATATCTCGGGGTTTATATTCATTTGGATACTGCCTCCATCATTAGGCTCAACTATGGCCGACCGATTAGTGCGTTGGAATCACAGGTCGATAGGTGGTTGCGACTGCCTTTGTCAATGGCCGGCAGAGTGGCCATTATTAAAATGGTACTCCTCCTGAGGTTTTTGTATCTTTTTAACAACAATCCCATTCCTCTTACCCAGTCCTTAGTTTTACAACTGCGCAAAATTCTTTTGACAAAAGACTGCGGGTGAGTTGGAGAGTTCTGACACTGCCTTTGGAGCGAGGTGGACTGGGAGTCCCAGATATGTTTCTATACTATTTGACTGCACAGTGTTGTTACTCCTATGCTTGGCACCACCCAGACGCCCGAATCCCTTATTTGAAGCCGGAGGCAGATCTGGTACTGCCGCAGAAAGTGTCTACAGTATTACCTAGAGGGATCCCGAGGGACCCAATGGATATTCAGACAGTTTCCACTACTAGTTGGGCATGGGACAAGTTGCGTAGGCTATTGGGGATGGACCTATTATACTCTCCGGGACTGCCACTCCCAAATCCCACATTGCTTCCTATCACCGGTGAGGTTTTGGTGCAATGCACACTGGCTAAGTTTCAGATTTCTACAATTGGTGATCTTTTTCCCGACAATCATGTTTTCTCTGTACCTGAAGAGGCTCGGTTCCAGGACTGCTCCTTTATGGATGTCTTTGTGTTGAGACGTATGCTTTCCATGTTGCGGGCTACCTTTCCCACGTTTCCGATTGCTCCTGAACCGGTCACTTCACTGTCGTTAACAATCGAAAGTCCAACGGGTGCACATTTGGTTTCCAAAATGTATAAGCAGTGTATTATGGATCTTCCGTTCTCTGACGTTAAGTTCCATATGGCATGGGAGCAGGACCTGGGCCGTCCTATAGCTGATGATCAATGGGAGCAATGTTGCAGGGTCATGAAAGAGGTGTCTCTGAACAGTTGGCACAAGCTGTTGCATTTCAAATTTCTTCGCAGAATGTACCACACCCCAGCTTGGTCACACAGGACAGACCCCTCTAGGCCTCACCACTGCCAGAAATGCTATGCTCCACATGCTGACTTCGCTCACCTCTCCTCGACCTGCACAAAGTTACAACACTATTGTGTACAGATATACGACACGCTAGGAGGCATACTTTCTATGACACTTGTACCAACTCCCGAAATTGCGTTGTTGGGATATATGATTAACTTCCCCAAAAAAGTCAGAAAGCTTGCTGCATTGGGATTCCTACTGGCCAAGGGGGAGGTGGCATTGCTCTGGGGTAGCAGGAAAGCCCCTACTTCTCAGGCGTGGCTCCGCAGTTTGGCGTACTGTAATGTGAACTGCGAGGAATATGCGACCCTCATTCTCAGCTCCTCCCATCCGATTGACATTTGGGGCCCATATAGAGCATACATTACCCGTAGACGTAGCGAAGCAGATGCACAAGTTGCCAGTGGCATTGTTCCCGAAGGAGTAGGCTAGGAATGTTGTTGTAGTATTTGTATTCATTAGACATGATTTTCCCTACGTGCTATACATGTATGGTGCTTGGATTAAAGCTTAAATTGGGAGGGAGCGGAAGGATGGTTCTGGGAGGTGGAATCGTTGATGATGTGGCTTAACCTGTATATCTTTCACACGTGTTTCGGTGGCCTGGTTTAGTACCATGTTATATTTTTAATGACCCCATATGTGCGAAGGAACCGTACCATTGTACCGATATGTGCATTGTTTCTTGACATATATATGTGTAAAACTGAAAATAAAGATTTTTAAAAAAAAATCAGAAATATACATTTTCAGAAAAGGGTTCCATATAGAATCAAAATGAGACAGATTATCATTCACTTTGTATATCATATTCTCAAAATGTGCCACTTCAAACATGTCATTCAACCAGTAGCTAAATGTCGGCACCGTATCTGATTTCCAAAAAAGCAAGCTATTGATTTTAGCCAAACTGGAAGCAGTAGAAAGCCATTTAAAAGTATGTGTAGAAAAAGATGTCAGACCTGTTATATCGTGTAATAATGATAATCGAGGGTGAAGAGGGTGAACAGGCGAGTATTTCTTTAAACATCTTTCAATTTGTGACCAGAAAGAATGAATTCTAGAACAGTCTCATAATATATGAACTATGTCACAATATTGGTCTTGACATCTCCAGCATGTAGAATTGGGACTATGTTTAGTGCGTAAAGCTTAGTCGGTGACCAGTGCCATTAAATATTTTAAAATAGTTACGTTTCAGATCTAAATCGCAAATACCTTTGTTATAATGGTCCAGTATTATTACCCTTTCCTTATCTGATAAAGTTGTGTTCAATCAGGAAGAACATGAAGATCTCAAATTATTGGATGTTTTAGTAGAAAAGGAATGTTCGATTAAAATTAAATATATACCTGAAACTGTACCTTTAAAATTCTTCCAAGTGTCAATATATTGTATAATTGGTCAATGAAGGAGCATGTCCTGGGATGTGACTGAGGTGGAATTGAGGGCAGAAGATAACTGAGTAAAATGATTGACCTGTGACCTGGGAAGAACAAACTCCTCTTGTCATTCTGAAAAAGATTTTAGTGAATGTCTTTCCATAAATATATCGGAGATTGCATTTATTTTATGTTTATGCCATATATGTCAATTGAGTTCTTTCACCATACACTTAATATCAGGATTATTCCATAACAGAGCTTGAGAATGTAAATGAACATGAGATTTCGTAGTTTACTGTGCTTTTTGCCTTGCAATCTGGGAATAGTATATAATGGGGTTAGAAGATTTCGTAAAATTTGAACTTTGTTGTGTAATAAGTAGCAAGAGGATTGTTGGTTTTAAGTAAAGACTTGTCAAGTTTAATTCAAAGTGTAATATTCCGGTATGTTTAAAGCATATAAATAGAGTAGGCCAATTTTTTACCTATCCAGTAATATTCTAGATGGGGAAGGCATTAACGACCTTTCAATGATGAAGAATGTAATTTAGAACCACTTAGGCAAGGTCTATTATCACCCCAAACAAAACGGGATATCACGGAAGATAGTGTCTTAAAAAAATTATAGTTGCAGTTAATGAAATCATTCTGAATATGGAATTAACTTTAGGAATTTTATTAATTTTTACAATTTGTATTCTACCCCAAAGTGATAGGCTTAAGAGACACCAATGTAAAAATTCTCTTTTCACCTGATCAATAATAGGATTTAAATTATCCATCATTATTTTTTTTAGACCGGGATTGAGATTTTTCCCAAGGTATTTAAGTTGAGATCATTTCCATTTACAAGGAAGGACACCAATAGGGCCAATAGTAGTAGCATTAGTCATTAGTTAAGCTTCACATTTGGTCCAATTAATTTTGTAACCTGAAAAGAACGAGAAAGTATTTAAAAGAAAAATCAAAGTGGCGGCTGAGGATTTTGGCTGTGAGACAGTCAGAAGAATATCATCTGCCTAGTAAAAGGCTTTAATTCAATGGGCAGGAGATGGAATTCCTTTAGTTAGTATTTTGTCTTATAGCGATGGCTAATGGTTCCAGAGGAATGAGAAATAACAATGGAGAAAATGGACATTCTTGTACTGTGCCACAATAAATATTGAAGTATGAGGAGGTAAAGCCATTACAGGTAATAGCAACAGTAGGATAATAATACATGCCTTTAGTTAAGGGGACAATATCAGTTTCAAAACCCATCCTTTCCATAGTTCAAAACAAATATCCCCACTTCACTCTTTCAAAAGCTATTTTTGCATCTAAGGATAAAAGGACAATTCTCCTCTGTATTATTACGTGATTACCATAATAAATGTAATATCGTACGAAGATGATTAGTGGAAGAACGACCTGAAACAAAACCAACCTGAGAAGAATGGATAAGAGAAGTAACAACTGAATTGAGCCGGGTAGCTAAGATTTTAGCCATTATTTTAACATCAGAGCCTATCAATGAAATAGGTCTATAGTTGGAACATTCTAAGGGGTCTTTGCCAGGTTTATGATTAACAGTAAAGTGAGCACGTAAAAAATCAGAAGGTAAATGTCGCAAGAGTAGTGCTTCATTAAAAAACGACCTGAGGATTGGGACTGTATGTGTTTTAATGAATTTTTAGAATACAACGGTGAAGCCATCTTCCCTTGGAGCTTTGCCAGTAGCAGAATTGTCAATAGCCTTAAATATTTCATCTGTTGTAATTTCTCCCTCTAATCTTTCCCTTTGTTCCTGTGTTAATTTTTGAAGATTGATTTTAGCAAAAAATTAGTCTTCCTCCTTAGTATGTGAACTATTTTGAGAAGTATAAAGTGATTCATAATAATTTTGGAATTGTGACCGTTCTTCAGAGGGATAAGTAAGTAGATCTCCTCTAGAATTTTTAATAGCAGGGATTACTCTGGAAGATTCTTGTTGATGCAACTGATAAGTCAAGATTCTCCCAGCCGTTTCCCTTCTTTCATAATGTCGCTGATGAATAATAAATAAAAAAAAATCAGCATGTGATGTATACAAATTATTGAGTTTGAGTTTTTCATAAGGTAATTTACTCAGTATTCTCATAGATTTTTTTCTAGAGTAATTATTTGTAGGAGTAGAGATGTCTCTCTCAAGTGTTAATCTAGCTTTATTTAACTTCTTTTAGAAGTGCTGAAACCTTCAAAATGAAACCTATCATCACGGTTTATCACGCCAGATAGAGTACTTGCACTATAAACTGAACTGTCATTATTTTTTTTAATTGTTTGACATGTAGACATAGATTAGCTTTTTCATGAAGCATTTTATAAGAAGAAAGGCTAAATCTCCACATAGGGGTTTGGGACTAGCCTAAATCTAATTAAATATCTATAAATTCATGATCTGAAAGACTGCAAGGGATTATATCTGTATATGATACTAGTTGAAAAAGTGAAGGGGAGATTTGAAAATGATCAATTCTTGCCCGGATTGAATGTGGACATGATGTGCAGGTGTAGTTCCTTTCATCTGGATGTAATAACCTCTGTGGTTCATGAGTACATAATCTTTAATACAATCAAGTAGGATATATCTCTCTCTGGTATGGTGACAATTGTTTTCTAACTTGCACATAGTGAATACATGCATAGTGGTGTACTTTTTTTTCACACATTTATCTTTACGGCTATATTTAATATAATAATTTCTCTTTATGAATATATTAGATTCAATATAGCATAAAAAAATATGTTTTCCCAGAGGGGTTACATTTGTGTTGTATCGTAAAATGATATAGAATAGACCTGGCGATTATTAGGAGAGTTTGTTTCCCTATGTAAAGTAATTGGTACATGCAATATGGGCATCAGTAAAAAAACAATTGATGATGTCAAGTGTACTGTACTAAAGACCTTTGCACTGTAATAATAAATGAGTGAAGGTGTGTTTATTAATTTTGTGCTCTAATTAGCATGGGTTATTGGGCCAGTTATGTTCACTGCCTTGGCACAAACAGACAGACACACACACACATATATATAACCTTTATTTTTTCATATATATAACCTTTGTGTCTTTAGTGTATATATATATTTTTTTGTATATATATATATCTTCAACAAAAACCTCTCACCATTTCTTCACCATTCAACCAGAGTTTCCACAGCACCAGAGAGAGTCCACTGGTAATTAAATCCAAAGTGATTTATTTAGTACACCACTACTGCCTTCAACTGGACCACAGAATCCCGCCGTCTAGAACATCTATTTAAAGTGACATAGTGCATTTGATCCATTGTTTGTTTCAATTTAAAAATAGACTAGACTGCTGACCCCCATTCTTCTTGCAGACCCTGGCTATTTGTGGTTGCCATTTTTACTCGCAACACGGATGGTAAAGTACTGTAGCAGTTAAAAGATTCTAACAATCATGTACTACTTGATCTCACACATATTAGCACCCCTAATAAGTTATGGAATGATCTCTTTTTGTCCTTACTGGTTAGAAAGCCAGGGGAATGGAAACTTTGTCTCGCTCAGAGCATTAAGAAAGACCTTAGTTTAAAAGCAATCAAAAAATGGCAGGAACATGAGAATCATAACATATCCCTTAATATTTGGAAGACCTTAAATAAATTAAACTTCTGTGTATTAAGAGGATCCAACTGGCGCAGAATGCTCTTTTTTAATAAATGGTTACTATATCGTACTCCTGCTCTTATGGCTAAAATGTACGACAACACTTCTGCCAACTGCTTCAGATGTCAGCAATTTGCTCCAGCCAATTGGTCCCATATAATCGCATTGTGCCGGAAAATCCTGACATTTTAGAATGAAATTTTCGATTTCCTCTGTACCGATTACAATGTCAGGGTTACTCACAGCCTTCAATTAATGCTTTATGGCTACGACCCCGATCTTGGCTTAGCAGATCATTTGGTTAAACTGCTGTATATAGTTTCAGCCGTCGCAAGATCCTTGATACTACAGAACTGGCAGTCAACACAGGCTCCCTTGTTCCTGGAATGGTTGTATAAAATGAAAAAAGTCAGAAAGACTGAGTCTCTATATGCACAACGAATTGGAGGGATTAGAAAGTTTGACACAATTTGGAAATCATTCTTTGACTAATTGTACATTTATGTTTGGTGTCTAAAAAGTATACTTTGATTTATCCCTGTATCTGTTATTTGAAATTTTTGATATACCTTTCTTTCCATCTGCTTATTGTTCGTATGTACGTTATGGTTATTTTGATTCCAAAGTACTTCAATAAAAATTAAAAAAAAAAAAAATTTTAAAAGTACGTAGTTAATAAAAGAAGCATCATTTTAAAAGAAGGAGATGTCATTGATGGTTCATATGAAAGATACATTTTCCGTTCTAATCTCTGACTTTTAGAGATTAAAAAGGAGAAGAGAGAGAGAGATGGGTGTGAAGAGAAATAAGGAAGGATTATGTGTCCTTAAAAGTAAAAGGGACACAGAAAATAAACAATGCGTTTCCTAAATAGAGACACGATATTAATGATTATTATATGTCTGTAAAGTACACAATAAATATGATTGTAAAAAGAATTCTGTTCGCTAAAGTGCTATGTTAGACGGACTGGACTATTAAAAAGTTGTAAATAAGATTATGAAAAATATTTAATTGTCCTTGTCGCTCAGAGTTTGTATGCAGCAACCCATTGAAAGAAAGTGTTAAGTGCAATGTGCAAATTTTGTTCTCATAGATCTATTCTTTCTTTTCTTTACTCTTCTGAAGTAGAATTTAATTTTGTTTAGTTACTAACAAGCTATGGATCAATCAAGACATGTTAGGTTCTTCAATAAATTTGATCCCATCTATGTCTCTTTATTTGCACAATATGTTGCATTCTATCTTCATTTCTTTTCCCACGTTTTCATCTCTCTTCTTTTATTTTTCATGTTTTACCACTCCATATTTGATTTCCTTCTTTTAATGTCTTTCAGTTCTTATCCGGCTAGGCTTATAGAGTGTCCTTTTATGCTGTGTGAGTCCACCTCCTGATATTTTTGTTTTTGTTTCTCAGTGAATTTTTTCTTTTGCTCTTATTTGTTGTTTCCTTATTACAAATGTACGTGTAACTCAGCATCCAGATTGTGACCAAATGGATACTCTGTCCCAAGGGCTAGAATGAATCTTAATTCTGTTCTTCTTAGGTCCAGGGTTCTGTCCCCTCCACTTTCATTTTGCTTCACCATTTTTGTACCAAAGGATATTCATTCTTGGTTGTCTCCGGAGTGTTTTTCCAGAAAATGTTTTGCCATGGGATATGAAAGATCTTTATTCTTTATCGCTCTCAACTGCTGAAGTATCCGTAGTTTCAATTTATTGATTGTACTCCCAGCGTAAAGTTTCTTGCAGGGACATTCTAAAATATATATCACATACTTGGATTCGCATGTGATTTGATCAGTGATCCGTTCCATCTTCCCATTTTGTAATCGATATGATTGTGTGTTTCAGCCATGCTCACAGGCGTAAAGCCTGTGAGCATGGCTGAAACAAGGAAAGAAAAGAAAGAAAAGAAATGAAGATAGAATGCAACATATTGTGCGAATAAAGAGAAGTAGATGGGATCAAATTTATTGAAGAACCTTACATGTCTTGATTGATCCATAGCCTGTTAGTAACTGAACAAAATCCAGGTGTAGATAGCCATGATGTTGTCCCTGTTCTTCGTATCTCCAGTTGACTGTGTGTTAGGAGGTCACCTAATGAAGCTGTTTTTTTGTATGTGATTTTAGGTGTTGCTGGTAGTTTCCTCCTCAATGAATCATCGAGCATTAGAATGCTCCAGTGCTTTTTTAAGATGATTATTAGACTTTTGTTTTCAACATTGAAATCCATGATTATGTGTGATACATCATCTTCTTTGGGGTTCTCAAAGTCTTCCAATAGTTCAAGGTTAGTTTTATGGATTACCTTGGTTTTGGTACTTTCAATTAATCCGGATGGGTAGCCCCTCCCCGGGAATTGTGTTCTCATTTCATCTAGATTCCGCTCGATGTCTATGGTTTCAGAACAGTTTCTTTTTGCATGAAGCATCTCTCCATATGGTATGCTTCACTTTAGATGTTGTAGATGTCCACTATTCTCATGGAAGATGCTGTTGCTGGCGGTCAGTTTCCTATGCATCTTTGTGCATATTCTCTGATCTTGGACAAATACTTCCACATCTAAGAATGCTACTGTGTTTTACTACATGTGGATGTGAAGGACAAATTGTAGTCATTGTTGTCCAGTGTCTGGATAAAGGTTTCAAGATCTGATTAGTCCCCTTCCCATGTCACGAAGAGGTCATCTAAAAACCTCATACAGGTCTTTATGTTTGTTGTGTATCTACTTTTCAGTATACCCGCTTCCCATACCGCCATTAGTAGATTCGCGTAAGTAGGGGCGAAAGATGTTCCCATCACTGTGCCTTGTTTTTGGAGAAATATCTCTCCATTGAAAATGAAGACATTATTTCTGAGTGCTCTAGAAAGCTTAAAGATCTTGTTTTCAAGAACTGTCTGACTGCTGCTAAGCCATCTCTGTGAAGACTTGATGTATACAGAGATGTCACATCTACGGTGACCATGGTGTGATGTTCATTCCAGTTAATGTTTTGTATCTTTTTAAAGAAGGCTGTTGTATCTTTAAGATACGAGGGAAGTGAAGTGACATATTCCATTAAGAAAACATCTATATAGTGGGAGGTTTTCTCATGAAGGTAGCCTATGGAGCTCACTATCCGATTCCCAGGCGGGTTGTTGAGTGACTTATGCACCTTTTGCAAAAAATAGATGGTTGCTTTGAGGTACATGTATTCTTCAAAGTCTATCAATCCCCTTTCCTTCCATGTTTGTAACTGCATGTGTGATTTTCTTTGGTCCATGACTCCATTGGGTTTCTCTCCAGTTTTAGATAATGATCTTCGTTCCCCAGTTGTCTATTTGCTTCTGTATTGTTCCAGGTCTTGCAGAACAATATTTCTGCCTTTGTCGGCGGACTTTATGATGATTTTCTGATTTTCTCTCAGATCTTTTAAGGCTTTTTGTTCTTTTGGCGTTAGGTTCTTTTATTATTTTTCTTTTTCATTGATAATTGATTGATTTCTTCCACTAGAATTTCATGAAAAAGATCCACCTTATTTCCTGGAGGGAGTTGTGGACAGAATTTCGATTGGGCTTTTAATCTGCTTTTTCCACCTTTGCATGTGATTATGCCTTCCCTCTGGCATATTTGTATATAATCCTCTGTTTCTTGAATCAATGTTAGATTTGTATCTATGACATTGGTCCCTAATGTCCTCAGGGCTCTCAATTTTGTTAGAGCATTTTTATTTAGTGGGGATATTTCAGTGGGTGTTTGATTTAGATTTGGTGCACTGGGAGTTTTTTCTTTTTCTTCATAATATTTCTTAAGCTTTGCTTTATGGCAGAACTTATATAGATCAATACGGAGGTTTGGAATGTCCATGTTGTAATTTGGTCAGAAGGTTAGTCCTTTGGGCAATAAGCTTATTTAGTCAGGATTCAAAATCGTACTGGAGATGTTAATTACCAGGTCCTTTTGATGAGTCTTCTTTATTATTTTTGCTATTATTTTTGCTTTTTCTTTTCTTCTCCTCTTTTAGATCTTGCTCCTTCTCTTGCTTCTTTGGGTTGGGGTTTGCTTTGTCCCCTCCCCCACGTTGTTCCTCTTCCTTGTCCACGCTGTAGCGTCTCCTTCTGTGCAAGCCTCATTTCGCCACAAAAATCCAGTTCAGGTGTGCTTGCTTCTTCCTCTTAGGAATTTAAATCAGAGCTATCACATGTGCCTGTGATGTCATAGCACGTGCACCTGTCCATTGCAGCTCTATTTCTTAGGGAGCCATACTTCCTTGCGAAGGTGTATATGCGACCATTTGCGTAGTCAATACGATCGCAATTAAATGTATTGGCCTTCCTTTTCTCCACATTGATCTCATGTTTATTGATCTTCTCATCATTGTCTGGGACTTTATCCAGTTCGCCTTCCAATTCTTTGATTTTTTGAAGTGTGGCCTCTAATTTCCTTTCTGCATGTATGATTAAAGTTTTGATCAATTTCAATCAGCACTCATTAGTATCTATTTGTCACTGTTTTATCAAGTCCAGATCTAAGTCATTTAATGTGGGCATAATTAAAATTCGCAGGCTCCTTGGCACTCTCTTGAATTCTGTATATTTTTCTAAAGTTGTCTATTCCCACCATTTATTGACTTCGACTATTCTGGCTTGTTGTAGCTCTCTGATGGTATTTTGAATTGTTTTTCTTCTCCCTTCTGTATTGGTGCTTCTCGGATTGGGAATGGTGCATGGCACGCAGTCCATGGACGTGCAGGAGGTGTACAGTACCATGGTGGCTATTGGTGCAGCCCTTTTCCTTGGCCTCAGCACAGTCCGCCGTGATACAGAGCACTTTCTGACCACCAGCACGGTGTTCATATCAAAATACAGCAGTCTAACTGACGCATGCTTGTCGGGCAGTCTCCTGACTGCCACAAAAGTGGATGGCGGTTCAACCGACCAACCGCCATTGTAATCGTCCCCAGAGTCTTTTGCCATTTATACAACAAAGTCTTTAAGCATAGGATTAGCTAGTGCTATCCATGCTGTGCTGTAAAATTACAAAAGCCTTTTTCCACTCCAGGCACAGTATTACTGCTTTAGATTGGTAAAGTACCATTCAATCCAACCTGAAATTAATAAAAGCAACCCCTGACATGGGTTTCAAAATCATTATGGCTCTTCGAGAGGTTTTACTTTGTCCAGATGCAAGGGAGCACCCAGTATAAATCTAAACAATACTACCCTTTCAGGCTTAGAGTGCGGCATACATTACGCATAAACAAAGCAGAGAACTCTGCGTAGTTCCAAGTTTAGATGAAGAGCAGCTGCTATACAGAGCACCCTACAACAAAAGCACTCTAAAATCGGCTCACCTCAAATGGCAATTTTTTTAGCAAAGTGTTTAAACATAGGATTAAACCAGTGCCATCCACGCTGAGCTAGAAAGGGACAGAATTGTTTTTCAATTCAATTTGGGCTGCTTGAAACGCCGATAATAGATTCTGTCAACCAAGTTAGGTTGTTGCTTTTACAAAGTGAGAGTGTTTCACCATATGTGGGACACTGACAGTTATATAGCGGCAGGCGAGGGTACATATAGTCACAGTAACCACAGGTGCCATTTGATTTCAGCGATGGGCGCGCCATAGACATTGTAACTAGCAACAAACAACAGAAATGGAGACGCCCCATTGCTGGCCTCTCATTGGCCAAGGATTCACCTATCGAATGGCAGGACTGTTTAAAAGGCTGTGCCTTTTCATCGACGGCTTTTCCGCACTGATGAAGGCAGAAGCCAGAAACGTGTCTGCGGATACTACAAAGCCTACATGTGTCCCGTGTGTGCACCAAATCTCCGTGTTTTGCTGTTTAATAAGCGGGCTCCACCACCGCTTTCCGATTGCACCCGCCGTGAGTTCGGCTGGACCCAGGTGGAATGGTTTTTTTTCAATATATATATATATATATATATATATATATATATATATATATATATATATATATATATATATATATATATATATATATATATATATATATATATATTTATATATATATATATATGTATATATAAACACTTATTTATATTCACTTATGTATATTTATATATTGTAGGTCCGCTTTTGTTGTGCTATTACAAGGGGTGGTCCCAAAACGTTGATTTCCTATGTTAATTCCCATAGGAAGCTTTGCTCCTCGATGCAGAAAAAAACACACGGCTGAAGAGAATTTGACCACATTTGGCAAACATTATAACTTTTCCTAGAAATCATATTCTTTTGTGATAAGGGGCCATATGTTCAGATTTTTTTTAGCGATAGTAATTTCCTAATTGCGATTCTCTACTCATCGCAGTTAGGACGTTGCTATCCCTAATGGATGAAACTCTTTTAGTTTCATTTAGCGATTTGTAGTGGGTCACAAATCAACCTACCTCATGAATATTAATTTGTGTCCGATTGGAAATAGCAGCCATTGCAGGGATGGTGGCCACCATATCTGTGATTGAGTTTTAATAAAGCAACCTTTTTTTTTAATGCAGCTCGTTTTCCTTCAAGGAAAACAGGATGCCTTTATAAAGAAAAAATGAAACTTTGAAGTTGCATTTTTTAAGAGTAGGCAGTAGTCCAAATGACCACTGCCTGGTCTTATAAATATATTTTTTTCGTCACAATATTGATATTTGTTTTGGGATCATTTTTTAGTGTGTCCATGTTTCTCAAGTCATACTACATAGATACATGCATCTAAATGGTTTCCCAAGAATATCTCTTTTTTCGCACCTCATCTGAGGCCCAAATTGTGACAATACCCATCTTCCCCTCATTGCAGGTCATCCACAAGCAATGCGTTTCCAAACACAGTCTGCAAGTACACTATAAACTCTGAGGGTAAACACCTAATGGCTTTCATATGTCCTGCCTGATAAAAGTGCTTGTAGATTGTAGTATACAGAACCTTTTTATTCATTGCTGCAGTGTTTACTTTTCTCTTCACTGCTTCCTCGTTTGGTGTGTTTCTCACTTCTGCAGTTTTTGATCCCTTCCTCACTGCTGGAGTGTTTGGTCCTTTCATCATTGCCACAGTGATCCCTCCTCCACTGCTGTGGTGTTTTCTAATCACCTTATCAGTGTTTAATCCCGTCACTGCTGCACTGTATGATCTCCTGCACACATCTGCAATCTTTGATCTGTTCTTGACTGCTGCAGTTTTTGAACCATTTATTGCTGCTACAGAGTTTGATCCCTTCCTCACTAAAGCAGCGCTTGCAGCGTTCGAGTCGTTTCATCACTGCTTTTTTGTTGCAGTTTTTGATTACAAATTTACTGTTGCAGTGTTTGATAAGTTCATCACTTCTGCGGTGTTTTATCCGTTCATCAATACTGCAGTGTTTTATTTCTTCACTTCCGCAGTTTGTAATCCTTTTCCTCATCACTGCGGTTTGGGTCCACTTCCACTGCTGCAGTGTTAGCCGTTCATCACTGGTGCAGTGCCTGCAGTGTTTGATCCATTCATCACAATTGCGGTGTTGAAGCCATTTGATCACTGCTTCTTTGCTGCAGCGTTTGATCGTTTACTCACTGCTGTCATGTTTGATCGTTTCATCCCTGCTGCATTGTTTGATTGCCTCGTCACTGATGCAGTGTGTTATCCGTTCTTCAATATTCATTGTTTGCATTGTTCTTCATTGCTGCAGTGTTTGATCGTTTCATCACTGCTGCATTGTTTGATTGCCTCGTCACTACTGCAGTGTGTTATCCGTTCTTCAATTTTCATTGTTTGCTTTGTTCTTCATTTCTGCAGTGTTTGATCTCGCCTTCTTTGCAGCATTGTTTAATAATGTATTCAGTGCTGCAGCAGTGTTTGGCCTTTTCTTCCCTGCTGTAGTGTTTCATTCTTCCATGGCCACTTCAGTCTTATAGTGTTTGATCTCTTCTTCACTCTTGTACTGTTTGAACCTTCCATGGCCACTTCAGTCTTATAGTGTTTGATCTCTTCTTCACTCTTGTACTGTTTGAACCTTCCATGGCCACGACAGTCTTATAGTGTTTGATCTCTTCTTCACTCTTGTACTGTTTGAACCTTCCATGGCCACGACAGTCTTATAGTGTTTGATCTCTTCTTCACTCTTGTACTGTTTGATCTCTTCTTTGCTTCCGCGGTGTCCGGTCCGTTTCCCGATGCAAGGGTCTGCAGTGAAGAGGGTCGGTTGATTGTCAGATACTGTGGGCTGGCTGTTTATATGCCCTGCTTAGATGGGTGGTTTCGTTCTCACAATCCGGTACTTGAAGGCTGGTGCCCATAGTATGGGCGTGAAAAGCATGTTGTGGCCCAGCTCTATACACATGTCTATAATTATTGGTTGTGACTGTGGCTTTGTGTGTAGTAGACGCTGAACACATCATAAACGTAATCCAGTTGTGTGCAGCACGCAGACCCAGCAGGGGGTCAGAATGCGACATACATAGTAGAGGCATCTGTGCATGGTGTACTGGGGGCTGAGCCAAGGGGGGACTCTTGGTAGGGATAGTGGGGAAAGTGTAGCTGAAGGTTTTTGATGGGTGGAGGGGCAAAAAAGGATTTTGGGCGACCAACCTGGACAGTGGCGGCTCCTTTGCTAAGGGGGAAGAACTTCACACCACTGGTCTCGGAGCAGAGTTAAAGGAAAAGTAAGATGATAACAGAAGTTAGGATCATTTTATTTTTAGTTTCAGCCAAGTTAGGGTGGGGCTGGGCAGGGCTCTCGTGACGTCGGGCAGGTGATGTTGCTGCACTCTAAAGTGCACATGATGGGTTGGCCGGCCATCTTGGTCTGGCCAAACTGTAATGCGCACTCTGCATGTTGCACACCAGGCAGCACAGCCTGGCGGGGAACATGCACAGGCTCCCTGTGCCCGTCTGAGCACTGAACCATGGCACTCAAACCAATCACGACACTGCATTGCTGCATCGTAATTGGCGTAGGGAAGCCTGGGTACTTCCTGCTTTCCTGTTCGCACAGAAGCCAGGAAGATGACAGAGGAGAGATGATGTGGCAGAGACGGTGTGCTGAGATGAGTGAATTTTAATTTTTCTTTATTTTTTTCCCCTTTTCCTCTCTATCCCTCCCCTGCCTCACCACCCCCTATCCGTACCTGCCGCCACTGAATCTGGAGGCAGAAAAGGGTCTCTCTCTGGATGGTCTTTCATGTTTTTCTCTTTGGTGTAAAATACTATCGTTTAAATACCTTTTCAGCTTAGCAGAGGTGAATAAGATAATGTGGTGTCCTCTCACTTCGACCACTGTACACACCCAGGCACACAGAGATACATACACACAGAGAAATACACAGGCACACAGCAGTGCCCACTCTATAAAAACAATAATTAGCAAAGGGTTAGAAGGGGTAATGGATCAATTTTTTTACCCAACTTGTATGTCAGTGAGGATAATTCTGGTATAACTCGTCCATGGAAATGTGAAGCCCCTTACCCATTAATTCAATAACAGTCGAAAGTAGTGGTATTTCCAAGAGTTCGGTAAAATCCATGTTTTGTGTCTAGTGTTATTTTAGGGCAGTCGAAAAGGGGGTTGGAAACTCTTGACTTCTCCGAGTTTATTTAGGTCATGGATGATGACAAGAAAATATTTTTGTGAGGTGACTATAAAACAGTAAGAGCCAGGGCCCTTGTCACGAGGCCACTTCTGCTAACACCATCCGTTGTCCTTGCCATTGCTACCAATAACAGTAACAACTCAACTACTAACCATCACACTCCTACAAGTGTGACACTTCCGACTTTTCCAGGTCCCCAAAGCTGTAAGAATGTCTTGGCCGGCATGTTGTTGTGCTCGTCAATAAATTAGACAAACAGTGCCACCATGTGGCAGACTGTCATAAGTGCCTGTACCGAATGCCGGAAACTACTTTCTCAAATTAAGCACTGGCAATTGGATATAGACACAATTATGCACACACACGCACAAACATTCAGAGAGAGATAAATGTGCACATACGTGCACACGTACACACACTTTTCTTTGCCTTTGTCATGTTGTTTTCTAAGGATGACATGCTTAGTGTGGCTCATGCATTTTTATTAGGTATCAGTGACAAATGGTGGCGCGTGACTATGGCCAACATCTTAACTGAAAAACACAAAAGGTGATAGGAAGATGCTTGCAATAAGTGTAACCACTGGTAATGCTCGAGGTAGCATTCCATCCGATTGTTCTTTTGCCCACCATGCCACCTCAGATTAGACCCAGTTATATGTTAATCAGTCTTGACCCTGCTCCAATAGGAACAGTTCAGCCTGAACTGCCAAGTTAGGTGATCTATGAACCAGAACACAAGCAACCCAAGACTGGTTTTTCCTATCCGGGCTCCTCAGTCAGGTGTAGTTTGTTTCCAGTGGAGCAGTGAGCATGGGACCACGTCTGGGCATACCCTTGGCAAATTAGGGTATTACATGACATAGGGTGGCATGACACTATGGCGTACATCTATCTTATAGTCACAAATATTCCATAGCTCGTTAAACAATCAGAATGGAAAGGAGGCTTAGCAAAAAGTGGTCAAGAAATCTTGGTCATCCATGTTTGAGGTGATGACAGAATTGCAATCACCCTGAAGGTATCTGAAGTCATATCTAGAAAGCAAGCAGGAGTATGCACAATTAATTTACAGCAAATAAAGCCCTCCAGCCTCCAAAGTAACCAAGAAACTTGCTACAACTAATAGCTTGGGTGACAGGGTGACTAGCCTTTGTCACAGGAGTTGATGTGATTCCCTGCATCTCATCACTACTAGAGGCATGTCCAGGTCTGAAATTGGAGCACTTGCTCTGATGTGGTTCTTGTGTAAAGCCTTGCATTCAACAACAACTGGTCTCAGAATGCCAACACTTCACTTCCCATATGTAAACAAGTCAACGCCTTCCAAACTGAGTAAGAGTTTAAAAAGGAATCTGCAAGAAATAGCAGGAACTAGGGAATGTTTATAGTGGAGTGGAGGAAAAGTGTCTCAATGCTCCAGATATCATGACCGGCATCCTTGCCTATCTGACTGACAAGTTCATCACCTCTGCTTGTTCTCGGCAAACTTCTAGCCAGAATCGAACAGGAGATGAGGAAGTGTAAAAATAAATCAATGCAACAAGCCTTTTCAATGTATGCACCTTGCTAAACTAAAGCCCCTTAGAATGCGTGCTAGAATATAAGTATGTCGCCCGCAGCCTTTACCAGAATAATGTATTTTGCAATCTCATCGAGTTACTTTTTGTTAGTTTCAACGATATGCTCTTTCAAAAGTCATTGCTTGATATTTTTAAAACCTGGATGATGGTTTACAAAGGATCCTCAATTTAAACTTCAACATTATGAGTACTAGCAATGTATTTCATAATGGCTGGCATGATAAGTAAATCACAAAGTTACTCTTGGGTATTTACACGTCCAGACCTAGGATGTATGGATTGAATTCCCACCTCGATAGTTCAGGAGCGGTACTGGCTTTTCTGCCTGGTAAGTATATTTACTATGAAAATACTTCAATGCTGTGGATAGAATATCAACCGAAATGGAATTGCATAACGAAGAGAATTGGCAGCAATGGATAGATTTTACTGTCATACTTGTATTATAATGTATATAAATCTGTTAGCATGCATAAAGGTGGTTTATTCATTAGTTTCCCTGCTAGATTTATTATATTGTGTTATCGTTAAGTACACAGCGCCTGATTATACTTCTTGCCACACTGCCACCACTAGTGTATAATGCTGCTTCTGCCAGAAATGGTGCTTCTGGCAAATAAGAAATTTAAACATTTCTGGGGTTCTTTACATGGCATGATGGCACCAGATAGAGAACCATGCTAGGAGAAAATTCCGAGCATGTTAGGGACATTTCTGTTGCCAATTGGCCTGCAGTACTACCAGGGCATGGTGATTAACCCAGCATTGTTTCTTTCCTCCAAACCTTCTCCTGCTATGCCGCTGGGAGTAGTTTCAGTGAAATAAAAAACACTGGCCAAGCCAATAGGTCCCCCTATGCAATAGCTATTGGCTTTGCCAATGTATTTATCTATGTTATACACCAGCGTGGATACTCTACAGCATGCATAAAAGTTAGAGGCATAAAGGAAAGTGGTGTAAAGTGTTTTAGAGTGGCATAGAGTAGAGTGGATTGCCGTGGAGTGGAGTGGTGTGTTGTGAAGCGGACTGTAATGGAGTGCCATAGAGTAGAGTGGCATAAGCTGTCTTGTCGTGGAGGGAGTAGAGTGTCATAAAGTGGAAAGACATAGAGTGTTGTAAAGTTGAGTGGAGTACAATGTCATAGAGTGCTGCAGAGTGTTGTAGAGTGGAGTGCCATAGATTGGAGCATATAGAGCAGAGTAAAGTGGCATAAAGTAGAGTAAAGTTACATAGAGTGGCGTAGAGGGAGTTGCTAAGAGTGGAGTAGAGTATCATAGAGTAGAGTGGCCTAGAGCTGAGTAGAATGTCGCAGAGTGTAGTGTAGTAGAGTGAAATGTCATAGAGGGGAGTAGAGTGTTGTGGGCTTATCATAGAGTGGAGTGGTATAGAATGTTGTAGAGTGGAGTGGCATATAGTGATGTTGAGTAGATGAGTGGAGTAGAGTGGCATGGAGTGGCATATAGTGATTTGCATAGAATGTCGGAGAGTGGAGTAGACTGTCAGAGTGTTGCATAGTGGAGTAGAGTGTTGTAGACTGTAGTGGTGTAGGGTGAGGTAAAGTGTTGAACAGTGACATAGAGTGAAGTAAAGTGTAAGAGTGGAGTGGTGTGGAGTAGAGTACAGTAGAGGGGAGTGGTGTAGTGTAGCATGGCCTAGAGTGAAGTGTCATAGAGTGCAGTGAAGGGCCATAGACAGAAGGGGCATAGACCTGAGGGAAATAGAGTGTCAGAGAGGAGTAGAGTTTATTGGAGTAGAGTATCAGAGTGGAGTATCATGGAATGTAGTGTCATAGAGTGGGCTAGAGTGACCTAGAGTAAACTGGCATAAAGTATTGCAGAGTAGAGTATAGTGGAGTAGAATACAGTGTTGCAAAGGGATCACTGACAGAATATCGACCTCCAAAATATCGACCTACAGGAATATCGAGTCACAAATATCGAAGGCAAGAATATCGACATCCTATCTACAACATGGTAAGTACAAAAATATCGAAAAAATAATATAGATGTTAAAAATATCGATGTTAAAAATATCGGTTATTTTTCTTTTAAAATATAAATGTAAAATAAAGTATATAACACTAATAAATAAAATCTACAGAGTTAAAAGTATCTAATAATGTTTAAAATTAATAAATAATACATATATAATAATAATACATTAATTAATATATACAGTAAATATATAATATATATGTACTGAACAATAAGGTGTAATACTTATTTTACTAATTTATAAATTAATAAAGTATATTCTAAATTACAAATACATTTACAAACATAAAACAATCACATAAAAAAATGTAAAAAATATAAAACATTAAATATACTTTTAATATTTTTACAATTAATTATATAAAACGTTGGATAGCGTAAGGGTAAAAATTACTATTCCCACTCCAGAGAGTGCAACAGTAGGGAAAGCGTTGGATAGCGTAGGAGTATAAATTACTATTCCCACTCCAGAGAGTGCAACAGTAGGGAAAGCGTTGGATAGCGTAGGGGTAAAAATTACTATTCCCACTCCAGAGAGTGCAACAGTAGGGAAAGCGTTGGATAGCGTAGGAGTAAAAATTACTATTCCCACTCCAGAGAGTGCAACAGTAGGGAATGCGTTGGATAGCGTAGGGGTAAAAATTACTATTCCCACTCCAGAGAGTGCAACAGTAGGGAAAGCGTTGGATAGCGTAGGAGTAAAAATTACTATTCCCACTCCAGAGAGTGCAACAGTAGGGAAAGCGTTGGATAGCGTAGGGGTAAAAATTACTATTCCCACTCCAGAGAGTGCAACAGTAGGGAAAGCTTTGGATAGCGTAGGGGTAAAAATTACTATTCCCACTCCAGAGAGTGCAACAGTAGAGAAAGCGTTGGATAGCGTAGGAGCAAAAATAACTATTCCCACTCCAGAGAGTGCAACAGTAGGGAAAGCGTTGGATAGCATAGGGGTAAAAATTACTATTCCCACTCCAGAGAGTGCAACAGTAGGGAAAGCGTTGGATAGCGTAGGGGTAAAAATTACTATTCCCACTCCTGAGAGTGCAACAGTAGGGAAAGTGTTGGATAGCGTAGGGGTAACAATTACTATTCCTACTCCAGAGAGTGCAACAGTAGGGAAAGCGTTTGATAGAGTAGGGGTAAAAGTTACTATTCCCACTCCAGAGAGTGCAACAGTAGGGAAAGGTTTGGATAGCGTAGGGGTAAAAATTACTATTTCCACTCCAGAGAGTGCAACAGTAGGGAAAGCGTTGGATAGCGTAGGAGTAAAAATTACTATTCCCACTCCAGAGAGTGCAACAGTAGGGAAAGCGTTGGATAGCGTAGGGGTTAAAATTACTATTCCCACTCCTGAGAGTGCAACAGTAGGGAAAGTGTTGGATAGCGTAGGGGTAACAATCACTATTCCTACTCCAGAGAGTGCAACAGTAGGGAAAGCGTTGGATAGCGTAGGGGTAAAAATTACTATTCCCACTCCTGAGAGTGCAACAGTAGGGAAAGCTTTGGATAGCGTAGGGGTAAAATTTACTATTCCCACTCCAGAGAGTGCAACAGTAGGGAAAGCGTTGGATAGCGTAGGAGTAAATATTACTATTCCCACTCCAGAGAGTGCAACAGTAGGGAAATCGTTGGATAGCGTAGGGGTAACAATTACTATTCCTACTCCAGAGAGTGCAACAGTAGGGAAAGAGTTGGATAGCGTAGTGGTAAAAATTACTATTCCCACTCCAGAGAGTGCAACAGTAGGGAAAGCTTTGGATAGCATAGGGGTAAAAATTACTATTCCCACTCCAGAGAATGCAACAGTAGGGAAAGCGTTGGATAGCGTAGGAGTAAAAATTACTGTTCCCACTCCAGAGAGTGCAACAGTAGGGAAAGCGTTGGATAGTGTAGGGGTAACAATTACTATTCCAACTCCAGAGAGTGCAACAGTAGGGAAAGTGTTGGATAGCGTAGGGGTTAAAATAACATACTTATAAATAAAAGCTTTTTTTAATTATAAAAATATAAACTATTAAATAAATATAAACCATATACAATACCTATACATAATTATAAAAGATATGATTAGCTAAATATATTTAACCAAAAATAAATATTAAAAAATACCATTTTATAATATTTAATTACCAATCAATAATTAATAAACAATTATATTATTAACCAAAAAATTAATTTTAAAACATTATTACTTAATTAAATTAAAATTACTTCCCCCCCTAATCCCCTATAAACCCACTACCCACAACAGAACACATTTATCTATTTATGAATTAATTAAAATTATTTACCAATCAATTACAATTAATTACCAATTAATTAAAATTTATTACCAATTAATTAAAATTATTTTATACTTCCTACTAATTAATAATTAATTAAACATAATTAAATAACTTACCACCCTATTCCCCTATAAACTCACAACCCGCTACAGAACATATATATCTATTAATCATTTTATTAAAATTAAATACAAATTATTTAAATTTATTTACCAAGTATTTAAAATTATTTAATAATAACTACTAATTAATTTTTAATTTAACATAATTACATTACTTCCCACCCTATTCCCCTATAAACCCACAACCCGATACAGAACATATATATCTATTAATCAATTTATTAAAATTAAATACAAATTAATTAAATTTATTTACCAATTATTTACAATTATTTAATAACTACTAATTCATTTTTAATTTAACATAATTAAATTACTTCCCACCCTATTCCCCTATAAACCCACAACCCGCTACAGAACGTATTTATCAATTAATCAATTAATTAAAATGAATTACCAATTAATTAAATGTAATTACCAATTATTTTAAATTAATTAATATTACCTACTAATTATTAATTAATTTATCCTAATTATATTACTTCCCACCCTATTTCCCTATAAACCCATAACCCGCTACAGAACATATTTATCAATTAATCAAATAATTAAAATACATTTCCAAATAATTAAAAATAATTACCAATTAATTACAATTTATTAATAAATCCTACTAATTAATAATCAATTTAACATAATTAAATTACTTCCCAACCTATTCCCCTATAAACCCACAACCCGCTCCGGTACTAAAACATATAATTTGCTTACAAATAAAATGATTAATATATAAAATTAATACACTTATAATATTAATTATTTTAAATACTTAATTAAAACATATAACACATACATAATAAAAAACAAAAAAAATAATACAAATATTGATATTAGTGTCATCGAAATTAGTAACATCGATATATATGCTATCGATATTACTAACTTCGATATTACTTACATCGATATAAAGAATTTCAATATTACTTACCTTAGGGTCGATATTCTGTCCAACGATATTCTTGACATCGATATTCTGCACCTTCAAAATTTCTAACACGATATTTTGGTAGGTCGATATTTACTACTCGATATTTTGACTGTGTACCGTTGCAAAGTAGACAAGTGTAGAGTTCACTGGTTTTGACTAAAGTGGTGTAGAGTACATTGACATAGAGTGCAGTGACTTAGAGTGCAATGACAAAAAATAGAGTGGGATAGGGTGCAATGGTATGCAGTAAAGTGGTGCAGGGTGGAGAAGCACAATTTTAGATTGCAATGGTGTATAGTGGGTAGAGGGGCATAGAGGGATTTGGTGTAGAGTAGATTGTTTCAGAGTAGAGTGAATTGGCATAGGATAGAATGGAGTGGTGCAGGGTAGAGTGCAGTGTTGTAGAGTAGAGTGGAGTAGATTGGATTGGTATATAGGGTAGTTGTGTAGAGTGTAGTGCTAGAGACTGCATTGGTGTGGAGTACAGGAGAGTGGTGCAGAGTAGAGGGCAGTGGCACAGAGTGAAGTGGTGCAGAGTAAAGTGGCAGATAGTTCAGTGGCAGAAAATGCGGGGCTGCAGAGTAGAGTGTGCTAGAGTGCAGTGGTGTAGAGTAGAGTGCATTAGCATATACTACAGGGGCATAGAGAGCAGTAGTGTAGAGCACAGTGGTGCAGAATGTAGTGACGTGAAGTGCAATGGTGTAGATTAAAGTGACATAGAGTGCAGTCATATAGAGAAGAGTATTACAGAGTAGAGTACAGTGGCCTAGATTTAAGTGGTGCAGAGTAGATTGGTGTAGGGTGCATTGTTTGTGAGAAAAGTGGCATAGAGTGCATTATCATAGAGTGCATTGGTGTAGAGTGGAGTGGTGCAAAGTAGAAGTGCGAATAGTGAAGTGGCACAGCATAGATTGCAGCTGCATAGGCTGCAGTGGCATAGACTGGAGTGGCACAAAGTGGAGTGGCATGGAGTGCAGTAATTTAGAGTAGAGTAATGTAGAGTGCAGTGACATAGTATAGAGTAATGCAGGGTAGAGTAGCATAGCATAAAGTGGAGTGGAGCAGAGTAGAGAAGGGTGGCATAGAGTGCACTGGCGTATGGTAGATAGTTTCGGAGTAGAGTAAAGTGGCATAGAGTGGAGTGGTGCAGGTTATCATAGAGTGGTGTAAGGTAGATTACAGTTCCATAGGGTACAGTGGCTTAGAGTGCAGTGGTGCAGAGTAGAATAGAGTGGCATTGAGTGGACTGGAATAGAGGAGTGGTACAGAGTAGAGTGCATTGGTGTAGAATTAAGTGGCAAATAGTGCAGCATTGTAGAATAGAGTGGCATAGAGTAGAGTAGTGTGAAGTGGCCTAGAATGCAGTGGTGTAGACTAGAGTGATGTAGAGTGCAGTGTTGTAGAATCCAGTGGTGCAGAGTGGATTAAAGAGCTGCTTAGAGTGAATTGGCCTAGAGTGCAGTGTTGTAGAATGGAGTGATGCAGCATAGAGAGGCATAGAGTGTAGTGGCATAGAGTGCTTTGATGTAGAGTGATGTAGAATAGTGCAGAGTAGAGTCGAGTAGCATAGATTGCAGGTGAGCGAGTAGATTGGCATAGAGTTTGGTGGCAGAGAGTGCAGTGTTGCAGAGCAGAGTGTCATGGACTGGAGTGGAGTAGAGTAGAGTGGCATAGAGTGCATTGGCATAGAGTACAGTGATGCAGAGTAGAATAGAGTGCAGTAGTGTGCAGTGATGGAGAGTGAAATAATGTAGAGTGGAGTGGCATAGAATAAAGTGTTACAGGGTACAGTATAGTGGTTTAGAGTGCAGTGGTGCAGAGTAGATTGGCATAGAGTGCAGTGGAGGACTGGATTATTTTTTTTAGTAAAGTGGTGTAGAGTACATTGGCACTGAGTGCTGTTGCATAGAACGCAGTGGTTATAGTAGAGTGTCTTCAAGTGCAGTGGAGTAAAGTGGTATAGCCTAGAGTGGAATGGTGCACCATAGACTGCAGTGGGGTAGAGTGCAGTGGTATAGATTAGAGTGGACTGGCGCAAAGTGGAGTATAGTGGTGTAGAGTGCAGTGACGTAGAATGCAGTGGTGTTGAGTAGATTGTTTCAGAGTAGAGCGAAGTGGTATAGAGTGGAGTATTGCAGGGTAGAGTGGAGTTGGGCTGAGTAGAGTGCAGTGGCATAGAGTGTCATAGTGCATAGAGTAGAGTGGCATAGAGTGGAGTGGTGTACAGTGGATTAGAGTCGCTTAGAGTGGATTGGCATAGGGTGCATTGGCGTAGAGTGGAGTGGTACAGATGAGAGTGCATTGGCGTAGAGTGCAGTGGCACTGAGAGCAGTTTTGCAGGGTAGAATGGCATAGAGTGGAGGGGGCAGAGTAGAATGTAGTGGCTTAGACTAAAGCGGTGTAGAGCACAGTGGTGCAGAATAGAGTAGAGTGACATCGACAACATTGGTAGAGTGGTGCAGAGTAGAGAGACGTAGAGTGCAGTGGAGCAGAGTGGAGTGATGCAGAGCAGAGTGGAGTGGCATGAAGTGACATTTGCATGCTGTGTTAGAACACTGCCACTACAGGTGACACATTTTAATTTGCACAGACATACAGTTTCACTGATAAAACTTAACAGCACACAAACGATATGGTGTGGAAATGTCATCATCTACCGTATTGGTTTGTTTTGATGGTATTAAAATATTTGTTTCCACTGGACGTCAGAGTTACCAAAAATGTGCTTCATTTGGGCTTTCCTGATTCGGTAATATTCTGAAATATCTGCGCAGTTTATTTACAGACATTTACATTTTATTGTGTGCCAGGAAAAAAACAACATTGTACAGCCTTCCTTTAGCGCACCCCTAGTTCCCAGCATGATTGTCACATAAATCCTCTCACTTTGAAACCAGAGAAAGAAAAGTAAATACCAAGCTCCCTTGGAAGACAGAGCCTGACATTTGACCTCTGTCTCTGAATGCACAGCAAATGTGATAAGATAAGGACAAGTTTTAAAAGGCTGTTTATAGAAAGGAGCACGAGTGGAAGAATACTAGGGGGACTTGTAAACAAGCTTGCACCACAGAAAGGACAAACTCAAGCTTGACCGTCTAAAACAAATCAAGTCAGCAAATAGAAAGCCAGAAAATGTGAGTTGTGGACCACAAAAGCAATGGTAAGCAAAGGGTGGAACGCATTCCCAGGGAAGCTTTCCGAATGACCCTAAGCTGTCCTTAGCAAACTAGACAGTTGTGCTGTCTGGTATGCTTTGACCTAACAAATATTCTTACCTAGTCGAATGGCCAGATTCTAGATTAAATTCCCAGAAGGCTGCTAGTCTATTTAGATGGTTGAACCACTGCCACTCCCGCTACAGCAGCATTGCCTGCCAACATCTTGAATCAGGCCCTGAATCTAGACTAGATGCCACTTTAATTCTGACTTTATCAATAAACAACGTGCATCTAAGCACTCATAGCCACATTTAGTCAAGCATGGGGACTATCACTCTATATCCTCTCTCTCCTAGCACGCAGGGCTGGACCGGCCATAGCGGGCACCGCCAGGGTGGGGGCCAGTTTTAGACCCCTGGGGGGCGGTTTTTGTTACCGGGGGCTGGTTTCGTTGCTCATAGCTGCAATATCGGCCCCCAGCAACAAAAGTCACCCACAGCTTTCCACTAGCACCCCTGGGTTCAGCCGAGCTCTTTGCCAGGACCGGTTTCGGTTCCCAGTCCGGCACGGCTAGCACGTATCTTCCTGTTCTATGCAATGTGGTCCACTGACCTTAGGTCCAAAATCAGAGCTACATCACTCCCTCACCCAAAAAAAAGAAGCTACAAAATATATGTTTTCCTCACTATTCTTTAACGTTTCTAAGGTACAGAGGATCAGTTAAGAGGCGTTAACAATCAATTAGAAATTCATGGAGTGACACTGTTAAATTTATCAAAATCATAATTGTTGCCTGGCGTCGAAGCACACCATTCACCAAGTGACTGCATAAGAGAAGGGACATATATCTTTCATCGCGCACTCTGATGCCAGCTGATGTGAAACCTCCTCTGAGGGGAGAGTCGGCGTAACTCTTTTAAATAAATAATAAATACAGACATCTTGCAATGTGTTCATGGCCAACTGATCCGCTGTAACTCCCCCTGGCTCACTGCCTCCATTTCTTTCACTCAGGGCTCTCAGATCCCCAGGGCTCAAGGACTGTTGGAATAATTTGCTGTTCATCAGCAAAACATCTCCTAGATTCAGCACTTACTGGGAAATTTATAGCGCACACACCGCCGCTGGATGTCCCACTGACATTTAGAACAGGCTGGAAAAGCCATCACCAATGCAGTCTCTACAGACGAAAATTAGAAATTATTTTGATACCTAAATGTGCTATGGCACTGTATCTAGAAGCAAGGGAAATGTTTTTTGCAGTGGATAAAAGTCAAAAAAAGTCGGCGTGAGGCATATTTAAGTAAGAAGTCTCTAACATGGGGCCAAACCCATGCCACATTTTCAGGATAGCCGCAGCAGGCAAATTTGCATAAAATGAACCTGAATTAAAATTATTAATAATGGCAGTAATTGTCCTTAAACGGTGGTATGAGTAATTTTTTTGTGCTGGTGCCTTTGCTTTAAAACAAAATACACAGAATTCTAACTTAAAGCAGTGAAAAAAATGAAAACAATCTTTATAGTGATTTAGAAATGTTTAAAAATGCAGTATTCGAAATAAGCCATATTCTGTTACTGGTACTCTAAAGCTAGTTCATTCTTAGAATAATTATCCTTGTAGTTTATTTCAACGTTTAGAAAATGCAACATGAGGCTATGCTGTACTACACTTTTTTTAATTTAAAAGGAGAAATATAAGAACAGATGTAGAATGGATGAGAAACCTAGAGGGCCTTTGCATAAATTACTGCCATGCCGCTGTGGTTCAGAATTTACTACAAGCGCGACGGTTGCTGAATGAGAAACAGGAGTACTCAAATGTAATACCCAGGCAGCATTAAAACATGCCCATAAGGCCTGTTTAGCTGCCATTTAGGAAGTAGGGGTAGACAACAATGGATTTTCCAAACATGAGTGTTATGAAGAAGACTCTACACAAAGGTAAGTTCTGGTATTTATTGGAACTCCTCTGTCCATCACGAATACCGCTACTGCCTCTCACCGCCCTTAGAGTTCTCTCACGCCTCTATACAAAGGCTTATCGCAACAATCTAATGCAGCCTCTGAACCAACTGTAAGGTAATACCAACTGAGGGAAAAAGGAAAGGGGTGGAACATGGGAAAGAATAAATAACATACTTTAACAAGCATTGGCATAGCCTCCATGTGCGTTGGTGGAGGTAACGCACATGGTCTTTTGAAAATCGTTACAAAACGAAACGAGGCCTGAGACCACCCACTATAGGGGTTGAGTCTATATCTTAATCGCAACCTCATGGCCGGTAGGAGTCACCTTGGCTGTGTAAGGTCATGAAGAATGGTGTGTCCAGCCTTTGATGCAGTGGTAAAAATTACTAGCCCTGAAGAAATTGCCCAAAAATGTATAAGGCAATGAAACATGTTGGCATATGGTAGTAGGTTATATAATTGATAGCCACTTCCTGCTTTTTTAATTGATAGGCTGCACTAAGAAGGAGAATAAAGATTGCATACGTGTGCAGTCCCTATAGCGTCGCATTACACTGTTTGTTTTGTTTTGTGTGTGTTGCACTTCCATTCACTGCACTACAAATTGCACTTTATAATGCACTTACACATTGTTTTGGACACTTTACCTTAAAACTTGATGACCGCCGATGATGATAACAGGGCAACACTGGTGAGTACCTGCCAGGTTTCCCGTTGGTGGTGCGCCCGTGAGGGCTCATCTCGCTTTCTCACATTTTTGTCACCAAACACCGTGTTGTTGGTTGTTGATGAATTTTTTCTTGACTGTCTTAAAAGGGATGGAGGCCTTTTAATTTTGGCATGACAACACTGTACTCTCTACCCCAAGGTTTCAAAAAAAGACGGGGAGGGTGTTGTTAAAATATTGCAACCAGAGATACATTGATTGAATAGTATACATTGCCTAAGTGGATCCCGGTCAATATTGTTTGAATGACTTTATGAGTGGAGGGCGACCTGGGTCCTTTTCTTCCCTCTATGCTCCTCATTGTGTACATGTAGCATAATCATACCTTTGGCCACAACAACGTAGTTAAAGAACAGAAAGTTTGATTTCAGTTGCTCTTGGAATAACATTGATGGTGTTCCTAACAGGGCGATTGAAGAATTACATTAACAAAGTTCTTGACCAGGCCTGTATCAAATTTCGGAAATACAAGCTTCCACGCCTGTTCGCCTGTTCGCCTGTTCCACTCCCCACCACCATTCACAGGAACCTTGTGTATCAGGTCAAGATGAACCACCCATAAATTTGATAATGCATGCTTATCCGTCAGGGAATCGCATCAGATGTAATTTTCGTGATTGCTGGTTTCACCACCGTGCCCCCCTCAGAGCTCCCCACTTCTGAACTGGATGTAGCCCCATCTCAAGTTGCACCTGTCCAGTCACATCAGGGCAGGTGCCATTTCATCACTGTACCTTTATAACCATAAATTTTCTCTCTTATTCTGCTGTTTCTCTGGTGGGTTTGTCAGTAGACATGTTTTTTGGAACTCATCCTGGTTCATGTTGATTCAGGTCTCTGCTCACCGCTATCCTGATCAATGAGTGGGTGTATGCTATGAACTCCAGCCATGTTTGTGCCTCCTTGGTCGACTTGAACAAATGAGTGTTATCATCAACCAATCTGAGCTTTGCTGGAAAAACAGTGCATATTTTAGTCCCGTGTGGTGCATACGTCTTTAACCTCCATGAATAGGTACCATTGTGATTGTTCTACGGTAGTGAGTCCGGATAGATGGGGACCTCGCTAGTTTTATAATTCAAGGGCACTTGTTCCTTTTCATTTGAAGGAAATGCCCACGATCGCTAAAGTTGAGCAGTCTCGCCACCATTGATCTTGGTGCTCCAGGTGCAGGTGGTTTTTCCGGCACTCTATAAGCTCTTTCCGACATGAATAACTTTGAGACCATACCCTTCAAGACTGTGCTCATCAACCAATCTTCCAGGAACAGCTCCAGACTTCTGCTCTCTGCGTTCTGCGGGATTCTGACTATGTGAATGTTAATGCGTTAAGAGCATCCCTACACTTCTTCAGCCCTGTCCCACAGCTGCTTAACATTAGTCATCAAGTATTTTACTTATTCTTGGAGTTCCACAATTGGCGGTCTTATTCTTGCCAGTGTAGACTCCCTTTAGGTGACTGTCAATTTCCTGTGGTCTGATCCCAAAAGATTTGCTTCATTTGCCCAGAGTCCATTTTTATTTGTAAGGTAGTCCTGGTATCTAATATTGGTTGTAGGAACTTGTAGAATTTGCCAATGTCTTCATGTAGTGTTAATTTCACGTCTCACGATTCCACCTTCTTCAGCCATCAACCCCTTGTTGCCAGGCTCGCGATTAGTATAACACAAACTCCCTCTGGTTGAGAAGCTGGTGCTACAGGCAAATCAGCACAGATCAATGAGTACAGTGAATGTCCTTCTATAAACCTGGTCTGCACCCACTCCTGCTACAGGAAATAGTTCACCAGGATGAATGGAGCATTTTACTGGACACCGTGAAACAATTACTGAGGAAAATCTGTTCGCTTTCGAAAAATAAAAAAAATTAAAATAGAGACCAATTTTGACAGCACCCGCGCATTGTTAAAGAAATTTATTAGCAATAATAAATGATATTCTAAGTGGAAATGTTAAAATGTTTAAAGTAGATTGACGCTAATTATTAAAATATTAAAACAATTAGGACGGCAGTGCAGGGTTTTATAAAAGGCCATTGAATTAATGCCAGCGATTGGGTAAATGGTGCTCAAGTGAATAATAATATTTTATAAATCCAAGAAATAATTCAGGTTCGTAGTCATATAGTCTGTCAAGTTTATTATACCACTTTTATGTCAAGGGACATGTGGTTTCAAAATGTGTTTCTTCGAATAAGATTTCCAATTTAAATGTGGCTCTTGTCATCTCGGTGATGAGTTAGTACTCTTTTCAAATTCTATCTCCCTATGCACTAATTCAACACAAAAATCTTCTTTTGAAACACCCAAAACCCATTGCTACTACAACTATTTTTTGAAAATCTGGTGTTGTTGTAGCCTAGAGAGTGTTACATGAAAGGGGTAGACATAAACTGCCAAGATTTTTGCCACAGCCTCAGAGACTTTTTCAGATAGGGTCCTTATAAAGTTTTGCCTTTTACTATTGTAGCATATTTATATAACAATTTAGCACCCAGAGAGAGTAAGTTATTTGCTGAGTTTTGAACCGGGATCCCTAGCTCTCGAAGCAGCAGCTCTGGCCACTGCACCGCATCCCATCCACTCCCGTATTATGTGTCAGTGAGCTCTTTATTTCTCCCAGATGATGATTGATGAAAACAGCTCTTATTCATTACATAGGCGAAAGCAATGCATTATCAATGCTTGTTCATTCTCATGTTACTATCAAGCACTGATTGGTTTGCCATTTCACTAGGATCAGAATGATTTGATTGTTATGCACTTGAAACGGCCATCTTGAACTTGGACCGTTATCCAACTCTATTTACTGAAGTATTGTCTTGACGCACGTGTGAGTGTGCTTAGAAGGTTAATCTTCGGTTCCATATCTTTAGGATGCACTTATTGACAAATTGTTTTGAAAAGTACACATAATCAATCTCCATTCTGGATGTATGTCGTTACAACGCGATGTTTTACATCACAGTACTTTACGACGCATGTTTTACAACGCAAGTCGTTAACACGACTTGCGTTGTTGGGGGCTGGATAGTGAATAGTTTAATTTACTATTCCAACTCCAGTCCCCGTGGATAGTAGGGACGGAGTTGGATAGTAAATTAAACTATTTACTATCCTGGAGCGGCCACCAGCGCAATTCGTTGTTACAACTTGCGTTGTAAAAGTTGCGTTGTAAGGGAACTGCGAAGTAACATCCGCGTTGTAAAGGATGTTCCCCTCCATTCTATCTGAAATATGCCTAAAATGGGCCTGAATTCTGAGTAGAAAACTTCTCATTGTTTAGTCCTCCTGATGTCAACTGATTCAGATAATATTAATTTAGCATCTTGTAACTAAGCAAATCTATGCTTGTACTGGGTAGGTCTTTGGTATGTGTGAATGGGGCATGCGTGATTTGCCAAGTTACAAGCTGTTGGTGTTAGGAGGGGAATAATTTGGGTTTTTTCTGGTCCCATTGGCAGCAGCGCTGTAGGGCAGTAATTTCATATGATATCACATTACAATATCCCTTAGTAGCAGGGGGTATGGTCAAGCGACATTGACTTGTATGTATGTAGATATACATGACAATCGAGACAGACCAGGTGCATGCGGGTGTATGCCTGCAGTATGACTTGGGTAGATATGTTATGTTAATCGCACTTGTAGAGCGCACTGTTACCCTGGGGTGTCCTGGCGCTAAGCACTAGATGCTAGGGACTGAAGGGTGTATTCTACTGGGAGAAGAGCCATGTCTTCAGCCCCTTTCTAAAGGAGAGGACATCGGGGGCGTTCCTGAGATGGAAAGGAAGCTCATTCCATGCCCTGGAAGCACAATTGATGAAGCTCCTGCCTCCCCAGTTGACTCTTTTAAATGGGGGGACTTGAACATGTTTAGCTCCGGTGGAGCGTAACATTCTTCCCGGAACGTACTGTTGGGATTTACACCTAAGGAAATCGGGTCCTGCTCAATTAATGGCCTTAAAAAGGTGCAGAGTGCCTTAAAGCGAACTCTTTGTTTCACCGGAAGCCAATGAAGTTGCCTCAGTTCCTCTTTTATGGAGACAAATTTAGGAGTTTGTGACAGCAATCTGGCTGCTGCGGTTTGGGCTAGTTGAAGCCAATTGATGTGTTCCTGTTGAGCATTAAGATATAGGCCGTTGCAATAGTCCAGGCACGACATTATAGGGACATTATCACTGTCTTGAGGCTGTTTTCAGACAGGTTGTCTGTCTATTGAGCGGGTGGTGAGAGTTATGGAAAGGTCTGCAGCTGTAATACTGGGAGTTTGCAGCTCACTTGAAAAATGTAAATTGATACTTGTTTAGCGCACTACTCACTGCAAGGGTCTCAAGGCGCTTGTACGAATACCGCTGTGGAACCCATCCTGGCTTTCCCTGTGAGGCGTCCACTCCTGGGCACCCCCAAGGTGGAGGCACGGCATCCTTAGCGTTGTGGAGGCAGTTGTGGAGATTAAGCAAGCTATTGCCCAGAGTTGCAGAGTGGGACTCCATGATTGGAATAGGCACGAGGCGAGAATTATCAGGTCCGTGGAATTTTTTTATCCCAAGACCCGCCGAGGCGGGGAATTGAACCCTGGTCCCCGGGCTAGACCTCTGCATCAGGGTCTGCTGCTCTAATCATTGAGCCACACTTCTCCACTTCAGGGTGTGTTCTTCCTAAGATGCCCCATATGGCCATGCCTAGTTCAGGTGTGTCCTTCAATGGTGTCCATGAGCTGAGCATAAGAGAACTAGTCTTCCTTATGACACTAGGGAAATGTCCCCACCGCTTAATACCACCTCAGAAGGTGGGGGGTGGGCTTGTCTGAGTTTGTGTTGCATGCACGTAGTTGTGTTATCTGTCAGGCTGCAGAAAATGGCTATACTTGAAACACCACATGCAACAGGGATGCTGTGAGTGGAAGGGTGCCCAGGGTAGTGCTACATGTCTCTTTTGGAGATCAGCTGCCAGATGATATAAGAGCCTACGTGACTGAGAAAAAGAGCATGTTTCCCACAAACTTCACTTGTGCTAGAGGATGGCCTAGCTTCTGCATGGATAGGATTGCATCCCTGGAGGGTGTGGGAGCATGGCCAGCCTTTAGCATGTGTGAGCTATGCCTATGCCCAGGGTGCAGACCTTTTGAGGGGTGCAGCAGTAGCCTGCAGCAGTCTTATTCAAAAGTGACTCCAAAGAAAAGTGCATTTAAACACTATTTCTGGAGGCTGCTGGTGTCCATGTCTGCATTCTGGACTACTTTTCTTCTCATGGCTCTCATTACCGTTGCCTCCTTCACCTTCGCCTTCCCCTTCCCGTTTTCTTGAACACACAGAAAGTTAGAGAGGGTGAGTGGGAGGAGCCCCAAATTTGGGATGACCAGGATGCTCTGAGCAAAGGCCAGCTCTGCGTGGGATTCTAGAACCTTGTTTGCATCTTAGCCAAACTCTAAACTCTCCTTTTCAGTAAGATGTTTTCGGACTCAATGAAGTGAGTTTGTCTTTAGAGAACAAAGAAAAGTGTATCACTCACAAATCAGTAAAGTGGAGGCACTGTTTCAATTATGGTTCTTCTAAACAGGAGAGAAATGAGGATAAGTAAAACAAGTCAAACAAGAACATGCAGACTCTTTCTCTCTCTCTCTTTTTCTTTCTGTCTATGTAGGTTGCACAGTTCAGTCTTAGTTTTTTTGTTTGGTCCTTCTTCTCCTATGTGGGAAGAGACCTGCGCCAATATTGAGGTCCGCCTTTGTGCTAAGGGGGCAGGTGGGGCTTTTCAAGATGGAGCATGTCACGCTCTTCCTGTTTCTCATCACTCTGTGCCTGACATTGAAACACAATACAATGAAAGCAGCATGGTCTTAAAATACAATAGAAGTCCTCATTACCAAACATTTTAATAACTTCTGCTTATGTCATATCCTCCTGAGAGCTGGCAAAACAATTGATCATGGCACACACTAGAATACATTTAGTAATAAATAACTCTCAGACAGCCAGTCCAATTGGTATTGCATTGTGTGGTTTTGTATTTGTACTTGTATAGTGCTTTCCACACCACTTGTGAAGCCAAAAGCGCTTTACTGGGTGGTCAAAAATTATCCAGAATGAACTAGACAATAACTACTAGGGAACTGTTAAATTGAATCTGCTTTTGATGATCATTTAGGTGCAAGGTAAAAAAATCTGACTATGCAAGAACATTTTTTGATGGTTGTGATGTTTTTATATTTGACTAATGACGGTGGTCCAACATGTTTTCTGTCATGTGACCGGTCTTGGCTTTCAGGTAATAGATAGGATGTGAGTGGTTTGCTGCCCATTTGCTTCCACCAGACGCTATTATGACAAAGCACAGATGTGAAAATATAGTTAATGTTTGTGAAAACGAATCCACATGGCTGTGGGAGGGTAGCCATACTCCAATTCCAGTTTGCCCTCTCACTGAGATTTTTTTTCTCTCCAATCAAATCCGCGAGCTGAAGCTCCGTGTAGACCCCGCGGTCTTCGGCACAGAGCGTCGTTCCGCTGCATTCCACCCTCACCAAAAGGGATGGATCCGTGATCGGAACATCCACAGCTGCAGCAGGATCGAAAATCCCGGGCATACCGCTGGAGCCAGGAACACGCTACGGGGCTCAGGCATCAGTCATGACGGCATCTCCATTGCTCGCACCAAGACCACCCGGGAGCGGCATTGGAGCGACATGTGCCAGCTGATACCCACCTCCGTAGCCGAAGATTTGGGGCCTGCACAGCCCCGAGAACACCCACAGGGATCACCACAATAAATCAAGGACCGCAATCTTGGATTATCCTGGAAAATGTATCTTCCATAATGGTCATACTCTGCAGAGTGGATGCTTTTAGTTCTTACCCCACTTTAACATTGACATTGTTTAGAGAAAACTGAGCGGCAGCAGCTGGCGGCACCGGGTTAGTCAGCTGGTGCAGGTAGAAGCCACAGTGTTACCCGCGCATCCTTGTCCTCCAGAAAACCATTTGAGAATGCCTTACTTTAACATGGCCGCCGGGATCTATACCTGATACTTTGAATGTGGCACTTCTTCTAGGGCTGCTCTCCCTTTACAGCTCTGAGCTGTGAGAAGCGGTGAAAGCGGAGGTGGGGACAACGGACCTTGCTCCCCGTACGGCGTTTCTACCCTCTGAGGCGTCTGGGCTGAGGCTCACATGAGGTTCCCCGTGAACAGCTCTTCTTCCCTTGGTGCCAGTGTGAAACTAATATAATCTGCGATGTTACGCCTAGCATGCCAAGCCTGACACTCTTATAGTGGCCTGCAAGTCACCTTTGGGCGCTCTCCGATACCGTCACCCCACACAGTGATCGCTCCGGAAATACTGCCTGTACCTGCCTAAAATGACAGCCGCAACAGACCCTCCTGCGTCTCTCCTGACCTTATCTCACTCCTCCCCTACTCCCTACCCCTCCCCACTCTACTCTTCTCCACTTTCCTGCTACTGACCTTTGACCCTCACCTGTCCTGGCCCTTAGTCCCCACCATGTTTATCTGTGAATTTTCCCTCGTCAATTGAGATCTAGCTATCTTGTCTGATGCCCGATGGAGCTACCTGGTTTAGCTATAGGGGAGATAGTTTGGGGATTCCCTCCTTGGACGTCACCTACCCAGTCGGTCTTTAGACAGACTTCCTTTCGTCAATCCTGTCATCTCTTCCCGCACCCTCCCTCTATTTATGTGTCTCCTTCTCTCCTCTCTCAATGTATTGAGACTGAACTATTTTGTACGATGCCCGATGGAGCTACCTGGTTTGGCTATAGGGGAGAGAGTTCGGGGATTGCCTCCTTGGACGTCACCTACCCAGTCGGTCTTTAGACAGACTTCCTTTCGTTTCTCCTGTCGTCTCTTCTCGCATCCCCCCTCTATTTATGTCTCTCCTTCTCTCCTCTCTCAATGTTTTGAGACTGAACTAATTTGTCTGATGCCCGATGGAGTTACCTGGTTTAGCTATAGGGGAGATGGGCCTTGGATTCCCTCCTTGGTCGTCACCTACCCAGTCGGTCTTCAGACAGACTTCCTTTCATCTCTCCTTGTTGTCTCTTCCCGTATCCTCCCTTTCTCACCTCCCCTGCCCCCTCCACTACTTTTCTCTCTCTTTTCTCTCCTGTCCTAATGTATTGCCTATTTTTTGATATATTGTATAATTGTTGATCTTTTTCTGTTACATTGTTGATTCTCATGTAAAGCGCTCTGATACCTTCGGGTCTAGCCAGCGCTATATAAAACTATTTAAATAAATAAATAAACGAGATGCAGTAAATACCTGAGTGATTCAGGTGAATGAGTTACCTTTCCTCACTCACACTTACTGCTGTGCCGAAAGCCACATTGAGCCTAATGCAACGTAAATATCTACAATACTCTCAGCTGTGCCATGCCTCTGTGTAAATTCCAATCAGAGTATAATTATCAAGTTAAGTGCCCAGTGGCAGCAGTTAAAATGGGCTTTGCAAGTGGCAGAGGCCATAGTCATGCCAGCCCGGTAGTACCAAGGTTTTATATTAAGCACTCGAAGAGGACTATGAGTGGGTTTGATGTGGCCATCAAATACATTTTATATCCAGATAAACTCTCTTTGAAATCTCTGACTAAATCAGTTGCCATAATAGCCCAAAAGCCAGATCTTGTGGTGTCCTCAATCCAGCGGAACACAGTGAATCTGACTGGTCTCACATTAAGCAGCAATGAACATTGTAAAATAGAAGGAAACTTTCCTTGAGCCTGGAAGCTGGATGGTGCTTTAGAGATACAAGAGGCAACTGGGCATTAGTTGTTGTGACCCAATTTACTTTTAGAAGTCTATTAGGTGGAAAACAAGCAAAAAGTCAACTGTTCCAGATGATTTTGCCTGACGATTACACTGCTTAAGATCCTCCTGGTCATGCCTGATGTCATTTCTACACAGTTTATTTACTCTGTCTTTCTTGTGCAGAGGACTATTGCTACTTAGTTGTTGCAACAATAGGAGTCTTGACCCCCAACGTCGTTGGGGGCCAAGACTTCTATTGTTGCAACCAGGAAGTCCCCACAGCAGGATTACTGAGATGTCGGAGGCCCCGCCCCCTTTCTCAACCACTTGGAAAAGGGCCCTCCTGACACACTACTGGTTGGGGGATAAAGTCCCCTTGGCTGCTGAGGGTCATTGGGGGCCAAGAACCCCTATTGTTGTCACAAGTAAGTCCCCAACAGCTGGATTGCTGAAATTACGGCTGAGTGCTCCGGTAACCTCCGATCTGCCAGGGGTTGGCAGAGTTTTTTCAAAACTCCGTGTTCCAAGCAGAGCTCCGAGTGGCAAAACTCCGCCCGCAGAGGTGGAGTTTACTGCCCATTCCTAGTTTTGTGTCAAAAAGTGTTTCAAGGCGACACTAAGTTCACATTTCAACTCTGTAACAAATACATAGGCCAGACAAACACTGATCACACAAACAAATTATGCAACTTCGTAAGCGGTAATTAACTCAGCAAACTACAGGTAAATCCTGCTAGGAGATCTGTGCAAGATTACGACTGTGTAATATACATTATGCACAGCTCAATTTTTATGCCTGTTTCGCATTCTTTCCATGTGTGTTGTATACACAATGATTAGACCACAGCATATATATAGGATTAGGAAAATTATGGTTTATAATGTTTCTTTTAGCAGTATTGTTTTTCTGTAAAATACATATATTTCTTTCAATAAATTCTACCCCTTCCTAAAGACTTATTTGAATAAATGAACTGGTTGGTGCCCCTCCACACACTTTTTGCACCTCTTGGGCCTCATTCATTTGGGTGTAAGTTAGGTGCACAGATAAGTGTGAGACATATATGGCTATATATGTGTGGATAGCTAAAAGGTACTCATTTGCTTGTGGTAGCATAATTTGCATTGTGCCCTCGGCCACTCTCCTGCTGCCCTGGGAATGCCCACTTCAGCTAGGCTTTAGGTGTTCGTGCACATGTGCGCCGACAAGCATATGGTGACAATGGGATTTAGGGTGTTATTTACAGCACCCCTATACACTCTAAATAGGGCGGACCACATCCACCAAACTCTAACCCCTTTTTATGCATTATGCATGATGTACAAATGCATTCATTATGTCTTTTTTCCTGGTGTAAGTTTGACTTGCATGGAAAACCTTAAAAATCTTTACCCACATTGCTCAAACAGCCATGTATTCTCTGGATCTTTCAAGACTGCTTTTGATCTTTAGCAAGTGTTGTTTGTAGTTTATTTATTGGTTATTCAAGCTTCTCGGAAACGGTTTTAGTGACCTTAGTGCACCATGCTGCTATGCTTTCCTTTGGTTCATAGATTGACTTGATGAGGTAAAAATGTAATCTTGACTGATGTTAACTGCAACAAGAGTGCCTCAGATTCCTGCTTCAACAGGTGTTAAAATTCGTGCTTGTCTGTACGGGGTATTTGAAAGGCTGCATTGAAGGATTACATTGAAATAGGCCCTAATTGTATTGTATTCACGAGGATGGAATCCTGAGTTAGTCTGTGGCCTTGTGATTGAAATCAATTGCGAAATTGGTGACTTTAATACCTTAGCTATTTCATTATCAAAGTTTTAGAGGCTGTGGGTGAAAAATCCACAATCTCAAATACTCTGCAAACCCCTGTGCTGCGATTTTATTGCTTCACATTAAAATGTAACAGGTTGCAAATACCAACTTCAGATTGATTAAAACCATGTGTAATTAATGAAATCTATTTGGAAAAGTAACTTTTATCAGACGCAGCACGTGGTAACTTGCAATCTGCTAAATACACGAACACATACATAAGAGCATAGATCTGTTACTTAGATAATAAGTATGCTCCCATTTAATCCTCAAATTAAAATATTGAGCCATGCACTTTTATATAAATAATAAATTGAATATTTGATTGCATTAAAACGTGCCTTATTTTCTCTAGTCTTCAATCAAATGTCAGAAAATAGCTACACCGTCAACAATAAGTGAATGTAGTTTTCATGAGAATAGACATAATAAGATCAGTTTTTTCAGTTTGAATATTAATATCCTAAAACCCTTCTATTTGTGTATTATATGATTTAATTCGACAGTTTTAAAGAGCCCCATATGTAGAGTGCCTGCTTTTGACTTTTGCCCTTCATTCAGAGGCCACATGTCAAAAGAAAGGGTCACTGGAAGGACAACCGAGAGAAAAGAAAGCAACTCGAATTAAAATGTAAACTGACGTGCCACCCATACAGCAAAGGCAGACAAGCAAAGCCCCTTTTGTTGACAAATCTAATTATTCTGTGCTTTGGGAGAATGGATTTGTTCAGGTAACTTAAACAAATGCACAGTCTTTGGATTGTTCATAGTGCAAACCTGCCTCTGAAAGATGAACAATCCTTCCATACAGATGCCCATGATTGTTTCTCTATTGATACAGATGTCCATTATTTTGTCTCCATTGATACGGATTTCCATAATTTTGTGATTAATGTAAATTAGCCATATTTGATTAGGTGTTACAGAAAAGGAAACCATATGTTTGTATTTCCCAGAGGGATTCAGAATTGGATATTAAGGAACTTGGCCAATATTATGTTATGAACACTCTCCTGGAGGTCTACGTTTTGTTCTGCTTTACATGGTCATTGGTGATTATCTTTGTCCACCGAGCTGCTCGCTGTGTTTTTATCGGTTTGTTCCAGTTTTATCTATTGTATTTTGATTTATAGAAGACCTTCTTACAAATAATGAAAAGGAAATACTACAATATTTGTATGGGTGCATTTTCAATACAAAAAAATGAAATTCTCGTGCCTATATTTCAAATACGACAAATATATTAAAATAAAACAACAATTTGCATGATACAAAAAACTCACATATTCGAAAAATTTAAAAGCCAAGTTAGACCTGATTTTTTTTTTAAGTAAAGATTTCCAAAATACCACCAGATTGCGTAATGGTAGCTCCTGTTATTTACTTAGTGCTTCGAAATATAAGAACTGCAGTATGAACGATATGTAGAACAAAAGAGAGAATTTAGGTTATAAAAAGTGATTAGTGCACCTGAATGAAGAAATTATAATTACAGGATCTGCGGATGTTTTCACCTACAGGTGAAACTTACTGCTGTGAGCAATCCACCAGTATGACACATAGTTCACAAGTTTAAGTTTGTGTGAAAGTTTGTGTGAATTTCCAAAGAATTTGTAAATTGTTGACCATCTTGGAACCACAAGTTAAGCTACTCTTGTAAAAGGTAGGAGAGAATGTCTTTTCTTGAAATAAGAAAGAAGGAACATCCCCATATTCGAGGAGGACTTAAGTAAAGAGGGGGTTGACAATAGAAATGTCTTCTGTGTCAGGAAAAACAGAACCTTATTTTTTCATGGAATTAGACATATCTGCCAATTTTAATCTGGTGACTTGTCCGTATATGTGCATGTAGTAGAGAAGGGGTGTGCCTAAAAATCTATAATGTGGGTATTTTTCCATGAGTACTTCATGGATCTTTTGTGAATCCACATTGTAAGCAGAAATACTTTGTGAGGATTTCTGACTTTTTCCTAAATGCTAATAAATTGTGTTCCTGTTCTGTTGACTCGTGTTTAAATAGAAGTGTACTCAGTGCATAATTTGTCGATGAGTAAGTGCTGGTTCCCAGGGCTCTGCTCAGAAGCCCACGGGTCACAGGAACACTGAATGCCAAAGCTGCAGAGTTTGGAATCCACCTAAGGCACTCCTGGCCCTTTACCTTACTTTTGTAGGTTCCTGCTGTCTTCCTTTGTGACGTTGTTCTGTCTTTCTCTTCCTCTGTCTTTCCGCTTTGTTTGCTTTTCTCTCTTGCACTCTGTAAATGCTAAAAATAAGTGCCAGTCCCCAAAAATGAGTGCCTGTGGCCCCCACCAGCAAACCCAGGTTCAAATTAAGCACTGATTGTAATAAAGTTGAAATATCAGGCAAGCTATTAATACTTATACCAGCAATACTGAAACCTTTTAACTTTTTCGTAAATAATCCTCCAAGTGAAACTCTTGAACTGAAGTTTCAGAATCCTTTAAAGCTCCCAAGAATAGGGCTCTTGTTGGACTTGATCCTGTTTGCAGGTTTATCCCCAAAGTTTTTGCTTCTTCCTCCTATTGTTTTCTGACCTGCTGTTGTTGGCTACAGGACTCTGGGCACTTTACCACTGCTAATTAGTTCTAAAATTCATATGCTCTTTGTGAATACTGTTATTATGATTGGTTCTCCCTGATTAGCAAATTTGATTTACTGGTAAGCCCCTAGTAAAGTGCACTGAGTGTGCCAGGACCTGTACATCAAATGCTGCTAGTCGGCCTGCATCACTGATTGTGCCACCCCCAAAAGTAGCCCTGAAACGTAATTTCAGACCTTCCACTGTAGTGTCTGTGCGCTGTTTAACTGCCATGTCGACTTGGCAAGTGCACCCACTTGCCAGGCCCTAACCTTCCCTTTTCTTACATGTGAGGCACCCCTATGATAGGCCCGAGGTACCCCCATGGGCAGGGTGCAGTGTATTTGAAAGGTAGAACATGTACTGGTGTGTGTGACATGTCCTGATAGTGAAATACTGCCAATTACATTTTTCACTATTAAAAAGCTATCTGACCCCTATGATAGAATGGGAAATACTTTGTAACATCTTACAAGTATAACTTCTCATTGGGACAAGATAGAGAAATAAAGTTTAGGCTCTCTGAACTCAGGGTTTAATAAAACATATTTTAGTAAAGATAGTTTTTAAATTACGTGTTGGAAAATGCCATTTTTAGAAAGTAGCCATTTTCCTGTTTAACCATTCTGTGTTCCTCTGCCTGTTTGTTTATTGACTCTCTGGTTTTGGAGTGACAACGACTGGGGATGTGCTTTCACTGTAGACAGTCGCTGGCAGAGGGGTGGGGGTTTGAGGTGTACCTGGCCCTGGATGTCTTAGAGCTGAGCTAGATAGACCTTGGCTGCATTTAGAGTAGTGGGAGGAGTTTTCCCTGCGCCTGAATAAGGGCTGTCTCCCTTGCACAATGCTGTCTCCACCCCCCGTGGTCATACTGCACCATTGAGGACAGATCTGGTTTGGACTGAGCCCAGAGACCCTTGCACAAAGAGAACAAAGACAAAATGGGACATAAGTAGTAGACCTTAAACCACAGAAGTTTAGATTACTTCTCAGCTCAAGAGGAACCTTTGCCAAGGAGAAGAGCTGAAGAGCTGTGAGGAGGAGTACTGCCCCTTTGCTGTGTGCTGTGTGGGGTTGGCCTGCAGTTGCTGTTTCTACCAAGAAAAGGACAAAGACTGGAACTTTGCTGTGAACCTGCTTTAAGAAGGTCTCCAAGGGCCTGTGTTTGTTAGCCTCCTGTTCTGAAGTCTCATGGACAGAAAGACTTTACCCCCAGCTCCCTCCAACTCTGACCTGCCAGGAGGTGCCTGTTCACGTTCTGGGCCTCTGGAGGTTGTTCCTGATGTTGGGAGCTGGAAGAAAAAAAGAACTGAAGAAATTGACGCTTCACTCTTCTTGGAGCTGTTTTTCCGACGCAGCACTGCTGTGCGAGAAGAATCTCCACACATCGCTGTTCTGCTGCAAAACTGACACAGCACCTGTCGCTACTGCAAGAACCGATGCATCGGGGTGTCGCGGCTGAAGAACCCTACACAGCGCTGCTCAATGCGGCCCCATCAATCGGCTATGCATCCTGGATTTCCGTGCATCGAACCTGTGCGGCAGGTTTTCTGGACGCATCACCTGTGGACCAGAATCATCTTGGAGTCAACGCATCACTTCCCCCTGCAGACTGGATTCGAAGCATCACTTTTGCGTGCAGCAGAACTGTCGCATTGCTTCCTGACAGTCTCAGTAATGGACGCATCTCTTTGTTTTCAATGCTTCTCATCTCTGAGGCTGTTTGGCCTTGTGAATTTTGACGCAACTACAGGTAATTTGTGAAAAATTACGCATCCATAGTTTTCTATTGACCCAGTGGCTTGAAAAGTTTTTAAAGTCATATTCTTATTGAATATATGTTTGATTTCTGTTGTTTTGGTCTTGCTGAGTTTAGATAAAGATACTTCATTTTTCTAAACTGATGTGGTGTCTATTTGTGGTGTTATCTCTGTATTACTGTATGTTTTTAGTACAAATACTTTACACATTGCCTTTGGGATAAGTCTGTTTGCTCGTGCTAAGCTACCCAGGGGGTGAGCAGGGGTTATCTAAAATGTGTAAACCCTTTGCCCTGACTAGAAGCAAGGGTACTCATTTGGATAAAGGTACCTACCTCTGCCAACTAGAGATGCCCATTTCTAACAGCTCTATTTTCACAATTCTGCCTCTATATATTCTACTAGCACTCAAACATGTTTCTTCTATTGCTTAACTTCTCTTCTACCGGTTTAACATATTTGGAGACTATTAAATACTTAATAGTGTATTTCCATCATAGAAATTTACACAGCCAACTTAATTGTTGCGATGGGGACCTCTAATAACATGGGGCACAGCAAGCAACAACCTTGGTCCGTAATCTATAAACCCTTGGTTAAAGTTCACACTTCTTTGATAAATACCCGGCATGGGTCTTGGCTGCCGGATAAGGAGCTCAGGCAGGGAGCTCCCTGGCGAGGGAGTGCCATTTGACTTAAATCCCGGAGATAAACCCCCCTCTTGACCACTTACACCTCTAGGGATCTGTAGACTGCCTTCCTGCGATTCTCCAATCCCTAAGAGTATTTTTGAAACCGGCTACAGCACCCACCGATTATCTAGGATAGACCGACGCTAGAGGATCCCAAGCAACATGGCCGATGTTTGGTTGAGCTGCCTATGTAGCTGAGAGGATATGGGCCTGGGGATCACCCCTCTAGCCGTCACCTACATTCCAGGCATGGACACCGTTGCTCGGCATCCCGCTACGCCTTCCGGGACTGCTGCTTGGATGCGTGAGTGGCGCTCCCCTGACAAAGCTGCAAGGTGAATGCCGCCACGCTGCTGCCCTGTGTCCCTGAGCTTTTTCCTTTACAAACTGAGTGAGTGCGGCGATTCCCTGTCTTCCACCATCCTGACCCCGTAGCTGCCCCCCAACCGGAGCAGCTGCCTGGGCGCCCGAGTCGACGTCCCTTGACAAAGCAGCAAGTTATAACTGAGACGCTGCTGCCTTTGTGTCCCAAGTGTTTTTCGTGATGACCCGAGTGAGATCAATGATTTCCTGTCCTCCGCCCTACCGATCCTGTGGCTGCCTCCCACATCCAGTTCAGCTCCCTGAGATGGGTTTCCTCATTGATTTTGGATTGGGTTTTTGTTGATCTGCTATCCCTCCATTTTGTGCTGGAGGTACATGGGTCCGTGACCTGGGTCCATATTGACGACCTCGACCGGTTACTTAGATCGCTGTGTGCCGCCGGTCTACGTCTTGGTGTGGCCAGCTTGTCTATTGCTGCAAGTCGTTCCCCCCCTTCGGGATGCTTACACCCCTTTTCGATAAGGATGGCCACTGCGAGACACTCTTTTCGCCACTTCTTTCCGGCCCTCTCCACTACCTATGGTGCTCCGGCGCAGAGAGGGAGTCTGGCCACAGATGATGTGATTCCGTAACCCCAACCGGACGGGCTCATGGATTTTAACTTTGAGGGTCCCATGATGTGCTATCTTCCATTGCCGGTTTGCCTGACTTGGTCCGTTTTCTAGCTTCTGGGCTCAATTCCCCTCCCCCACTCACCCTCTATTCCCCATGGGGCTTGTTTTTGTGTTATTTATGCTCTGGTAACTGATGTAATGATGTTTAACTGTTTCTTACTCCAAATTCATGTGAAGTGCTCTGATACCTCCGGTTCTAGCTAGCACTATATAAAACTCTTCAAATAAATAAATAAAAAATAAATAAAAAACCCTTGCAGATCAGAAAAATATCTTCAGTAGATTCAATCAAGATTGCATAATCTGTAGGGCTTGTATTAACACGAGATACCCTTTCAAGCATTCCTAATCTCCGCCACCGTAGTACCCTGGAGATAAAACAGAACAAAGCAGTAATCTATTGTATCTGCACTATCATCAGTTTGTGCATGTGTGTGCACAAAGTGGTAGGTGTGCAACCATGTTTGATGAAAGTGCTTTTTCTAGTGCACGTGTAAGCTCAACTACCCATAAAATAGTGCATGTGCTGCCGACTCCGCAGCTGGGAAACAGGGTAGTCCTTCTTCTCCAGGTTGCCATACGGTGCTGTCTGCAGTGCTTCCAGTACATTAGTAGTTAGTGCAATAACGCATGTGCTACTGATAACATATTTTGGCTTAAAGAGCACATGGGCTGCACTTTGGCCATGTGAGCAAACTATATGTTAAAATGGAGCCAGTCAGAGTGCCCGTTGACTCAGTGGTTAATTTGTAAAAAACTAAATAAGTGCTGGGGCTTTCGTCAGGAGGCAGCATACACCAGCCCATTTCTCCTGTAAGTGCCACCTAAAACAAAACCAACTGCTAACTATGAAAGTGGGGAGAGGATGTGGCGTAATGGCCAGAGCTGCAGACTTCCGAGTTGGGGAACTAGGTTTGAGTCTCAGTGTCGGCTCAACATCCTGTGATTCTGGGGAAATCACTTAATCTCCCCTTAAATTAATGTGTACTTAACTAGTGCTCCTGAAAAGCACCGATATTGATGATTAAGTGCTGTGCTAAGCACTGGAAACCACCGGCTGAAATTAAACGCTGCAGTGACTCCAGCGTGAGGCACTTAATACTAGAGGAAGTGAGTTAGACATTTGTGACTCGATTTTCAAGACCTCAATGTACTCGTCTGATGACAAACTGGCGTAGAGATGGGAGAAAACAACCGCTCTGATATAATTCTACGTTGGACACGGTGGAGAGTACAGTTCTCCTCCAGTCTACACTTGATGTGGTGAAATTTACAGACTGAAATCTTAAACTTAACTGTCATATGATATTGCCTTGTTGTCCTACCGGATTTACCATATATTCAGTAATCTGTTGTTCCTGTACATGGCATGGATTACTGGGGTGGAGGGGGGTCTTAATGTTCCCTCTCTATTTACCTTTGTTCTGTTTTTTGCTTTACTCCATTATTGGTGTGTTTTGTGCATCCCTCATGCATTCCTTGGAGGCCGAAGAATGTACCCAAAGGGCCAATGGAATGAAAATAAGGCTAAAATACTCCTGTGGACTACACAAGCTGTGATTGACAATGCCTTAAGCCAAGGGTACCATAGAAGCTAGTGGCTGAAGGAAGCTGAACCAAATCCAAATAGACTATGGATAGAATACAATATGTTTGTCAGGAATGGAGGAAGCATGATACACATTAAATGTAAAAACTAGCAACATATTGCATGATCCCATACATTTCTGACACTGGAGTCTAAAGACGACTTCCAATCCTGTATTTGGCCTCTGATTGAAAAATCATTTGGTTCTCATCAGATCTGTATTCTCAAATTCATGATCTCATCCCGACACCCAGCGGGAATCTATGTTTCTGTAATCCAGGATCCAATGGATCCCGCAGACACAGAACCTTTCTATGTGCAACATCCTATGTGGGAGATGCTCCTGTAGCAATGAAAATGTTCTGTGTAGGCACGTTGATGGGCTGTTGTCCTCTTCGACCATTGGGTGGCTATTATTCATCATTGTTTCTATCCCACTTGCGATTTAAAATGTTCATGCGCTGGTCCTTCCTGCCACCTCCCTCCCTCCCGCTGGGCACTCTCTTGATCCTGAACTGTTGTCCTGCCTGTTGAGGGCTCTGTCGTCCAGTCACCAATCTCTTGTCCACTCTTTGCCCGTTATTGCTCCCTCTTTGCTATGCGCGTCTCCGCTCAGGGCATCTCTTTCTTTGTCCCCGGATTGCCATATCCCTGCTCTCTTCCCTGACTCTTTCCACCCATCGCATGGCCAGTTCCCCATCCCAGGGGCTCTCTATGGCTCGCCTGCAGTTATCATATCCGTGCATTAACCTCCCTTAGGTTTTTTTGGTTCCTCCCTATATGATTGTATGTCCCTCTGATCCTGGTGGGAGAGGTGTGTTCCCCAGCGGTGCTCAGCCTCAGTGTGGTTGGTTTGGAATGACATGTTTCTTTTGCACACACCTCTGTACATGTAAGCTGTTTTGGATGCATGTCCTATCTTAAACTCTATAAAAAGTTTTAAACCGTACATTTTCTGTCTAAAGTGTTTTACTGATCCTTGGAGCAGCTATAGGCTACGTTTAACTCGTAAAATTTAAGCCAAAAAGACTATGAATCTTTGGAAGAATCATCATATGTTGAAAACTGAATTTAAAAAAAAACAAACAAACATACATTATAATAAAATGACGTTATTTGAACTTCTGTAAACTCCTCCAAGCAGCGAGTCATACATAAAGGATTTTCAGATTGTTGCTACAGTAGTCTGTCGACCCCCTTCTTTGCGCCTGCCCGAGGCCACGCAGTGGCCATCTAGAGGGCGGGTACCTAGTCAAGGAGGGCGGTCCCGCCCCCACTTGCCTGTCCGGCACATCCGCCTCACCGGTTGGAGGAGGCGGCTTGCCGAGAATCTCGTCCGGGCGGCGGGGAGGGGCTTCAGGGGTACTTAGGCTGTGGTGCCCCTATCCTAAGCCTCTTTGCCGCCCGGACGCCGTACGATCTTGCGGGACACTCTTTTCGTTGTCTCTCGTCGTTTTAAGGTGAGCGTGGCCTCGGGCCTTTAGCATCCTCCCCCCCCCCCCATTTCCTGCACTTCCGCCGGCTCCCTCGTGGCGAGGTGCGAGCCTGGCGAGGTGGCCCGTGAGAGCGGGCTGCTATGGGGGGGGAGGACGTCCGGGGCCGTTGCGGTCCCTGTCCCCTGGCCAATGCGGTATCGGTCGGTACCGGACGTGGCCCCATAGTGATCGATGTAATTTGTGTGGCCGGGTGGGACAGGGCCTGTATTCCCGGGGGCGTATTGCCTCCGCTCGCCTTCCCCGCCCCCCAGTTCTCCCGTCGGGGTGGCCATTTTGTTTTCTGATCGACGTGTTATTTGTTGAGGGGGGGGCTGTTCGCGTGGGTTTAAGGTATAACGTTTGGTTTCCTCGTGTGTCCGGTCCCCCACTGCCTGCCAGTCGCGCATGGGATGATTGCCGCTCAAAGTGTATTTAAGCGCTTTTCTTTCTAAGTGCGCAGATTTTCTATGTTCGTAGTGTCGAATCATTTCAGGTTTGTGCATTTGTGGTCCATGTTCAAGTGAATGCCATATCCACGTATAGTGCAATTTATCCTCCGATGATTGAAGCATTGTATTACCGTTCATGATGGCGCGGGGTATGTTTCGAGTGGTTGCGGGGAACCAGCCAACATTTTGGCAGGCACATTCGTCTCTTTATCATAGCAACTGTTTGATTATGCACTTCGATGCGCGTGTTGCCTTGTAAATTCGCTATGCTCGAGGGCTCGCTTTGTTTTGATTGCGCGGCGGATGTTTTCGTAATGATGCCTGATAACTGTTTCAATGTATGTATCGTGATGGCGCGGCGGATGTTTTCTCTCGTATGATGCCTTATACTGTTTTAATGCATGTAGCGTGATCGCGCGGCGGATGTTTCCCAATGATGACTTATAACTGTTTTAATGTTTTTAGCGTCGCCCCCCCTCGTACGCCTGCTGGTATTTAAGCAAGGCGGTTTTGCTATGTTTTCAGAGTGTGGGGGGGGGATGGCATCCACGAAGGGTTCCACGCTGTTTATGCCTTTGCGCATCGTGTGGCTTAAATGTTTCTTGAGTGCGTGGTATTCTAATGTGTACAGTTATTTACAGGTGGGCGCGTGGCCCGAGCGGTCTAAGGATCCGGTTTTAGGCATCAGTCTCTTCGGAGTCGGAGGTTCGTATCCTCGTGCTGCTTGGTTTCTTTTTGTGAGGATTATGGCAAAGGGATAGTGCATGCTTGGTGGTGCGCGGGCTTTCAGGCGAAGGCCAAGACGCGTCATGGATGTACTCATGTTGATGGGGGGGAGATGTGAAGGATGAGCCATTTTTTACCCGCTTCATCATTAGGCACGTACCGTGCATCTTGCATTATCAAGGAATACGATCGTTCATGCAAAGTGTTTCCTTTTGATCGCTTCTGACTACGGGATCAAGAAGGCTTAATTTGGGCCCCGGAGTGGGGCGGCACTTGTGACTGGGGCCTGCGGAGATATGAGTGTGTTGTCCCCATATTTACCAGTGCTGCTGAGCTGGCCAGTGGCCGTGGCCCCCATCTCATGGAATCGGGGCTGAGAGGCGTTTTGCTTGCACGAACGCTAGGTTTCTTGCGCTTTCTCGGTTTTAGGGCCGAGATGTTTGTGCGGCTTGCCATAATCATGCGTGATTGTTGGTTTTATGATATGTTTTGGTTTCACGGTGCCGCATTCGGTGCCTCAGGGCACAGATATCCTTTCTTTCTCGGGTTGATTGGGGGTGCGATTACTAATGCAATTGCTGTCCTAGTGTCCACCGCTACTCTATGCCTTCAGTCGGAAACCACTAAGTGTTGCTGTCTAGCGGGATATCCTTACGTCCGGGTATTAGTGTGAATTCACTGTTTAGGAGTTAATGTTTAATACCGTCAAGGTTCATTTTCGAGTCGCTGCCGTCCCTTTCTTGTTACCTACCAGTGTGATGTTTTGAGACTGCCTTGCAAATGTATAAGGCTTTCGACGGTGAGGCGGCGCTCGTGGGGGGGGGTTTTTCTCTCATCTGTCCGAGACATTTTGTCCAAGCAAGGGTTACATAAGTTCCTCGTTAGGGGGTCAGTTATGTCTGACGGAGGTATTGTGCACAGTAACAGCATAGGGGCCCGACGGGCTCATTTTCCGGTCGCAGTGCAGTTTGGGTTTTCGGCTTTGGCTTCCGGGCGGGGGCGGGCAGATGTACCCCAATTGACACCAAAATTAGGTCAATTAGTATTGATAGCAAAAGGCTACGCTTTGCATCTTTCAACATTCCGTCGCCACGGTTTAGTATGGCTACGGGCCTTGCTGTTCACTGCCCTGCCCCAGGCCCATCCTGGCAGCAACGCTAGCATCGGGCGGCTCAATTTGGGTTTGGTGGAGTGGGTCCAGTCGGCGGCACCACCTGTCTCGGGGTTCGTTGCCAGCAACCATGCACCTAGCTCCCACCCCTATGTCCGTTCGGGAGGCTTGGCTGTATATTTTCGTGGTGTAATAGAACACCGCTCGGTTAAGAAAATCTGCTTTTGTCGGCGCGCTGGTGTATAGCCCGTCCTCGCGTTTTCTGCGGTGTGTGTCGGGGGGTGGTGAGGCCAGACCCTTCGTTCACTCGAACCTTCCCCTTCATTTCTCCCCCACCCCCCTGCCTCCGAGGCGTCAGCCAGGGTCCCCATGTCGGGAGGCGGGTCGGAGGCTTCGCATTGTCCTCCCATGGTGCGTTCATGTGACCCTGGGCGACTACACATGTGTATTCGGCGCCGGGCCAGCGCTGGAGTTTGGTCCTTCTGCAGTGGCGACGCTCACTACGTTCTAGCGCAGACTTTCCCGCGGGGTCCGAGCGTCACATTAGCAGTAACGATACCTGAGGAGAAGGTTTAGTGGACATGTTTCTGTGGCATATGTCACACTACGTGAGGTATTAGTGACATCTGTGGTGGTATCTAGAGCATCTAGAAATCGTGGGGTCGCAATCGCAATGCGTTTTGACAACACTGGAAATGCTTTACCATTTTGCAGGAAAGTAGTTTAAAAAGGATATGAACCAACGGTGTGTGCTGATCATTGTCTCCATGGTTCAGAAATATACCTGCATATTGTTTGTGATGATGGATTGGAAACGTGCTAAAGTGCGAACTACCATGTTTTCTCAGTGGTGCCTTTGGCGCGGTAGAGAAATGTGGCTGGAGCTAGAGGGGGAGTTTCGCTCCAGGTGTCCGAGGGTCAAGGGTTGTGCAAGCATGCGGGGAGTGATGCACTATTGTCCTCGGCAGCCTTATTCATTTCCGGCTTTGTTCTTTTCCGGTATGGTAGAGGATGGCATTCTGAAATGCGATGATTTCGTGTGGTCCTTGCGCTGGTTCTAAACAGGTTGTAGGCGGATCTCGACTACACTATTTTCCATGTATGCCTCAGTGACATATCGACCAGAGGATAAAGACATCTTTACAGTCTGTTGGAAAGATAGACTCCATGCTCCTGGGCAGCCGGCCATTTCCTTGGGCGGTATCTCTTCTTTGTCCGGCGCACGTGGGTAATGGCGTCAACTTGCCACCACTGGCATGGGAAGTACGTTTCACCATGTCCGGGGCACGCGGGTAATGGCGTACATGTCCGGCCATTTTAAAAGGCAATTATGTGCGAGATGTCCGCGTAAGGATGCGCCATCTGGCTTCAGGGCTAAGTATTTGTGGGGCACAGGCATGTTGGCTTTTGATTGTGTTTTGGCATGCACGTTTTTCTAGTGGCAGAATGGTGGAGTGGCCTTCCACCCACCGCCCCTAATCCCCCCCCCTGTCGGGCAGTGTACACATGGTTCTACACGGCCGCCCTCCAGGCCATGGTACACAGAACAAGGGTGCTTGTACATGCCTTTAGGCCGGGCAACGACGGGAGCGGAGAGACCAGGGGGAACAGTCTCTCGGTTTCAGTTTCTCCGCACACGCTGGAATTTTGTGTGTCCTTTCCACGTTTTCTCATAGAATGTCATATTTCAGCACTGCAGGATATCATCGTTCTTGCCCTCGAGTGCTGTTTTGCAAACGGGCATGTTCTATTTCCCGGACTGTCGTACACCTGATGATTCTTAAATGATTATGACTACACAGCAGGTACCTCTACTGTTTGTAATACGTGGTCCTCACCCCTGAATGTTTGCCTGAAGATGTTTAAATTACCTTTAAATTTCTTTAGGGTATTTATTCGGTAATTCTGTGGCCGGATTTCGGGTCACTTCATGCAATGATTCCCCAAGTACACCGCATTCAGTGGCTATTAATTTAGCTGATTAACATAGGTGCCAATATCATAGATGCCACTTCTCTGGCATTAATGCAGATCCACTGGTTTATGGGACTTATTCATACGTGAATATCATAAGACACTTTAGTATTAACGGGAGCCTCACTAGGCAGATAATTGTTAACCGGTGTGTTCATATGTTTCGGAGCACGGCTCAGTGGGAATTCGGCTTTGAATGTGCAACATCCTGTCCAAGGGTATCGTGTTTAGGTGAGTTGCGGATGAGACCCTAGTTTGTCCCGCTCATCCGTACTAGCAATAGAGGTTGACCGACTGCTTTTGCCACTTGTAAATTCGGGATGTGGTGGTGTCACTGGTCCCAATTTCGGTCCAATTTGGTTTGGAACTCTCCTTTGGGTTTTAGCATGAGTTGCAGATGAGACCCTAGTTTGTCCTGCTCATCCGTACCAGCAATGGAGTTTCTATGACTGCTTTTGGCCCTTGTAAATGCGGAAGTGGTGCTGACACTGGTCTCTATTCTAGCATTGGCACTCCCTGATCAAGCCATAGATCAGCATTGCAGGTAGTGATCTCTACGTTGTGGGTGGCAGTTTGTCATCGGCATAGCATGTGATAGAACTGGTCCAAGAATATTACAGCAGGATGCTGGACAGGTATTTGGAATAAGACCCTTCACCTGTTCTTTGTCGAAGACGCTCCCTCCCTGAGACGGGCATAATCGAGAGCGTAGTTGCAGCAGGTGTAGGGGTTCCTAGGACACTTGATTCCTCCTCTGCTGAAGTGACCATGGCTGCAATTTTATCATCCCACCTCCTTCCTGGGGGCCCATATTCTTCCCCTTAGCGCTGCCTATGACACTCCCTTGGCCCTATTCTCAGATAACTCGCACCCAATCCTTGTGAGTCCAGCCCAAAGTTACCAAGGGAAAACGCAGCGTGTGATAGTGCTGCTTTTCGGGACCCGCTACTTAGTATCCGGACGTCTAGGCATGGCACGTCTACTTTATTTTGATGGTTTGACATGTATCTGACACGCAGATGTTCTGCAAAGAAATTCCAGTATCCTTCTATGTTTATGATTTTCAAAGCACTCACGTTCCTTGCCCCCATTCACCACGAGGAGGTCCTCAGCCTAATGGGTAGGCACAACGGCCGGTCTCGGTTAGTCCATTGCTAACATGCGGCGTTGTGCTGGAGTCTAATATTCTTATGCCATGTCACAAACCTATAGTCTGGTTATGCCACTTACATATTCGCAGACGTCGTCTGCCATGTATGGGTCCTCTTGTTTACTACAGTAAGTTAAGCGGGAGGATTGTCATTATTTGAATGTCCTGGGGTGTAATTGTTTGATAGCCCAGGCTGAGATTTAGTGTCACCCGTATAGCTGAGTGGATCTACACTAGACTCCTCCCTCCTTGGCTCCTCTTGCGAAATACTCCTCTTTCCACCTAAGCGTCTGTTACACATGTTCTTTTAGGCCAGACGATTTTAGTGGGGTGGATATCTCAGGCTACTTCTGACCTGTACACGGATGGAGTTTTTTCAGAGTGTTTAATATTAAACTAGGGTCAAAAGAAGGGTGTTTAGATGTGGCCCGGCATGCAACAATGAGTACCAATCACAGGTTTATAGGGAGCACTGCATGATTGGCAACAACTCGTAACTGAGAAATAGTACTTGGTACCCTCGATTAAGGCACATGTGTGGTCTGCCATGCTTGGGAGGGTCATTCGTTTTGTCTCCCCCCCCCCCCCCCCCTCCTTCTTGGATCTCCTGCCTTCTTCTCCGAGGCTCGGGGGCCCGCTGACAGCTCACCCGCAGTCTGCTGCCGTCAGTGTAACACTCTATTCAGTTATACAGAGAATAGCTGTGGCTTCCACAGCCAGAGTACGGACTGCCATTAATGGTTTGGGGTGGGTCCAAGAAGTCTTTAGGATTTCAGGCATGATCCGGGGGGGCAAGTGTTCGCGGCTGTCCCCGTGGCTTCCAGTTTGCCTCTTGTAAGACCTATGCGCTAATCATTCCAAAATATGCTTTGCGCACTGCAATAGACTCTGTGTCCTGGGGAGGATTAGTCGCTTATGCGTAATCTTGCAGTTGATTATTTCCTGTGACTGCGCTTGTTTTCCGGGGGAGAGTCTCTGCAGGGGGGGCCCTTTCCCATCACCTGGTCTCTGGCCTGGGATAGTCTTCCTTCATGGGGCAGTGGGACTGTTCCCGGGTGGTTAGGCACTTTGGTGTCGTGGTGGCTGTTACTTCCCATACATGCCCCTGCACAGGTCAGCCTTGGGGGCTCCCTGCCAAACTAACTTAAACAATATCTTGTCGGTAGCCGCTCCCAGCCTGAAACCCAAGGGGGGCAGGGGATACCGGCTGCTTGTAGACAGACCTGGGTATCATTGGCAGCTTGTTGCGCGAATGCGAAGTCTGGTGGTCTGAAACAGTGCCTAGAAGACACTGGCGGGGCGCTAAGTCCAGCGAGGCTATAGTGAGAGCAGGAAGGCGCATATATGCGGCCATGACAAAGTTTCGCAGCACAGTGGGCTGTTTTTTCTTACCATGACGTGATTCATGAAAAGGTCATGGGGTACTTTGAGGAGGATGGTGTTCTCTCGCATGTTGGCTTATACCTCTTTCTGCTGGACTTGAAATAAAAACTCACGAGCAGAGGTCGCAGGTAGAATAGGTAACAATGGTGGGGGGCCTGTGCGGCAGCGGTGACCACCGCACAGGCTGTGGCGGAGTTACGGGGCGATCCGGAAGAAGAGAGGTGCAAATGATGTACTTCAGTGGGCACATAGGGGTGCCAGAGCCTCACCTGTAACCTCATGGGAGGTGCAGGAATCCGTGTCGGCACCCCAGTAGTCCTTCGGGCGGTTGTGGGCCTGTGCAGCCGGGGGTTTGCCTAGGCACGCCCAGCAAATGGGTGTGTCAGTATTTAATTATATTCTACAGCAGTTGGGTGGTTCGCCACTGTGCTGTTTGGCTCAAACAGGCGGACAGGTGGCGAGAATGCGGCCTGTCCTGGATCGCCCGTAAGCTAACCCACCATCTTTACATATGTTGTATGTAAATAAATCCTGCAGCAATTTTTGTACCCAAACTCTATTTGTCTGTGTTTCCTTTGCGGGTTTGGGTATGTGGGGCGGGGGAATGTTATGTAGCCCTGAGTTGACTATGCGCCTGCCCGAGGCCACGCAGTGGCCATCTAGAGGGCGGGTACCTAGTCAAGGAGGGCGGTCCCGCCCCCACTTGCCTGTCCGGCACATCCGCCTCACCGGTTGGAGGAGGCGGCTTGCCGAGAATCTCGTCCGGGCGGCGGGGAGGGGCTTCAGGGGTACTTAGGCTGTGGTGCCCCTATCCTAAGCCTCTTTGCCGCCCGGACGCCGTACGATCTTGCGGGACACTCTTTTCCCTCCCGTCCTCTTACCCAGAGTGTCATGAGTAGGGGCTGGGGGGGTGTTTTAATGTGTCTTGTTTTTCGTTGCAGGCGGAGTTACGGGGCGATCCGGAAGAGAGGTGCAAATGATGTACTTCAGTGGGCACATAGGGGTGCCAGAGCCTCACCTGTAACCTCATGGGAGGTGCAGGAATCCGTGTCGGCACCCCAGTAGTCCTTCGGGCGGTTGTGGGCCTGTGCAGCCGGGGGTTTGCCTAGGCACGCCCAGCAAATGGGTGTGTCAGTATTTAATTATATTCTACAGCAGTTGGGTGGTTCGCCACTGTGCTGTTTGGCTCAAACAGGCGGACAGGTGGCGAGAATGCGGCCTGTCCTGGATCGCCCGTAAGCTAACCCACCATCTTTACATATGTTGTATGTAAATAAATCCTGCAGCAATTTTTGTACCCAAACTCTATTTGTCTGTGTTTCCTTTGCGGGTTTGGGTATGTGGGGCGGGGGAATGTTATGTAGCCCTGAGTTGACTATGCTCCCTGCCCAGATGAACCTCCAAAATAAGCTATTTGATTGTTTGTAAAGCGCACACTGCAAAGCCTAACTGCTTCTAGGTGCTCAATATGAGTGTCGTCTTTGGACTATGACGCTTTTTGTTCTCATTGGCAGCCATTTCTGCTTAAAGCATTGACCTCATGGAAGCATTTTCCATTACAAAGTTTAACATACGCCCAAGGTTAACAGTAACATCAGAAATAATTCCATTGGAGACCAAACATACATTAAGGTAGTTGGAATTGCATAGCAGCATGTAGTCAGGCAGTTTAATAGTTCATGTACAGTACTTGCATATTGAAAAATAACACATTAACTTACATCTGCTATAATCATTTACACTTGAATTGCCCCAGCTGAGGCACTCATTAGGTCATACAACACAATCAGAAAACTCATTAAGCTACAGATGGTGATGCAATTACCCAACTTCACACACACAATATTATAAGCACAAAGTGTGAAGTATCAAAATATACCTTGGGTTCCTGAATTAACAAAAGAAATAATAGGCCTTTGAAAATTACTCTCAGCATTTGTATTCAGCAATGGCTTTAAATGTGACAAGAAAAAGGACAGCCTAATTTGACTTTCAGATGCTTCGTTTAATTGCTTGAGGACATACACAGATTTGTTCAACGGCCCCCTTCCTAATCGAGATCATTCAACACCACACATTGTAGCTGTGGCAATGCATTATTTGATAACAATGCTCCTTTTATGAGATGAGAGAGAGTTTACTTGGCTCTACCCATCACACAATTTGTATTTAACACCACTCATGACCAGCCTTAAAGGTGTTCCATGTTTAAACAAGGAGTCCCAGCATTAATTGTTCATTAAAAACCACTCTCAGCATGCACAGTACGTTTCTCAACCCCCCACATAATGCATTTTCTGACTACCACACCAGATCGTTTAAATTAATCAGGCCCTTGCTCTATGTCTTGCACAAAATGCCTCTTCGCGTCAAAGCATATGGCCATAAAATCCTTAATTACATACCTACTAGCCCTACAGCCCTTTCTTCTGACAGCATTACCCACCTCACCAAATCACTGTACATCTGGCTACTCTCCATGATCAGAAATGGAGGTAATGCTATTTCTAACAAATAATTTGGCCATGCACTTAATGACCTAAAGAAAGAAGGCAGAGCCACGAAACTATGTAGAAAGAAATTCTCCCTTCCTGTGGGAAATAGCCCAGCAACCTCAGGCCTCACATTATTTCCTACACCAGGCCAAATTTTCCTTTTACACCGACCAATATTTGAAGTGAAATTGTTCCATACCAGGCTCCTCATAGTGCTCTCTGAATTTTACTGTCATAACACTACTTCATCCTCTAAAATCACAGCTTCTCAAAAGCTCTAAAGCAACATGCCTGCATTCTCCACCTCACCTATATATTTGAATTATTCTTAATAGAGCTTTTTTTCCTGGCGGTCTTTTTAGTCCTGCGACCAACCCCATGCCACGCACAGCAAGAAGCTATGCTAAGTCAAAGGGACGTTAGGTGTGGTCATAAGATCTTACTTTATGTTTAAAAAACCCTCAAAACAATAAAACAAGGAAAATGTGGAGGTGGTTGACCTCCAATGAGGTCCAGAACCTATGGCTCACTGATATGCTATTCATGGACGAACGCAGTGTGGGATTGGTCGCCCATGGGGGTTTGGGTAGAGGGCTTGCCTACAGAGTCTGTGGGCCGCAACCCCTGCAGCGAATGCCATGCATGGTTAAAAGCTATGTTAGGTCGAAGTGACGCTATAGTTACGTACAGTAATGACATCTTACAGTCCTTGTGACAACATCCTCTAGGGTTTGTGGACTTGAAGTAATTCAACATGCTACACCTTTGAACAATGTTCTATTCACCTTAATGGAATTACCACCTTAAAGACTTTACATGGCTCACAATTTTAAGTCAAGGGGTTGACAGAAATACATAGAGCACTGTAAAGACACCTTCTGTCAGTCCCTGCATAGTCATTTGAGATGTCATCAATGATGTAATAAAGTATGTGTTAGAACATGTCATGAGTGATGTAATATGTGAGGTCATAAGCAGTGCATGGCGGGAAGCAAGTTATAGTTAGCTCTGCTAACTATAACTGGTGAATTTCTGTGGTTTTTGTAGTCCAAAACATTAATGTTGTCACTGACATATTCACCTAACCATAACGTCACTTAAGCCTTTGTTTTTTTGAGTGAAAACTAATAATAAATAAATAAATATATGTATATATATATATATATATATATATATATATATATATATATATATATATATATATATATATATATATATATATATATATATATTACGCTCGACTCTCCCAAAGTCAAAAAGAAAGAGGCAGCACTCGCGGAGCAAAGTCAGACCAGGGTTTTAATTAGAGGGAAAAGGGAAAAGCACAGACGCGTTTCGGCGTGAGCCTTCGTCAGTGTGTCATTCGTCCACATCTAACAGTCCATGTTATAAACATACACACAAACCATAGGCATTGTCATGGACATAGGACTACAACCCTTACGCCACTGTGGGCGCCATCTTGGAATGGTGTTCTCTCCAAGGGTCAAGTACTGATTTTAACATGAAGTGATCATGGTTAAAAAAAAAAAATATATATATATATATATATATATATATATATATATATATATATATATATATATATATATATATATATATATATATATATATATATATATATATATATATGCTAGTGCAAAGCGTGGTTTATTTCATAAATGCCAGCGCTGCCACCATGACGCGTTTCGCCTCTATGGAGGCTTGATCACATGACAAACTACTCACCATCAAGCAGACAATTTAAAGTGACAGTGCAACACGGTTAACAATAAACATGGTAAAAATACTGTGCAAAGAACGCCATGATCCCAATATCTTTAGACAATGCTGAAAAAATGGAAATAAAAAACTGTCTGTATATATAAATAACTTTAAAATGATCAGGTCATTTATAAACTATGTACAAATGGTACATCTCTCATTAACGTTAGAAAAATAAATGTTTTGCATTCCTAGACAAACATGACGGAAACATTTTGTCTATGTAAGGAAATCGATAGACCACATAATAATATCATATGTTGTACATGTCTGGGTAAATCAATAATGAGTTATCCTTTTTATAAACAAACAGTTTCCACTATTGAAAAAGGAGGAAAACAGCGTAAATGTATACATTGGTAATGAAACCAGGTTTTGTATAACTCATGTGATCTGATTTGAATAATTCAAACAGGAGTAAAGCCCAAGTATATATATATCTTTATAAAATTTTTTTTTTTAGCCAGCCTTCTTGTTACTCTCACCCACTACAGCATGGAATAATTTCTTAGCACACTTCAGGAATTGGCTGTGAGTGATGGCCATCCGCTCTTTCAGAAAGACTTCATCCACACATAAAGTAGTTGCCTTCAAGCCAGATGTTACCATCGCAAAGCGTGCTTTTTGAGTCCAAAAACATATGTTTGCTAGTAGGCTATTTTTTGTATGTTGGCAGTTGCCTGACTGCTGCCCCAAATATTACAATTTTATAAAAAATCAATGACAGGACACAGCAAGTATTGGCAAAGTCATAAGGTTGGCTGCAAAACCAGGCCAATTGCTTTGCCAAAGCTTGTTTGGTTGTTAGCAGAAATGAGCATGAGAGGATGCTGGGGTACACTTTGAACCTTCATTATCATCCCTCCTGTCTCTTTGACATTGCAGTGTATTACAAAAACAACAGATGAATAAATTAGATTTAAATAATCAGCATAAGGAGACTCAGCAGTCCAGAGAAAAGAGGACACTGTCTAATGGCAGACCTTTGGGCGGGTGGGCAGGAAAGGCCTTACTTGGCCAACACTTCTTACAGGTTTCTTTTCTATCCATCAATATATTTAGCATCTGCAGGCAGCAAGCCTGGCAGTGTTCATCATCAAGTTTCAATGCCAACTGATACTGTATTATTTTTCAACCACTATTGGCGTTTTAAATTAATAGCAGCAAGGAGTTCGGGCAACATGGTCTTCCATCCTTGTTCGCAATCTGATCTTCCCTCTTTTCATCAAAGTGTGAGACAAAGTTTTCAGCATGGAGTCTGTTTCTAATACACGCAATTTCCCGCTTCCACGCCCAATGCTTTCTATGGACAAGAGCCATAATCCTCTTCCTACCTTTAGCCAAGGGGGTTCCACTGGAGCTCCAGGAGGGCTAGCGTTAGGCCAAGATTTTAGGATAGCCCATGAGAGAAATTTGGATAAAGGGAGTCTAAAGGGAATTCATTGTTATAGTTGGAGGGTTATCCTCAAAATAATGCATGGATCTGGCCCCCTTGGACATACGATGGAAACATCTGATTTAGTTGAATCGTCAAGTCCATCAAAGATAGAAACTGATCTAATGCATGCAGCATGGCTTGCATTTAAAGTGCAGGTCCAATGACCAAGTCAAAGGGAGCGCACGTGGATTTACCCTTGCACTTTGATCGTAGACTTCCCCGTAATGCAGTCGCTTGCAGTTCATTTGTGAAGTCTGGGTCGCTTCAGTCATTTCAGCAGGGAGCATGGGCAGTCAATCAGGATGATGCATTGCTCGTCACAGCCTTCAACTGATTGTTTGTTGGAACAAAAGATGGCGAGTGAACACAGACAGGATGAACTGCATTCTGCATCAAGGGGTCAACAACAATCACTGCAACCTGACAAGTAGGTGAGGAGAGATGGGCAGAGCAGCGCTGCTCATCATCTTCAGTACATCCAACTCCGGTAGGAGCGGTGCACGTGCCCCGTGTCAGCCCAGAGGTTCCCGTTTATTGAATGTGCGACCAAGAACTGTGCCACTGATAGCAGGACAGATTGAGTGTGATCTGTGAGAGATCTGAGGACCACTTGATTAATGAGGTCAGAAGAGTGTAAAAAAACTGCTGCAGGATTGGGTTAATTCCTCATGATGCATCCCTGTTTGTCTAACCTACTCACGTATACGCGACTTACCTTTTCAGGTTCACTAGTGCTGGTCCCCAGGACTGAGTCTCAGGAGTGCTTAGGGAAATCCAGGCAAATGTGGTGAAAACCTACTGAGGTCTACCTTTGTGTTTATTTACGAATGTTTCCGTGTGTGCTCACATGCTTGCCTGAGCTCTTCAGTTACAACTAGAGGAGCCGGAAGTAACCCCTGTGGAAAATTTAGTAAGGAGCACCCCAGATTTCACGAAGGGTTGGGGGAATGAAGAACATGTTGGATAAATTAGTTTTAAGTGAGAGGAGAAAGGTTTTCAAAAGTACATTTAAAAAATGTGTGAAGTTTCATCTACTTACACTGGCCTTTTGTAATCAGCAGGTACAACATACAAACATATTAATAGGAAAACACGTATGTGTTGTAGAAAATTCCATAACATGTAAAACTCGTCCTTATGACAGACAGAAGTTACACTTGTTTGAAAGGGATGTTTATTTAATACCACCACTAGGTGTACTTAACAAAAGATGTAAGTACTTACAAAGCTAACAACTAATAACGATTTCAGTAATTTGGAGACCAAGCCCATGGCAGTGTCTGCTTAAGGGTGATTGACATTGAAATTTGAGGTCATGTGTTCTTTAAGACAGTTAAATATCCCCCAGTGCTTCTGATCGGGGGGCACCTACTTTCAAATTAAATACTTGTAAGTCATTCCGATATTTTTTTGAAACAATCATGATTAAAAGGTGCACACATTCCTTTTGTGCCTTAAAGACCCGCATTTCTCCATTTTGGTCAAGAAGCCAAAGGGCAACTCAGTAGCCTTTACAGCCCTTTAATACTTGCTTGCCTAGAGTGGGGGAGTAGGAGATGTGATAGGGAACCTACACATAAGTGTAAACTAAAATGGAAGTCGTTCTTAGGTTTGATTTAGCGAAAAAACAAGCTTTGTAAATCGAATTGTTAAAAGTATAATTGTCGAAGTCCAATAAGGAAAGTATTTGAATGGGCTAACAAATCACTACAGAATATTTATAATGTTCAGTGGATGTATAAGCAACAGCATTGAGGTATTTCATTTTGACAAAACATCCCCTGTTACCAATCCCGAAGGGGTTCTACATGTGGCAAACATGTTTTGTTTACCCATTTGTACGACTCTGGTTTGAATTAAATTGCAATTATCAAGGTTTGATGGATATCTGCATGTAAATTTACCATGCTTTTAGCATTGTTCTGCTTCTTTTCATCTCTACATAGTTAACAGGTAGTGCAGCTGTTCTTTTACTTCTGAATCCTGAACACTTTTCCAGGAGTGTAGTTAGCTTATAGTTTTTGAAACAAGGAACCACTCGCGGCTTCCATAAGAACCAAGTTGTGTCTGAGGATTAACTTATGTGTCTCAATTTACTTGAATTGAAAGCCTAATTTACAATCTGGTGGTAATGGAAAATCATATGACTAGCAAAGAAGTGAATCTGGTGGAAAAACTGTGGGAAGAATTAACTCTACTATCTGGATAATAAGGGATACATTTACAAAGATGCGGAAGTACCTTCATGGACCCCAAGCTGCTTGGTGCTACATGAACAATAATTAAAAGATTTTCCAGGATTTCTTTTGGTGACTATACCAGCCAATCAGTGCACTCCTATATTATTCAAGAAATCAAGTATACTTCTGCATGCCTCTAGGGGTGCTGTTGCTACAGATATAACTTACACGTTGCATGATACAGCACAAGGCCATGTTTCTGTGCTGAATGAACTGAAGCAGTCTCTTCTAGTTTTTCATTTGTGGTTAAGAAATAAGTGTATACTTTAGAAGCTCTCAGGTCCAAGGCCTTGTAGATGAAGGAGCAGTCAAGATAGGATTTAAAGACGGGCACTCTTTTTTAGTATCACAGAGTTAGAAGAAAAGTCTTGGATGCCCCACCAGGAGCAAGGTCATCTTTCTGTTCAGTTTCTGTGGAGTTATTTCTAATAGCAATACCCCCTAAGTATGCCACTACCACATCCTACCACATTCTATGTGACGTCACATGTATAAGCCTGGCAAATGAGCAAAGAACTGGTGGACATAAACCTATAGACACATGCAATACCACCAAATTCAATCGTACAGACCAAACGAAAAGAAGAAATAACAGTGCCCCTTACATAACTTCCAATGTAGACTTCTGTGGTAACAGGAGAAGAAGTAATCAGTTGACATGTAACTCCTGTGTGGCAAAATGGCCCACTGCTACTAGTTAGAACCTTACGGTACTACACACCCAAAAGCTAACCGCCACTGATCTATACCACACTCTACAGAAGACCTGTCGGACACCAGCTACTTGACCATGCACCTACCCAATAAGAGAACATGATTACAGACATACCTTCCCAACCAGAGTACAGAGCAAATTTGGCACCCACCTGCACCAAACAAAGGTCCACGGAGCATCTCCTACTCTTTTACAGCCAGGGTACCTAATAAAAAAATCTTCGCAACTAGTATTTAAGATAACTCCCACCCCTACCATACAAGGACCTTGGGTAAACCCTACCCTTACCCAAAATTAAGCACTGACTGACTACCGCCCTTACCAAACAAGAGCACAGCGAGTGCTGCACCCCACTTAGGCACACAGGGACCCCAAGCTATCCTTGTTCCATGCACTCTGACCCATGAAACACAGGAGTACTCTTTTTCCCTGTCACCTACCCCAGTGAACACTTCTGGGAAACAACCAGAGGAAATAAGGCACACCATTGCACCCATGACAAATGCAGTATCACCTGACACACCACTGCAGCACTTCTCTTCAAAATTACCCAGCAAAGCCACAAATAACTTTTGAATGACAAAAGAGAACACAATCATGCTATTAAACATAATGCTAGAGTTCTACATTATGCTCAGGTGGACAAACTTCAGCCTAGAGCTTGCAAAGGAAATATTTCATTCATTTTGCTTATACCACTTTGTTTCGTCATTAGAAATATTCTTCAAGAACCAGTTTTATTAACCTGGCCGAACACTGCAGTTCACTGGTGCGAGAAGTGTTCTTAAAATAGAGGGAATTCCACTCTTATAAATGTTCTTACATTGCTTCACCAGCTCCTAGCTTACTTTCAGAACGCCATGAAACTTGTAAATCTCTGCAGTCCCTACTTAGAGTTACCACTTGAACAGCCAAATCACCCCCCTATCAGCACAAGGATGTGTCTGCTCAAGCCAAAGCCTGGTCAAGCCAAAGCCAGGCTTATGCATGGGAGAAATATTAACTACAGTGGTGAAATTCTCAAAATTCAAACTTTAGGTTATGAGAAACTTCTGAAATGTCTCAAAATTTAACATTTGAGATTTTGCATGAATTTTTAACCTGAGAGCACATTGCATGTTTTTTTAACTCTTTTTATTGAAAATAAAGAGAGACATTACAAAAAGGGAAAATAAATCTCAGGTGAGCACAGTATAATTCCAACACATGAGGCTTTGTGGCAAAGTTCAGAATCAAATATAATAACATTTAGTGCAGGGATCTTGGGGAGTCCTGTATCTCTGGCACCAGTATTGGTGTAGGTGGTTCACACATTTCTCCTCTATAACTATTCCATGCGCTCCAGATCTTACCCCACTTCCTTGGGCAGCCCCTGGCCACATAAACGGCTCTTTACCTAATCATACGCCAATCAAGGTCCTCTGCCCATTTGGTGACTCGGGCAGCTGGCTGGCCCCCCATAGCTTAGCTATGTTTCGTTTAGCCACCATATAGGCCAACGTCACCCACTGTTTCTGGTACGCATTCAAATCAGTAGACTCCCACACGTTCAACAAACACCTCCGGGCCTCCGGTCGTATCTCCACACCCATAGCTCCCATCAGCTCATCATGGATCTTAGTCCAATACAGCTGTATCTCGACACAATGCCAGAGAGTATGCATTAGAGTGCCAAGTTCCCCACACTTTCTCCTGCACTCTCCGCTCTCAGCTCGTCCCATTCGTACCAATCATGGTCCGGTTATATAGGACCTATGAAGTATCTTCAGTTGCACAAGTCGAAGCCGCATCTGGATGGCGACCACCTTTGGGGAGGAGGCCGCCTCCGTCCAATCCTCATCGTCTAGTTCTAACCCATCTGCACTCCACTGAGTTCTAATCCGCACCAGTGGGTTCTCCATGTTGTTTATCAGTTTCCTGTATATCAGCAAATTGCATGTTAAATAGCCATGCAAGATGCAGGTGGAGACTGGTTCGCGTACAAAATAGTCCTCCAAGAGACCAGTGGTGTAACGAAACTTGAGGAGGGCCCCCTGCAAGGTACATGGAGGGGCCCCCGCTCCGGATTTAATCCTGAGCTGCCAGGCCAGAGTACTATGCTGAGGAAGCCCTTGCAGCTCGCCCCCCATCTCCCCCCAAACCGCGAGGGCTGCGGGGGCTGTGTTACGCCACTGCAAGAGACATTGTCTATGCGACGCAGTCTCCTACGGGAGTCTTGAAAAGCTTTCTGGCGCGAGATGAGCGATAGGGTAACAAATAAAATGATGAGAGTTACTGGCAAAGTGCATTTCACTACAAAAGCTTAATCTTGTGTAATATTGATGCAATTTCAGGTGCAGCTCCTCTGCTAAGGCGGAGGAGTGTCGGCCCACTGCTCTCAGAGCAGTGGAAAAATGAAAAATATACTGATAATAACAACGTTATTATCAGTTTATTTTTCGTACAGGCTACGAGGCTACGTAAGGGCGGGCGGAGGTCACAGGGAAGAGGAGTGGTTTTTGCACCATAAGTACACATGACTGTTTGGCCGTCCATCTTGGGCCGGCAAAACAGCCATGCACACTTAGCATTTCTCCACTTGGCTGTGTTTCACACCCTGATGGAGAATTGTCCCAGGCTCCCGGGCACTGTCTGAGCAGCCAAACAGGCCGCCCAGGCCAATCACAACACTGCTGTCATGCTGATAACAGCAGCGTCGTGATTGGCTTAGGGGAGCTTGTGTGCTGTCGGGAGCCAGAAAGAGAAGAGGACTGAGGAGAAGCTACGTCCGTAATCAGTTAAGTGATTATTTGTTTTTTTTTTTATCCACGCCACCCCGTCCCCGCCTAACCCCCCCATTCCGCAGCAGCCGCCATTGTATAATTTTGTACAATTTCACAGAAAATAATTACGCAATATTGCCAGCTCTTGAGACTCAATCTCATTACTTTTGTCCTTTTACTATTTTGCTACCATGAGAAGAGAGCACCACAGTCCCAATACACTCAGCAAAAACTGCAGCAACTTCATTGTACACCTCAGAGCTGCTTCCTTCCTGAGACATGTTCCAGCCAGCCAAAAACCTTCAAATGAAAGTATCTGGTGATTCAGACATAAGATTAGATTTGTTAGCCTAAACACAATTACAACTAAAGTCCCCACAAGCACCGCAATTGATTTACTCTAAACATTACAAATAAATGTATATGTGATTGTAAAAAAATCTTCCTCGCTTCAGATAGCCTTCATTTTTTAAATGCAAATATGTGCTGGTTTGTACACGAGATTGTTTATTTTCTATTATAATTACATTGGATTTTAATAGTGGTTTAGTAGTCGTGAAGGCACATTGATACTGCATTGATTTTTCTCTACTGCTGTTAATAGGATTCATGATATTACATTGGGACCAATACTTAGATATTATGCATGAGTTGACTTTGATCATCGTTTGATGCAAATTCAGTGGTGGATTTCTGCCCGGCATCCCAGTGGCAAGCATTCAAATATATTAACATTTCTGCAAAGTATTGTTCCTTCATCTTATCTCCTATATACCATCTGAGGTTATTTACTGAGCACGTCGCACGTGGGGGAAGATTTAAATCTACCACTGTTGAAAATCTAATTATGCGAAATGCAGAGGCAGGTTTTCATTATGCTATTGCTTCATCGAGGTATGCAGCCAATTTTTGCTACTTCAATCGATATCATTTATAAACCTTGTCTGTGTTTTAACACACACTGGCTTAGGTTTGGCTTTACTAGTGCTGCCTCTTTTATTTGGAATTTTTATGGTGGTGACCTTTCTGCAAGGAGCGATTAAGAGACAATGGGCCCAGTTGACAAACTATTTAATCTGCTATGCCAATATTTTACAAAAATGCCCTTTGTGCTTGCACACGTTCATAAAAAGCATTTACTAGATTCATTCGAGTGGGCACCACTTGGGTTGCAGACATGTTGGTAGGCCATGCACAAAATGAGGGCTTGGTGGGAGTTGGCCCATGGGAGCAGAACAGTAATAAAATGGTTGGGACATTTGACTGTTTTGTGTGTATAGGGAAAGTGTGAGAGGATCAAAGATGTTAACCAATTATGGAGCAGTGAACCGAAGACACTGCTAAGTCAGTGAAGGTTTTGCAAACTGACTTGTTCGGTGCATTGTTCATCTGCTGTGTGTTCTTTGTCAAAGACCCAGGAGACTGGAATCATCTATGTCGACTGGTCTGTGTAATGCATAGGACCATGTCATAGTGTGTGGCTCGGGTGAATGACAGTGGCCATTCGTTCCTTTCCAAAGGGCTACCTGGCTATGGCCATTTCTTAGCTGAGTGGGGAACATGTTCCAGAGTTTTGCAGTCGTGGCGGAGAAGATTGATCCCCAGGTTTGATGTGTTGCACTCTGTGATTTCAACTCTGAGTGGCACTTTGGCTAGGGTGGTGTGTGGGACGGGTGGTCCTCTTTCATCTAATGCCCTGCCTGGATTCTATTTCCATTTATGGGATTCGTGGAGCACATGGCTACCCAACCAGGGTTTCCCAGCACTAAAGAACCTGCTGGAGAGTAGGCCAGTGGTACCTTATGTCTAAAGCCCTCTATAAACCACGTTAATACCCTATTTGTGAAAATACACAAGTTTTTAGGAGTTTGTGAAAACTGATCTTCATGGGGGAGGCCTGCAGCTGGGGGGAAGAGAATTCCACAATTTTGTAGCCAAGTAAATGAATGACCGTCCACCCACCTTAGCTTGTTTAACTTTCAGAATCTGGACCAGGCACCGATTCGAGGACCACCGGCATCTTGCAGGAAAATATCAACAGATCAGGCAGTGAAGGTTGGCCAGGCCACCGCCACTCAAAGAGTTGGGCTGCCAGGTAATGGATGATCTGAAGACGTTAAACAAGGACCGAATTTACTCTCTCAAGTATGAAACATTACCATTGCCCAGACGAGAGATAATAACAGACTGTATAACCGTTGTCTGGGTCTTAACTGGCAAAGATCAGAGAAATTTCCTCAAGCATCTTTGAAGACGAGGCTGTCACCTTATTAATCCAGTGGTCAAACTTAACGTGGTTATCCAGCCAAATGCCCAGATTTTTCAATGTGGGTATCAGTGCCGGGACCGGACCTAATTCTGTTGGTCACTTTTGCAGCCCTATAAAGTGGGCTAATTGCCTACCACCATGATTTCCATTGTTTTTCCATTCATTTTTTGAAAATTAACATCTATCCATTTGGCCACTGATTGACGACAGTGCTTGAATTTGGATGAGTCCTTATTCTCATCAGACGTCGATCTGACGATAATCTGTGTGTCATCTGCATCAGAAATTGTAGAGAAGCCAAAGACTTCCACTATATCTGTTAAAGGATGCATATAGACACTAAAAAGGGTGGTGCTCAGAGAAGAACCTTGTGACAACCCTTACCGAATCTGCCTCTGACGTAGAAGCTTTAGGTAGTACCTGAAAAGAGCAATCGCTAAGAAACAAGCCAAATCAGTTCAGAGCTCTGCCTGAGACCCCAAAAGCTCCAGTCTCTTTAGTACTACCTGATGGGACACTGTATCAAATATTGCACTAAGGTCCAATAAGATCAGATCCGCTGTGCTTCCTGCGTCAATTGTGACTTTAACCCCTACCTCGCTGGTGCTGCGAACGACCGTTGGCCGACGCAGCCCCGCCCGCACAATAGAACGCACGCACCGCGGCAGAATGTCCGCCGCCGTAAACGGGTTAAGGTCTTCTATCGCCATCAGGAGCACAGACTCTGTACTATGGGCCAAGCAAAAGCCTGATTGAGAGGGTTAAAAAAGATTATGCTGCTCGAGATAGTTAGAAAGATGGAAATTAATATGAGTTTCCAGAATTCTCGCAGTAATTGAAAATAGTGAACAGGGTGGTAATTCTCGAGTTTGGAAGGATCTAATGTAGGTTTCTTCATTCAAGGAAGAACCACTGCATGCTTTGAAGCCTGCAGGACTGTCGCTGTAATGAGTGATAAATTCCATAATTCAAGCAAAGCAGGAAACAAAACTGAACTGGTCTGCTTTACCACCCAAACGGGAGCTGAGTCCAGAGGAGAACCCGATTGGACAAAAGAAGCCAAAGCAATTAGTTTACTTTTGTCAAACAGTGTAAAATTGAAAAGAGAGGGAACTTCTCCCACGTTTGCTCAATTGTATCCATCCATTCTATGCCATTATCTCCTCGGTTATCTGTGAAAGATGTGTAAATATCTGAAACTTTGTCCTGTGTCTTTTTGCATCCCTGGCACGTCAGAGCCACAGTGACACTGTGGAATTCTGAGTCCATCTCAGAAGGATGAAGGCTCCGCTGGCCAGGTGTGTTTAGTAGTTCATACCAGACGACTGGTATCACAGCACATCTCATAGAGGGCCATAGAGTACTACGGTCGGGTACCGTGGGAAAGGGTTGGTGGGAAGTGGTATCCGCAGGGGATGTATGTTATGACAACGCGGGCTTTACACCGCGCTACCATTACAACGCATCCATCACAACGCAAGTCGTTACAACGACTTGCGCTGTAGGCGCTGGATTTAGGAATAGTATAATTTACTATTCCAACTCCAGCCTACGTAACAGTAGGGAAGGTGTTGGAATAGTATGTAAATGTACAGGAATTTATATAGCGCAAATCACTGAGCGGTTTCTAAGCGCTTGCTTAGGGAACCCGTCCTGGTATTCCCCTGTAAGATAACCCCAGCAGGGTATCCGCAAGGTGAAAGCCAGGCATCCCGCCGCGAGGGGCCGTTGTGGAGATTAAGCAAGCTATTGCCCAGAGTCGCAGAGTGTGAACCCATGAATCGAGTAGGCACCAGAGCGAGAATTGTCGAGTCCATGGACATTTTAGGACTCAAGACCCCGCCGAGCTGGGAATTGAACCCTGGTCCCGGGCTGACCTCTGCTTCCAGGTCTGCCTCCTCTAACCAGTGAGCCACACTTCTCCACGAAATAGTAAATCATACTGTTCCATAGTATATAGCGCCATCCAGCGCAAGTCGTTGTAACGACTTGCGTTGTGATGGCTGCGTCGTAATAGTAGCGCAGTGTAAAGCCTGCGTTGTAATGGCTGTCTCCCATCCGCAGGTGTAGTGACCGGCTGGCTGGTCAGGGTCTAGTGTTTCTACAATAAGGTGTCTCCACCAGGGGGGAGACGTCTAGGAGCTGCCAGCTATGCTTCTTTAGCAGATGATAGGTAATAGGAAATATGTTCACATGCGTGCACCGTTATGAGATCATAATACGGATGTTCCGCTTCCACGAGGCCGCCAAACACTGAATAAGTAAGTCGATAAGCACCTTTGCCTCCCCGGGCGGAGTGGGGGCTGAGGGGGTTGTCTGAGGGCTCGCGCGCCGCGAGTGTTCACATGACCGGGGCTGGAATGACAGGCTGGGGCGGTGGGCGGGCGCGCCGGCGCTAAGACCCTGCAGCTGCTGCAGTCCCCTGGATGGAGCAGGCTCTGCATGTGCAGGGAGGGAAGGAAGTCATTAGGGCCGAGGAGGACAGTTTGGTGCTGCTGCGGGATTTCCTTCCAGGTTTTCCAGAGTGGGGAATCTGCCGGTTCCTAGTTGTGTCTGGGATTCTGGAAGCAGCCTGGCTGCGTCTGACAAGTAAGCGCTGGCGAAAGTGGCCCGGGATTCCCAGAGGAGGCGTCAGGCAGGGGAAAGCCCTCCTCCCCGCCGGGAGACCATCGGAATTCGCGAACATGAAGCGGGGAGTTCGCGGTTCTCCGACTTCGGATCTGGACTCGTGACGTGACATCCAGTTGAGCGGGAGGAGACAGGGTCTGCCTTTGCCATCCTGAGAGTGGGCATCCGAAACAGCTTCCGCAGGGCATGCAACGCGCAAAACAAGAAAACTACTATCAGACCATAGCACACCTTCTGCAAATGTTCAGTTAAAAGGGGAGGCATCGACAGTGCGCCCCCAACCTTGGGTCCTCCTCTTGAAAGCGATCTGTCAACTTTAGCGCCGCACCAGGGAACACTATCGGATTTACTCCCGTGGATTTATATGTCTTTTTATTTTGTCACCAATGTTTTTATTTTCTGTCGGATTTTTGTTTCGCCAAGGAAGGGAGAAAGAGCTGGCAAGGAGACTTCTGCCGTTTTTTTCTTGTTTTCTTTTCACCACGTCGTGTTTTTTTCCGGGAATAATGATGCTTTAGGTTGAAAGCGGCAGGAAGCATGGTTTTCTGCCACCGCCGCTTGCTCACGCCTGCCGCCCGCTCCCGTCTGACCTCTTGATGCCCGCTGACTTCGCCGTACAAATATGATGAAATGGCAGCCCCGGAAGAAGGTGAGCTGTGGGTAGGGATTTGAGGGAGTGAATGAGTGAATGAGTGTGTGAGGAGATTGGTGCGGTTTAACAGCGCCAACCTGATCATTTCTGAGCGCGTTAAGGCAGAACAGATTGTCATGTCTGTCCGCATGCTTTGTATAGCGCTCTATGTATGGTGCAAATAGTGATTCGATTATTGGTAGCGATGTGTCCAGGATCACACGGTTGTCAAGGATGAGATATTGCATTTCTCCGTTTAAAAGTCTGTAGCCCAGCGGTACCAGTTGTTGGTGGCATCAATACAATGATTCACATGCTGCATTGTTTAACTTTTCACTGTTTTGTCTTCGCAATCCTTACTTGTCTTGTGTTGTTGCTGCTCTGCACTGGCATGGTGTTCCAAGCTACATGTGTTGGAAAGTGTTTCCGTATAGGCTGTGTGTCCGGTGCAGAAGGCACTGTGATGGTTTCAGTGTGCATAAACAGTCCCGTGCTGTCACTGCTGTTTTCAGGGCAGAATCCCATTCATCTCAGTCCTGAGCAGCCGAGGTCAGTGGTGAGCAGTCATCGTGCGTGTTTAGAGCGCAACACTAACATATCAGCCCTTTGTATTCCGTGCAAGGCACTGAGCAGTAAGTACCATGTACAGTACACAATCAAGGAAACCACCCATGCTTTGTGAAGAATGCACAGTGCACAATCCTGAGCAGCTTCTGAGAAGCAAATGCTGCACGATCCTGAGCAGTCTTCTTCCTACCTAATGGTGCACAATCCTGAGCAGCTCCTCTCTACCAAATTATGTACAGTCCTGAGCAGCCTTCTCTCTACATAATTGTGCACACCCCTGAGCAGCTCCTCTCTACCAAATGATGTACAGTCCTGAGCAGCCTTCTCTCTACATAATTGTGCACACCCCTGAGCTGTCTCCTCCTATCTTATTGCGCACAACCCTGAGCAGAATGTCTATACCGAAGTATGTACAGTCCTGAGCAGTGTTCTCCCTATTTAATTGTGCACACTCCTGAGCAGGCTTCTTTCTCCCTACCAAATTGCGCGACATTCTGAACAGTCTTCACCCATCAAAGTACGCGCAATCCAAAGCAATCTTCTCCCTACCTGTGTACAATCCTCAGCAGTTAGCCCGCTAAATTAGGTGCAAAATCCTGAGCAGTCAGCCTGCTATGTTAGTTGCACAATCTTGACATGACAGTTTGCTGTTTCGTGCACACCCCTGAGCAGTTCGCCCCCAGTGTTCCGTGCACAATCTTGAGCAGTCAGTTCTCGTGGGCAATCCAAGGCATCCCTCCCATGTGCAATGCACAGCCGCAGTAGTTCCACCCATGTTCAATGCACCGTCCTGACCAGTGAAGCCCCCCCCCCCCTGCCCCCCCCCCCCCCCGTGCCCGGCCCCTAGGCACAGTCCCGATCAGGCATCTACCGCCACCCCGTTCATTGCCGATTCCTTAAAAGCCAACCCCCAGTGTTCATTACACAATCCTGAGCAGTCTACCCAGTCCTGAGCAGTAAGACCACTTCCATATTCAGTGCACAATTCCGAGCAGTACACCCCTCCCCGTATTCGGTGCACAGCCCTGCTCAGTTGGCGCGGTGTTCACTGCACAGATGCCGAGGGCTGTGTATTTTCTGAGGGTCGCTGCAAAGGACCTGATTGAATCTGGAAGAGATTGAATACACCCGTATTCCCACTGGGAGGCACGACACCCCCCACCCCTTCTTGCCCCCAGGGGACACGTTCCCAAAGCCCCGCGTGTGTCAGGCAACCAACCGGCGTGGAATTCTAAATCCCGCCACCTCGGCTTCCCTTTCCGCGGATCGGGTTTCGCTCGCAGCCCTGGAAATCGGCAGGATTTATATGCTGGTTTCATTCGCAGGAATGCCGCGCCAGGGCAGTTGTAGCCTGTAATAACTCACAAAGAGAGATCCGTGGAATAGATTTGACTCCATATGAGGCCTTTCGGCAGAGGGCTGCGGGCTCTTAATATTGCATACAGGCAGGCAATGCAACGGCATCATAGTCTGTAAACAGTTATTAACCCGGAGGGGATTGCGTCACGTCAAGCTGACCCGCGAGGGGAGCCGCCTGCGCGCGGACACGGTGATACCAGGGAGGGTGGCGGTCTCTGCGCCTGCATTAACGCCCTCTCCTGCTATATATGGTGTCTGTGCCCCTGCACCGTGACTGCACTACTCCACACTGTGCCCGCACTACTGCCAAACAATGACCCACTCTTCACAGCATGCAGTGCCCACTACAACCACCCATGCGCTGTATGGTGCAATTACCACGCTTCCCTTGGCACAGTATATATATTGCCCACGCCATTGCCAAGCCCCGACTCGGCCTCAGTGTGCAGTGTCCGTACTCCTGCACCCGTATTCCCCTATCACCTTTACTGTATGATGCCTGCACCGTTACTACACCACCCCCTCGTCCAGGTATAGTGTCCTCTGGAATTACCTCCTCCTAGGCTGTAGGTTCCAACACCCCTGCATGTTCCTACACCGACTCAGTGCACTATCTGTTGCGGCACTCTGAAACAAGCATTGGCTTACCCTGCACTGTTAGTGCTAGAACCCCTGCAGTGTTACTGTACCACCTATGTACTGTATAGTGCCAGCAGCCGTTGCACAAGCAGTGATACCCCCCCCCCCCCCCCCGCACTGCATGGTGTCCGCGTCCTTTCACCATTACTATACTATCACGTTTACTCTGTGAACCCAGAACCTATTCATCACAAGTGGCTTCCCCCCTGCACTCCATGGTGCCAGTGCCCCAACCCCAGTATCACGCTACACTTGCACGATATGATGCCGTGATCGCTGCCACATCACTCCACTACCCATGCACTGTATGAGGCCAGCACCCACACGCCACTGCTGGCCTGTACTGCGCCATGCACGGTCATAGCGCCATGTGCCAGTGTGGGGCAACAATCGACCCCCTCCCTCGCGTTGTATGAGGCCAAGACCTACCACGCGAGCATTTCCTCGTGCCACTGTACCCCATGGTGACCGCATCAGCGCTGACTCCGCCCCCTGCGTGGTATGGTGCTCCAGGCATCACCCTCCCGGCCTCCCCCCCTCCCATGCGCTGTGTATGGCCACAACGCTCCCTACTCCAGTAACCACCCTCTCCCCCGCACTTGAAGCGACCTGTGCTACCTCCGCTCACCATGCGTGACTCCCCGTGCACCGCATGCTACCAGCAGTGACCCCGCAGCTCGCACGTGACGTAGGAGTCCGCAGAGCGAGGCGTCCCGGGCCTCTCCCTCAGCAGTTAACACGTCTCCCTCCTCGGGAGTTTCTGCGGGGCCCGCTGGGGGGCGGGCGGCAGATGTAACAATGGAACATAATAGATCTGAAGCAAATAGCAGCGTGACTAACACTTTTGGCCGCTCCACAAGTGCTGACGAGGGTTGGCTGTGCTCTAATGAAAATACTACTGCGGCGCTCGGCGCTTCTTGGTCGGTGCCGCACGGACGATAAAGACCAGGCCACGTCCTCTGGGACGTGTAGGTGTGTATTGGGGAGGCGAGGTGGCCCCTCTGGTGACCTGTGGGTGTGGAGGTGAGTCCTCTGGTGACGTGGAGGTGAGGTAGCACCTCTAGTGAGGCGCGAATGTTGTGGTGAGGTATGGACTCGAGATGAGGTGACTTCTCTGGTGATGTGTGGTTGTGATGGGGAGGTGATTCGGCTTCTCTGGTGACGTGTGGGTGTGGAGGTGGGGCGACGTTAGTCCTCCTGTGACGTCGAGGTGACGTAGTACCTCCAGTGAGGCGCGAATGTTGTGGTGAGGTATGGACTCGAGGTGAGATGATTACTCTTGTGACCTGTGGTTGTGATGGGGATGTGATTCGGCTCCTCTGGTGACGTGTGGGTGTGTGGAGGATGAGGTTCTTCTAGTGGCATGCTGGTGTGGAGGGGAGGGGGGGCTTCTCTAGTGCCACATGGGCGTCGTCACATCAGACAGTTCACCTGGCGACGTGTTGGTGTGGACGTGACGTGAAGTGGCTCCTCTTGTTATGTGTGTGCGTGATGGGGAGGTGCATCTGCTCTTCTTGGGACATGAGGTTGAGGAGGTGAATGGCCTCCTCTGGTTATGTGTGGCCTGTGGGTGTGATGGGGAGGTGAGTCTGCTCTTCTTGGGACATGAGGTTGTGGATGTGAATGGCCTCCTCTGGTTGTGTGTGGGTGTGATTGGGAGGTGAGTCTGCTTTTCTGGGTACATGTGGGTGTGGAGCTGAAGGACCTCCCCTGGTGGTGTGTGGGTGTAATGGTGTGGCCAGTTGGCTCTTCTGATGACTTGTGGTGTGGCTGTGTATTAACTCCTCTGGTGATACACAAGTGTGATACTGAGCGGAGGTGGCTTCTCTGGTAATTTGCGGTGGTGAGGTAGCATTCTACTTGTGTGTGGGTTTGGATGTGAGCTGTGGCGGTTCTTTTGTTGGTGTTGTGGTGCTCAGGTGAGACAGCTCCTCCAGTGACATGGGGGTATAGATGTGAGGAGGCTCCTCTAAGGACGCATGAGTGTAGTGGCGATACAGCTCCTCTATGACGTGATTGTTGAGGTGAGGCTGTTTCACTTGTGATTTGTAGGTGTGGAAGTGAGGCAGCTTTTCTAGTGACTTGGTTGTGGAGGTGAGTTAAGATAGCTCCTCTGGTGATGCTTGGGTGTGGTGGTAAGTGAGAAGGTTTTTCTGGTGACTTCTGGTTGTGGAGGTGAGATAAGGCAGCCTCTCAGGTGATGTGTGGGTGTGGAGGTGAGACTGTTCCCCTTGTGAAGTGGGTGTCGAGGTGAGGCCACCCCTCTGTTGATGTGTGGATATCTTAGTAAGGTGGCTTCTCTTGTGAAGTGTGTGTGTGGCTGTGAGGAGAGGGGGCCTATATGGTGATGGTTGAATGTTGTAATGAGGTAAATTGGTTACCTCTGGTCATGTGTGGGTTTGGAGGCTTGGTGGCTCTTCTGGTGACTTGCAGGTGTGGAGGTGAGGCTGCTCCTCTGGTGACGTGTCGGTGTGTAGGTGAGATGAAACCTTCTCTTTGCCCCCAACACCCTAAGTCTACTCACCTCTGTCATGCACACACATTTTTAGGTGATTCTAATCAAAAGTCAATAGAGCATGTGCTTTTGTCTTTTTGGTTTGATTTGTAGTGTGGTGGTCCCTTGTAATTGCAGTGCGGAATATATAGGAAGTTATAGATGAGTACAAATCAACAACAGGAATGCTTCCCATTGCGGATGTCAACATCTAAGGCGCTGCAAGTGACGCTATTTTGTCACTACTGCTTACGAGGGCCGTAGATTGTGAGAGCGGATCCTAAATTGGACAAGATGTCACTAGGGGTTAAGAGTGACTTACACTTTCAGAACAGCATACTGCCTGAATATCAAGTTTTAAACATCCTGCTACTGAAACATGATAGCACAGATATCGACTACCAAAATATCCTGAGCCCTGGGATTTGGCATGAGAGACACTGTGGGGCATAGGCGTGATTTTCATTGCAAGATCAGTCCAGGAAACCTCTGTGATGTCACCAGGGGTTAAGAGGGACTTAGGCTGCGAGAATGGAGCCTTAAACAGATATGTTGTCACTAGGGTTTAGGAATGTCTCATACTGTAAATGCAAAGACTAAAACGGCTACGTTGTCACTAGGGGTTAAGAGTGGCTTACACTGCCGTAGACGAGCCTGAAATGGCTATGATGTTACTAAAGGTTCCCCACAGACAGCAGGATTGCAGCTCCAGATATTTTTGGTGTCACCAGGGGGCACTCCTTGAAACGGTAAAAAATCTCTGCGAGCATGCAAAAGTTCAGCTAACACGCGGAATTGCTTGTTCCGCCAATTCACTATGCTTTTTTCCTGTTTGCGAACGCTGTTTGTGTGCGCGGGGAGAAATATCTTGCTAAAACACATTTTGAAAACGCGAACAAGCCAAAAATTCCACAAAGCGCCGGATCGTGGAGTTTTTGGTAATTCCGCGTTCTCAGCGGAACGCAAAATTACCCAAATTCCGTGAATGGAACAGAATTTACCGCCCAGGCCTAGTACTGACTGATGTGTACTGCAAGAGCTAATCATAAAATGTCTATGATGCCACCAGAGGTTCAGAGTGACATCCTCAAAGCAGCATTATTGGCAGTAGCACGTCCGAGAGGCTTGGGTAAGTGGACTTTACGACACCTGGTTACTTGGCTTGTGCTCGGTGTGGAGAACTGAGCACAGTGGTACGATTACACCCTGTGGTAGAGGCCATCCAAAGTGACGTGTCATGGACAAGTCTCAAATTCTTTGGTTCTCCCTTGTGGAGCAGCTTTGGGTACAACTATGAGACTGTTAGATTTGTTCAGATTCTCCTGCAGCAGTGACATATCCTCAGGCAAAATGCCCCACCTCGAGGTCCTCTTGTAGAGAAGGTGTAGTGACATATTTAGGGAGGCAGCAGTCCCAGCAGAGAAGGATACCCTTGTGGGTAGGTACAATACCATCACTTCAAAGTGCATGCCACTGCTCGCAGTCAGCATTACCACTACTGTCCTTGTAGGGATAAAAATCTGGAGGGTAACTCAACCTCATCTTTGAATGTTTGTGCTCCTTGAATAATACACATTTTCGGGTATGAGAATATACCCAAAAAACACACTGCTTAGCTCCGGATAGATCCCTTCCATCAAACACATCTGGTGAGTACTTAATTGTAGGAGTACACATAAATCAACACAGGTTTTGAGATCACATATTACCTGTGTTTACATAATGTCAGAGAAAGAGTTTCAAAGACTTAACTATCCTTCTTTTCCAGTGGTCATATCGTAACCGAGTGCCCAAATACATAGGAGACCAGTTCCTGATGACTGCTAGGAAGTGTGGAGTAGCTCAGTCACCCAGTAAAGAGAGCAGAGACGAACATATATAAAGAAGATGAAGCCTCTGTACCTTTGTACAGAATTCTGGAAGCTTAGGCATTTTAAGTTGGGGGACCTACACCTGAAATCTTGGATCAATCACATCATGCAGAGCACCTTGATTCAAATACTTCAAGTTGGCAGAACCCACCAATAGCTCATGGTGAATTTGTTATTCCAAAGTTGGACCATGATGGCCACCTCCACTCGCTTTTTAACATGCCCCATCTCCTCCAGGGAGGTGGCAAGTCTCTGACATTTGGAATATGGAAGCATGACCCTGTGATACAGTATATGTTACAAATTCATGCTAGATCCATTTTAGGATTGTTTTGCCTGAACTTAAAGAATTGGAATGGTCTATAGATCACACAAAATATCAGATTGGTGTTACTTTTTGATCTATGCAAGCAATCACCAATGTGATAAGCCGACCATATTACATATCCTTAGAGTCCTTATTTCTTTTGTGTAGCCGTCAGCCCTGTTTGAGGCAGCAATAAACAATGTTCACATTCTTTTACAATTTGGAACATGATGCTAAAGGACAACTAGGTGGAAATCAGCTCAGGCCAAGGAAAGAGGCACCATTCAGGCAGTTTCCCTAATCTGGCTTCTACTGCCTTTCTGCCCTCTTGACCGCATCACTTTCAGATCACTGCCTAGCGGTTGGTCAGTATTTTTTTTAGTCTAGGTATATAAAGGCTGGTTTATACCCGTTGACTACACATCTGTCTTTTCAGCAGCATCATCTGTTCAATTGGTTATTTAGGTGAGGACTAGATGTGATTAAGCCTCCGGTAGTTCTCAATAATAATTATGATAATCAAGAAATTCAAATAAATATAGCCTTCTTTCCCTCAATCCAATAACAGTTGTTGAGCAATTTCCACAAATTAACAAATGACCTGTGGGTGGCATTTCAGCAGGGGCAGCAGTTTCAGTATTCCTTAGTTGATAGCGGCTGAAGTGCCAGACGTGCAGCATTTATTAGCACGTCAGTGGCTTACCTGCGTGGACGATGGCGGAGCGCAGGGGGCGATCACCTGGGGTGTGAGGTCAGCAATGTAGAAAGGTGCCATGTTGTTAATGCAAGCAAAGAAAGCTGAACTCCTGGGTCCTTTGGAACTGAAAGATAGATATAACTGGGGTGTCCCAAGCCCCTCAGACCCAAGGGCCTCGGTGCCACTGCACCAGCTGCACTAATGATAGCTTTGTCCAGAGGTGGTGTCGATGTCATACTGCTTTTATGCGTTATGTTCCTCCAACACACAGCACAGTGGTACACAATACTTGTTACTGCTTGAAAGTGTACCTCCTTACACGACATTAGAACCACCAAATCATCTTTTTACATTCTAATGGTAATCATCTGGTCTTGTTGAACCACCCAACATATTGATTTGCCGCATTAAGTTTATCCAACATCCTGATATTACTGGTGACTGTTCAGATCCTCAGTTAATGTGCAGTAATTCCTCATCTTTGATTTAAAAGTTTCGAGACACACAACCTTTTATTGTGTCCTGATACACAAAATGAGTGCAATGTCTGTTTGGGTCACATATTTTTTGGGCGTTATTTATCAAATATTTACAATTGATTAAAGGCAAACTTTGTTTATAAGTTTTTTCCTCTCCTTGTATAGCTCGCTGTACAAAGTACATATTTTCTGTATGCTTAAAACAGGTTCTGCTATTGATCAATTAATTAACTGAATAAGTCACGTGGCCACCCCCAAAGCCAGTCAGGCTACTTTGCTGCAAAGGAATACTTCGCCTTGCAGTCACAGTGCTACATGCGGCCTGGTCTTATTTAACCAAAGTTCACTCATGAATTGGTGAGGTTTTCAAGGACCAGTCCAGCTATCAACTGTTCTCGCTTTGTATCACCTCTTTACTGCAAGTGGGGATATATATGGCAACCGTGGGGTATTCCTGATCACGTCAGCCATCCTTTGGGGGCCTAACCCCTTCTGAAAGATGTCTGGCTTAGACATACTCTTAGTCGTCCGCTGACACGCTAACAAGCTGCGGTCATGTGACCCACTTTTCCTTAACCCCTTCGACGCTCATGACAAGCTCAGCTCGTCATGAGTTACGCATGCAGTACGCTCTCGTCATGAACCGCAGGTTTTTTTAAACTTCAGCGCACAGCGGGAAAACGGCCCGCGCGCATGGTGTTAAGAAGGGTGGGCCTGTCCGCTTCCACAGAGGCGGGTTCAGTGGGAGAGCACCCGCCATGTGTGAGCCTTGAAGCCCTACACAAGGATAAGGGAAAGCCGAAACATGCAGTGACTGCAGGGCTTTCATTCAGGTGTTGTACGTTTTTCATACATGAAGCAACAAACCTCCAAAACTGAAAGCCAGGAAGTTATAGACATTTATAAATTGCACAGGACCTAAAATATACCTCTCTGTTTTGGAGTATGAGAAGTATTTTTAAATTGACTTTTTTCCTAAAAAATACGATGCAACGAAGCGAACACACTTCCAAAATGTTAGGCTTATAATTTTAGGAATTTTTCTCTGAAGTGTTACCATAACCTCTAGCTGGTTGAAGCCTCTTGGGCATATGTTGGCAGTGTGCCCTACCTTCCTAGAGGGGACGCTTGCTCCAGTAATCCACTGCATGACACCATTTTGCACATTTCGCTGTGGTTTGTGCATGCATAAACTGGTCCCGCGACCTAGGCTACTGTCAATTAATATCTGATGTGGATTGCACCGCATACCCCTCTGCTTTCTTATTACTTAGTGGAATACTTTTCATTCTAATAGAAGCCTTTGGCCACCTGCCAGCCACCACTGCTCTAGAATTCTGGGTAAAACGTGCGACGGACTACCTCTTACACATTTATGACATGGCTACATCTGGCGTACGAGAGGGCAGACATTGCCTTGCCTATATTGTAATTGCAATTGCATTCAAATATAGCGCTTACTGCCACTGACAAGGCATCAAAGTGCTTTTCGGTGAGTATCTTGTTACTCCGGAACCCAAAAAGGATCAGTGGTGAATTACTATGGGGAAATCTGAAATTAATTTGAGCAGTGGACATGTTAGTCTGTTATTTGGATTGAAAAGGGACAATGGAGGGATGGGGAAGGGTTTGCATTTATATGACTCTGACCTGTTTCTAAACCTGGCCGAGATTGTACATAGTTACTTACAGGCATAATGCATGTCTCTTAAACAAATGAGATCCCCGTTCACAAAACTTAATGGAGTAACAGTTTAATAATATTGTCTTAGATATGCATTTAAAATGACTATCAAGGCCTCATTCACAAAGCTTCTTCTGAGGATATGTGTCTTGCTCCAGGCTTAGGTGTGATTGCTCATCATTTTTGTAGAGTAAGTCATGCTTATATATTTGTTTATTTATTTAGGGGTTTGTTAGGCACCAAATTAAACTATTAGGATATTCCAGAGCGCTACTCTTTCACTTCAGTAAGCAGGCCTTACTCCTGGAAATACACAAGAATGTTTGTATGTATTGGTATTTCTAGAGCACGAACCCCAGTAGCTAGCACTGGAGATACAAAGGAGGGAGGAGACTGAGAAAGGAGGTAGAGCTGGTGGAAGACCTGAATACTCAAATAAAATGTATGTTTAGATCCATAGCAGGCCACAATTAGTCATTGAAAAAGGTTGTGAATAAGACCCGGTAATTCAGGTGTATTTCACATGTAAGTCAGGAGTAAAACACAACTATTTATAGAAAGACCTTTATGAATTACCCCCACCTTGACCTATGTTAAAATCCATGCACAGGGTTCTGCAAAGTAGGTCCTGTAGGGCCGAATCCATCCAAGATTTTTAGCATATCCCTATTTAGATACATGTAGTTATCTTAAAAATCTGGCATTGATCCGGCCCTCCAAGACCGTCTTTGGAGAACCCTGCTTCAGAGGCATGATTACATGCGAATGTCTTTTACCTCTACCTTGGCTTGCAATAAATGCCATGCTTCGGAGGCATGAGCACTTGGAGAATGTTTTTTTTTTCTCCACCTTGGCTCGCGAAATATGCCATACTTTGGAGGCATGCGCAAAAAGAACAAATGCTGGATGGAATGCTGAACAATGTCAAACATTCACCCCTAGTCAGAGATCTGGGCCTAAATCCATTGTTTTTTTGCTCACCATGCCATTCCAGTTTGGACCCAGGCATATGCAAATCAGTTTTGGCCCTGCTCCCCACTGGATCAGTCCAGCCCGAACTGCCAGGCCAGGTCCTCCCGGGACCAGAAACAAGCATCCTAGGACTGGTTTCAGGGTATCACCCCTCATCAGCCAGGATAGCTTAAATCCAGTGGCATGGCGAGCATGAGACCTTTGTAAAAAAAACAATGGATTTAGGCCCAGATCTCTGGCTGGGGTGAGTGTTTGGCATTGTTCAGCATTCCGTCAATCGGTTGTTCTTTTTGCATGCTTCAGAGCCATGACAACTTGGAGAATATCTTTTACCTCCACCCTGGCTTGCATTAAAAGCTATTTTTGGGATGCATGATTACTTGGAGAATGCCCTTTACCTCCATTTTGAACTGCATAAAAAGCAGTGGTGTAGCAAGGAAGGGGTGGGTCTGCCCTGGGCGGCACAAGTTTTGGGGGCGGCAGTTTCACCCCCGATCTAAACTGTGGCGACGGCTGCAGGAATTGCCAGCACCCCCGCTCTTTCATTTGACCGCCGCAAACGCAGGGCCGCCACAGGCGTCATAAGGCCTAGCTACACCACTGATAAAAAAAGCTGTGATTCAGACACATGACCACTAGGAGAATGTCTCTTACCTCCACCTTGGCCGGCCTTAACCCCTTCACTGCGGCGGCTATTCCGCCACAGTGCCAAGGGGGCGGGGCGGCCGCGCGGCGGCCGCATGCTGGTGACGGAACTGCTCCGTCACCAGCCTCGGTTGAGCTGTGCTCATGACGGAGCGGTTCCATCATGGCCCGCCCCGCTCAATGGAACGTCCAGCGCAGGCGCGGAATTCGCGCCGCGCAGGCGTTCCGAGCGGGCTATGATGGAACCGCTCCGTCATCAGCACACCCGCAGCTGATGACGGAGCGGTTCCGTCATCAGCATCCAAGGAGTTAAAGGCCACTTAAAGCCCTGGAGGAATGACTGACCACTTGGAGAATGATTTTACCTCCTCCTTGGGCTGCATTAAAAGCCAGGCTTTGAAGATGGTTTCTCAGTTCACCGCGTGCAGCATTGTTGAGGACAAGCCACTTTCCCACACCTCCTCCGTGTACTCTCTGAAGCGTGGCGCAGCCAGGTTTCCTGTTTTACTTCTCTGTGAAGCTCGAGTCGTTCCGTTTACGCCACATTGCCCCTGCTATATGCAGTAATGCTTCCTGCCTCACTTCCAGGGGCTTGGACGGAGATCCCCGCTCTGCTTTGCACATTAAACACTCGCGGAATAAACGCAGGCAACAGACTTGTGCTGAAACCAAATCCATCCTCATTTTCCCAATCAATATAAAACTTCTGATCAAATTGCTGTTTAGATGTCTCTAAAGCCAGAGTCCCAGATGTCTGCTTTTACCATTCCGCTGCACTCACGGTAACACATGTGGCCGAGGCTGGAAACCCCCGCGGAATATGGGTTAGGAGTTATTGACTAAACTGCAGGAATATTATTTTTGGCAGTCTGGCGGACAGCTTGATTCTAGAAGTTTCTGTTTCAAGTGTCAGGCTTTTGCTCTACAGCCTCGTATTTATTCACCTTGCTTCTGCCCAAATCACAAAGCCAGAGTGTTTAACGTTTTGACTGTGCTAGTGAAGTATTTCAGGCAGCCTTTTCTGAGGTTGCGTTCAGCTTGTGCAGAAGAATACAAAGCTGTTGATGTTTCCTGCATGGGAGAGTGATGGAGAAATCACATTCTCGACAAGATGGCCGTGTGATCAACACTCCCTGCTGGCATCTGCTGTGGTATGCATAAGTCAAACCCCAGCAGGGCCAACTAAGCCCTTTATTCATCAGAGGTCGGTTGATATATTTTTAATAGTTATACTTCTCACAGCACTTAGAAACTAGAGGAGGGAACTGTAACTCCCACTGAACCTTTTTTTAAAGATATTTTTTTCTAAAGCAGCTCTGTTTCCTTTATGAAAATCAGCATGCATTTAAAAGAAAAACGTTCTATTTTTTTTTTAGAAACAATCACAGAGATGGTGGTCCGCTGCCCTTGCAAGCCACCATCCCTGTGTTTTTAACAAAGTATGTTGGACTGCAACACCCTCTAATCCATTCCTTTGTAAACGAACCTATTAGTACATAGGCCAGATTGCAAATTAAGACTCTAGTTGCATAAAGACTGGTTACAAATTGCAACCCATTTTTGCGACCTGACTAATGTTTTTTATTATTGGATTTGATATCTACGAGTGTGAAAAACAAGGTTTCCTATTACAACTTTTTGGATATCTTAACTCACTCTTTCAGGATTTCCGTGTGGCAGTACATTGATTTATCCTGAGAAGTTTACCTTCTTTTTGGACTTTTCAATTTGCCAAAGGCAGGATTAGGGTGGGAAAAGGGGAGTTTTTGGGGTGCTCCAAAGGGCATACAAATTAATCTCAATACCCATAAACTTGAAGATTTTCAATGGTGTACATCTACAAAAAGCAAGAATAAGTGCCTTTTTCAAGGTGGGAAATGGAATGGAAGCACCCTCATATTAAAATTAAAAAGCATATTTATTTGTCATCAGACAGCCCAGATGGTGAGGGTGAATGGAATGAGACTTACGCCTGAAAAATCAAGAACGATTTGCATATGGCCAGGTCTAAACTGGGGTGGCATGGTGAGCAAAAGAATGATGGGTTTAACCCAGTTCTCTTGACTGCGGTGAATGTTTTGATTTGCTCTGCATCCGCCCATCAATTGTGTGTCTTTTGTTTCCTCGCCGCAAGTGAGCCGGGTATGCCCAGACGTGGGTCCCAGGCTCACTGTGCCACTGGATTCAAGCTATCCTGGCTGATGAGGGGTGAAACCCCGCAACCGGTCCTAGTATTCTTGTTTCCTGTCCAGGGAGGACCTGGCTTGGCAGTTCGGACTGGACTGTTCCCATGAGGCACAGGGTCAAGACTGACTTGTGATTGGCTGATTTTGCCAGGTCTAAACTGGGGTGGCATGGTGAGCAAAAGAATGAAGAATTTAACACAGATCTCTTGACTGGGGGGGAATGTTTTGATTTTTCCGCATTTCGTCCATCAATTGTGTGTCTTTTGAAAAATCTAGCAGTCATACATTTACGTTTTATGAGTTTCAATCTTTTTGGGGTGTGGTAAGCTCCAACCTTACTGGGTTTTATCAATGGCAAACACTTTCACACTTTGTGACTCCGGCTTAGACCACCTGAGTCCAGAGGCAGCCTGGCCTATAGTGAATTCAAGAGGCATTCGCGGATCTCTTCCCCGTTTGGCAAATGGCCAGTGGGCGCGTGGACGATGCTCGACTTAACTCTTCAAAAAATCATATCATGAATTACATACCTTAAACATGGACATTATTCAGTTTTTTGGAAGCCTTAAGTAGTTCAAATTAAAACTTCTACATGTATATCGCACCCTAGACAACAAAAAGTAACCACTAGTTAGGAAAGATGGCAGGTGGCGATGCCTAGCCCTATGCTTCTGAAGGGTAAAAACAAGCAGAAGTCAAGTCAGCCAATCACGTTAGAGTCCCTTTGGGTCACAGGAACTGAAGAGGGGGCCACAGGGAGTGACAACAGAAACACGCGGACAGTGGTGAGATTGCACAGCTTGAAGCAGTATTTTAAACACAGCTACAGACGTGTAAAAAGAAGTCATTCCGTTTTTGGCTGCTTAGCTATTCTGACAATCATTTAGGCTTTTCTGGAGTTGCACACGTCCTGTCAGAAGCACCCCCTCTGCGTGGGTGGACTGGACCGGCCGTATACGGGGCAGTGACGCAGACGATGCCAGCGGCGCGCTTTCGCCACCCTGCACGCGATCAATGCTGTGGGGTGACATGGTTCATTAAACGCATTCTTGTATTCGTCGAACAATTAAAGCAGGCGTTGCGGGAAAGACAAAAAGCGCGTTTGACATCTGCGGTTCACCGGATCGATACAAGCAATCCGATTGCAAATCTGCCGAGGAAAAAGCGTGCCTTCTGCCCCCTCTCAGGTGGCAGCGGGGATCCGAGCGGATGGACAAAACCAGGCCTTCGGTGCGCCGCTTCCCAGATAACAATATGATCCCTTTATCAAAGTCGGGCTGCATTTGTGGAGGGGAGGAGGGTGTGGCGTGCTTGGAGGTCGACACAAAAGTCACAATCGCGATGTGCAGCCGCCCTTTAGCCAGATGGCTTCATCAGGGGTGCTGTGATTCAGCGAGGTGCGGTGCCCGCTGTTGCGTGCCGTAAAAACCATGCTGTGTATTGATTTGACAATCTGAATGTTGTTTTAATTGGAAACGGCTCAGTGAACCTTGTTTTCTTGATTTTATATTTACATCCGTTCAATGGGACAAGCGCTTATTGCTGAACTATGTGCGTGTCATTTATAGGTGGCAGATGCGAGCCCTAGCCGGGGCCACCCGGGTTTCATCCCTCTGAGGTCGATAAAAGAGGTACCACGGGAGAGTAGAAAGCAACACCTATATTTCAAGAGAAAAGAGAGCATTCATTGTTGCACTGCACGCTTTATGAATGCTTATTGGTGATATCTGTAGCGTACTATCAGAAGGGGAGTGGTTTCAGTGGACTGGCCTGAATCCAGGGAGTTCAGCACCTTTTAAAGAGCAGCGGGGTTGGGGCAGAGTCAGTCCCGTCAGCTTTTGCCTAAAACGTGTCCGTCTCTGCCGTGGTCCGTGCTTCTGATAGTTGGTAGGGTTTGTAAAGAGTGATGTTAACCACCACTAGTTTAGTGGGAGCAGATATTGTTTTTAATCTAAGATGCTGCGAATGACAAAGGGGCACAGCAGCCCCGTGTCATCTTCCTTGACACAACCTTCTCTAGCTGGTAGACAGACCCAGGCTTTCTGTGAAGCCTTCAGATTTACGATAACATGCTAATATTCGGGAATGGACTTTCATTTTTAACATTGAACGTGTGTTCTTAAAACTTGCTGCAAAAACGCCTTATTGGTGAAAAAAAGCCAGTACTGGCTAAAGGAATCCCACATGAGAAGGATCCTCGGCGCACCCATGCAACCCTACTCAGGGATGTAGATCTTACATTTTTGTACACTGCAACCCCCCCCCCCCCGCCCCCCTTTCTAAATATTTAGGAACGTGGTTCTTAATAATCTAACTGTATTTTAACTCCTGCGATTTTTTTCACTAGAAATGTACACACCATATTGATTAATCATATCATGACAAGCAAAAGAAATAGAAAAATCCCATAAACTGTGACACGCACGAGTAAAAATACACCTCCCTTGATTATCTACAATGTCCCACAACCTGTGGTCAAGGGATTTAAATGCACAAGGATGGCAGTTTCAAAGTCTGTAGGAATCTGCATTCTCGCTAGGTAATTCCATCTTTCTGCATTGGCAATTCCAAGCAAAAGCTCTCAGTAATCTCATAGTCTGTCATCAGTTTCACCACAAGTTTGTCAGCCAAAGACTGACATTTGTAAGCGATGATCAAAAACATGCTTCATGTGAGCGCAATCGTTTTTAGGTCAAGCCTGGGCAGCGAATGTGCTGCTCTGCGAGCCATGTTGTATTGGGGTATGGAATAGAAGCCCGCCCACTCTCTGCCTAGATTTGTCATTGGCTTGTGTCATTGTGCTTCGTAAATGATGGCTTCTGATTCATTAATAGGCTTGTTAGTCCCTCCTTAGTACCATCTTTTCTTCATGCGTAACCTCCCATGAGGACTGTCCCTTTCACTTGGGTTGATACACAGTACGTCTTATTTAGTTTGTAAGCACTATTTTCTTTAAATAATTTCTCCTACTGCAGGCACAACATGCTTTCCTGCAACTATCAGCTGCCATGCATGCTTTCACTTTTTAAGCAGCCTGGGACAATGGCGGCTGCTTCTTTGAATAGGTCTCGCATTTACAAGAGTTTGAGCTATTGGTATTCTACATGACAATGTCTTTTATTTATGTTAGTTATCAAAACATATAAATAAAAGGCATTGTCATTTACAATGCCAATAACTTAAACTCTCGCAAATGCAAGACCAATTGCATTGCAAATGCTTGTTTGTAGTTGGCATTCTGTGAGAGAAATGCAACTGAGGGACTTGGGCAGATGTGGATCTAGTCTACAGTGGTTGGGCCTAAAAAGCAGGGCTGAACCATCAGAAATGAGGCAATGGATTTACCCTCTTAATGCATCATGCGGGTCCATAAACGTCTTTAGCTGCTATATAGGAGCACATGTTGTGGGAAACCCTACATTTTTTGTTTAATATTTTTATATTATTGGATGCACTATCAGAGTGAATAGACCGTATTTACTTGTTTGCTTGACACATGGATAACATTGAGAAGAGCCATGGCGGGGATTCAATAGTTAGTGGTTGGATCTGGGGTGGTGGGTCCCAGATTCCATAACAGGAGCACGACCAAGGGAAATGGGGTTGATTCTCTTTTAAGACCAGCTGGTATTTCCTGAATATTTTAAGAAAGAGTAAAGTCAGGTGTCAGTAAGCACTATCTCTTCTTTTTTTCTTAAACGGGGGTTCTAATTCCCAAATAGCGTGAGTTGGTATTGACTAGAAGCAAGAGGTACGGATCCTGAATGCTGTGGTACACTGATATCATAGATAGAATATTGAGGGACAAAGTATTGGAAGGTAAGTATGTATATATAGACTTTCTACACCTAACTCCTTATTTATGTACCTTGATGATCTATAGGTATCTTCAAGGTACATAGATGGCAAGTTAAGAATAGTCAATGTATTCTTCCCTATATGAACCTACCTTTTGATATTATGATCCTTGATATTCTGTACTGAATATGAGTGTGCCACGATATTCTGTACTCGTTATCCCAGAGGACCATCAAGCAAGAGACAGGATATTACGAGTGATTAACTTACCTTTTGATATTTTGTCCTGTGATATTTTGTACTCAATATGAGTGTGCCACGATATTCTGTACTCGATATTCCAGAGGACAAAAAAGCTGGAGACAGGATATTACAAGAGTACTGGTGAGGGCTGATGAACTTACCTTTTAATATTTTGTCCCGTGCTATTTTGTACTCGATATGAGTGCGCCACAATATTGTGTACTCGATATTCCAGAAGACAATCAAGCAAGAGACAGGATATCACGAGAGTACGGGGGAGGGCTGCTGGACTTACCTTTTGATATTTTATCCCGTGATATTTTGTAGTGGATGTGAATGCGCCACATTATTCTGGACCCAATATTCCACAGGACAATGAAGCAAGAGACAGAATATTACGGTACAGGGGAGAGATGATGAACTTACCTTTTAATACTTTGTCACTGTACTCGATATGAGTGCGCCACAATATTGTGTACTCGATATTCCAGAAGACAATCAAGCAAGAGACAGGATATCACGAGAGTACGGGGGAGGGCTGCTGGACTTACCTTTTGATATTTTATCCCTTGATATTTTGTAGTTGATGTGAATGCGCCACATTATTCTGGACCCAATATTCCACAGGACACTGAAGCAAGAGACAGAATATTACGGTACAGGGGAGCAGAGGCGGCTCTAGGCTCATGGCGGCCCTGGGCAAGGAGTGTAGGTAGGGGGCCACGGAAGAGGGGGGCGGGGCGGAGTGCGGAGCCCAGTGAAGAGGGGGGGGGGTCAGGGTGTTTGGAAGTGGAACAGAGCCGGAGGCCACCAAATCCCTGCCAGGGGCCACCACGCAAATATGTACCCATCCTCAGAGGATTATTATATTAAGGATATATATTGGCGTGGTGGCCCCTGGGGTTTGGTGACCCTGTGCTGGTGCACAGCTTGCACATGCCTAAGGCCGCCCCTGAGGGGAGAGATGATGAACTTACCTTTTAATATTTTGTCACTGTACTCGATATGAGTGTGCCACAATATTGTGTACTCGATATTCCAGAGGACAATAAAGTTGGAGACAGGATATTACAAGAGTACTGGTGAGGGCTGATGAACTTACCTTTTAACATTTTGTCCCTTGATATTTTGTACTCGATATGAGCGCACCTACATTCTGTACTCGATATTCCAGAGGACAATCAAGCAAGAGACTAGATATCGCCAGAGTACGGGGGAGGGCTGAAACTGATGAAGTGGCAGGGTTCCGAAAACTTGCCTCCAGGCGATGATCATTGGAAGACCCAGAAGGCTGCTAAACAATTGTCAATTCAGAAACCCATCTGGGATTTGATATGGAATCTAGTGGCTCAAAGATGCAGAAAGGAACATTGTCTCAGCATCCTTCAGTGGTGCAACAGTATGGTATGCGGCCAGTGGAGACAGAGAAGGATGGACGATAACGACCAAATTAGAGAAAACAGAGGAAGCGGTGATGCTGAAAGGAGGAATGTGAGCGAAAGTGGAGGAAAGGGGGAGAGAAGGAGCAGGGAAGAAAGGTTCTTTTAGAAGGCGAGGAACCATTCTACAAAGAGCCTGTGTGCAGTGTCCTGGGGGAAGGCATGTCCGCTCCTCGACTACATCCCTGGCACCTGAAGGCAGACTTCAAAGACATCTAAATATTGAGCATGTGCGCATTCTGTACATTTCACAGCCTGTACCATTTCAATAATGCAAAATGCTTTAGCACTACTAGGCAAAAATAATCGAGTAAGCCCATGAAAAAGGTTGCAGATTGACAATACATTGCCTTTCAAATCTTTGTTTTTACGTTCCTACAAGAAAACGTTCTTTAAATGTATACCTTGCAAAGAAAAATAACAAGCTACGTGTTACTTGTGTTGATGTGTTTTTATTTGTTTATAATTTTTCTCAGTGTAGATATCTGCATTTCAACTTTTTTAATTCTGTACCATATTGTTAATTTTCAATAGTAAAAAAAAAAATATATATATATATATATTCACTAAAAGTCTCTTCTACTTTAAAAACAGAGAAGTTGACTTCCTATTGGCAGGCCATACCACCAGAACACGTTGATGGGGATGCAGGAAGATATTAAACTGTTGCTCGTTATGTATTTTAATTTTACCTGTTTATTTTGTTGTATCTACTTCGTAAAAGCTGTTTTCTTTTTGGAAAAAGAAACACTTATTAAAAATAGTAAGTGTAATACTGGACTATACTTTCTAGAATTTGTACGTCCATGATATGGTATGGTAAATATATATATATTGATATAGTATGGTGTATGTATGTATATATATATATATATATATATATATATATATATATATATATATCACCACATTGTAAGGTTGAGTTTGAAACATGGATCCATCACAGTACAGATCATGGTCAGTGGGAAGTATGGTGTGGAGAATTTGTCATACACATTGAGGACTGGAAAGTCCTGCTCCTAATACTCTGATCACTCAGAGTTAAATATCTTGGTGACTTGCAATATCCTTACAATAAATGGCAGGAACAAAAATATATATACACTACTATATAAAATACTGGTAGAGCTCGTCTGTTGGCACTTCTTTCTTGCCCCAGGAACAGAATGCTATCTGCGGGACCGACGAGCCGTACATTGTAGGGTCAGGAATGTGAGGAATGCCCAGTGTGGGCCTAAACTGAGACAAAAACACCTGGCAGAGACACGAACAGGAAGCATAAACGGGGCGGAAGGGGAGGCCCAGAAGGGGCCAGAGGTCAGTGGAGGAGTCAGAAGCCTCCTTCTCCTCTGATGTTCTCGATGGGTTGTCAGTCTGTGTGTGTGTGCGTGTGTGTGTGTCTGTGTACGTTATAGGCTAAATAGCGGTTCTGTTAATACTTTTCATACTCGTGCCCTCTGCAAGGTGAATTACTAACCAGTAATTTACTGAACTTTTTTTTTTGTTGCTTTGACTGATTCTTGGTACCCTTACATCTGCTACTTTCTTTCCATTTAAAGCACTCGTTGAACATGATATACAAATGTTTCACTGGAGGAACACGATACATTTTACAGTCCCCACATTGAAAATATGCATGTTTAAATGGCTTTCAATAAAAGAGAATTCCACGCTGCCAACTGGTCTGGTGTCAACAAAGCCCTGATTGCAATACCAGAAGGAGCAACCGCCCGTCGTTAAGTTTGTCGAAAGCAGGCAGTAAGTAGGCTGCTGAAGCAGTGTTGAAATTAAAATTCACACAGTGGCAGGGTCAAAGGGAACATGGACCTGTGCACTGTGGTTCAATACCTGTATGGCACTCTTATACGAAAAAAGTGAACCTGCAGCTCTGCAACCACCTCCATGTAGCCACTCGGGTTACCATATGATGCCAAGCCACAATACCTTGTTTCCTGACTGGAATGAACTCTGGGACTTGTAGTTCCGGCTTTAGTTCCTATGAACACTTTCCACTATCTCATCTGGAAAAATTGTTCTGGTGGTATCGGTAAGAGCCTCAAGTGCAGGTCCTTCTGCAATATCTTGGTTTCCCTGCCGTCTAATTAAGATGTTGCATGTGAGAGTGCTTCAAGCTCAAAGCCATCATCCGCTCAAACATTACCCAGGTAGAGTGTGGCTCACTACCACCCCATGTCAAGCGTGGCTGGACTGGGGAACGAAAAGTAGACCAGGCAAAACATTTTAAAACCAGTCCAGCTTCCTTCCTTTTGTCACCCTCTCTATTTCCTTTCATCCATTCTTTCTCTCTCATCTCTCTTGATTCTCCCTGATCCCTTTCTCTCCACCTCCCTTCCCCTCTCCCTCTCTCCCTCCCTCCCTCTCTCCCTTTCTCCCTCCCTCTTGAAGCCTTCCTGTGCCTGCTGCACCTAACCTGGGGGAGCTGGGAAAAGTGACATAGGCACAAGCAGCCGCCCGGTGTTTCCAATCTGGCCTCCAGTGGCTGCAGCCCACTGGGAAAATGCCTGTAAAATAAAAGACCTGTCCGGCCCTGCATGTGTCGAGAATCTTTTTTTTTCCGGAAGGCCAGTCAAAGGCGGACCACAGACCGCCCCCAACATCTTGAAGCCTTGCAGCATCCAGCAATGCTAATCGTGGCATAGGAAATGAAATGTAGTAGTGGGAACCAGTCACATTATGCACAGGATTCTCTATCTTCCGGTCCTATCAGATGGAAGAGAGTGCAAGATGGACATCAATGCAGTAAAACACAACAGTTAGAAAGAGGGTCCAAGGGCAAAATTAACGACCAACATCTAGACACATGCCCCAAACAATAGTACTAACAACAAACAATGTCTAGGGGTCAGAAAGAAAATGAACTCTACTGTGAGAACCATCCGAGACACAACTAATTACTAACAAAAGTGAAAAGAACCCAATAGGTGTGTGTATGTGTGACAAATCAATAGACAAATCTCAAGGGTATGGGAACAATATTCCCATCAGTTGCCACTCTGTACCGCCCTTTTACATCATATGGGTTCTCCTCACCCAGAAGAAAATGTCCACAGCCTACAGATGTTATCGTGGCTGGAACGTAACCATTGAAAAGTATGTGTACAAATTGATGGTACAGGAAATTATATTGTGAGTGGGTAACTGAATAGCAGTGCAAAGTGAACGTGAAAAAATATTAAAATTGGATAGGACTGAGTAGAAGATGAATTTTAATAATTTCTCTCAGTTCATCCAAATCTTAAAAAATGTGTGACATACCAACAGTTTTAACATAATATCCATTTGCAATAGGGGCCAGTCAGCCGTAGAAAGCTCTTTGCTCTTAGTTCAGGTTGTTCAGGGATGTCAGATGACTCTGCGTCAGTAGAAACTCAATGCTCCCGCTCTGGGCTTACAATGAGCAATGCAATGGGGTCTGAAAGTTGTAGCATTGGTGTGCATCAAGAGGACCAGCTGGATGGAACTACCGGACAATAGTGATGGATAAATATACACACTGGGCCTGAGATATTCGTATCCATGGTGCAATTGATTGTATTTAATGAGTTTGTTGGTGTTGTGTAGCACTTTTAGAAGTAGACTGTTCTTTCTAAGTCCTTGGAGAATAAAGATGGAGGAAGAAATTGATTTTTACAAGAGAACGGACATAAACGGATTCCAGTTTTATGCTTGGTGAAAGAGGGTGGTCTTCAAAGAGGATAATTTGATAACCCAGTATGTCTTTTGTGGCCAAACTACTACAGGCCACGTTTCTCGAAAACCTTCAATCAAGAGAAATAGAAATGGTACTAAACGTAGCAAAATCATCTTGGCCTTCATCAGTTCTCCTGAAGAGAGCTGAAGAAGCACATTCAACAGAATCAGGTTTCTTCATTCAGAAAGCTGGACTTGAGGACCAGGTGTAAAGGTACATGATATTATATATAGAATTTGCAAGAGTGGAAGAATTGTCCATCAGAGGGTATTTCAAGTAATGTTACCAGATGGACCTGGTCAGCAAGGACTCTATTCCAGTCATGGGTTTTGGTTTAACAATTCTGTGCATTCAGCAAGTTGTCGGCTTCATCAATTCAATGGAATCACCTGGACGACCATACGTAAACACATTCGTTTTTAAAAGAAAAGACCAGAAATCATATACGTGGTCTACGGTGACATTGCATCAATATCCAAGGCTTTTATTTCAAGTAAAGAGTTGGGAATGCAGAAAGATGGAAGACAGCATGTGAACAGCAAAGATAAATGGCCGAGAGCCCTTGCATATTTTTAACTCCTAAAGTAATGTAAATGATTAGGAGATCTGATAGTAAGGGAAAGTGATTCCAAAGAGCTGCCATGGCTGTCACATGCAACCCTGAAGGGACAAGTTCATGAACGCCAAGTGCAAGCTGTCCTGTGTCAAAGGACTTTGATCACTGTGCCATTGCAGTCCATTATTGTGAACAGTTTTTCTAGGACCTAAGGATGTAGATGTTGATACACAATGTTAACTCATACAAGATGCACAACAGAAGAATGCCACCTGTACAGTGATCGAACACATATACAGCCCATAGTGACCAAATATCTATTTGCATGCACATGGATGTGGTGCATAGTGGGCACCTAGCCACTGTGCAACATAGTGCTGTCGTATACAAATGATCTCTACTTACAGAGGACTATGTAGCCGCTTCAGGTTAAAGGTGCAACCAAACTTTCTGCATACGTGATTGATTGTTGTCCTATACCCTCGTAGGCAGTGCCATTGACAAAAATTACCTTTCATCAGTGCTAGTTCGTAGAGGGTTTCTCCAGACTACAACTCCCAAAATGCACCGATTTGCTTAATGGAGTCCCAGTGCTGGAAAAGTACTGTGATGGTAACAAAGGACCATTTGGTCACCCTGCGAACGAGCACTCACTAAGTATTGAGCTAGCTTTAGAAATTAAACTTCATATATAAGTCTGGTTTAGTCTCATTTGGACATAATAAGCAAACAATAAAAAACCTATGCAACTGACACACTTCTCTATTTTCGTTTCCCCTCTAAGTTTTGCTTTCAAAGAAAATACATTTCTTTACATGATTACAACTATAGCCAAGTTTATATTAAGGGAACTCTTGCATTATTAGAGTGTTACAGAAACACTGGAACATGTACTAAAGCAAAGAAAATATATGTTGATATGTGGTAATGGTTCAATTCAATATGTCCAAAATAGGGTAATTGAACCATCAGGGTCATATTAGGGTGTTTAACTGATGGAAGGATCAGGAAGCAGTTACAATTATTAAGACTGTGCTTCCAAAAATTGTTTAGATGAGGTTAGAGAGGAAGTGACAAAATAGGGTGAAATGCCTCGCTGTACATACAACTGAATGGATGCATTCATCAATTTATTTTTGATAAAATCCCTGTGAGTGCTTTGATATTACTTGTTCAGTGGAGCATAGATGCGAGAACAATTTAGAACAAGGTGTGCTCAGGGCCTTAGCTCTCTTGTACCATTTCACGTAAAGGTCTTTGTGGCTGAGCATCTGAGGATGCAAGTTGTCGGAGAGGAGACACAAACACAATGATCAAGCAGTAGGACAGACCTGCTTCCCCATGGGATCCACCAGGCCCTGCAACAGCAGAAAAAACATGCTTTCTCCTCAGAGATCCGCAGACCGATCCACCTCATTTCACTCTAAGCCAAGATGACTCCTGTCCGGAGGATTGCCGGCTCATCTCTCTCAGCTGCTGCGGTGCAGATTGCGTGCCAAATGCTTGCTTTTCTCTCCAGTGGCGCCTGCAGATGATCCGGAAACATTTCTGCTTCAGAGCACTGAAAGACTGTGGTCTTCTGCATCCGCAGTGCTTTTGGGAGTTTACGGGCAAAGCAAATACTTGAAACTAGAAGTTTTTGCTACTGAATTGTGGCCTGACCAGGAAAAAAGGACATGGATTATAGTGGAAGGGGATTATTACCTTAAAGTCAGAGCTGGTGCTAGGTTAAGGCACATGTAGGCCGCTATGCTGCGGCATCACCATAGTAGGGTGAAAGATCACCACAACAGACCTCAAATGGCCCTCGTGCATTGGAGGAGAATCAATGGTGAGAATCCTTGGACGAAGATATGTAAAGTAGAAATGTGTAGTATCCTCAGGTCATGGTAATATGTTCCCTTTCATCCTGTACCTAGCTGCTCAGCCAGTGTGAGTGTTCCGTGTAGAATGTTAGTGTGAGGGAATGCTTGGGTGCCTGGTGTGTGTGTGGTCAGTTGGAAGATGGGCTGAGCAGCTAGGAGGCTGCTGCTGATGGGGCTCTGGATTTACTCTACTTATGGGCTTGCTGTAAGTGCCACGTTCTCCTTACTTGAGGAGTACTTCTTTGGGTGCTGTTCGCCCACTGTGTGAGTCTTGGGGGTACGTTTTCCCCCTATACACTTGTGTCTTGCTCACTTGTTGCTTGTGAGCTCATCTTACACTATTTACCTTTTCTTTGTTTACTATTAAAGTAGGAGGATGGTGTTAATGTGTGTTTTTATCCTTTCATCCTTCTGTCCTCCTTTTTGCTTGGCTGTTTTCCCTCTAGCGATGTGTTCTATTATGCATCCCTGGGTCTATGGACTGCTTTCATCTTTTGTACATTACTGTGTATCATTGTTTTCATTTTAGTTTGGGTCTTATTATTTTTCAGTGTAAAAGGGAAAGGATATGTAGTATCCTCAGGTCATGTTAATATGTTCCCTTTCATCCTGTACCTAGCTGCTCATCCAGTGTGAGTGTTCCGTGTAGGATGTTAGTGTGAGTGGAATGCTTAGGTGCCTGGTGTGTGTGTGTGGTCAGTTGGAAGATGAGCTGAGCAGCTAGGAGGCTGCTCCTGGTGGGGCCCGGATCTACTCTACTTATGGGCTTGCTGTAACTTCTACATATGGACTTAATAAACTACATAAAATAATCTCGGCTACGTCTACTTTGTCATCTGAACACGTGGGGCCAGCCCACTACAAAATGCCATGATAATTTCTGGAATTCTCATTTCTCTCACTGCTCAACGACATTCCTCTGTTGCTTGAATCCACCAGGGAAGAAGTAAGAGACTACAGTGATATAGGCTATAGACATATATTGGTTGTAATGGTTCTAAGCAGGATGGCATAGGTTTGTGCCTCCACCTGCCCGGCCTAGCAACGTCCCAAAGCTGCTTCTCAGAAACAGGAGCTTAAATACAGAAATAACACAGGAGGGGAATGCCATAAATTTTTTCTGCAGCGTGAATCTTTCTGGATTCACATGCTATGCATTATATGCCTTTTTATTTTTGGATCTGGAATTGTCTCCGTTTTCTTCTTCTCTTCTGCTTCTTGAGTGGGCGTCATCGTCAGTGTGGTGTTATGTCCTTCTACGATGATATCAGATGTAGGCCCAGGAAGCTCCAATGCTTGTTTGCCATCTTTGGATTATTTTTTCCGCCATTCAGTCTGGATGCAGTGGGGGAGCTCTCCTCGGGTAGGAGAAGGAGTTTTTCAAGGAAAATGGAAGAAGACCCAGAGCAACCCAAAGAAAAACCATCAGACACTGCAGAACACCGATCACAACAGATCTCGAGGTTTTGAACCCAAGGAGAAGAAAAGGTTCTCGACTGCATGGTGGAATGCAGTGGAATGTGGTGGAATGCAGAATGCTGTTGGGGCATGGAACACACGTCATTCAGGCGCTGCCCTAATTGTCAACAAAAGTTCACACAGAATTATAGTCCTCAAGCCTGCAGTTTGTATCTGCCCAAGGATCACACGGTGGTGGCCTGTGAAGCCAGTGTCAAATTCCAACCAAAGATTCTCAAAGTTCACAAAAAACATAGGTGGGTGCACTACTCCATGTCACAGGAGCAGAAACAGACCCCCATTGCAGAGGAGGCCTATAGAAATAAGCAAGATTCGAAAATGGCACAACATCAAGATTCCGATGCAAAGGCAATCAACGCTGAGAAGGGGAAGGTGCTGAAGGGTCAGGAAACAAGGGTCTAATATATTCACTGCAGTTGGAAAGTGAGTTCTTGAATTTCTTTACAATCAATAATGTCTTCCAAGCTACACCAACTCTTCGCCTGCCTGTGCATTCACAGGAGCACTTTCCATAGACATAAAAGGCAATATATAGGAAAATATAGGGCTGGGCTACTTCCCATAGAATCTTTGTAACCCAACTGCTTGAATTACTAAACTCATCTACACCTAGAAGAGACTTGATAGAAAGTATACCTTCACCAGTCACCTGGAAAAATAAGTTCTAGAGATGACTTGTAAAGGTCAAACTCAGAATGAATACATAAGTAGAAAACACCAGGGAGTGGTGGTGTTGGGCCTCTTTCTTTAATCAGACTTTCCTCTGTCAATGATTACATTCTGAATGGCTGGCATGGGACACAAGATGGTATTCTCGAGTCATAATATTATCTTTCTTTATACAGCACTTCTGCCACATATTTGCCATTTCATAGCATTCTTTACTAGTACCCAACTCAATGCTAATGAATTAATTAGCGTTAGATGGATGAACTGCTTCATCATCTTGGAACTTATGACCAGCATATTTCGCGTAAGCAAAGAGTTCTTAACTTAAATCAATAACTAAATAAAAAAATTAAGGTAAGATATTCGCGACACAAACATGGTTGCCTCTATATGAAAATTCCCAACAATCATAAAGTAATTTTATTGTTAGCAGCTCCATGGAAGTGCGTTAACTGACACATGCCACACAAAAGATGAACCAGAGAGAGAGAGGCTTTCTAAATGTAGACCCTAATTGGTGAAATGGTCAATAAGGTGTTATATCACAATATTTTAGTCCAAACAATATCGGCTACCATTATGTTGTGAAGGTAAGTGCAGATGTGGAGTCAAGAACAATAAATCCAAATTTCCTTATATGCACATATCTAGGACTGAGCAAAAATAATTCTGCTCTGTCGGTGGAGTTTTGTCCACTCTGCATATTGCTTGCAACATAGAGTTCTGGCAAAACTCTGCAAACTGCCATGTGGCGGAGTTTTCTCTTGTGCATGGCAAATTTAAATTGGTAAGCAAGAATTTGCGTCTCCTAGCATGATTTGTGGCCGCTAGAACGTCTCCCGCTGAGATTTCTCTATGTCATGGCAGGTCACGACTGTTCGCATTGAGAAAACTGTCGCTCGAGTAGAAAATCTACTCGAGCGGCAGAAAGAAGCAGCTCCCTCTGATGCACTGTGTGGTGCAGTTTGCACTGGTTTTACAGCGTGGAACAAGCTCTTGCCACTAATCAGAGAAAGCAGCGCAACCTGCCAAAGTCCACCCACTCGCAGAACTCCATGGAATCTTGCTGAGTTTGTATGCAACTTTGTAGAATTCCACAGAGTGAATCTCCACGAGTTCTGCCCACCCCAACACATATCTTGACGAAAGAGGAGGTACGGATATTGTGGGTTAAATATATTTGCACGTTGATATTTCAATCACAGTGTTGTCAGATACAGCCCTGACTTGGTGGAACCAAGCCTGCAGCTAAGAGGGTGGCACCAGGCAAATCATGGTGGCACAACATCAGGGCAAAGCCACATTACCGCCATCGGTGGTGATGCTAATACCACTGCAACCAGCCTCTGCCAGGGGATACATCTTGTATTAACCTCACCCCAATCGATGCAGGAAGCACTGGACTTATCTGTGTTCAAGTTTGTGGGTACTCAGCTGCGATACTCCTTCGTGCAGACATCAAGACAAGCACACTTTAGTACCACTTAATGTCAGTACTGTCCTACTGAAGTTTGTAATGTGCTTTGGAATATTGTCTCTCACACAAGGTATCAATCCGATGAGGAATCCATTGTTGTATTGATACATTTGTTATATTGTAAACCAGGTGTCTTTTGTATTAAAGCTGCATGTCTGTAGCACTTTATACCCCTGACGAGGCGCTGAGGCTTATTATCAGACAAATAGCACACTACACCCTCGGTGGAGCGTGGTTCAGAGAGAGCTAATTTGCAGTGGTAAGTGCTTTGATGTGCTGTATGACTGACCAGAGTGGGTACCAATGTCTGTGAAATTGACAAAAAGTACCTCCGTCTCCTTAGGAGTCCCCTATAATCCAGAGTCACAGCTATCTTCTCTCTAAAACACGCAGAGACACATTCCCAACAATATTTGGTCTGCAAGCCAAGAGTTGTTTTATTTGGCTTCCGACAGCTCTGCAGACACTGTAGCATCTGCTGCGAATGTTTCTGCAACTCCCTGGAGTAGGGCGGGTGTCTGAGAAAGTATTTATCTCATAGTCACCTTGCATTCCCTTTGGAATTGTATTGCAGGGTCAGTTTATGCAAAAAGTTTGTTTCCGTCTTTAAAATTGTGAGCTTTCTGGCCTTGTCACAAAGCTGGTGGCCTTCGATTTGTATGTGACTGAGACTGGCTCATGTGCTTTAAAAATGTAGACATGTATTGCTGATATTAGGTTTATTTCTTGCACGGGAAGGATAAACTTGTTGCAGATGTTGAAATTGTAGTTAGGATGTTCAGTATCATTTAGAAAAAATGCCAAAAGTTCAATCTCTAGGAGTCCCGGGAAACCACTCCCATTATTTAGAGATCTTAAAAGAGAGTGATATGTTCATTCACTGGTGTAAATGTGTACATACATTTTTATGTATTCGACCACAGTAAGGAGCAAGTAAACGGCTTCACTTAGGACGTTAAAGAAAGCCCTCACTCACCACCTAGTGATGACATGCTTCATCATCGGGCCCCACCAAAGAGACACCCGGTCTCTTTGGTGGGGCCCAATGATGAAGCATGTCATCACTAGGTGGTGAGTGAGGGCTTTCTTTAACGTCCTAAGTGAAGCCGTTTACTTGCTCCTTACTGTGGTCGAATACAACCATTGGACATTCTTTTCTTGTTTATTGACTATTACCGGGGAATAAGAGTGTCACTCTACTCTCCCTGCCTCTCCTTTTGTTTAGACAAACATTTTTATGCCAACTGTGCTTGCTCACGAATTTCGAGCATCGTGAATAAGCTTCTTTACATGAAGCGCTTCCTGAATGTGCTTTTAGTGCTTGTGTGAATCTTGGGTAGGAATGTCATGCTTCTGCAGGGCTCTGGATTGAGTGTATTTGGATGCTGGTGTTCTTACGTGACAGTGCATGCTTTCTCTTGCTCTCTTCCCTTTGACCTCAACTGTCTTAGTTCTTGGCATGGTAGTTCAGACTCCAGTCTATTTCAGGTTGGATGGTCACAGCTGAGCCGGACAACCAAATGTGCACATTTATGCTGGGATTTTGGCAGAAGTGGTCATCTACATGTTGAGAATTAGACTGAAGCCAACAATTGATGGAGCGGCGGCTGGTGATTTTGAAAGTGGTAGGGCAGGTGCAAGACGTAAAAGTTAAATCATTTTGTAAAGGACGCACATGCTTAAATTATTATTGCAGAGGTGATTGGGGCATATTTTATTTATAGGTACGTTTTATTTATATAGAATGTGCACCGATCACCTCTGCAATGCAAATCACATTTATCAGCTTTTTGGGAGTACATGCATCATTCAAAGAAACATATTTTACCTTGATTTGGCTTGATGCTCTGATCCACCGCCTCACGCTGCCAGGCAAATATGTGCATACTGGCTAATAGCATCCCAGTCAATCCAAGCAATGCTGTCGTGTTGCTTTTAATACCAAACAGCATAAGATCAGTGCAAGGATTGGCTGGGTCAGGGAAATACAATGCTCACTCACAGACCAATGGGGCTGTGTCAAAGCTCTTCCATCTCCCAGGTAGAGTTGATCATCGAAGCCTGAATTGCGCATGTCAGGTTGGCCACAGCAAAAACACCGGCCAATCAGACATGTGCAGCTCATTATCACAGCATCATTCAATCCTCACCAGATTGCTCTGTAGCCCCGCCCCTACCCTAGATGAACCTCAGAGGTATGGGGTCTATCTGCGGTGTGGTGGCTTGCAGTAGGGGGTCAATGCCACCACACTCCTATGGATGAGCCGCCCCTGAATTTATGTTTTGTAATATTCACTAGATGATTCCTGAGTCAGACTTGAGTTGGTGACCTAGGGCCCGATGTAGGTACCAAATACCGGTCGGAAACGGCCGATTTCGGCCGTTTCCGACCGGTATTTGGCCTACTGAGATGTAGGGGACCTTTTTTTGTCCGATTCGGTATTTTACCGATTCGGTAAAATTACCGAATCGCAAAAATACCGAATCGGTAATTTTACCGATTTTTACATTTGGGATGTAGGTGGGACTACTTTCTGTCCCACAGGCCCTTCAGATTCGGTATTTTAACACCCAATCCGATTGGGTGTTAAAATACCGAATCCAGGTGTGCATGCACATGTGTGCATGCACACCTATGCCATGTGACAGACAGACATGCCCTTAGGGCATGTCTGTGTGCCACATGGCTCACATGCCTGTTTTGGGGGTGCTAGAGGGTGTCAAAGTGACACCCCCTGCACCCTTGCACAAATCGGTAATTACCGAATCGGTAATTACCGATTCGGTAGTGCCCATTGATTCCTATGGGCTTCAAGGCCCATAGGAAGCAATGGGGGATACCGAATCGGTATTTACAGAATCGGTAAATACCGAATCTTACAGATTCGGTATTTACCGAATCTGAAATACCTACATCTCCCCCCCTCTAATTTACCACTTCATAAATACCGATTCGGTATGATTCGGTATTTATGAAGTGGTAAATGTAGATTTACCTACATCGGGCCCCTAGAGTCTCCAATAACCAGCTATGGCGCAAGAAAATTTGAGCCGTTGATAAAATAACATTTTGCAGTTCAGAATCGTACTTTCCAGCAGCAACAAGCAATTGTTGCTCATATGCTTCAGCCTTCTGCCCCTTTCAGAGTCATTTGTGCTGGTGCTGTAAGACTACATCTGTAGCACAGGCCCTGTCTGTAACAATTTGGCAAACTGTTAAGGCAGCCATTACCCTTTGTGTACACAAATAGTCTCTTTTCTCATAGTTTAACCCCTTGCATGCTGCCGCGATTCAGCGCCTGTGCGGCAAAATCGCAAGTGGGCGGGTTTATGACGACCCCCAGCAGTCATCAGCACACGAGCGCCGTAGAGCATGACGGATGGGGGCCGTCATCAGCATGCAAGGGGTTAACTTATAGGGTTTTGTTTTGTTCTTTTTTGTGCTTGGATTGTTGCGTGACCATGTTTGGAAATCATTTAAAATGTGGATGCATAGCTGACAAGTTGTCCATGATGCTTCAACCAATTCTGGCTAGTTAGCTAACAGCAAATTATATCGGGGCCCTTGAATTATGGAAGTCTGTGGCCGCAGCATTTTCCCGCATAATTATGGATTTGCCACATTAGCCATTATCTGCTGCATAATCTGCAGATTTTACTCCCAAAAATTGTTTCTGGCTCAAAAGGATCAAAAGTTACTAAAAAGTTGCAATATGGCTGCGTGTGCAGTGGAAGGTCTTTTGTAAAGTTTAACTGGTCATCTTTCAGTTGCTTATTTCTATATTTGGTTGTTAAACTGGTAACAATGAGGTAGACTTTTTGCTCGGACAGTATTACCATGTGTTAAAATGCTGAAGTACTAGTATCAAAAAATATACCTCATTATTCTGCAAAATGTTCCTTTTTTGCTGTATAATTTAGTCAACCTTGACCGATAAATTGGTGCTCCCCTGCTGCATAATTCCAGTGGCCCTGATTATATTCTGGAACTAGTAGTTTTGCTTATAACATTGTTAGAATGGGTTCCAAAAGCCCAGCATGCCATGGGCTAAATATCCAGGCATGGTTGTCGGGGATTACACATGATGTGGGCCACTTGGCAGTCATGGCAGATGCTGACAATGCTATAAATTCTGGGGATCCCCCTAGGACTGTATTTGCATTCCTCTTCTCCTGTTTCCCCCATCAAACTGTCCCTCCCCTGACCAGGCGTAACAGGTTCCGCGGCAATGCTCAACGTGCAGGCGCTTGGCTTTCCAGGTAGTACGAGGTAATTGCTTGTAATTATGTAAATTTCAAGCAGAGCAGCCATCTTAATTTGCTCAAGCTAGGATGCTGAATCGCTGCTGTTATTGCCTCTGAATACCTTCATTAAGCATAGGCTTTGAGCCATTATTGCTTTAAATGGACAGCCAGTCTCTCTGTACATCAGGAGTTATGTGTTTAATCTGTCTCTCAGAGTCGTCCTTGGGTTTAATTTCTTTTAACTGCAGACATTAATTGCTGAAGCAGGCCTGGTATTCCGTGAAAGACAGTATATCCATATTAAGAAGAGGTTGGATCAAGTTAACATTGACAATAATCACTGTTAATTCAGCAAGTAGATTTACTTTGGAATTTTTGTTTTAATCTTTGGTATTTCACTGTAGTATGGTAGAGGCTTTAAATGTATTTATCAGCATGAATATATTGGCATATAAATCAAAGCACTAGTTGTAGTTCCATGCCCACCAGTTTCTTGCTGTTGTATGTATTATGTGCACACCTCTACCCCGCCCCCCACTCACTTCTTTATCACTCTCACTGTGATCTATGTTTCTCCTCAATGGAATACTGTCCTCTATGGCTTCGTTGCCTATACTTTGACACTTTTCTGTCTCGCTTTTTTATTTTTTTGTAGTAGTTTTACATAGCACGAACTCAGGTACTGGAGCACTTTACATGAGCACCAGTAACATTACACAAGGACACATTCATTTTTGTTTTTGTTTTGTATGCACCGGGAGATGACGTAGAGAGTCGAACCCCAAGTTTCAAATTCGGCAACTCAGGCCATTATGCCACATAGGCCCACATGCATCATTGTAGGAATTTGCGATTCCTAAATTGCGAAAATTAAGGAATCGCAATTTAGGAATCACAAATTCCTATGCATCAAAAAATCGCAAAAGTTTTTGCGATTTCCTAATTTTCCTCATTTGCGATTCCTTAATTGCGAATCGCAAATAAGGAATCGCTTTACATTGACTCCTATGGGCCTAGAGGCCCATAGGAATCAATGGGAAGGCATTCTCATTTTGCGAATTCGCAATTAAGGAATCGCAAAATGAGAATGCAATTTCAAGGGTGCAGGGGCACCCTTGGAATGTCATGTAAGTACATTTTACTCACACACATGTCCCAAGGGCATGTGTGTGTGTAAAATGTAAGTTTCAAAAATGAATTTTTTTGCATTTTTGAAGCTTTTCGCAAATTACCATGAAGGTTCACTTCATGGTAATTTTCTCCTTCCTAATTGCGAATTCACAAATTAAAATTAATCATGCATAGCATTTGAGAAATCGCAAAATTTGGGATTTCTTAAAAGCTATCGCAATTTGAGAAATTGCAAAATATTGCGATTTCTTAAATTGCGATAAATGAAAAATAAATGATACATCCCAAAAAATGATTTTGGAATCACAAACGGCCGAATTTTGCGATTTGCACCGTTTGCGATTCCAAAATCGCTTGATGCATGTGCCCCATAGTCACATAGCTATCTCTATTTCCTTTCTCAAGCTTCCCTTCCTCTCCCACTTTGATGATTAACTCCTCTATTTTAGAAAGAGAAGCAGGTGCAAGATCATTTGCCACCAAAAGGCAAAACATATTTACAGAAGATCAAATGCAGTACACACCACTCTTACCCCAACAAGACGCCACAAGAACAACTGAAAAAATAACTCTTTTCAACAAACACAAACAACTTTTCAGAGAGTGGCCCTAAACAAGGAAACAGATGTATGAAATTAACTCTGGGCCTATGGTGCTGGATTCCTCTCGAGCCTCTAAAATGTTTTTCTAATATATTGTTATCAAACCTTTGTCACCATATAAGTTACTGTTCTCCTTCCTCCTTCCAAATTAACTCTGTGTCATCCTCATTTAGGCAGATATTTGTGTAAGACCAGGCGACCCTAATAACCCGTACTTTGCCTCCTATCTTTTACTCTTGTCAAGAATGTGAGCATATCCAAAACAAAGCAGCCAGAATTTTATAAAACCTCCACCACATACATGCATGTATACATGCACATGCATGGCAGCCATAATTACAAAAGTACATATATTTTAATAAGAATCATTTAAAGATGGTTGCTATACTCGCATAAACATGCATACATGGCAGTCATTTTGTTATGACTTTTCTTCAAGCGGAAGAAAAAACATTCACAGAAGGTCACATGCATATGTAGTGGCCATCTTGGATGATTTTTTATCACCTTAAGAAATATTATTATAGCATGACCATCATGCTTACATGGACACGTGCAGTGAATATTAGAGGAAAGGTAAATATTGGCAAAGTCTATTGGTTTTACATACATGGCCTATTGACTTTGCCAGTGCTTGTTTTTTTCAATTAATTTTTTTAAAGGTTTTGTCAGTCTCGAGTGTGATTTACAGGCCTTAAGGTGGCCCTATGTTGTATGTGATCTATGTCTCTTTTCCCCTAGTTGGGATTTCCCTGTGGCTCACATGATGTCACTGTTAGAATACATGGTGACATCGTAGAATGTTGGGGGCTTGGCCTGTGGTTGACTGGCAGTTGGTGGCAGGCAGGCTGAGTGATAGGGAGGTCACTCCTGGTGGGGTTTTTATTATATTACCATCTAATTATCTGGATCAACAACTCAACCTGAATAAAAGTAACTGAATTATATTCTTGACTCATGGACCTCTTTTATGTACAACATCCCCCTACTGAGCTGTGTTGGAAATACATTGCGTTACAATATTAAAGTTAGACCAGATGCCTTGCTCAATGTATATTCTTTTTTTCCTTACAGGGAAAAATCCCTTTGAAGTTTTTCATTCCTTAACTCATCCTTGTAAATTGGGGGTATTAAATGCGCTTTCATATGCTTCCTGCATCACCTACATTTGGAAAATTCATGTACAAGTTTAAAATTGCAGCTAAGTGTAGGAAAGGCATTGCACAAAATGTGAATTTAGGTGGTGTTCACTCGATTTGCACCGCATTTTAATGATCACTCCCTGAGGATTTCTTGGAAGCGCATACAACCAATTGTGTAGGTCCCACATATGAATGGAATATAAAAATATGCAGGCATAGCAAAGGTTCCAAATACATGGATTATGCAGCCTCTTGTAAAACTGGCTTTGTGAATTGCTTTTCAGTTTTGTATGCAAATTTCCTGTCTTTTAGTATGAATAAAAATAGGGGTGTGAGAAATAGCAAAGCCTTACAGTTCTCAACTCCATGAGATTTTTTAAAAAGCGGGTAGCAACACACTGTGCTCAGCTATTTGTAGATTTAAGGATTTAAAAAAACATAGAATAAGGGGGACTGGTACAGATTGACAGCCTCTGCTGTGAATTATTCGCCTATCAGCACAGAAAGGCCAGGTTGCATAGCTGTTTGCCCCAAATTAACAGAACTGCCTAATACCCTGACACTCGTCTTTATTCAGTCTGCCTACCCTTATTGGCACCGATCAGTGTTCAGTAGGACGGTGCAGCCCCTTCCATTATATTTCCCACTCCAGGATGTCTCACCCTTGGACATCATGGTGCAGGAAATGGCCACAGAGCTGGTGGGAATGGCTAGTCCGTGAAAGAAGGAAAACCAGGTAACCGAATGTACCCAGAATGTTCAGATCTTTGCCCGCTGGGCACAGTTTTGATATCACCCTCAATGTAGAAGTCTGAATTATCGACAGAAGAAGCTTTGTGAATCTAGTTACATATGTATGTAAATGAAAGACTGAAATTTACTTCAAAACACAGCACAAAACCATGTCTAGAAATTGAAATATTGCCCACAATCCTTTGCAGAACTCATTAGATAATGTCATTGAGACTGGATTTGGTAAACTTTATAAACTGGGGTGCTTCTCCCAACATATCTTCACAATGACTACACAATATAGAATAGAATGACTAGGGGCCAGATGTATCAAAGGGTTTTACCCATTCTGTGTCAATGGGGAAATGTGTTGATACATATGACCCTATGCTTCTCCAATCAAAACTAGATGTACTCACTGTCACATTGCACCTGAAGAACTTCAACATGCCCAATTAATAACATATAGGACTAGCCGTAGCGCCCTGCCTTAGCTTCACATACCTGGTTAACTAAGTCTAGCCTACTTTACACTTCTAACATCAAGGTAGAGAACAGTTAATCAGCTCTTCATAATGGTTGTCCCAGTATCAATTTGATATCATTCAAATCACCATATCATAATAATATTGTATTCTGATTCACAAATAATTACTAACCAAGCAGGTATGCTGAGACCACCGTGATCTGCTGGTCAACCGCGCTCTCTAACATCATCCACCCTGCAGGTCCCAAATAGTCATAGACTCTGAGTATTGACATCCTACACCTGGAAAGGATGATGATAATGCAGTCCATCATGGCAAATCTCTTTTATTGACATCTCATAGTGGCAGTCATACAAATGAGGTCTGTAATGAAGTCTATCCAAGCAGATCTCTGATCCCCTTCGCTCTTTACTAGCAAGTTACCTCTTTCGAATCCGTACAATCGCAGAGTGGATTACCTCCAGCCACAGCCGCAAATAAGATCGAGAACATAGAAGACAAGATATTAGCACAATTAAGGAACCTGCAGAGGTCGTCAGAGCGGCCATATTTATAAAATGTGCATCTATATCTCACACTTCCTCATCCATCACATCAGTAAGTGCTACGTCCCATAACATGATAACCGCGCCTTGGAGGTCTAGATGGTTGTATGACTGGAAAACGCACGTAAAAACATTGCAGGCCTTTACAACGCATTTTTTACCTCACATTTATTTAGCACGCATATGCTTTTACCTCACATGCCATTACCATGCATTGATAGTCTAAGATAAGTATAAGTGAGGTGAGTTTAAATAAAAAAATATATGTATATGTGTATATATATGTTATGTTATGTTATGTTATGTTATGTTATTTATTTATTTATATAGCGCTCGGCTACTCAAAAAGAGTGTCCCGGCGCTTTATTGGAGAAAGAAAAACTGCGACATAATAACATAACACCAGATAAAAGAAAAAAACCGGAGTGCCAGACAAAGACTCACAACCAACAGACTACTGAGTGAACAGCCAAGTTTTAAGGGCTTTTCTAAAGGCCAGCAGACTAGTGGCTCCCCGCAGAACAAGCGGCAGAGAGTTCCACAGCTGTGGCGCCAACAATCCAAAGGAGCGGCCTCCGAGGCGCGCTTTCTTTACACGTGGAACAACTGCCAAGTACAGGGATTCTGACCTCAGAGACCTGGTCGGTTGATAAAAGACCAGTCTCTTTTGGAGATACTTAGCTCCCCCCTTGTGGAGAGCTTTATAGGCCAGAGTGAGAGCCTTAAAGGCGATCCGCTTGCGGATGGGAAGCCAGTGCAAAGATTTCAACAGGCCCGAGGCACTGGAACGCCTATTCAGACCATAAATTGCCCTTGCAGCGGCATTCTGCACCACTTGAAGCCGCTGCAGCAAGTACTCTGGAAGGCCCAGGTAAAGAATGTTGGAATAATCCAACCTGGACCCAATCTATATATATATATTACCTACTGGCTATCGCCAGTAGGTATATATAGTTAGAATTTTTTCTCTATGGGACTTTTGAAAATTCTATGTCTAATAACTTTGGCGTTTGTGGACGGAATCGGCTGAAATTTTCAGGAAAATGGCACATTTTGATTCTGAGCAGCCCCTGAAAATTTGGGGGGGTTTCGTCAAGGGGGGGCCGAGAAAAAAGGGGGGTCCCAAAACGCGTTTTTTGCATTGAGTTTTCCATAGGGCGGTTGGACTCACTTTTAGCTCGAACGGCTGAATGGATTTGCACGAAACTTGGCAAAATTGTAGGGACTGTTAGCCCGATGTGCCTTTGCTAGGTCTCAATATATGTGCTCCAGTAGTTTTTGAGAAATTAACGTTCAAACCAAGATATATATCTGTAACAGCGCTCTGGGCAGCGATCCGGTCCGCTTACTTTTCGCTTATCGGAACTTTGCGCGCAGAAAGCTGATTGGCTCTCCGGTGTCTGTCAACATTCTAAACAGTCCGGAGCGGACGCCATCTTGTCTCTCGGTAGGATCGAGAGAGAAGAAGAGGTGGAAAACGAAAGGGGAATTTAATGAAAGGGGGCAAGGTATCCCCCTCTTGACCCCCTAGGAATGTTGTTGGGGTTATTAAAGGGTCCCGTGGGGAAAATAAAAAAAAAAATGATTTTTCACGGTAGAAGCGCTTCACGGGCCGCGAACTGGGCCGCAAACTGGTAGCGAAACGGGAATTCGCCATTTTGTGCTTCGTTAATTAAATTACTAGGTATAAGGGGGTGCGGGAGACGTATCCTAATCCCCTTACTAGTTATAAGTGGGTGCGGGAGACGTATCCTAATCCCCTATGTTTCCTGAGGGTGGCTGAGGAGGCTGATATATGTTGATACATCTCTTCCAGCGGCTGTGCGTGAGCTTTTTTTTTTTTTTTGCTGCGTGACAGTCCGGAGCGGCCGCCATCTTGTCTCTCGGTAGGATCGAGAGAGAAGAAAAGGTGAAAAACTAAGGGGGAATTTAATGAAAGGGGGCAAGGTATCCCCCTCTTCACCCCCTAGGAATGTTGTTGGGGTTATTAAAGGGTCCCGTGGGGAACATAAAAAAAAAATGATTTTTCACGGTAGAAGCGCTTCACGGGCCGCGAACTGGGCCGCAAACTGGTAGCGAAACGGGAATTTGCCATTTTGTGCTTCGTTAACTAAATTACTAGGTATAAGGGGGTGCGGGAGAGGTATCCTAATCCCCTATGTTTCCTGAGGGTGGCTGAGGAGGCTGATATATGTTGATACATCTCTTCCAGCGGCTGCGCCATCTTGCCTTTTTTTCGAATGCCACAATTTTGTCGTGCACGGCAGCCATTTTAGATGCCAGGTTGGTCCCAGGATATCACCTAACCCTGCGGATGTAGTTTATGGCCCCAGCTGTAGAGAATTCAGACATGCCAATCCTCCTGATTCAGGCGTGTGACTACTGATTTCAGTGCTAGTCTCCCGCCTCCCGATTTCTGCAAGCAAAAACCCGGGGGCATATTACGAACAACTAGCGATAATTTTTGTCTCTAACTTGTTTAGAGACAAAAATTATCGCCGCACATCGGCGATTTTTATCGCAGATAAACCTTGCTATTATCGCAGAAAAGTCAGCGATATTCATGTATTATCGACCTAATGCTCTTAGCCATGTTATCCACCTCCCATTGGATAACATGGCTAAGAACTGCTCAGGGCAGGTGTTAGATTTTGGAGATATTCGCGCTTAGCGCGAATATCTCCAAAAGTTGGTAATAGAAGGTAGCGATGTCAGGGACTGTTTCCAGTCGCTAACATCTTGGCACGCCACTTTGCATGTCATTAGTGATAAATATCACTGACATGCAAAGCGGGGCCCAAGATGGTCGCTATCTCCTTTTAGCTGTCACTAACTGGTGTTAGCGACAGCTTGGTAATAGGGAGATAATTTTATCTCCGCTTTCATGGCTTTTAAAGCCAAAAAAAGCGGAGATAAACCCCCTTGATAATATGCCCCACGATTCCTTGGGGGTTTCAGCCGACAGGGCTTGGTATTGTGTTACATGGTAATTTTTCCATGAAACGTCAGAGGGTCGATGCAGGGGTTGTAGAAGAGGTGATAAACCATTTAAGCCTCATGAACAAGCGCATGGTCTTTTAAAGATTTGTGAAGTACTCGGGGCGGCGGTGTGTGTGTGCCCTCTTTCAGGAGCGGGCGGGGGGGCACTGCCAGCAACTTGCCAGGTCAGGTAGTGTTCAACACGTGCATCACCCTTTCTCTGCCTGCTATTGCGCTCCATGCTTCGGAAAGGTAAGAAAAAGAACGTGCATTTGAGTTTGAAATGTCCGATCCTGCAGCAGCACACTTCCAAAGCCCACACATGACAATAACCCGATTCAAGGCCCCATTCACCCGTTTTTAAAAAAATAGATAACACTCCAACAAAGTAAGGTTATAAAACTTTATTAACTACTAACTTTAACAAACGGAACAAAAACTAAAAACATTTAAACATTTCTGAACACAAAAAGCAACAATGGTTAGAAGCGGTCTTTTGTGCGAATAGTCCCAAGGCAGCACAACGTGCAGAGTTCTGGACGGCACCCAGGTGATGTCGCCTGGGTGCCGCACTGGTTTAGGGATCCTACAATGCTGCTCCGAAAATTGGCGTGGGGCGTCCCGGGTGGGGCGAGGGGAGGCCTCGTCAGTAGCGGTCTGTTGTGCGAATAGTCCCAAGGCAGCACAACGTGCAGAGTTCTGGACGGCACCCAGGTGATGTCGCCTGGGTGCCGCACTGGTTTAGGGATCCTACAATGCAGCACAGAAAAACAGCGTGGGGCGTCCCGGGTGGTGCGGGGGGAGGCCTCGTCAGTAGCGGTCTGTGTCCAGTGTCACATGGCTGACACAACATGTACGACAGGCACCCAGGTGATGTCCAGTAAACTGCCGCACTGGTTTTGGTATCCTACAATGCTGCTCCGAAAATTGGCGTGCGGCGGCTCGGGGGGGGGGCGTGGGGGAGCCGGCGTGAACGGGCCTCCCCAGGTGGCGGCCATCTAGCTGAGTTGCGCTCGCTCTTGCGGCCACAGCGTCTCGCTCACCATGTTGTTGAGTTGCTCCCACTCTTGCAGTGCAGCGATAGGCGGCTGCCACATGGCTCTTAAAATGGCGGACAGCTCCTCGGTTTTAGGCCTGGTCCACTGAAATGGCCCTGGGACACTTTGGAACTCGGACGCTTGCCTGCTAGGGCTTGGGCTCCATTCTCGAAAAGCGTCCGCTCAGCCGTGAAGATTGTATAAAAGTCTTGGGGGCCCCCGACTCCCGCAGGCTTCCGGTGGGGAGCGGCTGCCATGATTGCTCGCGGAATGACCACGACGGAGCCACGAGATGGTGGTGCTCTCATGCTGACGCCAGCTTCAGTCTGAATGATCCAGAAACAAGGTGGGGCTTTCATCGTTTGGGAAAAAAAAATGTTCTAAACCAATGAAAAGTGTTATTTTTAGGTCATATGACCAAGCCTTCCATCTTTAGGAAACCAAAAGTAAAATTAACCAATGAAAAGTTTTATAAACAAGTCACATGACCTGTTATGCGACATAGGGCTACAAAAAGCGTAGAAAATCCGTTGGCACGTGAGGCGGCGTCAGTAGCGGACCGATGTGCGAATAGGCCGAAGGCAGCACAACGGGCCGAGATCCGGATGGTACCGAGGTGGTGTCCAGCAAATTGCCGCACTGGTGTGGCCATCCTACAATGCTGCGCCGAAAGACGGCGTGTCCAGCTGAATTGCGGTCACTGTTGCGGTACAGTGACTGGAACGCGCCGAGATCCGGATGGCACCGAGGTGGTGTCCAGCAAATTGCCGCACTGGTGTGGCCATCCTACAATGCTGCGCCGAAAGACGGCGTGTCCAGCTGAATTGCGGTCACTGTTGCGGTACAGTGACTCGAACGCGCCGAGATCCGGATGGCGCCGAGGTGGTGTCCAGCAAATTGCCGTACTGGTGTGGCCATCCTACAATGCTGCGCCGAAAGACGGCGTGTTCAGCTGAGTTCCGGTCACTCTTCCGGCACAGTGACTCGAACGCGCTGAGATCCGGATTGCACCGAGGTGGTGTCCAGCAAGTGGCTGCACTGGTGTGGCCATCCTACAATGCTGCGCCGAAAGTCGGCGTGGGGTGCCCCGTTGGCTTATGAGGTGATGTCAGTAGTGGACTGATGTGTGAATAGGTCGGAACCAGCACAAGGCGCCAAGATCCGAATGGCAAGTCCTGGATGTTGAGTGCCTCAGTTGAGATTTCTGAGCAGTGCTTGTAAGATTGTCTGAAGCTTATTTGCACCTGCTGCAGCTTCACTAGGTCCGGCGGAACTTTTTTCCTTTTCCTTTCTGCTTCTTTTCCTACAATGCGTTTCATCTGAAGACACGACCAGGTCCCTGAATGTGTGCAGGGGGACGCTATTGATTGAATGAAAATGGCGGCTTGACACAAAGCTGACTCAAGCGTTACTGTTGGTGCTATACAGACAAAAATTGGTTTTCAGTTTGTACATTCTTCAGGTTTTTTTTTTCCATCCAAGTCTGATTGAGAGTTTGTAGAAAAATGGCTTCAGATTTTCCACATACTACTCTTCAACATTCTTCCTAAATGTAAGAATGTGAAACTCACTAGGAGAACGGCTGTTTCTGTTTCCTTTCAAAATGCTGCCACCAATATTTTCTGAATGGAAGACACCATCTTGTAGCATAAAGGGCCGAAAGGGGTTCTGGTCTGGCCGATGGTTGGTGGAGACATTTTGACTATATCTTGGACCTGCCCGGCCTCGCCCAAAATGGCGCCGGTATAAATGGGACTCGTAACTCTTTGCCCGCAAATGTATATCTAGAAAATGTTATTGTAAGTGGCCCTGTCGTATTTTAATTACAAAATGTACGTCCACCGATTCCGCAACTGTTAGACACCTTTGTTCTTGTCACCTAATGGCCCGCTCGTTACGTTCTTCTACAGTGTAAATGTCTCCTCATCATATACGATTTCAGTTTGCTCCGTGGCCGGCCCACGTGGTTGTAGGCCCGTATTTGTATACTGACATTTTTACAATAAAGGTTTTTAAAACAAAACACGGTAGTAGTATTTTCATTGGTGAAGTTTTTACTTTTAGTGACTGTTTTCGAATCAGTAAAAGGCAAGTGAAATAAAGCATTCCAATTACATGACGGATAAAAGGTATAATATGTAGGAACGCAGTAAAGATAAATGGTCAAGGGCAGTTGTGTTTTCCACTCCTGCAACATAAAGTGATCGATAAGAATCTGATAATCAGGCGTATCGGCGACTAAGACAGCAGGCCGAATCTCTTTTACTCAACGGCTCCGTCATGGAAGGAAGAAACGCCCTTTTTCTCGAAAAAGGAATATATTTTACTTGCAAGACAGTTGTAAATTTTCCGGGAAAGTACATTAGCCTGGAATATTATAACATATGTTTGAAAAAAAAATATTGTTCGAAAATAATAAAAAGCGTAATTTTTAGGTCATATGACCAAGCTTTTCATCATTAAATTAACAAAAGTAAAATGAACCAATGAAAAGTTTTATTAACAAGTCACATGACCTGTTATGCTTACGTTACGCGCTGCGCGCCGCGCCTCGGATCACTTCCGGGTGCGCTAACGCGGCGTGTCATAAAACGCATTACGCGACAACGTAGGTCAAGAATATAGTCAAAATGTCTCCACCAACCAGCGTTCAGAACACAACCCCTTTCAGCAGTCCAAAAAGTTCTGTTAAATGACAACAGAGGGGACAGGCAACAAGAACCATCAGTCAAAGAGGGGAGGGCAAGTTCTTCTCTTCCGGGTCATGTTGGGGCGCTACCGGAACTGATCGAATTGGTAGTCTACAGTGTTTCTGGATGTTTCAGACTAAAGCTGGCGTCAGCATGAGACCACTACCATCTCGTAGCTCCGTCGTGGCCATTCCACGAGCAATCATGGCAGCCGCTCCCCACCAGAAGCCTGCGGGAGTCGGAGGCCCCCAAGACTTTTGTAGAATCTTCACGGCTGAGGGGACGCTTTTCGAGAATGGGACCCAAGCCCTAGCAGACAAGCGTCCGAGTTCCAAGGTGTCCCAGGGCCATTTTAGTGGACCAGGCCCAAAACCGAAGAGCCGGCCGCCATTTTGAGAGTCCTGTGGCAGCCGCCTATCGCTGCACCGCAAGAGCGGGCGCATCTCAACTACATGGTGAGCGAGACGCTGTAGTCGCAAGAGCGGGCGGTAAACAGCTGAATGGCGGAAGAGGCACAGTGTAGCAAAAGCGGGCGGAATGGCAACTAAAACGATAAAGGGGCGCCCCACTACAGCTTGTCTTCAGGTCAAACGGATTGTGGGACAAGGTCCAGAATTGAAGAGTCATCAAAAGGCAAAAAGTTCCGCCGGACCCCGGGAGCCGGCCGCCTATGTCGGGGGCGATCTCAGGCTACACCAGTGCTATAAGACTTGGGGAGGGTGTCGGAGCCAAGCGTCTTCTCCGAGTCCATGGCCATCACACCGCCCCTCAGGGGCCTCCGTCAAGCTGTTTAGGAAGGTAACATATCACATTGTTTTCTAATGCAGTCAGGTCCACAAACGACACTCACTTACTTTGAGAATAGTGAAGCTGCAGTAGGTGGAAATAAGCTTCAGACAGTGTTACAAGCAGTGCTCAGAACTCTTAACTATGGCACCCAACATCCAGAACTTATGCTATTTGAGAATGGTAGTGACATCGAAGCATCTCAGGGACCAAAACCATTAACGTACTTTCACGTATGAAAATCTTACTTGGGGAGGGGGCAGGAGCGAAGCGCCCCCTCCCAGTCAGCGCCACCACACCGTATGTTGAAAATCTGAAGCCATCGTTCTACAAAGTCAACCAAACTTGGATTGAAAAATCTAGAAAAATGTACAAACTGAAAACCAGTTTTGGTCTGCATAGCATCAGTAGCAACGCTTGAGTCAGCTTTGTGTCAAGCCGCCATTTTGATTCAACAAAGCACAGGCATTGAAAAAGGCTGAAATTCAGAACTCTAAACTATGGCACCCAACATCCAGGAGCTTGCCATCTGGATCTTGGAGCCTTGTGCTGTTTTCGATCTATTCACACATCGGTCCACTACTGACATCATCTTATAAAACAACGTTATGTAAATAGTTTTTTAATAAAATGTTTTACCCTGTTTCTTTGCTGGTGTGTTGTCTATATTTTTAATATTTGCATAGGGTTTGTCGTTATTTTGTGCGGTATGGGTGATGGAGCCGAGCTGTCTTGCAGTCCTCATGGTGTGGAGCTCAGTTCATCTCACTATTTTCGTATTTCTCATGAAGGGTTGTTCCTAATATTTCTATTTTAGCGAGGTCAAAAAGAGATCTAATTAGTGGCCTACTGATTTTGCTCGATTACTTTTATTATTTTACACGATTTTTCACTATCTGCAAAGACTAAACAGAGTATTGCGACTTTGTGCTTGTTTGTAAATAGAGAATGATCCAAAGAGAACCAATTCTAAAACAGTAAATGCTTGGACAACAATCAATCAAATGGAGAGACAAGGAGGCACGACGGATTACAACGGGGGTAAAGGCCTGCGTTAACTACCCTTCACTATCTGCAAAGAGAGAGTACTACTAAGACAAAAGAGGGGAGGGGGGGGGGGTGCAGCGTTCAAAGCACATCAGCGTGCATAAATACGAAAATGTTTTTATCTATCACGTACTTGACATTTTAAAGCTTTTCATATTTGCTATTAAAAAACCAATGAAATTCACAGAAAAAACCATAGGTTATAGTGGATATATAGTTAGAAATTTGCATTTAGAAAACCTTGAAAATTCAATGAAAAAGCCATTGGTTTTAGGCCATATATAGTTAGGAATTAGCATTTACAAAACCTTATTTTACTCGCATAAAACCATTGAAATTTCATATATAGTTAGAAGCGCTAACTATATATCGCGCACCCGCAATCCACTGCTGATGATGTCACATATTACATCATTCATGACATGGTCAGTGACATCACTGATGACATCACTGATGACATCTCAAATGACATCACTGATGACAACTCAAATGACATCACTGATGACATCTCAAATGACATCACTGATGACATCTCAAATGACATCACTGATGACATCACTGATGACAACTCAAATGACATCACTGATGACATCTCATTTGTCATCACTGATCACATCACTTATGTGATAATACAATGAACCTCTTCAGACTCTAATATAACCTTACATACACTCAGTATAAACAGACACTCACAGACTGTCACTCATCCATGGAGTTACTCACACACCTACTCAGTCATGCAAAGAATCAATCACACCTCCATTTCCTCAACTATAAAGTTATACACATCTTACTTATTCAAACATATAATAACACATATTTATTCTCTTATATAATCCCTGATACAAGCTCACAGTGATCGATACAGCCACTCACACATTCACTGGCTCTTATGTTCAGTTATTTATATATCTCAACTCTCACATGTATTGTGTTTTACATACGTACTTACTTGCTCATGTAGCAATGAGAAATCCATTCACTCACCAACACACCCATGCATAGTCAACCGCCCATATAGCTGTTTCCACATGCACTCTTGAACTCATACTCCTAGTGAATCAACTGCTTACACATCTATGCACAGAGTCACGCACCTCCCAGCCACCCACACACACACTCAGCCTCCCATTCAAATACTTGGGCAACCAATCAATAACCCATATGGCCACTCTTATAGCTACTGATCAACACATGCAGCAGCTTACACAACAACAAACATACTGATGCACAAATTAAGACAGTTTAGTCACTAACCCATGCACTCAGTGAGACACATTTAATCACTCACTCATACAGTCAGTCATGCACCTACTAAATTCTTCATCCAGACACTTATACATCCACTCATTCTTCAATATGTGAAACATATTTTAACTTTACAGAAACATACAGTCACTGGGTGTTGTCATCAGTGATGTCATTTGAGATGTCATCAGTGATGTCATCAGTGATGTCACTGACCATGTCATGAATGATGTAATATGTGACATCATCAGCAGTGGATTGCGGGTGCGCGATATATAGTTAGCGCTTCTAACTATATATGAAATTTCAATGGTTTTATGCGAGTAAAATAAGGTTTTGTAAATGCTAATTCCTAACTATATATGGCCTAAAACCAATGGTTTTTTCATTGAATTTTCAAGGTTTTCTAAATGCAAATTTCTAACTATATATCCACTATAACCTATGGTTTTTTCTGTGAATATAGATATATATATATATTTATTTATTTTATTATTATCCATTTGGAGAGAGACCCCCCAGCCCCCATACTTACCTTAAATGCATGGTTAATTGATGCATGGTAAAGGCGTATACGTGATAAAACCTGCGTGGTAAAAGCACCGCAATGTAAAAATAACGCTGAAAAGACTGTTTTCACGGTCATGATGCACAACATTGAAGCACTTCTCACATAGGCGACACGCAAAGGCAAGACGCTTTCAACCACACACCGGGGATGTAGCGCGCTACCCGCATGGATAACCACTTCAGCTGCCCACACAGGTATCGTAAGCATGTAGAAATACTGTAATACAATACAATTAACCTTAATTTCGCCTGCTTGTTCAAGCTTCTATAACTATAATACATCACTGTCATTTAGCCTGATACCAACCAGCTGGCTACCATGACCTCTGACCACCATGGATCAATAATGCTGGCAAGGATTGCTTTGGTCTTTGAAAAGTTGAAGGATGAGGGGTAAGGTTTCTAGCCTGTGATTGCTGGAAGATGCACAGTACCACAGGATGCTTACTATAGGCAATTCGTAGCCCGAGATTTAACGGGGATCGACGAAAGCACAGCTTTGTATGAAGCAGGAGCAACGTCTTCAGTGTGGTGAAACGTCATGGCGTGGTCTTAAAAATGAATGCTTTTTGAAGTCACTCTGGACAAAAATGTAACCGTGAAATAAATTATTTTAAAAAAGGTGCAACACAGACATGCACAAACACATGCATGGCGTTTTTCACAGTTAGTTTCTGAACTCTTCTTTGTCCTTGATTTTGATTCCTGGTGCATTGTTTTAAGAGATGTCCTTTTGGAAAACTGTTACTATGGAGACCTTTACTCTTTGCTTTGCAGTTAGTCGGGACTGATCTAGTTTTTTAATATTCTGGTTTGGTGAACATTGTAAGAGGTAAGTGTCAATATTTTCATTTCTTCTTACATAAAATTCATCCCCATCTATGGATTTGAAACCATTTTGCTAAGGAAACTGACATTGTAAGGGGACTGATAAGTGTTGCTTTTCCCCACAGACGTCCATAATCAGCACCTTTCACTTTCACCATTCAAATATGTCGGTTCATCATCCACCCAAGTGAATTTGCATTCATATGGCTGTTGAAATCACTGCATCCATATTCTACAGTATATGACTCAGAGGCTAATTATGAGTTGCGCAGAGTGAAATTCCACTGCGCTCCATCATAAGTGGGTCTTTCTTCCTGCACCTGGATTAACCAGATGTGAAAATCATGCACCTGATTTTACCTGCTGGAATATCTCATTGGTAAAATCACCCACAGATATTGATTAACTTAACCAGAATGAGGGGGGGGGGGGGCATGTAGTGGTCCCCTTTGCCAGGCAACGTTCTCCTCTTCTCTATAGCTTCACCACCCCTCTCCCTCTCCTTAAACCATATCCCTTGCACACGTTTACCACCTGCTCACTGCAGGTGGTTAATCTACGTGTAGAAAGGCAAGGGGAAGGGACCACTGTGTGAAATTCCAGCCAGTAATTTTGGTTCCACACAGTTGTTCCTCTTTCCCGAGGGGGTTAACTCGGTTAATGAAGATTCTGCCCAGTAACAGAAATTCCGTCCGCTCGGAATCTGTCCATACAGTTTCTCACAGGCCCCGGCTTAGTGGCATTTTTGATTTCACGATGCTGAAAAATCTGAACATGCTTATTAGTTGCTAAAGAGTGCCTGGAAGTCCTGCTTGTGACGGTATGACCTTTAAATGGCAGAGACGTTTTTCGACATAAACAGAGTGGACACTTGGCCCAATTTACCTGAAATGCCAGAAGAGCATCAACTAACTTTCCAAATGTGTCAATATAGTACACAATGGCTCCAACCAAGTTGAAGGTTGGCTGCAAGAAAGACAAAGCTCTATGTAATAGGCTTCCATTAAGACCTCTGCAGGCCACATGATCCTGTTCGGTTCGTAGGAAACATGGTGTCAGCGAGATACCCATCTCGAAAAGCAGACACTGCCCTCACTACCAGTTTGAATCTTGCAGGGGACACGAGCCCACAGCAAAGGGTGGGGCCACCCAGGAAGAAAAAGGAAAAAAAGGGACAAGGAGCTGATACAAGAGGGAAGAGCACACCATGGAGGAAGATGCAGAACAGGGGGAAATGCAAACATGCACCAAGCGAAGGAACAGAGGAGATAAAGTCTAGAGAAGAGGACGCCATCATAGAGCGGCAGAGGAGATCAGTCTGACAGAGGGAAACAGGCGAAAGGAGCCAGATGTAGGACTTCAGAAGATTGGGATGCAGCCAGTAGGGACCCTACTTGTGACTGGTGATTCCCTGGGATCCAGGAGGACAGTAGCAGCCCACAGATGGGCCAAGGGAGACCACCGAAGGGCAGTAGTACCTGGAGCTTGATGGCAGAACGGGAGGTGTGGAAGGGATAGTGAAATGGAATTGAACTGGCTATTTTGGGGTTTTGTGAAAGAATGCTTTAAAATTATGGAGAAAGTGTTGAGTAAAAGCCTTAATTGGAAAAAAAACGAATAAACAGGGAAGATTGGAGCAAGAATGAGGTATGCGAGAGGAGAGCCTATCTTACTGTAGAAAAGATTATAAATTAGATCAAAAGAACAGAAATGGAAACAATAGAAACGAGAAATAGAAAGAATAACTTACTAACTCAATTCAACTGCTTACTTTTTATATGTGTTCTCCTAAGGGGCAGACATTGAGCTTCACCAGTCGCGGCCACCAGAAGTTTGACAAAGTAGAAGAAAATGAAGGACACTTAAGAACTGAGAGAATCCTGTGGAAGCAACTTTTTTTTACTAGAACTTATATGAAGAACTCACAAACCTGATTATAAGTAAAGAAATCTGACTCTGTAAAGCAATAGCAGCTGCAACGGAACGGGGGAGGTGGAATGGAGGAGAGGCTAGTGGGGAATAAAAGGACTTACCTGGGTTCCGCCGCCTCTCCTCTGTCATCTTCTCTGTGCAGCAACAGGAAGCAGCCAGCCAGTATCCCCTGGCCAATCATGACCCTGCCTTACAGCAGCATTGTGATTGGTCTGAGCGCTGTGGTTAGGCGCTCTGATGGGGACAAAGAGGCTGTGCATGTTCCCCACCAGGCAGTGAAATGTGGCCTGTGGGCAGTGGTAGAAGTGGAGGGGGATCGGTGGGCACGGCGTGCCCCTACTTCTAGAAATTATTCCAATCCGTTCCCCTACTTCTTACTTTCAAAAACGCATCCCGGGACGGCAAGAATAGTTCTACTTAATAAAAAAGTATAGCTTTTTTTTCCGCTTTCAGGGGCTGCTCGCACTTCTCTGTTAAACTCCAGAGGCAGCAGCAGCCCCTCCCTAAGCTCGCACAGGCTGAGGGCAGGCCCATTCTCCTTACGATTAAGGCTGATGGCCCCCTTTCGAATGACAATGCGCCCGCCGTCTGCCATTAGCATGTCATGTGCCACAGAGATTGGAGTTAGTGATTACAGAGGCGCTTTCCCTGCAAGAGCGCTTCGACGCCTCGTTGGGGGTAGTAAGCACCATATAAATGCAATTACAATACAATACAATGATTGTGTCATGTTATGCGAGAAGGCCTGAAAGAAATGCCTTTTCTGTGTATAGGGTTAATCCATTTTTTTTTCACTGATACACTGAATTTTTTTGCACTGTTCCTCAGGAAGGCAACCCATTACAATCAAAAGAGACTGAGAAAAACTATTTGTCTCAATTCCCTCTATGCTGACTTTGTTTGTCTGAGAATGCAATGGCTGCAGAGCTGATTGAAATCATTAAGTAGCGCCGATCAGTATAGCTTTGTATCTCCTCGTAAAGGGCCTGTGTGCTGGGGAATCTCTCGTTGTGACGCGACAGTGGCTCTGATAATATGATCCCCCTTGACACCCATACAACCAACTTTTCATGACCTTCCATCACGCACAGCACAATTGGGGCAGGGCTTTAAGTGGGATGAAAAAACTGGGGGGCTCTCAAAGGGACGTGGCTTAAGGATGTGGCTGAAAACATTTATGCTAAAAATATGTGCCCAGCGTAATGTGCTGCCCGACTTGTATTTTGCTGCTTCTGTTATTGCCTCCACATATATAATACAACAAGTAACATTACACATACAAGAAGCCAGGACTATTGGCTTTGTCAAAGGTTGTTGGCTGGAAAAGATAGGGGGCCATATGTATCAAGATACCCTTTTGCGATTCTCAAATAGCGATTTTTAAGAAATCGCTATTTGAGAATCGCAAATAGGCATTTATATACAAAATTGCATTTTTTTGCGATTTCTTAAAATTCCTTCATTGCGATTAGCAAATTGCGAATCGCAATTAAGGAATATTTCCCATTCATTTCTATGGGCCAGGAGGCCCATCGGAATGAATTGGAAGTTATTCTCAATTTGCGATTCGCAATTTGCTAATCGCAATTTGAGAATAATTTCAAGGGTACAGGGGTGTCCAAAGGACACCCTGTTTCACCCCAGAAATATGCATGGGTACACATGTGGCGCACATACAGGGCATGTATGTGCGTCACATGTCACTTTGAAAAATGCATAAATGTGCATTTTTCAAGGAATTCGCAACTTACCAACAACTAGAAGTTGGTGGTAATTTGCGATTCCTTAAGGACATTTTGCAAATTTTTTGGCTTCATACATTGCATTTAAGGAATCGCTAAATTTGTGATTCCTTAAATGCAATCGCAAAATAAGGAATCACAAATGTTGCGAATCCTTATTTTACACCAGATTTTGCTTAATATACCATTTAGCAAATTCGCATTCGCAAAGGCGGAAATTCAGCGAATTTCGGCCTTTGCGAATGCAAATTTGCTTGTTACATATGGCCCAAATATACTACATTCATACAACTATGACTTTGTTCTATATAATATTGAAAATGCTTTAGTTTCCGATTGAAAACGTTTTAGTCTCCGATTGAGGCTGATTACCCCCTTTCGAATCACAATGCACCCGCCGTCTGCCTTTAGCATGTCATGTGCCAGTGGGATTGGAGTTAGTGATTTCAGAGGAGCTTTCCCCAAACAGAGTACTGTGGGGAATTTGCCACCTTGTGTATCTTGTCAATGTTGTACACAGAGTGAACTGGGTAGGAGCAGTGACGGGACAGAAGAGGCGACAGGAAAGGAGAGGTAATAGGACAGGAGAGGTGACTGGGCAGGAGAAGAACGGACAGGAGAAGTAACGGGCAGGAGAAGTGACAGGGCAGGAGAAGTGACAGGGCAGGAGAAGTGACAGGGCAGGAGAAGTGACAGGGCAGGAGAAGTGACAGGGCAGGAGAAGTGACAGGGCAGGAGAAGTGACAGGGCAGGAGAAGTGACAGGGCAGGTGAAGTGACAGGGCAGGAGAAGTAACGGATAGGAGAAGTAGCGGGGCAGGAGAGGTGACGTGTCAGGAGCAGTGATGGGACAGGAGAGGTGACAGGAAAGGAGAGGTGACGGGGCAGGAGAAATGATGGGGCAGGAGAAGTGAAGGGGCAGGAGCGGTGATTAGGAATGGGCAGGAGCAGTGAACGGATAGGGGCAGTGAACGGATAGGGGCAGTGAACGGACAAGAGCAGTGAACGGGGCAGGAGCAGTGATGGGGCAGGAGCAGTGATGGGGCAGGAGCAGTGATGGGGCAGGAGCAGTGATGGGGCAGGAGATGTGACAGGGCAGGAGAGGTGACTGGGAAGGAGATGCAACAGAGCAGGAGAGGTGACTGGGCACAAGAAGTGACAGGCATGTGGCATGACAGGAAGGTGATGTGATGGGCAGGAGAGGTGACGGGGCACGAGAAGTGATGAAGCATTAGAAGTAATGGGGCAGGAGCGGTGATTAGGCATGAGCAGGAGTGGTAACCGGGCAGGAGCGGTGAACCGGGCAGGAGCGGTGAACCGGGAAGGAGCGGTGAACGGGGCAGGAGCAGTGAACGGGGCAGGAGCAGTGAACGGGGCAGGAGCAGTGAACCGGGCAGCAGCAGTGAACGGGGCAGGAGCAGTGAACGGGGCAGGAGCAGTGAACGGGGCAGGAGCAGTGAACGGGGCAGGAGCAGTGAACGGGGCAGGAGGAGTGAATGGGGCAGAAGCAACGGTGGAGGAAAAGTGACAGGACAGGAGAAGTGACGGGGGCCAGGAGGAGTGACGGGGGCCAGGAGGAGTGACGGGGGCCAGGAGGAGTGACGGGGGCCAGGAGGAGTGACGGGGGCCAGGAGGAGTGACGGGGGCCAGGAGGAGTGACGGGGGCCAGGAGGAGTGACGGGGCCAGGAGGAGTGACGGGGGCCAGGAGGAGTGACGGGGGCCAGGAGGAGTGACGGGCCAGGAGGAGTGACGGGCCAGGAGAAGTGACGGGCCAGGAGAAGTGACGGGCCAGGAGAAGTGACGGGCCAGGAGAAGTGACGGGCCAGGAGAAGTGACGGGCCAGGAGCAGTGACGGGCCAGGAGCAGTGAACGGGGCAGGAGCAGTGAACGGGGCAGGAGCAGTGAACGGGGCAGGAGCAGTGAACGGGGCAGGAGCAGTGAACGGGGCAGGAGCAGTGAACGGGGCAGGAGCAGTGAACGGGGCAGGAGCAGTGAACGGGGCAGGAGCAGTGAACGGGGCAGGAGAAGTGACAGGACAGGAGAAGTGACGGGGGCCAGGAGGAGTGACGGGGGCCAGGAGGAGTGACGGGGGCCAGGAGGAGTGACGGGGGCCAGGAGGAGTGACGGGGGCCAGGAGGAGTGACGGGGGCCAGGAGGAGTGACGGGGGCCAGGAGGAGTGACGGGGGCCAGGAGGAGTGACGGGGGCCAGGAGGAGTGACGGGCCAGGAGGAGTGACGGGCCAGGAGGAGTGACGGGCCAGGAGGAGTGACGGGCCAGGAGAAGTGACGGGCCAGGAGGAGTGACGGGCCAGGAGGAGTGACGGGCCAGGAGAAGTGACGGGCCAGGAGAAGTGACGGGCCAGGAGAAGTGACGGGCCAGGAGAAGTGACGGGCCAGGAGAAGTGACGGGCCAGGAGAAGTGACGGGCCAGGAGAAGTGACGGGCCAGGAGAAGTGACGGGCCAGGAGAAGTGACGGGGCAGGAGAAGTGACGGGGAATGAGAAGTGACGGGGAATGAGAGGCAACAGGGCAGGTGACGTGACGGGCAGGTGACGTGACGGGCAGGTGACGTGACGGGCAGGTGACGTGACGGGCAGGTGACGTGACGGGCAGGTGACATGACGGGCAGGTGACATGACGGGCAGGTGACATGACGGGCAGGTGACATGATGGGCAGGAGAAGTGATGGGCTGGAGAAGTGATGGGCTGGAGAAGTGACCGGGCAGAAGAAGTGACCGGGCAGAAGAAGTGACCGGGCAGAAGAAGTGACTGGCAGGTGAGGTGACTGGCAGGTGAGGTGACTGGCAGGTGAGGTGACGGGCAGGTGAGGTGACGGGCAGGTGACGTGACTGGGCAGGAGCGGTGAACGGGGCAGGAGCAGTGAACGGAGCAGGAGCAGTGAACGGGGCAGGAGCAGTGGACGGGGCAGGAGCAGTGGACGGGGCAGGAGCAGTGGACGGGGCAGGAGCAGTGGACGGGGCAGGAGCAGTGGACGGGGCAGGAGCAGTGGACGGGGCAGGAGCAGTGGATGGGGCAGGAGCAGTGGATGGGGCAGGAGCAGTGGACGGGGCAGGAGCAGTGGACGGGGCAGGAGCAGTGGACGGGGCAGGAGCAGTGGACGGGGCAGGTGTAGTGAACTGGGCAGGAGTAGTGAACAGGGGAGTGTGAGAAGTTGGCCTGGTACATGATGTCCACTATTCTAATGGGCACCTTGCACCAGTCCAAACAACCCTTATGGTGACGGTTGTAAAGTCAACCTTATAGACCAGCTATCCTAGTGGTAGCATGGACAAGGCAGTCTTAGGCTTAAACTTCAGAGAGCATATGAAGCCAGCTGTTTTACCATATATAATACCAAATGAAAGGACACCACACAAGGTATATATCAAATATATATGTATTTATCACTAACACAACCCCTCTGCACTCTTTATGAGGTCACAGTTCGAGATACAGCACAAGTTGCTCAATAACCATACTATAAGTTGCACAAATACAATTCTGCTCTAGGGGCCTCACCAACCATATACTGAATAAGTGGTATAAGAACCACTTCAGGAAAGGTGAGTAGGCCTAGGGCCTAGGAATTTGCTGGGGCTACACTGAGCAACCAAGGGATTGGAAGTAGGAGGCCCACAGGACGCGTGTGCAGTGTCTAAACACATATGCAGGTTACCATAGAGTTTCAATGGGAACGTAAAAGTTACGAAGTAGTAGATGTGGGACCTTCCGGAAGGACTACGGGAAAACCATGTTAAACTAGGACACTTGGATAGTTAATACCCACTGGAGAACCGGATTACTCAAGTTACCTCACCCAGGGAAGCCGGGTGCATAGGTGTTCTTTCGTGTCGGGTTTCGTCGCTGTCTCCTATGGAGAGCTGCAAGAAAGTGCTGCAGGCGACCAGGAGAAAAGTGTCCGGGTGGATCCAAGGCCGGATCACAGTCGAGAAAAACCTGAAAGCAGTGGGGACGGAGTCTGGGTCACTAGCCAGTGACCAGGTGCAGGAGTCGAGCTGTCCCATGACGGATCTAGTTGTTGGCGGTGTCGGTATCTGGATTGGACCCAACAAACCTTGGCAAATGCAATCCACGCAGGATGGGAAGATTGGCTTTAGTTCAGACCAGCAAGTCTGGGGAGCTTCTCCTTCACAGAGAAGCTGGAGCAAGCCCGGAGCAACCAGGAAAGCGGTGTAGTTTTACAAAGATGTCTTCAGAGGGCCTATAAGCCAACGGGCTAGCAACCGCAAAGACGTATTGAGTGGAAATGCAGGCGCAGGCCCCACGCAGCACTCGTAGAGTGTGGAGGGCTGAGCTTCGGTGCAAATGCTGCTCAGGTCTGGGGCCTCTCAAACCCCAATGCACAACTTCAAGGGTACCTCAGAAGCTGCACAGGTAGCAAAAATCAGGTAGTCCAGGATGTCCGGTCCCACGTCTCTCGTGTCCGCCACGGGTCTCAGCTTTGCTGTGGATGTGAGTCGGAGTCAGAAGTCTGGAAGTCCAGTTCCTGCATTGCTAAGTCTTCGGGTTCCAGCGGGAGCGTCGACAAAGCAATCTGGCAAGTTACTGTTGGTGCGTGTTTGCACAGGGTGGTCACCCCTTGACCACAAGGGAGATGTCTTCAGTCTTCCAGTCGATATGGAACGTCGAAGGTCCAAGAGTTTAGTTTCAGAGTTTCTTTCCAGGATAAATCTAAAGTCTCTATACACAGCTCCTAACTTTATACTAAACTAAGGGGCTGGATTACTTGCTAGGTCCCTCCTATGAGTGGAACCTGGGAAGGGGGTGGTTACACTCAGGGCCGGCGCTAGGCAAGGGCAGTGTGGGCAGCTGCCCAGGGCCTCGCACTCAGCCCACCAGCATGGGGCCATGCACTGGTGGTGTGTCCTGTTGTTTCCCTGGCGATCCATTTCAGAGAAAGGTGTCGCCTTGCATTTAAGGTCCTTCAGAGGGGCCCCCCAGGGATGGTGTCTTGAGGCATAGGGGAGGGAGACGCCCCCTTCAATTGCAAAGAGACCCATTCAAAGACACCGTGGGAGGCCCATTGTCCAGCATTTTGGCACCCCCATAGTTTTAACTTTTAGCCCACAAGCAATACTCACACCTGTCAGACTGAAGGTGTTAGAAATGACTGTGGGGGGGGGGGCAAAATGCTGGACAATGGGCCTCTCACAGTGTCTGTGATTGGTCTCCTTAAAGGGGCCACTTATCTACGTTAGAGTGGCCTCGCACATTCCATTTTAACCCAGGGTCTCGTAAATCCTAGAACCGGCCCTGGTTACACCCCTTTCCCTTTGTCCAGTTTCGCACCACAGCTGGGGCTGGAGTGCCCCAGTAACTGGTTTGAACCGGGCTATGCATGGGGCACCTTGTGTGCCGACTGCAGCAACAAAAGGGTTAAAGTAACATGTTGTTCCTGCTTATATTTCACACGCTTTACATAAACCTGTATTCCCTATAAGTGTTTGCTTTTTCCTGAATTAAACCTGAAATAAACATGTTTATCCATTGTTTTATTTAAATAACGTTATAAGCTGTAACTGGTCAGTGAAATGCTAAACGTACTAAAAATTGGTATGCTTTGCTATTTCTAGCCACACCCCTGACTCCGCCCACTGTTTCAATCTTTGGTTATTCCTGCCCCCTGATTCTCCACCCACAGTTCCCCTACTTTTTATTTCCCACTTCGACCACTGCCTGTGGGGAACATGCAAAGTGGTCATGACTGTTTGGCCAGCCCATGAGGGCCCGGCCAAACAGTCCTGCACACTTTAGAATGTGCTTAACACTCCTCCTCCTGGCCGCTGCTCTGGCCACCCCACCCCAACCGCCCTGCACCTAAGCAGGAAGGAAAACTAAAATAATAATGTTAGTTATTAGCATTTTAGTTTTCTTTTTTAAACTGGTCGCAGAGCAGCCAGGGCCGGACTGGGAACGAAACCCGGCCCTGGCAAAGTGCTCGGCCGGCCCCCCCTCACCCCCCCTGGGGAGGGGAGGGGGAGCGGGGTGATCAAGCTCTTTGTCAGGGCCGTGTCTCGGCCGATTTTGTTACAGGGCCGGTTTTGCGGCCCTTTAACAAAAACGGCCCCTAGGGGCCCAAAACCGGCCCCCACCCTTGCGGCCCACCGGGGGATTGCCCGGTGCCCGCAACGGCCAGTCCGGGCCTGAGAGCAGCGGGCGACGGTCCTCCACCTTAGCTGAGGAGCCGCCGCTCCTCTAAAGCCTGAAGGTGGCTTCTGTTGTTTAGACCATGATTTCAAATATATTCTTTTCTTTTGCTGCTGATGTTTGACAGAAAATAATGATGTTGCACAATACTTAACGAGTGCCATAAATTAATAGTGATATTTCCTTAAAAGAGCAATGGTATTTTCAGCGTTCTCAGTGACGTAATGTTCAAGCCTAGATACTGGTATAGCCCTCTTTCTGGCAAGCATTAGATGTATCACAGGATAAATGAATTTTAATTTACCTTAGTCTGATTTCTACTTTATGGTGGCCTCATGCAGAGGGACTGCTTTGTCTTCGCTGGTCTCTGAGCCATTGAATGATTTCCAGTACATTTAGCATGCGTGACTCGTGTTAACAGTTTAATCTCTTCTCAGTATCCCTTCTTCTGAAACCCCTGCTCTTTGAGATTCTGTGTGGTCAGGTCTCTGAGGCGGAAATGATGGCGCGCTTTGAAGTTAGGCAGTGAGGCGCCACATGAAGCTGTCACGTGCATGCGGAATCTCTCTGCTGAAACATGGTAGGGGAGATTTGTGTAGCTATCGCTGTCGTTGCAGGGTGCATATGCTAATTAATGCAGACATGTTTCTTTTTCTTTTTTATTTGCGTAGTTTGGTGCCTACCTTATTTCAGGAAACAGTGGATGGTTTAGGGGCAGATGTTTCTCAAGTCTACCTGGAGTACATGAGGTCATGTACAGCAGATGCATGTGTCAGTATCTTACAAAAGCTAAAAACTCTCAATACATTCGTCTACTGAAGTAGATACAATCTATACAGTTTGGGGGCACACAGGTTTTCTAAAGCATTGGGATGTGCATGTCTGTAGACCATGCCTAGGTTACTGAAAGTTTGAATCTGGGACTGATGGCCGGTTCAAACATTAATTTGTAAGTGTGGGAAGTAGTACTATTTTACATACTCTTACATGCCTTTGTGAATCCGCTCCTGTACATCCAACTCTTTATTACTAAAAGTGCAAACAGGGCACAGTTCGTTCCATTTGCGCCAATTGTATATGAATATCTCCTGAATATTCCCATTTTATTCATAATATAAATCCACAGAGGCATGTAAGTGTACATACAAAAGTACTACAGCAATGCTACTTTACTCACTCCAAAATGGCTTTGTGAACAAGAGCCATGAATGCCGAAATTACGAGGCCGATGGACAGTCTCGCGAGGATAAGAGATGTTTAGCCGCTTTCTTCTGTGCAGTTGGGATAAAAGCACTTCCGCAGGTGTGTTTATTTAAGTGAGAATATTAGGAGCTTAAATTGTAGTAGGGTTTCACCCAGACCAATAGAGGGAGTCTTTACATGCAGGCTAGGCTCTGCAGTAGTTAAGTTGGAGGATGACATGTGAATGAATGGAGGTATATTGGCACTAGGACAGGTAAGTTTAATTGCCTGCTCCATGCTGAGACCGACAGTAGGCGTGCCACTACCTGCGATGGAAATATGTTTGCGAGTTCGTATGGAGTGTGTTCACTGGAAACAATGCTAAAAAAGCCAACTGGCTTGCCATAGTGTGCCATTGTCCACCAGGTAGCCATGGCTTTCATAGTCTGCCTGGGTGGCATCTTAAACATTGAACTAGAAATCCCACCTGACAGTATGCCTAAGGGACAACCTAGCAGACCTAATTCTCATTCCTGGTTCATCCATTTTTACCAAATTGAATGACCCTGGGCAAATCACTTTAACTTCTTTTATATGAGTTTACATTTCTACCCAGCTTGTAAGCTTTTGGAATAAGACCCTGAATTTAAAGCTAAATATACACTTACATTTTAAATGTCTTCATTTTTTTCATCGTTTCCATTCCTTGCATATGATTTATTCATACACTCTATACTGTTGCATTTGTTGATGGTTGTTACCATATGCCCTACAGTGGGAAATCCCTTTGATCAGTCAGGCCCACTGTACAATGTTTAGAGACTTGTTACCAAACATTCCACTGTTGTTATGCCCTGTTTTTTTCCCTAATGGAAAAATGTATTGAGCTTTTCTCTGACAGAAACAGAAATAGGACTCTGTTCTGTTGGATCCATTACAGCGTTTATGTCAGTGTTGGAAAGGGTCTGGGCAGCTGTTTGACATTACGCTCTTGGCAGCCACTGACGACTCCTCGTTCAGTCATGATACTGCTAAGCACGCAAATAGTTCAATGTTTAGGCACTGCTGAGGCTCACGACAAACATTTACATAGCCGTGTTGGATTATGGGACTCTGGTTGTAATCCGCCATAAGTGAATAAACCACGCTGCTACTTTGCTGTCGACCTGGGGCTACGCTTTCAGCTGTTGCCGAGCAATGATGTCAGTAAATAAGACGGGGATCGTCTCTGCCCTCTCAGGTATTTTCAGGTTAACATGACCGTGACCAAATAAGGCCTGGTCCTGAAAATAAGTACAAGTGCCCAGCACTGCCATCCCCTGGAGCAAATTAAGTCAGATCATATTTTTATGGATATTCTCTTTATTTCCAATTTACATTTGTTCCTTTTACATTTATCTCATGTGGTTATCTTGAAGTTCAATCATGGTTCAGGCTTTTGTGGAGCACATTTGGACACCTGTGATTAAAATGTCCATTGTACAAGGTCACATGAAGACATTGTATCATCATTGACTTTGGCCAGGTATGAACATTTGCCATGCCCAACCCTCTCGCCCATTAATGTCAGGAAGAGGAAAAAATCTCGCCATGTTTTATCCACGTCCCCTGGAGTCAGGAAAGGTGCATGGATCTTGTAATTGACAATTTGACTGAGAGTAAGGCTTGTAAGTCCTGTGGTCATCTGGAAGCAACTTGGCTCTTAAGTGACCTGACTAAAACGAAGCTGTCTAAATAAAACACATAATAAAATGAATTAAATGTGATATCCCTATGGAAATTCTCTGATTAAGGGTTAGTAGATGGATTTATGATTAATCGTAAATTCATTTCTCTGTCATCAAATCCTTACCTTAATTTGAATTTGCCAGCACAAACACTCCACATAGGAAACACATAATGCTGTAGCATTTCATTTATAATAATTTGTTTTATACTACCTTAAGAGTATCTTTGAATGGTACATCTCGAGACAACATCATAAGTCCTGCTCTCCAGTGGTGGTTTGATGTGCTAAAAGGGACAGAAGAAAACAGGAATATTTACAAGAATTAAGACTGTCATAAAAGCATGATTGTTCCTCATCGGAGGCTTGCTCAATATTTCAGAAATGTAATTTCTCATTCCGCATGAGGAACATGTTTCTTTTGACTCCTGAGGAAGACGTTGTGTATCACTGTGCTGCCACAACCCTGTTGATACCCACCTTTGTTTTCAGCCTGGAGTGGAATGCAATATTATTTCTATGATAAGTTTGAAAGACTTTTTTTTATAAAGCATGCTGTTTTATCTACCACTTCTAGTGTGTCCGCTCCACTGCTCTGTTTTCACCTGGCAGACTTTTCTATTAAAGGTGAAGCCCCCAGAGTTTGTCTAGAAGCATAGTTCAGTTTTCTTCCCCTGTGGAGGAAGTTTGACCTTTAAACTATCTTCATATTTTCCTTCTGAACCTTGTTCAGCAGGATTTTCAAAAGAGTTACATTTTGAAGCATTTTTCTTTCAGATTCCTGTCCGTGCTTTAATGCCTTGTTGTCCAAGGGAGTATTATAGCTTTTTTCGTATACTACCTGCTACTTCAGTTTTGAAGTTTCATAGACGGTAAATAACATCTGGTGCTGGTACTAAATTTAGTGGTTCTCATTTATCGACTTGAAGAGAATGTCTGGCTGAACTTGCCCTTCCCTGTTGCAAACCTGTGGCCAGAACGTTGAATACCATTTTAGCAGCACCGGCTTAGTTTACTGGTTTAGAGATTAAAGTGCATGTGAAGTATACCAGTTACTGAACCAAAACAAACAACATACATAAGTATAGATACGCTTTGAGGGTCACAAAAAACGACCTACTTGTAGAAATGTTCATGTGATTCTTTTTATAAATGTATTTGTGGGGTATAGGAACAATTGTAACATAATAGACAAAGAGCAAAATTACACAGTGACAGTGTAGTCTTCAAATGGTAAAACCCACTCAGCTAAATCCCAACCCACCCCCTCACTGCCCAAAAACTTCTGGACTACCCATGTGAATATTATTTGGTGTAAATCAGGCCACTGACATTATGTTTTTGCGGCTGTACCAATTTCCACATAATTATGCATTTGCCGCATTTGCAGCATAATCCTGCAATCTGCTGCATTTATTTATTTATTTATTTAGCTTTGTATAGTGCCTTATCACCCAGAGGTCTCTAAGCGCTTGTCCAGAAGTACACATTAAATATTCACCGGGCCAGAGCACATTAGGACGAGCCCCAAGCCTCCCGGGAGAGCACAGTTTTGAGCATCTTCCTGAACGGCAGGAGGCTTGGTTCCTTGCGCAGATGTATTGGCAAGTTGTTCCAGGCCACTGGGATCGCATTTGAGAAAGCCCGCCCGCCCATAGTTGATAGTCTGAAGCGGGGGCAGACCAGAAGGGTGCCGTCTGTTGAGCGGAGAGCCCTACTCGGGACATATGGAACCAAACGCGCTTTGACATAACTTGGCGCATATCCATATAGGGCTTTATGTGTGATACAAAGTCCCTTAAACATTTTTCTTTGTCTGATTGGCAGCCAGTGTAGCTTGCGCAACAGAGATGTAACGTGTGTCCGCCTCGGTTTTTTAAAGACCAATCTGGCTGCATCATACATGACTGTTTGTAGCCTAGTCAGCTGTTGCTGCATAATCTTTAGATTATAAAAAAGGATCAAAAGTTTAAAAAAATACTGCAAAATGTGTTGCTGCTTAGTGGAAGGCTCTTCGCAAAAGGTTGACTGGTCATCTTTTTGTTGCTTATTGCTGTATTTGGGTGTAAGACTGGTACTAATTAGGTGAAACATTTGCCCAGATAGGGTTGAAAGTGTTAAAATGACAAAACAATGAGGTACTCCTACACATAATTTGCCTTTTCTTGCCACATAATTTTGTTAATTCTGCTGCATAATTTTGTCCTAACCTGCTGCATAATTCCATTGGCTTTGTTCGAGTCCATGTCTGGTGGTCAGGTTGCGGACATCGTAAAATGTAGATCTGTGTTTTAAACATAGCAGCAGCAAATGACCATAAAATCATATGGTTCTGTGAAAGTTATTCCCTGTGCCTCAAATTGTAATAAACAGTATTGTTAATATGTAAAAAAAAGAAATAACTGCATAGTATGCTGTGCGCTTCTTCTCTGGAATGGTGCAAGCATTGGAGGAGCTCCAGGGAAACCAGCCTTTTGCCATTAGGTCACTCCCTATACGTTTCCTGAAGAAGAGTTTACCAGAATTGTCAATAGTGCAGCAGGCGCAATGGCACCAGAGCCCAAAGTCGCGAGGGGCCCCATGTACCCCAATTATGGCTGTCTATCAATACCAACCTGGGTGTACAGCGAGGCCTTTTTACTTCCTTGAAATTTGAGTCCATGACCCTCTTCTTACGCAACTGGTATTAACTTTATACTATAGGTTTGTAACATCTGTATGTTATGTGCTGTGCCCACCAGTAAGTGTTTAGTATTCTCAGGTTCAGTAATAAAAATCTGAAATTCATCTAATGATACCAATTAACACAAGTCCATAAATAACACTCATCAACCATGGGCATTCTAGCACGTTTGTTTGTTTCATTATATTTTTTGAAAGACAGATGTTGTTTTCAGCTGTATTGTGACATCATTCGGTGGATGACTCCTTTAAGTTACACCTTAAAATCTTCAATATATAATAAAATCTCGTAAAAGTTATGTTAACTGCTTCTCTGCCCTAACAGTTCATTTTCATTATGATTAGATGCATTTGTATCCTCTACCCTATAATATTGGAGAAATAAATAAAATCTTAAAAGTAATCATTAAATATTTCTCAGTTTCGTATTGTTATATTATCTAATGAAATATTTTGACGCTTTTTCGAGGAAAAATAACAATGTGTTCATCAATTAGCAAAAAATTATATTGTGATAGAAACCTGTAACATTTACAACCTTTTGTTCAACATATCAAAATCGATATACTCGAAGAAATGTGTCTGGGATAATAAGGTCCTTTAAATGCTTCAACCTACCTCAGCTCTTCTGAGTGATCTATGTTTTAATTTCAGTATCACATCATCTCTTTTTTACTGGTCTTTTAAAATATATTTATTTTGGGGTACATTCTATAATAGATTATTAGTCGGAGTAAACATGTTAGAACAGAAAACCATTGCAAGCGGGCGCCAGGATTCAATGTGTATTGATTTTTCCGGAGCCAAGAAAGAGCTGTTTTTTAATGGCGCTCTGCAGCCATTATTTTTCTCATTGCCCATGAGGTGGAAATCCCAGGGGTCGCATTCTTTCTGTCTAAATATTAAACCTATTTGGAGAAGCTGGCGGGAGGCGCCTTTGATGTACTGACCAGCGGTCGAGGTCTACCTGTCTGGCGGGTTCTTCTGTCCTGTGGAGTCAGCCGCAGATCATTGGGCGGTGCCATGCCATTGCTTAGAAGATTTTGAAGTTTATCGACCACTCCTGTGTCATCGAACTTTAAGCCGCTCATTTATTGAAGGGGGAAGATAGCAGGCGCGGATCTAATAGGGAACTTGTGTGTGGGTGGGACTCATTTAATTGGATACTTAGTATTGATACCTTGGTATTCCCAAGGACCAATTCCTAAAAAGCATTTTGCAGCTGCAACACTGATCTTGGTACAGATCATGGGCAGAGGCATGTTAGTTCAGCAAATTAGGAGATTTATGGGCCGCCTCTTTTTAAGGGTGGTAGCTCTGTGGAAGGTAGTAACATACCAGGTGCACCTCCATTGCACTCCTTCGGGGGCATCATACCGCCATTGCATAACCATCAGTGGCATCACCCACCGGAAGACTACTGATAGTATTATCTCATCTGTTATATACTACCATATGTGACATAATTATTTGCCACATCCCTGTTAGAGACATGATCCCTTGCAAGCTGTCGTCAATCAGTTATCTTATATCTCAGTTACATCACACCACACCTAGGTCGTTGTCTGCTTCTTCAAGATAGTTAGGTTAGTGATCACATACTTCAGTTATAACATTGTTCCTGGTGCTATACTTCATCGTACATCGATAATGGAAATGATCAGTCCTTAATAATAATCTTAGTGCCCTCACCGTTCCCATACATCACTTTACGACTATCGGTGGCAGCATCTGTTCCCACATTACTGCTATCAAAATCAACCCTCATCATGGTTTCCTCAATCATTCCTGTGGTATTTTGATTATAAAGTCATCAGTGACATAAACCTTTATCGTTCATCTTTCATCAACATGATCCTGGCATAATGATTCCATTATTGACCTACCACGGCAATGATATCACTATCATCACCTTCACATTTCCATGGTTGTATGTCAGTGAGAATATATCTCCATTAACTCCCAGCAGCAAATGCAGGGCTTGAAGAAATAGTACAGACAGCTAGGCCAGATGCCATGGTGGCACTTAGAGCTTACATTTCTTTTTGTTCTAAGCGGCAGGCATGGTTCCAGGAAGCGAAATTCATGCCATGTCACTTGAAGGTTGTGCCTTTCTGTAAAGATATTCGCTACATAAGTGATTCAAATTTAGGTACATTGTATGTAAATTGATCTCATGCCATTAATTTGAAAACCTGGCGTGAGTTCAGTCCTTGTGGACCAGCAATAGATAGCCCTTATATCAAGCTGACTTGATAGTCCTATCTCTGTTTTCATGTTTGATGACGTAAAGATGCTGCCTTCATAGTCAGTGGGGCTGCTACGGAACAACGGTTGGGGACGGCTGAGGTGGGGTTAGAAAAAAACAAACATAAAAAGAAAAGAAAACGTACCTTTGGAACGCCGACCGCTGCTTCTCCACCATTTTCCCTCGACTCCTGGCTTCTGGAAGCACCCAGACTCTCAGACTCCCCTAACCAATCACAACGCTGCCTTAGAGCAGCATTGTCATTGGTCTGAGCACTGTGGTTCGGCTCTCAGAGAGGGACTGGGGGCTCTGGGCATGTTCTCCCCCCAGACTGTAATGCTGCCATTGTGGAGAACATGCAAAGTGCGCATGACTGTTTGGCCGGCCTGAGAGCTCCGACCAAACCGTCATGCTCACTTAAGTGCCCACCACTCCACTCATTGCTGGCTGTGACGAAGGCCTAGCCCCGCCCATGCTGTAAAACTGCTGCATTACGGAAAAATAAAATGATAATAACGTAGAGTTATTATCATTTTATTTTTCCTTTGGCCATCCTGCGCCGTAGCGGAGGAGCTGCCGCTGATCATAGTGTGAATCATTATGACTATGTTTGGTGCACTAATGAGCTGTCGTCCTGCTACAATTGATTGTCCTCATCATAAGGTGCAAGAAAGTTCAAGCCAAGATGTGGTGGTTTGTTGAGCTAGCCCTGACGAATCTTCCATTATAACTATTAATAATTTCTGCTAAAGAAGCGGTCTTTTTTAACCCTGGGTGAAGCACTACGCTCCGCTCGCGTAGTTTGCGAAGTTTGCGCAACTTCGCATTACGCGAGCTGCACGTAGCACAGTGCGAACATACATAGTGCCGCGTAGCATAGTGCAGCGGTCATTTTTTGCTTGTTCGTGGTCCTCAACGTCATGTTCGCGACCGCGAGCAAGCAAAATGACATCCCAGCGAGATTCTCAACGCAGGGAGGTCAGGTTTCTCATTGCAAGTGGTTGCGCATGCTCGCGACCGCTCGCGATGAGAAACTACCAGTTCGCGTTGAGAAAGCTGCCGCTCGAGTAAAAATCTACTCGAGCAGCAGAAAACTACAGCTCGCACTGTGCAAGATGCTGTTTTCAATGATTGCACAGTGTCGGATGCTTGTCCGCACTGTGCAATCATTGAAAACGCATCTTGCACAGTGCGAACATGCTACTACGCAGCTCGCGTAGTGCTACGTGAAGTTTGCGAACTGCACTTCGCGTAGCTTCGCGTAGCGCTACTTCGCGAACTACGCCCACCCATAGTCTTTTTGCTTGCCCTGCTCCTTATATGTATCCACTTTCTCTCAGCCCACTCTGATTACCCCGGTCTACGTCTGACGGAGGCTTTTCGTTTACACTTTATTTCCTCTCCCTGATACATCCCCGTCCTCCTCTTTTCACCAGTCCACCCCTGCCTCTTCCACTCTGCTTCTCATTGCTCTCCCTGACCTGGACTCTCTTCCCATCCTGTTTCGCCCCACTACCTCTTACCTGCTACTCTCCGTTTAGCCCTGGTCTGTCTCTCTTTCTCTCTTTAGACCTCAGTAGCTCTACTTGCCTAAACCATCAGCCATTTCCTAGCGTCTCTGTAGGCTTCAAGTGTAGGCAATTAACGTAATCTTTAACCACCATGCTAAGCTCACTGATTGGCTAAGACCATGTTGAACATTCGATTTAATATGCTAAAGTCTCTCTTTTCCTTTTCTTTTGATTATCTCCTTCAATGTTATTTGCACAATGTATAGCTATAAATCTTTCTTTTGATGTATGGCTTATATATTTACTCCTTGAGATAAATAAATAAAAAATTAAAAAATCCAAAAGAAAGAGCTAAAGTCATAGAGTAAGGTACTGTATTGCACTGAATATCCCTTCCGTGTGTGTCCCTCTTCTCTTTCTACCGGACAGAAACACTGAAAGGTGAACCAAACCCTCATTATCGACAAAGTGAAACTGGGCTGAAGGGGGTACAGTGCTATCCTTTGGGCTTGAGAAACCACCTACCACACACCCAACAATTTATATTTATTGCTTGTCATTGAAACCCATCAAGTTGTTTGGTTAAAATTGGATAACACTAACATAAGTATATGTAAAGCACACGTTCACCCACAGGCATCTTGGCGCTGAATAACAGATGTTTATTGTTACCCAACTCAATGGCGCTCATTGTATCGACCTCGGAAGGATGAAAGGCTGAGTGGTCCTGCAGGATTTGAACCTGTGACCATGAGGCCAAACACAGGCCCCTAAAGTGGACACATTAGTCCACTAAGCGACCATATCTGGCTTAGTCTTTCCGACCCTGTGTTTTTTTTTACATGTTTGTACTAAGATATATTTTTTTTATCTTATTGGTGTTTTTCCACATCTCTTCTCTGGTCCTCGAAGGAAGCTGAAAATAACATAGGTTTCTTATTTAGTTAACGATGACTGTGCAGTCACATTTCAATCCCAGTGGGATAAGTAACCATGTACAATAAGCAACATACTTCCCTCGAACCATTTGCACGGTAAAACTAACAGATGCGCAGTTTTGCAGTTACTTAAGTCTCATTGTGATATAAATCTGTAACATTTACAACCTGTCAATACCCACGGCTATTGGTCTTTCGGCTGTGATTGATAACATGGAGGGAAACTCAGAAGAAAGTTCAATTATGCATTTTTCTATTTTTAAATATAAATTCAGAGTACAAAATAAATTGCTTTGGTTGCATAAAAATAAAACTCTACGAACCTTAATATACTGCACAAAACTAGCAGTGTACCACAATCCTCTTACGGTCCTTTAGCAGACCACTCTGCTGTCTGGCTGCCCTCCTGAAATCTAATTATACAGAGACTCAGCCATTGGAAACTGGGAGCAGGTCAACTGTTCGAGAATGAGGTCAGATATGATAGTGTGCTTAATTTGGTGTCGTTTTCAGTTCTCACCTCTCAGCATTTTCCTATCAGTTAATTGCACGGTGGCTTCCTTCTGTTTTCTGCCAGGCACCAGCCACTGAGCCTTGTTGAAAGCTGCCAAGCTTCCCTCCTCCCTTACATGGTCAAAAGATGCATTGGCATAATCAGACAGAAGTGCTCAGGTGGTCCAATTACCACCTTTTGTGGACCCTTCTCTTCGGCTCCTTCCATGTAGACTCTTGACTTTGTGTATCTGAAGAGCTTTTCTCTCCCTCTCAATGGCTGGTCATTGATTGTTCCTGAATGCTCTATTTAGAATAGTAAAATGAGCCACCGGAAGTTTAATTGCTGAAATAGCTGCACACCGCCTAGTGTGATTTTGTAACAATGCTGTTTACAAGTAATTGGGGAAGGCAATTAATATCTTTACAGTCAGTTCATCAGTGCCTTCTCTCGCCAATTACAGTGACAATATAATCACCCAGGCGATTCAGTGTGATCGTAGTTGCGTATTTTTGCCCACCCCGTGCGCTTCCCTGACTCAATTAGCGCAGTGTTGCTCTGGGCGATGCGCGTGATGCTAATGACCTCGTGCCGGACCGCATGGCTCCAACTCACCACCATCTGCCCGGTTATATGCTAATGATTCTCAGTACGCAGGCTCGTGGAGGGTAAGATGAAGGCAGATCATCTCTGGTGAGCATGTCTTCTCGCTATTCAAAGATCAGACGGTGCTCTTCAAACCTCCAAGGTTTCCAAATACAGAAGCCACCTGTAGGAAATGTGCGGTCGCGTACTGAGTCGAACATGCCCCAGTCCTCAGCAGGGTCTCTGGCGCATGATGATGGGCACATGGAAGTGTGAGACCCTTTAAAATTCCATTTCCCTGTTTCCCTTTCAAGTACTTACAGAAAGTGATCACATTCTCCTGTAGTGGCTTTGTGTACTACATTTGCATGGTTGAGGTATGCTTCTGCAATTGACAGTCATTGAACCAGATTCTGGATTGGGGGGTCTTGGTGATGGCTTTAGTTTGTGGGGCATAATATCATCCCAGGGCGTTCACCTCCTACAACGGGGTCTATTTTAAGAGACCCATTCCTTGATGACCCACGACCAATGGAGTGAATCTCAGAATTGCAGGAGTTGCGCCCCCTGCATTGTCTCCTCTCTGTTTAAGGCGAGAAGTTCTTGGTGGCCTAGTCAACACCTGTCTTGACAGGCAGAATCCTCCAGTTTGCTGTGAGTTCAAGGCCAAGTGCTGCATGATGTGGCAAATGGAGATCCCTATGAATAAATGGATAAGCCAGGCTTTGGCTCAATTTAAGGGAAAGGCGGGTTAAGATTTTAATTTCTTCCATTGTGCCAAAGTAGTGGCTAATTGCAGTGCAGTGTTAGTGGACTGGTCCCATTAATGTCTTTGATGCCATGATTTGTTGTATTTTTTGCATGTAGGTCTGTTCCATAGTTGGAATTTTCACTTCAGTTACAGCTAACAGTAGCATGGCTCTATGAACTCTCCGTCTGTACGCCTCATGCTTATTTGTTTTGAATCATGAATCTAGGCTTTGCCTTTTCACTCTGGTTGCCCTGGGAGCCATCTTTAAATTACCTGTCCATGCTCTTGGTGACTGATTAGGGTGATGCGGAAATGCTCATCCAGCCAGGTTGTGGATTCCCAATGAACATCTAATGACGGCCTCCAGGGATGTGTCGGAGGAGGTCCTGCCGCAGTCGCACTTGTTTGTCATTGATTACGCTGATGAGTGAGGTGGATGCATGGGAGAGCGGCTGCCTCCTGTGTTCCCATGGAGCTCTCCCTCGGGGGTGGGTCAGATAAATGTGCTAAACCATGCAGATCTCATTCTTTTGAGTGAGCGTATCTGCTCTGATTACCCTCCTTTCCACTCCTACCAGGTTACAGAGAGTAGCAAGCATTAATATTGAAGTATATGTTTCAGGACGTGCTGAAGGGCGTGTTGGTTAATGGGTGAGCCTTGCAGCCTTGTTGTTCAGGCAGACACTGCCTTCATGGTAACGAGAGGGACCACTTTATTATTTTACAAATTTCATATTGTAGAGGCCAGGCTTCCAGGAGCAGCGGAGCATTTAATAATGAATATTTTTATGTAGCACAAGCTTTGTTCACTGAAGGTGCTGTACATAGAAATATATGGTTTATGGCTTCTGTTTGAAGCCAAATAAGAAAAAAGTTAAGAAGTGATGGAAACTGGGATTCTACAACAAACAACAATTCTTTCTCTTAAGTACAGAGGCATATGATTATTTTTCCAAACACCAAAGCCTAGATAAGACATTACATTACTAGGTAATACGGTCGTCATTTTAGCTGCTAGACATGATTTCCTTCACTACATTGATTGATGTCTCAGGAGTTCCCTGCTCAAAGGTGGAATGTTGTAAACGGAAATAAGCTTTAGGAGACTTCATGCAAGTAAGTAGATAAGTTTATTGGAGAGTAGACAAAATGCCACATCTCTCCAGCTGACCAGACTCTAACTGACCAAACTGGAACCCTCAAGCCCTGATGACAAGCAAGAGAACATTACAGAGTTCTACAATAAGGATCTAAGGATAGACATAAAGGAAGGGCTAAATAGAACTGTGGACAAAAGAAAATGATATTTACAACACATCTCCTTCCCTTGGAGTTAAATGACACTGAAACAATAAAAATGGCTAACACAAATAATAATTCAAATAAGCAGGAGGTCGGCGAGACCTTACACTCCTGACATTGTCAGACACCGAGAAATCATTTGCATGTGAATCTGTATGCGAGTCTAAACCACTCAGATGATGTGAAGCATCACCATCACCTTCCTCCCTCCTACACCTTGAAGAATTAAAATTAACAAGATCATCTTGTGTTGATGACATATAACCACTATTGCACATAATATTGTCACTTTTCACAACATTCCTTGAAGTTCCCTTCTGATACAAAGCAATTCTTCTATAATTCAATTTTTCACCATTTTTTAACACAACATAGTGTGGATGGACCTGTTCAACAAAAACCGGTCCCCTGTATTTAGAAAGACCTTTTGAAATTCTACCTGGCTTTACTTTAACCAAATCCCCCTCTGATATTGAGACAGGGTACAATTTTTGATTATCATCAGCGGCTGGGTGGGGGTGGAGTCGACAGACGACGAGGGGAAATTAAATAAATATTTAATTTTCCCTCATCGTTGTCTGTCGACTCCTTCACACACCGCCCACCGCTCTAATGTGCACAGGCCGCGCCTTCTTCCAAAACGAGTTTCTCAGTTGGCACAAAAAGGAGCGCCCCAAATATAGAATTGTATTCTTTCTACCTTCACTTCTGGGATTTAGAAGTGTATTGCAGCTTCTAACATGTTGGCTGATGCGCCTGAAAGGCCGGTATGGCTGCCGCAGAGTAAGATGTGTGTTAGATTCTGCTTGACATAAGATTTCTGTTGCCCCAGCCAGACTAGTCTCTCGGGGACACAGGCCTGCCAGAATGCCTTCTGCTGTCCCTACCGACCGCTGTGCATCTTGTAGAATTACTTTCAGTCTGATGCACACAAGTAAAGTAGTGACACTGAATGGAAAGTGGAGGGTTGGAAAAAAAGGAACATTTGTAGGTATAAAACTTCTGGTTCAGCGACTGAGCTTCCTGGATGCAAACTTCTTCAACTTTTCTTAACAACTCAAGATGTTTAATGTGTAAGAAGCGGTCTGCGCTGCTTTATGCATGTGGAGCAGATCTAGCAACAGAAACTGTGGCAGGCAATCATACATCTGATTTTTCTGAGTCCTTAAAGCCCCAAAAAGTAAGTCGTTTGATTACTGGACAATATTAAGAATAGGAAGATTTGGGGGTTTGAAAAGAAAGGATACAGGATACCATTGACTTTACCAGGAGCAGCTCCTTAATTTGAGCGGAGGAGCGTCGTCCCACATTACCCAGAGCTTAAAAATAAAATGGTAAGAAAGTTTCTTTTAATACCGTTTTATTTTTCAGCAAACCGGCCTGAACTAAGTTTCACGACGGGGTCAGCATTGCCGAGTGGCAGCAGCAGTGAGATGTGCACTTTAAAAGGCGCATGCCCCTTTGGACACCCATCTTGGGCCCGACAGCCAGACATGTGCATTTTAAAATTCTCTAACTTAGCTGTATCAGACAGCTAGGTTAGAAAAAGCGCAGGCCTTCAGGGCTCTTAGGAGCGCAGGAAGAGTCTGATGTGTTCAGAATCAGAATCAGAAAAAGCTTTATTCGATTTTAGCAGCAACATAAAATCATAAAAACAACAATTATATATGGACCATTTCATAGAGATATAACAAGAAGACATTAAAACAATAAAATAAGAACATATATATATATGTGTGTGTATATATATGTGTGTGTATATATATATATATTTGTGTGTATGTATATATATATATATACCAGCAATTCCAACCACTTCCGTTTGTGTGGCGAAGCAGGAAATCAGACCGACCACAGCATATTCAGGCAAGGTAAAGTTTTATTTTTGTTCTTTCACAGCCAGCAAGACGCGTTTCGGGCTTCAGGAGCCCTTGATCATATATATATATATATATATATATATATATATATATATATATATATATATATATATATATATATATACATATATATATATACATATATATATATATATATACACCCCTCACTTGATGAATATGCTTTTCAACAACACCCTTCAGTCGTCATTCGAAATTGGCCAAATGCATAAAACAATGGCCAAAAGATTCCATTTATAGCTGCAAAAGCAGCAGTCTAGCCTAGCAAACCTCACCACCTTCAGTTACCCCTGTTTAATCAACCCAAACCTCAGGTGAATACATTTACATTTTAAAGGCAGGGAACTATTTCAAATACACTTCAGCCTTTCACTAGACTGCAAGATCCTAAAACGAACCCTGATTGTGTTTTTGCAACTGAGTTCAAATAGTCCTATTCAAATGATGTCTGTTTCAATCTGTCAGTAATGATTGACTCATACTGAATAAGTGAAGATACTGACAACCTTTTCAGTTGGACTTTCAAAGGGCACCCTCCATGTAAACTGGCCATCCAATAACAGAGGCCCGTAATGCTATACAATGTTTCTCCTAGAGAAGATTTTGAGGGTCCTTGAGGCGCCCTTCAATCGTGAAGCATGCTTCCAAAGAGGTACACTTCTGAAGTCCATGTTTCTTTCATGTTGCTGAATGCAAGCCTGTTTGCCTGAGCCGTCACATTCCAGAGCCGAAGCAGAGATCTGACAGTATAAAACTGCACTAAGCACCGCCATTTAGAACATTTCTCTGGGAAATCATCCCAGCCCTTGGTGTGAACGGGCTAGAGCTAGACCCTGTTAACATTTAGAGGGGTGAACAAATAGCGAGACAATCTAATAAAGTGAAATTCATAGAGGTGGACCTAGAGTTTAATAAGGTCAAATGCTTAAAAATTACTGTCTTTTTTTTAAGCCAAGTGCTCAACTGATTGTATTACAGCAACGCTTTTTATGGGGTGGGGGGAGTTTATATTGAGCAACTTTGATCCGAAGGTATCAGAGACCTTTATATGAGCACCAGTTGTGTTACAGACTGACACATACATTTTTTGTTAGGCACTGGGAGTGATTTGCCCAGAATCACAGGATGTTGAGCATCCCTGCCGAGACTCGAACCTGGTTCCCCAACTACGAGGTCGGCCATATCCCCTCCCCAAACGCTTAAGTTCAACCGCATTTAAAACACACCTTCCAGATTTGTGTATCTTTTCCTTCCCATGGCCGCAGCCTTGCTTCCTTTGAAATTTCACCCTATGCCTGCAAACCCTATAAGCAATCATCTAGAGCAGCGAATGAATGTTGGAGCCTTATCCTAGTGCATTCTAAGAGCAGAGTGTCATCCGCATACTTCAGAATTGTAAGTCCGTTAGCCAGTAGCTTGGGAGGAAACGCTCTTCCTCTAGCAGTTTTACTGTCCACATTGGCGATTTATAAGTTGAACCACAGGGGTGCTAGAACTCACCCTATTTCAGTTCCTCATTTTTGTTCCTTGGCGTATGCATTTATGATATCATGTTGAAATTTGGGCTAGAAGCGATAATTGGTATTATCGATGCTACTAGAAGAAATGTAGGAATATGCTCACTGCACCAAAATATCATCTTCTTGGCAATGACATGCACAATCAAAATGGTAATCTGGTGAGTGATGTCACTGTAGGCCCTCAAAACCCATGCAGACATCAAAGGAAGGATCATTCAGGAAGGTCTACTGCTTGTGATTATTAGAGATGCACGCCTGGCTAAAGAGAACTGATCTTTCTCTGCAAACGATGGCCCCTTTAAAAGGTCACCTTGCTTTTTTGATGAGCATTGGACAATGTGCCAGTTGCAAAGATCAAGGAATGAACTATTCAAAATCTCGTTATGTCATTGTCCACCTCACCCTTTTGCACAGCATTTATATCCGCAGGGTCTGTTAAGTGGGAGAAGCTAGCCTATGGCTGGACTGTATCTCTTTGAGGTCTGCTCGTTCAGAAGTTAAACCATACATTGCCTAATAGTGTTTGTGATTTTTTTCCTTTTTCCCTTTGGATTTATCACAATTGGAAACATGAAAACGACGTCATCAGGTTGGATTTCCATTGCTCTATAAATAAAGAAATATTTCCATTTCCAAACATCTGTCTGTTAACTTGCTTCTGGAGCCAGCACCTGGAGGAATGATCTGTTGGAGTGGACAGCCGAACAAATTGAAACGTTACCCCGTAAAACACGTTTTGGCAAACAGAGAACTCTCAAAGAATCTGAGACTATTACTGTTCAATTGAGCTGTTCCCTGGCATCTTCAATATTAAAAACCAAGCACAATATCTTGGAAAGACTGTGGTGGAGGGCATGTGTATTGGGCAAAGTGACTAGTTTCTAGCATTCCAAGAAATATTATGTAACAAAAAGGTCCTGACTAAAAGCATTTAATTTTTCCTCAGTGGACAACAACTTTATTATGATGGAGGACTTTGAGAATTCCTCACTTTAGTATATATTTAAGCAATTAAGGAGAAGCATTTACAGTTTCCGTTAAAAGATTCTCGATTACTGTTGTAAGTTTAATGTGAATCTGAGGGATACCTCATAGTGAGCAGAATTGTGCTCTAGTTCTTGCACATTGCACTCCCACTTTACAGTGAGAGCTACCTGAGGTTGAGCAATCCCATTCTGGATTCAGCTCTGCTTCCCAAAGCAGGAGAACATCAGATCAATGCTGCCTTCCCTTGAGACTCCCTGATTGCGGCAAGCTCGGGGTCCTGCAGGGCAGTGCCATTTTTATCATTGTGTTCATCTTTGATTGGATGGGGTATGAAGTGAAAATAGACCGCGAGGCACCAAGGGGTTCGAAAGGGGCAACACTTCTGCAGGCGTGCACCGTGCTCTGCCTATGAACAGAACGTTTGATTAATTTGTTTAAAAGTTTTGTAGAGGAGCCACACACCTGTCGGGCGGTACCCAAAAACTAGGAGTTGCACGAGTAAGAGGAAAAAGTATTAAAGTCAATGTAACTTCTCCCATTAGAGGGACTTGATACTTGGCTAGTGATTACTGGAAACTATTGGAAACTTTATAATGTTTACTAGAAACTATCATGTAGAATGTGTGGCTTTTTACAACTTTTCTGAACATCAAGGGGTCTGACTCCATTTGGAGGCACAGTGGTAGCAGGTTCCAGAGTGTGGACTCTCGGGTGAGGCAAGATCTTCCCCATAATGCTTTTGTCTTGTTTTATGGAGAGACCCCAGGTTCAAGGAAGTTGCCTCAATGTGTTTGGTGTTTCATAGGGTAGGATTTCTCTTGTGGGATTGTCTGGTACTAGTCCATTGAATAATTTGTGGGTTAGGCACATGGCTCTGAAGACACCTTGCTCTTGCCACTGCATGTATCTCATTGCTGCTGTAATTTTGTCAGAGTACTTAATCCACATATTTGGTGTACTGTGACGCTTTGCTCCATTTGGAGTTTTGGTATGATTGGAATAGTTATAACTTCATTATATATATGGTGAGAGAATGTGGCCTAGTGGCTAGGGCGGCCAACCTCGGAGATGGGGAACTGGGTTCGAGTCTCGGCAGGGAGGCTCAACAGTCTGTGATTCTGGGCAAATCACTTAACCTCCCCGTGCCTAACAACAAAAAAAAAGAATGTATTCATCTGTAACGTAACTGGTGCTCATGTAAAGTGCTCTGATACCTATGGGTCTAGTTCGCGCTATATAAAACTCTCCAAAAATAAAATATATAGTGTTTTTTCCACAGTTCTGCAGTTTCTTTGAGTTGTCACTAAGCGGTGTGACTACTAACCAATTTAATTATGTTCAATGAAGTCAATATTGAAGGATGAGTTGGCCTTTGCCGGAATTCATAATTGCAACCTTCAAATCATATCAGATGCCAGCGGCTGATGCCTGACTCACTGAGCCATCTTACCAGCCGGCATGTCTTAAATATACCCTATCACACTGCTCTCAGTGGGACGTCACCACTGCTTGGAATAGTGTGGCACATTACTTTGGGGCAAGTACTGGTGAGTATAGGAGCCACACTTAGCAGAAGAGTCACTTTGTGCCTACTTTGACCTTGCTTCAAGAATGAAGTGGGCTCGAAGGTGACACCTCAATCTTCTGAGGGGGTGAAGGGAAGTACCCAAGGTCTATGATGTGAGCCTTTAACATCATCCAGTCTCCCTCCTTTAATTGTCAATGGGAAGACACCTGGCCACAATCAAGAATATATGAATGTATGTATGCTTGTATGTATGCCTACGCTATACTTATAGAAAACCCAGCTGAAGGGAAGAGGGCTCCTTACAGGGTCGAAGGCAGTGAGATAATCGAAAGTGAACCTAGGAGATGGTTGTGAGTCGGAAGGTGGACTATTTACTGTTTTGCAGTGTAGTATTTTCAAAGAGGTGTGCCTTCAGATCTTTCTCAGGTTGAAAAGAGCAGGGACGGTCCAGGCGGAGACAGTATGTGGCTCCAGATTCTGAGTGCATAGATGGAGAAGGCATGTTTTCTCGATTTTTTTCTTTCTTCCACTCCGGTTGTCTCCAGTCTGATGGTCTCCTGGATGTGAGAGCGCCGCAAGCGATTGGTGATGGTGAACTTGTCAGCCAGTTAGGTAAAGGATTTGTAAAGGAAAGATTGTAAAGAGGTAAAAAATTGTCATGGATTAGCAGATGATACAGATGTTGCGCTGACCTTGAAAGTGGGGCTATTTGCTCTTTCTGCCTCCAAGGAGAATTATATTACTGTACTTTGGGAGGACTTTGCAGTGCCAATAATAGTGCTTTGACTCAAACTTTGTCTGTACATTCCGTCCATGGGTTCACAGAAGAATTAAATTGTCCTAGGAGGTGGTGAAGATGGGATTAGTAGGCATTCTGAGTGAGGCAAACATTCCTCTTCAATTACCATCTCATTTCATTAAGGGAGCATCATCTGCTCTAAGTCAAAAGCCCAGAGTAAATAAAAAAACTTCTCCCAGATACCATATGGATCAATATTAATATGAAGGTCAGAAATGTTCAATAATAAGATTGTATATAGCACTCATTATATGTGTCACAGTAAGTGATACACATGAAGCAATTTCATATACACATGAAAATGTTCTCATTTTACATCTTCCTATAACTTAATTATTGAGATTGGATTCATTTTGATATAACCCATGACTATACATCATTTTGCTTTTTTAAAATTTCATGTGAAAGTACTGCATCTGTTTTATTTTCCAAGAAATTGTGAGATCTGCGTTCTGCTGTTTGTACTGAAGCAGATGCATCCTGGGAGCTTTTTTTTTAATATACTGCACTCTATACTTCCCATGTAGAAAATAAATCGAGTGCTCCTGAGATTCATATTATTCAGCATCCAGAGAGTGGGGTGAATTATGACCCGAGATCCTGAGACGGCGCTGCCATCATGAAAATCCATTGCAGCGGGGCCTCTTACCAGTTCAAACGTGTCTGAATTTGCAATAAGGAAAAAAAATGATAATTTTCGGGTCTGTTTTCATCATCTAGATGCATGAGTGTGTTGGGCAGATGCCCTGTATTTCTTTGACAACCATTTTAAACACTCACTGTACACATTCACAGCGGTGTCGTTCTCTTTTGTTGGCACTGTACCATATCACGGAAGCAATATTGGCTTTATAGCGTCTCATCAGTAGCCGTGATTACCCGCCATCTTGGGTCTTCGCTTATTGCCTTTTGTTTTGTTACTGTCCTAGTTGAACACCAATATTCCTTTTTTTTTTTTACTTGTGTTCTGTAGCCTGTCACCATCATTGTGTGTTCCTTTGAAAAATTAGGTCTGATCAGACTAAATTAATTGCAAATGGAAACATATAGAGCAAATATAAGATTGTTTGTGTTAAGTGTTTGTTTTCTGAGGAGAGGAAGTAACATGCATTAAATTGCCCTTTGCCGTGGTGGCTGGGAGGCTGCAGACTTTGATGAATTGGGGTGCTGTAGTGAATGAAACATAATGGTCTGGTTATGCCTAACCAACCATTTATCTTACTGCTGTCACATGGTGGCTAGCAAATGTCAGTCCCTCACCATAGTTTGGAACAATAGATTTCCAAATAGCCTTTTAAAGAGAACATGCTCTCTTGCCTCACATTTGTGGAGGTAGGATGTCAGCGTGCATAGTGCCCGTTTTCACTATTCCTACCATGAGATGGCATCTGCTCAGCATGGGCGACGTGTGTTGGCAGAGAAAGCTGAGCTGTCATTATTGCTGTGAGGCGCTTAGAGACAGTGTATGTCACGTTTCAGTATAATGAGGAGGCCCTGTGCCCACTGCAGCTGGTCAGCCATGTTGTACAAAGGATTCCACTGCACTAACATACAAGAGTCTTCAAGCTTTAGGCTAGAACGTCTTGGAAGTCGAGGGCATTTTGTTCTTCACTTCAGGCGCTGTACTAGAGCAGCTAAGGAAGGGGATGCAAGATGTCTCAGGTTTGCCATGACATATGCATGCATTGCTGAAGGCACTTCTGATCTGACAGCCCAAATAGTGAATCGGGCCATCACACAATTTTTTAGGTAACATCAGTGATAATTTGCATTCGGAACAGTAAAGGTCGTCCTGCGTGCTGTGACAAGAAGGGATGTATGACATTACAACGCATGCTTTTACCACGCATGCCTTTACAATGCAGTTTTTACAACGCATGCCTTTACAACGCATAGTGCTTTGGGGCGCTGGATAGTAAATAGTTTAATTTACTATTCCAACTCCAGTCCCAGTGGATAGTAGGGAAGGTGTTGGATAGTAAATTAAACCTATTCCCTATCCTAGAGCGCCCCCCAACGCAATGCATTGTAATGGTTTGCGTTGTAAAAGTTGCGTCGTATAGGCACTGCGTGGTACAAGTTGTGTTGTAAAGGATGTTTCCCGACAAGAAGACTATCAAGCAGCTGCTGCTCAGGAATTCTCACCATGCTTTTATATGGCTACCACTTAAGACATGAACATTTACAAAATGGCCTGCTTGGGGCATGTAGTGGTGTCCACTGGCTCTTCTACCTGCCTCACACAGACACCGGGCATCTCTGGCAGGCTCCATTCACGAGGAAGTTTGAAGACTCATCCTATGAATAGACTGGTCTGTAAGAAACACTGAACCATGGCAGAACTGTACTCAAAGTGCATACCGAGAGGCTACGACTTTGTTCCCTCTTACATCTGGGTGTCCTTTCCCATGCTGCCTTTAAATAAACCAAAAACACCTTGTTCTTCAGCTACATATCCTGTGTGATCTCTCTTGATGTCCTGCACATGAGCTAAGAACTAAGCCTGGGTGGAGTTTTACTCTGCGGAACCCTGCGAAGTGCCAGAAAAACCTCTCCACGCTCCAGAGGCGGAGTCTGTTAAGTTGTACTGCTCGCACTGATTTGTAGAGCCGGGAGATTGCCCCGCAGTGTAAAATCAGCGCGAACGGCACAATGCATCGCCCCAGAGGGCGCCGTGGATTTCTACTGCTGGAGTAGACTTTCTACTCGAGCAGCAGCTTCCTCAACACGAATATCATATTTCTCAACGCAAGCGGCCGGGACCTGCCGCAACTGCCCGCATGAGAAATCTCACCAGGATGAGTTCTAACGTGTGATTTGTTCCCACAAGCCCTCGCCAACTTACCCTTGGCGAGTCGCTCAAGAGAAAAAACTCTGCGTCACGTCACATAGTTTTTTGGGGTGGGCAAAACTCTGCGAACTCCGCTAGTGGAGTGGAATTCTTCACCCACCCCTACTAAGTACCGCGGTTCATAGGTTTAAGATCTCTTATCTGCTGCTCTGCTGCTTCAAGCTCTGCATATTACTCTCTCTTTTGTACGTATCCTTTAATCTACAGATATACTTTGAAAATAGAAATGCTGCCCTAGTAAGTAATCTAAAGGAAAATTTATGCCAACAACTTATTTTTCCATTGTTTTCTGTAAAACACCCTGATGCCCTCTGGGACCTGGTGCTACCAATAAATATAGATCCATTTTAAATAAATACTACAAAGATGAAGACAAGAACTGCTAGCGAGAACATGTTATTCCTCCAATAATCCTGATAGAGGCCTCTGTCTCAATGTTTGTCAGGGTCCAGATTTAGACAGTAGCACTCTCCTTACAGAGGACCAGGTCCCATCCCATAATAATATAGTCGTCCTTGCATTTCACCATCCATCACCTGTGCTACGCAACTTGATCAAACTCGGTTCCTAAAGAATACTGAATAATGACTTCTGTGCCTGTTCGAGCAGAAATCTAAAGAGGTTGGTAGCATCATTCTCATAATCTTTGGCCAGATTAAATATACATTGCACTAGTGCAGTGCAGTTGTGCACTGACATTTGTTTTGACCGCTCAGTTGTAAAATTACACTCTTGAACTCACTGGTTGGTGCAAAGGTCACATTTGGACAGGCCAGTCTGCAAAACTGACGTGCACATTGTAGTATCACCTAATAGAATGCACTTAGGTTGGATTGTCAAATTTACAATTTGTCTACTTTTGATCGTAAATCAACCATAATTGATCCTTTCTTGACACAGGTTATCTTTTCTTTCTTGTGCTTCATTCTTTCTCGAAACCTATAAAATTCTTCCCCATATATATATGTAAGTTGCATACAAGTTATAATCATGCAATTGCATTCTTATAAGAATAGGATAAACATTATGTATGTGTTATTTCATAACTAGATATTGGCTGTATCATTACCAACTGGGTTGTAGTTTATGTCAATGAAAGCTCTTTAAATAATCGTAAATTATTTTTTAAATAGATGCATCAAAACTTGCTGTTAGCTGGCTTTGAATGTCATTAACCATGTCTCATGTGTGGAACATAGGCTGCTGAGACTATGGAAACAACCTTGAGAGGGGCATGCATTCTGATCTCCTTGGTATGAGCATTGCTTACTCAGACCTGTTCAACCAGACACAACAATATACTAAGACTAAGGGTGTGTATTCTTTCATTCACTACCCTTGCGTCTACTACATGATTCAGTGCAGTAACCAATGGCGGGATAAGCGCACTAGTCACACCAGAACACTTCCCAAGTAGGTCTCAGTATCCTTCCAACCAAAAAAACTCCCCTGTGAGGTAGTGTGCTATTCATCTGTTGAAGCACTTAGTTCCCTCGTCAGGGTATATAGCGCTATATAGATGCAACAAAACAATGTGAATTAGCGCGCTTGTTTATGTAAAGTGTTGGTCTTTGGCCAACATATGTCCAAGAGTACCAGATGTTCTCTATACCAGCATAACATCATTTTGCATACATTCGTCTGGCTGGTTCTCATTTGCATAGTCGGATCTAATCCTGAAAATGTGGCATGGATTTGGGAGTCATAGACTTAAATTGGGCCTTTAAGGTGTACTGATCTTGTTGCTCAGTCATACTCTTGTGAACTTTGCTGATTACTTTCGAAAAGTGCATCGTTTCCACTGAAAAGAATTGCCACTTAAATCGAATCATCACATTGCCAAGGTATGGTTCTGCAGGAGGAAATATCCCCCCAAACGTTGACCCACGTGAAGACATTAAAAAGTCTGTAGAGGCTGGCAGGCTGTAAAAGTCAACTACGTCTGCATTAACGCCATTAGACACGAGTCTGTGGCATTTAAAATGTGATATGAAAACAGAACAATCTGTATTTTCACACTATGCTTTATTGCGTGCTGTAAAAACACAAAAAAGTACGTCTGAAAATGTTCCAAATTTCCTTCTGGCAAATCAGGACACAGGAGGCTGGCTCGGCGAGCAGGGTCCTTGCTCTGAGGTAGAACCTTGGAGTCACGCGTGTGTTCTTTCCATTAGCCACTCACTACCTTGGTTTATTATGTTTCCAGTGTGAGCATCAGCCAGAAATAATGTGCACAGGATCCCAACCAAAGCAAACATAATGCAAACCTGAAAATGAAATGTATCCCAGGGCTAAGTTCTCCATTGCTGTTTTTCTAGCTCCGGAATGCGCCGTTTTGACTTGTTCTTTTTATATTTTGAAAACTCACCCACAGTCGGGACCTGTCACAACACTCGGCAGGGGGCACGTATCAATTATTACATGTGGTGATTAAATGCAGCCCCCGGCATGGATTTTCGATGCCGGTGCTGCAAGGAATAACAGCTCTCCACAGTCCCTGGTAATGCCCCATAATTCTTGTCAATCTGCGGCGCGCGCGTGCTGCTGCGCCATTGTGGCCTTCGACGCTTGGTAATTACCTCAACCTTAGAAATCGTTGGCTCTGGAAGTGTGGGGGGCGGGGTGGGAGGGGGCAGCGTGAGTGTATTGTTCAGAGAGGTGGTTTATGGGGGTTGCTGATGTAACTTATGCATTGCACTGTGCCCAAAGGGCAAGGGTTCAACATTGGCCACACCGATCTCACAGCACAAGGTTTCACCTCTAAACGTTTTCCATACCTACCTTATGGTTCTATTTGCCGATTCCTACATCCAATACTTTTTAAACCATATATATCAGCAGCAGAACGGTCCCTCACACATATATACGTGTGTTTATTACCTATTGGCGGTCGCCAGTAGGTAGATATAGTTAGGACCTATTTTCCATGGGAAATCCGCAACATTCTATTTGCAATAACTTTGGCGCTGGTTGACGAATCTTCGTGAAATTTTCAAAACGTACGATCAGCTCCGGTCCGCTCCTTTCCTGAAAGTTTGGGGGTGATTCATTTTATATATATATGCATACACACACAAATATACATATATACACACACACACAAACACATATATATATATATATATATATATATATATATATATATATATATATATATATATATATATATATATATATATATATATATCTATATCAGAGACAGCTGCCTCAGAACGGGGGTGGTGTGCAGGTGGGGGTGGTGGGTGAAAAGAAAATTAACGTACCTTCTTTGCCGCCACACACCTCTCCTCCGTCTGCTCGCAGCACCGGAAGCACCCAGGCTTCCGGATTCTCCCAGCCAATCATGATGCTGTCTGAGCAGCGTTGTGATTGGTCTGAGTGGCCTGTTTGGCTGCTCAGTCAGTGCCTGGGGAGGCTGGGCATGTTCTCCGCAGGGCTGTGCAACACAGCCCAATGGAGAACATACCATGTGCACATGACTATTTGGGCGGCCTTCAGAACCTGTCAAGCCGCCATGAGCACGTAGGTAGGAAGTGCAAACCACTCCTGCTCTCTATGCTGCGAACCAGCCCTGCCCGCCTGCTTGGAGTAAAGAAAAATAAACTTATAATAACTTCTTGTTATTATCATTTTCTTTTTCTTTTGCACTGCTCAAGGAAACAGTGGTGCAACGCTCAACCCAGTGTACCAAAGATTATTAGCGCAACAACACCGTAACACATTTTGGCCAGATAAACTGCCTTTTTCACACAAGTAGACACCATTTTTTGCAATTCTTAAATAGCATGACATGCTATGCACAAGACTCCAAACAACATAGAAAAACATACTATATGGTCCCTTTGCAGTAAATAAACATTGAAAATAATCACAAATGTATGATTGATGCAACAAAAGATTTAGCAATTCATAATTTGAAGAGAACATAATCTTATATTTGCATTAATAAATATTTCAAAAAGGCGCTGCCTATATGGTCACAGGATAAATCCGTTTAGGTAAATTTATGCAAAATTTGTCACTCCGATTGCACATAAATGGAAAATTACAAAGAAAATGTACCTGTGCAGCGAAAAGAAAATTCTGTATACTCCTAGATGGGTGTGTTGTTAACACAGTGCATGACTCAATCTCATCACCCATGTCAATATAGCAAGTTTAGTGATTTTCCATGTCACTAAGGTATGTTTTGCAGCAAATCGATCGCTCTGTTATCACAATATGTATTTTACTTTGATTCATACTTTTTGAGAGCAAAAAAAGGCAAAATACTCCTTACGTGTAGAATGTTTTTAGCAGGGTATTTATTGTCTGGCCACGTTTTAAATTGAGGAGACTTGGCTATGTTTTGTCCTTCAAATGAGAAAACAAGAGACACTGGACTCTGATACAAGAAATAGTGAAAATGTCCTCCCTCACCAGTATCCCTGCCAGGCCCGGACTGGCTATAGCGGGCACCGGGCAATCCCCCGGTGCGCCGGACGGGTGGGGATCGGTTTGGGCCCCTGGGGGCCGATTTTGTCACAGGGCCGTTTTTGCAGCATAACAAAATCGGCCAAAAACTGGCCCTGGCAAAGACGGCAACTCCTTCTGGGAGTCCAGGGCCAAGGGATTAGAGCAGAGCAATGCCTATGAGAAACATTACTGCATGAAACATTAGATATTTACATTTCCATACCCAGAAGATTCTGAAACAACTCACGAATGCTTCATAGAATTCAGTCTTTCTAGTTTACATATGGAAGGCTTTGCAAATTAGCTTGGACTCTTATAAATAGATATGTTCTTGACCTGTCTTCCACGTTATACCCTTATTTCCGTGGCCTCGAAATTGCTCACCTAAAAACTGCACATCTGCTAATTTTCTGGCTTTCAGAATAAGCTGCCTGCAACTGGGCATTTCAAGGGTATTCATCCCTTTGGGAACTGTGCACCGTGATATTCCGGTTCAGTGTATTTGGCGGTATTATAAATTTCCAGCCCAAGCGCTCCATTAATGAATTTGTGGGATTGCAGTTGACCTTCTGCCTTTATTCGGAAATTTACTGTGAGGACAGGCAAGCTTGCTGTTCTGAGACCCATGCTGTGCAGGAGAGAGAGGACAAACTGGTTGATGCATGAGAATGGGCACAGACACCAAAATTAATCCACAAGCTGGTCTTTGTCACTGGAATGCCTCAATACATGCATGAATGAATAATTTAGCCTTATTGTGTGTCTGCATGACAGTTTTACTCCTTCCAATAAGCATCATCACTAAAAAGTGCATGAGATAAAATAGCTACTCTCTCACAAGAAAACGATGCTGCATACATTATGCAAACCAGAGTAAAGAATGCTGGGAGGTTTCTTGCTTAGCTGGAGAACATTCGGAATAAACAAAAATCAGCATCTAATCGGCAGCACTCTACATTACTTGTTGAAATCACAGTTTCATTGCTAAATCCATGTGATATGGTTAATCAAAATACTATTCATACCAAGCTAGAAAGTAATCTTTGCGACCACCATACCAGGAAAAATATGTTTAGCAAATGTACCATGGATGCCTAGCAATAGCCTAACATTAGAATTCATGGAGGGTGTTTGCTTAAGTCACTTTCTTGCTTGACAATTACAGTGTTTAATTAATACATCTAACTTAAACCTAGACACAAAAAAGTGTGGGTTGGCAACATAGTGACGTTGGTGGATCATTGATGCGTTTATCATGACCGCTTTCAGCCTATAATGGAACCATTCAAAAGTTCCTGGTGTGGTTGATTAGCTATCACAGTTTGTGTTGCTGTCTGGCTTAAATATTTAACATATAATAAGCAGTCATTCCAATGTATGCACTTATTTCAATGGCTGGAAGAAAAAATGACCTACTTTTTCTCCGCTTCATGATTGCAACATGTTCCTTGTACGGTGTTACTGCAGCAGCGCTGGAAAAAGCCAGGTGAACTATTGGTAAGTCTATTAATACTGGATTTATTGACCTTGGAACGATGAAAGGCCGAGTTCACCGTGCTGGCAATCAAACATGTAACTTTTAGGTCATATCTTGTGGCAGTAGTTAGCGCTACACTTACTAAGCTATGTTTCCTGGAGATCATAAAGTCCTCCTGTCTCCATTGGATGCCTTCTATTTGGCCCAATGGTAAAGATTATCTATAGATGTGCTCAATGTTCATCTATGAGGTCAGATCAAAGTCAAATATTCAGAACATCAAGATGAGCTCATGTTACTCGCAACAAGGACTTTGAGGCCCAAGCTCCTGTTTCCATAGTCACAGGTGGTCAGGCTGAAATTGCAATTTGTGGACATGTCACTTGCATTAAAAATAGAAATCTCTAGCCGTAGACTGGCTAGTGCCCTGGAAGAAAGTATTTTTTTATCTGTTGGAGATTAGAGCTCCTCTCTCTCACTCTCTCACTCTCTCTCTCTCTCTCTCTCTCTCTCTCTCTCTCTCTCTCTCTCTCTCTCTCTCTCTCTATATATATATATATATATATATATATATATATATATATATATTTGATGATTCAGATTCACCCATTTTTATCTAGGATAGTGGTCAATGCCGTTTTAAGCGGAAAGAAGAAATGACAGGCACATCACTTCGCCTTCAAAACAAGTTGTTGGCAATGTTACCAAATGGATGCAGATGGAGGGTGGTAGCTGGACTTATTGGTTTTGATGATGCATTCACACATCCATTTAGAAAGAGCTTTCCCTTCATGGAGAAATCAAGCGAGGCGGAATTATTCCAGCAAAGTGCCCTGTTTTTGTTTTATTTCATCATTAGTTCTAGTCTTCTGCTTTCGGACTCAACTTGAAGTCCGTCGCGGAACGACAGCGCCTTCTCTACCTCATAGTCCCTAGGGCTGCAATTACATTTTCAATATGGCTGTCATGAGGAGTTCAGCCAGCAGCCCAGTATGGCAGCTGTCAGCTTGAGTCAATTGTGCTCTTATTCGCGTGTCACTATGCTTGAGCAGTCAAATATCTCATCAGCCGTGTTTGGGGTTCTAATTTGGCACCAAGGGAGAGGAAAGCAATATATAAAGAAGCATGTTTTATTAAAGACCATCTCTCGCATTATCTTTCATAAACACATATTACTTTATGCTGCTCCCTCCTGTCTGTATGTGGCCTGGTATTCGCAGGTATGCATTTTTTTAAAGAACTCATAAAGGAAACATTTAGTCACTACACCAGGAATTTGAACATATATTACACATACATAGCAGCGTGCTGTGTTTGTCTTGAACTGGTACTTTTAACATCCCATGTTGCAAATGGTGTTATTTGCACTGCATCATGCCTTTGGTGGGAGGCTTGGGGTGAAAGGGTAACTGTTGTCAGAGCTTTTTCAAGGCATGAGCAAAGTGGACACTTGCCCAAGCCCCACACCTTCCAAATTGACCCCTGGGAAAGTGAACTTTCTCTCTTTCTCTCTCTCTCACCTCTGTCTATTTCTATATGTCAACCTCTCTCCTCTGTCTCTGTCTATCTATGCCCAATGCCATCTGAAGGATTTTGAGCCCCTGGCAAGGCATAGTTCAATTGTTTTTGATTTACCCCTATTTTTGAACGTTTGTTTGGCATCATGCAGGCTTGAACCAGCCTATGAATGAATGAATGATTAGAGCCTTGTATAGTGCAACATTGCCCGAAGGCATCAAGGCGCTGAAGATGGAAAGAAAAGCTGAGTGTGAAAAAGAGGAGGAATACCGGCTAGAGGTAGGCTTCCCTGAAGAGCCAGGTCTTCAAGGCCTTCCGGAACTGAGAATGAGAGGATTGATCCCTAAGTTCCACAGGAAGGGCGTTCCACATCCTAGGAACAAGGGAGAAAAAAGCCCTCCCGCCCCATCTTGCCTTCAGAATTCTGGGAACAGTAAGAAGGTTTTTGTTCGCGGAGCGAAGGACCCTACCGGGGACATAGAGGGACACAAGAGAACTGATGTCTTCTGCCCCGAGCCCATGAAGGGCGCGATGAGTGAGGCACAAGGCCTTGAAGTCAATCCTGGCTTGCATGGGGAGCCAGTGCAGATCTTTCCTAATGGCTGAGCCTGATGAATGCCTAGGAGCGTCAACAACGAACTTTGAAGACGCTGGACAAGTTGTTTGGTAATTCCCAAATAAAATGCATTACAATAGCAGAGGCGGGAGGCTATGAGGGCTACCGTAACCTGTTTATGGGCTTCGATTGACAGGTAATGTACGATTTTCCTCAGGATTCGCAAAACCCCGCAGCAGGTTGAGGCCGTCCTGCTGACCTGCTTGTCGAAGGAGAGTAAGGAGTCAAAGATAATGCCAAGATTCCGAGCTGACTGAGTGGGTGTGTGGCAGGCACCGAGAAGAGAGGGCCACCAGTCCGCAGACCAAGTCTCCTGCTTTCCTCCAAAAAATGATCACCTCCGTTTTTTCCCCGTTACGTTTGAGGTAGTTTCTTACCATCCACTCCGCGACTGCCTTCATACAAGCTTTAAAATTGAGGGCAGTGATGTCAGCGGTATGTGAGATGGAGATCATGTTCTGGGTGTCGTCAGCGTAGGATACGACTTCCAGACCAAAGGATCTGACAAGCCTGGCCAAAGGTGTTACATATATAATAAAGAGCTTGGGGCTCAGTGATGAGCCCTGAGGAACCCCACACTGCACAGGCTTGACAGGGGAGAGGTGGTCACCCAACTTGACCCTTTGTTCGCGCTGAGCCAAAAAAGATGTTAAGAGATGTTAAAATGAGTAAGCAAAGTCAATGTTGTTAAGATGTTCCAAACAGAGGTCCCAGAAATCTGTCTTGCCCAGGGCCCCAAAAATCCTTCAGACGACATTGACTGTTGTATTATGTCAGGGCGAGAATTAAATTTTGCAGCCTGTGGCAGCATGTGATGAAGAAGAGAGTCAGCAAGGAGAGTGAGCCCAGAAAGTGGATGGACCCTCTTACCACTAGCTGTGGTCACACTATGTGTACCACCCGTGAGACGGCTGCCCATTTTCTGAGATCCCTTCCCACCATATTCCCCAGTGTCAGGATTACTCTTGGCTTCAGCTTAAGGGTTGCATTTAAGATCCCTCGAGAGATATAAACACATAGAATCTGGGGGCAGAAAAGGACAGCTAGGTATGACTTTTTTGTCCAATATGATCTCTGGTCAAAAATCACCCCTGCAAAAGGAATGCTGTCTTAAGGTTGCAAATCAAGGGATTCATGAAACAGATGAAAGAAAAGAATACACTTTGTACGTTTGCACTGAACTTAAGATCTCACTGTAGCACTTACTCCGAGATTGCCTTTGGTTTTAATAACCGAGATGTATGTATCTGTGCCCGTTGTTTTAAATTGATGGTATTAACTCCTGTGTACTGGCCTCGAGTCTACTGGGACATATGCATGATTTTGATGTTACCACTGCATTGAGTAATTGTACATGCAAATAAGTCCAAATGGCCATTTTGTGCTATTTAAAATCATGTGTACTCGCCTTTTATAATAATGAGTGTTTTTTTAGGGCTCAGCCTATAAAACCAATCCAATAAATATATGAATAAGTGACAAGTCATTTGTGGTCTGCCAATAACTATCCTCTGTGGAGGTTCATCATTCACACTATACTTGTGCTTTCTGTACTTGAGCTTCCACTCCCAGGTCTTCCTCTGAGCATTTTTTGCTTTTAGGCCTAAAATGCACTTGTTTTATTTTGTCCACATTTCCTTTATGTAAAAGCTTTCCTTGGCCAGGGTCACCCTTTTATAATATATGATAGATTTGTAAATGTCAGTTTGAGAAGGGGCCACATCGACCAGGATGTGAGTGGATTAATATGCAATGGTCATTCTCTCGGGGGTGGACCTGCATTTGAAATGTACTGACTTGTAATTTCTGTAAAATAAAAAAATCTGGCACAGATAGATAACTTTGCATGGAGGGGACACTAGACTGACAGGCAGATAGCTTTGGACTATCATCAGAAAGGCACAGGAGTAGACAAAAAGTCAGATAGCTGGGTGGACCATTCCAACACAAAGGCTGGGAAGAGCAGACAAGAACTTAGAAAGGTAGACGTCATTGCCTAAAATTTAATATAATAACAAAGGGTTTAAGGTGGAAAGTTCTAGCAGGGCGTTCTTTGGCAAGGTGCAATTGTGTCATTATTGGATGACGAGGAGGGATCAACAGAACTTCACAGTGGAAGGAAACATCTTTGCATTGTCCCTGAGCTTGAGAGACCTATTTTCTAAGACATATTTATTGAAACACTGCACCAAATCACTTGTGAGCTTAGAATACTGATACCTTATGCGAAATAGATTGGCGGTAGCCCTCCACAACTGTTGTGGGTGGAAAGCATTTAAAAATAAGTTTTTCTGGTGGACCCTTAAATTTCTTTAAAATGTGCTTTTTTCTCATATAATGCCCTGTTTTGCATAAGGCTTGCTCTGCTGTGCAGGATTACATCCTTCCAGGACATTGTAGTGCCTTCTGAAAAAATACAACAGATATCGGCAAAGCCAATGGGTTTCACCTTCAGCAACTCTATTGGCTATGCTAATCATTTTTGCAAATGCAGTTCAGCATTGAAATTTTTTTTTTTCCAATGCCATGCAGCATAAGCAAAAAAAAAAGAAAAAAGGGTAATTGACGTGGGTGTATCCTTGCATCATCACACATGTACACGTATTTGTCATGAAAGTATGTTTGTCTAGCATGTGGCGTTCATGTGTCACCATGCATGAATGCAGATATGGCATGATACAGCCACCATTTTGTTTTGCTTTCATTAGTTATCATTTCAAGATAGATGATCCAAATCTTGGACAGGTAAATAAGAAAAAAGTTAAATATATGTGAAAGCACCTACATAGAAAGCGCTGGCCTGGCAGCTAATTACTGCTGCCTGTTCATCCAGAAATTGTAAAAAATTATGGTGGAAACATGGGCAGGAGCAGCGGGAAGCTGTGGCAGGTGCATCATTGAGGAGCTGAGGAGGGGCAATGTAAAAAAAATCTGGCTGGGGTGTGGAAAGCAACAGTGAGATGGTGTTGAAAGGGGGAGCAACATGGTGCAAGTGGTGGGGGTGGGAGTAGTATATGAGGGAGAGAGCAGTAAAATGCATGTGCTGTCATTAAGTATGGCAAGCGAAGAAAACAAGTATTTGCAATTCAATAGATCTCACATTTGTTAGAGTTTAGTCTATTGGCATTGTAAACGACAGTGCTTTTTATTTATCTGTTTTGCTAATTAACACATAAAAAAGGCATTGTCATTTACAATGCCAATAGCTCAAAGTCCTGTAAATGCAAGACCTATTCAAATAAGTGGGAGCCATTGTCCCGGGTTGCTCGGAAAGTGAAAGCAGGTATGGTGCGCTGAATCTTTCAAAAGCATGTTGTGCCTGCAGTAGGAGAAACTCATTGAAAAAAAAAAAGTGCTTACAGACTAAAAAAGACTGTGTAAAAACCGAAGTAAAAGGACCAGTCCTCATGATAGGTTACAAATGAAGACAAGGCGGTACTAAAGAGGGACTAATAAGCCTATTAACAAATCAAAAGCCAGCATTTTAGATGGACAATGACACCTATGTGCGGAAAGTGGGTGGGGCTTCTCTCCATATTCCAATACAGCATGCTGCAGAGCAGCAAATGTGCTGCCAAAGCTCGACCTAAAAACAGTTCCTGATAGTGAACAATGGAAGATGCAAATCAGCCAATCAACCAGATGGTAAGCAGTTGGCTGGATAAAAGCTTTCTGTAAGTAATGGCATTGTTCACACGAGGTCTTTTTGACAAAAGCTGTCAGTAGATGAGACATAAAAAAGGGTCAAAATAAATAAAGAGTTCAGGAACAATGGGCCACATGCATCAAAGTTAGGAATTGCTAGTCCTAATTTGCGATTTTTAAGAAATCGCAATTTAGGAATTGCAATTCCTTATGCATGTAGGAATCGCCCAAAAAATCACGATTCCTACACGTTCCTTATTTGTGACTCGCAAATTGCGAATCGCAAATAAAGAATTGCTTCCCATTCAATCAATAGGAATTGCATGCGCAATTTGCGAGTACCAAATAGGTATTTGCAAATTGCGCATGCAATTTCAAGGGTGCAAGGGTGCCAAAAGGACACCCTGATGCACCCCTGAAATTACAATTTAAAAACATGTTGCACACACATGCCCCAACGGCACGTATGTGTGCAACATAGAACTTTGAAAAAAGGCACTTTTGTGCATTTTTCAAAGTTCTCGCAAATTACCATCAACTTTGAGTTGATGGCAATTTGCGTTTCTTAAATGCGAAATTGCAATTTTTTGTGTTGCATTGTATTTGGGAATCACAATTTGTGATTCTCTAACTGCAATCGTAATTTAAGTAATCACAAATGTAGCAATTGGTTAAATAGCGATTTTTGCATTTGGAATGATGCATCCCAGATGCAAAAATCGAGGTTGCAAAGGGGCAGATTGCGACCGCAATTTCCAATGATGCATGTGCCCCAATGTGTTTAAATGATGAGTTCCCCTTTCAGCAGTGGACAGGGCCAAGAACATATCACCGATGACTGGAAGATGCAGCATGGTGGCAGTAAGCACCAAGAAGCCAATTGATTCATGGTGTGTGTTTTGTAAAAATCATAAATACATAAATGTATATTTAAATACAGACTAAACATACCACGTAAGGATAATTGAGTTAATATTTGATGTTGTGCCTAAGGGCATGGATTGCAAATGGACTGTTTGTGCTGGTATACGGTGTCTTGCTGTCTTTAATAGGGTTTCACATTTCTTCCTGGCTGTTAAAAGCTTCTTGTTTCCTTTCCGGAACACAGGATCTTTCCGGAAATCTGCGTGTCCGTGATCCGCGCGCGCGTCACTCCCCATGTGCGCGCGCGGAGGTTTACGCCGACAAGTCGTTTTTCTCAGCAAAACAAATGCCGCTGTTTATTTTGCTTCCTTGACAGGGTGCTCATGGCTGAAAGGGTTTCATCAGAGGGATTTGCCCTGCAGTGCCTTTTTGTGGCATTGATCAACAAACCTGCAGATGAAGTTCGCCTCCCATAGGTCATAAATCTCTTCCGGAGCAGGCCTGCGCGGCCCTGGCTATGCAAAGGCGGTTATGAATGCATAGGCCTGCGATGGCCCTCTAGAGAGCTCGAACCTTTTCTGGATGGCCCTTGCAGCTGAGACAGAATGTCTGACACGACCGACTCTTCCCCAGCCCCACCAGCTTTAGAGCGCCGCTATTGTTTTAAAACTTCAACCCAGCCCTTTCGTGCCATTTATCTTATGGCTGTTGTTGTGATGCTGGCTAACATAAACGGACTCTCCCCAACCCTATTAGGCCTCATGGAGGAAATTATCTTTTTTGGAGATCACCAGAATTCTTCATGTGCTCAGTCGTGCACTGCTTGACATTCTCTTGTACTACCCAAAACTATATAACTTCTTTTAGATCTGAACTTGAATTATGCGTAAATGCGGCATGTTTTGGTTAGCTTTGTAGCTTTACCTTCTTTACCCAACAGTGGCACTTTTTACCAGGCACGTCAGAAATTGGTGCGGGGGGCCCAGACCATCATATTGAAGTGGAGCCCTTTGTAGGGAAATTAGACTTTTGCATGATTTCCTTTCGCAATAAATACCAACAATTTTGGGGAAATTATCCGAAAGCACTTTATAGCGCTAACAAAAACCACAAGTTCCACGAGTAACAGCCTCATGCGTTCCGGCCGTTTTCGTTTGGCTCTCATGTCATCATTTCGAGAACACGATATTCCTAAAATTATACCAATTAATTTAATTTATACTAATTAATTTACATTTCTCCTAATTAATTTACATTTCTCCAGGGCCTAGCCCTTTGTAGGAGAGCAGAACCTGTTTAAAAGTTTACAAATATGTCTTAGGGAAATAGAAAACTCGGCAGATCAGTATCTGGTGCCATTTACTGGAATTAGCATGTTGGCTAATTTGTCATTTGTTCTTTTAATGTATATAAATACATATGCTACAGCACACGTATGGTATCCCTTAGAAGGAAAAGGCGCTCTTTTTCCCACTTTGATATATGCATATCTCTCTTTTACATACGAATATCTCATTTTGATATACATATAACTCTGTTTGATATACACATACTTCCATTTGATATACACATACCTCCATTTGATATACACATACCTCAGTTTGATATACACATACCTTCATTTGATATACACATACCTCATTTTGATATAAGCATACCTCACTTTGATATACACATACCTCATTTTGACATAATCATACCTCCATTTGATATACACATACCTCAGTTTGATATACACATACCTTCATTTGATATACACATACCTCAGTTTGATATACACATACCTTCATTTGATATACACATACCTTCATTTGATATACACATACCTCATTTTGATATAAGCATACCTCACTTTGATATACTCATACCTCATTTTGACATAATCATACCTCCATTTGATATACACATACCTCAGTTTGATATACACATACCTTCATTTGATATACACATACCTCATTTTGATATAAGCATACCTCACTTTGAGATACACATACCTCATTTTGACATAATCATACCTACATTTGATATACACATACCTCAGTTTGATATACACATACCTTCATTTGATATACACATACCTCAGTTTGATATACACATACCTTCATTTGATATACACATACCTCATTTTGATATAAGCATACCTCACTTTGATATACACCTACCTCATTTTGATATAAGCATACCTCCATTTGATATACACATACCTCAGTTTGATATACACATACCTTCATTTGATATACACATACCTCAGTTTGATATACACATACCTTCATTTGATATACACAAACCTCATTTTGATATAAGCATACCTCACTTTGATATACTCATACCTCATTTTGACATAATCATACCTTACCTCCCTTTGATATAAGCATGCCTCATTTTGACATAGTCATGCCTTACTTTGATATATGCATACCTCCATTTGATATATGCGTACCTCATTTTGATATACACATACCTCACTTTGATATACACATACCTCATTTTGATATACGCATGCCTTCATTTGATATACGCATACCTCCATTTGATATACACATACCTCCATTTGATATACACATACCTTATTTGGATATATGCACACCTCCATTTGATATACGCATACCTCATTTTGATATACACATACTTCATTTTGATATACGCATACCTCATTTTGATATACGCATACCTCATTTTGATATACGCATTCCTCACTTTGTTATACGCATACCTCCATTTGATATACGCATACCTCATTTTGATGTACGCATGCCTCCATTTGATATACGCATACCTCCATTTGATATACGCATACCTCATTTTGATGTACGCATGCTTCCATTTGATATATGCATGCCTCTTTTTAAGCATCATCTGTATTCTATACACACAGCTCTGAACATTACACTAAGGCTCTCAGCTTTGAATTTCACTGCTGGGTGGGGGAGGGGCAGATACGTGGTGCTTTTTAGTCTGTGATCCTTAAATGAAATTAGCCTTCGAAGCACAAACTATCTCTCTGCCTCTCTCCTCACTACATCTCTCTCTCTCTTGCTTCCTTTTTTTTCTTTTGCTGGCCTTCTCCCATTTTCCCTCTCCCTTTTGTTTAAGGCTCAGTCTTGCCCTTATCCTCCTTCCTCCAGACACATGGAAGAGAAACAACAAATTAAACCAGGAATGTACTTTAAAAAAAAATCTGGATAAACAATATACACTTTGACCAAACACTGGGTCACATTTTTCCAATGTGATTCATGCAACCACAAACGGGTGGATGGAAAACAGTACAACTTGGGCAGTAAGTGCAGCTACACGCAGGCTGCAAAGAGTGCACTAGTATACCACAATTGTAGTGTAGCTAGACACATGGATTGCAGACACTTAACTCTTTGTGCTCTAGGTACAAGCAAATTGGACTGCTATTTATGATGACTTTGTTCTATTGGGCTAGTGTGTCTTCCCATTCCCATACCATTAGGTTTTCGGGAGCTCCAACACTCCTTCTAGCCAGACCTAACAAACGTCTGTCACACCCCTGATAGCGGGTTGTAAGGAGGGCCCTGGGCTATAGAAAGATATGTGAGAGGACAGTCTGGCCATTGTAAGGCATGTGGGGGTTCGGGGGATTGGCTACTTTATGGTGTCTATCAGCATTCATCTTTGCAGCCTTCAGTTACAAGCCCCTTTTTTGCCTCAATTCTCACGGCAACCGGAAGTAGTGAACTAAACCAGGCAGGACCACCATTTTCTAAAGATTACAGGAAGGAGGATGGCACTGATAGGCCCATTTATATTGCAACATATTTCAGGGACCACTGTTGGCAACTGCAACTTTCCATCTAAATTGCACCCTTTTTCTACCTACCTAGGCTACACTTAGATATACTTCTTTATCTTCCCTGATTTAAATTCACAAATTGCTCACAGTCTTGCAGGTAATTTTCCGCAACTTTAGCTTGCATGACTTGCAGATTGGTACGCATTTCACCTGTGCAGTTATTGCGGCTTACCATGTGTAATGTTATGTTGGAAGCGTTTGCATGGCACATTTCTACCACTATCATGGCCTGTCTTTGTCACAGACTGCAGTTAGCGTGAAATGTGGGCATTGTGTGTGGTTGTTTAGTAATGAAACCTATTGGATAGTAGCTGGCGGACCTGGATTGTTGATCTAAGGGGAGAGAGGCCACAGGCTCAACGTAAGCAGGAACAGAGGCACTCAAAAATCCAGCCCCTAAAAGGAAAACTGGTTTCTGTGAATTATCACTTGCTTGCTCTTGGTAACAATGTGCATCAATGACTTAACCCCTTCGGTGCTCATGACGAGCTCAGCTCATCATGACCACACCCATTAACATTATGGTCCAGCACAGGAGATGAATGTCTCAAGCAGTGATGGTGTTAAACAGCAAAAAGAACCATTGGGCAGATATAGTTTTAAGAAAAATGTGGCTATCGTAAGCGGGGCGTAACAAACAGCAGGTGCAGTAGCACCAGTGTCCATGGGTGAGAGGGGTTCACAGCAACCCAATTATTGGTTTAAATGTTTTTTTTATGAAACAAGGTGATTGGAGGGTTGGGTGCTACTTTCCTTCCTTACCTTATGGCCTGTGATAGCAAAGCTACAGCACTGACCATACGATTATAATATGTCCAGAGCTGCATCCTTGTCACATTTCCCATAAACTCATAGCTTCATATGCTGGAGTCAGCTGGAGAACACAGTCAGATCTCCTCTAAGCCACGCCTCCTCTCTTACGGCAGAGAGACGGCTTGGAGACTCCTGTCTGATCCCCTCGGTGTAGCCAGGGCACCATGTGATCAGATTAAGCGCTCATGCTATTTACTGTATCCTCGTTTCCCATCAGTTGAAAGAACCACCAAGGCTGCGGCTCTTTTCCACCTCATGCGATTAGCGCTTCTCTGTGTAATTAGTTTTTTCTGATTCATCTGATTACAATGCTAAGAACTTTAATCTGAAGACTGATTAACTGGGAAAATAGCAACACAATGTAGAAGAAGACATGCATCCTGCAATACAGTGATAATGTGCGGATAATCATAACTTCGTTAAATGAAGATTTTCAATGATTATATTTTTATACATTGTCAAACCTTGGTTATTCCTTCCTCGTTACGTTCAACTGAAATGTGTGCAACAAGACCATTTTGTGAAACATGAGAGGTAGCACCCCACTTGCGTTTAATGAAGCAAGGCTCATTTGGGTGGGAGATGAAGGAAATGTAGGGCAAACTAATTGTAGAATATTTGGGGCAGTCCAGTTGCTGGATTAGGGGCATATGCATTCATTTTACAAGGCAACACTTTTTCAGCTTTATGTGCAATAGCCAGTAGTTCGACTTAAATTGTGGAAAACAAAACTTTGGTTTGTAGATAGATAGATAGAATAAAGGCCAAAAGGTTTGTGAATGTCACCAGGAACCAAGATGTGAATATGACCATATTACACTTGTTACCATTTCTGTACTTTTCTATATTACACATTTGTTTTCAGAGATTAAACTTGAAAAAAGATGTTTTCTTCAAATTGCGACTAACAACAGAACCTGACACACCACCTAAGTCTGTTTATATTTTTTAACTTTTTGGATTAAAGAAATTATCTGAATCACATAGAACAGAGTGCTGTCCTTATTCTTGGAAGAAGATTTGGAGTTTAGATCTATCTATCTATCTATCTATCTATCTATCTATCTATCTATCTATCTATCTATCTATCTATCTATCTATCTATCTATCTATCTATCTATCTATCTGTGTCTGTCTGTCTGTCTGTCTATCTATCTATCTATCTATCTGTTTGTATATATGCATATATATATATATATATATATATATATATATATATATATATATATATATATATATATATATATATATATATATATATATATATACATCTTTAATATATTATTTGTACTTTATATGTTTTTATATATTTGTGTCTTTGATTGAAATGTCTTAGTAGTTTGAGATCCTTCCCTGTGTCAGTCTCGTTTTGGAAAGCTCATGAGTTAGGTGCTGTTCTGGAAGTAGAACATGGAAACATTACAAGCGTTTGGCAAAAGAATGGAAACCTTTTACTAGTTGAAAGCAATCAATCAATCAATCATTTATAGAGCGTGGCACATCACTCGTGAGGGTCTCGGAGCACGGGAGCCGTTCGCTGCTGCTTGGAGGTTGATTATTCACACAGCCAGGCCTTTAGATCTCGTCTGAATTGGTGGAGTGACAATACCGTCCTGAGGTGCAGGGGGAGGTTGTTCCAGGCCATGGCTGCCAGGTGCGTGAACGAGCGCCCTCCACTGTTGGTTCGAGGGGTACGTGGGGTGCCTATGATGAAGAGGGAGGCTGATCTGAGGTGTTTGTATGGTTAGTGGAAATGGAGGCATTTGTTGATGTATGCTGGTCCTTCGTTGTGCGGGACCTTCGGGGTGTGGGTCAGCAGCTTGAACTGGGGTCTCTTCTGAATTGGAAGCCAGTGCAGTTTCTTGAGATGTAGTGTGATGTGTGTTCTTCTGGGGACGTCGAATATGAGTCTTGCTGCTGAGTTCTGTATTGTTTGGAGTCTTTTCAGGAGGCGTGTTGTGATTCCTAGGTAGAGCGTGTTTCCGTAGTCCAGTCTGCTGGTGATAAGGGACTGTGTGACAGTACTTTTTGTGTTTATTTGAAGCCATCTGAAGATCTTGCAGATCATGCAAAGGGTGTAAAAACAGACAGAAGGATGAAACTGTGTTGACTTGTTTCTTCATGGATAGCAATGTTTGGTTTGCTGCCATTACTGCATTACATCAGATGTAGGAATGGTGGAAGACAGAAGTCATGTGAAGGATATCCACACGCTAACACTTGTTTACCGCAACATTAGCCTTACTTGCTGTTGACTTTTGCATCTATGCCTTTCTGTTGTTATTGTTAATATGACACAATTCCTATGCTAATATCTGTGCAAAAATGATTCAGAAAAGGGGGTGGTGATGAACAGAGTGTCTAAATTAAGCAGACCACTCTTACCCAGTCCAAAGATCAGGGCTTGATCCATCACCGTTTTTTAGCTCACTGCACCATCCCAGCTCAGAACTTGGCTATATGCAAATTAGTCTGACCCTGGCCCAGTGCATCATGGGAACAGGGCAGACCAAACTACCAAGCCAATTCTTATACTGGGAAGGAAACAAGCTACCGGGGACCGGTTTCTGGCATTTCAGCCGTCTTCGGCCCGGCTTGCTTGAATCCTGATGGTGCAATGAGCTAGGGACTCACATCTGAGTATACCCTTCCACGCTTATGGTGGACAAAAATGATTCAGAAAAGGGGGTGGTGATGAACAGAGTGTCTGAATTAAGCAGACCACTCTTACCCAGTCCAAAGATCAGGGCTTGATCCATCACCGTTTTTTAGCTCACTGCACCATCCCAGCTCAGAACTTGGCTATATGCAAATTAGTCTGACCCTGGCCCAGTGCATCATGGGAACAGGGCAGACCAAACTACCAAGCCAATTTTTATACTGGGAAGGAAACAAGCTACCGGGGACCGGTTTCTGGCATTTCAGCCGTCTTCGGCCCGGCTTGTTTGAATCCTGATGGTGCAATGAGCTAGGGACTCACATCTGAGTATACCCTTCCACGCTTATTGTGGACAAAAATGATTCAGAAAAGGGGGTGGTGATGAACAGAGTGTCTGAATTAAGCAGACCACTCTTACCCAGTCCAAAGATCAGGGCTTGATCCATCACCGTTTTTTAGCTCACTGCACCATCCCAGCTCAGAACTTGGCTATATGCAAATTAGTCTGACCCTGGCCCAGTGCATCATGGGAACAGGGCAGACCAAACTACCAAGCCAATTCTTATACTGGGAAGGAAACAAGCTACCGGGGACCGGTTTCTGGCATTTCAGCCGTCTTCGGCCCGGCTTGCTTGAATCCTGATGGTGCAATGAGCTAGGGACTCACATCTGAGTATACCCTTCCACGCTTATGGTGGACAAAAATGATTCAGAAAAGGGGGTGGTGATGAACAGAGTGTCTGAATTAAGCATACCACTCTTACCCAGTCCAAAGATCAGGGCTTGATCCATCACCGTTTTTTAGCTCACTGCACCATCCCAGCTCAGAACTTGGCTATATGCAAATTAGTCTGACCCTGGCCCAGTGCATCATGGGAACAGGGCAGACCAAACTACCAAGCCAATTCTTATACTGGGAAGGAAACAAGCTACCGGGGACCGGTTTCTGGCATTTCAGCCGTCTTCGGCCCGGCTTGCTTGAATCCTGATGGTGCAATGAGCTAGGGACTCACATCTGAGTATACCCTTCCACGCTTATTGTGGACAAAAATGATTCAGAAAAGGGGGTGGTGATGAACAGAGTGTCTGAATTAAGCAGACCACTCTTACCCAGTCCAAAGATCAGGGCTTGATCCATCACCGTTTTTTAGCTCACTGCACCATCCCAGCTCAGAACTTGGCTATATGCAAATTAGTCTGACCCTGGCCCAGTGCATCATGGGAACAGGGCAGACCAAACTACCAAGCCAATTCTTATACTGGGAAGGAAACAAGCTACCGGGGACCGGTTTCTGGCATTTCAGCCGTCTTCGGCCCGGCTTGCTTGAATCCTGATGGTGCAATGAGCTAGGGACTCACATCTGAGTATACCCTTCCACGCTACGATTCAAGCAAACCGGGCCGAAGACGGCTGTAATGCCAGAAACCGGTCCCCGGGAGCTTGTTTCCTTCCCAGTGTAAGAATTGGCTTTTGTAGTTTGGTTTGCCCTGTTCCCATCATGCACTGGGACAGGAACAGACTAATTTGCATACAGCCAGGTTCTGAAACTGGGATGGTGCAGTGAGCTAAAAAACGGTGTTGGATCTAGCCCTGATCTCTTGACTGGGTGAGAGTTGTCTGCTTAATTCAGAGACTCTGTCCCTCACCACCCCTTGTTGTAAATATTTTTGTCCACCCTAAGCGTGGAAGGGTAAACTCAGACATGAGTCCCTTGCTCATTGCACCATCAGGATTCAAGCAAACCGGGCCGAAGACGGCTGTAATGCCAGAAACCGGTCCCCCGGAGCTTGTTACCTTCCCAGTGTAAGAATTGGCTTTTGTAGTTTGGTTTGCCCTGTTCCCATCATGCACTGGGACAGGAACAGACTAATTTGCATACAGCCAGGTTCTGAAACTGGGATGGTGCAGTGAGCTAAAAAACGGTGTTGGATCTAGCCCTGATCTCTTGACTGGGTGAGAGTTTTCTGCTTAATTCAGAGACTCTGTCCCTCACCACCCCTTGTTGTAAATATCTGTGCAAGGCAGGTTCAAGGACATTTGATGCTCTAGGCAAAGTGACACTTTATTGACTCTTGAGTAATCCAAAATATTGGCACTAGATTTGCTGCTATCATTATCAATCTTGTGGTTCCCCTTGGGTTGGTCGTGTCCTTTCCTCTATTGCCCTGCCTTAGACCCCAGCCCGTGTGTCTGGTGCCTCTTTGAAAAATTATGAGCCTGTTTTGTCCCCAGCTTGGGTCAGAGTGAACTCGGATACTCAGAATTAAATGGTGGGTGCAACTTCAGGTGTAGACTCCAGTAGTCAAAAGCTTTGTCTCTTCAAACCCTGTTCTTAAGAATAATTCCAGTCTGAGTGTTATAAAAAAAACAAGACATTGACCACACCCACTGCTCACTAAGCCAGTGCTCTATGTTTGCCATCAACAGATTTACAGCAAGTGGGTAAGATAAAAGTTGGAAGGGTGGCAGCATGGCGTGTAGGCCAGATTGGGGAATGGGGATGGGGGGCTCTTTTAGCAGACAATCAGTTCCCTTGTCTACTAAAATGAAGGCCGTTTGCTGACAGGACCTGGTAGTGAAAGTGCTGCGTAAAAGCGGGATATTTGTAGTTGTTTCCATTTTGTGTGACATAGGCAGTTAAAAGGAATTGAATACGACTTCCTCCACAACATTATACCACACAATATACGTTAATATTTTAAAGAACAAAGACACATAACAAACATCTAGAAGCTTAAAGCCCTGGCTTCCCTCACATAAGAATTCCGGAAACTTATCTCAGAAAGCCAAGGCCTCTCTCTGTGACATCACTGACACTTAAACAAATCCAACCACAAATGCCTTTAAGAGGAGAAAAGGATTGGACAATGTTTACATACATGTATAAAAGGTCTGGTCAAATGCTTTGCCCCTTAATCTCAATTTAGATGTGCTCTTATAGATCTGACTGTGGTTGTGTGCTACATTCTGAATGATAGTACATCCATATGAACACAACGCTATCATCTCGGCCTGCCTTTCTAGCCTTGCCTTATTTATGAGTATTTGTACTTTCTGCCATGGCTACATTTAAACTCACTAAGCTATGGTGCAATATTGATGAAGCCACTAGCAGAAGTACAGTGTACCATGGAGACACTTTTAAAGTGATATTATTTCTGCCCCCACAATGCACTGGGTGCTTTGAAAGTTACTAGGTGCTTTGCTGACCTGGCAAATCCCAGTGATTAGAGGCATTCCTAGAAGACTTCAGTGGTAATGGCTCATTGGCTGTAGGTGTTTGCAATGTTGTTGTTACCATGTTTACACCACCACGTGACTGTGACAGAGCCTGCTTTGTCCGTCACTGAAGGTGTTGTCAATTCTAAGAACTTGTCATGAGGTGGAGTGGAGATGAGGTCAAGTGGCTAAATTGTTAAACGTGGAACTAGCGTGCTCACCCCATCAAAGTGTGTCATCCTGGGTGCCTCTACTTCTAGGTCAAACCTGGTCAGCCCATGTGCTGCTCTGCCAAGCATGCTGTATTCCGGTATGGAATTGAAGCTCCTCCCATTTCCCGCTTATCTTTTCAATTGGCTCCTGTTACTGTCCTTTTGAAATCGTTGCATTTGGTTAAGGCTTCCTGTTTTCTGTTTTCTGTTTTTACTGATTCTTACAGATAAATACAGACAGAAAACCATTTATTTTACTGCGTGTATTTATTTTTAAATTTGGATAAAAACGGAAATAGTGTTTTGTTTTTGAGTGATTCTAAATGCTGTCTGTTATGACTGCCGGGCCAATAGCTGGTCAGATTGACAGGCAAGGGGATTTTAAAAAATAGGGATTTTAGTAATGAGCCTTAAACAGCAGGAGTGTTGCACAAACTCCATACTAAAATGTACATATTTTCTTACAAGTGCATGTTTTACCACTTGAGTGTGTATATATCATTGAAACCTGTAAGGCGTTCAGGCATGAGTGCACATTAACTGGGTAAAAAAATGCATAAATATAAACATTTCAGCTACATTTTATCACAAAACCTAAAATATATATGGATAAATACAGGTAGAATCTGCAAAAAATAAATATGGACAAATACAGACGGAAATGACAAAAATATAAATACCATTAAAACCCGGAGCCCTACCTTTGATTCATAAATAGGCTTAGTAGTCCCTCTTTAGTACCGTCTTGTCTGTATTTGTAACGTCCCATGAGGACTGGATTTTTTACTTGTGTTGTTACACGGTCTGCTTTATCAAAGCTGTGAGCATTATTTTCTTTAATGATCTAACGCTATTCCACCCACGACGTGCTTTCCTACAAGGCAGTTCTCCGACCGCTTTTATATTTTTAATAGAATGTATTTATTTAATTTACACCGTGGTCAGCTTCAACTATAGCGGCTGTGCTTATTTATTTATTGAATGTACAGCTTTTTAAATTTTCAGCGCAGTCCGCTTTCACTATAGCGGCTGCGCTTATTTATTTAATTTACAGCGGAGTCCTCTTTTACTTTAGTGGCAGTGCTACAAAACCTTTCTTTCTTTCTTTTTCCTTTTTGGGTGAAAGCGCCACATACCGCGCTTTCACTTTAATGCTGGGTGCACCCCTTTCTTTAGACGCTGCTAACTGTTACCTGACTACGGTGAGCAGTGTCTAAAAAAAGGGTCGCGGCCACCATTAAAGTGGTCTCGCATTTGCGAGAGTTTCAGCTATTGGCATTATGAATAGCAATGTCTTTTAAATGTGTGCTGGTTTTAAAAAGACATAAATAAAAGGCATTGTCATTTACAATGATGCAGCTTAAACTCTCGCAAATGCTAGGCCTAATGCATTGAAAATGCTTGTTTTATCTTTATTTGCTTTATTTACCTCATCTACGAACAGTGGGAAAGCTTACGGATAGGTCTTCGAAAGCGCAGTGTACAGGGGGAAGGAAAGGGCAGTCCAGAGATTACTAGTAAGACAAAAATGCAACAAAGTACGGTCACAAAGAGCAATTTTGTTTCACAGACCCATCTTCTGAAGGGGCAGGTTTTTTTAATTTTTTAAGAGGTGTACTATATAAACTGGCTAAATTTGATGATGCAAGCCAGTGGTATGGATGGAATTTGAACTTAAAGACCAGGCTTCATGAAACTTAAGAGTGAAGAGCTGAAAGAGACACATATCCCTGGAAGGATATCTGCCAGAGCTTAAAACCTCCATTAGGCCTATGTTATTCATTATCTCACAGACGGTTAGATAGATAGCTATGTGGGTTTGGCACTCGCTGTATTGATTTGTGAATAGCCTGCAGGTCACACAGCATCAGCATCACAGCAACCCCTATTATTTGAGCACCAAGAGCCTGATTCACCAAGAGTACCCCGTGAGAAGGTCAGACTACCTCCTACATTTCTTCTGCACGTCACACCTACTTGTTGGGTAAAGCATTGTGGATTGGTTCACAGGATGTAGTTGAGTTTGTGTCTTGAGGTACATATGTGGTTATCACTCACCGCTACTCAGTCTCACAAATGTGAGGTATCTTATCCTGAGCATGTTCACACTCAGCTGTAAAGCACCCCCTGTGCTAATTGTTCTAGGCAAACCCATAGAACTAATTAGCAGTGTCTAAGTGTTGATATTCTTTTAACAGCAGGGACTCAATTGCTTGCACTGCACAGGTTTAGGTGGAAACTAAGGAAAAAAAAACGTTGAAACTAAAGGTATCAGGAACAGTAAAATAGTAAATCTTAATTCTCTATAATTGATAATCAACTGATACACTGGAGTTGACTCCTGCCAAGGGGATCCGCAAACAGCATTCAAATAATATTTAGCACACCTCTGATGTCAAGTCAAACAAACTTGCTGGCATTCAGCTGCCAATCACAGCTGGCGTGTTAGATCTTTCATGTAAAGAAGCTAAGCAAACCTAACTGGAGGCTGTACTCCTGGGCTTCAGGTTTTCATTGCTGACTGAGATATCTGCAGGAAGAGATGAAAAGCAGCCATCAGGGGAATCTAAGCATCAGTCATTCATGCTTGTGGAGAGCAGAGAAGCTATTACAGAAAAGTGCACCCCTTGAGGACAATCATACACTCGCAAACGTACACAGACACGCGCACCCACTGCAAGCGAGCCCATGATCCCTTTCTCTATAACAAAGAAAAAAATAAAATAACTGATTTCATGCTGAAATTTGCAAGAAAGGTTTATAAAATGGTGGTTCTGTAACAATGTTCTTCATTTAGAAGAAAAGAAGTGATTAGCTTGCTGCTACCAAGAGGTGATTTGCTCCACAGTTGGTCCAACTCATCCATCCATCCATCCATCCCGCCCATCCACCAATCCATCCATCCATCCATCCATCCATCCATCCATCCATCCATCCATCCATCCATCCATCCATCCATCCATCCATCCATCCAGCCATCCATCCATCACTTGTTAGTGATGGCTGAGAGCTTAAAATAGAAAGCATTGCCAGTGTAGATTGCAAATTAAGGGACTTCATTGTCATTTTTTTGTATACCTGTTGCTTTAGGTGACCAGCATTAGGGTGACCCGGGATCATCATAAGTCAGGTACATTAAAGTTTACTTTGCAGTACGATGCAATATGGGCACACCATGGGTGGTTAGCTAGTTCAGGTTTTAGTACAGCTAAAAGTATATCTAAAAATATTTGCGAGGAGGTTGTCAGTATGAGAAGCAGCAACTTACTTTATCTAAATTTGAGTTGGGTTCCTCATTTGAGTTCGTCATGTACATAGTACTTACATTTGCCCTTATGCCACATCTGATGTTCCAGAGCCTGTTCTTTAGGACATATGAACCTGCACTGGCATCCTCCAAGCATCAGGTGGATCACCTGAGGCTCACTCTGGGCTATTTTAATGTCATTCTTATTGATTTTATTTTAAAAGTTTTATATAGTGCGAACAAGACCCTTAGCGAATATCAGAGCGCGTTTGAAATGTTCAAAGAGCAGAGACATATAAAACCAATGTCATCATCGATGAGAAACAGTACAGGATATGGTAAACCCCAGGGCACAATCACCTTAATGATAAGACAGCTAGATCATAAACAATAGTATAAGAAGCTAGCAGTAATCATGAGTGAAGTTGACGAGTTCTGATATGCTCAGCGAGAAGAGTTCCAAGGATCTAGGACCAGGGCTTTAAGTGGGCCGGGTCTCAAGGGGTCTGAGCACCGGCACTTTTTTTCTGGGGGCCTCGAAACGGGTCTCTATCGGGCTCTGTTTTGAGCCCTGACAAAGGCAGCCCGTTTTTTTTCCCGGACTGCAATGACCGCTGTTTGCTGTCACTGCAGTCCGAAAAAAAAGTGTCATGGCTCAAAACAAAGCCTGATAGAGACCCGTTTCGAGACAGCACCAGGAACATGGATGTGCGCTGCTCACACTGCTCACTTCTCAGTAGTAGAGAAGTTACAGCATGACGTCATGCCAGGGGAGCGTTGTGGGGGAAGGGAAATCCTTTAAGAGTCATTTTCTTTCTGGATTTCCCTTCTCTTTCTGAAACTCGGGAGCAGCAACATTGTGGTAGGGTCACCAAGGATTTAATTGGAAGCTTTGTCAATATTATATACAAGTTATAGTTGCAGCTTATTTATCTTCTGCAAGTAATAACCATTGACAAAGCCAATATTACTTACTTATTGTAGGTATGATGGTACTTGTGACGGAAATAGCCAATTACAAGTTTGGCACACTATGCTAAGCACAGATTTTTTGCGTAAGTGATTTAAAGCCACGCCCCCAATTACACTGGCCACGCCCCTTTGAGAGACCCCCCAGTTTTTTCATCCCACTTAAAGCCCTGTCTAGGACGGAAATTTGTTCATGAGTAGTAGTTTTGCTTCTTTATTGAACGAAGCCTTTGAGGGATTCAGTCTGGTTTCAGGAGGGAGTGAGTTCCACATTCTCAGGGTGATGCCAGAGAAGGCTCTATTGTAGGTTTTCTTTTGAAAGAATCTCTGTGGTTTCAGCAGAAAAGTGCTGGAGCTTTTAAAGGGTCTGGAGCCTCCGGAAAGTTCAAGCTTCTGAGGGTGATTTGTCACTTCAGGGTTATGGATTTGGGATTCCACCAATTCCACCCTACTTGTAATCTAGATGGTTGACTTTGAACCTCAGTTAGGGACTAAGATACCGTAATGGCAGGTGTTTTTCTGAAAGACTAAAAAATATCCTTGGACATAGAAGTCTGGCTGATTATTTGCTCACAACCCATAAGAAGCTGAACTTTTTTTCATTGGTCTATCTGTCCTCCTTCCTCCTAAGTGATCACCACACCCTGTAGACCCCTTTAATTCAAGTGGTATATGATGGCTAAAGAGCCCTCTCTTATTAGACATGCTCCTGTAATTTCCGGTATTTCCTGCTCCTGAAGTGGGGTACTTCAGTATAAACCTGCGTGGAAGCACCCTTAGTGTAATGCCAATTTTGCATCAAACAGAATCACTTCACAAATTCCTCAGGCAGTCAACCAGATATTCTTTTGCTTTCACTGGGTGGGCGGGGGTGTCCTTTGGGTCCACCCAGGATGATGGGCAGTCTGTTGGTAGACCAGCCCATTTTTATTATCATACCACCATTTTGCTGCTACCTAAATCTTTTGGCTAAGACCTAGTTTCATTTGTGAAGGCACTTTGAATACAAAGGACAGGTATAGACAGTGTCAATGCATACATCGCAAACTGTATAGGTTTGCTGTAGGTCAGAAACTTTGAGCCTGGAGTGTGTCTTCAAAAATCCTCTTACCCTAAGCCCAGCTCAGATTACTTTGAACAACACGCATGTCTGTTTCCTGAACAGTTTCCTTGTACCTGTGCTTTTTTTTATATCTCTTGTTCAACTCATACTAGTGCTTTTAATTACCCTTCTTCATCTATTCGTTTGACATTTTAATATACATTTGGAACGGTTGTTATGTTATTTTGTAAAGAGTATAACAATAATTTTATTCCATGATGATGATGGCAATTTCCATTTCTTAATGGGAAGTGAAACTGACCTGATATTTGCAGGCCTGTGACTGAGTTTGTGACAGCAACTCTTAAATGATGTGTGCTGGTACCAAGTGCAGATGACATCACGTCTTGTCACCATCATCTGTAACACAGACACTTCTGGTGGCAGGCGGGTGGTGCTCTTCCACAGCCCTCCTGCTGCGTAAATCCATTAGCAGATTAATCACACTCAGCAGCTAGTGGCGCCGAAGCAGCCCCTCTGTCAGCAAAGGAATCAGCAATTATAGCCTTCTTCTCACTCCCTAACCATTTATTGTGTAATGGCTCGTGCCAGGCTTAATGTATTTGTGTATTTGTGTCAAGCTACTTTCCCAAAATATTCTGACAAACATTGCACAAAACAGTACAAAACAAACAGAGGGGTGATTATAGGGTGGAGGAGGGGAGGACGAAGGGGATAAACCAGTCTTAAAAACTGAGGAGATGAGCGGCTAATACATGTCACTGGTGAGTTGAAACCAGTCTAAGAGGTTAACCGCGCGGTGGAAGCAGAGGGAGGGGATGCGCGAAGGGGGACTTGGTGGGGGGTAAAGGGGAGCCCTGAGGAATAATGGGGAATGACATTAATTAACTGTCAAAGCATTGCGCCGCAGGCACGAGGGCAAAAGAGCAGGAAGACAACTGCAAATATATTCAAAGAAAAGAGCAAATCAGACAAAAGTTTCAGCAAAAAATGAGAATTACCTGCAGGCAAGGAAACGACAGCGGATTGATACAATGGTGCAAGGGAAGAATAGTCCCAGAATGGCGCCTGGAGGGACTCCAGCCGTGTGAATGAGGGGCACATGTGTTTAGGACCAAACAAGAGTATATTGGGAGGAGGAGTCATGGGTTAGAACAAAACCTCGAGACAGCCTGGGCAGTGCAGTGCTAAACTTGTAAACAAATTAGTGCAGAGGCCAGTCGTTTTCTTCTTGGGAGCTGGCAGTATGTGCTGTTGCCGAATGCCAAGGCTGTTTAATCCTGGTTAAACCACATATCTCTTTCTCCCACCACCCTATAATTCCTGTTTCTTTATCTCACTCTTTCAGATTCTTTTTAGTCAATACATTTTCCCTCCTTCCATTTTATCCGATCTCTATTCCACATTTTTTTCTCCTTGTCCTGCCTTTCTCTCGCTTGCTGTGAGTCAAAACCTGATGACAAATACATCCAGGTGCCCAAAAGTTGGTGCCCACCATCTAAAGCCATCAGCACAAATTAAGCACTGAGAGTGTGCAGCACTAAGGTGCAGCCCACTGTCCCAATCTCACACTTGTTTTGAAAAATAGGGACAGTGGACAGATGTAGGCCCTTAAAAGGGAGGCGTGCCTACAGACAGTTTTGTGTAGATTGTTTTATAATTTTATTATGCCAAATGTTATTGATTTTCTGAATATGCAACATATAAACAAAAACAATGGCCAACAACACAGTCCCGTATCTACCCCAGCGGCTCTGCCACAACCTGCAAAAAGATGAGTACAGAATACCTGTAGCAGCACATTGACAGCTTTGTTGGGGTGCAGCAGCAAATCAAATATACAGTGGTACACATTGGCTCCCCACATGGGCACCAGGAAAAAGGTAGAAAGAAGGGAGTCTTTGATCCATACCAGCCTGGGGGTAAGGGGTGATGGGGGGGGGCGTGTAACTCCCAGGGTACCTAAGAAGCATCCAATCAGTGCCGATGAAACTGCTCTTCCAGGGCCCAAGATGTCCTCGTACTTGTAAGGGAGCCGCGTGCTTTGTACACCAGTTTCTCCATTGGTGCACAGTAATCCATGCCGCTCTCCCACTCATGGAACCAACCACATTGACACAAGACTGAAAGTCTGTAGATAGTTTAGGGGCACTCCTGAGAGATTCTGCATGAGTGTTGTCACTGTCGAGCTAGGGCCATGTGTGTGCTTGTGGCTTGAAACAATGTGCACAAATTGAATTGCCACCCAAGATTCTCAGCACTGGGCACTCCAACAAATTCCTGAGAAAAAACACATGGTGAGCAGTGGACGTGGCCTGGGCAACCACTGAAGACTGTGCCAGATGCCTCGAGCCCTGGCTCAGCTCTAGTTTATCTGGGACACTCAATCCCAAAATGAGCTCAGCTTTCATGTGATTTCTGCCTGCAACCCACTCGTGTCTCAAGAATTAAATGTAACATATAAGCCTCTGATGTAAAACAGGAGAGAGAAAGAGGTACCCACCTACTGGTTGAATTGCATGCCAAATCAAACACCTGGGGTCAATCCTGGCATCACCGCTTTACTAAACTGTATGATCTCAGCCTCTTTTGTCTTCATTATCACATGGGAGCACCTTCCTATATGGGAGTTCATGGCGTGTGCTATCTAAAATACTCCTGCTTTTGACTACTGACATGCCCCTAGCTTGTTCATTTTATTGTCTTCAGGGCTGGTGAAGGAATGAAAGTTTCTAAGTTCATGTTTGCAAACTATCATTTTTAATATATTCTGCTCAATGCAGTGATATAATCCAATGTGCTAAGGTGAAATGCATGCACATGATAAAGAAAGACACTTTTTAAAAAAAATTCTGAGACTTTGGGCCTGGATTGGAGTTTGGCAGACAAGTTACTCCATCACAAATATGACAAATATCCTGTCTGCCTTATTACAAATGCATTATACCCTATGGCACTTGTAATAAGGCAGACGGGGTATCTGTCACGTTTATGATGGACTAACCTGTCTCCAATCTCTAAGTCGGGCCCATCATCTTATTTTGTATGATGTTTGTTGCACGCTTTACATGCTAAACATTTCGACAGCTCGGCGCGGCTCGTGCACACAGTCTTGAAGGTAGGCCAAAACCTTGGCTCTGCTGTGGCTTGGCTCTCCTTTTTAATTTTTTGGCTCGCCCACCTCTACATGGGAGTACGCCAAGCAGTGTTGGTTGAGCTGATGACTTTGGGTAGGGACAGTGTCGGATTGGTAACGTGGGCATTCGGGCAATGCCCGAGGGGCCGGTGTCCAAGTTCTGCTGTGGGCTGCTTTTTTGAGCAGTCTGGGGGGCCATTTGGGCGCTGTCTCTATTGTTCGATCAGCCAGCGGCCCAGTGGGTGTCTGAGTGGCCTTTTTATAGGCAGATGGGCATCATTACCTCCGTTTTGCAACAAGCAGAGGTGTCACTCCCTTTGTCTCCCTGGCCGGCCCATTAATGTATGCACATACTGAGCGGGGGCAGAGGGCCTGAGTAGAAGTGGCCTCACTTGTTTCACCATTATAAACTAACGCGTGCATTTTTTACCCAAACCCCCCCAAAGTTTTTTTATAAGATTACGACAAAGCAGTGATTTGACTGAGGAGTGATTATGCAAATGTGGGCCGTTTTTTTTTTTTTTGCGTGCCCGGGCCGATTTTCAATCCCAATCCAACCCTGGTTACGGAGTCCTGTTAGGGACTTTAGGCCTCTATCTGAACCCATTGCTTATTCTGTCTCCTTGAGAGCCCAGCATGCTTTGCGGTTGGCTTGTCTTAACAATCCATTGTTGCTGCTTCCCTCTCTATGGTCTTCATGTGTCCTGCAGTGTGAAAGCCTTGCAATGAAGGTAGTGCTCGGCTGCCACAACGGGGCATTGATGGACATGGCTTTCCTAACAGTGAAAAGCTGCATGCCTTGGCTAGAACCTCTTTACAATGATGCAAAGCCAGCAATATCCTCAGATGTTAGAAAGCGCAGGAGGGAATGAAATGAAGAGGCACTGAGACGGCGAGGAAAATCTTTTTCAAAAGCGGGACAATTGTGGCAAAGTTGCAGCAGTTGGACAATATATAATCTGAATAATGCAATTCAAAGCTAGCCGCAAGCATTATTCTTGAGGAGAAAGAGCTCTGAATCGGGCTCTCTTGCTATCACAGAGGTAGATGGGGCATTGTGCTGCCGGGTCTGTCCTCGGGCCCAGCACCCACAGCTTAAATGCAGGGACACAGCGAGAGACACGATTGGCAGCAGGAGACTGAGGTGCCCAATGAAGGAAGCACATGAGGCGCTTATTGCACAAAAGAACGCATACATTAACGGCGCAAATCCAGCTTCCGACAAATGAAAGGCGGGCTCGAACAAAGTTCGTCTTGGGGGCAAATTGTGAGGGGTTTGACGCCATTTTCCATTACGGTAGCGCGGGCTCTTCAGGATGAAAACACAGGTATGCGCTAAATGTAATTTAATGAGATGACTGACAGCGCTGCCAAAGAGCAACCAATGGGTGGGGGGGGGGATGCGGCTTTAGCGCTTGTGGTGCCCGGTGCGACAATCATTTTTGGCACCCCCACACCTATGACCTCCTCCTCGGGTTACCTCACTGCCACTGATCAAAAGTGCCCCTTATCTCTCCAGTCATAAGTTATTGCTAAACACAGCGCCCCTACACAAGTCGGCACCCAGTGTGGCCGCACCAGTCGTACAGCCCTGAAGCCGGCCCTGGTGGTGGGCTCTGACGTAAGCTCAATAGCTAAGCATCCATGAAGGCTTATTGTTACTGCTTGCACCCACAGGTCATCTAGATCAGGGGTGCCCATCCAAGTCCAGGAAGGACAGACCTGTGCCAGATGTTCAGGATAACCCATGTACATGAGCCCCATTTATGTAAATTGATGTATGTCAATTTATCTTAAGTGGTTTTCCTGAAAATGTGACATGGATTTAGCCTTTTTGGACCTACAGTAGGCACAACCGACTTGCATCTTTACAGACGAGACAAGTAGCTTGTTAGCGCAGGGAGTACTTTTTAGCAGTTGTTCTCTATGTGTCAGTCAAGAGCATGAAAGGGAGATGACCCCCATCTTACCATGCACAACCATACATTATGCATACTGCAATTTGGCAGACAGGAGACAATGGCTTATGGACGTTGATGTGGGTTAACACTATTTTTTAGGCACTTTATGTTTCTTGGTTAACTTTTTGCCACCCAGTAGTGTTTGTTTCAAAAACACATTTTCACATCAAGGACAGTATAGTTTGTGTTACAACACAAGCATTAAAAATATTCGAGAGCCCTTTTGCCGAATGCAGGATACACAAGTGAGAAAATAACACAGAATTGAAAATTTAAAACATGGGTTGAGTTGGGAAAAATCTAAGCCTAGAGAAGGCATTATGAGGGTATTGACAACTGTACGACCTAAGCCATATTGCAAATCTGCAGTGAGGCATTGATGGCTCATGCAGGCTCATTAGACTCCAACCGTGCAGGGTGTACTGCCAGCATCTACCAAACATCGAAGTTCAATGGTTCTTTAGTCAGATCAAAATGTTTATCAATTATTATGAGGAAATACAAATACAAACTGAACATATCATTCCACAGCATATTAGTCAATGCTTTGTGAACATTAAAATTGGCACACAGCAGTATTATTTAATGAATTTATTGATTTGAAAAGTGCTGGTTTGTGAAAAAGAGCTACTTTGCAGTGGAAAAAAGCTCGTTTGGCCAAGGATCTTCCCTCTGCTGAACGCTTTTCAATGCATACATGGCATCCCCTCACCTGCATCATATAAGCCCATGATATCAACACTGTCTCATACGCCAACAACACACAGTTCTTCCTCTCCCTCACTGACGGGAACAATACCACCAGGACCAACATCACTTTCTGCATGACCAACGTGGCCAACTGGGTGAGGGGATAACTGCCTAAAACTCATCACAGACAAAACGGAGATCCTGATCTTCTGAAACAAGTGCTCCCCTTGCTATGACTCCAAGGGTTGAATTATACAAAGTACCCTGAGTTCACAATGGGAGTTTTCCGTCCACTTTGCTCACCCTTGGGGCACTTGGCTCACACATACAGCGCCAAAGTCATCATGAGAGGGTGTTTCCTCATCTGCATGGTGGCGTGGCCCATGCATATTTGGGAATGTCTTTGCTTCTGTGCCCGCACCATATTATAGATGCGGGTGCAGAGAGAAAGAAGCTATCAAAAAAAGAAGTTTGGCTCAATGGTTAGAGCGGCAGACCCTGATGCAGAGGTCTAGCCCGGGACCAGGTTTCAATTCCCCACCTCGGCGGGTCTTGGGCTCAAAAATTCCACGGACCTGATAATTCTCACATCAGTGTCTATTCCAATCATGGAGTCCCACTCTGCAACTCTGGGCAATAGCTTGCTTAATCTCCACAACGGCCCCCACAACGCTAAGGATGCCTGGCCTCCACCTTGGATGGGTTCCACAGCGGTTTTCATACAAGCGCCTTGAGACCCTTGCGGGTGAGTAGTGCGCTCTACAAGTATCAATTTACATTTACATTTACATATCAAAAGGCACCCTGATAGTGTGCCACCTAAGAGGGGGCGCAATGTCAGTGTGCTCCCTGATGACAGCCCTCTGGAGGGGCCATAGGGGTCCTATCCACCCCCCAGACATACCTTTGCAGGTGGGTGCTGTCACTCACTGCACCCACCTGCAAGGGGATCTCTCGCATGCACAGTGAAACACGGAGTGGCTGCTTCAAAGCTGCTCCGTATTTCAATTGAATGTGCTGCTCCAGGGCAGCACTGCATTGCGACTACCTTGGAGGCAGCACATTTAATATAATATGGTGCACTTTCCTTGTTTGCAATGGGCACACCTTTAGAAAGGTGCGCCCCATTGTGTAATATGGCCCATGGTGGCCAGTCGAACTAGAACTTCCTTTCAGACCACGGCATAAACCCCAGTATCATCCATGGAGACAAACTCACAATGAACAAACAGGTTAATGTACTGACCGCATCCTGCTGCCTCATTCTCAGAATGCTTCACAAGATTTTCAAATGGCTCCCCACACTGTCACCCAGGCCTTCATAATTAGCAGGCTTGACTACAGCAATGCACTCTATGTTGGTATCTCCAACCTCCTCACGCAAAGGCTCCAGACCACCCAAAACACCAAAGCAATCTCATCCTATATGTCCCCAGAAGCACTCACAATACTCCCTACCTCACAGAACCACACTGGCTACTCATCCAGAAACAATGCCGATTCAAGCTGCTCATTCACACCTACTAAGCCCTCCACAACACCAGACCTGCTTACTTCAACAACTGACTTCAACTCAACCATCCAACCAGACAGCTACCCTCAGCCTGTCTCGCCCTTGCAAATATCCCCTACATCTGCAGAAGAACTTCAGGAGGGTACTTCACTGCCAAGGCCTGGAAGGAACTCCCTCAACACATCAGGACTGCACCTTCACTACTCAACTCCCTCAAGAAATTGAGGAGCTGACTCTGCAACTAGGAGCTCTCCCTGGCCTACACTCCTGCTCCAGTGCCTAAATACCCTCACAGGGGATAACTTGCACTATACAATCCAACCTAACATAACAACAGATGATCAGGTCTGGATATTACCACAGTAGATGCTCCGTGTCCTATGCCCAGTACAAAATACTATCCTTCAAGACCACTGTCCTCTAGATGAATTAGGCGTAGTTCAAAGGGTATAATATAGCAAGCAATTGGCAAAGCCAATAGGTCAGGATTTTATGTGCTAACACAAGTTATTACATTATTGCAAGACAAACAAGAAGAGCAGAGAGGGCTGTGGTTGTAAATTAGTCCCCATAGCAGTACATGCAAGTACTGAAGTGCACATGGAAGGATACACACAAACAGCCAATAGCATTAGGTGAGTGATGAATAAACATTTGATCTGACCCAACATGTGATTGACAAAGTCTCAAGCCAATTACTTAAAAAAAGATGATCACAGAAAGCCAGTGGTTGAAAGGGACAAATTCAAAGACCTCTCTAAGTATACAGCAGTAGTGCCGTTTGACTGCTGCACTGTGAAAATCCAGACCCAAAAAGGTATTACACAATATGAACAGCTCATTCTAGACTCTAGAATTCCTCTCGAGCATATAAAAACCAAATATTAATAATCACTCTCACCACAAATGATGTCTGTTAGAAGTGATGCTCTAAAACTTGCCAATGCTTGTTAAGAGTGTTTTCTACAAACTGAATCAGGTCAGTAGAATACTTTGCACAATAAACAGAGTGGAGTTTCCTGAGAACCCCGGTAAAAAAGCATACATTTTCTTTATAGTACACCACGCCCACTTTTGGAAACTCACATCTCAAGTGCGTGTGCACATACAGTTCTTGAATGTTGGTAGAATGTGTACATTAGAATATATTGAGCAAGAACAAAGAAAATTCAAGGACTGAACAAATGGAAATGTTTACGGTGTACCCTATATTTCCATGTCTCTTATACAGGTGTTCATCCAGGTGTCTCAAGCCCACTGAAATAAAAACCTAAAAAAGGTGCATCTTTAGAGCTAATGTGACTTTTTGCGCTCTAGCTCACCTCTGAAGTTCCTGTGAAAGGTCTTTCCATCAGTTAAGATTTTAAGAAATATAAATGATCATAGCTCTTTTAAAGAATTGATGTGGTATCTAATATCAACTAGGCATGGGCGGAAAATCCGTTCCGCTCGCGGATTTTGCGGATTTTCGGGAAATCCGCAATCCGCGAGATTTGCGAATCTCCCGCAAAATCCGCAAATCCGCGAGCAGCGGATTTTGCTCGCACTGCTCGCACTGTTCGCGTGAGTTCGCGCCCCGCGAATAAGTGCAAAATTGCAGAAATACGATCTTAGCAAAACTGAAAGTAACTACTTACCAGGTTCAAAAGTTCAGGCTCATCATTAGTAGCCATTTCCTGTAGTGCTTCCTGAGGGGCCCCTCCAGAGTTCAGTTGCCAGTTGAAACTATTATGTGACCCTGCTCTGAACCTCAGAATAGTTACACATATGCCACAAAGGTCCTGAATTACAGCTAAGGGAGACAAGCAGGAGCCAGGCTGGAAGTTAAAATCCATTAATCAGCCCCTAATTCATTATTGTCAGTTGGGGCAGGGCAGGTGTTGTAACTAATTTTGCAACAATGAAAGCACTTAGCAAGTGCAAAAGATCACTAATCAGGGCGCACTAAGGAAGCAGGTGCCAGCTAAAAAAATATTCAGTGACACATTAATCAGCCCCAAATTAATTCAGGTCACTTGAGGCAGGGAAGGTGTGCTTTGCTTTGCCGAAAATAATGTACACTGGACAACCAGAGGGTGTGGTGATGAAACAGAGGGTGGCATGGGTGGGCCAGAGGGTGGCATGAGTAGTCAGAGAGTGGCAGTGGTGACAGAGAGTGGCAGTGATGAAGAAGAGTGTCCCAAACAGGCTGGACACGTAGAAACAACAAGTTCGCGAAACTTGTGACCCGACAGGTAAGTTCGCAATTTGCGAAAGTGTACAAAACCCTCGCGAACTGTCAGAAACACGGGCGAACACAAAAAAAAAAAAAATCCGCAAATTCGCGGGAATTCGCGGATTTTGCGGATTGCGAATCCGCAAATCCGCAAAATTCGCGAACGCGAGATCCGCAAAATTCGCTCATGCTTAATATCAACACAAAAGTTAGAAAGATATCAGAAAGAGGAAATAAAGCCATAATGATTTAAAAAGTCAAACCTAATTCCGGCTTAGATATTCATTCGTATTCTAATTAGCAAGGTACTGATAAGGTTTACATCTCTTGGAAAGGGTAGGAATTTATGACTCATAAGTTACAATTCAGTTTTACTTTCATATCTTCTTTTAAGACATGGACTAGCGTTTTATCGCGATTGAATTCTTAATAAAAGTGAAATACGCTAGACTTTTAAATCTTGTTTTGTTGTTTACGGTTTCACTTTTCAGTATTATTGACTAACTCATAAAGGTCCATGCCATAACAGTATTTATTTCACGATCGCAATATAATTCGACCTGTAATGGCTGTATATATCTTGCTTTCTAAGAAATCATGAACCGCGTAGTGTGCATTTTGGAGGTTTGTGCTCCCTGGCATCTGTAATTCATGAATAACTAGGCTTTGCCTCATGGGATTCTGAAGGCCTCGTTTTAGTTTCTCTTTTGTTTTCTTAGGAACTTGTGCTTGCATTGCGATCAGAAATTAGAAGCATGACGGGTAAAAAACAGAATGTGCCGACAGGCACACTCGGGTAAAGCTGAGAGCGGTATTTGGAAAACCATGAAGGCTGGAGAGAAATTCTAGACAGAAGACTTAAAAGCAACATCGCATGGAATTTGAATCCGGATTTATGCAGTTAACAATTTCGGGTTTAAACATTTAACCATTACATCAACCCGATTACTTGTTGTTGGGTGGAAGGAGAGAAATGGTATCAGTTTACTTCCTCAGTGCCACCCTTCCCAAAAAACACACTGCAAGGCCGCAAATTTAAAGCCGCAAATTCAGGCTGCAGAATTTACATTTGACTTGCTGATGGTGTATCAGTGGGTGAATTGACTTGCAGGCTCAGTGCAATCTCATAAAGAGTACAAACTTCAAGACAATCACATTTCCCAAAAAGTTAACAGACACAACTTTAAAATATGTATTTCTTATGCCCCTATTTTAAATTAGTTGCTTGTTCAGACGCCAAATTGGGAGTTCTCTGCTGCAAGTCCCAGATCAGAACAATTGGGTTAATGATTAAATCCACCAGATACAAATCGTCATGAAATAATGCTACTTAACAGCAATCTTCCAAAAGTGCCTCTTGCTGATGCACCTAGCCCCGCAATTCTGCAGGTTGATTGAGCATCAGTGCTGCCGAATGAGCTGTGACCTAGTCACCAGAGTTCCCATTCCTCTAAGATAAGTCATTATTTTATTTCAGTCTTGGTCTTTTGTATAAAGCTGGCATGTTGCCTCATAGCCACTTCACAGCATTGAGGCCAGCGGAATATTCACTGGTAGGATAGACCCTTCCTTCTCCACCATATGAGTCCATTTTGGCACTGGCAAATTCACTCCAACTGGGTGACAGGAAGTGATGTCTAGACCCTTCTGACTGGGGATTGGTCCTTATGGAGACTCCTGTGAGTGTCATGTGCCTCTAAGGGAAGGAGTATTGGTCCCATTGGTAATACTTGAAGTGGGGATCTTCTCCCTGAAGGAGGCTGTTCCAGGCTTTTCTTGAATGAAACCTTCAGAATATAGCGCTTAGGGACGCTGTTAGTGGTTTGTAGTACTCTTTAAGTACCAATAATAAATACATCCTATGAGGTAAAGCCTAGTTATTCATGCATTACAGAGGCAAGGGATCACAACCTCCAAAATATGGTTGTGTCCTCTGCTTAGCCAAACGGAAGTACCATGATGTACAGCCTTGTGACTTCACGGATTTGCCTCCTGTTTTTTTAATTTATAGATAACTATGTGAATTTCGATGACACTGCTCTGCTTGAGGGGAGGGATGCAGTTTGATTGAAGTTAACTATGTGAATTTCGATGACAATGCTCTGCTTGAGGGACGGGGATGCAGTTTGATTGAAGTTAACTTTGTGAATTTCGATGACACTGCTCTGCTTGAGGGACGGGGATGCAGTTTGAATGACGTTAACTTTGTGCATTTAGATTAAACTGCTCTGCTTGAGGGGCGAGGATGCAGCATAGTGGTAGTGAGACTCTTTAAGTGTTCTGGCCAAGAGCCCCCATGTACTTTGTGCATAGTACACATTTTAGTTTCACTTGCTGATTCCAAAATCTGTTCCCATCTTATCATTATTATCATTCAACACGTTCTTTCTAATTGGCAATAGAGCAGGTCTTGGACACTGTTTTTGGACCATCAGAATACAAACAAAAGAGCACAAAAAGATTGTTCCATCTGCTGCAGTTTCCCTTAGTTAGTTGACCAATGACTATGAGCACATGGAGGGGCCTCTTGGACCATGTGAACTAGTGCATGCAACAGTTAGGAGGAGGGTAAAGGCTAAGACAGCATCTCATTTCTGCATGGTCTTGCACGGATGAGGCCACAGCTCCTGACGTCTAGAAGGAGGTCAGCAATAGTCTCCAACCCCCTGAAGAATTTACCTCAGGGTTCCCTCTGTTATCTGCTGCAATACCCCCAATACAGCATAATCATTTGCTTAAATCAGAAATAGAAGTTGGTCGATTTTTCTTTTCTGACCATCAAAAGGTTACTTCTCTTGTCTTACCTTTAAAGTGCTTTCTCTTGCTCAGGTAGATATGTATTCATAACATAAGGTACCCTCTATGGATGCCTTAATGAAGCAATTCATGTTCAGGTTTGTGTGCCCTACTGTTATGTCAAAAGCTTCACATGGCCTTACTTCCAAAACTAGCACAGATTATGCACAAGTTAAAACAAATAATTGTGGCATTACAAAATAGTGTTATCTTATCTGATTTATTCCCCTTGTATTCCCCCCCCCCCCATTGCATTTTATCATATTTTCCCATATTGTTCCCTTTTTCTTAACATTGGAATTGTTTTCTTGGCCTCTTCCTTTACTTTCTCACTGCTTTTGTAAATCTACCTCTTCTCCCCGGGTTTCTTCTAAGGCCTGGTAGAGGTGTAGTATTGAACTGAGCGTTCAGTGCAGTGTTACCCTGCTGACACCGCCCATTCTCTGTGATTGGAGGTGCCTCTTCTAATGAAAGAGGATGTGTTTCACATGATTCCTTACCCTCTTTTAATCTGAAGTGGTTTTAGGTCTTGCCCACAGATCGCTTTTAGAATTATGTTTGCGAAAAACCTCACGTTGACCACATCAAAAACATACAGTGTGCCGAGAGCCTGCCTATCGCTTACCGTTGGCTGGCTTTATTTTCAATCTTATTTGCTTGCTTCTTATTCGATGGCCTGCATTCCTCTTCTTGTGCTTGACCCAGCCCTGCAGAACAGCCTCTTTACCTTTCTTTAGATTGACGAACCTGTACCCTTCCACTATTCACACTCAGGGAACTACTTTTTCCTTAAGCATGCCATGAGAGAGTTTTTTTTTTACTTTTCCACATGTGCAGCTTCACCCCTTTAAACACCTGCCCCCTGTTACTTCCCCTTCACCCACTCCTCACCTGCTCCCCGCCCTCTGCACCATCGCTCCTCATCCCCTCGTGATCCATTTGCCATTTATGCCGGACTGCTCTGCATTCCAAACGAAAGCCTCTATTACCCCCTCGCCCCCTGCACACACTCCCAGTTGCTTCACTCCCATCTGCCCCTGCTCCTCCTTTGCTGCCCCACCCTCGTACTCCTTTAAAAAAATATTTTTATTTTTATTTTTTGGGAGAGCTAAGCAGCTGGCACTCCAAAATGTACGTTTTTTTTTATTTACCAGTCCAAGTGACATCATTCCGTAAGCGCATACATGGTAGGCGATTCACCGTGCCCATATCATCACGCATTTTTTCTTTTTTTGATGATTCTGTGAAGCACCATTAAAAATCAACAAGCGTTTTGCTTTTTTGCATGTGTTGCACGGCATCAGTTAAAAGCATTGGCAAGGCCAATTGCTCATAAAGGGAAGATCTGTTTGCTTTGCAAATGCTTGTTCTTTTGGTAATACGTTCATTGATGCTGCACTTATTGGCTGCCTGGTAGTGAAATAAGTGATTTTGGTGTACAAAAAAACTATATTTTGCTTATTAAGTAACCTGAAGGAAATAGGCAGAGAACATAAAAAGTCCTGCACCTTTAAAGAAATGAAAAAACTCAGTATCGATTCTGCAAGACCAACCACATTTTTAGGTTTTGACTGGCCATGCGCTTTGCGCATGTGCCAAAAAAACCTCTTGAGTTGTGTGTGTGGCTTTGGGTCGGCCCTCGTCATTGATTGGCTGGCTCCGTAAACGGAGCCTTGCCATTGGACGAGGGGCCTGTCCGTCAATGCCGGACCAGACACGGGGGCGTTCCCGAGATTCTTTGGCTTTTGCCGACGTCACGCGACGCCGGGAACGCCCCCGATTCTGGTCCGGCATTGCCGGCACCTGCCTCTGCCTTCCTGCTCGGGACATTACACAAAAGATGCTCGATAGCCCCTCCCTCCCGCTCCGTGGCAGCCCGTCTCCCTCCCTCTCCTCAGGCCGGCCGGCCAGCCGAAGGAAGCAGCCGTCCGCCTCCAGCCAGGGCCGCGCTGGGATTGGCCCAGCCGGCTGAGCCTCCACCACGTCATCGGGAGGAGGAGTGGAGAGCAGGAAGCAAGAGATCTGCCAGATGTCCAGGTGAGTGCTTTGTCCGTGTGTGTGTCTCTGTTCCCGCCCCTCACCCTCCCGCTGTTAGTGTGTGGCCGTTCCCGACCCCCCTCCCGCTCTTCGTGCCTTTCCGCCCCCCCCTCCTCCGTTTACCTCGTGTGTGGCCGTTCCCGACCCACCTCCCGCTCTTCGTGCCTTTCCTCACTAACCTTTCTCTTGTACCCGCTCGGTGCACTCCTGTGAGTACAATTCTTAAGAAAAAGCACAGGGCCGGTTTGGAGTGCTACATAAAAACGCGGTCATTAAAAGGTTAAATCTTTCATCGTGCACTGTTATAAAGTGAGCCCTGAAAATTAAAATCAATGACGTGGGAAAAGAGGGGTGTGTGGTAATGTTGTAAAGCAATTAAGTTAAACCGAAATCCGCTGCCTCCGCTGCCGAGGTTTGTGTAAAGTGAGGGATTACGGGGGACGCGGGAGGCAAAATGTGAGCTGTACGGACACCGTCCCAGAGGCATCAAGTAATTCTGGAAGTCACTTCGGCGGGTGTCTAGACAGTCCGTGATAGTGGTGACTTGTAGCTGCCCGTGTTGAGTGAGGGGAGTTAAGGTGCTGAAGCACGTTGTGCACACAGTGCAGCACGTGTGCAGTAGGGGTGAGGTGACTGTAGAACTGAGGGTGATGACTTTGGTTGGGACTCCGGATTCGTCAGTGGTGATGTGAAATGAATTCTGTGACGAGGGTGTGGTTGCGCTGCGGTACGCTGATGAACGGGAGGTGTGTGGAAGGGCCCGTTGCCTGTGACGGGTCCCAAGGGGTCCGTGCCTACTAATGGTCGAGCAGCCTCTGCAGAAGCAGGACCCAGGGGCTGCTTACCTTGGGGCTCAGGGGTGTCTCCTTGACAGCAGGGGCCTCGCGCACCGGAGTTTCCATAACACATGCGCACCGAGGCAGCCTTATCGCCGAGAGAAGGGAAGGGTCTGTTCACTGCGGGAAGCCTGGGTCCCGCCGACACCCCAGCAGGCAGTGGGGGATTGTCAACACCACGGTGGGCGGGCTGCACTGGCCCAGGCAGAGGGGGACCCTGTGATGGGTAAAGGTGCATGTAGCAGCGCCATGTCGCTGAGGGGCGTCAGTTGCTTTGGAGCACACAAGACCACAATTCCCAGAATGCACTGGTTTTTATGTAAGCCTAGGACTGGAAACAAGATGTCATGTCAACACCCACCAGAACCTCTACAGAAAACATTTAGCTGCCAAGTTCTAAACAGCAAGCCCGGCCGGGGAGACGCTATGCCCCCTCTGCTCGGCTCCTCGCTGTGGCTGAGATGCATTAACCATTAACCCCTCTTTGTCGCACTTGCGTTTTTGCTGACTTTAGTAGGGGCTGGGGCACTTTCGCGACTTATGGTGAGAGGTGGGTGGTCCCACTCATAACGATGCAGCTACGTTTTAAGGCGCTGCTAATGTAATCTGGAACACAAAAATGCTTATTTGTGATTCAGTGGCAACCCTTCGTGCTTTTAAAGGCCATGTGTACATTGAACCCCGCTCCCCCGCTTCACCCCACAAGGATTGGTATAGTCCACTTGCCATTCCCATGCCGCTCTGCGCCTGGAGCCCTCACCGGGCGGCGGTGTTGTTGTGTCTGGGGAAAGGGTCCGAGTGCGCTGTCCTGTGGTTTATTCTCAGCGTGGACAGGGAAGCCCCCTCCTGCGCTTGTTTTTGCTGTGGGAAAGCGAGTCTTCATTACCCCCTTGCCCAGGCGCCAATGCTTATTGTGTCCAGCCAGCCTCTTTCCGTGTTTTACTTCTTCACAGAACAGCAGTTTGTGGCCGCTTGATGCCACATCCGGGACCTTGCATCAGAATCCAGAGCTAGGCTTTAGAGCACCCGAGGCAGGCGCGGCACTGGAATCCCCAACACTTTACATCCTAAAGCTGCCAAGTTTTATTCAGTGACGTTCAACTACCAAATGCGGGATACTTTTCTGTGAGTAAAACCGAGCGACCATTAGCATGGAAAGATATATATATATATCAGAAAATGTACGCTTTTGAGCAATGAAAAGCTCCACCTTCCAGTTTTAGTAACTAATAGACACCGTTCTGCTTAAACAGGATCAAAGCAAGCTTCCCCCATGGCATGTTATTGACATACCATACATGCGTCATTGGTGAGCACAGCATACACATACACGCACCGTTCCACTCAAAAATCCCCAAACTTTTCACCGTGAGATTCCTTCGCAGTACCAGTGCATACTTTACTCACACGCTGCACAGACCGTAGCTGTGAAAGCTTCCCTGGCATGCGTCCTTCCAACACGTCACATGTGGTATGGGAAGAGAGACGGACGTGAAGGATGGAGGGGGTGGTAAACAAACTGCACCCATGTCCTGCGGTCATTGTTCTAGTTTTGCGTTGCCATCAGTTTCGCTTTTCATTCATCCTGGCACTCGGGTGAGTGGCATTGTGGTTTCACTCTAGCCTGTTTTGCCAAAAAGGGCACTCTGAGATCTTTTATAAGTTAGATGTCTTTGTCAGCAGATCTTGGGTTTTCTAGACGAAAGCATGCATTTCCAAAGGCCCCTCATACCAGTGTCCAGACTTGGAGATAAATAACTATCTGAATATTAGAAACCATGTTACATGTAAATAATGCACTAATTCCAAACATACTCAGTGTGTGTGTGCCGCTCCCCGCATTCTAACCAAGAGGTGCACTGAGTGAGTGTGAACATGTTGTAATGAGGCTGGTGCCGAATGCAGCGCACTGCTCCGAGCTCTGCCACAGGAGCCTTCACCTGTGTCAAAAATAGGAACACAAGTGATTCCTGTGTCTTTTACCCTGTGCATGGTTGTGTCTGACTGGGGCAGAAAATACGCCACCCCATTTGATGATCGCGGCAGTTTTTAACTTGTGAAGGGCAGCTGTGTGGATGTTTCGCAATGGATGGGAGACTGCATGCATGTGTACTCGCTGCGGGCAATGTTTGTGGGAAAAGTTGTCAAATTAACAGTAAAGCCAGGCTCGCCAGGCCATAAAAAAGACCCACAAACAGCCAGCTCACACACTGACTTGTCGGACCAGTTCTTCTGGCACTGCCAGTTTGCCCTGTAGGTCAGCTGGACCCAGGCCCCAAGGATGCAAGCAAGTCTAACAGGAATGATTTGGCGACACCAATTCCCAGAACTTGCGCTACAGTCTACACATTTTTACAAGCGGAGCAATCTCTCCCTCATCCAGTGGTGGGTGTAATCAAGGTATTCAGCAGAACCCGCCTCTCTGTTCTTCAAGTAGATGTGCTTGAGTGTCATCAGACATTTGCAAGAGCATCTGATGTTGTTCTGATATTTGAGCCTGGGGTGGGTGTAGCCATTAAAGGGCAGAGGTGAGAGGGAAGGCACCTGTTGTACTCCCTGTGAAACTCTGAGAACATATTTCTGTTGATCTAATTCAAGATTTCTGGCTGCAGTTGAGGAGGAAGTGTTGAATCTACTCATAGGCCATACGTAGCTCCCCTCCCCAGACCTAAAGCCTCTTTAGCAGAATGGCGTGGCCTACTGCATAGGTTGCTGAGAATCCTTGAGATGGTGGCCTGGCATTAATGGCGGGTGGTTAGATGATAATGTACTTGCTAAAAAAGATTCAGTGCCTCTGTCTTGTCGGAAGCCCAACTGGAGGATTTGCAAAATTTGATTTCTTTTCACTCATTTTAGCAGCTGTGTGTTTCTCTTCATGTACCCCTGTTAAGAATTGTGTCTGCCTATGCAGGCTGGAGATGAGTGAGGGGGGCACAAATTTAAGATTGATAGTGCCAGGGCATCAAAAGGAAATGCTGCTCAGGGTGCCAATTGTGTCAGACGTCTAGACTAAAAATATTGTGACTGCTTCATGCACGCTGAATCTGGGATGTGTGCCCGTCAGATCAATAGCAGCTCTGTCTGTTGCTAGTGTTACATTATCATATGTTCAGGGATTGGTCGTGGTGCCCAGATGGTGACCTTTGTTTGATAATGTCATTAAAAAACTCAACGTTCACTCACTGTTGGTGTCTTGTATTGCGGTATTATTGCGTTACTTATGTCTCTTAAGTGTGTGTTTGTGTGTGTATACATACACCGTATGTATTGTAATCTATGTGGTTTGATAGCTCAATCGGTCGCTCATTCAGCGCTGCATTTTAGCCCCGGTCATGGCGCTCGAGAGTGGACATTGCCGTTGATTGGCCGCCGCCCGTGGGATGCAGTGGTTCAGATGCGTTTCGGGCCCCAGAGGGGGGGGGAGGGAGGGAGACCTTGTTTTGGAGTTGAGGTTTGCTTTGTTTTTTCTCGGATGCGGTGACAGAACTCCTCTTCTGTTTGCCATAGTCTCACGGTCATGATGACAAAGGTGACACGGCGCAGGGCTGGGCCTGCCAACCCGCCACACAATATAATCCGTTAGGGCCTTCAGAAAGATGTTCAATGTATTTTATTGTGACGAAAATCCAAGAACAGAAGTGAAATATTAACATATTGACATTTGTAATAAAGCTTGAAACATTTAGAGAACATATTTGATCCAGTTGTTGAATGGTTGCACAGATTGATGCTGTGGTGGCGCCGAGTGATGCTGTGGTAACGCATAGTGAGGTTGTGGTGCCCCTGAGTCATGCTGTGGTGGTGCTGAGTGATGCTGTGAATTGTTTCCCCTCGTTTTTGTATCCTTCTGCCCTCTGTCTGCCTGGTGTTTTGTGCCGTTCCTCCACCTGAACTGAGCCCTTTAAAATAAGGCCATGCTCCAAAAAGTACCGCAGCCCCCTGCCCTGAACAATAAAAAACTGCCCCCTACCTCCGTGAAGTACTCTGACTCTGCTCTCTACCCTCCCTTGGCGCCTAAAACTGTCCCCTGCCATGCACCCTACAACGCCTCGACTTACTAAACTGTCCCTTCTCTGTGTGCTTAGAGGCCGTAAAATGTAAGCCTAGGCACAAATGGATGGTTGGATTTGTGGGGTAAAGTTTTATTTAATGTGATTTTATGTAGCGCAAACTTTACCCGAAGGTGTCACAGCGCTTTACATAAGAACCAGTTGCCAAACCTAAGGACTTTGATTTACATGCGTTAAGTAAAAGATACAAACAGGAAAACAATTGAAATGTACTAGATGTAGTCACACAAAGAAGAGACTGTTGATTCTCGTTATATTTCTATATACATATGGAAGGGATATGAATAGATGTACTGCAAGAGTCACATAGGAATGTTAGAGTAGAAAGGTCTACTGCATATACTAGTGAATACAGTCATCTCTATATAGAGAAAAAATGAGTTATATTTAGAGGGGTCGGAGTGGGACGCAGTGGGTGGATGGATGCATGATGGATGGATGTATGCATGATGCATGGATGTATGGGTGGATGCATGGATGGGTTGTTGGTTGGATGGGTTGGTGAATTGCATAAATTGTTGAGGGATTGGCTGTATATATGCATCTACCCATCCACCCATCCATGCATCTATCCATACACCCATCCATACACCCATCCATGCATCTATCCATACACCCATCCATACACCCATCCATGCATGCACCCATGCATGCACCAACTCATCCATGCAACATTACAAGAGCCCGCAGCTCTCCTTCGTCTCTCCTCGCCCCCCCTTCCCTGAGCCCGCAACTCTCCTTTGTCTCTCCTCGCCCCCCTTCCCCGTGCCCTGCCCTGCTATTGTAAATGACAATGCCATTTATTTATGTTAAAAAAAAAAAAATGTCAAGAGCAATGCCAATAGCTCTAACTTTAACAAAGGCAAAACCATTGCATTGTAAATGCTTGTTTTTTTTGCTCCATAACGTGCAGGAGTGTGTGGCACACATTGTGTGCACCTTTGTTCCACATCAAGCTGATCTTCTTACCAGAGCAGCCACGCCTGGCGGGTAAGAGCCGAGGCAGCACAGAGCGCGCATTATTCCAGGAGCAGACGCACGTGGCAGGTATGCCTAATCAAGGCTTCCCTGCCCCTTATCGCGCGCTCCTGCCACGCGCAGCAGGCTCGGTGTCATGTAGCTGGCATGAAACAGCACTTTGGATTGAAGTCAGCATGTGGTTGACTGCAGGCGTGTGCATATATACAACTTGATAACACGAAGAGAGCAGAAACATAAGCATCGCACATCTTTTCCGGTGATGTTTACGCTCTGCAGAAGGGATATCTTTCACTTGGTTTAGCAGCAGTACGCACCTAAGACGAAACGGTAATGCAGGTTTAGCAGCGAGTGCTGTAAAAGGATGAGGATTCGAGGAATGTCATTGCAGCAGCTAAGCCACAACTATTGTGTATCATGGTGCCATTAGATTACATCGAAATAATTTCATGTGTCATCATTGCAAGGTTTGTGGGTTGAAAATATTGCACAAAATCACTTTGTCTAAGGTGTCAAAATCCATGCATTTGCTGATTAGCATCTAGGCTGAAGTGCCAAGCAATTCTCTGATGCAATTTCACAGGTTTTGGGGTCACTTTGTGCGATATTTACAATTTAAGCTATAGTAAAACTGTTATTGCATGGCCGGAACAATTTCTGGAACTACTGCGATCCAAGCCTCCTATGTCAAAACCCTGATCTACCCATTCTATTGCAAATAATTAGCAGAGTCCTTAATGTGGAAGACCCTTTTACTCCGTCCATAGCTCATCGCCACAATGACCACAATTTGGAGCTCATGCATGCAAGCTCTAGCTATTTCATGCCATGATTTCTGCAATGTCATCTACTCGTGTCTAAAGCCGTGAGTGGAGGACAACTCATCGACAAGATCCAACGGTTGCAAATCCAGGCAGCAAACATGACCATGTCAGACACACTCTGAAAGCACCTCAATGGCTCCCACTGGATATAAGATGTAAGAGCAAGGTACTCTGGACTGTCCACAAAGCCTGCTGTCGATAAGGTCCAAATATCTACATGCATAAATTGTCAAGTATTCACCAACTAGGGACCTCCACTCACTGCATCCCCCAAAATTCCTTCTAACACACAAAGAGTCAGATATTTAGAAATAAGATGCCCTAAGCCACAGAACTCCCTAAATCCAAATCTGAGAACCGAAGTACATGCAGTTCCGAAAACAGATATTTCAAAAGATCCTACGAATGAGTTTGATGCGGAAAAGAGCCGACTGCTGCAGATCGGAGAAGGTTCTGCCTAATCAATTAGACTACAGCGAACCTTGCAAATTACCAAATCTGATTATTTTCTTCAAGACTTGGAGCACTCAGTAATAACCAAAAGAAAGTAGAAACATCTCATTCCATAAAACTCCAATTGTCTATTTATTCATTCCAAATGAATGACTAAATAGACAATTGTGTATCTAAAACATTTGTATGACATACTGTGCATGTTGTAAACCAAACAACACTTGATTGTGTAGTACTTTATTTATTTATTTATTTATTCTTAATATTTGTAAAGCGCTACATATACCCGTAGGCGTCTTGGCGCTAAAAACCAATATTAACTAAGGAAATGTGAGGGGGTAAACCAGTTAAGTGAACAGATGTGAGGGAAGAAAAGAAAAAGAGATTAATGAGAGAACAGCCAGGTTTTCAAGAGTTTACGGAACTGAAGCAGTGTAACACTTTGTCTGATGTTAAGGGGCAAGGTGTTCCAGAGTCTGGGGGCCGCCACCAAAAAGCGTCGGTCACCCCAGGTAACTGTTTTGGTGCGAGGGACGACCAGTTGGCTAAGAGTGGCTGATCGTAAAGCTCTTGTGGGTTTGTAAAATTGTAATTGGTCTCTTAGAAAATGTGGTCCTTGATTATTGATTGTTTTAAATACTGTGCAAAGTGATTTGAAATGAATTCTTTTTTGCACAGTAAGCCAATGAAGATCTTTTATGTTTTTGGAAATGGGTTCAAACTTTGTTTTGCCGGTGAGAAGGCGAGCTGCCGCATTTTGTATTGTTTGAAGTTTTGCAATTACTCTGGTTTGAGCATTGAGGAATAGCCCATTGCAATAGTCCAAGGATGAGAGGACAAGGGCAGAAACCAGTGTCTTAATGGCAGAGTCAGGGAGAAAAGGGCGTATTTTCCGGATCATTTTTAACTTCAGGTGTGCTGTTGATACTGTTTTGGTGGCGTGGTTCATGAAATTTAGTCCATCATCAAAGATGACACAGAGGTTCCTAACCTTCGAGGTGGGCGTAGGAGGAGTACCGAAGGTCTCTGGCCACCAACCGGTGGACCAAGCTGGAGAGAGTGGACCAAAGATGAGTACCTCGTTTTTTTCCGAGTTTAGCTTTAGGCAATTTGTAGCCATCCAGTCTCCTATATCTAGGAGCCCTTTCTTAAATTTTTCAGCTACTTGCTCTCCGTCGCCTTTAATCACCAGCACTAGTTGGGTGTCGTCGGCGTAAGAGGTTAGGCTCATCCCGTGTGCTTTGATGGTCTTAGCAAGGTCCGACACGTAGATGTTGAAAAGTGTCGGACTCAGGGATGAGCCTTGAGGAACTCCGCAGGGAGCAGAGAGTTGAGCTGATTGAAAGGGTCCCAGAATGACAGCCTGAGTTCTTTTGGCTAGGAAGGACGCTATTAGGTTTTTGGCAGTGTGGCAGATGCCAAGTCCTTGGACACGGTCGACCAAGGTGTTGTGGTCGACCGTGTCGAAAGCCGCTGATAAATCTAGCAGAACCAGTATGGCAGTGCCACCCTGGTCCCTGATGACCCTGATATCGTCAGCGGCTTTGATCAAGGCTGTCTCTGTCCCGTGATGTTTTCTAAACCCAAACTGCGTGTTGTCGAGAAGCTGATGTTTTTCAATAAACTCGGAAATCTGGGTATTCATGATTTTTTCAATCATCTTTGCCATGAAGGGTAGACTAGCAATTGGTCGATAGTTTTTTAACTCACTTTTATCCAGTGAGGGTTTTTTTAGCAGAGGTTTTAGTAAAGTGTTTTTGAGAGGGTCCGGATAATTGCCTGACAGCAATATTAAATTGCATACCTGTGTGAGTGCCGGTATGATGGCATCCATTACTGGTCTGAGTACAGATGAAGGGCAGGGGTCCAGGGGTGAACCTGATTTAATGGTAGATAATGTATTTTTTATTTGGTCCGGGGTGACTGGTTGGAAGCAAGGGAACGTGTTAGCTGGAGGGAGAGAGGTAGATGAGATTGAACCCAGAGGTGATTTGGAAGAGAACGCCTGGTAGATATCATCTACTTTGGTGTAGAAAAAAGAGGCAAGAGAGTCACACAAAAATTGTGACGGGGGGGAGTGAGGTCTGGGGAATTGCCTGATAATGCTTTAGTGATTAAGAATAGTTGTTTGCTGGAGTTCTTAGCTTTCTCGATTTGATCACTGTAGTATTCTTTTTTTGCTTCCGCTATCATGTTTTTGTACAGTGCTAAGGATCCTTATAGACAGATTTACTTCTAGTATCATAGTCTTTTCTCCAAGTTCTTTCCTTGCTACGATTTGTCTGTTTTTGTGTCCTTAGTTTGTCATTGTACCAAGGTGCGGTGGGTTTAGCTCTGTTACTAGAGTGTTCTTTAGAAGGGGCTGATTGGTGTGTTGCCTGGCCCATCCAGTCGTATAATTGCTGGAGCGCTAAATTGGGATCTGAAGCAAACACTGGGTGGGTTTGTTCTAGTATGAGCTTCAAATCTTCCTGATTTATATTTTTCCAATCTTTAAAAGATTGTTTAGGTATAGGTTGAGGATTGTTATTACAGTGATTATTGGTGGCTATATTTGCAAAAATTGCAAAGTGGTCGGTCCAAGGCATGGGCAGGATATTGGTGATTTTCAGTCCTTCTAGGTTAGAAAAAATGGGGTCCAAAGTGTGGCCTGCTTGATGGGTGGAGGATGTAACAAGTTGTTTTAGCCCTAGGGTACCTAGATCAGAGATGAGGGCGGCAGAATCAGTAAGGTGACCTAGGTCTAGGTGAAAGTTCAGGTCACCTAGAACCGTGAAGCTACTTTCTGTGGCTACAGATTCCATCATGGTGTTTATGTTGGACAGGAAGGTCGTCTTTGATCCTGGAGGACGATATATTAGTATACCCTTGAAATTAAACAGGGGGGAAATGTTGATAGCAAATTGCATGGCCTCACAGGAAGTGGATGGAATAGATGTCGTTCTGACAGGGTATGAATCTCTGGCAATTATGGCCAGCCCACCCCCTCTTTGTTTAGGCCTGTCCTGACAGTAGGCTTTAAATCCCTCTGGAACGGCGATGACCAAATCTGGCTGTGAGGTATTATCTGTCCATGTTTCAGTAATAAACAGTATATCGAGTTTAAAATCAGTTATCAGATCAAATATTTCCTGCCTATGCTTACCGAGTGAGCGAGCATTTATAAGGGCTATGGAAGTGGCAGCACCTACATCATATTTGGTTGAAGAGCCGTTAGTTTGGGGAAGTATTAATGGTATAGTGTCATGACAGTGAGGGCAAATGATGGCAGTATCCTTATGGATCTCTGAGGGTTTGATTTTTGAACATTTGGCCATATTGAATGGTCGAAGCGCGTGTAGGTTATGGCTGGTGTATGTTTTAAAGTCTCCTGATAACTTTTGGACAGGGGTTGTGGCCCTGGGCCCGGTCCCGGCGCGGACGGGCGCAGACGGGCTTGCCTCTGGCGCGCCACTGGCGCGCCGCCGGCGCGCCCGCTGCGCCCGCCCGCTGCGCGGACGGGAATTGCCATTACTTTCATGCATCGAGGGGGCGGGAAGGGGGGAGTGCTGGATAGACTGGAGCGCAGCCCTTCCCTCCTCAAGATGGCGGATGAGGTAGGAGAAGTCACGTGACCGCGACCGAGAGGGCAGCGCTGTTGGGGGTGAAAGCTGCAGTCGCGCTTTGCAGCGCGCGATGATTTGTAGAAGGTAAGCGCCAAGGTTTAACCACCCAAAATGTATGCAAATGTACTTAAAAATCCATATTACTAGAAACATGCTCGATAGGGTTCTCACGTCTGCATCCGGATGAATTAAGATGACCACCACAGGGATGTATGACGTTAGCACGCATACTATTACCACGCATACCTTTACAACGCGGTATTTACAACGAATACCGTTACAACGCATAGCGCTTTGAGGTGCTGGATAGTGGTAAGTATAATTTTATATTCCAACTCCAATCCCCGTGGACACTAGGGAAGGTGTTGGATATAAAATTAAACTTATTCCCTATCCTAGAGCGCCCCCCAGCGCAATGCGTTGTAATGGTATGCGTGGTAATGCCTGCGTTGTAATGGTAGTGCGTGGTAAAAAATGCGTGCTAAACGTTGTATACCCCACCACAGTATTGTGTAACCTAACCATTGTGAAGTGGACAGCCTGATCAATGATCCGCAATCCTCTGTAAAAGTTCTGGGAATAAAAACAAATACAGTTCTGACACATTTGTTACATTTTGCACCAGTTCTTACCCCTGACCCAGGCTCAGAAGTGAACAGGTTTCCAGCACTCTGGTATTCAGGATGTATTGCCTTGTAAAGTCACTTTCCTTTCCTGGTGGTTGCTTCTCTGAGTGTTCACACTCATCCCCTGCTTTAAAAATACACACAGGCAGTTTGAGGGAACTATTCCAGTGAGCCCATTAATTAAAGAGGTCTTCAAGATGTAACCAAAACTAAGTTCTGAAACAGTTAGTAGGATAATTCAGAGGGATAAAGAGACAGTAAGTTAAAACGAAGATATTTTAACTAGCTGTAGACTTCTGTGGACTTTATTCCATACTTGTAGACTTTAGTCCACTCTTGTGAAATATCACAAGTTTTTGATTACAACTAGCTAAAGGACAACAATAGAATTCAGCATGGACAAGCACAGTCTCTTTTCAAATGGGATGATTTTGGCAGGGTGTCTCACAAGATGCAGTTTTCTTTCTTGGGAACGTCCAATAAGTGATCTGCCAAATTTACCTTTGGGTGATATTTTTGGTAGGCCATCTCCAGTGGTAGCGCTGGTGAACCCCAGCGTTGTATATGCCCCAGCTCTGCAGTGAATAAGACAAGATCACACCCTTTTGTCCCACATCTTTACATTTCTTATGCTCCCACTAAAGACAGCAGACTGTTCAACCATGACCTAACAGTAAGGGTGTTGTCATTGAAGTGTATCTGTGTTGAACTCACTGAAAGTGATGCACATATGTATCTCTTAAGAAGTTTCCGTAATATCTATTGTTGTATCTGGATAATTTGATTCTGTATTTTTTAGTTTTCATTCTCCACAAAGTGTACCCCCTATATTGTTTTACTTATTTCCTGCCTTGTTATAATGGACTCTCCCTTGTTCCCCGCCCTACATTGTTATGGTATATGCCGACATGGAATGTTATGTTTTGACAGTTATAGTCAGCAGTTTAAGTGACTTGAGGTTGTGCCAGGAATAAAGAAACCTCTATTCCTTATCATATGTGTCAGTGGGTTATTCAGAAGTACAGCTTTCCAACACCTATGCAAGGAATCGGACTAGTAGGCAATCGAACTACCGACAAAGTTTATTTTCTTTTCCTTAAGAGTAACATTGGTTCATCAGTGATAGGATTGTGTATCCCGTAAGGCTTATTCCCAGGTTAACTGTAGGACTGGTATGGAGTAAACCACCAAACAACAATACTGTTAAATAAAGTACTTAATAGGGTTTCCAAGCTTAGCTAAAAAGATAAAGTTCAGGGAAAAAAATACCACAAAAATTGTGCCCAGGTTTCAGAGTTGCATTGCATTGTCTAGACATTAGCTGCATCGCTGCGGCGGCTTTTCCCGCTGTGTGCGGCAATTTTCGAAAAGCCGCGTTACATGACGAGCTCAGCTCGTCATCAGCACATGACCGCCGTAGCTGATGATGAGCTGAGCTCGTCATCAGCAGCGAAGAGGTTAAAGAGAAACAACTGGTCAATGAAAGTCTATAGAAGTGGTAAAAAATCTTGATAAAATAGTAATGACTCCTCATGCAAGCCTTACTTGTGCTCTTGCCGCAAGTGAGGCAGGCTGGCAAGTGCTTTGGGACTGGGCTGGTCAATGATTCAACGGGGTGAGTTGAGATGTTGTGTCCTTGGTGTGATCTGGGCACGCTAACATGAATGAGCAAAGTATCTGTTTGCCTTGACAAAGCTTGTTCAATCTGGGTGTAACCTTCCTAGGGGTCCTTCATTCTGCATCCCTCTTTGCTGGTGCACACGCCTTACCACTATAGTGCATACATGTGGCAATGGAATTCCCTCATTTGCTTCGAGCCATACCTCTGTGCACATGAGGGAAAGCTTTCTAATGTGCTCCAACTGCCAGCAATGGCACACACTCAGCATTACAGAGTAGGCCTTGTGTTCCATTCTGTAATACAATGCTGTGGTCTCTGCAGGGCAAACGGCACACAGGGTCATTTGCGCATAGGCAGCAGATTCGGTAATCAGGACTATGATCTCGAGCAAAAAAGCTCGTTTTCTTCCTATCGTTCCTTAAATACATTTGCACAATCTGGCTTTTATTTCACAGTTTACGAGAAGCTTTCATCCAATTGTTATTACAGCACTAAAATGAAGAAGATTATCAGAGAACAGAAGTGCGGGCCTTACCTTTACTGGAATGTCCATTAGCCTACCCGTTTAGCCCTAAGAACACGATAAAGAAAATATCTCCATTTATGACATGCCTTATATGGCCGGGCTGCACACTTGAAACAATCTGGTCATTCTGAAGTGTATGCTGTATATATCTGGAGTTCTTGCTGCATTTACCCAGCCTTAAGTGATAGGATATAGGCAGTAGCTGGCGAAGCGCTTCACAGCAGGTAGTACGCTACTCCAGAACCCCAAGGTGAGTGGTTAGTCCAGTGTTGCTGGTTATTGGGCTTAGCCCTGTACAAATGTAATTACAATCCAATCCATCAGAGCCCAATTTAGATATCTCTGCAATTTAACACTAACTCAGAAATCTTGATTTTTAGGCTGCAAGACTAATGGTAGATTTGTGGTTATTTCATTTCCTTATTTCACCGGGATCCCCTCGCCTTAACCATCGTCAAATAATAAGATGCATGCCGCTGCTCTGTGTGTCAGATGGTGTTAAGTGGCATATGCTCCCCCTCAGCCTTTGGAGTACTGCGGCACCTTGCGGTTACACTTCAAGGAGGAGGCACTGCACTTCAGGAGGCGGGAGGCCATTTGCAGGGGAGAGGCGGCTTTGACTGCCTGCCAGCTATGCTTGTGAGTGGGGGTCCTGCAATGCTGCTTCAGAATCACTTGTGTAGCAATCTGAGGAAAGGTTAAATGGGCTCTCTGGGGAGACAGTAGGTCTGAGGAGGCTGGAGCGCAGTATTGATACAGAGTATGGCAATAATACGACTTGACGTGAACAAATGTTAGCGAAGCCCACTCTGCAGAACCGCGCATCATGTTCAATAATGGAGCGGTAGAGCTGCTGGCTTAATGGCTCCATCTTAAACATGGCGTGGCCTGCCTAATGCTCTTTGTTTACCATTCGGGATACCACAGCTTTCTTTTCATGGAGCTGCTCCTTTCGAACTGGTCAACCGTACTATCATGGTTCGGCGGGGCTCCTTGAGTGGCGTATCTTAAGTCCATTGGATGCCAAGTTTATAATTGTTGTTAAATACTGATTAAAGGGGGCCAGGAGTTTCCTCCCTACATTCATGTAAACACCCTTTCTCTCTCATTTTGTTTAGTACTAAGTTTATAATTTGCCATCCCGCACAAGGAGCTTCGTAACATTGTTGGGATTCTATACTAGTGATCAAGTGATCTCGGAACATGTGAAATAATGCAAGAAAGGGGGTAAGCAGAGTTAACGGTGTATTCAAAAGGTAGTTTATTCTTTAGTCCATTCAGGAGTATATAGTTACAGGTATTGTAGATGATAAGGTGGTTGTAGCAGTATCAGTAACAGAAGCCCTACCGGGAGCAGCATCCCAGCTGCTCAGCCGACACACTCCAGTTGATATTTCACTCAACCAGACACACATGAACATTCTATGACATCACTCGCACTGGCTGAGCAGCAGGGCACAGAATACAAAGGAAGGACTAAACATCAAGAAGAGCAGAATACCACAACATGCAAGTCTTAGGTACCCCATTCATGCGTTCTTATGTCAGTATCAATAGATTGTCTCTTATTATTATTAAAGCTTGTAGAGTGCACGGCTACCTCCAACGGAAGTGTCCCGGCGCTAGCAGTGCGTCCAACCTGTGAAGAGTAAGCGGGGAATGAGCTCTAGGGCCGTCCGAAAAGCCATGTTTTTAAAACTTTCATAAACATAGTTTCCAAATTGATCTTCCTCAGATGCTCAGGCATAGAATTCCATAATGTGGCGGTTTTCACTGAAAAAGCACGGCCACCGATCCTGGCATTTGCAAAACGGGGGGTCACCAGTAGAGTCTGGTCATTTGATCAGAGTACTCTGTTCTGGCTGTATTTCTGAAGTCTCAGCTTCAGATGTTGGGAACTAGTATCTCTGACTACTCTATGCGCCAAGGTCAGTGCCTTGTACTCAATTCTTCTTTTTACAGGCAGCCAATGTAAACTGCGCAGATGGGGAGTAATGTGATGTCGCAGTGGCACATTCCTGATAAGCCTGGCTGCCGCATTTTGAATAATCTGTAACCTCCTTAGTAAATACTCAGGGAGACCAAGGTAGAGGCTCTTAGCAAAGTCGAGTTGTGAGGTTACTAATGCATGCACCACTGTCTTCCTACAGTCCAAAGGCAAGAAGTGAAGGAATCTCCGTAGAGCCTTCAGCTTCCAGAAACACAGTGAGGAGACATGAGCAATTTGCGCCTTGCCAGTAAGTTGAGAGTCAAACTTAAACCCTAGATTCCTGGCAGAGGCAACTGGCATCGGAGGCTGATTTAGCTCAGTCGGCCACCAGAGTACCGACCGAGGGGGCATGGATTGATTAAAGAACAGCACCTCCGTTTTGCCACTATTTAATTTTAAGCAGCTATATGTCATCCACAACGAGATATTTAGAAGACATTGCTTAAAATTGGCGATTGCCAATTGTGCTCTAAGGGCCTCATTTCTGAAAAGTGACGCATCGCTGCGTGAAAACAGCGATGCGTCACTTTTCACTGCGCCCTCTTTGCGACACCAATGATGCGTCATATTTACAGAATGACGCATCATAGCGCAAGGAGTTACAGATACGTCAGTATTTCTGACGTATCTGTATGGCGCAAAAGTGACGCATTGTTGGAGTGTGTCACAAAAGTGACGCAACTCCAGCAATGTGTCCTTTCCAAGCCCCATGTGAAAGGGCCTGCGTCAGTCTCACGCCTGCTGTGAGGCAGGCGTAAGAAATTGACGCATTTGTGTCCTAGAAGTGGCGCAGTGAAATCTTATAGATTTCACTGCGTCACTTCCATGACCCTTTCTTGCGTCAAAATGCCCCCCTTTCATACATTATATCTGGCGCAGGTATAATGTGGCGCAGGGGTTTACAAAGTGACATATCTACCTAGATGCGTCAAAATGGAGATTTGCCCTAAGGTAACATCTGATCATAACCCCATAATGGTAATCTTCAAGATCGTATCTAAAAAGACAGAACCCAGGCTATTCTCCTTTCCCAGACATTTGATATCTAATACGAGGTTCACTTCTCTTTTGAAAGAACATATAAAAGAATTTCTAGAGTTTAATACTGATACGGCCAAAATTACCTCAGTTTGGGATTGTTGTAAAGCTAGCATCAGAGGCTTTGCCCAACAGTTTATTATACAACAGAATGTCAATCGTAAGGAAGAGATCCGTTTAATTACATCAAAGATAAGGGGGTTAGAAGAACATTTGGCCGAAATTACTAGAAAAGAATGTGCGGGGGCCTCTCACAACCTAAACAAAGCTAAACTAGAACTTAAATTGATAACGCTACGATGTGAGACTAAGAAATTTTTAAGAGATAAAGTCATCACTAAACTACATAAATATAAACTTTTGCAATATAAGAGCGGCGACAGAATAGGCAAAATCCTCGCTTATAAAATTGCTGACGACAGAGCCACTTCTTTAATTAAGAGCATAGAAAGTGCAAACGGTATTAATTATACTCGCTCAGATCAGATATTGCAACAATTTGTAGAATACTATACTAAATTGTACACCCCAGAAGGTGTCCCCCCTACGGAGCTAGTGGAAAACTATATCAGAAACAATTGGCGGCTAGAGAAGGATATAGTAGATATGGAAGGACTGGAAAATGACTTTACTCAGGAAGAATTAAAATTAGCTATTTTTTCTCTTCCCTCTGGGAAGGCAGCGGGGGATGACACTTTGCTGATTGAAATTTATAAAATTTGCTGCGAGGAACTACTTCCATTATTTTGTTCAGTCATTAATCAGATAAGTACAACAGATAGGGCCCCGACCTCTTGGAACACTGCAAAAATTATCTTTTTCTTAAAAAAGAACAAACCACCTACGAAGTGCGGGTCTTACCGCCCAATCTCCTTGATTAATGCCGATGCCAAGGTATTTGCTAAATTAATTGCCACAAGACTTTCTCCCCTCATGCCTAAGCTGGTTAGTGAACACCAGCATGGCTTTGTAGTGGGCAGAGATACAACTCAACATGTAAACACGGCTATAACCTTGTTTGACATAGCTGCCATTATTCCCTCCCCACTCGGAATGATATTACTCGACGCTGAAAAGCTTTCAACCGAGTGGGGTGGGATTATCTCTGGGTAATCCTTAAAGAAATCGGGTTTAAAACTAAGTTTTTAACGAAAATTCAAGCACTTTATGAGTGTCCTAATGCTGTAATTGGGTATGATTGTTTACTTTCTTCTAAATTTTCAATTTTGAGAGGGACCCGGCAGGGATGCCCGCTATCACCCCTATTATTTGCTCTTGCCATGGAACCATTTATTAATGCTATACAGGCGCAGGTGATGATAAAACCATTTACATCTGGGACAAATTCGCTTAAAATTACTGCTTACGCGGATGATTTGGCAGTTTATACAACCGATGTGATTGAAGCTATGGCAGGAATTATTAAAGAAGCAGATGCATTTGGCGAAGTTTCAGGATACAAGTTAAATTTAGGCAAGACTCAAATTATAGCCAATTACAAACCACAGATACAGGTAATTGGAATATGCCACACTGCTACCTATCTAGGTATTAAGATAACATCCAATATCAAGGACATTATGGCATTGAACTATGATGCTTTATTAAAAGAAACTCAGACTCTCCTTAAAAAATGGCATAAGGTACCTTTAAATCTTAATGGGCGAATCAATCTTAATAAAATGAACATTTTGCCAAAAATTTTATATTTATTTAGATGCATTCCTTTGAAGATAAATAAAATATTTTTTAGGAAACTTGACGGCATATTGGGCAGTTTTATATGGGGCTTTAAAAAGAATCGTAGAGCAATCTCTTCCTTGAAATTACCTTTCATTAAAGGAGGGCTTAATTTTCCAGATTTCAGACTGTATTACTTTGCCTCATTTTTGGGGCGGTTACAGAGCTTGTTTAATTCTAGCGATCCATATTTTTTCCACCAATTTATGTTAGGATCAAATTCCTTACAATTCTTGGCCAGAAATAATGACCCGAATTACTTTAAAAGAATTAAGTTCAAGACAGCGAAAGATATAATAAACATATGGAAGACAGTAATGACTCAGAATAAAGCATCATTCTACCACTCTCTTTTAACTTTTTGGAATAACCCGGGATTACCAAGTATTTTTAGCGATTCAGGATGTAAGATATCGGCGAACCAAGGCATAACAAGATTGGGGGACCTATATGGGTCAGCAGGATTCCTTGACTTTGATACACTTAGGCTATTATATAAATTATCGGCAAACACTTATGTTAAGTATATACAAATACGCGACTTCCTTATAGGGAAATTAAACCTTAAAGAGATTGTTGACTCAGACTTTTGGCTATGTATGTATAAAGGAGCGGGGAACAAGAAAAATACCATTAGCCAAGGATACAAATGTTTTATTGAATGCAAGATAGATGACTGTCCCAAATTAGCACTGGAATGGGCTTTACGGTTTACTACCGGTATTTGTTCAAATGATATTTCCTCCTTTTTAAACAAAATCGATACATTAGTCCACTCTTCAAGCTTAAAACTACAAGCATATAAAACGATATGTCAACTTTACTATACCCCTTTACAAATAAGTAAATGGGCTCCCAACAACGCTTTCAGTGATCGTACTAAATGCCCAAAGTGCCATACTCAGGCTACCGAGTTAGAACATATGCTGGTTCTTTGCCCTGTTCTTGCTCCCTTTTGGGACAGTATAGAAAATATTCTGAGATCGAAACACCTAATTGAGCTTACATTATCATCAGATATGATTCTCTTAGGCCTGCAACTCAACACTTTATTATTTCAAGATCTAATTTTTATTTTATTAGCATGCGCAAGGCTGGTTATAGCTCGAGCATGGATAGCGGAACAACCACCTCATGCAAACGAATGGTGGTGCTTGGTGACAGAGATTCACCACATGGAACTACTGCTAGCTAGGAAAAGAGGTGCAAAAGCACTGGCCAAAATCGATAGAATATGGGGCTGCTTGTTTCCTACCTGCGAATTGAATTAATGTGAAACTAAGCCCTGTTTTATCTTATTATTTTGCAATTCTTTTTACTTATTCTATTCTTTTGTCTTCTTTTTATCTTTACTTCTTTTTTCTTTTTTTTCTTCAACTGCTTCTTGTAATATTCACACAGATGATGGAAGTTTTGTTAAATGAAATATTCTGTATGTGCTCCAATTGCTTGTGCCACCTTAAAATAAAAATGTTTAAAAAAAAAAAAAAGATGCGTCACTTTGCAAATATGGTGCAACAAGGCACATTTTTTACGCTGCTGGTGCGTCACTTGTGACGCACCGGTGGCGTAAAAGTGACGCACAGCCTCATAAATGAGGCCCTAAGTTTTTATGAACCATTTTTCTGCACTGCCCACATTATCAGTGCATTCTACAAGGTCCTACACATGGAAAGACAAATCAGCGGTGCAGGTTTTTTGGCGGCAAACATACATTCTGGAATGATTCTGACTTTGCTACAGATGTTTGGAATTTTGGAGGAGACCTGCAGGTTTTCTGTCTCTGCCTGAATTTTCAGGCCTGGCATGGGTCTTTAGAAAGGAAGGAAGAATGTCTGGGGCTCCAGCCACAGCTGTCACCATAGGCTATCAGCTGTGCTGCCACTGACTAATTTACTGTGATGACAGAGCAGCGGTACACCTGCAAAGTGAGTCTTTACAGAGAAGCCTTGTAGTCCGTTTCACTCAATCACTCAATGGAGACTTCCTTCCATCGCTATGACTGAGTGCGGTAAGTATCCGCGGCTCGCACAGGTAAATGCTGTGGGGCGGTAAAGCGGGCGGGCGTGGGGCGGGGCGGGGGTAGTGGAGTCTGACATACGATGGCACTTTGAAAACTAACTAGATAAATAAATAAAAGCACTTTCCTTGCGCTTGTTGCATTGCTGCAGTCTGCAATGCAGCGAGAGCAAGGAAAGTGCTTTTATTTATTAATTTAGTTTGATTTCAAAGTGCCGTCGCATGTCTCACCCCACCTCACTGCCCCACAGCATTTACCCGCGGCTGGGGTTGTAAATATGTAGAGTGGAGGTTATGCTTTGGAAATCTTGATGCCAGGACATCAAGTGTTTGTGTGAGATGTGTGTGAAGGGATCAACTGCGTCCAATTGACTGCATTAGGTTGCCATTAAAATGTATAAAAGTGTTACTCATTCTCACTGTTATTTCATCAGATTTGGAAGGCGTGCAACAACCACATTTTTCTATATTTTTTAAGACTATGGCAGCATCTAGTCTTAATCTTCCTTGAACTATTTAAGTACAGATCTTAAGATTGCAGAGGTGAAAATGCAGAGGGGTCGCCAACTATAGGAATCGAATTTAGATGAACTCCTGTCTTCTGATTTCACAGAGACATTGTGAGAAAAAATTCGATAACCAGTGGCTCATAATACGATGACAAATTTAGCACTTAAGTAAAGAAGATGTTTGCTATGAATATTATCACTAAAGTCTTACATCTACTCAGCAGTAATATGCTTCCAATACCATTTTTTAGGTTTCGCTGGGGGGCGGAGCCGTTAGGCTCCTCCTCCAGAGAAATCTGTAGTTTCTAGTATGGGTGACTTGAACACGCCCCTCTGCTTCATTGGCTAGCTCCATAAATGGAAGCTAGCCATTGGAACAGAGAGGCGTCCGTCAATGCCGGACCAGACACGGGGGCGTTCCCGAGATTCTTTGGCTTTTGCCGACGTCACGCGACGCCGGGAACGCCCCCGTGTCTGGTCCGGCCGGGCCGTGCTTGCTGCTGTCCTGCCTTGTGTCCCTCCTCCCGCCGTCCCCACGTTTCCCGCCTCCCTCCCGCCGTCCGTTCCTCTCGTGTCCTTTCCCGCCCCCCTCCCGCCCCCTGTGTCCTCTCCCGCCCCCTCCCGCCGTCCGTTCCTCTCCCGCCCCCCCCCCCGTGTCCTCGTAGGTGCTGCCGCCATTTTTTTAAATTTTTTTTTAATCCGCGGCTGCCCACGCCGCACTTGTGCCATTTTTCGTGCCTCACGCCCCCTGTGTCCTCTCCTGCCCCCTCCCGCCGTCCGTTCCTCTCCCGCCCCCCCCCGTGTCCAACCGGCAGCTGCTCGGCACCTTGGCCGAGGCACGAAGGGGCTGCGACCGCATTGGTGGCTCGTCGACAGAGGCGCGCTCTGATTGGCCGCTGCAGTGGGCCTGTCCCCGTGAGCTGCGCCGCCGTTGGTTGGAGCCTCGCCGCGTCATCAGGATCTGCCCCGGGAGCCGCGCTGTGAGTGGCTGACTCCGGGGGAACCCTCGACGTCAGCGGAGGCCAGTGGGAGCTGCGACGGGGGCCGTGCCTGCGAGGGTGAGTCTTCGGCCCAGAAGCTGGGGGAGATCGCCTTCCACCCCGCACCCGCTGAAGAGAGGAAGTATGTTATGTTATCCAGAAGTAAGATATCTGCAAATCGGTGAGTTACTGGTAAGCTAAAAAACACATTGAGGTGGATTTGCATTGCAGTAGGGACTTTGCTAGTGCTTGCAGTGGGAATGTTTTTCATTTGCATTGTGTTCCTGAGCACTGGGGAGAGTTGACTATTTAATGTGCTATATTTGGTGCATTTGACTGCATCTGTCTTGCGTGGCTAGGAGTTTCACCCGTGGAAGTGCATGTTTATTAGCCTGCTGTCCTGCCTGTCTGCTTGACTGTTTATTGGTATTTGAAAATTCTGGGTTATTTTATGGGCTGTGGATGCCATTTTAGGAATGAAAGGTTTCGGGCATGGCAGTGTAACAGTGCACAGTGCGAACATATTTATCCAGTATGTTGGTGAATGCTGGTTAGATTTGTGTCTTTGTGTCATGCATGTTGGCTAAGCGCATGGACATACTGCTTCTGATTTTATCGGGTACCTTTGGCATGCATGTTGGGGAGCTGCAAGTTCTCGCTGTTAGTCAGGCTTGGTCATGGGCTCGTTTCATGTGTATCTTCACGTCACATATTCAGTTTTGGATCATGTGCTGCATGTTAAGTTTACGTCTTGAACAGGCTAGTTGTGTTTTTTTGTCTTAAGTCAAACTGTGAGCAACATGTAAACAGACTGTGTAGTCGCTTACATCGTGCTATGTTTGTGTATAAGTCGTGGGCTTGCTTGTGTCATGTCTTTACTGTATTTAAGTCATGGGCAGACTGTGGGTCCCATGTGTTGCATTGCACCATGTTGTGGTTGAATCATGGACAGTCAATGGATCACAGCATGATTTGCTTGGACTAGTTGTAGTTAATAGGCAGGCTGTGGGTCACGTGCACCATTGCAGAGGGTGTGCAATTCATGAGCAAGCTACGTAGTCCCATGATGATTGTTTTGGCTACATTGTGTTTGTGGTGTATTTGTGTGTGTATTGTGTTTGTTTTCCATGCTAGGTATAAACCGTGGGCAGGATGGGGCTGTCACATGCTTCTCACCATGGTTTGCTTTGTGAGTGTGGTAAATAAGGATGCCTACTTGTGCTTGTTGGACAGAGGGAGGGGTGTGCCCTGTATGCTGTGTATCTAGTGTCTGCTGACTGTGTCTATAGTGTCTGTGAAGTAATGTGCAGTATATTCTACCAGTCAGCTGGAAGAGCGAAGAAGTAGTGCTGAACTGCTGTCAACGTGTTCCTGGTGGGGGTTTATTGCCAGTGGACTTACTTCGTACAACCCACTTCTTGTGCCACATCGATATGCGCAGGTATGGCTTGATACGTGCTGTGGTCAGTTCCTTTCAGCCGTCTGCATTGGACATCTTGCTCTATATGAAGACAGCTATGGACTGAATTTCTGCTTGTAACTACCCCTCTTTGTGTCGACTTCTAGTAATAAATCTCCATTTGTGATACATTTTACCCGGATATATTGCTTACTTCGTCATTACGCTCCATTCACTATTGAACAATGAAAGTAAAAGTACATGACCTAGGAGATTCCTGTACGTTTACCCCCTTTTTAGGTCTGGCTTGATAGCCCATCTGCTGCGAGACCTTCTGTGATCATCAGGGGTACTACATAGAGTTGCTCCGGCTCCGCACACATGTTGGTTGTCAGAAGCACAGCATGTGATTGGACATCAGTTGTAGTAGTCCGCCTAAGATATTGTTTAATTGCACTTATGAGTCATGCACCGTTCATGATATGCTTTATAGGTACTTTATTTTCCCCACATCGCCAAGGACTCGACCATCCCTCAGCACTGACACCGCAAGCTTTAATAACCACAGAGCTAAGGTTGAAAACAAAGCAGAAGCACGTCTCTCAGTTCGTGTCAGCAGTAGAAGGGCGCAGTATATTTCATATTCCAAAGATGGATGCTGCTTCAAAATGTAATGGCTCAGGGTTGTTTGAGTGGGCTGGTTTCCATCGGTTTGACTATATTGCTCAGTTTGTGTGAACTCTGTGCACATCCGTCTGGTTCCTGAGTAGTGGCTGAAGTGGGCGGCTCCAGACACAGGTCTGCAGAGAGGTGTACCGTAGCCGCCTTCCAGAGAGGGGTCTCCTGGTGCACCGACCCGCCATCCGCAGCCTCACAGGCACACAGAGGATGATGCTGTCTCAGCCCCGCATATACATTCTGTAGCTCAAGAGGGATCAACAGCTTTTCGTTGAAGTGTGCTAGAACAAGTGTGATTCCTAAAATAGCAAGGTGGTGGTAGGGCACCAAGGTGGGATCAGGGCTCTCAGGGAGTGGACGGGAGATGGGGGATTGCAGGTCTGGCAGACTCTCCTATCACCCCTCTATATTGCTTGGGTGTATGACTCATTTCTGAGCCCTTGAGGCCCAAGCAGTGATACAAAAAGTCTGATAACTGCCTCTCCCTTGTCTTGTAAATGCTGAGGTCCATACACACTCAACAGCACATTGAATATTTTTCTGTCTGAATGCACGCATATTTCTGTCTGCCTCTGCTCGTCTACCTATGCAATGTATGGTTCTGCTTAGTTCTGAGCATTTGTGTGTGTCTGTCCAACTGTGTTTTTCCTACCTGTTATGGATGCCCATTGTACAGCCCCAGCAATTTGTAAATCAACACTAGTGTATTCATTGACAACTACACCCAGTAAACCATAGCAACTCAGACCTTGAAAATTCTACTCTCCCACTCACTATGGCAAGTCAGATTTTATCAGGGCGAACTATTTTTAGGGCCTGCTGGCCCATTCTGGGGAGAGAGCTGGAGCTGCCAACGAACAGATGTTCTGAACCTTCTGAAAGTGAACGACAAATACAAACACCTTTAAATCTTGTTTGTTGTCTAGTTACATTTGCTCTTTCTTCAAACCCAGAGATCAAAAGTTAGCTTATGTCTTTTTTACAAATTGCCGCTTATTTTATCCTGGTGACTGCTGTTTACTTTTATTTCTCGGACAGTGAAGTTAAGAGGATTTTGTAAAGTGAACTGTCTGACATTCCTTGTGAAAAGAAAGGCTTTAGGATGTCAGTTTTTTTTATAATACATAACATTTAAATAACTTGTAAATGGACAGTACAAATATTTCAAAATATATTAGCAATTAGGAATGTTCATTTGCTTTATTTTTTAGTGTGCTGGAAACAAAGAGTTTAATAGGCTCAAAACAAATTCGAACACTTTACTTGGTAATGTACAAGAGATAAATATCTGCTGACACCTGATATTCAAGTATTTTTGGTTGTACGCTGTGTAGTTTGATCAGTAAAACTGCATGTCAGTGGGAAACTGTGTGTTTTAGTAATATATTTATTTAAAGTGAGAAGTTTTTAAACAGAAATTGAAAAATCATTCCTGCCACCGACCCGATGACATTTCAATTAGTGAAGTAAGAGGCGAGTCGGGGGTCATGTGTACCCTGTAGGTGGGCTAGGTACAAATTTTACATGGAACATAATTGTAGTCTATTAAATCAAAGAAAAAAGAGTGCCTCTAATAAGAGAAATTCTGAAAGCACATTGTTTTTATATAATTGTCTTTTATGGTAAACTTTTACCGAAATAAAGATTTTTTGAATTGAATTGAATTGAAAGCACATATTTGAAGGTGTTCTCATGTGCTATGAAGAACAAGGCGGCTCAGTAAAATAAGATATTTGCCCAAGATCACACAATTTGAGACCAGTTTATGGACCAAGAGCATTACAGTTAGGTTGAATAGATTATTCATGTAATCAGACCTGCAGGTCTGGTAAGGTTTTTATGATTTTTCAAAGCTTGCTACTGATGGAAAACCCATCTTCTACTGTTGATTACACTATCCTGTGGGCCATTCAATCATTTTCACAAGTTTGGGTGGCTGAACAAGGGATGCCTTTGCAATTGTGTGTCAGTTACTGTTGGTGCTTACTGACCGGGGACTTGTCTTAGGTATCACCCAGAGAGGAGCAAGCACATCAATTGCTACTTGCAACACTTATTTGCAATAACAACTCTAGACATGCCACACAAATGCTCAGTTGTCTGCAAGACCCATTGTTACTCATTCTTTAAAAAATACACAAAGTGAGTTTTGACTTTGCTCAGAGCAATATTGGACTTACTTTCATAAGTGTTTTAATTTCAAAGGCCCTTGATTCAGACTGCAGGTTATCAGTTGCTTGGGCACCGACATTACAACTCTTTTCTCTTTATATATCTTTACATAAAAGTATATCTGACCATAGATATGATCATGCGACCTTTATCAAAAAAATCCAGTAATGGATATATGATACGGTGAGAAAGGGCTACCTGTTCTTAATGGTGGTGGAGTAAGACGATTGTTTAACATGTATGCAGAGCATCGATTTTTTTAAAGGGAGTTTGCACAGAGCAATTCTCATAGTTTACGATTTCTAGTTTCTATTCATAAACTTTAGCTTCAGCAGATGAATGAATAAGGAAAAGTCAAGGATTATTACGGGCCACAATTAAGTAAATAAATATGTAATTGCTCGTATCTGCTACTGACAAACAGTTTACAAGGCAAGGGACTGGTAACTGCTTCAGGACAGAAGATTCCCAGTAGTCATTTGAGATGTCATTAGTGATGTCACCAATTTTCGTGCCTCACGCCCCCTGTGTCCTCTCCCGCCCCCTCCCGCCGTCCGTTCCTCTCCCGCCCCCCCCCCCCGTGTCCTCGTAGGTGCTGGCGCCATTTTTTTTTATCTGCCCGGGGGTCAACCGGCAGCTGCTCGGCACCTTGGCCGAGGCACGAAGGGGCTGCGACCGCATTGGTGGCTCGTCGACAGAGGCGCGCTCTGATTGGCCGCTGCAGTGGGCCTGTCCCCGTGAGCTGCGCCGCCGTTGGTTGGAGCCTCGCCGCGTCATCAGGATCTGCCCCGGGAGCCGCGCTGTGAGTGGCTGACTCCGGGGGAACCCTCGACGTCAGCGGAGGCCAGTGGGAGCTGCGACGGGGGCCGTGCCTGCGAGGGTGAGTCTTCGGCCCAGAAGCTGGGGGAGATCGCCTTCCACCCCGCACCCGCTGAAGAGAGGAAGTATGTTATGTGAATTGCTGGGAGGGTGCTCTGAGAATGACAGTGGAAATGTACTCATGTGTTGATGTGCCTGTTCATCGCTTGTTGTAAACTGGTAGCGTGTAACAGAGGGCTATTTGTAAATTGGTAGCGTGTAACAGACAGTGTATTAGTACATTGGCAGCGTGTAACAGAGAGGGCTATTTTTGGATCAGTAGCATGTAACAGACCGTGCTATTTGTAAACTGATAGCGTGTAACAGAGAGGGCTATTTGTAAATTGGTAGCGTGTAACAGACAGTGTATTAGTACATTGGCAGCGTGTAACAAAGAGGGCTATTTTTGGATCAGTAGCATGTAACAGACAGTGCTATTTGTAGTTTGGTAGCGTGTCACAGAGAGGGTTGTTTGTAAATTGGTAGCGTGTAACGGAGAGGGCTATTTGTGGATTATTAGCATATAAAATACAGTGCTATTTGTAAATTGGTAGCGTGTAACTGAGAGTTGTGGATCAGTAGCATGTAACAGACCGTGCTATTTGTAAACTGGTAGCGTGTAACAGAGAGGGCTATTTGTAAATTGGTAGCTTGTAACAGACAGTGTATTAGTACATTGGCAGCGTGTAACAGAGAGGGCTATTTTTGGATCAGTAGCATGTAACAGACAGTGCTATTTGTAGTTTGGTAGCGTGTCACAGAGAGGGTTGTTTGTAAATTGGTAGCGTGTAACGGAGAGGGCTATTTGTGGATTATTAGCATATAAAATACAGTGCTATTTGTAAATTGGTAGCGTGTAACTGAGAGTTGTGGATCAGTAGCATGTAACAGACCTTGCTATTTGTAAATTGTTACCGTGTAACAGAAATGGCTATTTGTGGATCAGTAGCATGTAATAGTGCTATTTGTAGGTTGGTGACGTAACAGAGATGGCTATTTGTGGACGAGTAGCATGTAACAGATAGTCCTATTTGTGGATCAGTAGCATGTAACAGACAATGCTATTTGTAGGTTGGTGACATGTAACAGAGAGGGCTCTTTATGGATCAGTAGCATGTAACAGACATCACTATTTCTAAATTGGTAGCATGTAACAGACAATGCTATTTGTAGGCTGGTGACGTGTAACAGAGAGGGCTCTTTATGGATCAGTAGCATGTAACAGACAATGCTATTTGTAGGTTGGTGACATGTAACAGAGAGGGCTCTTTATGGATCAGTAGCATGTAACACATCACTATTTCTCAATCTGTCAATTCTGAGTCCTGCATTCTGGCTGGTCACAAACCTGTGCTACTGTCTGGCTGCAACCAACAACTATCTCCAGTTGTCGCTTTCTGTTGTGGGATGCCAACTACCAGTTGCAGGGTCTAGCATTGACGGTTATTTCTTGAACTTTTCTAGATTGGCAAACGTGAATTATCCATTCTATTTCTGGAGTTCGTCTGCTACAACTACAGATCTCCCTACACTGTCAGTCTGTAAAAGCTTGGCAGTCCTGTTTTCATTGTAGCAGTTTCCTAACAGCAATCCTTCATTCCAGTTAAATAAGTGAGCTCTAACTTGCCCACAAGGGCTCGTGACAAAAACTTTCAAGGATGTAGACTTTGGGGGTTTCGTTTTTCATAAGACCCTGGATCGTGATTGCCATTCATGTCCTGTATCCTGGCTCTAGTGTATTTATATTTTACCTCTGGTGAAAATATTAAATTGATAGTGCCTGCAGTGTCCGTCTGTCTGTCTGTGTGTGTGCCTGCAGTGTCCGTCTGTCTGTGTGCGTGCAGTGTCCGAGGTCCGTCTGTCTGTGTGCCTGCAGTCTCTGTCTGTCTGTGTGCCTGCAGTGTCTAACGTCCGTCTTTCTATGTGTGTGCTGCAATGTCAGCCTGTCTGTTCGTTCCCCCAGCAAAAAAAAAGTGAGCACCTACTGTCAAGGCAACCACAGTGTCATGGAGCAGCCCCTCTCCTATCTGTTCCTTCCTTCAACAAATCTCGCACCGGGTGAAACGCCGAAGATGCGCCACTCCGTGCCAGCAGGAATAAGAAACAACCCTTGTGTCTAGGTTTACAATGTCAACCGGCCAGGATACGGTGCCTGTCTGTGTGCCTGTAGTGTCCATCTGTCTGTGTGCCTGTAGTGTCCGTCTGTCTGTGTGCCTGAAGTGTCCGTCTGTCTGTGTGCCTGTAGTGTCCGTCTGTCTGTGTGCCTGTAGTGTCCGTCTGTCTGTGTGCCTGTAGTGTCCGTCTGTCTGTGTGCCTGTAGTGTCCGTCTGTCTGTGTGCCTGTAGTGTCCCGCTGTCTGTGCGCCTGCAGTGTCCATCTGTCTGATTGCAATGTCCGTCTATCTGTGTGCCTGCGGTGATCGGCTGTCTGCCTGCCTGCAGTGTCCGTGGTCCGTCTGTCTGTGTGTGTGCCTGCAGTGTCCGTCTGTCTGTGTGCGTGCAATGTCAGCCTGTCTGTGTGTCTGCAGTGTCCGAGGTCCGTCTGTCTGTCTGTGTGCCTCCAGTGTCCGTCTATCTGTGTGCCTGCAGTCTCTGTCTGTCTGTGTGCCTGCAGTGTCTAAGGTCCGTCTTTCTGTGTGCGTGCTGCAATGTCAGCCTGTCTGTTCGTTCCCCCAGCAAAAAAAAGTGAGCAACCACTGTCAAGGAAACCACAGTGTCATGGAGCAGCCCCTCTCCTATCTGTTCCTTCCTTCAACAAATCTCGCACAGGGTGAAACGCCGAAGATGCACCACTCCGTGCCAGCAGGAATAAGAGGACTTTGCAAACAGCAAAAAAAAAATGGAGCACATTAAAACTTGGCTGCGCAGCCATGTAAGAGGCAGGGCATGTCTGCGCTTGTGCAAAGTAGTATATTATAACCAGCCACGTAAGAGGGCCGATCTGCGCTTGCGCAGAGTCCCCATCTCCAGACCTCACACGCGTCACCCAGCATCACAGGCACTGGTCACGCTCGAACCCGCGCCATCTTAAACCTTTGCACCTAGGATCTCCGTGCAAACCAGAGCGCTCCACAGCCCGGGGATGAAGTGCTGTGTAAATGTCACAGTGCAGTACATGGTATAGGCCAATTCTACTACAGTACCTGCTTCAGTGCACACTTGCACTGAGAGCAACTGCTGTGCTGTGACAGCTGTGTGGGCGGATGGCTGTGAGAGCTGTGTGGGCTGTGAGAGCTGTGTGGGCTGTGAGAGCTGTGTGGGCTGTGAGGGCTGTGAGAGCTGTGTGGGCTGTGAGAGCTGTGTGGGCTGTGAGAGCTGTGTGGGCTGTGAGAGCTGTGTGGGCTGTGAGAGCTGTGTGGGCTGTGTGGGCTGTGTGGGCTGTGAGGGCTGTCAGGGCTGTGAGGGCTGTCAGGGCTGTGTGGGCTGTGAGAGCTGTGAGGGCTGTGAGGGCTGTGTGGGCTGAGAGCGCTGAGAGCTGTGTTGGGCTGAGAGCTGTGTTGGGCTGAGAGCTGTGAGGGCTGAGAGGGCTGTGTGGGCTGTGTGGGCTGTGTGGGCTGTGAGGGCTGAGAGAGCTGAGAGATGTGTGGGCTGAGAGAGCTGAGAGCTGTGTTGGGCTGAGAGCTGTGTGGGCTGTGTTGGGCTGAGAGCTGTGTGGGCTGTGTCGGCTGTGGGCTGTGTGGGCTGAGAGAGCTGTGTGGGCTGTGAGAGCTGTTGGCAATATAAATAACAATGCCATTTATTTATAAGTAAAAAAAAAAGAAATGTCATGAGCAATGCCAATAACTCTAACTTTTCCAAAGGCGAAACCATTGCATTGTAAATGCTTGTTCTGAGTCGTATGGAAGCTGCCAGTGTTTTTCTAAATTGTTGAGACATTGGTCAATCAAAGTTGTATTTCAAAGTCGTAATAGACAATTTAATTTCCTTTAGGTTGACCATAATCTCTCCTGGTATCGGTTTTCAGACTCTGCACTTGACAGCTATTTTAATTTTTTGCAGATAAGATTTTGGTAACAAAAGAAACGACAACGTCAGAATTAGGATGCTGAAATATTTTTTTTCAGAGCCCCAGATAGAGAGTTGATATACTTTTTTTGACTTTGATATAGGTTTCCAATATCATTATTGCATAGTCGAAATATTCTGAAGGTATGATTAATTCAGCGTCGAAGACGGGCTGCTGATATCATTATTTCACAGCTGGAGATGGGCCGTTGATATAATTAATTCAGACTCAGAGAAAGGCTAATATCATGATCGCAGAGTTGGAGATGGGCTTCCAACACATTTTTTTGTGTGAAATGGGCTAACAGGACACTATTTTCATATTTTCAGAATCAAACACAGCCAGTGGATATTTTGTGGCAGTCAGGGTTGTGCTGTGAGTATCATTTGTCAGACCAGGAAACAGGTACCCTTAGGACTTTTGCAGAGTTGGGTAATGAGTCCGTACCATCCTTCAGCTCATCGGTTTGACTGCCAGGTAAATTATTTGCAGACAAGCTGAAGCTGAATTGGTGGGTACTGGGTATTTGAGATTGTTTCACCCATATATGTGAGCATATATCAAGGTCTTAACCAGTGGCGGCTCCTCCGCTAAGGCGGAAGAGCATTGCCCCACTGCTTTGAAGAAGTGGAAGATTTTTTAAAAAAAATAACGTAATGTTATGACCATTTAAATTTGTCCATCCTCGGCAGCTTTGCGTGACGAGGTGGGGCGGGGCTGCTCTGCTCTCAGGGCAGGGGAGGCGTGGTAGCACCCTCCTAAGAGCCCAAAACAGTCATGCGCACTTAGCATGTTCTCCATGCAGGCTACATTACAGCCTGTGTGGAGAACATGCCCCCCCCGGCCTCTGGCTGAGAGCCGTGTCACTGCCTGCTTCCTATTCCTAGCAGAGACGACGGAGAGATGTGGCGGTAAGGTGAGTTGTAAAAAAACATGCAATAATCCCTCCCCATTTTGCCCCCCACCCTGCCACCCCCAATCCGTGTTGGCCGCTACTGGTCTGAACCATCATAGTAAATCCAGCTTAGGCTACTACGATCTCAGAACAAAAGATCCTCCATTCTAAACACCTGAGAAGACCCACATCTGGACACTTCTTGTCAACACTGCCAAGGGCACTGTTATGACCTTGTAGTTATCTAAGCTTGTTTGTGAAATGACAATGTGAGGCAGGTAGTGGTAATAAACAAGCGTTTATTTAAAGTGTCATAAATATGGCCCAGGGTGAGAAAAGCGAAACGCATCGATCACTAATCATAAACCATTGGTTTATATGATGGACGGAGTAAGGTCATAGAAAGCTTCTTCGAGGCTTATTAGACTTATTGTCAGATTGTAAGAGTTACATCTTGAAATACAACAGTTTGTCAGGAATGTTTCCTCTGTGATGTATCCTTGGAGCCTTAATGACATCATCTAGGACCATGAGACGCCATGGTGCTGGCGATGACGGCTGTCTGGGGGAGAAGCTGAGGACAGGATGGGCTGTTGGGTGAATGCAATAAAGTAGACGTGCCTTATACAAACTGAAGTGCATCTTTCCTAATTGGCACCTATTCTCTTCACCAATATTGCCACAAATCCGTGGTTCCAACAGCAGCCTGCGCAGCATCTTGCGTCCCACACCCTTTTCCCCTAAAAATGGTTTTCTTGACTTACTGGTTCACGCGCTGTGAACAGGCTCTGGTTTATCTTTTTCTGACCATTACATTGATTCTCACGCTTACTATTTTTTCTTTAGATTGTAAAATGGCCTGAAATCTCAAGAGTGCCAGGGCTCGTGATTGCCGCACATTTAAAGCTCAGTCTATGAACGTGTTTTCTGTGGTCTCGAAATATATGAGAACGTGCAATCTATTACACTCCAAAGCAACAAACGAGAGTATGTGATTATTCCTGGCAAACTGAAAAACACAAGCGCTAGTAATCGGCTACACTGCAAAGCATAAGAGATGTTGCTATTGTCTGCCAATCTGCAAAATATGAGACTTTATAATCTGCTAAACTTCAAAGCACAAGAGAGTTTACAATATTCAGCAAAACTGCAAAACACAAGAACCTTGAATCTGCTACACCTTGAAGCATGCTTGTTTTTAACGTTCCACTCTACTAAACATGAGAGAGGTTGTGATCTTCCACATTATAAAATATGAGAATGTGTAATGTGTTGCACAACCAGAGAGCTTGCCTCATGCTCCACAACAAAACATGCAGGTGCCTGTAAACTGATGCACAACAAGAGAGTTTGCAGTATGATTCAGTACAATGGCATTCCTTTCGCCAGCATCTTTTCACTGTAAAATAGTTCATAGGATTGATTCCAATGGGTGAATGCTCCTGGTTACAGGTTTGAAACCCACTGGAGCTGACACTGCTTTTTTTATTCTGAAATTGAAAAAACGAATACCTTCGAATTGGGTAATAAGAACATTTATTGTGCAAGAGTGAGAAGAGGAGGTCTACCACTCGTCAGTATCTAATGTGTCACAAATGTGGGAGTCTCTACTATCAAAGTTCATTAGAATGTTATTGCTAAGATATATTTCCTGTGTTTTTTTGTACACCAGCTATGATGTTCTTGAAAGAGCAAGTACCAAAGAAGGGAATGTTAACATCTAATTAAAATTGGCCTTATTCAATAATCCATGTGCATCAATGAGCTGTGCCCGTGCAGATGCACAATGGATGATGCAGTGTATGCTAAAGTGAGCATTCAAAAATGATACTGACTTGGAATTTATTGAAAACTGGCCAACATGCCTTGACATGAAGGCATGGGCATACATGCACACCCTGCATCATCATGTCATGTTTCCACTAGAAACAGGTTACTTAAGTTTGCCCAATACTGTGAGGGATGACATTATAGGCACGCCATATCATACCAAAAATAAAGATGGTGGAAAGATCCCTATGCCATGAAATGGTTGTGTTTCTGCTGATTTCCACAGTTATTTGGGGCTGCTGCACATATCAAATATTACCAATTACTACTCATATGAGATTATTCCTCTTCTGAGAATTAAAATCAGTTGCTTTTTCCTCCCTTGAGTCTCTACTCAACGCTTCTACATTTTACCTGTGAGAATAACCCTGGTTCGATCTTCTCCACGCCTCATCCTCCCTGGCCAAGGTTGACCCTGTAGAGCTATCTGTTAACGGCCATAAATGTCACCTACATGTCTTCATAGTTGCTGTTTTGTTGTGTCTTCGTATGTTAATTTGAAATTTCTTTGGTATGTAACATTGAAGCCATTAGATGTGGACAAATCATCTTATGCTACTGCTCTTCACCCTCTTTCCTTTCTTTGCTTTGTCTGGACTTTTAATACCACAGCAAAAAAATTATGTGGTCTGCAGTGTTATTAACCACTTAATATAGGAATGCATTATAGTATCCCCGGGATCCTCCACACACCAAATGCATTCCAAGACTGTAGTGCATGATCACCTAGTGTCATGTCTCATTACCTATTTATGTAAATATACACCAATTGGCATATGGTCGTTCTTCATCTAGAAAGAGGTAGAACCACAGCACAAAATAGTAGTAGACCCTTGCAAAGTTCATCAGATATGGAATAGCTCGGCATAGGCAGACCCCTATGGAAATTTAAATTGTAAGAATACATGTGCGGCGACTAGCATGTGGAAGAAATTAAGAGAGCCTATTGGAGTGCACCACATTGGACAATTATTGTACGTTTAATTGCCTCTTTCGAGGTTTGAAAAGGAGAAATATTGTTGGTGCATCGAGTGGTGTTCCTCACAGTTGTTGGATCCTTTCAGCGAATTACCCTGATTTGATTGATTGCCTTTTTTTATGTTACTTTCATAACTTTATAATGTGTGTTGATCATTTGGTAGCTACACCTCAAGGAACACAAGATTTTGCTCATGACTTAGAGCCCTATTTGTGGTTTGGCAGATGGGATACTCTGTCATAAATGTAGCAGATATCCTGTCATACTTACCACAAGTGCATTATAGCCTACGGGACTTGTAATAGGGCAGACGGGACATCTGGCACATTTTGATGGAGTATCCCATCCGCAACACTCTAAATAAGGTTCTTGCCCCAGAGAGGACTGCTTGTTTTTCATTGCTTTAAAAGGGGTAGTAGGTGGCAATAGACAGCAAGTAATACTTTGTATTTTTCAATTTTCTAAATAACCACAGGGGCAGACAGTTTCAGGCATTTTATATATGCATCCTCCATGGTTTCCCTCTATACACAACCACTCTTGGCCCTAGATGCACAACATACTCTGACTTACTCAATTTCTCCAACCTGAAACAAAACCTAGACAAGCTTTTAATAGGAGGAAAGCCAGACACACGCTCTTAGACAGTTATTTCTATGCCTTCGGTTTTGAGTTTCCCCGTAGAAGGCCAGTGTGGCCCAAGTTAGGTGTTGCTGTGTAAGGCGACATCAGTGATCCCCTTGTGGAGTTGCAGGCATTGCATTATCTTATGGAAAGCAAATGCTATTTTAGGATATTAGCAAAACATTCCATCCTTTTTTTTTAATGTCCATATAATGACACCTGTTGTTTGGGTTAATTTTTTAAAGTTTTAATAATTTGGATTGAGATTTCCTTGTTACAAAACGTAAGGAGGGAAATACACATCTTGCATCTAAGGAACCCCCCTACTTACCCACCACAATTTACTCTTCCACAAACCCTCCCCCACCCACCTGGTGATAATTTCTGGTAAAATCCGGCCAGTCCAGATTGTATGCCCACCCACGTCTAGCTATGTCTGGCTCCCCATTAAGATCTATTTCTCATTGTAGGGTGCATTTCAGTATTGAATTTTCTTTAGTGCCCAGATATATCTATGACAATATGCTCTACATTTGAGCACCAGGACCCCTAAAGATTAATTTATTTTTGGGTTAATACTTCTGTTGTGAGACATCCCAGGTCTCACTGAAGTCACCAAAACAAGGAATATTTCCTATCCTTTTGGAAGTTGGCAGACATTTTGAAAATGGTGGAAAAATGTTTACATATGTTTGTGTTTATACTAATGGAAGGTCTTTGTGTTATACTAATGGAAGGTCTGCAGTGATTCCATTGCCAGGAAGGGGTTGTAAAGAACATTTTTGCATATTGTTTGAAATTGAGAACATAAGAAAATGTTTTATTTTGTCAAATCTGGGACATGGGGCTGTAAGAAATTTGCATGCAATGTTTGCTTTCTTTATGTGTTTATTTTGTTACATGAGGAATATGGATATTCAGAAGGGAGATGTGCCTGGCTAACCAAGACTGCCTTTAAAATGTCATGTTCTTAAAGCTAGTTGCTGGCCTTACTATGTAACTGAAATTACCATGCTTTATTTCTATCCTTTGCTCCTCTTTTTCTGTACAATAAACAGTCTTTTTTGCGTAATCCTTCTAGATGTATCTGCTGCATTTGACACAAAAAAGAACCCTCATTTTCTCTTTTCTTCTCTCTTTGCAGTGACTATTTCAGGCCATGCTCTTGGGTCGTTTTCTTCTAATCTATTTGATATATCTTTCTCAGTTTACTGAAGGGCTTCTTTTTCTTTCCCTTGTTTTGTCTGAATAGGGTCTCTCAGTGTCGGCCTTATGTCCTTTACTCTTTTGCTTAAATAATACTCCTTTATTTTCTAATTATTTCTGCTTTTGACCATAATTCTGCTTTTCTCCTATTTTTCTTCAGTATTACATCAGCATGGTACTCTGCGTGTCTTTCTACCATTGACTCCTGGAGGGCGTCTCACTGTCTCAAGCTTAACCAAATAAAATGAAAGTTCTATTTTTTCCTTGCTAACTTTTCTTCTCCTCTTCCTCCAGCTATGTTTTTCAATCAGTCTGGATTTGTAGAGCGCGGCTAATCACCCGCAAGGGTATCCAGGCGTTCCTTCTTAGCTTCCTTATCCGCTTCCCTTCTCTTATACCTTCAGTAATTTCGGTGTACTTCTCTTTTGACTATGCGCCTAGGATTGCTTCCGTGTCTATGACTTTCCGATTTAACTATTACTCTTTTTCATATTTTGGTTTACTGAAATAACTAATTGATTTAATTCAAGCCATTTAAATTGCCTAACATCATCTGTTATTTACTTTATCTCCTCATTCTCACACCTCTTCCTATCGAGCTCACTTATGATGGTTACCAGTCGTCACTCAATGTAGATTTTTTTATTTGTATTGTCTTTAAATGCATTCATTTTGTATACTCACTATATCTTCGTTCTTTTATTTCTTTGTATACTCCTTCTGCAGCTCTATGGCCTGTATCTCTGTGCCTGCTATGCCTTGTCACCCGTGCTCCCTCGTTCTCTTCTCTTTCTTCTTACTTGCACCCAAGTTATGGAATGAGCTACCATTTTCTGGAAGATCAGCTCTCTCTCTTGTGGACTTTACCACATTGTTAAAGGAACACCTCCTAGTATCATCCTGTACTCAAGAAGGATCCTGAGCAGTTACTAATGTTATTTTTTTTATTTATTTGCACAGTTTACTTTCTTCGCAAAGCACTTTAGAGAAAGCGCTATAATAAATTCAATAACCAAATGCATGAAACCACTCAATCACAGTGGTTACATTGAATGCATAAAAAGGTAAGAAAACACCACCAGATTCATCTCTTGCACAGTGCATAGCCACATTGAAGGCCAGTTGAGCTTCAATCTCCTAGATTCACTGCAGCAGAGATTATAAGATGAGGGATGCTAGAAAAGAGAAAATTCAGCCTCTCGGACAGATAATGTTCCGCCTCCAACCCTAATCTTGCCGTGGTGGGGAATAAACAGGACATTAGTGAATAAATGGTAGAATGTGGCATGTGCATAATATGAAAAATCCTGTACAATAAAGTAGGCCAAATTTGATGGCGGGTATGTATACATAACACAGAGTAATGTAGTTACTACTTTTGTAAGTGCAGCTGAGAGCCTATGCTCTCACGTTACAATGTGGTTAAAAAAAACATCAATTGTTTACAACTGTAAATAAAAATGACAGTCATGGAATGGAATGCTGCATCATTTTGTTCATTTGCTAAGGTGGTGCTGCATATGCGGAAAGGAACGAGATACTGAATTATCATACTCCACTAAATGCCATTTTCTCTTGTCTCTTGATGTTTAAATAAAATATTAAAATACCTTATTGGGGCTGCAGTCAGATTTCTTGCATTAAGTAAACCATGGATTCCTGTAACCTGCTAAAAGCAAGAGCGAGGCTTAATATTTTAGTGCATCCGGGTCCTCTGCCGTGACCTCTTGTTTTCTGGGTCCCCGGCTTTTAATCCCAACAGGGAATTCAAGCCGCGGATGAAGGCAGAGCGCATCTTCTGCTGTGTATGTGCTGTCACGTAACATAGGCTGTTAATCTTGTTGACAGGAAGGACAAAGTTTGAGCTCTCCCACTTGACTGGAGGCAGCTGCTCGGAACCATGGCAGATTTTTCTGGCAGGCCTTCCAGTGGGTGTCCTGAGACTGGAGTTGAATGTGTGTGAGAGGAAAGCTGTTCAAAGTGTGTGTGTTTGGCTGTGAGCCGAGCGCCGTTGCCCTGTAGCAGAAGACAAGGGCAAACTTTCTTTGTAAAAGACAGGACTACAGAATGTACCAGCGAGATGAGCCACCCCAAATCCCACAGAAGAAAATGCAGTGGGCGTGGAGCAGTGGCCTTTAAGTGGAGCACTTACTTGCCTGTCCCATTGCCTCAGTCCTATCTTGTCAATACTATGGGGCTGATTACGATGCCGGTCGGACCGGCTTCTGCGTTCCTGTCGGAGACGGTCCAACCGCCACAGCCTCATCGGAAGCGGTCAGTCCGACTGCCGGATTACGATGCATGCATCCTGTACTCTGACCGACCGCTGAAAGACCGCCAACTTTGATAGGATACACAAGTGCTGCTTTCTCACTCTTCATCGAAAGTGCAGAGATCGCAGTACCATGTTCGTTACTGGTGGTGCACCAAACTTTGGAGCTAAAAAATGTAGTGACACAATTTTCAAAAGCAGCCAGTCTGTTGATTTAGTTATATAGGCTATAGCAGTGTTATTGACCTACGTAGTGAGGACAAGAACTTTCCGGAGTGTCTGACAGTTTGTGCACATTCATCCATGAGTCATCCCTTGAAGTTGACAGTGCTTATGTTAATGTGAAGTCTCATGACAGGATGTCAACCATCTTTCTGTTGGCATAACACAAATGCCTCCCCAATCATAAACACGTGGTTAGGAAATTAACTTACAATACAGTTGCACACAATGAATCTAAATATGAATAATTTACATAATTGACTGTGACCCAGATAATGTGGCACACATCAGGCCATTGTGGATCAATGTTTGACACCATTTTTTAGACAAAAACTCCAGTTTCACTGGAAACATCTGGTTTATTGACCCCATGATTATCAACAATGATTGGTACAAATCACTTACTTCAATAAATGGACATAAATGCACACAGTCAAATGTAGGCATCAGGTGTTGGGCAAAAGATTCATGTCGACCTGCATCAAATAGGCTTATTGGAGAATAGCACAGAATAAATTCGATTAAAAAGGATGTCTTCCACCTACTATTTCTGTAAAAGAACACCGTGGATGAAAAAGCATTGAGTTACACTGAAGCCCTCAAGTATTTCAGAGGAGCCACCAAAGATTATTCATTATTTGTCTATGAGCCTGCCTATAGAGTATTCAGTAGCAGTCCTTGAAAATATCCTTCCATTAACTTGAAACCAGTCCTGTTGATATTATAAGGGCAAAAATCTAAATGTTCATTTAGGCATACAACATATCTGTACATATACTGAAAATGAGAAAAAGCACTAGAAATAAATTACAGTTTTAAAGTCCCTGAAACGTTCAACTCATAAGTTGTATGTTGTCTAAATTCCTGGAGCCAAGCTACGCCTGTTTTTGATAGAAGTTCATGCTATCCCATGCCTCCGCTTTTTATACACCTTGGGTGTAAGCAAGGATGTACACTTCTTACTTTCATTTTAATATCCCCAAATCTGTTGAGCGAATAACCCATTATTATTTTACAAGGAAGTTATTGTTGGGTATCCTCTCTGGTAAGCTTTGGTTGTTTTTGGTAACGGGCCTATTACAGCCAGTATCGACTTTGACTAGGCTGTTTGTCCATTATTCAATGGCCTATTTTTTACCTCAGTTCCCTGCAACTGATTTAGCTTTCTTTCCTTTTTTTGTGTTTGTCCCACCCAAGGAGGAATTTGGTCTCACCATATATTGAATGGAAGAGTTACATCCCTCCACTACTGATGCAAGGTCTTTGCATTGCAGGGTCTTGGGGACTATTGAATCTCCATCTCTCTCTCCTTGCTCCCGAGGCTCCCCACCTCGCTCTCTTAATTCAAATAGATGGCTCCACTCCAGTGTCTTAATGTCCCTCTCCAAGCTTCACCTGCTGCCCCAAAGTTTTGCGGGAGTGGTCATCTTCGAATATTTTGTAAACTATTCCAAGATAGCTGCTCATGTTTGTGCATGTAGACATGCCAAGTGGCCGGCTTGGAATGGGTTTTCTTTTGCTTCTTAAAAAAACGTTTTGAAAATAGCAATCCGTGCCAGCACATGCACAGCAGCCATTTTACAAAGGCTTTAGCTATAAATTAATGCAAGGGCAAAAACGTATTGGCATATACCTACTGGTGTTGCCATTGCTTGTGTTTCTAATGCAATATATAATTTCACCATCTTTACTGACCAGTCATGTAAATATATGTTAAACAGTAAAGGCATGAGTTACAGCGAGATATTTGTAAATGTCCAGTGTGTTCCCATAAACTATTGCTCTTTAATGTTCCACCTCTCTAAATATTAATTATGGTTAAAGACTATGATATGACTCACAGTAAAACAATTTTAGAAGCAACAAGGGGATATTTTTAAAGATTTTAGACACTAAGACTGTTTTAAATAAGTGTGGAAGTCCATGTTTGAGATGGGGAATGCCTTCTGGAATTGTGAGAGACTAGAAGAAATTATGAGCTTTAAATACTGCTTCTTCTCGTGCAACTGTTCTAACTTTTCCAGCTACTTGTTAGCCTATATTTTGTTTTCTGTCTCGGTCCTTTCCACTTTTAATAGTTCCTCTGTTCTTTCTATCCTGTCAATCATATTCTTTTCTCTGCTCTTTCATTTCCACTCTTCGTTGAGATGCCACTTCCCATTACCCCCTTGAAAGATCAGTAACTGGTTGAAGGCCTCGTCTGCACATCTGGCACCAGAAAAAGTCTGGCACTGAAACACAAATAACTTAGCCTCTTCTTTTTCACTCCCCTGGTGAGATGTCTAACAGTCCCCTAGACTGGAGCATGTAGGTTTTATTTGAGGGGCTTTAACAAGTTAAAAATACTACCTTCAGAAGAGGAAAGAAAGAAGGATTCCATTGGCGTTTGTGTGAAGTTTCTCATTAGATTTTCTTGTACTGGAACTTTGCATGCTACCGAAAAAGGAAGACCGCAAGAACACGTTGAGGGATACCAGAAGAATAATTTTGTGTCTAATTGTTTTAGAAGGTTGTAGCTTTAATTTGTAAAGGTGGAGAACCTGATCTCCACATCTTTTGTTGAGCGAGCATCCTGGGCAAAGCTTGTGATTGAAATCTGTCTTTCCAAATGTAATACAGTGACTTTTGGATGGTTAATCATCCAAACTGACAGGTATCCCCTCTAAAAGGTCACCGGCCGCTGATTTCATGAGAAGAGTGGAGAAACATTGAGATCCGAATCAACAAAAACCTTCAAATTGCGCAGCAACCCAGAAGCAAATTGTACACTCTTCATTACACATAGTGTGAGGTCTGGTATCTGCCTGTTGGGCAATTTGTAATCCGTTCTGCTCCTTATATTTTAAAATGAGGAATAACATACTACTAGTGCACGTTATCCCCAATACCAAACTAGAATTAAACTGGTGAAAACGAGCCAGGTAAAACCCCTAGGGGCATATTTACAATAACTGGTGCATCCCTGCAAATCAGCAGGGATGCGCCAGTTATTGTGCGCCGCAGCTCCGCCATCATGGATGCGCCACATTTACAATGCGGCGCACCATGGTGCAAAAACGGCACAAATGCGTCACGCATCTGTGCCGTAAAAGTGACGCATTACTGGAGTTGCGTCGCAAGCGCGACACATCTCCAGCAATGCTGTGGGGGCCCTATCTAGTTAATGCTGCGTCAATCCTTACACCTGCTTCAGGCAGGCGGAGGGTTTTGATGTAGCATTGGCCTAAAAGTGACTGAGTGAAATCTTGTAGATTTCACTCAGCCACTTTTAGGAGGCGTTCCTGCGCCGGAACGCCCCCCCTGCGCAGGAACGCCTACATGTGGCGCAGGGCATTACAACGTGACGCATCTCCCAGATGCGTCACGTCGTAAGTACCCCCGCATTATAGAGCAGGATTTGCGCCGCCGCTGCGTCACAAAAGCGACGCAACAGCGGCGTAAATGATGCGCGATGGGCTTGTAAATCTGCCCCCTAGTGCATGAAGTTTGTAGCCAGGTTATGATGCTGAGTTCTGTGCGAATGAGAGCTTGCACCCAATTCAGTATTTGTGAATGATGTAGGATGAGGACTCGAGTTGCAGATAGCTCAATGTTCTTAAAGTTAAAACCAATCAGATTGGAGAATGGACATGGATCTCGCCTACCCCAATTACTGCCTTTTTGTTTTTCTTTTTTTCTGGTTAGGGCTGACAGCAGCAGACTGACTGAAAGATCTGTGTGTGGTGACACAGTTTGAAAACGTGTGGATCTTGTTGACCCCACCTCACCGCTCCTCACTTTTTTAATCTGCCAAAGAGAGCATTGATCGCCCCCCTATTCAACCCTCATGATTCCAAACACAAGCCCACTGTTGAGGGGTTAGGAGTGGAATCTCAGCCACCTTCATAGCTTTTCTATGAGACACCCACCTATGCAGTGTTAAAAGTGAAGGCACATGGAGAATCAGCATACATACCAAACCTCCCAATTCAGGCAAAAGACTACTGATTTCAAGGCTAATCTCTCGTCCCCCTATTCCTGCATGCATGTGGATTGCCCAATCATGATCTGCTGGAAACAAGGCAAAGGGGAAATATTGATGCCTGTCAGGCATGCTCCTATTTCCCCACACATTGAAAGTTAATGCTTTGTAATTAATTGCTGGAGGGGGAGATTAGAGCATGTGACAGGCCTCAACATTTTATGTTTGGTCAGTTTTACATAGCGCAAAACAGAGTTTAGAACTCAGTTTTGGTGTGTGCTGTTATTAAACTGCAAAAAATAAAATGCCAATAGACCCAATTCAGGCAGATTGCCTTCTATTTCAATATAAGTCAATGGGGAAAATACATTCTCCAGACTATTTTTAATCTCTCACTGGCCTGCTTTAAAATAATGGCATATACGAATCAGTACCCACTTCAGTTTCAAGGCAACCGCCAACTTTCCGGTTCCTCACTGCCCTACTGTGGCCAGGTTTCCGAGACTTGCAGGGACAATGCACGTATTTTCTCTTACTGTCTCATTTCAGTAAATTGTGCACATCCTACAGTCTTCACAAAGTGTTCATTGATCACAGTTTGGCAGGTGAGCGGGACAATTTCCATGTGCTCCAGTGCAGAATTAGTTATCAGCCCCTAGTAGAAAACGAATTAGTTAATACAGAGGATACAGTGTGGAAAGGTTACATTTAATTGCCCTTAATGCCTAATATTCTGTGTTTTCTATGTTGGTGAGCACTGTCAATTATATCATTCTGCACCCTTTTGCAAACAACATTTAAATCCTATTTCTTTATTTGTGGAATTTCCCAGTTTGTTGGTATTGTAAATCTGGCCACCTTGGACTGTGCAGCTGCTGGCAATTCCTGCAATCTTTCAGTTCCATGTACCCTTTATAACTTGTGTCATAGCTATTAAAGATTAACCATATTGTGTGAAGTCTCAGAAACACAGGAATAGATTTGGTGGAAGTGGAATTTTCCACTACTGAAGGGTTACGAGTTGGAAACGGGAGAACACCCAAAAGCGAGTTTGGTTGTCAGTATTCACAAACATTTCGCAGGTATTATTTTCTCATCTTGGAAACCGTTCTATTTAAAAGCAGGTCTAAGTGCCTTTTCAGAGTGGTAAAGGGATGGAATTATGTCATACTTCTTGAGGGTTTGAAATTCACTGGGAAAACCTTTTCCCAGTGGAAATAAACAAAGTTAATTGGTGAATACTCACCTGTTGGCGACAAACTCGTGTACTGTGTCCATACCGTTGTAAATCCAGGAGTACGTTTTAGGTGGTAGTAGATGGTCTGGAAATATGCAGCTGTCGTCCACATGAGATTTTTGGGAATCCCTTTAAAGTTGAACTCAATTCAAATGTGTGTGAAAGCCCAAAGACACAGGTGTCTTTTGGAGCAGAATTTGTGAATAAGTCTCAAAAATAGACTACATAGAAGCGTTAATAAAATATGTTATGTATGCTGTAGGTCTGCAGTCAGTAAGACCCTTTTCCAGGTTGGTTCAATACAAGTTTCTGGTTTCACTATAATGACATGCTAAATCTAATACTTTTGTAGGGAAATTGATTTGTTTAGAAAATGAACACCCAGATAATAAAGACAAAATACATAATTGAGTAAGTAACAGAATCATTCATTGTGGCATTTTATTCTCAAGTGTATATTCGGCCTACTTATATCGCTACTATAACCTTTTCGAAAAAAGTAAGGATGTAACACATCAGACAACGGTGATGAAAGGTAGATTTAGTTGTGGTGGTTATATGTGTTATGAAAGATAGCTCGCTATCCAAGAAGGCTCGTTGTTTACCGGCTTTGGATAACAGGATGTGGCTGGAAACCAGGGACACTGGCATTGTGCAGGGCAATTGCTAAGGGTTTACTATCCGCATGAGGATGCTTTCAGTCTTTTTCCTCATTTAAACAAAGCCAGTTTCCCTGCCATCAGCGATGGACCTGGGAGAGGCAATGTAAAGGCTGGGGTTGTTTACCAGGAGTGACATTAAGCTTGAGGTGGAGTTGTGTGTTGGTGCATGTGATTACCACTCTTGTAGGAGTCAAGAATCTTCTTGAGAGCATACATGTGGATATCAAAATGCATTAGGGATAAGGCCAAGCCTTGACTCGGCTTGTGACGTTTGTTTACCTGGGGCAGAAAGAGCCCATTTTGACTTGGTGGGAGCAATTGGAAGAATAGTAAGTTATTTGTGCATTCTTTGTAACACTGAATGAGGAGACTGGGACCCATGATCCTGTATTTGCAGTGCTGACATGGAAACATTTTCTGCATAAAATATAAAAGGAGAACTATGTCTCTCTGTCCTATCATTCAGATCCAATGCTGGCTCTTCCAGTCTGATTTGGTTCTCTAGAGGAGATAAGTTAAGAACTCTGCATGGTGGTTACCTAATGTAAAGCGAGGATTCCCAGTGCAAAATGAGCATTCAAAATAGCAGAGGCAAAGAAAAGAGTGAGCAGATGAGTGAGTGATTGAACCAGTGTGATCATTTATAACGTGCATACAGTGAGTGAACCACCTCTAGGCCCCAAAATAAACATTAAATTAGAGAGAGGCAACGGCCTACCTTTTCAGCCAACATAACAGTCAGGGCTGTTGGAGGTTGACATGCATACCCACCAAATTTAAATGGGCGGACATACAGATCAGTGTTCACTGCCTGTTATTGCCAGGAAAACCCTGGCAGTAAGGGGCAGTGAAAACTGCAAAACTCCCCCTTGCCATGGGGGATAACTCCCATGGTGAGGGGAGCCTTGTTCTTTTATTTTCCAAAACATAATCCCACTTTGGGGTTTAGTTTTTGAGAAGAATATTTTTTTTTAACTTTGCCATACCGCTACACCCTAGTTGACAGAGCCGTGCAGCAAGGTTACAATACATCGTCCAGAACTGCCTTGACTGCAGTTCTGGTGAATTCTTGAAATGTCTGCTTGCCTGACAGAAGTTTCAAAGTTTGGTTGTCAGGATCTCCATCAGGGGGACAGACTAATCTCCCCCATTGGGATGGCAGAGGATGGCCCACCCGTCAAATTAGAAATTAGGTCCTTAGACATACTTTTTGATGCCTTGATTACTTATGTTAATTCTGTGTCATCGGGTCGAGCCAGAGGAGGAAATTCAGAAAGGAAGGTAAATCTAAAGCAAACAATTTGTATTAGGCAGATCGTTTGGTTGACTGATTAATATATTTTAAGTTGTGTTTCTAATATTTTATTCAACTTGATTTCTAGATTCATATGTATTTTAAGTAAACCCAACACAAACTGGATTTCTTATTGTGCTTCACCAAATCCTAGTCGTTGTATGCTGGCCACAAGCAGGCATTGCTGTTCATGTCTTTGCTGTATAGTCAACCAAAGCACCTGTTTGGTTCACAAGCTTTTCACTTCTAAATTCTCATCAGACAACATTCTGCTCCTCATGTTGTTAAGAATTCTCAGAATGGTTGATAGACCTGTCTCGGTTCTTTATGCTACACTCTGGAGGCTCTCTTCGGCTGTCCAATCAAAAATTACAAACGGTTCCACAAACTAGTAAATAGTGGCTTTTCCCTGAGTTAGTTTTTCATTTTTGGTTCCTCATCAATATCTTGCACACTTAAAGATCTTACCGTAGAAGGTCAGTGTCTATATCCTGATTAATTTTTTTCATTTTATTTTTGCTTCTGGGTGTCAAGAAATCTCAGTTACCATACTGAACTCCAATCTATCGCTACTATGATCTCAGAGGGGTGTACTTAAGAATGTTTTTTGAGGTAGAAACATCTGATTGTTGCTATCCCTGTTCCCAAAATGCCACTGACAATTATTTTGAATAAATCAACTGTGTGGCAAAGGTGCATATAGCAGCATAGAAACTGAAAGAAGTGAGGTAAGCCTCTTTCGTTATGTGCTAGCGACCTGTTTGGCACAGGTTTTATTCTAACAATATTAAACATTTTCTTTGTAGAAAAGCAGTATGTAATTGAACCTCATTTAGATAATGGTCAGTTACTTCATGTTTGACAGTAAAAAAGAGTTTCATGTAATCGCAGTTTTTTTTTATTCAAATAAATTAGAGTGACATGCCATTATGTGCTCCCTCTGGCATACTGAATTAAGGCTATTGTAAGTCGCAGAGTCATTATTATGCTTTTATTTTGCATTGTAATATCACATAAAACATTACTTTTTAGCCTTGTCATGTTGTATTATTACTGTGTTTGTAGAGAATGAAACATGTAATGATACTGTTTGCCTTAATAATTATGTGATTATATAGCGTATCAGCATCTGAAGCATGCCTGCCTGCAAATGCAAAAAAACGTACCTATAGTGCTTAATTTGTGCCGGTGGTTGGAAGAGGTGGGTACCAACACTCGGTTTTGAGCTCAGAGACTTATTTTATATCATCAGACTTTGACCCTAGAGCAAGGCATAGAAAAGCAGAAAATTAAGAAACAACATTTAGGAGAAAGTGAGGTGAACTGTAGCAAATGGATAAAACACGATTAAAAAAAAAACTGCTAGAATGAGACATGAAGGTTGTGGAAGAAAGAGGCATGGAGTGAAGTCTAGACAGCTTTTGTATCCACCAACTCTGGGGTTTGGCTTTGCGGGGAAGCGCTCCAAAGAAAAATGTTTATCCCCCTCACTTATTGTGTTTTTTATACATAAATTAAACCTTTTTTTTTTTCTGTCCTCATCTCACCTTCGGTACTTGCAAAAGAAAAACACCAACAACCCTTTCTTCTCTCTTGTGCACCCAGGGTCGGGGTCCTTGCTGCACCTGAAGCCGACCTGGCTACCCCTTTATCCCGGGGTCCGGTGTAATCATTGGACAGTCTCGGAATCGGATACCAACCTCAACTCGAGTGCCCATTCCCAAAGTGGGAGCCAAACTGTGGTATTTCTATTATATATAGCCCCCAACTCAAGCTGTGCAGTTTTTAGAACAGACTGTAGCCATCTATCATATAGTGGGGGGGCTGGATCTTTCCATAACATGCAAATTTCTCTGCGAGCGATAATAATTAGAGTAAAAAATAAGGCAATCTGTTCCTCACTGAGCTCGTTAGTAGATTCCGAGTCCAACCTGAATATTACCCTCACCCCATTCAAACCAATATTTACTTTTAAAACACTATCCAGTGTCTCTCCTACTTTTGTCCAAAAGGGACCAATCACAGGGCAATCATAGAACATGTGAATATCGTCCGCCTCTGCTAAATCACACTTTGGACATAAAGGGGAGGGACAAACAAACTTTGCTATTTTTTTGGGCGTGAAATACAACCTATTTAATACAAAATAGTGGTTCTTTTCCAATGAGGCCGACTTAACATACCTATATAAGAGTTTAAGAGATCTTTCATAGAGCTCGGCGGCAGAGGCCTCAAAGACAGATGCACTCCAAACCTGGTTTAGGGGCGTGGCTATAGACTCTTCCGAATTCAGCAATTCTCTATACCAAAGGGCTACCTCTTTCTTCCTAACACCAACAGAATGGAGTGCTACCTCAATTTCCCATTTTCCCCCTAATTCTGTCTTTCTCTGTAACAAACCAGGAGCGAAGTTGGATGTATTTAAAACGGGAAAAAGAATCCCCTATCTTAGCCCGCAGAACTTCCCAGGGAAGAACACCCTCCGCCGTGACAAGATCTGACCAGGTAGCTACTCCTGCCCTCCTTATAGCCTGAGAAAGACAGTCCTTTAGGCATAATAACGTGCCAGGGGAATCCCAGATGGGGGCCAGATCTGAATAGTAATTTATACCCCAACATCGCTTCAGTCTGCACCACAACGTCAAGGCAGATCTTAGAACCTTCAGACGGACTTTTTTGAAGAATCTTGGGGACCCATATTTATACAAAAAACCCGGGCCTCCCCCTTCTAGATCTTGCATCACCTTTAGTATCCGACCCCAATGAGATTCGTCTGGGGCAGTTAAAAGGGTGCAGATGTTTTTTAATTGGAAAGAAAAGGAATACCAGAGAACATCCGGAAGCGCCATTCCACCCTTTAACAGACTCCTTTTTAGTTTTTTTCATGAGAACCGGGCGTTCTTGTTTGCCCAGATGAAGCTACCTATCTTCCCCTGGATATTCCCCAAAACTTTATTTTGGAAAGTTAAGGGTATAGCATTGAATATATATGTTAGTTTGGGCAAAATAACCATTTTAACCAGGTTAACCCGGCCATAAATCATCAAGGGGATATTCTGCCATTTCAAAAACAACAAACTAATATCCTTCATAACCTTCGTCAGGTTGACCTTTGCAATATTATTAAGGTCAGAGGTAATTAGGACTCCTAGATATCTGAACTGGTTGCTTAGCGGGCCATCCCAATTATCGACTCTCCAGCACATTATTTCAGTTTTAGTGTTGTTTATTAAGTAACCAGAATGCTGTCCATAGTCCATCATGATCTCCTCTACTCTGGGGAAGACCTCCACCGGATTACTGGTGTAAATCATTAGGTCATCCGCATAAAGGGCCAATTGGGAGGAATAATTGTTTATCCTAAATGGGGTAACTCTGTTGTCCAATCTAAGAGCCTGTGCCAGGGGCTCAATGTATAGATTGAACAAAAGGGGCGAGATAGGGCACCCCTGTCTAGTCCCTCTCCCCACATTCAATCAAGGAGACAACAGGCCGCTCAACAGTATTGCTGCCGAGGCTCCCAGCAACTCCTCAGAGTATCAATGAAGATCCTCCCAAACCTCATAGTTTTAAGCACATCCCACAAAAATCCCCAATTGACGCGGTCAAACGCCTTGGCGGCGTCGTATGCAGCCACCGCCAATGGCTCCGACCGCGTCACTGCCAGATCAATACAGCCAAACCTTAAGGCAGATACAATAAACACATCTTCCTTAGAAGATAGTATCAGAGACCAGATGTTTGGGTATAAACATTCACAGCTGTCAAATTACAAAAGAATATCCAAAATATCCATTAAATTACGCGAAATGTGGGAAGTCATTCAAATTTAGGATGAGGAGCTTTGAAGGGACGCTGAGGAGAGAGGAGTGATCTAAAATCTATTGACTCCAAAGAGTTTTTATAAATAACACGAGGCATATGTGTCCATATTTTGGTGGGGGCGGCTCTAGCCATGATGGCCTTATATCACTCCATTTGAGGTAAAAAAAAAAAAGGTTATTGCCAAATTTTGTAGGTTATTTGTGGCTATATAAACAATTTTATAGCGGTAGCTTCTACAAGGCTCCTCTCTGTTGTTGGTCAATGAACCCCATGAAGCAGTACAATTTTGGCCTTTCAAAACGACGCATTGGCACTCCTATGCTCTGCGATTGGACATTCGAACATTTGCTGTCACTTCTCACACAAGTCTTGTCAACACGAGAGTAGTGATCTAAGATGAACTACAGCTGGAGTAGACCCACCACACAAGTAATCATGCCCCTAACCAACCTAGGTATGCACTACCGGTCTAGTAGAGTTGTTCACTGGAAGCAAACATTCTAGTGATGCGAAAGGAATAAACACCTCCTGATGCAAAAGGGCAAGAGACATTGGGCCAACGTATGTGAGAGTTCTTAAAGTGAAATCTGCATAAGAAACAGCAAACAGGGAAACAAGAATCAAATATTCCAGGTTGCAAGATCCCATGCATACCCCCAACATTTTAATAAAACTTGTGAGTGGAGTAAAAGTTAGTTGTTGGTTGTTACGGATCAAGATAGTCCACCAACTCCTGGATCGTGTTTGGGCTAAGTGCTCATATCTTTAAAGCGTTTCTACAGGGAGGGCGATGGAGTCTTAGTGCCTTCTCTGTACAGTGGCAGCTGGTGGATGTAGGAGCGGCGACATATGCCCCATCTAGTTTCCATTCTTTTTATCCGAATCATATATTTCAACACACTCGTCAGGGAGCAGCCCAATTATTAACAGTTGAGAGCCATCTGTTGGATCTCGGGCTTGCTACAACAACAGCTGAAAACAACCAAGAGTCAACACACCATGGTACTGTTTCCAACAGTAAGCTTGAGTTCAATAACTAATCTGAGAGGTAAGGAGGCGAGGAACAGAATCCTTGAATGATCCAGTGGCAAACAGAATATTAATATTCCTACTCATTCAGTGACCTGTTTCTTGCTGAAGCTTCTTGGCAGGATTTTAGAGGCCTTTATAAATGAAGGAGAACAAATACACTCCTTCCTTCCCAGCTAGCTTCCTGTTACACAAGTAGCCCATGGTACATGCATGAATGTGGGATTGGCACAGGGACTGGATATAGATAAGTATTGGACTCTTGGCAATTCCCAAGATGTAGACTTCATGTAATACACAGGAACGAGTTACTCTAAGTAGTACGTGATCAGAGCAGGAAGAATCAAAATTAACCCCTTCGACGCTGATGACGAGCTCAGCTCGTCATAAAGTACACCTCTCGTACGCTCATGATGAGCTGAGCTCATCATGAACCGCGGGATTTTCGAATCTTCAGTGCACAGCGGGAAAATGCGCCGCACCGATGGTGTTAATGCCATGTGACATTAAATGCCCTTAGCAGTCACCTAGCAGGTTTCTCTGTATTACACAGATACTGGTATCTTGGACATTTGCCCCTGCTCTATAGCTATTTCGAACATTTGTGAAATAATAGCATGTAACAAACCAGGACATTATATTTTCCTTTTTATGAGAAATGTTTTAAGGAAACATATACTACAAAGCAAAAATACAATTCCGGGTACATGTTGGCAATCTACTTACATCTTGATAGGCCTAAAACTTTCATGAAAGCACTTCAGGAGACAATTAGGCAGAACATATAGTACTGCAGAAACTGAACTGTTGTGGCTGTACATTCCAAACCATCTTTTGTTGCAAGTCTGACCTGACGTAGTGAATTTTATGGTGTTTAGAGCTGCATTCAGGGGCTTGGTTTTACATGAATTACTGGTGGATACGATTGTATTTTGAAAATTGGAAGAATATTATTGAGTAATGTTTGGTTTGGGGCAGAGGCTGTATTTACTGGACAATCAAGGATGTTGTCAATTGGCCTATCAGCACAGGGAAGAAATCAAAAGTGAGTCTTGACCCCGCCCTTCCCATTTCATGTCCGCTGGAATCGATGCTCTCACGCGGCATATAGCATGGAAGACCAGGAAAGGTACAAGTGGTATTGTGCATACGAAAGAAGCGAGGATTTCTGGTTACCAGGGAGTAGACCAGCTTCCACAAACATGTCGATAGCTTGAAAAACACCTAATTTTAAGCTGAGGTAAGCAGCACACAAAACACATCATCTCTGCACCAGGGGTGTGTTATTGTCTAATGACCCAGCAGCTTTTCAAGCTTGGAGAAACTGAGCTTTTTCAAATTACCCTCGTACTGGGCTGCAGTTGCTTACCTCTGCACTGAATGTCATGGTAATTGCTTGCGGAAGGTCCACTTATATGTCAAGTCTCTATGACGAAATTTAATTGCTTTGCCGCTGTATTCCGAAAGGTGTATTATGTTCGCATTTAGAGAAAGATAAAACAAAATGAGGTAACATGTTGCTCTTCTCATCCATGCAACCCATTTCCTTCTAACAGAATTAATAGTCTGAGGTTGGATGTACCACTTTTCTTTAAGGTGCTCACAAAGGTATCCACCCATTTTGATTTTTTTATTGCACAATTAGGTATATATCAAATGATACTCGTTGTTTTGCATTGTTTATGGACGATGAGGGTTAGCCTCATTAAATTTACTCTTTATATATTTATAGTGGCTAAACCAGCTATTTAATTCTCCTTATAAAATGCTTTAATCCAAATGGCAATGCAGAAAACCTTCTTGGCATGTTGAAAACCTTTGCCATGTATGCCAATGTCCTGTCAGCACTTGGAATACTTGCAGGAAATTAGAAGCAATGCGGATAGCTGGCACATAAGGAGTAAAGGTCTCTATTCAGGACTTGGCTGTGAGAGGCGGTAGATTCTAGGACTCTGTCTCCAGGCTGTCATTTACAATATGAGCTCGGAGGCAGGGATGCTGATGATGAGGACAGCCAGTTCCGGCCTTTGCCAAGTTAGCACCTTGGGCCCAGGCGGAGCTAAATTTGGCGCCCTGTGCTGATGGTAGTGAATTAAATGAGGCAACAGAGGGTCCCTTTTGTGTTCCCTGGTCAGGACTCGCACCTGAACACAAACACCCGCGGACCTCCCCCAGCTCACCTATATCACTGGTAGCTTAGCTGCCTCGAGCAGATGATGGTTTTGTTGATGTGTGTCAGCAGGGGTCTGAAGTTTTAAGGAGGGCAAGTGGGAGGGCTAAAGGGGTGTTAAAAACATTGCCTGCCATATGATAAGGAAGGACTAAAACAACTTTAAACTGGCAAATCAGACAAAAACAAACAGGAAGTGACATGGCTGTAGCAAGAAAAGAAGGGTGCTGTTATTGGCATAACCTCAATGCACACAGCTCTATGCACCCCTCAGAATATCAGTGCCCTGGGCCCAGCTCCCCCATGGTAAAGGCCGGCCCTGATGACAGCATTGCCCCAAAATAAATCTGCCATGTGACCAGCATGAGACCTCTGTGAGCGTGCCCTTAGGGCCCGGCCCCCCTGGACCCAAGCCACACCCCCGTTGTCTGGCCCAGTAGCCTGATTGGCTACTGGCTGGAGGAAGTTCTTCCGGGTCGGCCGTGACGTGTGTCCGGCAGAAGCCTGACCGGAAAGGGTGGAGCCAGGGGGGCTATTTAGGCCCTGGTTCCACGATTGAGCATTCTCTTTTTCCTTACCTGGACCCTTGGATTAACAGACTTCATCGAGGTTGTACGCCGAGACAGACGTTCACGTTGCAGGGTGAAGAGGTAAAATGGCGATGGAACACCCAATGGTGAAGGCTCCGGGGGAAGGGTAGACAGCAATATGGGCAAGGGAAACCAAAGGTAAAGGTACTCCAGATGTAATGACCTTGGTGTAATGACTCCCGATGTAATTAAATGCCAAGTGACAACTTACATTCCTGAAACAAACAACATGTTTTTCAGTAAACTGCTGGAAACTGCATCATTCAAACATGCCGGTACCTGATTTCCACACTAACAAAGGGGTTGTAATTGAAGAACTGATGACTGCAGGCTTTAATGAAAAGACTGCCAGTGCTCCGAAGTAACTTCAAGGAGGCAGGGAGCACTGAAACTTCAAAGCAAATATATGGCTTGAATACATAGTTGGCGTTCCCCTCTGTTGGCGGGCGCTTGCACAACCTAGGGAAGGTAATCCTAAATCCACCACGCTCTCTCCATCAATACATCAGGACTGACCCATTTATGCACATCAATGTGAAGGTCTGACATAGCTATAATCCTACCTCCCCATCTTTTGGGAAGCATTGCTTGATCCAAGTCTATTCTATTCACCTACAATTATGCCATGAAGTGCAACACACCCTTATTATTGAGGAGCAGACTCAGACAATTTGCAAGGAACCCATAGACATTTCTGTTTAGTTTAAAGAAGATTTATGTACTTCCTAATTGTATTTTTATACCTAATGATTTTTATCAGAAGATATGAACTGTGAGATAAGCCTCCCAGTGCACAGCAGCTCTCCACCCCGAGCCAGACATATCTTGTAAAATGCGCACTTTAAACCCAGTTACTTTGAGGAGAGATTTTATCTCTTAGACTGTCTAAGGTCTGCAGATACACTGCTGGTAGATCAAGACGTAAATTACAGTTTTAGAACAGTGTGCACAACAGGGAAACATTTGCAATGGCTAACTGCCCACTGATGGAAAAAAAGAGTGCAATGCGGATGAGGACAGTATTCAGTGACCAGTTTACAGCAGAAAGACGTGTGAGTGACTTTGTGCAAAAGTGCAGACTGGTGTTTGAATCTGATTAGGAAAGAGATTTATGACAGCACGAGCAAACTCCATCCCAAATCACCCCCCCCCCCCCCCCCCTGCCAGAAGGTTTTCACATTATTTGTAGAATTTGCATTTCCACTACTAATTAGCATATTTCAGGATTACGTTTTGCTACCTTTTACCATTAGGAAAAAGTACTGCATTAAGCTATGTTGTGTGTTAATATTGACACATAATATCCAGGCAATTCACAGTTAGAAAGTAGCAGACAGAGAAGTCGCCGGTTTACTGGCAGGCGTCCATATCTGGGTTTTTTTACTCCACAGATGCATATATTTAAGCTGGCCATTGTCCCAGAGTATTCATTGCTTGAAGGAGAAGGCACAGCTGCATCTCACGTGGACTTCACAGATGTTCATCATGGTATTAATGAATACATAGGTATCAGAAAACTCAAAAATGACCAAGCACATGAAAGTATGCTAACACATAAATATAGATTCATTTGGGTCTGTCTCATTTTTGAACTAGTGGATAGAAAGTGGGGAATTAGAACCATAAACAAGCAACTTAACATGGATATAGAGTGCACTCATATTTGAGAAGTCAGTCATGAAAATTCAAAATTTCTCGTACGAGCAGCAATTGAGGACTTGATAAAACAAATTAGGCAATCATCCTTGATGAGCAAAAGAAACCCAAACAAAACTCAAACTTGTCATGCCACTAATAAACTGAACAATGTATGTGAATTTTTCTAACTATCCTCAGTTGTCATTTATTATAATATAAAGTAGATGTGTATATAATATTCGGCAGAGATGTGTGCAGAAGTTACTTTTTAAACCCTAATATATAATTTCTGCAATGATTATATCTTAGCATGATATCTAAACATGGTGTGTGTGTGTGTGCGTGTATATATATATATATATATCTCCCTCAAACAATACTCTTTCAAGCTTAGAGTGCAGCATACATTTAGCAAAAAAGGAAGCAGAAAACTCTGGGTAGTTCCCATATTTAGGTGGGTGGAGAGTAACTCTTGTATAAAGCGCCCTACAACACCAGTGACACTCTGAATGTGTGTGTGTGTGAACAAGGGCACTTTGATGCTTGAAACGCATCACCCGTGAAAGGTCTAAATAAAGTCTTGCCTTGCCTGAAGCCGTGGGGTCCGTCTCTTCATTTCGCCCCTGTGGTGGAGGTTTTGAAGATTCCTGATATATATATATATATATATATATATATATATATATATATATATATATATATATATATATATATATATATATATATATATACCACAGCAATGGCGAATTGAGCCCGCGCCGCTTTTGACTGTCGAGCCTCAACGGGGTTTCGCCTTACCCCTATAAATCCGCAAAAGCGTTGTCATATCCTTGTCAACAGGCAACAAGTTGAGGCCCATATGCATTTCACGGTGAAGTTTTATTTGCGCTCACACCCAACGCGTTTCGCAGCCGCAGCCGCTTGATCACTCGTGATCAAGCGGCTACGAAACACGTTGGGTGTGAGCGCAAATAAAACTTCACCGTGAAATGCATATGGGCCTCAACTTGTTGTCTGTTGACAAGGATATGACAACGCTTTCGGCAGATATATATATTAGAGAGAGAGAGAGAGAGAGATAGATAGAGCAACGGGAGGTGGTAAAATACCATCCAAGCCAACCTGGAATGAATAAAAGCAACCCCTGACATGTGTTTTCATTACAGCTCTTTAGATGGCATTTTACCAATCCAAAGCTGTAATACTGTGCCTGGAATGATAAAAGGCATTTATCATTTAAGAGCTCGGAGTGGATGGCACTGTGCTAATCGTATGCTTACGGACTTTGCAGTAGAAATGGGAAAACAACTTTGTTCCTTTCTAGCTCCGCGTGGATGGCACTGTGCTAATTGTATGCTTAAAATCTTTTCTAGAAAAATAGACTTTTGAGGTGAGCAGATTCAGAGTGTCACTGGTGTTGTAGAGTACTGCACTCTATACAAGAGTTACTCCCCACCCATCTAAACATGGGAACGGCCCAGACTTTTCTGCTTCCTCTTTTGCATAATGTATTCTGCACTCTAAGCCTCAAAATGGATTCCATTCCCGTAACTATGTTTTATTGTTCTTACTCGGTATGACCGGATACAGGGTCCATTCAGGGTGAGATTCTACAAATTTGTTTTGAATTATCCTGTTTAAGGTTATGTGCCATTAATCCAATACCACAATGTATTTTGAACTTGGGGTATATACCATTGCATATTCATTACAATAAATCGGGAATGTAAAATCCATAACATATAGCACAACAAAATATAAAAAACGTACATACCAGTGTTATAATTTAGAAAATGCTGAAATTATATTGCTATGTTAACCATGTTAATTACCTGTAACATCATGTTAAGATGACGACCTTCTTTGCAAACAACAAAGTGATTCCTATGTCCTTTTTTCACGTTCATGAATTCATGAATGTTTAAAGATGGTCGTTTCTGGTGCGCCCGACAAACACCGAAGAAGTATTGTTTTTTGCATGAGTTGCAAGAAAATAAAACTAAGAACTCACCCTTTTATATATATATAAGCTCCACAATATCACACACACCATGTTTAGATATCATGGTAAGATATAATCATTACACAAATTATATATTTATGGTAACTTCTGCACACATCTCAGCCGAATATTATATACATATCTACTTTATATTATAATAAATGACAACTGAGGATGGTTAGAAATATTCACATAAACTTATCACGCCACTAATAAACTGAAAAATGTAAGTTTGTTTGGGTTTCTTTTGTTCATCAAGGATGGATGCCTAATTTGTTTTATCAATTCATCAATTGCTGCTCATGAGAGAGATTTTTAATTTTCAGGACTGACTTCTCAAATATAAGTGCACTCTAGATCCAAGTTTAGATGTCTGGTTATGCTTCTAATTCCCTCATTTCTATCCACTAGTTCAAAAATGAGACAGACTCAAATGGATCTGTATTTGTGTTACCATACATACATCTGCTTGGTCATTTTTGTGTTTTTTTGATATCTAAATATTCATTAATCAAATGATGAACATCTGTGAAGTACACGTGAAATGCAGCTGTGTCTTCTTCTTCAAGCAATGAATACTCTGGGACAATGGCCAGCTTAAATATATGCATCTGTGGAGTGTAAGAATCTAGATATGGATGCCTGCCAGTAAACCAGCGACTCCACTCTCTCTGCTACTTTCCAACTGTGAATTGTCTGGTTTTTATGTGTAAAAGCTTATAAGGGATTGTGTGTTGGTATATTTTATTGCCATTGTCGCACGAATTCAATAAAACAGCTAAATTAGAAAGGCTGGTCATCTATGGTACAGATGACCTTGTCTGAAAAATGAGACATCATAATTTTATGAGGCCACAAAATAGAACGGCTAGACCCCCCCCATTTGAAATGTCTAATAACTTATGATAAGGCCAGATTTTCAGGCATACGCTACTTTGCCCCTGGTAATGGACGCATACGCATGTGAGGGGGCATTTGATAGTTTAAATGTCAGTGGTTTTGTTGCAGGAGCATTTTGGATATGTTGTACTGTATGCAGAGCAGTATTGTGTGTGGTGTTCTGATTGAAGTCAGAAAACAGAAACTAGTGTTGATGGGGAAATGAGTGGGGGTATGTAATTGGGACAGTACTAGACCACAAAAGTTGCATTATTTCTAATATTGCACCTATAGATAAAAAATGTACACTACATAATCTGACAAATTGAGATTTTGATATAGGAACATAAAATTATTTGACCCCAATCACACAATTTCTGTCCAAGTAACAACGCCTGCATAGATTATTTTACCAGGAATTTGACTCTAGGAATCAGGGGACGATTTCAGTATCCTCAGTTGGAAATTGTTATTTGTGTCAAGTTTATGACCCCGTGTAAGGTGGGTAGCGGAATCAGAATGCAAAGTGATTATCATCCTATGTGGTTGAAAAGATGACTCCTAATTTTGTGGACAAGGGCCTAGGGGATGGATTCTCTACTGGATCCATGATCACCTGGTCCTGAGGTTTTGTGTTTTCTGAGCAGACATGGCTCTCCTTTATTCAATAGTGTATCTCTGTTGGGGAGTGTGTGAGTGTCCATATCATTGCCCAATCATATGCAACATTTTCTTGATAAAATTATAGAAAATAGTCAAAAGGTGGCAAGAGCTTCTTCTAAAGTAGAAGTACTGCAGCTTAGTTGGTGAGTTAAGTCATCAAACTGCAATGTAGCTTTTCTGAAAAATGCTTATATTGTGTTTTTCCCACCCATGTTTATATAAAAAACTGGCTGTACATCTGCCTTTATTTTGTTGTCACATATTTAGCCAAGAGCACGTGAACAACTAGAATGCGAACATCTGCTGTTTGCAGATCTGCTTTTCACGCTATTTTTTTAGTGCAAAATGCATCCTTGTGTCCAAAATGGAGATTTCGTGCTAACATATAGTGCCACATGCCGGTTTTGTATTTCGTTTAATTGAGCATAATTTTCAGAACATTCTGCATAATTAAGCAAATGCAAGTTATGCAGATTTTAACACCTTTAGTCTTTTTGTGAATGGCCAAATATGAAGCGCATCGAAAACGTAGCTCTAGCAAGTACTTGTACACTGAGCTGAAAGGCAATAATCAAATTAGAATTATTCTGTTTGAATTATATACATTGGTCTTCTGTGAATTGAAGGTTAGTTTTTCATGCATGCGTCATGGGTTATTCAGTATTTCATTTGGTCTACTGGTACCTTATTTGAGGAGACTGTAATTTGATAGTTCACATACTTAGATAACAGGTCATCAACAGTAAGCCTGCATTGACAAGTACCAGATTGCCTCAATGAGCCTATGGTATTCTCTGCTGAGCAGAACAATTGTAACCTTTCCATCTCATGCAGTTTCACAAACCCACAGCATTTCTGTGGAATCCATGGTAACCTCATTGATATGCAACCGAGCTAATTTGAGGCTCGATAACTAAATAAAGACAGTGTGCGTCTCGCAATCCAAACATATTTTCTCATATGTGGATGAATAAGGGTTTGTTATTCACAAGTAGACGTAGTGAGAAATCGCCAGATAAACTTCAAAACTGCTACAGAAATCGAAAACTCCCAAAGCGAAGAAATCCCCTTTCACCAGAATTGCATGTCCTCCTTTCTGGTTCTTCTCACTGCCATCCAGACTGGTTAGCACATTTGGGCAGTGGAAGTGTTAATGAATGGTCTTGAGCTTGATTATTGTTTTACTCTGTTGATGTTTGTGGTTCTTGGTCGCATGATGCAGTCTATTTATAAGCTTCCTTTTTTGTTCTCCACTCTCTGCTCTATTGATGCTTCTATATATTCATGGTGATGGTAAATGTGATTACTGCTGCCATGAATAGGATTAATGATAGTTGATTGGGTTGTTTTATAGGGTGCATCTCAAAGCATGCAGGTCTCCTCTTTCCAAGCAAGCCTTCTTTAGATGGTTGATTGCTGCTTTCGCCTTGTGGACATAACGGATTGCTTGGGGCAAGCCAAACATGGGGAACCATCTTCTGGGTACCAACATGATTGACCAAGGGCTGTCAGCTTTGTCAATGCATAGCACCAGAAGCAAGACTGCAGAGGTCAAATCACCTAGTCAGTTCCACAAATTTACATTTGAATGGTGATCATTTCTTCGTTTTGGTCTTCTGAGAAAGGGGGTGAACTACCGGTTGGCTGTCATAGTGGTGGTGAGGCGTTCAGGATGCTGAGTGTTTTGACTAGGCTGCACTTGCAGTCAGCAATCAGGCATACATCTGTGATCAGTCTTTTTGATGGCTGGTCTTGATGACATTTCCTTCACAGATTGATTGTATGTCCTCTAAACAACAGACACCTCCTATGAAAGTCTGTGAATTACTACCTACACATTCTTCTTGGCAAGGACCGCTTAGGCTCTAATGATACCAGGCTTGAGTCAATATCCCTTGCAAACTTGATCCACTCTGTCTGGCTGTTTCTGTGTGTCACTAATAAGCAGTGGTTGGGAGTTGGACTTCTGGAACTTCTTGGCAGATACAGAAACAACTAATGCAAAGACACACCGTGCGGATGGAAATCACTGTTGTAATACTGTATTGCTTTCAATTCCATGCACCCGAATAAGCTATGCAACATTACTGGCTGTATTTATTATTAGGGTGTTTGAAGCGGAATAGAGTGATCCAACCAACGATGATAATGTTTTTAATGGAAATATATTTGTGGCAAATTATTTAAACTTCTCTCAAAATGAAAAATGGTCCACAAGTGCTGTCATTTAAGCATTGGTACATTTCTCCTTCGATTGATGACACATATTTGTGTGATGAAATCTATCTTGTTCTGGCCACACTTATGTCCATACGATCTGAAGCGTTGAGGTACGAGAAGGAACAACAGCACTTTCTAGAAATGTTTTTGCCCTGCTTTAACGTTTGCGATTTCCAGTGCCAGCAAAGGTGGGGAAGACAATATTAGTAAAATAATTCAAAAGGGCTTTAGACAGGCAAGAGGGGAATCACTGTGTCACAGCAAAGATGAATTACGTGTTATGAAATGTAGGCACATTGGTAGGCCAGTAGCCCTACTGGATGTTATTGGCCTTTTGTGGTTTGTGCTGGGCTGGTGTGGCAAAGACAAAGGGGGTCAATTAGAGTTTTAAGAATGTGGGGCATCTGCCACCAAATGTTGTCCGATTGCCCTCCCCGTCTGTGTAAAGTGTATATATTTGTCTCTTAAGGACTTTGAGGGCACGGGCGAGATATATTTTAGGGCCCTCTGTCAGGAAGAGCTTTGCATTTTATTACCCATTTTCTGCTAATTCAACCCCAATGATGCCATACAATATTGAATAGTACATTAAAGGCTGAGCTGGAGAAATAGGCTGATGTGAGCTAGAGAAAAGATTCTCCGTCCCAGGAGGGACCCCTTCGAATATGTAGGCCCTGGGCAATTGCCTACTTTGTTCTTGCCTTAAAACGAATCCAAACAGGGTGAAGAGGGCATCTCTCAATGTTTTTCACCTATAAACTTTAGATGAACCCCAAAGTTGCAATTCGTACCTCAATATCAGAGGCCTGTCCTGAAAACCACAAGGAGCCACTCTTGAGACCCAGACTCAAAAGGGATTGGTTGGGGCACTCTCGGAAATGCTCGTTTTTAAGCACGAGGAAGGGATGCACAGGGCCAGGTGAATTGTCCTGGTGGTAGGTGAGATTTCTGATGATGGTTGTGAAGGGGACATTCCCCAGTAGGGGGTATTTCCCAGTACAGAGGTCATTTCGAATAGCACAGGTTCAAATCTGGCCTTATTACCTCATGTGCCTCCATGGGATGCATTTTCTTCTCTCTAAGTTTCCATAATTGGATCTCCTGGATTCAGAAATATATAATATACTAAATTAAGTGGCTCGAGATGTTTTAATGCAAATATATTTTCTCCTAAAGAAATTAAAATGAAAAAATGATCAATAAAACAAATTTGAAAATGTTGTAAATAATAGAACATTTTATGTGCCACTACCTCTCCTTCTCATGCTCTTCCAATAAACAAAAACGCATTACCCACAAATACTACTTGATGCCTGGTTAAGTCAATCGTGTACTCTTTAATGAAGCACCTGGTCTGCTTTTTTTTTCTCATAGCATATTTGTGGATTGAACCCATTTAATGCAAATTTTAATAATGACATGGAATAACTGGAATCCTGCTCTCCAGCTTTTCTATTTAATCTACTTACCAACTCGTTAGATCCCCTGCTGTGTTCTGTTATTAATGTTCCTAATTAGAATGTATTATAGAGAGTTTTCCTGGAGTGGCAGGCTGTGACAGGATAATGGGCTTGTGTTTTGAGTGGAGATGTCTCAGTGTTGTATTATCAAATGTTCGAAGGTGGGGATGTGCAGCGCGTATGGCGGTGAAGGGACGTTGGTTTAGTGACATGAAACAAGGATTAATATCAGCTCCAGGGCTCTGTCACCTGCCCCCTTGCAAAGGTTCAATTTATTAATGTCATTTATTTCTTGAGAAAGCCAAGAGTACACCTAAAAAGCCTTTTCAAAGGGTACTTCTTTTGCAGGTCTGCTGCTGTGTAAGTGTAATGTGATTTGGACAGATTAAATGAGATTGAGGTCCGCAGTGGGGACGGAGACATTTGTTTCAATGTAATATTCTCTTTAACCCATGCTGAAATCATGCTCAGCCGGCACAGTTTATCTCCTGCATGTCAATCTAGAAAAAAATAAGTTTCTCCGCTAACCTCCAGTCTGAATTTTAATGTTGAAATTGATGGCCAACCAAGCGTCCTGAATTATTTGCTTGCCCATCAATGCCCTCTTTGTATGGCCTTGCATTGATTTCTCTGTAGACCTTTCTTCTGACGAGTGTTGAATATAGGACAATGTGATGGGTATCTGTAGAATCCTTACAATGGGTGATAAAGGAGGTGATGTGGCTGCACTTTTTAATTAAAGTCCTTCGTGTGGTTAGAAGCAAAGAAATTAAAAGGCACCCGCCTTGATCCCTCTAGTAGTTTCCTGTAGAAAATGTAAAATCCTTCAACGTATTTATTTATTTCGTTGTTTTATAGAGTGCTGCATGCCACTGTGCGGTAATTTCAAACCCTGAAGGTTTACATGCCCGAACAATTGACTCCTGCTGGGATGGTGGGTGGGGGGTAGAGTTTGTGACTTGAAGTCCTTCAGTTGGGACTGATATTAAACATGAGGTCTGGCTGAAAGGAAATTTAAAGAGATCACCTTTCAAGAGTTTTTTTGGACTTAATGTAGTTTAGTTCAATTCTCTGGATTGGTGTCAAGGCGTTACACAATTTGGGGTCCTGGATTCCTGGGGATGTGCCTGAGAGGCCAGGGTTTAAAGGTCCATTGGTTAAGTAAATCCTCTTGTTAGCTTTCTTCTCTTGCATCCCATAAAATCACTGAGAGCACCATACCTATCATCCTTACTAGCTTCCGCCAGTGGCCCATTCTTCTCTTCCATTTATTGTTGTGTATACCTCCTGCTAGCGAACTACCCCAGATTCTAGTGATCTTTTTCTTTTGTGATAGGTAACTTAATTCCTGTTCCTCATTAATACCACTGACTTCCAGAAAAGTCAATGAAAGCCCACAAATTTGTGCCTACCACTCTCTTCAAGTAAGTGCATTAAAAGTCTGCAAATTTGATACCTCCGCTGGCTTCTGCTGGAAGCACTAATCCTTCTCTCTCTTTCTTTATTCCAATAAGCCTGAACCTTTCTCCCTTTACTCACATCACATAAATGCTCAAAAATGTTCTGTGCCTTGATATACCACTGGCTCCCAGTAGGCGTTGGCCAGCATGCACCTTCTGTCTTCATTAACATTGCATGAAATATGAGCATCCATCGGCTTCCAGTACAAGCACCAATCAACTCATTCCTTTCTTTTTTTCATTGGTGTGCCCACCCTGACTTCTAGGCTTCAGGGTGACCCGATGATGAAGCATGACACCACTAGGGTCTCTAAGGGTATATAAAACAAAAGGACGTCCCTCCTTTCCCACTTCCTAGTGGCGTACTACTCGTAGCTTCATATAGGGATTTCCCAACACTGTTTGATCAGGATCCATCTAGAACAATAATAAGATTTAGGTATCAGGGGAGTACTTTGTGTGATTAAGTATGCTATCATATAGTCTTTTTCCAAAGCTCCATTTCAAAGTTCATTTTTCTGCTGACAATTGATTTTCAATTTTCCATTTGAGCTAATCCTTTACTGCTTAGTATGATTTGACTAATGGTATTGTTTACACTGTAAGCTGATGGAAAGAATCAGGCCAAAATAAAGGAGAGCATTAAATTGTAATAACAGTGCTGTGATATTCTTTAGCTGATGTCAGTTTCTATTGTATGTCATGCTGCTGGCTTGTTATGGCATGTTCAAAATTGTTTATTTCTGCCCATTAAATGACCCTTTCTTGCACAACTCCCTGCATCATGATCTGAACTTTATTAAGTGTGGGTCTTATCGAGATATAAACACAGGGAGACTGAAAGCAATTAGAAGCCTTCTACATAGAATAAAGACAACAGCTAGCTTAACGGGAAGTGAATGCCGCAATATCTTTAATATGCCTTGTGGAAATTTATCAAATGCCAGTGGTTGGCTCTTGTAGGAAAATGTTTAAATTGCAATTTCTATTTTCATTCCAGAATGTCTGTCATCAAAGTTATGCGATTAGTTGAGTGATTAATGTGCAGGGTTTTATGAATAATTTAGGATATTACTAGAAACATTATGATTTCAGGATCTCATTATGAAAATAACTGGACAATTCTATCAAGGAATCGCTATGTCATATTATCAGCTCTTAGCAAATGTTACATTCTGACCACATTTTTAAGACATGAATGAAAACCATTTTTAATTCTTTTAAATTGTATTTTTATTTATATTCCTCATCTCCGCAAAGGGGAATTTCATTTTTACAAAATAGTGTATTAAACTATTTTTCATTATAAATATCACTGGTGATTGTAACCATTATTCTTTTAATAAAAATATAACCATAAAAATTAAATGAATAAAGGTTGTAATTTCAGTAGTAATAATGCTGCGGTTCTATTTTATTTTTAAATGGTATGTGTTTGCCCTGTAAGGTGAGGATAAGACATAGTAGGCCCAATCATAATCATGGCTTTTGCAGGCAAGTTTTTTTTCACAATAATTTACACACATGAAATGCTGGAACTAAATCACAAAGCATCATTCAAAAGCTGGAAATCTAAGGATCTTAGAATTCTTCCTATGAGTTGATAGAATTTCAAATGTTATGGGATTCACAATTCCTGGCCTGCACAACTCAGATTTCTGCTATATTCTTAGTGCCCTAAACCTACTCCAGCAGATTGTCTTTTGGGAAGGCAAGCTGTGCCAGTAAGTATTTTGCTCCCAACACCTAACTTGTTTTTCTTTTTTTTTATCTCAACATTCTGTTTCCAGGTAGAAAATCCCTTCCCCTCCATGAAATAGCAGTAATACAGGTGCTTTTTCATTTCATTTGGACATAAACAGCAAACTCTTTTAGGAGTAAGTTTAATTGTGCTACTTATGTGGCTTCACAATTCCATTGCAAATAGTTGTGAATATCCACATTGTTACAATGTTGTGTGTTTCCACTTCCTTCCAAATGGCCACTCTCTATCCTTCCGCTAGCGGACTCCCACGGTTTCACCTTTATCCTTGCATTTACAACTGTAGAAAGTCCTCCATGCATGCAAATTTTCTCCAAGTGCAAGTGAAGCCTGAAGTCAGGAAAACAGCAAACTCAACATTTTGGACACCTAAATGGCACGATGGTGCAATAAATGTATTGCAGAACTTGCCCTATATATACAACTACAGTGGAGCTGCCTTCATCGTTATTCAGGTTTACTTCAATGTATTTATCGAAAGGCTCTGGTGAGAAAATGCTCAATCTTACCTTTAAGGACGTTTAAAATAAAATACTTTGCATTTTTTATTTTCGAGTACCAATTTGCTATAAGCTAGACTATGGATGTACAGCACAGGTCCCGGCGGCTGGATGTATGAGAGAATTTGGAGAAATCCGGGGACTGTCTAAATGAGTTCCACTGAAGTTTGTTAAATTTAAATGAATATTATGCGAATATCCTTGAAATCTGGTGTGGCTCCGGTCCACCTGGGTCTACTTTGGATAACCTTGAGCAGCAAAGAGAATTTCTGACACTGTAGCAACAGATCATCTGCAGTTTAGAAAAATGCTTAAAACATGGTAATTTACAGCCTGCATTTGAAAAAACGTTTTTTGCTGCTGCTGTGCTCTCTTTGCCAGGATATCTCCTGAGTTCGCAGTGCGCTCTACAAATGGCCTACTTATGAATTCCTTCATATTGTGAAATTCAAAGCATATACTATGAATGATTCCTTGTTTTCTTTAAACCGGTTATGTCTAAAATGTAAAATTCTTGGCAGCAAAGTATGCAAGGCATTTTGAATGTGGATTTTTTAGGATCTACATAAGTCTGTTAAATCTTTGAGTCAATACTTATCAATATTATATGAAATAGTCTTGATCAATATTATATGAAATAGTCTTGAAGAGAGAAAACAGTTATTTTGGACCACATGCATTCCTATATTTTACCTTATGATGTTTAGTATTTACAGAGTGCCTTTTCACCAGAGAATGCTCTCTGGGCGCAGGAGTTCTGAGCTGAAAGCAAGAGCTGATGCATTAGGACACTCTTAAGGAAATGAAAACAATAAATTATTGGTGCAGGGTCCTTGGCATGAGGCATCTCCTAAGTGCTTTTATTCAGTTGCTATCATCACCATCCAAAGATCTTTCTTCTGACAGGGACAGATTTGTTCATTCTATCTTGTGGAAACCTCAGCCAGAAAGTCACAGAAATTCAAGAAAGCTGTAATGGGGTCCAATGTTTCCTATCCGTGCATTAATAGATGCGTCTATACTGGGATTACATGAGCACTCTTGAGGTACACAATGTATAGAAACTAGAGTGAGGGATTATAGCATCAAATTTACTCATCAGTGTCTCTCTCACCAATGCACCAGTTTGGGTTGTTGGATCACACATGGATCCACACTGAGGATGTCAACCGCATTAAGATACGCTCAACGAAGCAAGAGGGAGAGGGAGATTTAAATTGTAAAATGCATTTATTCTCCAAGTTGCCCAAATGAGGGTTGGGACTAACTTAAGTGATGTGAAAGTCAACCATTCAAAATAGTACAATCTGAAGCAAATCCATGCTCCACGAAACTGAAATGTCGATTGTGTGTCTTACGGTATTGAGTGCACTCTTCTCTCTCTGCTCTCCCTCAAGCCATCGATGATGTTAGCGTCTCCAAGGTGGATGGGCGAGTGTGTGTACATGTAATGAGAATGGACCGCCTTCCTGACTCTAGTCTTGATGGGATGATGACCCGTGCTGCATGTATCAGAGCATAAGGAGGGAGTCAGAGCACTCCGTGGGTTAAACTATACCAGTCCAAGTTCTGCACTATTATTTAGATCAGTGTGCTGTGCCTGACAGAGTGTACCTAAACACTCCAAGAGAAACTAAAGTGGGGGCGAGCCTGCTAAACTGCCTGCTAGACTCAGGTACGCACTACTCTAATTGATTTACAAACTGTTCAATAGAAGTTAAACAAAGTTTAAAACAGATTCCATTCTATTCGATTTATTCTTCACAGAAAATGTTTATCTTATTTGATATTCAAATATATCAAAGCAGCTCTACCATTCCACCTTCATATTCAATAATCATTTTGCAGGGCCCATTGTGAATCGTTTTTATCATAGAACAAGACGGCTTGCAGAGCATAGTATAGACTCCTACCACAGTTTTGGATGTTTTCATTTTAGACATGACCACACATAAGAAAGAACTCTCCCCGTGTCTTGCTATGTGGTTACCCACCAGAAACATGAGCGCAAGGATTTAAACCTGTGCGCTGCGATGTAAGATTTTTAACTGGGACATATGTTGTCGTGAGTAGATGAACCGGTATCATTGTGCATGCACTGGTAGCATGCATTAGGCGGGTACTGGGACGGAGGCTGGCGCCATTTTGGGGTTTTTCCAGATAGTTTTGCACAAAAGCTTGTTTTTTGGATCGCTTAAGAACAAGTGATGAGCCTGTAAGTAGGTGGGCATGAGGCACGAAGTGGCGTGGTGTACGGGCTAAGTAAGCACCGGCTTTGCTCGTTCACTACTTCTTTCTGCCGCCATCTACTTCACCACTGACCCTGCTTTTTCACCCTCTTACATACAATATAAAGCGTGTTTTTATGTGAGCCTGTACTTCCTTGGCAGCCAGTGCTACTAGACTTTGTTGGAAACCTTAGCCATCAAGCCACAGATAATAAGCATGGAAGTACCCATTCACCGCACCTGTGTGTTCACTCATCTCTAATGGAACTGACTTGCAAGTCGTAATTGAGTGTGAAGGATGTTTTGTGGGCAAGGTTGGTCTATTGATCGCTGCCTCCTGGTTATGCCATCCAGGTGCCCCACTGGAAGTGAGATTTGGATGTGGCTGGGATCTGCACGTGGGCCTGTTCCCTGTATTTTAATCTCAGTAGACTGATGTACTGTTTAGTGGCATGTAAAGAACCTCAAAGCAGATAAGCGGTAATAAGTTCTATTACCAGATGATGAGTACATTAAAGGTGGGTACATTTGTGTTATAAAGGGGAACTGGGTCTCTGTGTGGGGAAGGGGCGTGGCCTAGCAGGTCGGGCTTGACAGCTTCATTTGGAGGTCGGTTGGAAGTTGTTCATGAGGTTAGTTCTCTTCTCTAATGCGAAAGGAAACACTTGCTCACGCATTTCTACTACATTTTCTTTTCTCTTTTAGCCTAACAAATCATTGATTTTAACATAATATGCAAAGATGATATAATTAAATTAATTGCAATTTGGATCCTATCTCATCTTAGTAACATTTTACAACCTCAGTCACAAAGGTGCTGGCTTTTGAATCAGATTTAAATAGTCGAAGCGATAATGCTAGGAAGACATTGGCCCTCAGGTTACCATGTTCCTGAAATGAGGTTGAAATCCAACGACCTCGCACATATTTATGTTGGTAAATTTCTGCCGCAGACCGACAAGGACAGAGAGACATTTGAGTATAAAGCGCAGACCGCCTGCGGACTGTGGAGGTGAAGAATACAGAATGATTGACAGTCGTCCTTTCCTTGCCTCCTGCAATCACCAGCCATGTGTACCACCGCACGTCAGATTTTTTTGAAGTTCAAAAAAGCGATCCGATTAATGGCGGTAAGACATTTATGTATCCTGACAGTGCTCTTTATAATGAGCTTAGATGGACAGCAGGCAGGTGGCTGCGTCCCGCCATTACGGGTCGCCTTCTAATTTGCAACCAGTGCTCTCCGCAATACTTATCATTTATGCAGCAGATGCAGTGGCGCTGAGGCCTAGTGCTCCATAGCCCCTCTGCCTCCCAATTATGACTGTCATTTACTAATCAATTAGGAAGTAGCTCAAGCACGGAATTTTCCTTGCTTGAGTTGGATCCCATAGAATGTTTGGTGCATCAAAATTGAATTAGCTCAAAAACCCAAAGATTATACTCTGAAGGTGGTATGTGTGTTTGCAGTAGTTCCAATATCAATTCTTCTTAGTTCATACATTTTTTGTGACTTTATAGTAATTAGAATTTACCACAATTACTTATTTCCACATTATCTAAAGAGGCGCTTGGCACCATGTAGGCGTGAGATTTGTCAGAGCCGGCGTGCTAACTAGCATACGCAGTTGTAGGCTTGCACGCACAGCAGGAGCCCAGTGTTGGGAACTCCTCTGGGAGGCGCGCTTCCATGCTACGCAGGTGTTGAGCCTTCCTTGGAACACTGCCTTATCAAATATTTAATAGAAGAAATCAATGATGAACTCACTGGACATCTCTTAGCTTCAAGACTAATGAATAGAGGCAGGCATTGTGGCGGACTTAAGACCCCACTAAGCACGGCAATGGTACTTAAAACATACAGGACAAATAGGAAAGCGTCTGTGATCCTGCATTCTGCACAACTAACTGTAAGTGGGGATGGGAAGTGCTGTCATTGAGTTGTACGATGGTACAATGAAGGTAAATACAGGGTATGCCTTTACCACACATTTTTAACCAAGCATGTTTTTACCACGAATAGGCTTTTACAGTGCATACTATTACCACACACTGGTTTTATATATAAATACAATGGGCCTTATTTATGAAGGCCTTGCGTCAGTTTTGCGCCGCCGGTGCGTCACTTTTTGTGACGCACCAGCGGTGTAAAAAATGCGCCCTGTTGCGCCATATTTAAAAAGTGACGCATCTAGGAAGATGCGTCACTTTTTAAACCCCTGCGCCACATTATACCTGCGTCAGGTATAATGTATGCAGAGGGGGCGTTCCCCCGCAAAAAGCCTCGTAATAGTGACGCAGTGAAATCTATGAGATTTCACTGCGTCACTTTTAGGACACTGTTGCGTCAAAATCTTGCGCCTGCCTCACAGCAGGCGTAAGACTGACGCAAGCCCTTTTACATGGGGCTTTCCCCATGTGAAAGGACGCATCGCTGGAGTTGCGTCACTTTTGTGACACACTCCAGCAATGCGTCACTTTTGCGCTTACAGATACATCAGAAATACTGACTTATCTGTAACTCCTTGCGACATGATGCGTCATACATTAAATATGACGCATCAGGAATGTTGCAAGGAGTGCGCAGTGAAAAGTGACGTATCGCTGTTTTCACGCAGCGATGCGTCACTTTTCATAAATGAGGCCCAATGTATTTGTGTGGGAAGACCCCACACACCCCTCAACTTACCTTAAATGTGTGGTAAAGGCATGTGCTGTAATGGCATGCACGTGATAAAAATAAGCGTGCTAAAAAATGTGTGGTAACGGAACAACGGGGTAAAAACCTAATTTTAAAGGTTGTTTCCCCTGTCATTGTGGTGCCTCCAAATGACATTCTAGTTATTGAGACCACATTGGTGCAGTTAGAGATCCTCTAGTTTAGGTCTCATCCTCACAGGAACGCACTCTCCATAGATGGCTGACATCAGAGACTAGTGAAGAAAATGTTGGCTGATGATGTAAGCTGGCTTAATGATTTCTCCAATAAAATACATTCTGTTTCTCAACTCTCCTTCCTTGCAGCTATGGCTAACATATTGGACTCCTGTCCAGACTTTGAATCAACTAACGCCCTCGAAAGACACCAATAACAGCACCCTAATGCCTCAGGCAATTTGCCTCTTTTGGCATTTAAGGCAGTGGTGTGGCTTAATAGAGTCAATAGTTTAGAGGTATAATAGCTTTCAAATTGAAATAAACAAGAAGTTGCATCGAATCATGAGGCAGGGTTCAACTGTTTTGTTAGTTTTTTTATCACTTGGTACTTGTCTAGTGTTGAAAATGGGGTCTCTTGTTGGAAGTGGTTTGCACCCTGTCTAAGTAGGTAACCTCACTCTAGTCAGGGTAAGGGAGTGACACAGCTAAGATAACCCTTGATACCCCCTTGGTGTCTTGGCAAGAGCAGTCAAGCTTATCTCAGAGGCAATGTGTAAAGCATTTGTACACACACACAGTAACACAGTGAAAACACTATAAAAGGAGTCCACACCAGTTTTGAAAAATAGCCAATATTTATCTGAATAAAATAAGACCAAAACAACTAAAATCTAACGTACACAAGTCAAAATATCACTTTAACCCCTTGCATCCTGATGACGAACCCCAGCCGTCATGCACGACGGTGCTCGTGTGCTGATGACGGCTGGGGTTCGTCATGGCCCGCCCCTGTTCATTTGTTTACAGCACAGAGGCGGAAACGGGCCAGCAGTGAAGGGGTTAAAAGATTAAGCAAGTTTAGTCAATAGAAATCAATGGATGTGCTCGTTTCAGCACAAAGTACCTTAGATGCATCAAAAATCTAAGACTATGCAAAGCGCAGGTGAGGTGAGGCACTGAAAAGCAAAGCGATGTGTGCTTCCTGACTACACAGGGGAGGAAATGCGTTGGTTCCTTACTTCTAGGAAGGGAGGTGATGCATTAGTTCCTTACTGGCAGGGCAGGTGATGCGTCGGTTTCCGGGCATTCACTTCAGTTCCTTACTGTGGGGCCATATCAATGAAGAATCAGCTCCTAGTGACGATGCATCGAAAATCTAGATGTGCTGTGTCAAAGCAACAGCGGCGATGCAGATGCTGTGTTGATTTCATAGCCATGACCAGGCGCTGTATTGATTCCACAGCAGCGAAGCAGGTGCTGCATCGGAGTCAGAGCGGGTACCATGGACGTCGGTGACATGCTGCTCGAAACTGCCGAGATTTTTCTGACCTGCTGCGATTGCAAGCTTAGACCTAAAGTGAAAGCGGTGGTCGTGGCGTCAAGAACGAACCACGCTTTGGTGAAAGCAGCAGCGATGCAGCAAACTTTTACAGGGGTGCGTCGAGAAAACAGGTGCTGGGAGTTGATGCGTGGATTCTCTGCTTAAGATCACCAGGTTACACTTCCAAGGATCCAAGAACTGGATTTGGCACCACTTGCAAAGTCAGGATTCTTGGGTGTCAGAGGTCCAATAATTATACCCCTATCTGCCTTTGAAGTAGGCAAAGTTCAAAGGAAAGTCTTTGTAGTGCACAAGACCCTGCCTTTCCCTGACCTGGCTCCGGACACACTACGGGTGATGGAGACAGCTTTGTGTGAGGACAGCATAGCTCTATTCAGGTGTCATTGACAACTCCTCCCACCACTCTAGCTCAGGAAGGCTCATCAGCCTGGTGATGGGACAACAGGATATGCAAGGCTCACCCCAGCTCCCTTTGTGTGACTGTCTAGAGTGAGTGCAGAAGAGCACAACTGCCAGCCAACCCAGACATGTATTCTACAGACAGGCAGAGGCATAGAATGGTTAAGCTATAAAATCTGCACTTTCTAAAAGTGGCATTTTCTAATATACACTTTAAAAACCAACTTCACCAAAGATATATTTTAAATTGTGAGTTTAGAGACCCCAAAATCCAAATCCATATCTGCTCCCAATGGGAAATTACAGTTAAAAGATATTTCAAAGCAATCCCCATGTTACCCAATCGGAGAGATAGTCCTTGCAATAGTGGTAAACAAAATCACTATTAGGAGATGTAAAACCACCAATACCTGTTGTAGCTTTTAAATACACTGCACCCTGCATATGGGGCTGTCGTGGGCCTACCTCAAGGGTTTCTTGCATGTAGGAAAAGGGGAGGTTTAGGCCTGGCAAGTGGATGCACTTGCAAGGTCGAAATGGCAGTTTAAAACTGCACACTTAGACACTGCAATTGCAGGTTTGAGACATATTTGCAGGGTTTATCATGTGGGTGGCACAATCAGTGCTGCTGACCCACTAGTAGCATTTGTTTTACAGGCCCTGGGCACCTCTGGTGAACTTTAGTAGGGACTTACTAGTAAATCAAATATGCCAATCATGGATACGCCATTCACTAATACAAAGACAAAGACAGAGAGCATATTCACTTTAGCACTGGTTAGCAGTGCTACAGTGCTCAGAGTCCTAAAAGCAACAAAATCAGGTCATAAAAAAATTGGAGGGTGAAGGCAAATGTTTTGGGGATAACCCTGCAAAAAGGGCCAGGTCCAAAATATAGCATTTAGTAAGTTACTATGTATGCCAATGGTATGGTTTGTAGTTCAGTTAGGTAAATATTTTCAGGTCCGGCATGTTGTGGGTGATCGAAGTAGGCCATGTGTCATGAGCTGCAGTGTACCTTGTGCTTGCTTGTTGCTACTTCAGCCTGGGTTGCATGTGTTGCGTGTGGTATGAGCGTGGACAGCATAACCATAGGGTGAGTCATTAGGTTTTGCTTTTTGCAAGAAAATGGTTGTCCATTTTCCTGATTGTCAAACTTCGGGCCCGATTACAAAGTCAGATGGACTGCCACCAACGACCTGTCAGTGGTGGTCTTCCGACATCTGGTGCCATGGTCAGACCGCCGCATTATGATGCGGGCGGTCAGAGGCAGCAGGCGTGGAGGCCAATCAATGCTTCCGATGGGCTCAAGGAGCCCATCAGACCGCCGGTCGGAGTGTAATACCTTGCAAGGGTGCAGTGCCTACACAGGCACCACCTTAGGGATTACGATATCCCTTTTTGACAGCCTTTCCATGATGGTCTTACCACATAGAACAGCTGTTCGAACAAGACTTTTGGGGCCCCTAGCAAGGCCCCTGTCCAGGGCCGGACTGGGAACGCAAACCTGCCCTGGAAATTATGTCAGACTGGCCCCAGGAAGGGGGAGAGGGGTGCTGGTGGGAAACACAGCTGCTGTTTTTGTTACAGGGGGGCGATATTGCAGTGTTCCACCCCCCAGTAACAAAAAAAGGTCCCCACCAGTCCAAAACCAGCCCCGGCCCTTCAGGCCCACTGGGAAAACACCCGGTGCCGGCTACAGCCAGTCCGGCCATGCCCCTGTCCCCCTGGAGCTCCCCTCTGGGCACACGGGGCAGAGATGTGTCCTAAAATCCTCTTTTACATTGAGGCTTATGCTGTGGCCCTTTTGTGGCCCACAGCAAAGCCCAAATGTCAAAAGGCATGTTTCTGACCGTCTACATGGTCGGATTGTAATTTGGTGGTCGGGACTGCCGCCTACTTGTTGGGCGGTCCAAATCCTAATAAGATGTCGGTCAGACACTCATCCTACCGACATCGTAATGAGGGTCTTAATGTTTGCAAATATTAGTCTACTTGATTGTAGAACCGACTAGGGGATGCATCTACAGTATGTAATAGATGTGTCGGGGAGCTGAATGCAATTTGCAAGTTTACTTGTCTACTTTGCCACTACACCTCCTTCTCAGTCTCCATCTTTGCTCTCTGTAGTAGGATGTCTTTCCTAAAATCATGTTCTGCAAGAATGAAGCCTGAGTGTGACTTCCACCCTCCGCTGAAGCCCACCTTATCTCACACATACGTCAGAGGGTTGCTGGGGAGTAATGTTATTTTTCACACTTTTTTCATCATGACCACACTTTTACAGACTTGACAGTTTGCCTCTGGATATAGAGTGACACATTGTACCGGGAATTATGCTATAGCCCTGCCATTACCATATATTTGAATGAAAAGGCCCTCAGGGGCTACACCACTCCTTGTAGAGTTTGCCAGTAGCAGCAGCGACAAACAGTGGCCCTATATTGAAAAATATAATCCAAAAGCTTAGTTTAGTGGAAAGAGGACACATACTTCAGTTAAACTGTAAAATAACTGAAATATACATTATTTTCTTCTTTTCCAACCCTATTTCAGGCTTCATATTCTTTTGTATACTTTATAAATTAATTAACAGCTTTTACTAGACGAAAATGTCCTCCGTGTTCTTATAAATAAGTTATGTAAATAAGCATGAGAACATGGAAAGTCACTTCATAGGACTTCCAGCAGCTTTATAGAGTAGAACATTTGTATTATTTTCCTGAACTAATTAATAATCATTGTTGTACATGATGGCAAATATCTTTTAACTATGTCACAGCTTTCATTGGAGTTTACAGATCCGACTGCAGGCTGAGTTTGACTTTAAGGGAGTTTCATACTTTTATGGCATACCCTGAAAACACACACTTTAAGGTGATGTGTTACGTAGGTGTGTGTGAGGGGCACTTACATGAGCAGTCTGACTGGGAGATGGAATGAGTGCCGAGTAGAGTTCTAGGCTGGTCAGGACTCCACCAGAGATCATTTGTGGAGTTCATTAGAAGGGTGGATGTGACATTAACCTCTGTTATCCTGGCAGGTTGGGCATATATAATTTTCTTAACCCCTTCACTGCGGCGGCAATTCCGCCGCAGTGCTAGGGGGTGAGGGGGGTCGCATGGCTCACCTGCGCTTGCGACGGAACCGCTCCGTCACGCGCCTCGGGTGAGCTGTGCAAGTGACAGAACGGTTCCATCACAAACGCGCCCGCTCAATAGAACGAGCCGCGCAGGTGCGAAATCAGCACCACGCAGGCGCAAAATCAGCGCCGCGCAGGCACGTCGAGCGGACCGTGACGGAACCGTTACGTCACTAGCACAGCTCACCCGAGGCGCGTGACGGAACGGTTCCGTCATAAGCGCCGAAGGGGTTAATATTGTACCTAGAGTAAATAGAGAATGATAAACGGATCAACCTGAACCTGGATACGTGTGCACATTAAATTTTAATGGGTGGCACGTGCATCCTGAGGGTTTTTTGGGTCCTTGTAGAGCACGTGCCTTTGGAAAAAATCTGTCTCTTCCCAAATGTACTGCCTTGGGATTAGGCAGACATTTCTCCAAAAGTTTGAGGGTCCAAACTGGGAACCCAAAGCAGCCCTGGAAATGTTGTCAGAACAGTCCCTGGGGAAGCAATGCGAGGCCCTTGGTGGCTGGAAACGCATGCTTGCTGCCTATGTTACTGGGGGCCAATATTGCAGGACTGCTGAAAACCCGGCCCACAGTAACGAAACCGGCCCGCCCCCGCAAAAACGGCCTCCACCCTTTCAGCCTCCCGGGGAATTGCCCGATGCCCGCTATTGCCAGTGCAGCCCTTATCCAGTGCAGAACAGTCAACGGAGAGGTGATATTATTAAGGTACTAAATTGAACTGATGTCTGGGTGAGGGGGCCTGAGGCGTCCGGTGCAGGCGGCATTCATGGACACTGACAGGTATACACAGAGCCAGGATCTATATGTCCACATGCCACTGTCACAGCCCAAGGGAAGTCGGCATGTGCGGCCAATATAGGGTGCACAGAATGCTTTTATGCCTTGTGACAAAGTAGCTTTAGAATCTTTCATTTTAAATCACACTCGGCTGAAATTGTAGGTGAAAATGTGACTTGTCCATTTGTCTGCCATTTCCAATGGTATGGTAACCCCAAAACCATTTCTTTTTTAAAACTTTTATATAGCGCAAACTTGGCAGAGGGGCATTAGAGCACTTTACATGCGCACCAGACTGCATCACCCAAGGTTAGTTTTTACTTTTTTAGACACAGGACATTAGGGGATTTGCTCAGAATCACTGGGCTTCAGGGACTCGAACGTGAATCCACATCTCCTCCCTTACCTCCTGCCCTTGCTGTACATTTTTTGTGTGTGTGAGTGAAGCTTGTATTACTAATGTTGTCTGTGCTATTCCTGGCCTCTTTATCTAAAAAAAAGTCTGAATTGCATTGTTTGGGGTGTACCGGTGTTAGTGGGTGAACAAACCATGCACTGTTGTCGGACTGAGGAACCAAATGAGTGTTGGCAAAGTACTTCAAACAGCCTCACTCCTTTTGTCTCCAAGTGCAATCTCTCTCTTGCCATCCATCCATTCTCTCTCTCCTTTTCTCCTCTTCTCCCTCTCTGATCTCTTTCTTTCTACCTCCCCATCCCGCCCTCTCTTTTTCTCTTTCTTGAAGCCTCCCTGTGCTAACTGCATGTTACCTCTGTGAGCCGGGACAATTGACAGAAGAACCAGGAGCTGATCTAGGCTTTCAAACCCTGCCTCCAAGAACTCCAGCCTACCGGGGAAATGCCCGGTGGAATAAAAGGCCTACCCGGGCCTGGTTCTGTGTATACGAATGTGCTTGCACTCCTACTGTCTATGCTGTGCTTGTTGTGCATGTTTGAGAGGAAGCGAGCGTTCACTGCTCATGACTGTGGTGTGCCTGTGCTGTACTGTGTCTGTGTACGTACACATATCTAGCCCGTAGCTACACCTTGTGTACCCGTTCTGAGTGTGAGGGAAGCTTGTCCTGCTGCCGCTTGTGCTGCACCTGTTTTTCATGTGAGTGAAGCATGCACCTCTGCTGTACCTATTCTATTTGTTAATGAACCTTGGTAAAACTGTTCTCTGTAAAGCCATATAATTAGTTCTGTAAGTGATTTCTGCCATCACTAGGGAGGGATGATTACATGTTATCTTTCCTAAAACACCTACATCTTTACAGGTTATGGATGGATAGACAAAGACAAAGCTTTTTGGTTCAGATTCCTTGTCCTAAATGTGTGCATAATGCTAGAAACCACACGTTCCATCTCTTTACCACTATAATGGGTTTCCATGGAGTCCCAAAATGGTGCTTATCTGTAGTAATGGGTGGGATTCTGTATTTTGTGATTGTCCTGCTTGCATATCATAACCAAGAATATTTATGGAAATGATATGGTGATTGAGTCAAAGGCAATGGAAGGTGCACTGAATTCTCTTGGCTTATTGTCGTTTTCGTGCTCCTGTCGAGAAGTAACCAGATCTCATTTGTGCAGTCCATGTTTCAGTGTGAGCAGCAGAATCCTTGCTCACCTGCAGTGGTTCATTAGCGGGCTGACTGACAGCAATATACGGCTTATAATGAAGCAAACTGTCAAGTGCGGAGGGACTAGACATTACACATCCCGGCACCCTCCAGGGTCGGTAACTGCTGCTGTCCCTCGCCGCTGCGGGAGATTCCTCACGCAGTCCCTTCCTGGTTCCTGGGCTTTAACAATGGCTCTCTGGCCGTCAGTCTGCACTCAGTTCATCCTGCATATGCTCAGGTGGTATCACATTGTGTCAGGAAGCCCCTTTAAATGGAGTTCCTAAAGGAGGCAGGTATATATGTGCTGCATGATGTCTACAAAACAAGTTGATGAAGCCCCCACTGTCCGAGTAAGGAAGCTAAAGCTTTATTGTTGATTAACTAAACTCATAACAAAAAAGACATCAAGTACAAATACTAAAATTTGAAACAAGGGATTGCGCCTATCCATACAAAAATTACAAATCTGGTAACGAATCCCTACTTCAGCACAACATGATCCACATTCCAAGCACCAGCCCGGCTCTCACCACCTTTCGGTCGTGCTATCTTATCTCTGCTGATGGGAGAGGGATGGAAAATGATCGAGCATGTGTTTCTCTGGATTGCAGCCAAATATACACAAATGCCTTATTGGCTGTTCATTGATTGGAATGATGTGTAAAGAGAATATTGAATTTATTTGGTTGTCAGCCAGGTGCCAGGAAGCTTGCCTTTTAATTGAAAACAGAAATGCATTAAGGTAAATGATTGATCTTTACTCCTCTTCTCTGGTGCTTCATTGGGCATTGATTATTAGCATTTGGTACTCCAGTACTTAACATTTCTCAAGGTAATGTCTGCGAATTGGTAGCACCCATAATGGCATAGTGAAGTAGCACTGTGAGGTTAAATCGTAATAATTTGAATGCCAGGTTAGGTTAATAGAAGTGAATCCACTTACATTCCACGACATTAACAATATCAAACTGTTCGATATCATCTCATATACAATTATTGAAATAACACCTCAAAGCGAGCGAAAGACAGATGAGCTAATAGGATAGCGCCTTACATGCTAAGGATGATGGGCTAATGAAACAGCATTTCGGTTTCAGTGGATGGCGATCTAATGCAATAGCACCACATATAATATCTATTATCACCTAATAGACAGGATCTAATTTACAATGAATTAAAAGCATGCGTAATAATATAATATATACCTCTCGAATGACAAGATGAGAGAACACTTCATGTCCAATCAATGACAGCTCAATAAAATAGCGCCTAGAATGTTATGCATAACCAGATACTAAGAATAGTATCTCCTGTACAATGAATGATGAGATAATGGAGTAGCATCTCATGCACTTAACAATGAAATAGCGGCATGACATCATGTACAATGAACAGTGAGTTACTTGTAGAGTTTGCAGTGGATGCAACATCCCCCTCTCTTTGAGCCCCGAGATGTCACAGAAAGTGCCATTATTCATATATACTGATGGGAACAGTGAAGTTAGGTGTGCAATGCCCATTGGGCTCAAAAGGCTTCAGCCTCCCCCTGCGTTGTGTGTGTCAGCCCGGCTGAGATAGCTTCCCAGGCTCAGCTCGTCATGAGGCACGGTTGAGTTTCACTCATGACGTCACGGTCATTGGAACGTTCGCACGATGGGATAATTTCCCCGCTGTACTGATCGTTCGAAAACGGGTGTGGCTGTGATGAGCTCCGCTCGTCATGAGTGCAGCTGCACCGTGCCTCATGACGAGCCGAGCTCGTCACAAGCACAGTGGCGCCGCGCGCGGCCCCCCTCCCCCCTGCACAGCGGGGTGTGGGAACACCCCGCAGCAAAGGTGTTAAAAGACCATTTACTTGCTAACGAGGCTTCGTAGTGTTTTCACACCTTCAAACAAGAGCCATTTGGAGATAGCAATCCTTTGCCACAATGTGCTGTAGAAAAAGAACTGTGCTAACTTATCAAAGTAACAAGGACCCAAAGAACAAAAAAGCAGACATTAAATTATAAGAAAATGGATGTGAACCAAACCCGTAACAGTGCGGGACTCATAGTGTTCATTAAACGTGGTGCAACAAGGTACACAACCATACTTTGCAACACAGAGAGGAGCCGTTTCTATTATACTTAAAAGTGTGTGAGAACCACGCCATTTAGTGAACAATTCTCAAAGAAGTGTTGCGTAGACAGGCAAAAGCCCAAACTGATAAAGTCGACGATTTGACGCCTATTGTCTGAAGCATGCAGTGTCATCACCAAGACAAGGAGTGAACATTCTGTCCAGTTGCAAATCTGAGTAACGAAGGTGGGGATGGAAACAATCCAACACTGTCAACTGAGAGGGGACAAATATTTTCGCCCTTTGTTGTAAGGATCAGAAACCAAGTTAAAGAGTCTTACCCCATGGACATGGAGTAGCCGTCCATCTTCTGCTCTCGGTTTCCATGATGGGGGTATCCCCAGCCCTGGAGGCAGCCAAGAGCATTGGCAAACTAACAGTTTGTAGCCATCTTCATTGGGTTATAAATGCCCCCCTGAGTGAGTGACGTACAATCTACCTCTGAAGAGATATTGATAATGTGACTCGACGCACTCTGCCTATACCTCAACACCCCATCCTTCCTTTGATGATGATTTCTGGATCCTTCACCTCCCGCCACCAAAGGAGCGCCTTTAGAGGGCACACACTGGGCATCACTTTCTGGGTGGCTCACCGTTACCACTTCCTTGTATAACCTTCTCGGCTATCCTCAACAACCCTGTGCAGTGGAAAAGATTATCCCTCACTCAGAACCACCTAGCATTCAGAAAGCAACTTAAAACTTGGATATTCAACAAGTAATTCCCCCACCCTTCTTCAAGCGCCTTGAGACCCTCTGGGTATGTAGTGCGCTATATAAATCATTTGACTTGACTTGACTTGACTCATTAAATTAGGGAGAACTCTGTAAGGAAATTAACAGCTGTTTTTTCCATTTTGTGGGTGCTTACAGCGCAGCCTGTTTTTATGAAAGTACATTTACATCTGCCACTCTTAGGGCACATGGAAGCCCTAAAAATGATGGGTTCTACTGCGAGTCATGCCCTCAGGCGGCTTTGCTAACATGGCGCCAGATTTCAACAGCACCCTTGTATGAAAAAAGATAAAGTTCCACGTGCAGGCAGCTCAAAAAAATCACTCCTCCTGGCACGGTTAGTTGTACGTTTTTCCTTTCAACTAAATACGCTTATTATAATATATCATATCTGGCTGTCATATTTTGAAATGTGTTCAGTAGTCCTTGACATAATATACGCACATCCACGGATTTATTCAGCTGTGTGCTTTGAAAGTCTGGTTACAATAGTTTTTCCTTTGGAAGGAAACGCAGTTGAGCAGAAAGACACAATTTTTCAAGCAAGGACCATCTGGTCTGAAGGAAACTGTGACCTGCTTACTCTGCTGTTCTGTGTTCGCTCCCCCTTCATTTGAATGAGCCCCGAATTGTATTTTTTCAGAAGGAAAGGCGTCCCTTTTATATTTTTTGACAGTAAATGGATGCGCATAGGAAGGTTGAATTATGTAAAATTCTGTCCCCCAGTCCTTTGAAAATAGCCTTTCAGAATGACCTTAAATGTAGCTAAACTGATGGGCGCTGGCCGAGCCAGATCTGAGCCCGGGCAGAAGTGTTGGGGGTGGACTGACGTGTTTTATTCGAGGCTAGGCCGGCGCGAGCCTGCTGCCAGAAGACTCTGGGGGATATATCAGGTAAAAGGAATTCTGTAATTTAAGGGATGAACTGCGAGGCAATTACTTATGCCAGATCGGACAGATGAATTAGTATTGATGTGAGGCGTTAGGACAATTACAGAGATAAGTCCTTTGGACTGCGGTTCAGTAGCAAAGGGCTTTCTAAAGTGCTGCTGCTGAGCGGCGAGCATTATGGAACGTGACAAGCGCGCCATTAATGTTTGACCCGCCCTCGTTGCTGCCTGCCAATCAGCTTCCAGCAGACGTGCACCACAGCTAGTCGCAGAATGTCGATTCTCCAATTAGCATGCAGAGAGAATCTTGATTTCATTAAAGACAAAGGAGGCTAACATTATGCAATAACTTTTATTGCTGCTCAAGATATGCAGCCCTTTAAAGTGTAACAATTACATCATAAACAAAACATTCCATAGAACATAGTCAAGTGACATAGCAACCAGATAACTTCCTCTTAGAGCTGCGAAGGAAAGGACTGTAGTTTTAAAATCTTCCATCATCAAATTAAAAGGTTTATGAAGAAGCCGAATCTGAAATGAAAAAGACAAAGGAGTAATATTTGTCTCGGAAGGTAGAAAAGATTAAATGTAAAAAACATGTTAATCAACATCCAAGAATACAGTACATAAAACATCCACCAGGGAGTGGTGGGAGGGATAATGTTAGCCTCCTTTGTCTTTAATGAAATCAAGATTCTCTCTGCATGCTAATTGGAGAATCGACATTTCATTACAAGACCGGAGGCTACATTATGCAAGTTCAAAGCTTCTCAAAGCAACATTGCTTACATGTTCAACAGGTTTAAGGTAAAATTTAACAAAAGTTGAGGCATTAGACCAATCTGCTGAATTTAGGATATCAGAAAGGGAACCCCCACCCCAGAACACTTTGCTTGCCATAGCGCCACGAGAGGAGTGTGCACCAAACTTAGATAAATCTACTCCAGCCTCAAACATAATAATTCTTACCCATCTGGCAATTGTCGCGGAAGAGACCGCCTTATAAGGTTTGATAAAAGAAATCAGTAATTGATTTTCATTACAAGGTCTAAAAATACTCAATTTTTGATCATATGCTTTCATGCAACTTACGACACACAGTTTTGGAGAATCTAAAAAATAAGGGTAAAATATGTTCTCAGACATGGTCTTAGTTCTCTTCCATATCTCGAAAGATACTCCATCAGGAGAATAAAATCTGTTAGATATTTCTAAAGCTTTAACATCAGATACTCTTCTGAAAGAGATTAAACAAAGTAAAGTAGCTAGTTTAATGGATAACTGTTTTCTTGTAAGGAAACAATTGTCCGGCCAGAATGAAAAAAGGTCAAAAATAACATTAACGTTCCACAAGGAATAATATTTTGGTTTAGGAGGGCGTTTCAGTCTTATACCTTTCATTACCCTACGAATCAAGGGGTCGGTACCAATAGAAAAGTCGTTCGATAAAGACGTGCACCACAGCTAGTCGCAGAATCCCGCGCCCACTGGCCAGCAGTAGGCAAATGAACAAGACATTGATGTGCAGGGTACATCATGGGTTCTAAAACGTTTTTAGGGAAGGTGTATTGCTTTTAACTGTTCATTCATTATTGCAAACCGCCCAGAATTCTCCGACCAAAAGGAGTTACCCTCACATGCATCAAAATAGCCAATAGCGAAACGTTAATTGCGATTTTTAAGGAACCGCAATTAAAGATTCGCTGTTGGCTATGCATGTGGGAATCGAAAATAAATTAGCGATTCCTACAAATTCCTTAATTGCGACTTGCAAATTGCTCGTAGCAATTAGGGAATTGCGTGCTCAATTTGGGAGTACCCAATAGGTATCGCAAATTATGCATGCAATTTCAAGGGTGCTAAGGTTCCAAGATGATACCCTGTATCACCCCTGAAATTGCTAAGTGAACCCATGTTGCGCACGCACATGCCCCAAAGGCATGTGTGTGTGTAACCTTGAACTTTGAAAAATGCACTTTAGTGCATTTTTCAAAATTTTCGCTAATTATCATCAAGTTTCATTTGATGGTAATTACCATCCCCTAATAGCGAAAACACGATTTTAAATATCATCATGCATTGCATGTGAGGCATCGCAATTTGTGATTCCTTAAATGCGATTGCAATTTAAGATATCGCAAAGTTGCGATTCCTTAAATGGCGATTTTTGCTTTTGGGATGATGCATCCATACCGGTCACAAAGGGGCAGATTCGTTTTTTTAGTTTGATGCATGGGGCCCTTAAAATTTTTCACGTTTTATAAACACTAATTAGCATAATGAAGACATCACTGAAGTCATGAGTCGCAACATTTTGCTCAGTGATGACATTTCAGGAAGACGCATTACACGCCAGAGAAAAGGCCCAGGATGCTTCTGAGCTGGAAGGCAAAGGACATGAATAAAATATCATGAAATAACAGAGTGACCTTTGTGGACTGAGGGCAGTTCCGTCCTCGTAGACGCATCTCTTCTATACAGTACAGAGAGCCACCCTCTCCTGTGTTTGAGGTTAGTCATAGCACTGGTCAGCTAGTGGCGCACTTGCTACAGACTCTTTGACTCATGGTTAACCTCTGATTTTGAGTCTCTTAAACGCAATGTATCTCATTCTATTGCCTCGCTCTAATCCACATCTCTCTAGCACTCCAACCTCGGTATATATTTTGCGGGTATATATCAATAAAAAATAGGTTTGTTTCTCTAATTTGACACCCTTTATTGAAATGCACCATTATATATTAATCCTAATTGTTTATGTAGCACCTGGTGCAAACTGAACTGCATCTTGGAATTTAGAATAACAGGTCTTATTTTTGGGAAAAATCCTCTGCGCCCGTCTCACAGGATATATTCAGTACATGGATCATGCAGAGATCGAAATTGAGCACACCTGCACAACTTGACAACTACAACATTCTACAGCAGCAACTCCCCACAAAGTAAACATGCCACCACCAGCGTAGCCGAAAAGCAGAATACATGAATCTCACTTCCCAAGGAACCATCCACAAAATGGTCCATGGAAACAACCCAAACTTCTTCCAATTGATGACCCTGGGCACACATCTAAAAGAGTTGTGGTCTCCTAGCAACAGTCCCATACCTAATTCCTGATTTATTTAAACTCATGAATGCCAGTCTTTGCTATTTACTGCTTCAGACCTCTGGGACTTTCTGTGTTGACTTTAGTACACAAATCAAGATTGACTCTAGTTAGTCAGTGCTTAATTTAAGCTGGTGGTTTTCGGTGCCCATCACCCGCACTTAATCATTAATAGGAATGCTTTTCATGAGCAGCAGTTAAGGACACATTCATTTATGGTATGCACGGGGAGATTAAGTGATTTTCTCAGAATCACAGGATGTTGAGTCAACGCCGAGACTCAAAACTGGTTCCCCAGCCCCAAAGTCGGCAGCTCTGGCCATTACATCACTTCCTCTACCCACTTTCATGGTTAGTAGTTTGTTCTGTTTTAGAAGGTGCTAACAGGAGAAATGGGCTGGTGCAAGGTGCCTCCTGGCGAAAGCTCCAGCGCTTATTTTCTTTACAAATTAACCACTTGTCTTTTTACTACCAAACACAGTTCCTGGCCAGTGTTTGCCTTCAAAGCTGACCAATTAGATCTCTTGCACTGTTATAATTATAGGGGCTCCTCCAAATATTGCATGATCACTGCATGATCTGCTCATACTTGGGTCATGGACAACAGTAGCGTCTCTTGAACTAGGGCCTACTGACCGAGGTACAAATGTTAATTTGGGTCAAAGTGTAGGTCACATCCTTTACAGATGTAGATCACACAGAAAGAATGGGGAACTTAGACGGCTTTTGCTGAGGCAGAGAGGAAAGCTTCAAAGAAGAGCTATGCTCACACTCCCCATCCACAAGTACACAGTAACCCACTACAGCCTACTGCAGAGTGCAAAGAATGCACAAAGAGAGAGCGCACAGGTCAGCAGTGACCTGAACAACCTCACACAGAGCAATCAACCATTTCAGGTTGCACCACACAAGTGGACTACAGGATGGGTCCCACCATTACTCTTACTGACATACACTCAGCCCGTGTACTAAACTCAAAATGTGCATAACATGTACACACCCTATTCACATACATCCCCCATGCCTGGAAGTGAAAGACATGGATGAGGGAGCCTGGCACATCCTTTAGGAAACAGGTCAAAACACATGCCCATTGATGAACAGTCTCATTAGCTACACCACTAGTCCAACAAAGCTTGGCTAAAGAGGAAAGTAGCTCTTTGAGTGCCTTCTCAGCCTCATTGGTGGCATAGTGAGTAAAAGAACAATGGATGTAACCCCTCCCATGCTCATGACGAGCTCAGCTCGTCATGAGCCACGGTGCTCCAGTGCTCATGACGAGCTGAGCTCTTCATGGCCCGTGGAACGCTCGCACGCTGGGATAATTCCCCTGCTGTGCTGAGCGTTCCATTAAATGGGTTTTTATCGTGACGAGCTCAGCTCGTCATGAGCACCGGAGCACCGTTGCTCATGTCGAGCTCAGCTCGTCATGGCCCGTGGAACGCTCGCACGCTGGGCTAATTCCCCTGCTGTGCTGAGCGTTCCATTAAACGGGCGTGGTCGTGACGAGCTCAGCTCGTCATGAGCACCGGAGCACCGTTGCTCATGTCGAGCCGAGCGCGTCATGAGCATGGGGGCGTGGTGCGTGCCCCCTCGCACCCCAGCACAGCAGGGAAATAGCCCCAGCATTCAAGGGGTTACCCCAGATCTCTTGACTTGGGTGAATGTTTGATTTATTCAGCATTCCATCCATCATTTCTTTCTGCAGCACTTCTCGGCTTCAGCGCACCAGACTTGGAGTCGTTGTCCAGGTAATTTGTGGGCGTACATGACTGTGGGCTCAGTGGGGGAACAGTGAACAATCACAGAGACTGCACATGGAAAACGACATAGCACAGGGAAAACATTCTCTACAGTCATACAAGAGGCTTTGCATCCCAGCAGCAATAGTACAATCAGTAATAATAACACAAAAAGAAAAGGGCGAATGTACAGACAGCGGTGTTTGTATGAACATGAACGAGTAGACGAAGAATGAAGGCTGCAGTACTCAGGAAAAATTTGCCTGAGGATTAAGTAAATCTGCATGTCGCTAGAGTCTGCTTCTGCACGTGCCAAGAGTATTAACGTACTGTAAATTTAATTTGCACTCTCTTTAATATCGAGCATCAGTGTAATGCATGCTGGCTGTGCTTCGTCTGAGGGCCTGGTTGGTAAAAGTCAATACCACTTCGACAGTGGCCTCTTTCTCTTCACGCGGGAGGTAATGAAGGACATCATAAAAATGCTTAATGCATTGTGACTGCAGAAGACTTAGACAAACAATATCTATTTCCTTTAGTGGAGCCTAGTAACAAAGGGGGGGGAAGGATGCACTCCCCCACCCCCAACACACCACTAACCACACTGATGAACCTCTCTTTCACTAGCTGAGTAGTTGTACCGTTTCTTGGTCCATCCACTAATCAGAAAGACTAATATTTCTAAAGTATGTACCTTATATCTTTACTATTTGGCACTGGAGGTAAAATATTAATTTGGAGGAAGAAGCCATAGAGATGCCAAACTCAGTGGATAAACTTTAACGGGCAACCCCTGCCAAAGATAAAAAAAAACTCCTATTGTGTGTGTAATATCATGTGTGCATCTGGAATATGCAAACAAGTCTTCGAGTGCATGGTCGGGGCTGTAGAACAGAAGCGAGCTAACCCTTATAATAATCCCTGAGACATGATCTTATGCATTATAGTCTGAGGTGTGGGGAAGCAGGGTTTAGGTGTGCCATTGGTTGGTTAGAAGTGTAAATGACTATACTACATGCAGTAGTCACTTCCATGTTTTGTGGGTAGGCTATTCTATTTTTAGATTATCCAGAAACAATATAAGGAATCTCCAAACCCTCATGTTTTTCTTTTTTTGTGGTCAAACAGTATCCTTGGTCTATATTTGAACAATTTTTGAAGCTCCAGGCACATGACCTTTCCGAATAGAATTTTTCTTAAAAGGAATTTCTTGTGTGATGTTTAAGTTTCTGTTCTTGAATTCCTTCCATTAAAAATGAAGAGTGGTTTCTAACGTAGCTGCAGTGACTGGCCCTTCAGGAGTGCTTAATTTGTGAAAACGTAACTGCCAGGGCCCTCATCAGAGGACCACTGCAGCTTGCACCACACATTGCTTCTCCCAGTGCTGACAACTGCCGTACCAACACAATTACTAATCATCACCCTCCTACAAGTGTGACAATTCAACCTATTTCAGGCCCCCACAGCTGTAAGAATGTCTTTGGCGTCAATCACCTGTCATTTTTAATGTATATTGAAATAATAAACAACTGTTGTCATGCTCATCTTTAAATTAGACAGATAGTGCCACCATGTGGCAGAGGGTTAAAAGCCCAGTGTTGACAATTAGGTGCCGGTGCCGAGCACCGGGAACCATCAGCTCAAATTAAGCACTGCCTTTCATAGACTTTTTGGCAAAGCCAATACTCCTCGCTTACATTGTGACTTATGTTCTACACCCACTGACTTTGACATTGTTTGTAATTTGCTGGAGGAAGCTGCTGGGTGAAATTAACAGGAGCAACTGGGCACCAGAGGAGGAGAGCCATAGGATGCACTCACAGTGTGAGCAGTATCCCAGCAACAGGGAAGAAGAGCCGCAGGGCGCACTCATTCGGCAAGCGGTGTCCCAGTGGCAGAAGAAAGAAGCCATAATGCTGGGGTTACAACAGAGTTATCAAGCATTCCGAAAGGAAGCCGCTGCCTGGCGGAAGAGGGCAGGAGGGTTAAAGTATTGAAAGTGTGACTGTACTTTTCAGGAAAAAATATGTGATTGGCCATACTTTGCAGATGTAAAATAGTACCTCATATATCTCAGTTGTGGCTAAAGAACACACTCAAAAGGCCAAGTGAAAGACAGTTGGACTAATATGCTGCATTTGGTCGAAAAAGGGTGTGATTGACAATGTCTTTACCCAGTGGCTGAAGAGTCATGCATGAGTAAAAGAAAATAATGCACAAAGGAGACTTACCTAAAGCCCACTGCACATGTTTATTAAATATTGTTTAAAAAAACAGACCTAAAAATGCATTGCCATTTTGAGGTGACACTGTCGCTCTTGAGCCCACGCACAGATCTTCTTTCGTTGTTCGTGCTTGGTACAATAGTTTGCAGGATAAATGTATTTTGAATTTTTATATAATGCTATGTCTACCTTTCACTTACTTTTGAACACTACATTAGGTACACACTAGGAAAATAAGAGTGCAATTGGTGAGAGGTCAGCCCTGGTCTGATATTTTCCTGGCGCTACCCCTGGAGATGTGGGGCTTAACTGAATGCATGCAGGATTCATTCTATTTACAAGCTCTTTGCACTTGCCCTGAGCTTAGAGGAGACACCGCTGAGGTTGTAGTTCTGTTCTCGGAGCTTATTAGCCCTTGGTTGATGTATACATGTTCTAGCATTAAGTAATCGCCTCTGTAAAACTTGCATGCCTGTCAGCCTCTTTAGAGCCTCTGTACTCGTATTCCACTAAATAGAAGGGCTGGGTTCATAAACTACTTCAGCACAGTCCTGCCAATGATCTCATACAGTAGTAGGACTTGTAAATTCACTAGATTATGTTTCAAGCAGTCTCCACTTCTTAGACGTATGATGTAGTGGGGCATGACTTTTGCCAGTTCCTATTCACCGTCTGACTCACGCTTCGGTATGTGACGGCCGCCTCAGTAATCGATATGTGCATTAACGCAAATTCGTCTTTTCACTTGGCACCTTCTTATCTCGCGGGATTTAACATCTGGCAAGCAATATTCCAGGATACAAACATAGGTATTTCTTTCTACTTTTTGGACCTGCACACATTCAGTCTGCTTGTAAATGGATTGGCACCAACGTCAAATTTCAAGCAGCGTAAAGCAATTTCCTGAGAATGTGAGAGGCGGGGTGTGGCTTAATTAATCAAGTGAGAGACACATAGAGGATCCAATTGGCCTGTGCACATGAAGGGGAAGCATCCATAGGAGCAAAGGAAGTGTCCCCATGTGTGTTTGTGAAATTTGCATTCGGAGAACAGGCCAACAGCAGCACACACACGGTCACTGTTAATCTATTATGCACATTCTGGAAGACTATTTTGAAATGAATTGATGTGCTTAAGACGGGCAATTTCTGACAGTCCCAGTATTTGATTAGTGATGTGACAGGGTCTTTTCATTTAGCACCATCATCATTTTCACTGGTGTGCAAATAGTGCTACAGTGGCGGCTGCTACTTAACAGGGGTGGCAGGGCTAGGGAGGGAAATAAAGAAATGACTCACCTGCAGGCCGGCTGCCTCTCGGTCCTTTTCGGTTGTCGACTCCTAGAAGCAGGAAGCACACAGGCTCCCCTAGCCAAACACAATGCTGCTTTCACCAGCATGACAGCAGAGTTGTGATTGGTCTGAGCACCGTAGTATGAGGCTCAGAGAGGGACTGGGAGGCTGTGCATGTTCTCCACCCAGACTATGCAATACAGCCGGGTGGAGAATACGCTAAGTACGCATGACTGGCCGGCCCAAGACAGCCGCAAAAACCATTATTAGCACTTATAGAGTGCCCACCGCACCTCCCCCCAGCTCTGGTCAGCCCAGCCCCGCCCTGCACCTACGCCAGTACAGAAAAAAAAATGATAATAACATTGCGTTATCATTTTCTTTTTCCTTTTTGAACTGCTCACAGAGCAGTAGGGCGACACTCCTCCGTCTTAGAAGGGGAGCCACCGCTGAGTGCTATGCCGTTTTCTAAAGAAACGCACATATCAGTGCAACCAAGTATCCCACCTTCATTGCACACATTGCCAAACACCTCTGTGTAATAATGTTGGTATTCTAAATCAGTTTCCATCAAAACCGGGTGTCTCTTGTGATCTCTGCCCCGACCACAAGAACGGTATGGATTACAAGTGCTCATATTGCTTGTTTTTAGATATGACGCGGTTACATGTCTGCTCCTGTATTTTACTAATGAAAATCCATTTGGACTTGCAGTTTGATTCAGAGCAGTGTGTCTGTATTATATGAGCTCGAACCAACACTGCTCTTTTGTGATCACAGTAATGGTACCTTGTGCTATGCAGTTTTTTTCCCACTCATGCAGTGTCGTCCGCTACTTAACGGAGGTAGCGGGGCAGAGGAGGGGGAGTGGCGGGGTAAATTTAAAAAAAGTACATTTAAAGAACAAATACCTGCAGGCCGGCCACTGCCTCTCGGTCCTCTTCGGCTCCTCGGTCAACTCCAGGAGCAGGAACCAGGAAGCACACACGCTCCCTGACTCCCCTAGCCAATCATGACGCTGCCTTACAGCAGCGTTGTGATTGGTCTGAGAGCTGTGATTCGGTGCTCAGAGAGGGAGCCCAGGAGGCTGTGCATGTTCTCCACCCAGGCTGTCTAGAACAACCTCTTGTCAGACCTATCTAATTTAACTATTGGTCATAACTCTACTTATAATATAGTTTTATACAGCACAGACTGTTTGAGTCTTTGAGTTTGCTTCTGTACTGTTTGAAATAATATATTTATATCTAAAAAAGAAACTAAAAAAAGAAATAATGTTGTTTTGATAAATAAAACACAATATAAATGGAAGTCAATATTGGTTGTCTATTCATGTGTCTGTGCTGTATTTTACTATATTATAAGTAGAGTTATGACCAATAGTTAAATTAGATAAGTCTGACAAGACGTTGTTTTAGTTTGCTTTTAGTTCTTCCCCCTCCTCTTGGATCTCAAATCACTAGGGGGTACCTTAGCTCCACTCAGGCTGTGCAAGACAGCCGATGGAGAACATGCAAAGTGGACATGACTGTTTGGCCGGCCCAAGACGGCCGACCGAATGGTCATGCGCACTTAGAGTGTGCTTACCACTCCTCCCCCTGGCCCCTACTCTGGCCAGCTCAGTCTTGCCCCACTCCTAAGCAGGAACAGAAAAATAAAATGATAATAGCATTGCGTTTTTCTCATTTTACGTTTTCTTTTTAAACTGCTTGCAGAGCAGTGGGGTGACGCTTAGCGGAGGAGCCGCTTCTGCGCTCTTGTACACTTTTACTTTCCTCCTTCGCCTCTCTCCCTTCTTACTAGCTTCTCAGCTTCCTCGTCTCATATCCCGCTCCTCCTCTTGCTCTCCTCTTTCCAACTTCCGTCTACCTGCCCTTCTTTTCCCCCGCTCTTCTTTCCCCATCACCTCCTGATCCCTCCCTTGACTACGTCTAATTTGGTTATACGCCGCCACAGTTTGATGTGATGGGAGACCCGAGCTCCACTCTTTTGGTATATTGTACAGGGTGCTGAGCCCATTGCGGAGAGTGGCTGGGGCTATTGAAAAATGAAAACAAAATAAATACAGTGCATACTGACGTGAGGAAGCTGTGCGCCAAATGTAAAAATGCTGTTTAACTGCTCCTCAGTAAGAATGGGCATAGAACATACCTATTTCATTGAAAGTGAATATACACTCTTGATTGAAAGATAATTTGGATGAACATTACATCATGGCTTGCCTCCTTGAAGGGTACTTACCTTGAAACAACTCCAATCCTGGCTACCTGCTCCTGCCCTCCCTGTGACCTTTTCCTAACATCTTTTTAATATTTTGAACCTCCCATTGGTCACGAGTCGACTCCCTGAGGCCCATTTAATGGTTGGTTCACAGTGATGGCCCCAGATTAAGTGCTCTCTGTTCTACACAGTTACAACCCATACATTGCTTTCAGCAAACATCAAGAGCAAGTCAGAAGAAAACAATGTCAGCGAGAAGGCAAAATTTACCATCATTGTTGTTTCCTGGGTTCTTAAATTGTTAACTAAAGGTCCCTGGCAAGGGATTGGGTGGGGAAAGGGTAAAATAGGTATGTTTCTTTGTCACATTATGATTGTACTTCTAACAGAAAAGGAGAGATTTAATAAATAGTGTACATCAAAATAACTGCATTGCTATGTGTGTTAATGTAACCTCACTCTATGCACAGAAATAGGTTACAGGTAATTCTGTACAGTAGAAAGCAATGTAAACGGCAATCCTTTTAGCAAAAAAACCCAAAAGAAATCAGTAAAAAGTGTCAAGAAACTAATAGGTGCAGCATCCAACAGCCCTTTGTATGCGTGTCTGTGGTAGAAGCCTATACTATTGGTTACAGGTGGGACAGTTTGGATGGGCCATATGTTTTGTAAGTCAGTCCAAGGCCTCTGCTTCCTGTGTTGTCATTCTAGCACCTTAACCGGGCATGGTATGCGATGAAGACAGACCAGAAAGACCAGTGCGTCATGGCGGGTAAGTACGCCTTTGACACTGGGCTTCCAAGAAGGAGGTCCAAGTTCAAATACACAGCTTGGGTCCTGTTTGTTTGGGCAGCAGTGTTGAGTATGCGCCTAGATCAGCATTCCCAGCCAGGGGGAGCAAAAGAGCCAGTGGACACTGCACTTATTGAGGCGCTCTCCGGATTTCAGCCAAGACACCTGTGCTTTGTAGACCCTATGGAGTTTCTCTAATGATTGACTTCGTCAAGAAGGAAAGGCATGAAAAAAGGCAGTAAAATCACTGGTTCTCTAGCAATGATGCCTCACAAATGGCGGTGTTGGTAGGAGATGTGGCCTAGAGGTTCGAGCTGCCACCTGTGGAACCTGAGACCCAGCTTTTAACGCCACCCTCGGCACTAGACTCAACATTGTGTGATTCTGTAAAAATCACTAAACCTCCCAGTACCTAAATGTGTGTAAAATGTGTTTGTATAATCCCCACTTGATGTACAGGAGTCTCCCAACTCATTGTATAATGTTCAATTCTCTGTTGCTTCATAGCTAGTTTTGTGCTATATAAATACCACTACACACACATACCTAAAATCTCATCTGGTCTAATTACATAGGTGTTGTATGAGGGTGAACCTTTACTGTCTAGGAAACCGGGCATATGGCACAAAGGAAGATCCGCCAGGGTGTCGAGAATGTAAGGCTTCCTGAAACAACTGGGAGTGGATTGACATGGTGATACAAAGCGTGTTTCATTGGCCGTCTGCAAATGAATGTAGACGGTGTGAACCACTTCATGGTGGAATTTTTATGCAGGGCACCGTGTTCATTCCGGGAGCGGAGCTCCTGCCTGGCGCGGTTAATGATGTCTTCTTTCCTTCTGTACTGCTGCAGCAAATCACTTCATAATGTTAGCCTCTAATAGCAACCAATAAAATATACCCGTGCTGCTGTGATGCATGCAATCATGACAAGCGAGTCAACGCAGGTGCTTCAAAATGGCGTCGTGGGAACGGAGAGAGCTTTCTTGTTCTTAGTTCAGCCTTTATTCCAGGTCCATTTTACAAAGCACAGAGTAACCTTTCATTTCAGTAATGATTGAAGAAAGGATTTGCATCTGTTTAACTGTAATTCTGCTCTGTCATAATACGAGCTTGTGTTTGTTCGACCGGAAGTGCTTCTTGGGGTGCATAACAAAACCATTAAAGCGATTATGCAGACATTAATGGTAGCCATTGACGGGCACACCAGGCTTCACGCACCGCCATTTTAAGATCCGCAATCTACAGAATGTGGATAAAAGATGAAGGGTACCGTTAATCTTTTTGCTGATCCTGAATGCAAATAATGCACTCCAAGTAATGCACAGGTGAATGCATAACAACAGCATTCATATTATTTGTCTGCGGAAATCACATTTTTTAAATATTTACTTGTTTTTTGCATAACATACTCTAAGATCCTGCCTAAGCTGGTCTTTATAGTACATTTTATACTCATATGAAAGAAGAAGAACACTAACAAGCCCACAGGCAGCCAAAAACACCCACAAAATCCCATAGGTCTAGGGCCGGACTGGGAGCCGAAACCGGCTCTTGCAAAGAGCTGGGCTGACCGGGGGATGGGTGGCGTGGGGGGGGGGGGGGGGGGAGGGGAAGCTAGTTGAAAGCTTTGTGCCACTTTTATTGCAGGTGGCCAGCCCCCGTAACAAAAAATGCCCCCCCAGGCGTCTAAAACCGGCCCCCACCCTGGCGGCCCACCAAGGAAACGCGCCATACCCACTACGGCCAGTCCGACCCTGCATAGGTCACATTATCAAAGCCTTTCAACAGTGTAATGGGCAACTGGTCTAATTTTGAACACCCTGGGGGTGCTTGAGGATTGTCAAGGGCCGCAGATCTTTGTGCAGCCTCTTAACTAATGCCACGTTTTGTGTAAAAGCTCCTGCATGGGCACAAAGGTGGCAATCCAGAATCTATTAACAACTTGGAGCTTCCTTGTTTACAAAGAGCATTGTGCCATGCAAATAAGGGAACAAATTTCAGGCGAATTCTACGGGGTGTGGGGGGGTGTGGGGGGGCATATAGGCCCTTGAAAGACAGCTGATTGTGCATCACCCAGGAGATATCACAATTTGATCACAACTGGGGTGCACTTTGGCAATGTTAGGGTGGTAGCACCCAGAGGCGCAAGTAGAGCCAAATTTCTGGGGGGGGGGCTAAGAAAACATTTCGGGGGGCTGAAACTTTAAGCAATAGGCAGAGTGGAGCTGCAGGGGTCTTAGAAGGGGTGAAACAACAACAATGCCCCATTAACATGCAAATGGTCTTTTAAACACCTGTGGAGTGCTCGGGTGCGGCTGTGTGTGTGCCCGGGAAGTTGTCTCATCCCGGGCTGCCACACGCGATGCAGCAGGGGTGGCTCTAGGCTCATGGCGGCCCGGGGCAGGGAGCGTAGGTGGGGTCCCGGAAGAGGGGGTCTGGATGCAGCTGAGCGCGGAGGCCAGTGAAGAGGGGGGCGGGGGGGATTGGGGGGGGGTCAGGGTGTTTCGAAGTGGAACAGGATATATATTGTGTGGTGGGCCCTGGGGTTTGGTGGCCCTGTGCAGGTGCACAGCTTGCACATGCCGAAGTCCACCCCTGGACGGGGGGGGGGGGCTGAAGCCCTTTGAGTCCAATGGGAGTTGTGCGCCTGGCAGCACCCGTGCACAGGCGTTCACAGTGCGGCAGAGGTTGCTGTCAGTGCCTCTGTAGGTCAGGGCTGGACTGACCGTAGAGGGCATCGGGCATTTTCCCAGGAGGCTGGAACGGTGGGGACCGGTTTTGCAGCGATGCTGCAATATCAGCCCCCAGTAACAAAAGCAGCAGTGCTTCACACGGGCACTCATTCGGGGGGGGGGGGGGGGGGGGGGGGGCAGTTCCGAAAAAAAGTCCAGGGCTGCTTTGGGTGGGTTCCCCGTCCATCCCTACTGTAGCTGCTCACCTGCACCCAGGCCTCTGAGAAGAAAAATAATCCCTTTGAAATGCTCATTTTTTTTGCCACGCGATGGTTTCCAGAAGGTTCTTTATGTGACGTTCGTGCATCCGTGCGTGGGCCTGCGTGTTGTTTTCATTACGTTGCTCCTGTACAGCAGCAGGCCCCTTCAGTTGGTTTTCCTCTATTAACGGGAAATTCTGACATTTGTACCTGTCATGTGGCTCTGTTTGTTCCTGCCACTGACCCAGCCTGTCCTCTCGGCGCGTACATGAGCCGCATCTGTAGCTGCGGAGCTGACACGCCGTCTCATTTGGAGAGAGCCGCCGAGCGCGCGATGGAGGGCGCGGCGCCGGGGCTCCGGGCACGCTGACATTTAAGAGCCGGCTGCCCATACGCCTCCCGACAAGCCACGCTGTCGGTTGAAATTACAGGTGCTATACATAAACGTAAAATAAAGGAGCCGGTAATGTAGCATGTGACCGGTACATTATCCGCAGATTCTGCTCTGCTGAACTGAGAGATTGTCCCGTTTGAGTCGGAGTTCCAGCAGTACTTTCCCTTCCGCAGATGTTTCCCAGATGAGCGGCTAGTCAGAGGGGTCATCGCTCCGCGCACCTCGCGGGACCTGCGCATATTTCATCCTGACACGGAATTCACCGCCGAATTACTAGCGAGTGTTTTATGCTCTTGCAATTTAACAAGTACGTTCTTGGTGAAAGCAGGCATAGGAGGGCGGTGGATGTAAGTGTGGCTTTCAGAGGGGGGGAGGGGGGGGGGCGTTGTTGCAGCCAATGAGGGCCCCTGGCTCTTGGCTCACACTCCACCCTGTCCAAGGTCGGTCAGTAATGCTGGATGCAGGCTAGCCTTTCCGGATAATTATGTATAACTGTTTTCCATGAAGATTGTTGTATCGAAATTTCCCTTATTCTGATATCCTTAAAATCTGCTCTGGCTTTGGCCCAACTGGACCACTGTGGGTACACCTCCCGTGCACTTTTCAACTTTCCAGCGTTACCCTTCCCTCATACTGTGCCAACAACCGGAGTAGCACGCTCCATCTGTCGTAACCTGTGAGCAGCCCAGTAAATAGTCAACGATACAGCACCATTGTTGTATCTCATCCTTCTTTAGTGTTTATTACCAAACAGGATGTAGATTGATCAATGTGTAGAATTATCTCTGTGTTCTGTGTTCTGGATTGGGGTCAGCAGTATTGTTGTAGCTGCTGGAGAAGACAGACCTGTTTCCTGTATCCAATAAAGAAGTCTGCCACATACTTGCATCTTGTGGAATATATACAACAACCATGTTCTATTTGAACAGCCTGATCACCCAGGCACCCTGATCACTTGATCGCTAAAGTTCAGTAAGACTTGATTTATAAAGGGAGCCGAAACAATATGCACAGATAACAACACACGCGGCGTGTAGATAATTAGCATCCCCTAAGTAATGCTTGGATTGCCCCAAACAACGGGAAGGCTTAAGACTGTGCATTAACTACTTTTAGCCTGCTTTTTCATTCCATTTAAAGTGTGGGGCAGTGGCCTTAAGCACAAAGGGACAATTCTACATTATGCTAATTTGGTGTGTGTGGATGAAAGGCGAAGTTTGTCCACAGAGGTGGCTGTAGCCTTATGACTTACATCATGCATTAAGAGATGTTAACTGCTGCACACTTCTAGGCTGCTTCTGATTATACAGCCTCACCTCTGACTCTGGTCTATACTGCCTGGGGAGGCCATTAACAGCTATTAATGCCCTCAGTAGAGGACAATTCCATTTTATCATCCAAGCGCGGGGGGGGGGGGGGGTTGAGAAATAATGACACCAATTCCTGTATTTCCTTCAATATGACCGAGAAAGGAACTGCCAATGTTTTCAGGAAGTGACTGCTGCTAGAGATATGTGCCATCATGTGACATGATGCCACATGGCTCTGCATTTCTCCTGCTCGACGCCAGCGCACCATACAACCTTCGGTTCTTTCCTAAAAGCAAACAGCCCATTGAGGTTGCCTGCAGAAGCTCTCTATATATTTTCTGTGCAATTACTGGGTTTGATGGGACTGCAAAATTGATGAGGGAAAAACAGTAAACGAATATTGAATGCATGCTTTTCAAATTACCACTCCTCGGGCGCCGCGCTCTAATTTCTTTCATTTAAAGCCAAACTTCCATATTGTAAAAGCAGCATGTCGTGTTGTTGATCCATAATGTTGCATGAATCATATTTATGCTTGTAAACAGTGTGCTTTCCCTGTTTGCTCAGCGACTTGGCAAGGACTCGGGCAGTTTTAGTGTGGGTAGGAAATCTTTCTTCTGGGCTTGCACGGCAGAAACTTCTACCCGCCATGCACCCAAGTGCTGAATTAAATATGATGGAGAAATCATAGCAGGCTTCGCTGGACTTTTATTTCACTGTGAGGCAATCTTTACTGTGATCTCCAGAAAAAAAATAATAAGCTAAAATTAATAAGCAACAACATCCTGGAAATTTGCTGAAGTCAGCAGATATGGCTTTCTGCGGCCAAGTACTGTATATTTTCAATGCGCCTCTTGGGACCATCCGAGGATTAGGGATGAATATTAAGCACTCAAGTTGTCTTCCATGTTTACTTTTTTATGAAACATATGTATATTTTTCTGCGTAAAAGTATACCACTAGCAGCCTCTTGGATTTCAACAATGCGCGAGCTTGAAGGTGTTCAGTTTGCCCTGCGGAATATCTCTAATCAGCGTCAGGGAAGGACAGTATTTGTCCACTGGAGCAGATATTTTGAGGTTGAGATAGTAACCTTTAGAAGCGCTGTCAAGTGTCACAGCTGGTTGACATCAGCCGTTCTGCCATTAGCTAAATGACATGAATCCATCAATATTTATTCTTTAAAGGACTATTAGAGTTTCTGGTTAAATTGCAGAAAGAGCTTTTTGATAATGAAAGTCACAAATATGAATTCCCTCATTTGGAGGTAATATTCTTTCTGATATTCCTAAAACACCGGCTTCTGACGCCTATGATTCCAGGTCATAATGTATGGAATTAAATTGCTTTTATTTGCTCAAATGTAGACAAGTAATATATTGACTATAAAAATGGATACTCCCAAATTAATAAACACTCACTGGAATATCCTACATGTTGACGATTTGTGGGCATGTGATGTGACATGGAAAGCCAGATATTTGACGTCTCTCTTTTTATGCTTTTGTCAATTGAATATAGAGGGTATTACGGGTGGTTATTGACATTAACAGAATGTTGTGTGGTAGAAGTTCTGACTTTCTATTTTGACAATTATAAGATCCACCATTTCTATCATTCTTTCATTTGAAATACATTTCTTCAATGCACTGACCAGAACTGTTATTGTCTCTACATCTAAGTGGTACTAATTTTTTCCTAATAGGACAGAGGAAAATCTGAATATGCCAAGCCATATTCCAGTGGCGGCTCTGCTAAGGCGGAGGAGCGTCGCCCCATTGCCTGTAGCAGCAAAAAAAGGACAAAATAAAGTGATAATTACAGAATGTTATTATCATTAAATGTTTTCCTCTGGCTGCAGCAGTGCATGAGGGGGCAGGGAGGAGCTGTGGGGTAGGAGTGGTAGAACACTTCTTTGTGCAATGACTGTTTGGTTGGCTCTCTCGGGCCGCCCAAAACAGTCATGCACACTTCCCTGTTCTCCATGCATGCTGTACTACAGCCTGCATGGAGAACTTGCCCACCCCTCCAGTCCCTGGCTGAGCGTCATGTCACAGTGCTCAGATCAAACACAACCCTGCATTGCAGCATTGTGATTGGCTTTAGTTGTGGGAGCCTGGCTGCCTGCTTCCTGGATTTCTGCAGCTGCACAGAAGGCTACCGACCTCTAGTGCATGTTATACGTCTCACCCAGGATGGACTGCAAAGCCTTGACAAGCAGGTTAAATAAGCTCTTATCAACTCTGAATGCAGCCCTTGAGATGTGTCATTCTGGAGGGAGTTTGTGACCACAAATCACCTCTGCTGCCAAACGCAGGGCTACAAATCAGACCGCTGTCACTGCTCGAAGGCAACATGTTAGCCACCATCTTCATCATTTAGATGGAATGTGAATTCTCACCCCCTCTGAAGGGCTATGAAAGCACAGTACAGTCGTAAAGAGAACAGAACATTAACACAATGATCATGCTAGCAGACATAAGTAAAGAGAAGGAAAAACTAAAGAACTAACAACTACAAAACACTAAAACACTGCTCAAAAGCACAGTGTCCCTATATGCAGAATTTCTTTGACCACATAATGGCAAGGATGAATTTTCCGCGTCAGAAGAAGCTTTTTGCCTGTGTTGTGTGGCATATTTTGATGATCTTACAAATACCTTTGTAAAATCTAATGAGTGAGTAATTTCTGTAGTAAACTGATCCTGTGTTTGCTAACCTCTAGTAGAACACAACGGCCAGCAAGTCCTTAATCAATGCTTTTTATTTGATTTAGTGAACTGAAAGTGATTAAGGTCTATATCATTCCAGCATCGGTGTTAGGGTCCTCCTGAAACAAGGTTGTACATAGTTGTTCTATGGGAACAGATCCAGGCCAGATAATCAAGATAACGACATGAGATTTAGTATCATAAAATATTGTAAATGGGAGTCAATTGCCCCAGTGATCATCCTTAAAATGTGACATGGGTTAACTGACCAATGCTGGACAACCCTCTGCGAAAGTCTGTTCTCCAATCAGGAGAATTCTCAGTATCATAGCATCTGAAACACAAAGGTATAAACCAAAGGGACAAGAACACCAGTCCAGAGCAAATTGTTCTACATTGCAAAGTCAGGAAGCACAGCAAGTACATAAGGGACAGGTCCCCACTTCCCAGTTTCGCCAATTACAAGTCAGCACTAAACGACTAGCATACTCCACACAGGAGAGCTGTTTCTGCAACCAACTCGCCGCAAAGACGTGGGCCACATAATCTCTTGGGTGTAAGACTAGCATTAGAAAATGGCTGCTCCTCACAGGTCAGCTCTATCAAATACATTGTATTATAGTTACCAAAATATCTCTCTCTTTGTAAATTGTATTTATCTGCATTATCGCTATTATATGCATGTACATTGTGGATTGCTTCCTTCCATTCTTATGTAATGTATTTAATGATGTTTCATTTTATGTGCATCAGTTCTGCTTCTAGTTTCCCTAAGGAAGGGGGATGTGTTATAACTTACATGTCTCTTCCCTACTGCTCAGCCAGAGGGAGTGCTGTTGTACTTGATGATGTTTGGAATGTTGTGTGTGTTTGATGTCATGGGATGCTTGGGGTCTGGATTGGCAGTTGGTGGATGCAGGCTGAGCAGCAGGGAGGCTGCTCCTGTGTGGGGCTTTTGTCGTCTTTACTTATTACTTGAAACCAAACTTGGAACTAAGCTTTATTAAAACCAGCGTGTTATATATACCTGTCTCAAGGACTTCTTTATGTACAACATAAATCTACTACAAATGTAAAATCTCTCTAGCTCGTTGAGAGGAGCTGGGGTGAGGTGGGCGGGGGGTTCTGAGAATCCTGAAGACCGACAGATACACATCTTAGGGAAAACATTTTGTCAAATGAGAACAAGAGGTAACTTAAAGCTTACAGAAAAAATAGTGGAACTTGAAACCAGATGAAGCATCAACTGAGACCACTAGGTAGCCCTGTAGGTTTGGTAATTTAAACAGGGAATTTTTCCCTTTTGTGTTATTACAGTTTTTTGCTCAATTCAGCCAAAAAACGTTTATTTGAGTAAAATGTCAATACCATCATAAGTTCATGAGCACACAGAGAAAAAACAGTGAAATACAATGAACTGGTAAAATCATTGAAAGATGGAAAAGGGATACAACGAGCAATTTAATAGAATATTCTTAGTACTTTGTTTATTGAACTTTGAGACAACACAGTATAAACTCAATGTATTCTTTGAATCCCCAAGAATCTAAAGATGGGTGCTCGACAGAGATAAAGATATTAAAATAAAGATTTCATTTGTTTCTGTTTTGAGACCGATATCTCTGGTAGAATAATAGAAAATGAATATTTGTTCCTAGGGGTAAAGAGTCACACGGGCAGTCACGCTGGGGGAGAAATTCCTACTCTATTTGAAAAGACGGCTAGATACGAGGTGCAGGAAACTTACAGCCTCGTCCAAAGCCCCCCTCTCCCCATGGAATCTACTACAACTCTAAGCATTCCAATAAAGAATCAGTATGTATCTAAACTGTATACATAACTATGTACATCACCTCTACTTCACAAAGAAAGATATTTCTATGGCTCAAAGTCCTGGGGCAAGAGGGGTTTTCAGATAGTAGTGCACCAAGGTGTTTACTCACATTCTGATGACTGTAAGATTTTAAAAACTTTCCTTGTCAGTCGTGAAACTGACTTGAGCTGTAGATGTATTCAATCTACTAGTTCTTGCATGTCTCAGAGGACATATACATGATGAGCCTATTTCTGTATGACATTTTCTTTAAGGTTGAACGGTCTATGGATAGAAGAGCTTCATGAAAGAGTTTTAAAAGGAGACACAATAACATGTAATTTCAGGAGTCCAAACCACAGGTGCCTAGGAATCCGCTTCAACAGACCAGGCTTTAAGATGTAACAGAACTGTCGCTATCAGACCCACTAGAGCAACAGCTGAAAGAGAGGAAATGACATTCATTTATTGAATTGGCTTTTTTTTTATCAATTAAGAGGTGCTTAGGCTAAGTATTATCTGATGACAATGTTTTACCTACATCGTTTATGACCCGAACAAGCTCTAGTTCAAGTCCTTTATGTTTTGTTTACTCTTTAGTAGTGCGCCTAAGCCTACATCCATACTTTTTCACTATAATGTTTAATCCTCAAAGTTGATTCTTCCACAAATTGACTCCCCAGAAAGTTTTTTGAAGTCCCTAAGTGTTATTTTATCACATGGAATAGACTGGGAGGATGGGAAAACATTAAATGACTGTCCTTTGACTGTCAGCAGTAGCACACTGGACAACTTGGCACTGATGATTTGTTTACAAATAATGTCTTTAACAACAGGAGTGTAACCCATAAACCATGTTGAGATTAGAGTAGGTACGTAAAGCAAACAACAATATCTCAACTGGTATGGTTAAGGCAGACGGTTAGGTATGCAAGTGCAGTACTTTACATGAAAGGAGAGACCCGGAGACTCTAGGATGATTTTTTTAGAAAGTGCATTTAGCATCATGTATTTGAGAACAAAAAAATAAACATAAATAAACATACAATTATATCAGTACTGTAAGCAAAAATTCGTGAACAACCCAAATTGACCTTGGTGCTTGTTTGTGTAGGTGACACAATTACTGACGATGCAAGTGACAATTTGTGGTCAGCGGAAGAGAACGGCGCAATGTGCTAATTAATGTGAGCAAATATATACAGTGAATAAGGTGGTTCCAGACATAGATTAACAAATGGGAGAAGAAATGACAATGATTCAGTGGAACCACCGAGGCTGTGCCTTTAGTTGCGCTGAAGAGTCGACGACGTTTCGATCCAGTAACTACGGATCATCATCAGGACAGGGTTGTATAATTGTCTCAGTGCTGTATAAGGAAAAAGAAGGTGAGTTGGGGGTTAGAGGAGGGGATGGGATCGAGCGATAATGGCAGCTAGGGAGCCACAGCGATGAGTTAAGAAGGTGCAGAGATTTTCCAATTGAAATGAGGGACGACATGCAACCTCTCGGACCTGGCGTGTGGATCTGTAAGGCACGGGGGAAGGCCGGGAAGTGAGAGGGGGAGAATGGTGTCAGTGGAGGAGTCAGGAAACTCCCTGGGTAAGAAGCTGGAGAAGGGAACAAAGTATTAACGTGGGTTATCAATAGATGCAGTGGGGAAGACTGGTAAGGAGCGGTCTTGCGACGAGGAGAATATGTGCTACCTTTCCAATGTAAGGAACAGGGTATTAGCGTGGAATATCAATAGATGCAGTGTGGTAGACTAGTAAGGAGCGGTGTTGAGAGGAGGAAGCCATATGTTACCTAGGGGGACGCGGTCCCGACTTCAGGAGTAGCGTTGTGAGCCGAAATGTCCGGGCATCAGAATTGTATGTGGAGTCCTAGGAGGGGAGAAGCGAAAATGCGTAAGGTCGTGACAGTTAAGGGAGAGCGGGGAAAGAACCAGTATCAGGGGCGAACGTTACCTTGGTAGAGAAAAGGGTGCCAGAGAAGGCCGTGTCCCGGCGGAGCAAGGGCGGCGGAAATAACTTCTGAGCGTGTCTTTTCTAAGGGCGGAAAATTTGGCAATTAGAGCCGGTGGGGCGAGGGGCCAAAATTTGCCCTAGAGAGCGGACATGACGAAGTATTGACAAATGGGCAGGAGTAAGTGAAAGGCAATAGTTGCAATGTGCTTAAATCCCAGGCACGATGTTAAAGGTGATATTTTACAAACGGGCGTACAAGAGACCACCGGATGTAGACAATAAATTGCAATCAGGGGAAGTAACATTGGAAACATTACATACAATTGTTGTAGAGCGCAGACATAATCTTTCAAGGGAATTACAGTGAGAGCAAGTACCAACGGAGACATACAGTTCTATATGCATGGATTTCAAACATACTGTAAACGAAGGTATTTGTTGCAATTAGTATGTCTCAGCGGATCATTCACATGAGTGAGTGGCATACAGACAGATTAGGATGAATGTCCATGGTTAGTGACAGGGTAGAGAGCAATGTCATGTGGAACGAAAACTAGGGGAAGGGAAAGAAGGGTGAAAAAAAGGTAGGGGAGAAGGACTGGCTAACCACATCCACTAATGGGTAAAGCCGAGGACCAATGGAGGCATGTGTCACTGCGGCATCCGTGGTGAGTCAAGTGGGAGAGCCACGGGTCAGTGGGTAAAGGGGATAACAGAGAGTCAATGACAGGTTACAGATGGATGGTGGTGTTCCATTCATCAATTGTGTTTAACCCGGAGTGTACAGAGTCACAGAGGGTAATCCATTTGCATTCACATTTGAGGACAGCTTTGATGTCGCCACCCCTGATGGGCAGAGTAGGTTGGTCTACCACTTGCCAGGTGATGTCATTTTCGCAGTGGTTCTTCTCGATGTAGTGTGTGACCAGAGGTGTTGTGAGAACCTTGCAGTGAATCCTACTCTTGTGCTGGATGATCCGCTGCTTAATCGAGTGGTTTGGCCGATGTAGATGAGGTCGCAGGGGCAGCGGATTGCGTAGATGACATTCTTTGATCTGCAGTTGGTGTGCGTTTTGAGCTTGTAGATTTTGTTTTGGATTTTGAATTCCTTAGTGTTCTGTGTGAGCTCACATACTGCACAGGTTTGGCATTTAGAGTGTCCCACTATAAGGGGAAGACCCCAGGCTGCGGTTATTGTGTTCTTGGCTGTTGTGTTGGTGGGTCAGGTGATGGCATGTACCAGATGTGCGGCCAGGTTGTTGCCGCGTTGGTACGCGAAGAGGGGCGGTTCTTTGAATGATTCAAATGTTCGCAGTATCGGCCAGTTGCGTTTAATGATCCTACTGACTTTGTTGCTGCAGGGGCTGAACTTGGAAACAAATGGTATTCTGGTCATGCTTTTTTTAGGCTGTGGTGTGAGGAGCTGTTCACGATGGCAATACCATGCTCGTTTGCGAGCTCTTGTTACCAAACATTTGGGGTATCCCCTGTCAGTGAGTTTTTTGATGAGGATGTCTGATTCCCTGAAGAAATCCTTTTGCCATTTACAGTTTCTCCAAATTCGTGGGAACTGGCCATATGGTAGGACATCCCGTAGCCCTCGGGGGTGGTAACTTGTTTACTGTAGAAGGGTGTTTCTTTCTGTTTGTTTGCAGTATAGGAGACCCCAAGACCCAGCCTTTTCAAACTCCTTGGTTATGTTGATAGGTCCATGGACTCGGGACCCTTGTTTCATTTAATGTGGAGCATAGCTGCTTTATTAGAATACAGACCTTTGACACATTTTTAGAGATGACAATTGATCAGCAACATGCATAACCCAATCTTTTACTGCCTCAGAGGCCACTTTAAGATGCTTAAATGCAAAATATATTGGTCGCTTCTTCAAGATCAAATATTTGGCATATAAAGCTTAAGTCTTTATTTAACTCTACATGACATATTTAGTTATTGAAAGGCACCAATACATAAGCATGCTTTATCCAGTAATGGCTTGCTGATTAAAAAGAAGAAAATATTTAGTAGTTGTATTATGCTTTGTGGAAATGTGTGATTTTATAACTGTTTAATTTCTTGGCTTGTGAAGGCATCTAATTGTGTTGTAGATATGCCCACTAGGATAGCAACCAAGGGAGTGAATTTCATATGCTGCCTCTTAAGAATTATCAACATCCTAAAACATGGACGATAAAATGTAAAGCAAGCATGTCTTAAGACTAGGTCCAGTGTCCATTCCTCTTCTACATCGAGGAAATGCAGTTGTGCCGTGGAAGACATTTGCCTGCTCTGAGGCTGGACCGCAGCCATGTTGGAATGGGCCTCTTTAAGAACAAATATGTTAATTTCACAAATCTGGAGTCCAACCCCTGACCAATCAACAGTTGTTTCTCATGGTTCGCAGTTCATGTAGACAATCACTTACTGGAGAGAGCATACTGGGTACACAAAAGGGTCCTGTTCATGTAATATTTTAATAACTAGCAAAGTATGTGGAAGATTAAGCCATGGGACATCCCTGAATGACGAGGTTTCCACCACAAATATATTATATCAGTGCCACTTTAAATTTCTGATGCTGAATTACAGGCAGTAATTTGGGCATTTTGTTGAACTTGATATCTGCTGGTGCCCAAAACATTTTATTTCTTGAAAACAATGTCAAAATATTGGCTCTCCCTTCAATGCTGAATAAACCTTTGAAGGATGAAAGCCGATTGGTAGCCTTTTATTAATTAATTTATTTTAACCTTTTCTATAGGACTATTTTGCCTGTAGCTGATATGCTGTACAAAAGAACTAAAACATTTTCAATAATTCCTTTACAGTCCAAGTTTTCAAAAAAGAAAAAATAAGGTCTTACCCAAGTGCCAATTTCCACTGACGGGGCAAAAGCTTTGCATTGACTTATAAGCCTGTTTTAGGTCTCGCCTACCAGCAGAGCAGGCTGTCTGGAAAAGACCTACTCTGAGCTCACCAAAGTTAGAACTTACAGTAGGTTTGCAGCACAAACATTGTTTACCAATGGTTGGATTTATTGTCACTCTCATTTGCTTGCTTCTCATTTGATGGCTTTCCTTTCCCATCTTGCACCATTTTGTGTTAGTTTTTCATTTGAAGCAGAGCCTTTTTACCATCCTTTGGCTGACTTTGCTTAAACCCTCCTAGGCAGTGCATGGGTATTCCAGCTCTTTCCCTCTTGTGCTTCTCTCCACTCCGGTTGCCCCTGTGCTCTGTGTTGCTGCCTCCCTTATGTTGCAAGCTCTCTCTTGTGTTCTTCCCAATGCCCAACTTCCACTTTCCACAACTCTGTGTTGCTTTTTTTCGCTCGTTTGCTCCCCCCGTTCTGCTGTCACTTGTGCGCGGCTTCTCCCTCTCACCACTTTACACTTCACTGCTTCCGCCACCCATTGTCCCCCAAGCCCTGCGGTCTTTGTCTTAAAAAAAATATTTTACTTTTTATTAGTATTTTAGCTTTTTGGGAAGACAGGGTAGCAAATTGCTGCCGGCCCCTCTGTTTTAAAAAAGAGCATTATTGCTACTTTTCTTTCAATTTTTTTATTTACCTATTCCTCTTGGATTGGTTAGTAAATAGAGGGCATCTTTGTCAGAGTACCTGCCTCCGTTTACGGCAAAAAAGGAAGAAGATGCTCTTAAAGGAACAAAGCCACTAGGTTTATCTGTGTTAGCACATTCCTTCCTACGGTATTGAGGTGTCCAAATAGATCTCACATATTAATACAAACAAAATTGTGAAGGCCGCAAAGCAAGTGTTGACTATTAATGCCGTTCAGTTTCTTAAAAATGTGTAAACTTTTTTGTAACAGCTTCAGTTTCTTAAAAAAAAGATTTCATGTTTTGTGTTTGTGTGCTGTAACGTTCTTTCCAGTACCATTTATTAACCCCTTGTGTGCGGCCGCGATTCTGCTACTGTGCGGCAGAATCGCAAATGGGCGGGTTTATGACAGCTCCCAGCCGTCATCAGCACACGCCCACCGTAGTGCATGACGGCTGGGGGCCGCCATCAGCATCGAAGGGGTTAACCCTGTTGAGCTAATTATATTTCATTTAACTCCTTCAATATGTATTCAGAATTGTTGCCGATTTTACATACGTTGTCACGCTTCATGTTAGGCCCTGAAGTACATGCATTCTTTCATCCAGCCGGGATACGAGAATAACGTCATGGGTTTAATAAGTCGCTGTTTACATTTCTGCATCCTATTGACTGCAGCATCTGTTAATGATGTTCTGTAGCTTTGCTCTTACAGTGCTCGTGGGAGCCGACCTCACGTGGGCTGATACTAAAATGCTAAACCACAGGATGAACTTATAGCAGTAGCACAAAATGTCCAGCACTAGAAGAACCTTGGGCGCTTTTTCTGGGGTTTGTGATTCTGAGGGACATCAAGCAGTGTTCAATTACAATAAACGTCTAACCAAGCTGGTTTTGGACTATTTGGAACTTCTCATGATTTCCTTGGGAAGATCCATTTTTGTATTTTTTATTTTATCCCTAGAGTCCCGCCATCTTGAAAAATATATTTCTTTTTTTTTCTTTTTCAAGTTGTGGGCATATACCCATTTATTAAAAAACAACGCCTGTACAAAACATTCAATGTTTGGACATTTGTAACTTGTGAAAAATTATCTTCTGGGTCCTCCTCTGCCTATTCCGCGGCCACGTCCTCTTCCACGACCTCGGCCTCTGCCTCTCCCAGCAACTGCTTCTCTTTTCTTGGATTTAACTTTCCGTTCAACATCAACCAGTAGTGTATCAAGAGGGAGACTGTTCGGCAGAACGAAGTCTCAAATGTTATTGTCCCGAATACTTAATGTTTCCAATTGTACATTGAAATATATTTCAATAAAAATTTCAGTATCACTGAAAAAGAGGATCTGCCTGCTGGTCACAGTGCCTTCAAGTCAGCTGATCCAATGGCAAACCAAGCCCTCTCTACCAGTAACGGAGGCCCTGGAGCTATGCACTCAATGCTTATTTTTGTGTTATGTAGCTCCTGTCTTGGTGTAGTGGGACCGTATTGCTGGCAGTGACTTCCCAGGATGTCTTAGACCGGTGCAGCTGTCGAGGCAGGATAGAGGCAGTGGGAAATGGCCCTGGAGCTCCAGCAATAGGGAATAACGTCAGGAGGCTGACCGCCTGAGAGGGAGTCCAGCATGATTCGTATCCTCGTCAATAGGAGCCTGCACATACCCTAATGCTCACGGTTTGTGATAGGGAGTCAATGCTACACCGAAGCTACTGGTACTTTAATACCCATTGGAAACTTAATTCAATGCAGTGGGCAAGAATTGCCAGGCAGAGTCAAGACTTTGGTGTAGCCTGACTACTTGTAGCCAAACCCGCTTGTCTCTCAGCCCCTCGCAAACTCCATGGCCTGCTGCCATGCACTGATGCCAAGCGCTGAGGAAAACAATATGGTGATGGGTGTAAAATGCTTATATTAATTTTAGTTACTGGTAATTACTTGGGCCACATTCCAGTTCATTGTGTACTGACTTCTATGCTAGGACCAAGACTGATTTGCATATGGACAGTCATTGCCCAGAGTGACGGAGTGAAAAACAATGTATTGGAATGTGGTCCCAGTCAATCGCCATTGGCTGAGATTAATTGAAGCATTCCGTCCATCCCCTCGGTCGTTGATGCATTTGAGGACCGCGTCAACTGTACAAGTGCCAGCAGGATGTATCATGAACAACATTTTTTAAAAAACACAGTTGACTATGAGTAAATAATTACCATGTGCCACACCAAACAACAGGTTATTCTGGATTGTTATGAGTTTCAGAATGGCTGGAGACAGCCAGGCGGCCACAACCTCAACCACTTGGCTCTTGTACCCTACCCACTGGCTGAAATATAATTAAAGAAACAGCATGCTCATTGACGTATATTTTCACTCATATCTAGAAACAGAAATGTGATCCTAATTGCTCCCCTTTTTTCAACCATTTGGCTTTGAAATAGACAGCTGACGTGAAACAGCTGCACGCAAAATTCATTTTGTTATTAATTCTGCTGAGTGAGCTATTACACTTTGCACTCTGATGCAAAGCTACCGAAAGGATAAAGATCTCTACAAGGCTCACGACAACTGGTGCTCTTCAGTGGAAAATTTGCTTTGTGAATACCAGTACGCCTGGTATAACACATAGTGTTTCTTAATACTCAGTAGTCAACAAGGTAACTTTTCTACAGTGCTTAATTTGAGCAGGTGGTTGCAGGTGCTCAGCACCGGCACCTAATCCTCAGCACCGGTGCTTATAGCACCAGTTAAGGACACCCTCATTTGGAAGGCAGCCTGATTTTCCACAGAATCACAGGATGTTGAGCCACGCTGAGACTTGAACCCGGTTCCCCAGCCCCAAAATTGGCAGCTCTAGCCATTAGGCAAAGTCCTCTCCAGAATAATAAGTGCTGGGGCTCTAGTTCGCTCTAGTTCGGAGGCAGTGTACACCAGCACATTTCTCCTGTTAGCGCTGCCTCCTGAGGAGAGCCCCAGCACTTTTTATTTTACAAATTAAGCACTGCCTTTGTATTGATTGCATGTCGCCTAGATGTGTAAACACATACATGGGTATATACACACAAGGCACTTGTTATCATGATAGATGTGTCAAAATGTGGCATATTCTAGTGTAAGCACCAGTTACATTGTTTACAGACCCCTGAAGAAGGGTCATCTAACCCGGAATGCATTGGGTATGTTTGATGAATTAACAAGCATGAATACTGACATTCACAAACAAGGTTTCGATTGTATTCAACGTACACAGAATTGCTGTGAATAAAACAACAGAAAAAAAACCTTTGAACTTTATCGTTCGAAGTGACTTCATTGCAAAAGAAGAGTATTCGAACAGAACCAGTTGGTTCAATTGCTGAGTGCGACCAGGGCAGGCAAATGGGGATACACTGCCAGCACACAGTTAATAATTGTAACCACAGCATACAAAATATTCACAGATCCAAGTTAGTACTAGTCCACTTGTTTTCACTGAGTGATATATTAAGCAATATACATGAATAAGTCCAGCTAAAGAATCCATTATTTCTCCATATTTGGAACAAAGACTTGAAGCCTAAATAACGATTCTGTAGTGAACCTCAATGAACACCTACGTTTGAGGTGCATGATATGATTCAGTTATCACCAGCAAAAATATTTCGTGGGCACTCCTCCATCTTCAGAGCTGAAACATAATTCGTTTGGCGACCTTACTACAGTCGAACATGTAAAGCAAGACAAGAAGAAGATAAAAAGGTGCAGCAAACATTAAACACAATTGTAAAACATAAAATACACTTCATATGTGGTAGCAAAGATGGTGTGGATCAGAGAGGGCTGGAGGCTCACCGTACAGGAAGCAGCACACAGAAAGAGGGTGTCAGTTGGGTGATGGATGGAGAAGAGGAAGTGACATAGATGTGGAATAGATCTGTAATGGGTAAATCGGAGATGAGCAGAGGCCAGGGAGCATAGGTCAACTTGAGAGCAGAGTGGTGTAGAGTTGAAAAGTAGGAATCTCTAGGGTTTCCCCCATGCTCTGACATAACACCTGATGAGATCTGCCTGTGGAGGCTGCCCACAGTGCACGCGCACTGCACCTGGCTTGGAGATCCGCATAGCGGGACGCCAATATGAAAGATGCTCTAAATTCATTCAGATTTGTGGACCATCAGGATGAATGTTGTTTTCCTGCTCCATATCAGTGTAATTATTTTGCCATTTTTATTAATACCGTGATAAAAAAAATAGTTGGCACAAACGTAGAACATCATAGTTTTGTCATTTGCAAGATATCTTCAGTGACTGCTTTTATCATTATCCGGGCAATTTTAATAAGTTTACTTTCTCAGATGTGTTTCCCATATTAGATGGTAAAACATCATCAGGGCCAACCTGGGAATGATGTCACAATAGATCTCAAAACTCCAGGTGACAACTTCAAACAAAGAAACATTCCAGAAAGCCTATTGTTGAAATTGTTAGAGATATGGGTTTCGGCAGAGGGAACTGTACACGAGATGACCCCCTTTTAAAATGTCTACTTTGTCATTTTCTATTTTTTTCTCACTATTTCTGCTGCCCAACTCTGCCAAAACCAGGTGCTGCTCCTAGAAAACATGAATGTTGCGGCAGTGGGGAGGTAGAAGGGACGTAATCAGGGAGTAAACAAGGGAGCAGGTGAGAGCTATCTTATCTTAGAATTTACATCCATCAGCCTGATCTTCCGCCTTTGAGAGTAGACAGACAGATGTGTGCCAAATCTAGCGAGTTAAATCTTGGTCGAAGGTGGAACAGCTGGTGCTACTGCATTAACATGGGGGAAACATAATTCATTATGCAGTATTTGGGATCATAGGGACTCTGCAATGAATACGACAAGGCAAAATGATGTCAGTGACATGCTGGAGTTTTTATTATAGTCTCCTCAATAATTCACGATGTCCGCCCACTCCCAAAAGCTCAAATGAAACCACAGCAACCTCGCAGCTTGGAAAGATCAGGAGCTCGGAGATGGGCTATTTAAATTCAGCTTTCTGCATCTTATTCTAGGAGCCTTGGCTTCAATTATTAGGTTAGAAAGGAAGGAAAGAATCTTAATAATTCCAAATTGAGTCTCCAACCTGGCTGCATATTTATTGATGATGAGAAGAAAGAAGGCAACCTGGCCACGTTGTAGATTGCCTTCCTTTATTCGGAGTTTACATGTAATTAGGAAATGATAAACTTTATATTACTGATTTTTAGGATGTTTATAGAGGAATCACACCAAAGTGGCCACACATGTACTGAAGGTATGATGTAAGGCTCGCAATGCCCATTGGGCTCAAAGGGCTTCAGCCCCCCCCCCTTGTAGTGTGTGTGTCAGCCCGGCTGAGACACCTTCCCAGGCTCACGCACAGCCAAACCCGAGTACTTCACATGTCTTTAAAAGACCATTAACTTGCTAACGAGGCTTTGTTGTGTTTTCACCCCTTCTTAGAGCCCCTGCATCTCCACTCTGCATATTGCTGAAAGAATCAGCTCCACCCCGAAATTTGTAGTAGCTCCCCTCCGAAATTTGGCTCTAGTTACACCTCTGTATGATGTTATAAGGAATTAATATTCAGTTGCTGTATATTGCTTAACAAATGTGAAATAGTTTAGTGTAGGCTCGGTATAGTGGCCACTTATTCAGTGGCATAACATTAGCCCCTGCAGCCCCCGAGCTCCAGGAGGCCCCCTCCTGCCCTGTGCGCCGGCAGCAGGCCACTACTTAACACACCGAGTTTCTCTACCAGTCTGATTAGAACTATTGTTCTATTTTTACACTGCAATAAGCCCCAGAGATCTTTAAGCACTTTATAATATAACAATTGTGCATACTACAGTAAAGGTGCATAAGACCTCCTGACCGGAGGGGAGCGGGGGAGGGAGACTCCATGTACTTTGCAGGGGAAACCTCTCAAGTGTCGTTATGCCACTGCTCTTATTCTTCGGGTCTTTGTAGCTTTCCTGGTCTAGTTTGATCTAAGTGGGAAATTTTGATTGTGGAGTCACATACTGCAACAAAGAAAAGATGGCAGTCTTCTGCAAAATGCTGCCAGCAGAGCCGGCTTTTTCTTCCTCTCACTGTTGCCCCTCCTTATGTGCTGCCTGAGCTGACTTCTTCTGGACCAGCAGAGCCAGTTCTCATCCAAGGACACTAGAAGCTCCTCAATACGGACTTCTACCAACCCCATACACCTCAGGATCTGGACATTAAAAAAAGGGGGAATTTTGGTTGTATGAGGGAAAAATGTAAATGTAATTTGATACTTATATAGCGCACTACTCACCGCAAGGGTCTCAAGGCGCTTGTACGAATACCGCTGTGGAACCCATCCTGGCTTTCCCTGTGAGGCGTCCACTCCTGGGCACCCCCAAGGTGGAGGCCAGGCATCCTTAGCGTTGCGGGGGCCGTTGTGGAGATTAAGCAAGCTATTGCCCAGAGTTGCAGAGTGGGACTCCATGATTGGAATAGGCACCGAGGCGAGAATTATCAGGTCCATGGAAATTTGAGCCCAAGACCCGCGGAGGTGGGGAATGGAACCCTGGTCCCGGGCCAGACCTCTGCATCAGGGTCTGCCGCTCTAAACATTGAGCCACACTTCTCCACCCATTGAGCCACACTTCTCCAGAGAAGGCGGTTTGAAAACAAACTACAGTATACCATTGAGAAGGCCGGCTTCCTATATGGAACGACCAGCTCAACCAAGCAAGCATATGCACCCCAGGCCTATCTCTTGAAGGAAACTGGCCGTGTGTGGCCATTTTACGACCTGGTATGTATTTGCCTTTCATGGAGCCGGGAGACATGTCTCTTTAATAAAGCTCTGATATATGTCTCTGGAAGGAGGTGTGCTCCTTCCATGCAGCTATATACGTAATATCTGTGCAGATGGAACTTGTGAACATTTTATGGAGCCAAGAGGTATGTCCTTTCTTTGGAAGGGGAAGGTACACCCCTTTTTCAGTAACTACAAGGCCTGCACATTCCTTGCAGCTAGAAGGCATGCCTTTTCTCTGGATATTGGAGGCATGTGTACTCTGTGTTGCTGTGTTGTGTTAAATTTCTATGCATCTGGGTGCTGTATATGTTTTAGTGATCGTCGCCCCACTGCGAGAAAGCAGTGGGGCGACGCTCCTCCGCCCTAATGGAGGAGCCGCCTCTGGCATGCGCAAGGATGTTTGGCACCCAAGGTACAATGATATTTCTCCCCTTCTTGCACGGTGAAGGCACTTGATGTTTCAAAGGGTGATCTGACTCCTGTTTACTTGTGGTGCCTGCTCTCTATTGTTGTTTTATGTCGAACCAGCCTTGAGTTTTGTGGACGCCGTGAGCATATTTCAGAATATCAAGTCTAACATTGTAATAAAGTCAAGTAGAGGAGGTTAATATTATTCCCCTTTTACACGCACACTTGACATTTCAGAGTTTAATTAGATTATTTCTCCATTCTTTTGTATGAATTCGGCCTGGAGACCTTTTACTGGTTAGCTTACTTTTATGTGTGTCATAAAAGTAATTACAGCTTCCAAAATCTTTCTCAGCTCCATTATTGCATCTGCTATTCGCTAGTTTCATACTTCTGCTCATAGTCCCATTTTTAACAGTGTGATTGTGTTTGTCTTTCATTAGATTCCTGAAAGAATCTATTTTAGTAATGATTTATTTAATATTATGCCCAATTGTTCTTGAAAAATGTGCAGCGACGAAGCGTGCTTGAACGTGATAAGGCCGCGCTGGTCACTGCACAATATGTTGTCTCCCTGTATGTCAACACAACGTCACTTTTAAATATGATTCTAAATAGGGCGGACTTAAAATGGCTTCCGCCTTCTCTGTGAGCGCTGAGCGGCACTTCCTGTGTCATGTACGGATGTGACATTAATTATCAGCCTCGAGGCCCTGTCGCTGTCTAGGGTCATCGAGAGTAATACACAGAGAACCAATCAGAATGTGAGTCATGGTAAAGTGTGATAGGTGCCCCTCTCTCCATGCCTTATGTGGGTAAAGTCAGGGTATTTTAGAGTCTCGCGTTTGCCTTTTATGTTTCTTTGTGTGTGTGTTAATGGAAGGCATGAGCAGTTGAAAGTACTTAGAACAATTGTTTTCATTGAAATAGATTGTAGGAATACTCATAAAATTACAGTAGGGTAGTAATGTTTGACTGTAGTTGAAATGTAATTAGCCAAGGACCTGTCAGCAGTACACTGAGCCCAATTTGTGACCCGGATTGCACAACAGGCTGTGACTCATCTATTATAAGATAGTATTCATTCCAGAGACTTTTACTGTGTATTAAGAAATAGTTAGGTTTAGTGATTTGTTTGTTTTTTATTATATAAAATAAAATAATACTTTAACAATACACTAACTAATAATATGAAAACAATGATATCAAAATCAAGCAAAGTAAATCACAGGAATGCATATATTATATTAAGTTAAAGAAACTAGATAAGTTTATACAGCACATAATATAATTGAAGGGGAAGGAAAGAGTGAAGGAGTCAATAGAGGTTATAAATTATAATTGCAGCACTAGAAGGAATTTCCATCACTCTTTGAATACCAGTCTGTAGTTGAGGAGTCTGAAGATTTGATGGGATCCCAACCACAATCTTTGAAAACATGGAGTTATCCCTGGTTTGTTATGAAAAAACAGTGCCATGATACACCTTTCTAGTCAACTCTGACATTTCAAGATTGTAGGTCGCAGCTGGAAGGTGGCAATCCAAGCTTTTAATGAAAGGACTGATCCAGTTTCCTTCACTGCCGATCCTCCATGTTAATGCACATGCCCCTAAATTTCCTATGAATCAAGCATCTTAGAATATTGGAATGTTGAGAGCTCCATTGAAGACAATGAAGTAGATCAGGGCTTATAATGACTGGTATGAGCGAGCCCTCCGCTCCAACATTCCAATGTTTCTCTATCTGTTTCTCCCTTTTCCATTTAGAACATTCTACCCCCAGAATGTTCTAATAGCCAAATAGTCCTTCTGCTTTGTGATATACCGGTTGTTAAACACCCTCACCCTCCTTCTAGGTCCTTGCCTGTGGCTCACACCTGTATCTTGGGCAACAGCGGCCAGTGCAGGTAAGAGCGGTGGGGCTGGGTAGGAGGGGCGGGGGATTCGACAGATGACCACGAGGGGAAATGAAATAAATAATTCACAGGGGTCCATGGCTAACGTTGCCTATTACTTTTGTTTTTTAACCTGATTACTTTCTTTCTTACGTCCCTAACTGCACTGCAGATTTTACCCCCTCACTGATGATTTAGCAGCTCAGGACACACCTGCATTATAAATTAAACATTACATTTTTTTAGATAACTCAACGTGCTACTCGACTCAGGTCACTCGTAGTGTTTGACATTGTTTAGATTTCATTTGGTAGAGGTAGTAGGTAACATGACAAAAGATACAAATATATGAGTAAAACAAGGAAAACCATGTGTATGTAATCTTCAGTCATACACTTAGGCCCTTACTTTGAATTTTTGCAGAAAATTGTGCTATCACACCATGTAATTGATTTATTACATTTAGCTTTAAATGACAGATAACCTTCAGACAAAATTGGTTCTGTGATTTTTTTCTGCCTATACTGGTTCTGCTTTAGCACCTGCTTGTTGCTGATGCTGACGGGCATCTGTTTTGTAATACTGTAGGACCACATTAGAAATTCTTTGTTTTTAAAAGTAAAAGATCATTTACATAGCAGAACAGCATGGAATGTGTGGAAGTTCCTTTACCACAAACTTAATCCTATATTTGAATAAATTCTGCTCTTACGAACACCACCATTTTGAGTTCTATTCTGGGTTTAAGATGTCCCTGTTAGGGTGTTTCCAGGCCATTACTTGCAGGAATCTATCACTAATATCAGTTTGTTTATTGGCCATGAGGTGATTTGCAGTAGGTGACTCGGTCTTGGGGTCCTTTGAGGTGGATAGCATTGGTCGGATTGATGGCTGTAGAGTGGGCTTTTACGCTAATAGGGGTCTGGACTGGGAGAGCATTTTACATGTGATATACAGTGCTGCATACTCTTGTCTTCTCAACCTCACTGCTTGTTTGGAAGCATTGTCTGTATCATTTGTGGATATCTACTTGTTTTCTTTTATTATCAGAGCATGATTTATATGTCATTGCAGTAGTTAGTTCGCACCCTGTTCATAGAGGAACAATCATTGCTTTTGGATTTCCCTTGGGCAGAGGAACTTGAAATGGGTGCATTTACAGATCGCATGAACCTGCATCTGTCATTGGAAAGCGATGGTCCCTTTGAGGACCATCCGTAAGATACCAACGATGGTGGCTTGAATGCAGCTCTAGAAAGAATTGGCCTGTGAAAAAACCTGATTCAAGAGGTGATTGCCAATTAGATTTAATGTAAATATTTGCTTTTTTGAGGCATAACCAGCTTTGCCATATACTTGCTGAACCTTCGATAGGCGGTTATTAATAACAGATTGATTGACATTCTCTTTCATAGCAAAGTGGATTTTGGTGTTGTTTATTTTAACATTCAGCACTGCGGATTGCTTGAATGAATGATGTTAGGGACAGACACGTTGCGTTAATCTTTATCTAGCTATGACGCAGTGATCTTAAATATTTTCAAGGTTGGTTTCCCGAGGCTGTAATTCAGAAGTTCAACTAGAGCACACATTTTGCGGCAGCACTAATTCAGGAGCGGCTCCTCCGTTGGGGCGGAGGAGCGCCGCCCCACTTGCATTACTCCCAAAGCCCCAGAGATGAACAATAAAAATGATAATTTATTACTATTTTCTTTTTCGTCCCCGTCCTGAACAGACCGGGGGTGGGGCCACTGCTGAGTGACAGCAGCAGGGAGGAGGGCGGGCTGCCTTTTGCACGTGTTTAAAGTGCGCATGTCTTTTTGGCCAGCTGTCTTGCAACAGCTCGCCACTCATCGGATTGGGAGTAATTGCAGGCCTCCGGAGCGATGTGGAGCGCAGAGTGAGGCCGCTTGCTCCAATCAGGTCCACTGCTCACAAGCTGCATGTGAGCAGCACCAGGATTGGGCAAGGGAGTTTCCTGGTGGCTGGGCTGTCTGGGAAGGAAGAAGATGTCCGTACCATAGGAGGTCATGTTCATGTCATGCTAAAAATAGAATACTTTCACCCTTGTGTTCATGCCAGATTTCAGACACAGGAGTCAAGCAAACAGCCTTCCAGGAGGCATCTCCACTGGTCACTTCCTACACAGCTAGTGCATCCTCTGAGGGTGACTTTTTAAAGGAGGAATAAGGTGTGCAAGGAGCCTGTGCAGGCATCCCATGCAGGCAGATGCAGTCATACAGGGCACTCCCACTCAGAGTAGTCCTTACCTGTTTGAAAACCGATTTTCCTCCCGCATTGAATGAAGTATGAGGCATTTCAACCCATCTGTCCCTCTTTCACTGCTGCAATGCCACAGTGCAGGCGGGTGATTGCCCAGTTTATTAGACCGAGCCTACAGTCAGCGCGCATGCGCTGCTCTGTGAGGCATGCTGTATTGCAGTATATATGTGTAGCTCCGCCCACTCTCCACTCATATTTGTCATTGGCATGTGTCATCTTCGTTAATAAATGCTGGCTTCTGATCAGTTAATAGGCTTGTTAGTCCCTCCTTAGTACCACCTTATCTTCATTTGTAACCTCCCATGAGGACTGTACCTTTTACTGCGGTTGTTACACGTATGAAATTAGAGCCTGGCAGAACTATTTTCTTAATTGGCTATCTTGTGCCTGATGTTGCAGGCAGGACATCCTCGCCCTCTCTCTCTCTCTCTCTCTCTCTCTCTCTCTCTCAACGCTTTAAAAAAAATGTAAGCAGCATGGCTGCCTCAGATGGGATAATAGCGGAAGTGCTTTTCTTTTACCTGAACATGGGGGCGCTTATTTTGTTATAGTGGATCATCAGCTGTCCATTGATGTCACCATGGCCACACAACTTGAAACATATAATTGCTCATATTTCAAGCCGCTGTGTTCTGTTTCACTTAGGTAGTTATGATGCTCACTAGTGACCTCTTGGAGCAGCTTGCGGTACTGCACCTAGACAGGCAGTGCTTGTGCCTTGCTCACTAGGGACCTCTACGAGCAGATTATGGTGCTGCACCTAGACATTCAATGCTGGTGCCTTGCTCACTTGGACCTCTAGAAGCAAATTGCGGTACTGCACCTAGACATGCAGTGCTGGTTCCTGGCTCACTATGCAAGCATTTGCAATGCACTAGGTCTCGCATTTGCTGAAAGTATGAGCTATTGGCGTTGCATTATTATTTGCAATGCCAATACCTCAAACTATCATTAATGCAAACCCTATTGAATTGCAAATGCTTGTTTTACTTAATACTAACGCCCTTGGTACCAATTTAGAATGGGCCATGTACCGTATTAATTTCAAACAACTCCAGGTCTTTGCGCCAAGCTTGACGTTTTAGTCGATTTACTAAAGGTAGGTAAGAATTTAGCTGTTTAGACAAGGAAGCTATTGGTGTAATTTCTAGCACGGCTAATTATTAGTAAATGCACATTTCAGTGGAAAGCTTAGCTCTTCTCTGTTAAGTGTCCTTCTTCGATTTCACAGTGAAAGCAGTAATGGGCCAGCGTTGGTCTTGTTACCGATGGGCACCTATTGATTGTGCAGTGGCTATCCCGCTTAGCTTGCATTATAGAGTCCTACCGAAGGCTCCGAAAAGGATACTCCCCCTGGGTGCGCTTCTTCACGTGTTACAGAAAACAGCACTTAATGCACTTGCAGAGTAGTCAACCACTGGTGATTGTGGCTCATTAGTCTCTGCTGAATTGTCAGATTTATAATTACTTTCTTCTTCCTTCATTGCCGTGTTAGCCAAGGCTTTTAGAAACTCCGCTTAACTCTTTCCCATTCGCAGCATAAGAGGCCGCATTCTATCATCAGTCAGTAATAGGCCCCACCAGGGACCTGAAAAAGTAGTTTTACAGACTTTCTCCACGTGGTGTAGTGCTGAATATGCCATAATTAACCATAATAAGAGAGCCATCGAATTTTTATAATTGCTGAAGCCTTCAATCAATAGAACATCAGCTGCAGTATTCGTGTTTCTGGACGTTTAATTGTCGAAGAATTTACAGCCCTGCAGTCAATTCCGTGCAGGTTATATAGATATTTTTATTATAGGCTCCTTGAGGCAATAAATAGTGCTACATGTGGCACAATGAAAACACAGGATTTAAGAACGATTAGAACATTGGAATGTTGGGAGCTCCATTGAAAACAATGGAGTGTTCTTGGCTTATAATGGCTGGTATAAGCCTGGAGCTCCAACATTCCAATGTTTCTTTGTTCACAGCTCTGGTTGTGAACAAAGGCTTCAGGGAGCCTGAGGGGATTCCAATCCCCTCACGCTTCCAAAAGGCTTTTTTTTGTTAGAACATTCTGTCCTCTAGTGACAGAATGTTCTAATAGCCTTATAGCCCTTCGTAGATGGGCTATACCGCTATTAAAATCCCTCTCCCTTGTTAAAGGCCATCGCCTTCGGCTAGGGGCCTTTAACGCTGGAGAGGGCCTTTAATAGCCGGTATAGCCCTCTACGGCTGGCTATAAGGCTATAATAATGCTGAAAATTTGGATTATAGGCAACTATGGTTACTCTTGATTTGAAGTGAGTGGATCTGTATAGTCTTGTTTAGTGTGCAGTCAGGCCAAACGATAACTGTATTGTGGTGGAAAATCATAGTATGGACAGATATGAATACAATTCTGAGATGTGCTCCCAGAGCGTTTGGAGACACATTCCATAGAAACTTACACAGCAGAACTTACATTGAGAACAGAAGTATAGAAAATGTCTCTTCCAATGGAGAGGAGGGAAGGACATGGAAGAAAGCCAATAGTAGCCATTACATTCTTAATGCCCGTACAAAAAGGGAGAAATGGAAAGAACTGCAAATGTGGGTGTGAAGTGGCAATGGTAGATTAAGTCAAAGGAGAATGTAGAGGCAATCAAAGGTAAAATCAGAGGACAGTGGAAAAGCAATGGACGATAAAGGCAGAGGAGGCTAGAGGAAGAAGTGAAGATAAAGTCAGTGAAGGGTGGAAAGGTAATGGAAGATAACGAAGACTTGAGTGAAGAGGCAAGGGAGGGAAGAGTGATACATTCAAAGAAGAGAAGAGAGGCACAAGAAGATAAATTCATAGGACATTAGAGTGCAAGGGAAGCTAAAGTCAGAGTAGAGTAGAGAAGCAGCAGAAGTTAACGTCAAAGGTGGGCAGAGAGTCAAGCAAAGATAAAGACGGGGAGGAGACAGTCAAGGGAAGAAAAAGTTAAAGGAGAGTGGAAAGCAAAGGACGAAAATGTCAGAGGAAAGAGGAGAGGCAAGGGAACCTAAAGTCAGAGTAGAGTGGAGAAGCAAGGGAAGATAAAACCAAATGGGTGTAATGAGGGAAAGGAAGAAATAGTCAGAGGAGAGTAGAGAGACAGTAGAAGATAAAGTGAGAGGAAAGCAGGGAGTCAAGGGAAGATACATTTACAGGATAGTAGTAAGGCAACAGAAGATAGAGGTGAGTAGAGAAGCAAGGGAGATAAAGTCAAAGGAGGGCAAAGAGGCAAGGGAAGTAAACGTCAGAGACAGAGCGAAGGGACGATAAAGTCAGAGGAGATTATAAAGACAAGAGAAGATAACGTCTGGGGAGAGTGGAGAGGCAAAAGAAGATAAAGCTGAGTAGACTGGAGAAGCAAAGGAAGATATAATCAGATGGCAGTAATAAGAGAAAGGAAGATATAGTTAGAGGAAAGTAGTGGGACAAGTACATATAAAGTTAGAGCAGAGTAGAGAGGTGACAAGTGATCAGTAGTCACTTCCGGTCCTTTTTGTGAACCCCACGTGATGTGGCCAGAAAGAGCATTGGGAAGAAAGTCTCTTATTGAATGGGTAAACTCTAAAAAGGGTTTGTTAGATTTTGCTGTTTCTTGAAAACTTGTTATAATGCACCAGCCTAGCTTTCTATAAACACGTTGGAGAGGAGGCTGCTCAGCCACATTTGAGCCCATCCAAAGTAACGCTTCTTTGAATTCTGGTCTTGCATGAATTTGTGGGTTTGACTGTGACATCTGTCGATATCTTTTAAAATGTTTGAATGAGTTAAAGTAAGGAAAATGGTAGAGCTAGTGATGTTTCTGGGATGCTGCCAGAGGTATAACACTAGCTCTATACGCCTGTCTTCTCATTTTGGATGTGGCGCGTGTCTGCTGAATTTATTGCAAGCACATCTTATTTGACTTCAAAGATGAAGATCCTCCTTCTGACAATAAAGTTTAGCATTTTGCATTTCCACCAAATGGCTACCTCCACCCTCCTCTCTTCTGCGGTGTACAGGATGAGCTATAACGAACCAATGAATGGGATGATACTAAAATGTCAGCCTCCCCAAAATATTGTATGCAGTATCCAGTTTGTAAGCAGCGGTTGCCCTTGAACTTGGTCCATTAAGGTAATTTTGCTTTTACGCTGCTGCGTACTCACCTAATGGTATTGATTAAAGATTGGTTTCTTATAGTGCTGTATATAAGGGTTGTTAAGGTTGCTTAATTCACTGCTACGTATTTTATTAACTTCAGAAGAATGAGGATACAAGCCCCACCATTTGTTTTTTGATTGTGTGGAATCATCAGCTTTCAAGGGTATCTTAAGTGCTATTGTTTAAGAGCAACAAGAGCTTAAACTTTTTGCTTTACCGCTTTATACCATCTTTAAGTGTGTACTTTATGCATAATGTTAGCCTCTATGCTCTTAATTTTAAAGTTATGATTTGCTAACCAGTAAAGGTTTGTATGTATATGTTTTGTTTTTACTTGAATTGATTTTTACTGTCCTAGGAATTGAACAATTTACTGTTCAGGGGGTCCTTGTTTTTTACACTTATGTTTTGTTTTTATACATTTTGTAGTGTAGTTCCTAGTTTCCCACTAGGCCCTGCGCATTGGAATAACATAAACAGTAGTATCGACGTGGAACTGGCTATATTCCAGGCCTCCACTGACTATGCTAAACTTAATTGGGTTGTGTTACCAACTAGCTCAGAGGTCACTGGAAACTTTCTTCTCTGCATAGGAAGTGATCAGCTTCCCTGGCACAGACAAGAAGGGATTCAGTTTTCCAACAACCGTGCAACATGACAACTTTGCTCCTCAGATCAAGAGTCGATCTCTAGGGTCGTGTGAAACAATAGACATAGATTTCACTCAGTCAGTCTAGTGCAGTTTACTTTCACAATATGTAGAGAATAGAGAGACGGGCGTGTATCAATAAAGGTTAACATTTATTGAACAGTCTTTCTTCTCATACAAGAGAAATGTATTGCCACAATTGCAATAACTGTTATTATAAAAAGTACGTACAGTAAGATAAGAATTGTGAAATAGAACTGTAAAAGCATTGATATGGTTTCTTAGCCATACAATGGTTTAAAAGTAATAAAACATATATACAGTCATATATACATTAGGCTAACATACTCAACTGGTGCTTCTAACTAAGCCTACCCCGGTGTGCCTGACCTAGGCCTAACACGTGAGAAGGGGGAGTAAGTAAGTAGCTTAAGTTAAGTTGGTTTTGCCAAGGTTTGTTTCAAGAATTCTCTTCTAAGGGTTTAGTCAACACCATAGCTCTGAATAGAATGATGGAGGATTGGTATCTCCTTCAGGGGTCTCTCTCGATATCCCAGTCACCTGCGAGGGTAAACTGGAAGCGCCGGGACTGGATTTCTCTGCACGAGAAAGGCAGCGGCTTCTCTCAGCGCGTCGGGAGGAAGGAGGGGTGACAGCGTCCGCGGGCAGCTGGGCTGGATGTCTTCGCAGAGGACGGCTGCACGGCTCCTCAAGCGTACTGAACCACAGTTCGCGCTGTAGCGGCGATAATGGTAATCAGTAGCTTCACCACCACAGGATAGCAGGCTGCAGCGACAGAGTGCTAGTTTTTACCAACACTGGTCATGCAGGCAGCTGGCATCAGCAACAGTAGCTCTCGCTCAACAGCAGCTAGCTTTGCATTGCTTAAGGCAACGTTGGTAATATTTATACCTGACAGGTGCCGGGTTTGACGCAAGTTTGCTGGACATAAGACGTCAATTAAAGATGTCACTAGGAAGTGGCAGTTATCAGTTGCTCATTAGAGTTCCATTACTAATCAAAACATAGCAAGCGGGGATTTCCAGGTTTGCTAAGTTTTTATCTTGTTGAAGAACTCGGAGTGTTATCTAGGAATATCAGATAGTGACTGCTGCTCTGTCATTGCACTAATTGGTCGCAAAGGAAGTAGCAGGGAGTCATGCTGGAATGTGGCTCTGTGGCTCTGCTCGTGTGAGGCCAGAGATGACTTTTCAGAAAATCGTACTTGAACGGTTATGCCAATATAGGGAATAAAGGGCTTTATAGCCGAATAGGGGCATAAGGTCACAGTATCGATCAGGAACCTAGATAAGTACATGACACCCACTCCACGAATTCATGTCCATCAAAATTACTAAAACTAAGCAATTAGATGCATGTGTAACATTGTGTAACATAGCCCACCCCAAAATACATAAATGCATTCGAAATAGGCGTACTTGTAATACATGGAATTTAGGTACTGTACGTTTTTTAAAGCATAGTAATCATTCAAAAATTATTGCATATGAAATCAATGAACGATTATGCATAAAGAATTACACATGAAGTATCTCTGACAGAAGAAATGCGAGATAATTCATCACATAAAAATGCATTGTAATAACATGTGTGCTAGAGGCTGGTGTAATGTTGTTATGTCTCTAGATGTGTTTAGAAATAGAAGTGTGAAGCTTCTGTTCTCTAAGAATAGTTTTTACGTTAAGCAAAGAATTGTTCGTGCCAAAAAGGGTCAATATTAAAAAATAGTCCAATTCAAAGAAAAATCAGTTTACCAAAGCTCCTGGCAGTTTATGTTGATTAAAACTGAAGGCCGAATTCAGAGTTCATGGGAACGCTGTGTGTCGGAAAGCTTCTCAAAAGTTATTGTTTCTCTGTGGGTGAGAACATCGTATCAGACAGGCTCGCAAAGAATTGGTCTACAAAATCAGGTGATAGTTCAACCAAATTAGATAGCGCTGAAACTTGGCAGGTGTGAGAATGATTGCTGTCATCGAAGGCAGGATCAGCAATGCTCACAGAACGTTGTACCTGGATGATGTTGCTTTTGTCACTCGCTCCACTGTTACCACTTGGCTGTAGTACAGGAGTCTCCACAAATGCCGTCATCAGGATTGGTAGCCGCTGGGGACAACACAATGCGTGAGCCGTTATTGGACTTAGCAAAGTATCGACGTCCATTGGTACTGCTGATGGAAGTGAAAGACAGATGTCCAACACGCATTCATCGCCGCAAAGCATACACCGTAGCACAGGTAAAATGCAATTTTGCCATATCGGTCTGAATGAAAGGAACCAGGTCATGTTTAGATCTCTCAGCCTGGCCAATCCGAGGACGTTAGTTATCCTGTCCCTGTAGCGCATTGCTAGGATTGTCTCTTCCATTCCCATGGGAGCTATGTCTGAGCCGAGGCTTGCCATAACGTAGCAGGAGGGTCAAAAATAGAATCCCTGCGATGAGTCCAAAAAATAGTGGAATACCACCAAAAATGGAGTGCACAAAATTAGGAAAGATTCCCAAAATTGCCTGGAAGGGTGTTAGCAGTCCTGTAAAGACTGTCTTAAATATGCCTGGGATGCTCGTGGCACTAGACATGTCAAGGAGCTCGTCGAGCATTTGTACGAAATGCACGGGGCAATTTGTTGATAAAAGGTCATGAACTTCTGTAGCCGTCCTTGCGACTAGAAGATCATACGTCTCTTTAGATGACGTTATAGGCACTGTTGTCTGTAAAAGCACAGATTTCATTTTGCTTAATGTATCAATTCGTATAGAATAGAGATTCAGACGAGGCCAGAGGGGAGTCACTATGTCTGGAGGCCCGCTCGGGAACAATGCTTGCATACAGCATTTGACCATGGACGTTACTTCTACTAGATAACTTAGTCCGGGCGCGAGGCCACAGCACCTGTGATCCGTTCTTAGAATGTAACTCCCGTTTGCGAGTTGCATAAAGAAGGGCTCTATCTGAGTTGCAGGTGTGACTAGCTGGTGGCATGAAAGGTTGTTTGAATTTCCATCACATGCTCCGTGTAAATTAATACCCTGACACAAAAGTATACCGCTTAGTGAGTGTTTACAGTTCTCACCACTAAGAAATACATTTTTGTCGCTGTCACTATAGCAAGAATGAGTGTATGGTAATTTCCATTCGGATTTTATATATCCCTTACCCAATTGTTCATACTGGCCAGCAGGTATGTATTCAAGGCACTTTTTAAAGCGGAAAGTTGTTATCGGAATTGTGATAATTCCGTGTATTATCCATTCAATGACAGGGCTCTCTGACATTGTCAATGGTAATCTCTCGAGTTTCTCGATGCTCAAGATTGCATAGTCTGCTCCTTTCTGTGCCAAACTGATCTGTTTATCAGTAAGGTTAAAAATGGAAAACAATGACGTTGTGTTGATTAAACGCCAAGGCACATAGCCTGAACGAAGATTTTGCAGCGTCCAGCCTAGTTCTATAATAGAGCGTAATTGAGACTGGCCATGTTGTAACATTAGCAAATCTCTGTCTATCACATCAAAGGCAGAGGATACAATATTGTCCAAAGAATATATTCTGGAAGACAGAGTCATTAACCCATTGTCTACCACAGAAAGTGTTTTCTCCAAATTAATACGATCAATTTCTCGTATCTTTTCAGCAGTTTCAATTTGCTTTACTTTCCAAGCCTCGTTGTAAGCAGCATAGATGCTGGTCGCTATGAAACGCTTTTGACGCTGTTTGCGTGGTCCAAGAATGAAATCGCGCAAATCAGCACCATCTTTTAATAAAGACAAGTGTTGCTTAATTTCAGCCAGTGTGGATGTAGTTAGCCATTCTAGGCAGAGTTTACCTACACTGTATGTTGTTATAATTCCTGGATGTTGTCTCTGGGAATATCTAGGGTCTAATCTGGTCATTTTTAAACCCTGTGTTTTATTCAGGAACCTATCTTGACAGTTATTTGTGTCTGTAGGCCAGATGAACCACTTTTTCCAATCAGGATGTGTTCTGTTGAAATGTAAAATGTGTGACACGTCTAACTCATTATCTGCAGTTGCATTCTCAGCTATTGGCTTTGGTATAGACGGTGTTTTCATTTCTTTGTTCTTAGCTAGGCCAAGACAGGATGTTTGGTGTACAGTGTCATTTAAAAATAACATTTGTTCTGGTATCATGCAGGTTCTAAATAGTGCTTCTATGCCTTGCACCTGCCAATCTTTTGTACCCCAAATTGTTTTCGTTTCAATATTATTTTTCCAATAATCAAAACCAAATGTCATCATTTTGTCATAAAATGCTTCTGAATATATCAATTTAGAATTTGTCAGCATCGTTTTCATTCCTGTTTTATCTAACAGTTTATAATAAAACGTTTCTGCATTACTGGTGTTAAACCCTGAAAAATATCTGAATTTCTCAAAAAATGCTTTAGAACTGCTTTTAGGTGGTGTAGAACAATGTTCCCATTGATTATACATAAAAACATTTCTAGGCTGTGCAGATTTATGCAAGTAATGATCCCCATAGTGGGTGTAACAGAATAATTGCTCATAACTAGATGAACCTTGTAAATAATCATGATCTGTGAATCTAGCTGACATTACTAAATCAGACATCATGTCATTAATACTGTTAAAGTCCCAATCATCAGAGAATGTACTAGGTGTAACAAAGTCACTTAAGGAAACCTTTAGTTGATGAGGATACTTCAGGATTTCGACCGGACCATAGATCTCATAGTCTGTTTTCTCCCATACTACCCCACCAGGTATTGGAATTGCTGTGACATTTACTGTTGACAGTTCTCTTTTCTTCACGTGGGATGATCTGTGTGGTTTCAGGACTAGGTTGATGTTCTGACTTGCTGTGTCCATTGTAATATATTTTCCTTCAATGAATTTTCCCAAACACAGTACCATGATGAGCCAAAGCAGGAGGAAAAATACACCTAGACCGAACCAGAATTCTTAGCCAAGGGGAAACGAGGTAGATTTCCTTCAGTTGATGAAAGAGTTCCGTTGCTTTTTCTTTAAAAGACTTTTTTGTTTCTGGCATCACTTCGGGCTCATTTTCATCTTCAGAGAAGTTGTCGAAGTTGATGAAATAACCAGAGGCAGTTCTGTCAATTGAGGGGATTGTTTTTTCAATCTGTCTTTCGGTAGCACTTTCTGATGCCACATTAGTGTAGACTGGTGTTGTTTCTTGACGAACTGTTTCAATCTGTGTTTCAAGAGGCACAAGTTCCATGGCATTATTGCATAGTCCTTCATTGTGCACTGCAGGCTGATCGAATGTGATTAGTCTTTCAGTTTGAACCTCTTGGATTGTTGCAAGTTTGGGTATTCTGTTGTTTCTTGGGAGTCCACTGGGCCTACTGTTGATTATAGGCCACATGCTTGTGGTTTTACCAGATCGATGGACACGATTCTGTTCTCCTTTTTACCAGCAAGGGGCGGTAGCACAACTGATCTTGTTCCGGTGACTGCTAAGACAGGTACTGCTTTTCTGTAAGAAGGCCCAAATTCCTTCTTAACCGCGATCTTTTCTCTGACTAGATCCCCAATCTTTGGAATCCAGACAGGCCTTGCTGGGGCTGTTGCGGGTGGTGCCTCGTCAGTGGTATTTGGCTGTTGCTTTAACTTTATGTTGCTTAATGATTTTCTTGTTTCATTCAGTTCCTGTAAAACAGCCAAACGGTCTTTTACTTCAAACTGCTTTGTTTCTTTTTGTACCACTGACATCTGACTATCGAGGTCCTGAACGTTCATTCTTATTCCGAACAATAGTTCGTATGGGCTGAAACCTTTCAGAGAATTTCTTGGCATGTTGTTAAGACTAGTCTGGACACTTATTAAATGTTTGACCCACCCAGCGCCTGAACCTAATACCTTCGCTGTTATAGATTGCTTTATGTCCCGGTTTTTTCTTTCTACCACACTTGTGCGACGGACAAGAATACCACAATCCAATTCCCATGCTGGCCATGGCCCCCTTATAGGCTCGAGAGCTGAAAGCAGGACCCTGGTCAGAATGGAACGTGGTAATTGCGTATATGCCGATATGGACTCGCTAATCTTTTATAACAGTTCTAGCGTCAGCCGAGTGCTGGAGGCCTCATTATTTAAGTGTATTTCGTCTTAAACGTTGTACACTGGGACGCGCTTCTCTTCTTTGATTGCGCAGATAGACCGCCTTATGCTGTCTAGAAGGGATCCTGAAACAACACTGGCCTGTTCATTACTGCGATCTCTATTGCAGTCTTCACAATTTTGAGCAAAACATTGAATATCTATACTCATTCCTGGCCACCAGTACTCTGATTGCAATTCTTTCAGAGAGGCTTTGATTGTTTGGTGTCTCAGTCCCAACCCCATGTGTGCTTCCAGTAAGAGGAAGCCCCTCCTGCTCCTGTTTGGAATTACTCTATCCCCCACTCCAGGGATTCGAGCAAAAGGAACGGAGTTTGCATCGATTATGTATGCATAATTGAGTGGATAGTTTACGGGTAGTGCTGCACAGTCGCCTTTTACGGTCGTTCTTACTGCCAGCATGGTTTCCCCGTCTATATACTTATCTGTACGCTTTTTTGTGGCTACGGAAGCCGGGTTAGTTGCTTCCGCGGTGGCTGTATTAGCCAATGAATTCCCTGCAACGTGAACGCCATCACGTTGAAGACTCTGTGCGTGAATCACGTGAGTCATTTGTAGTTCTTTGTGTAAAAGAGCTACCTCGTTCCAGAGCTTTTTATGCTTTATTGTGGCACCTGTGTCATCTTTGTAGTCGTTTTCGATCCAACTCTGCAGTTTGTTGTTGAAAGAATTGACGCAAAAATGAGAATCGCACACTATAAGTGTGGGGAATTCGCGTTCTGCATTTTCGAGCGCCATCTTTAAAGATCTGATTTCAGTTCTTTGAGCCGAACAGTACTTAACTGATTCAGTTTTTGTTATTTTCGGTTTGATTTTACCGCACAGCCAACGACATTTAATGATCGCACATGCTGCATCGTAGGATTTTCTCTCTACGTTGAAATGCTGTACAAAGCTATCTGTGTAGATTATACATGCGTATTGTGGGAGAGGCAGGATTTCGATTGGCAGAGGATATTCTTCTTCATATTCTAAATCATTCAGTTCTTTGTATTGCGGGGCGAAATAGTATTTCACGTCTTCCGCTCCTAGAGAATCTATGCACTGTATGCATTTTGGATCCAGTGACACTGTAGGCAGGTTTACTGGGCTGAATAGCGCTTCGAAGGCGGATTCCGCTGTAAGGATATTAATCCGTTTGCCGTGTGCTAGTTCTCTTTCATTTGCTAATGCGATTTGCACTGCGTTCACAGTTTTTTCTGTGCGACTGAATGTTTTTTCTGCTTGTGTGTACAAGTGAGACTTAATTGAAATTGGTACCTTTTCTCCCTCATTAGAGGTTAGGTACGTGAATCCGCATCTTCCTGGGATGACTCGGATTACAAGATCGATCGTGTTGTCACGTGTATCTAATTTTGTTTTTGCTAACATGTCTGTTTGCAGTGATCTCAAAATTTCTGTGTGTTTTTGAGTCCAATTGATTTGTTTTAAATCAGGTTTAATTAGTTCGTAGAGAGGTTTAACCCTCTCTGCGTAATTTAGGATGTAAGTTCTTCCGAAATTCAGAAAACCTAGTATGGATTGTAAATTCTTCAGCGTTTTTGGAGCTTGGAGTACAGCGCACTTCTCTAAGAAGTTGTCCGCTAGGCTTTTCCCTTTACTTGATAATTCGTACCCTAAAAATAGTACTGTCAGATGGGCAATTCGAGACTTTTTAAAGTTGAATTTGTAACCCTCTGCTGCGAACCCAAGTATAATGGTGTTCACTCTTTTCAAGTGAGTATCCAAGTCATCATCTGTGAGATAAATGTCATCTACGTAAGATAATGCTTCATCATCATAGATTTGTAGTAACTCTGTTACCCTAGCTGAGAATAGTCCTGGGCTGTTCTTGAACCCCTGTGGGAGTCGACAGAATTTTTTCTGCGACCCAAATGCGGAGAAAGCGGTCAAGTATCTGCTTTCTGGTGCAATGTTTTGACAAAAGAAACCGTTAGATATGTCTAATGTCGTTTTATATTTTTTCCTAACTATGTTATTCATTAGGGCTGCACTATGCGAGTTTTGTACTGCAAAAGTTTTGCAACATGTATTAAGGTGTCTGTAGTCCAAAACTAGACGATATGAATTGTCTGGCTTGGAGACAGGAAACAAAGGATTGTTCATTTGAGAGGTGCATGTTTCAATCACCCCCTGGTACTCAAGTTGATCTAAGATCTCCCTGACCTGTTTTTTAGCTTCTTGCTTTATGGGATACTGCCGTTGGGCAGTTGGTTCACTTTTTAATTGGATTTTGTGAGGCGGTGAATCCTCATCCCATCCTACGTGATTTTTATACAATGCAGGTGCCTGGGCTACAGCCCATTTCCTTGCATATGTGTATTTTTTGTGAATCGGTATGTGATTCGAGAAGGCAGGCATAATTACCTCTTCGCCACGAGGGCACTCCCTGACAAACTCCGGGGGCCAATCTTTTTCAGCTAACAGAATATCATAGCCTTTTGAGAGCTTATCCCAAAATAGACCCTTAATTTTCCTAGTCTTATCACCCTCCATACGCAATGTTATTTCGTATATTTTATGGGGCTCGCTAAGTCTGGCGTCAGCAGTTTCAACCTGAATGTATTCATTCGTGTCCACTGTCTCCAGATGACTCATCAAGTTCTTGCGTGCTATACTGATTTCTGCTGCACTGTCCAACATTGTCAATGCCCACTCCCCGTTTTTCAACTGTGTCCTCAGTATTCTCGGCATGATTGATTACTCTAATACTGGCTACCTTCTTTTTCTGAAATTGAGATTTCTTATTTTGAGCAGGTTCCTTGTCTTTGGACTTGGTGTGCTCTCCTGGGTCTGACCGTCCTCTTCTTTCCGAATTCTGTGGAAGAGATCGAGAGGGACGTGTATCAATACTTTGATACCTATCAGGTCATTTTATATTATCCCTATTTCTAAGGTTATATCTTTTCTCAGAGGGCTCCCGTTGGGGAGACTGGCGTTCTCGAGTCGGAGTTCTTTCCCTCCGTCGAGGAGACCTTCCTCTGGACTGGAAAACTTTTTCCTTGGGAGTGGATTGTTTATTTCCATCCCAGCTCTTTTTAGGATTATTTAAATTATTTTTAATAAATAATTTTTCTGGATTTTCGAGCAGTTGGGGCTTAACTGGTTTTCCACCCAAGCTGTCTCTACCTAATTCTTCATAGCATTTTTCTATGATTTTTGCAAGCTCAACAGGATCTTTTATATCTGTTTCCCTCAACTTCTGGCGAATCGCCACAGATGCTGCTTCTCCCTTTACATTGGCTAATAATATAGCCGTGACCTGCTTGAAGTCTTTCAGTAATTTCATACCTAGATTTAAAGCTGGCTCTGGACCGAATTCATTTTGAATCTGTTTTAGCACGTCTGGTATTACCGCCATAGACGGAACACCGTGTGTTTTTGTGTAAATGGAAGCAAAGACTGTACCCCAAGTGTCGCAGTCCTCCACGTGTGGTGCGATTCCCATAGGAAGGCAGATGGTCAAGATTCTGTGTTTCTCAATAGGGGTGGTATCAGGAAATACTGCCTCTATTTGAGTGATTTTCTGGGCTAACCAGAAAGGAATTTGTTCCCGTTTTATGGGTGTTTTACCAAGACATGACTGTATGTTCTGTGGTGTAATTTTATTTGTGTTCCCCTGATGAGGGGTCAGCTGTGGTGTATTAACAGCTGGCTGGACTGTTGCAGTCCGTATTACATATTGGACTAATTGCCTATGTATTTTTATTAATGTGTTTAGCTGTGCTAACAGCTCTTCCCTAGACATTCTTGCAATGTCAGGATGTGGTGTGTAGCTGGCTAGAACCGGCCACGTGGCTCCTGGTCTACCTAGTGGACCGAGCCTAGTTATGTGATCATTGTGTTTTAGGGCGCCATTAAACCAGAGCAGGTGCTCTTGAAATTTAAGTGGGATTTCAATCTCCTCGAAAGGAGCGTACTCTCCCGGAGGTTCCTCTATTTTGTAATAGTGAAACTCTTGTGTTATAGCGTTTACCGCTGGAAAGTTTATCCATGAATAGAATACCTCTGTCTGCCGATACTCGTGAGCCTCTATCACGAAAATTACTGTACCACCCTGAGGTGTCAGTCCGTGTTCTATAAGTTTTAAAGTTATAGATCTTCTTAACTGGACCGGGATGATAATAGCATCCGGGTCTGCTTGTAGGAGACTCGTGTCTTCCTCCATTAGCTGGGATGCCAGTCTAACTGCTTCCCTTTCTTCTTCACTGTCTGTCATTTAAAAAATGCAGGCTTTTGCAGAGTAGGTCTCCAAGGAGACAAAGATTAGGTGCACAATATTTTGGAACACTGTATCCTTCAACGTTGAATAAACCGGAGCTTTACATAGGAATCTCTTCCTACTAAGGTCGGGCGGATTTTAACCTTTCACCCACTCCAGACGTCTATTGGAGTATTTACGGGTGAAAGGGGTGTGAAATATGCACGACTGAGTTACTCTACAAGTCTTACGTTAGTTTATCGCCTTACCAAACGCTAGGGCGCCATGTAGTGTAGTTCCTAGTTTCCCACTAGGCCCTGCGCATTGGAATAACATAAACAGTAGTATCGACGTGGAACTGGCTATATTCCAGGCCTCCACTGACTATGCTAAACTTAATTGGGTTGTGTTACCAACTAGCTCAGAGGTCACTGGAAACTTTCTTCTCTGCATAGGAAGTGATCAGCTTCCCTGGCACAGACAAGAAGGGATTCAGTTTTCCAACAACCGTGCAACATGACAACTTTGCTCCTCAGATCAAGAGTCGATCTCTAGGGTCGTGTGAAACAATAGACATAGATTTCACTCAGTCAGTCTAGTGCAGTTTACTTTCACAATATGTAGAGAATAGAGAGACGGGCGTGTATCAATAAAGGTTAACATTTATTGAACAGTCTTTCTTCTCATACAAGAGAAATGTATTGCCACAATTGCAATAACTGTTATTATAAAAAGTACGTACAGTAAGATAAGAATTGTGAAATAGAACTGTAAAAGCATTGATATGGTTTCTTAGCCATACAATGGTTTAAAAGTAATAAAACATATATACAGTCATATATACATTAGGCTAACATACTCAACTGGTGCTTCTAACTAAGCCTACCCCGGTGTGCCTGACCTAGGCCTAACACGTGAGAAGGGGGAGTAAGTAAGTAGCTTAAGTTAAGTTGGTTTTGCCAAGGTTTGTTTCAAGAATTCTCTTCTAAGGGTTTAGTCAACACCATACCTCTGAATAGAATGATGGAGGATTGGTATCTCCTTCAGGGGTCTCTCTCGATATCCCAGTCACCTGCGAGGGTAAACTGGAAGCGCCGGGACTGGATTTCTCTGCACGAGAAAGGCAGCGGCTTCTCTCAGCGCGTCGGGAGGAAGGAGGGGTGACAGCGTCCGCGGGCAGCTGGGCTGGATGTCTTCGCAGAGGACGGCTGCACGGCTCCTCAAGCGTACTGAACCACAGTTCGCGCTGTAGCGGCGATAATGGTAATCAGTAGCTTCACCACCACAGGATAGCAGGCTGCAGCGACAGAGTGCTAGTTTTTACCAACACTGGTCATGCAGGCAGCTGGCATCAGCAACAGTAGCTCTCGCTCAACAGCAGCTAGCTTTGCATTGCTTAAGGCAACGTTGGTAATATTTATACCTGACAGGTGCCGGGTTTGACGCAAGTTTGCTGGACATAAGACGTCAATTAAAGATGTCACTAGGAAGTGGCAGTTATCAGTTGCTCATTAGAGTTCCATTACTAATCAAAACATAGCAAGCGGGGATTTCCAGGTTTGCTAAGTTTTTATCTTGTTGAAGAACTCGGAGTGTTATCTAGGAATATCAGATAGTGACTGCTGCTCTGTCATTGCACTAATTGGTCGCAAAGGAAGTAGCAGGGAGTCATGCTGGAATGTGGCTCTGTGGCTCTGCTCGTGTGAGGCCAGAGATGACTTTTCAGAAAATCGTACTTGAACGGTTATGCCAATATAGGGAATAAAGGGCTTTATAGCCGAATAGGGGCATAAGGTCACAGTATCGATCAGGAACCTAGATAAGTACATGACAATTTAAATGATCTTCTCATGAGCATGCATGCAAAGCTATCATTGAGAAGATTCATTATACATAGTCTATCTAAAAATCATTTGTTGATTGCCAGCCAAAGATCAGATCACAGTACTTACAAAGTTTTATGGCATGCCACAGGTCATCTTGACCACTTCAGAGTTCTAGGAGGGGAGCTAATAAGATTAACAGGAGAACATAAGATAAATGAGTTATAGAGTCCAGATGGGCATAAGGAAGGGTTCTAAAGTGCTGTATTTCCATCCCATCCATTGGTGCATTTGTTGCTAATTCAATACCGGTTGGAAAAGTTTGCTATTGAAGAGTTTCCTGATAGTTGCATTCAATTCGGAGTTCTAGACCGAGGTGATCCCACACACTCAGTTCCTAGACACAAATGAACCACTGCCATGTTTTAGTTTCTTGAATAATCGTTGTTAGATCAGATGAGAGGCTGCCAACCGTCAGTTCCTGGCTCATACGTAGATTGCTGTGAGTAATTTCCTGGCCCACTGGATAGTTCAGGAAGAAATAATAATAGGCCCACTTTTCTCAGTGAACGCAGCAACAACATTGCCAGCAATGTGATCCAAGTGGCCCATAAGCTCGTTTAAAGCGGACTCTTACAAAGTAGAACAAAACAATTTAATTAAATTTGGCTACTCATTATATTGATTTCATCTAAAGAAGAAACTTAGACCATCACACATGTCATTTTTCAGGTCACCTATAAAGATGATTTGCATTCAGTTTCATTGTATACAACATGTTCCTACCTATACTTAGGATTTGGCATGGATCCAGCCTGGTCCCTTATTTGAAATACTTGATATGGCGGTGTGTGCTCTTCGGAGTCACTATAAAATGCTGATGAAGATGTATGTTTCTTTGAGAGCTTAAGGTGATGGGACAGGCTATGAAAGGCTTAATCACTGATTTACTTTTATTACACAATAAACTTACAATGGGACAGAAACATTGGCCATTGATTTAAATGCCTCTTTACAATGCCATCTTTGGCTTTTTAAAGTACAAACTAAGTCATCAAGCCAATGGATATATTTGACCTCTTGCTCTCAGAGAAAGGAGGCCAAGCCACTCATGATAACATAGTTGGCCGAATATAACAACGAAAGAATCTCACTCCCAAGTGGTTCAGCATTTAGTGTTATTTTGATTACATCTGGAATTTTATTTATATATCTATGCTTTTGGGAAAGCATGTTTCCGTCATTCGGGAAATTTTGCCAAGGAGAAGGCCAAGGCCTCGTTATAGGCTAAACACATTTTATTTGTTTAGATTAAATATGTAAAGTGTATGGTTTAAGCTTGTTCGAGGCTGTAAAGGCTTCATGAATCACACACAATGCTGGCAAACAGAAAAGGTCTTAAGTTAACTGTTCAATAGTGCATATGAAAAGGCTAGGAAACAGCTGGAGAGATGGCAATCTCTTTCCTTATTTGAACAAAATCAAAGTTTGTTTATGGCTCAACATTTAATAGCAGGAATTCCAGTTTGTTGATTGCAAAATACTTAATTCTTCCAGGTGGATTTCCAGCAAGCAGGGTTTTTGGCATTGCTCAATGACCATAAAAAAAAACAAGTATGATTTTATTAAAATAACAGCTACAACAAATACATACCAATAACCATTTCAATACTGCAGCTGGGAACACTTGAAATGATGTCAACATTTGTTCAGTAGATGCCTGAGAGCTCATTTGCCACAACTAGTTTCAATAGAAACACTTTGTGATAGGCCAACTGGAATTTCCACTCAATTGATAGGCCCTGCACCACTCTCTCTTGCCAACAATCAAGTGCCAACTGGTTATCGGGAAATTAAATGATTGTGACTAAATCAGCTTCAAGAAATAAAGAGACCTCCAGATCTCTTTCACTTCACTCAGTGGCTCCTGGCTTGAATTGTGGTTCACAGTCGGCTTGGTTATAGCTGGCTGGTATTTGACTGGTGAAGTACATGAAGTAGAGCTCCTGCTGACAATCACAATTCCCCTACACACTTTCCACAATTCACTTTTACTGGTTTTTGACGTCCTGTAGAGGAGAAACATATTTCAAAGATTTGTGTAGCCACTATTTTGGCCTACACAAGTCCCTCTACTGGATGCTCACACGAATCTCTTCCCGATCACATGGTGACCGCTTTCTTTGGCAGAGCTATGTTGCCATATGGTTAATGTATTCTTCAAGGAGGAGCTCTGTTGATGGTAGACATTGCTGAGGAAAGTTTCTCTCCATAGTGTCCCAAGAAGCTAATGCAGAAGTTCCAGTGATAACAAACTGATTTTTTTTTCATTTGTGGGGTTGAGCAAAACACCCATCCAAAAGAAAAATCTGTGGAGACCTACCACCACCTCAAGCCAATCCACGAAAAGACATAATTCTACCTCTTACTCATCCTTGGCTGGGAGGCCTTAACCATTTCAGCGAACTCAGTTGACCAAAATGTCAATTATGTTAGATGATACACCAGAATGCTTGAAATGGGTTACATTGAACTACAAGGACTACTATACAATGCTCCCACTGTTTCCATCCATTTTGTCTCACTGCGGTGTGCTTACATTGCATACTACAGTATTTTAAATCCAGACCTATTGGCTTTGCCAATGCTTATTTTAATATTTTATGTTGGACTGCAACGAGGTCTTTTGCTATCCGTTTTCTGGGAATAATACTTTTACCGATTTGATTATCTGCAAAATGAAGTGATGCCTCTGTATAAGTCTTCTGCTTAAGGCAGTATTACTTACTTAATGGAACAATCATTCTCAAATTAAAGTTCTCCTTTCTGAAGCAGGCCACTGTTCTTTTGTTCTGTCAATAACACAGAGTGAACCCCGTGTCTGTATTCTAGACTGCAATTGCTTTCTAATTACTGAGCACTAATTAAAGGAAACATGATCCCAAGCCATGCTCCCATTAATTAGTGGTTGCGATACTAATTACGCCCGAGTTATATTAGTATTAAATGAAACAAAGAAAATGCCACATCTAATTTATACATCACAGTCTTGCTCGGTGAAATGCATTAGTTGCAATCAATTGATGATTACAAAATTCACTTTCTAAGCCAGAATGCTGTCAGCTCTTTTTAGGAAGACATTTTATTTGGAGAATTATATCTAAAAGGTTCATCCCAAAAAAATTGTGTCGGAAAAATATTACATTTTGTACTTAATGACCGATGAAAGTCACCCACATAAGAAAATCAAGCAAGTATGTTTACTTATAATATTGTATATTTTGCAGTACATGACAATAAGATATTATTTTAAAGCGATATACTATTGGCTGTGATTAATTTGGAAAATTACTGAAAGTATTGCTCTTTTCCAACCTTAATCGGCTAAATCGGTTTTTTGTAAAGTCTGGTTTAATCAAGCTTTTCCTTATTTAGGTCTTGCCTACAGACAGCGTTAGCTGTCTTGTTGGACCTCATGTTGTCACACAGCACACCACATACACATATTTGTACTCACATATATAGAATGGAATTTTTGAACAGCACTTTCAGCAGTTGGCTATTGTGGTTCAACCGGCTTTTGGCATTGGCTTTAGGATTTATCCTTCAACTCTGGAATCAGCCCATTGCATTTCATGGATGTGAACTGCTTAAGCAAAGTAGGTCACCCATGCACATTTCCATTCTTTCATTGTATAATTTTAAATATTTTATTTTTTTCTAACGAGGAGGCACCTGAACCACGCTCTGTCGAGGTTCTTCATTCCATCTTCCTACCCCTGTTACCAGAAAGCTTCTCTGCCCATCCTCGTCCCGTTCCCCTTATTTAATTTTATTTATTTTCCTTTTCACATGCCTAGCAGCGGCTGAGAGCTACCAGGTCACTCACTTTACTATGATGCACTCCCATACACTTTTATGTTTTTCATTTATTGTTATGACATGGCTATCAGCCATGTTGGAATGATAAAAGCCATTGTATGTGATGGCCAACCGATGTGGACATGTGTGGGATCTGTCAAGATGCTTGTGAGTCAATGCGTCGGACTGCATGCACATGTGTTTGTCGTGAGGCAGTGCTATGATGGCCATTTTAGCTTTTATCATTCCAATATGGCAGATGGTGATGCTGGAACTGCACCAATACAAGCAACCATTGCAAAGCTAATAGGTCAGCACTTTTAAAGGAAAGCGTACTGGCATTGCTGTCAAGTGGGTCACCTCTTTCCTCACAGGTCAGACACAGAGAATCCACCTACCTCTCTTCACCTCCGAACCCAAGAGCATCATCTGTAGCGTCCCCCAAGGATGCTCCTCCCACAGCCTCACCCTCTTCAACTCCTACATGACACCATTGACCGACTTCATCCGCACCCAAAGACTCAACATCATCACATACACTGGCGATACCCAATTAATCCTCTCTCTCACAGAAGACACCGCCACCACCAGATCCAACTTTCAAAACGCCATGACCAACGTCGCCAACTGGATGAGATCCGACTGCCTGAAGCTGAACATGGACAAGACGGAAATGTTCATCTTTGGATGGCACATCTCCCCCTGGGAAAACACATGGTGGCTCACTGTACTCTGAGCCTCACCTACCCCTGCCATTCACACATGCAACCTCAGCACCATCTCTCGATGAAGCACCAAGTCAATGCAGTGGCCTCCTCCTGCTTCCACACCCTCTGCATACTTCTCAATATTTTCAGGTGGAGCCCCGTCAGCACCAGGAAAACGGTGACTCAAGCCTTTGTCATCAGCCGGCTGGATTACGGAAATGTATTCTGTGCCAGAACCACCTCCTCAAGTGACTACAGACTATAGAGAACGCTGCCGTCAGACTAATCCTCGACCTCCCTAAGTGAACCAAAATTGCCCCCCACCTCAGAAGCCTCCCTGGCTCCCTGTCCAGAAGAGATGCCAGTTCAAGCTGCTGACTCACAGCTACAAGGCCCTCCATAATGCCAGACTCTCCTACATCAACCACTGCCTGGCCTCCCACCAGCTGACCAGACAACTGCAATCTGCCTCCCTCTCGCACACATCCCCCGCATCTGGTAGAGCCGCATTGGAGGTCGGTATTTCTCATACCTCACCGCCAAGTGCAGGAACAACCTCCCACTCCACGTCCGAAACTCCCCTTCACTCACTGACTTCAGATGGGGACTCACAACCTGGATCTTTGACTATGGCCCTCCATACTCCAGCGCCATGATACGCCATGGGGTGATAAATTGCGCTTTATAAATACTGACTGATTGTTCATTTATGGGATTGGAATTTCACACTGCCTTTTGGCAGTTACAAAGAACAATTGCCTACAATAATATTGCGTAGGCTTTTTTTTGTGTTGGGCCACGAGTGATTTTATGTGATTGGTCCTCACCTGTAATGCCACTAATGAGATAAAAGAACTGATTACCCTCCGATTAAAAGTAGTAATTAGTTTATAATGTATTATTAGCATGTTTAAAATATGGAACTTTTCTCTCACAACCCCTCGATACACTGCTAAGAATTTAGGAGACAAATGGTGTGGTTTGCTACGTGGAAGACGAACAATAAAGGGGACATTCAGTATAGAGGAAACAAACTGTTCTCTTTCCCCAATACTGTATCAGTAACAATCAGTAGTACTATGCATTCCAGAATGTCCCTATGTTTGATGATGTCAGTCTGTGCTTACAGATCGTTAGTGACAGCATAAAATATTTATGATGATACACAATTTGCTAATATTGAGTGTTGACACCATTGACTATATTTTAAGTTGTAACACACTTTGAGGTATTATCTCATGTCTACATTGTGTAATAGTGCTGAGAAGTGGTGCTATATGGGATATTGAAGACTAGTGATATTCCTTTGGAGGATAGCTACAAGAAAATTGTTTTTGGACAAGGTTTACACATTTACATATCCGCCTTCTGCTTTTCGTTCTGTGAATCCAGCCTAATAAAGAAATTCTGGGCGTGAGATCTGATTGTTTCCCAGTGAAATCATTGATATGACAAACTATTTCTTCCCATTACTGCTTAATGTGGTGAAGGACTGGGTTCTTTAAGACCCAGCGGTGCCAGGGCACAACACCTGAAACCTTCGTGGGTAACCTGCTCCGGCGTACGAATGACAGAGACACGGGACACTTCCTTCGGCGTCAAAGATTCAAGGTTTATTTGCTGCAGGGAACACAGATATCACAGGAAGTACATCGAGTGTAGTTCGGGGAGACTGCTTCAAATTGGTTCTGTGGATCGCTCCTTTTATACAGTTTTTACCCATAAGACAACATGGCACACAAAAGTTTACAACCCGGTTCCCACCATCATCCCCCAGAGGGGTCGCTTTGGTCACTTTGAAACACACAAGGTCCGGATCATAAGTGCGGAAACATTTGGCGGTTCCCAACTGTAAAAACCCATCTTCCCAACATTAGTACATTCCAATCGGTAATAAACAGATCGAAGTAGGAACAAGAACAGGTGTAGAGGAAGACGGAGACAGTGGGGAGATCGGAAAGGGTGTAAAAGGGGAGGTATCGAGGAAACACGAGATACAGGCATCAAAGGGACGTGCCTAATGAGATGCACGGCTGAGACAATAAGTCCGTGCAGCAAGATGAGCCTCGAGCGGCGCCATCTGACACTTACAAAGAACATGTGTCTTCCGCAAATCTCTTGGGAGTCCCAGGGTCGCGAAGCGGACATCGTTCGTCCGCTGGCTACTTTGAGGGCAAGAGACAAAATGGATGCCGTATCTAAGATGGAACCCGTGGGTACAGATGAAAAACCCACATAACAAACGAACGGTTTAAGTTAGCACAGCGAAACTGCGCACACTTACTAAACTCGTCATTTGCGGTTCATAGATACCAGACTCGACCATATTCGTGCGAGTCGAAAACACCACTTACAATTGTCACGGAACCTCAGACGCTCCTTTTGCCCTCATGTAGGCAAGCACTAGTCGGAATCATATTCGATATTCATCAGACCATCGAGATGTTGTTGTAGCATAGCTCTGTCCAACCGAGTCCCCTTGGTAACAGGTGGCTGTCTCATACACGTTGTAGCACAGAGGCCACATAAGGCAGGACCGCACTGCACACAAAGGCAACACGTGAACAGGAACACCACAACGACCCCGATGATCATCAGAATCTTCCAACCCCAAGTCGACATCAGGCCCCAGAACCATCCAAGTAACGTCCAATCCCCTACATCCACGTGTATGGATTCGGAGATCTTATGTAACCTCGAGATGGCTTGATAAACAGTCGGAGCATTATCCGGAATGAAAATGCAGCAGCTCGAATGGATCACCTTACATACCCCACCTCGATCTGCTAAGATGACATCTAAAACCATACCGTTTTGTAACGTCATAAGTCTCTCCGCCTGAAGTTCAGTGGTGATATTACCAAGGGCACTGGCAGTAATATTAGCTGTCGATTCTACCACTCGAGTCAACTGTCTCAGGTTCCTACTATTAACCATAGGTCCCCAAAACGGGAGGAAACCCTTGAAAAAGTCTCCTGCCTCTTGACCGGCAGTATCCTCTTCGCTAATTACGCCTCTCACAACTCTAGTCTTGTGATAATCGGCATCTACAGTGAACGTCGGAGGCAACAGATTTGCAATGAAGCATGAGCCCATGAAGTCAGCGGGCAACCACGCATATGCACGATCATAGCAGATAAAGTATGTACCCTTGGCAGCCAGAAACACAGGGGACGAGACCATCGGCAGTATGTAATTTTCAGTGCAAGCACTTGCTCCAAGTCGGGCTTGCGATCTTCGACCACGACCCATGAGACAAAAATTACCAGTGTGGGGTACGACCCATATTGGAGGCGAGCTTTTAAGCTGCTTTTCGCTAGTGAACGCACTATATTCACCTCTACTTAGGACCCTATAGGCTTGTACCTCTTCTTCGGGAATAAGCGAGGGATCATAGATATCGCTATCTAAATCCTCTATTGCTATTGACAAAGGTTTCTGATACGAAGTAGGACCAGAGTAGGGGGAACGTGGTTCTCGAATGGGGTGGAAACCCAGTGCGCTTCGAAACATTGTTTGAAATGCTCGAGCAGACCCTTGGGAACTATACGGTAACACCAGATATGGAATTCCCTTATCCGTAGTATGTGGCATCAACCCACACACCCAACAATTAGTAGTGTTAACCACTAACTGATGTTGATGAAGGAGCTGAATAAAGGAATTATTGCGGAATTCTACACGTCTAGCCTGCTCATGTTCCGGTAACATATGAAAGGAATGAGGAGAAACGGTAGAGATAAGGTTAGGGTCAGAAGTAGGAGTAGGTGTAACGGAAGGTAAGAAGTAAGACATCGTGTAATACACCCCACCCGCCAAAAGTGCAGAAGCAGTCAAAAACAATACAAACAATTGGAATATAAAACATTTGGTACGACTGAGTTGCTGCAGCTTGAATCTATGAGCTTGTGCTCCTTCCAAATCGTTCAACTTCGAGAATGCCATTCCCTACGACCGTCCGCAACGTTTCTTGACGCACTTCGTTCTGTGTAGCAATAGTCAATCCCTAGGAGTTCCCAGGAACCGACGGCCTTTAACCTAGCGTCAAGACCTACTATCCAGAAGGAAGTACGCGCGCGGCCCTACGGCCTTTAATGCACAATATATATATATATATATACAAAAACAAAGTCTCTCGGCTGTGGAAGCAAAAAGTATAAGGAATGAAGCTCAGTGTGTATATACAAGAATAATCACAGCAATATGAATGTTCAAACTGGTCGTGGAAAACGAGATAATGCAATTATCAAAGAACAGAACAGGATCTTTTATTAGTCTTTAGTGCGGGATCGTAGAAAGTATCGCGTTTTCCCAGGACGTGTCTGCTCGTCGAACAAAGGATCCGTTGAAGAGGCAGCGTCCTGCTGATCAGTCGAGTGTTCTGGTCTTGAGTCTTCTGATGACAATTGTTCAACAGAGTCTTTCTGCTGCGCTGAGGTTTCTCCAACAGGCTGCGCGTCGCTAAAAGGCACAAACGCTGGCAATGCTTCGGTTTCAGTTGATGCAATGCCTTTCCTCACCCACGGGTCTGCCGGCAAAGGGATAGGGACTCGCTTGGTATGGGTGGCATGCACCCAATTCTTGCGTCCCTCGAGACGAACGGCAGTCCTCGTGGCCAGGAGCACCTGGTAGGGTCCAGTAAACCTCGGGTCCAGGTTATTCTTGCGTGAAAAATTTCTCGTCACCACCCAGTCTCCGGGCTGGAGCTGGTGGCCTGGACCCTCCGTCTGCGTCGGCAATGCGTCGTAAACCTGTTGGTGAATTAACCTTAGTTTAGCAGTCAAGTCATATAGATAATCGATCAACATTGGATACTCAAGATCAGAGAACATTCCTGGCCTAGGAACCCCCCACACATTCGCAGGACGGCCGAACACTATTTCATAGGGGCTAAGCCCTACTCGAGAGTGTACAGTCGCCCTAGTTGACAGCAGTGCTAAAGGTAAAGCGTCAGGCCACGAAAGACCAGTCGTAGCCTGAATCTTCGCTAGCTTTAGTTTAAGGGTGCCGTTGTACCCTTCAACCAAACCAGCTGACTGGGGATGATTGGCGCTATGGAATTTCTGATTAATTCCAAGGCCCTTACACACACTCTTCATCACACTACCCACGAACTCACTTCCGTTATCTGACCACACGACTCTAGGCATTCCGTACCGAGGAAAATATTCCTTCAGTAGGATTTTCGCAGTAGACAAAGCAGTATTGTCTTTGAGAGGATAGGCCTCGATCCATCGGGAGAATGCACAAACCACAACTAAAACGTATTTCAGGTTATTGCACCGCTCCATATGGATGAAGTCCAATTGGATCACCTCAAAGGGACATGAAGGGGGAGCAAAACTGCCAGGAGGAGTTGGGGTTCCTTTGCCAGGATTGTACATCATACACACCATACAATTCTTCCCCAGACGTTCAGCACATTTCGTGATACCATCATTCTTCCATACAGGAGACAACAACTTACAAATACCTTTCGCGCTAATATGTGCTAACCCATGCGCCATTGTCACAACGGCCAGCACATACGCATCGGGCAACAACCATCTTTTCTGATCCGACAAATCAATCCAACAACCACTCGCATCCAACTTTCCCGTGCTTTCTTTCCACTTCATCTTTTCAGTCTCGGTGGCCTCATTCTGAATTTCTTTCACACTTTCGATAGTGTCCTCACACATGCTCGATTCTGTAGGCCACCTAACCGAACTCGTCACATACATCCGAGTGCTAAGGTTCCGGGCAGTCTCCTTGGCGATCTCGTCTGCAAACGCATTACCACGACCAACATCATCCGTCACCTTACGATGCGCACTACATTTAACAATCGCTACTTGCTTAGGCAACGTCAGTGCATCCAAAAGATCGTTCACAAGTTGGCCATGCTGAATCTTCGTACCGTGCGACGTCAAGAAACCTCTCTCTCTCCACAATCGTCCAAAACTATGTGCAACACCAAATGCGTATTGGCTGTCGGTAAACACATTCACACGTTTCCCTTTGGCTAACACGCACGCTCTAGTGAGAGCGATCAATTCTGCAGCTTGGGCAGAATTCTGATTCAACCTTGCAGTCTCAACAACAGTATTCAACGTTACAACAGCATAAGCAGTAGTCACATCGCCATTCGGTAACTTAAAACATGACCCATCCACATATAGTGTACCATCCGGATCTTCCAATGGGGTGTTTTTAAGGTCCACTCGACCTTTTGTTTCTTCCTCTGTCCTCAAGTAGCAGTCATGTTCTGCTACTTCATCTGACTCTGTGCTAATTGGTAACAAAGTTGCCGGGTTCAGAACATTACAACGTTTTATCTGAATATGACTTGCCAGCAACGTCAACTCGTACCCAGACAACCTCGCACTCGTCAAGTGCTGAGTTTTCGTACGATTCAAAAGAGTATCGACTGCATGCGGAACCATCACCGTAAGCATATTATCCATGACCAATCCTGCTGATTGTCGGATGGAGACCGCAGCTGCCGCTGTTGCTCGTAAACAACTCGGCAATGCTCTAGCTACTGGGTCCAAGGTCGAGGAAAAATATGCACATGGACGCTGTTTACCACCAAAAGGTTGCGTTAAGACACTCAAAGCACAACCTTCCCTCTCGTGAACATATAATGTAAACGGCTTACTGTAGTCGGGAGTACCCAACACAGGAGCCGAACACAATGAATCACGCAGTTCAGAAAAACTTTTCTGACATTCTTCCGTCCATGGTAAAGGAGTTGAAACATCCTTGCACGTAAGAGCCACCAATGGTTTCGCTAGCAATGAAAAATTAGGTATCCATTGTCTGCAGTACGACGTGATACCTAGAAAGGCACGCACATCTCTTTGGGTTTTTGGCACAGCCATTCGCGCAATCGCTGCAATTCTCTCTGGGGTCAACCTCCTTCCCTCCTTTGACAATAAGTGACCTAGATAGGTTACTTCTTGACAACAATATTGGAGTTTAGTAGGTGACACCTTGTGATTCAACTCACAGAGATGTTGCAGCAACGACACTGTAGCAATTTTGCAAATGTCCTGAGTATCGGCAGCCACCAATAAGTCGTCGACGTATTGGATTAAGGCCGCACCAACCGGCAACCTAAACGCATCCAGTTGACCCTTCAAGGCTTGACTGTAAATCGATGGACTTTCACAGTAGCCCTGAGGAGCGCGTTTGAACCGGAAGCTGCGTCCACCGAGAGAGAAACCGAAAAGGTCTCTGCTCTCCTCGGCAATCGGAATACTAAAGAACGCATTCTTTAAGTCAATCACCGAAAACCACGATGCAGAGGCTGGAATCAGAGTCAGTAATGCCGTGATGTCAGGCACAACAGGGAATTGAGGAACCACTATTTTATTCACCTCCCGTAAATCGATAACAAAACGATAAACAGGCGGTTTGGAAGGATCCGTACGTTTAAGAATGGGCAGCACAGGGCTGTTGCACACGTTTCCCCGAGTCTCTTCAATAACATCTTTCTCGATCAAATCATAAATGATCGCTAACAACGCTCGTTCACCATCAAGAGAGATACGATACTGGGGAATACGCGGCAATCGCACATTAGACTTCAACTGAACAACATAAGGGGAGATATCAAGTAGGCCCACGTCATTCGGACCCGTTGCCCACAAAGACGCAGGAAGAGAACTCAATTCCGGTGGGAGCTTGTCGAGAGACAAGTACATGGGAGAGACAACCCTTTCTCCTAACGTAAGCTTTACACCCGCAGGAGAACAATACAGAGTTGCATACAAACGTTTAAGCAAATCCAGGCCCAAAAGGTTTTCACCACAGCCAGTAGTCAAAATCAACGGAGCTTGAAGCTCACGTGGCCCAATTGTAAGGGGCAAAGGGCACGAAACTGGATTGCTAACGGGGGCGCCAGAGAATCCAACGGAAACATTTGTTAAGCCAGACAAAGGTGCGCCAGGGAGTTTCGAATACTTGATGGAACTTTTCGCTGCACCAGTGTCCAACAGAAAAGGCTCAACGACGCCCGATGTAGCAACTGCGACGTAAGGCCCTCTCTGATCAACCGGAACTGATACCACTCCCTCTCCTTGTCTTTGGCTGTCCTCGTAATTACTGTCGTCAGTTCCCTGATCGACGTAATAATCGTCTACATTGTACTGCGCAGATCGTCCTTGCGATGATCCACGTTGATCGAAACAATTATTAGAATTAGAGGAGTTATCGGAACGATCATTCTGAGCACCACGACCTCTACCACGTGATGCCTGCTGCGAACCACCACGACCTCCTCTAGATGAGTTACCACTATTACGTTCATTCAAAACAGGGCAATTGAATTTAATGTGTCCCTCCTGTCTGCAATAAGCACATTGATTGTACCCTAACGATGATCTTTGGGAGGAGGAATCATTACGTGGCTGTGATCGATTCGATTGCGACTGCGACCTATTCTGTTGGGATGCATTCTGATTTGAACGCGGAGGATATGCTTGTTGAAGCAACACTTTAGTTTTTAGTTCTTTCGTCTTTTTAGCAGCACGGTCGTTCTCCTCTTTCTCTCTATTCTCATAATATTGTGCTGTAGCCAATATCTGAGCTGAGGTAGAAACGGCCCATGCACTTTCCGAATTCTTTAATTTATTGCTCAAATCGGGCAATAAGTTTGAAACAAATTTATCCACAAACAATCGCTGACCACCCTCGGTACCCATATCCTGTCCACTATGGTCAATGAATGCTTCCTCGAACCTCGTAAAGAAGTCGGAAACACTCTCGTCCTTCTTTTGCTTACAAGCTGACAATTTGTCCCAATTTACCCTCATAGCTGGCATAAGAGTTTTCATTAGCGTTATTATTCGCTGAGGAAGAGCAGTAATCATCTGCTCAGGTTTAGCCCCACCAGTTTGTAACCCATCCGCCGCCACAATGGCAGCCCAATCACCACCTAATTCATTCGGATGATTTTCCTGCCGAATCTTAGCCCAAACAGGTTGCGGTACGACATTGCCGAACAACATATCAATATCGGCAAGATTCATTATCGTAGCGTCTACAAGCTGCGATAATTCTTTGTAATACCCTGTAGGATTTTTGCGAGGATCAGGCAAAGATTGCTTCACCTGCAACACTTCTGAGCGTTTCCATGGGAGATGTATCCACACTCTCTGGAACTGTGGCAGAATCGGCGGTGCTCGGGTGGCATCACCTGGCATCCATACCGGTGGCACTTCACGCATGGGAAACTGACCAGACTCATCTGGCAGTCTTTCAATATCCTCGATAAACAACGCATGAGGGATCGGAGCGGGGCGAAAAGATAGCAACCGCTCAACAGCACGTCGAACATTAGTATCCACTATCAGTCCATTTGAGAACTGAAGCTGAAGATCAGACAAAGCGGCCAGCACCTCGTCAGGCGCATCAGCCGATATCTGATCGCGAAGGAACTTACACATTTCATCAAACACGTATCTTTGGGTTGGTATATTGAATTGACAAAACGTTTCGAGTACAACACGGGGCGGATTTCTAAGAGGGTTTACCATCCAACCCATCGCCATATTATATAGCGCAACACGTTCTCTGTTTCCAGGAAGCTGACTACGTCTCTGAGGACCATCGGAGCTAGCGGACCCATGAACAGGTCCGAGCGAATGAAAGAAGCTAGCCGCAAGAGGAGTAGTACGAGAACGGGTCGAGGGAGAAGTATAGGACACAGGACTAACAAGTGAAGGAGTAGAAACAGTAGCAACAGCAGGAGTTAACAAAACAGGAGCAGCAGCGGGAGCAGGAGTATGTGGAAGCGGAGGAGCAGTAGGGATAGAAACAGGCAAAGGAGCAGGAACAGTCGGAAGAGCGGGTGCAGGCTGAGGAACAGGCGGGGGAAGAATAGGCGGAAGAATAGGTACGGCGGGAACCACAGGAGCTGCGGTACCCTGTACGTACGGAGGTGGCGACTTCATGAGATAAGACATTAAAGGATCCTCAACTGGCTCTTCCTTCTTTTCCGACTCCGTAGGCAAAGCGGGATAACATTTATCAACGGCCATACGCTGTAGTCTATCAAACACTTCCTTATCCTTAACCTCCTTATCACGCTGAAATTGCTCTGCTTTCTTCACTATAGTAGCAACATTATCTCGCTGACTACGTTTAGTCTGTCTGATTTCTTTCTGTCGGGCTTCTTTACGCCACAACCGAAAGGCATCAAACATGGCCGGCCTTGACTTTCTGTCGAACAATTTAATTTCTAAATTATCTAAGATCGGGGCCTCGAAGCTACCATGAGGTGGCCAACGAAGGTCACCGTCCTTCTTCGTGTATTTAATCCAATAATCATTAAAAGTAATCGGACCTAGTCCATGTTTACTATACAGTTCATACGTGGGAGTTCCAACCGGAGGTATCGGACACGAGTCCTCCAGTCGGGAATCCGTACCACAAGGCCTGAAACAACTAAACAAAGTACTGCGACCAGGCATCTTGCACACTAGCCGAGTTTCACAAACTTCAAGGGTTACGGGATTTACCAAGTCCCAGCAAAGAACAAAACCCTCGGTTTTTGGCGGCTGCAGTCGTCAAACAACACAACAACAACAAAAACGCTAGAAAAATGTCATCGACAAAAACACTCTCACAGCGTTAACAACAAAAACACTCGCTAAAAGTGTCAACAACCAAGGACTCTGGGAGCGACCCACAAATACTTAACTCAAAGATCAATGGCGTCACCAGGAAGGCCCGTCTATCGTCTCGCTCTACCAAGGTCTACGCCAGGCGCCAAAACAGGTCTACAGTCAGGGCAGCAGTCCGTTGCAGCCGTCAGGAGGCGGGAATCTTCGCGGGAAAAGTCTTCGGGCCACTTATTTCGACAACAGGATCGATGAAGCGGGGTGCACCTTCCCTCGGAGATTTCACACGAAGTTCCTCACGATCGTCGGGCTTGGACCGGTACCACTGATGCAGCCCGACGTTGGGCGCCAACTGAAGGACTGGGTTCTTTAAGACCCAGCGGTGCCAGGGCACAACACCTGAAACCTTCGTGGGTAACCTGCTCCGGCGTACGAATGACAGAGACACGGGACACTTCCTTCGGCGTCAAAGATTCAAGGTTTATTTGCTGCAGGGAACACAGATATCACAGGAAGTACATCGAGTGTAGTTCGGGGAGACTGCTTCAAATTGGTTCTGTGGATCGCTCCTTTTATACAGTTTTTACCCATAAGACAACATGGCACACAAAAGTTTACAACCCGGTTCCCACCATCATCCCCCAGAGGGGTCGCTTTGGTCACTTTGAAACACACAAGGTCCGGATCATAAGTGCGGAAACATTTGGCGGTTCCCAACTGTAAAAACCCATCTTCCCAACATTAGTACATTCCAATCGGTAATAAACAGATCGAAGTAGGAACAAGAACAGGTGTAGAGGAAGACGGAGACAGTGGGGAGATCGGAAAGGGTGTAAAAGGGGAGGTATCGAGGAAACACGAGATACAGGCATCAAAGGGACGTGCCTAATGAGATGCACGGCTGAGACAATAAGTCCGTGCAGCAAGATGAGCCTCGAGCGGCGCCATCTGACACTTACAAAGAACATGTGTCTTCCGCAAATCTCTTGGGAGTCCCAGGGTCGCGAAGCGGACATCGTTCGTCCGCTGGCTACTTTGAGGGCAAGAGACAAAATGGATGCCGTATCTAAGATGGAACCCGTGGGTACAGATGAAAAACCCACATAACAAACGAACGGTTTAAGTTAGCACAGCGAAACTGCACACACTTACTAAACTCGTCATTTGCGGTTCATAGATACCAGACTCGACCATATTCGTGCGAGTCGAAAACACCACTTACAATTGTCACGGAACCTCAGTGGTCGCATCCCTACAATGAGAGATCCGTGCCTTCTGGGCCCGACTCATCAGCTCATCCGGCTAGCACCGCTCCTCCTTCAATCAAGCTGTACTTACTACACCTTGGCACCCCTTGCTCCTTTGGAATTTACTGTAGGCCGGGCAGTCCTCACTGCATCACCAATTCTGCAAGTGCCATCTTGCTCTCCGCTCTTCTCCAGGCCAGCCGAGGCATGATCCATCGGAATTGGCCAATCTCGCCGGCTCAGACATACATTGTCGGCACGTAGGCGCATGGGCGTCCGCAGGGGAGGGCAAGGGGGGGCACTTGCCCCCCCCTGGAACACAGGTCCATCACAATTGACAGCCCCCACAGTGGTGTTTGTCTGCAGGGCCGTCAATTTTAAAAGCGTGAGAAAGCGCTTGCAATGACAGCCCTGCTAGATGAGCGGGAAAACTGCTGCTAATGGCAAGAGAGAAGGTCGGGGTCTGGCTGCTCCCACAGCTTGAAGCAGAGGCTCACCTAGAGTCACATTTCGGGGAGGGGGCACATTTTTCTAGCTAAGGAAGAGTGGAGTTGCAACTAGGGGCCCTAGGAAGGGGTGAACACCATCAAAGCCTCATTAACGCCGGCACCGACACAATTTGCCCAGAGATGCAATGGGTGCGTCTGCCTGTTTTTTGCGAGATCAATTGGAAAGTCCTTCTGTGCACTCGTGATTTATTCGTACTCAAGCTATATTCCTTTCTTTTGTTGGTGCTACTACATCCTGGTACCTACTCTTTAGGTGACCTTTCCTATACTATATCGTGTGTGGTGCAGACACTTCTGTTCCGATGGATGTGTGCACTTTTCAGCGAACATTAAAGTTTCATCAATTTCTTTTCCATGGTGATAATCAGTTTTAACCCTTTTTCAGTTGTCAACAAAATATTTTAATTCATATTTTGGTTTCCATTGTTAACTGTTGTTAAACGTTTTTTAATATATCCATTATTTCTAAAGTAAAATAATGGATATATTAAAAAACAGTTAACAATGGAAACTAAAATATGAATTAAAATATTTTGTTGACAACTGAGAAAGAGTTAAAACTGAACAGAAGTATCTGCACCACACAAGATATGCCTGTTTTTTGCACCATAAGCACTAGTATTACAGAAGGGTCTGCATATGAGATGGATTAAAGAGTTTACGCCTTGAGCTCCAAAGGGGCAGTCCCTCATGTTCACTGCAGTATCATGTGTAGCCCCTGGACCACTGTCTGTACTCACTGTCGCCTGACATGATTCACGAAGGGAAAGCTGCCCCACAGAGACAACTTTTCTTTTCTGAATCATGTACCAACTGCAGTTCAGTGTTGGCATCAGATCAATGGTTTGTGATTGCCATTGCGTTTGAAAACCATTGATACATGTCCTTGTAAATTGCAATTTGAAGATAGCGCTCTTTTCACTGCCCCTCCAAAGTCAATCATGAAGCTTATACACAACTCCAAAAAGGGGTTTTGCAGTAGCAACCACTGTGATGCTGCAAATTGTAAGCTTTATGACCACAAAATCCTTTTGTATTTGAAGGCCTTAGTTATTTAGATAAAGCAGGATGTGCAGTGAAAGGAATGACGTTACAAATGAGTAGTGCCTTTAATGCTCTGGAAATGCTTGGATCTCCAATCTACCTCTCGACCTCTCTCTCTCTACCGTTCTCTCTGCCTCTCTCTCTACCTCTCTATCTCTCTCTTTCTACCTCTCTCTCTACGTCTCTCTATCTATGTCTCTCTTTATCTCTACATCTCTCTCAACACCTCTCTACCTCTCGCTATCTCTCTCTCTACCTCTGTCTCTCTATCTCTCTCTCTCTACCTCTCTCTCTACCTCTCTCTCTCTACCTCTCTCTCGACCTCTCTACCACTACCTCTCTACCTCTACCTCTCTCTCTACCTCTCTACCTCTCTCTCTACCTCTCTCTACGTCTCTCTCTCTCTATGTCTCTCTCTACCTCTACCTCTACCTACCTCTCTACACCTCTCTTACACCTCTCTACCTCTCGCTATCTCTCTCTCTACCTCTGTCTCTCTCTACCTCTCTCTCTCTACCCCTCTTTCTCTCTCTACCTCTACCTCCCTCTCTACCCCTCTCTCTCTCTCTCTCTCTCTCTCCCTACCTCTACCTCTCTCTCTCTACCTCTCTCTACATCTCACTCTACCCCTCTCTACCTCTCTCTCTACCTCTCTCTCTACCTCTCTCTCTACCTCTTTACCTCTCTCACCCTCTCTACCTCTCCCATTCTCTCTCTACCTCTACCTCTCTCTCTACCTCTCTCCCTCTACCTCTCTCCCTCTACCTCTCTCTCTCTACCTCTCCCTCTATCTCTATACCTCTCTCTATACCTTTACACCTCTACCTCTCTCACAACCTCCCTCTACCTCTACCTCTTTCTACCTCTCTTCCTCTCTCTCTCTACCTCTCTCTCTACCTCTCCCTCTCTATCTCTCTCTCTCTACCTCTCTCTCTACCTCTCTCTCTCTACCTCTCTCTCTCTACCACTACCTCTCTACCTCACTCTCTACCCCTCTCTCTCTACCTCTCTCTCTACCTCTCTACCCCTCTCTCTCTACCTCTCTCTCTACCTCTCTACCTCTCTCTCTCTACCTCACTCTACGTCTCTCTATGTCTCTCTCTACCTCTACCTACCTCTCTACACCTCTCTTACACCTCTCTACCTCTCGCTATCTCTCTCTCTACCTCTGTCTCTCTCTACCTCTCTCTCCCTACCTCTATCTCTCTCTCTCTCTACCTCTCTCTCTCTACCCCTCTCTACCTCTCTACCCCTCTCTACTTCTCTCTCTACCTCTCTCTCTTCCTCTCCCTCTCTACCTCTCTCTCTACCTCTCTCTCTGTCCCTCTCTACCTCTCCCTCTACCACTCTCTCTCTACCTCTACCTCCCTACCTCCCTACCTCTACATCTACCTCTACCTCTACCTCTCTCCCTCCCTCTCTCCCTCTACCTCTCTCTCTCCCTACCTCTACCTCTACCTCTCTCTCTCTACCTCTCCTTCTCTACCTCTATTACTCTACCTCTCTCTCTCTACCTCTCTCTCTACCACTCTCTCTCTCTCTCGCTCTACCTGTACGTCTCTCTCTACCTCTCTCTCTCTACCCCTCTTTCTCTCTCTACTTCTCTACCTCTACCTCCCTCTTCCTCTCTACCTCTCTACCTCTCTCTCTCTCCCTACCTCTACCTCTACCCCTCTCTCTCTACCTCTCTCTCTCTCTACCTCTCTCTCTACATCTCACTCTACCCCTCTCTACCTCTCTCTACCTCTCTCTTTACCTCTCTCTCTACCTCTCTCTCTACCTGTTTACCTCTCACCCTCTCTACCTCTCTCGCTCTCTACCTCTACCTCTCTACCTCTCTCTCTACCTCTCTCCCTCTACCTCTCTCTCTCTCTCTACCCCTCCCTCTATCTCTATACCTCTCTCTCTACCTTTACACCTCTACCTCTCTCCCTACCTCCCTCTACCTCTACCTCTTTCTACCTCTCTTCCTCTCTCTCTCTACCTCTCTCTCTACCTCTCCCGCCCTATCTCTCTCTCTCTACCTCTCTCTCTACCTCTCTCTCTCTACCTCTCTACCACTACCTCTCTACCTGTCTCTCTACCCCTCTCTCTCTACCTCTCTCTCTACCTCTCTACCTCTCTCTCTCTACCTCTCTCTACGTCTCTCTCTCTATGTCTCTCTCTACCTCTATCTCTACCTACCTCTCTACACCTCTTACACCTCTCTACCTCTCGCTATCTCTCTCTCTCTACCTCTGTCTCTCTCTATCTCTCTCTCTCTACCTCTACCTCTCTATCTTACTCTCTCTCTACCTCTCTCTCTACCTCTACCTCTCTAGCTCTCTCTCTACCTCTCTCTCTCTACCTCTCTCTCTCTACCTCTCTCTCTCTACCTCTCTCTCTCTACCTCTCTCTCTCTACCTCTCTCTCTCTACCTCTCTCTCTCTCTACCTCTCCACCACTACCTCTCTACCTCTCTCTCTCTACCTCTCTCTCTCTACCTCTACCTATCTCTCTCTACCTCTCTCGCTCTCCCTCTACCTCTCTGTACCTCTCTCAACCTCTCTCTCTACCTCTCTACCTCTACCTCTCTACCTCTACCTCTCTCTCTACCTCTCGCTCTACCTCTCTCTCCCTACCTCTCTCTCCCTACCTCTATCTCTCCCTACCTCTACCTCTCTCTCCCTACCTCTACCTCTCTCTGTACTTCTCTCTACCTATCTCTCTCTACCTCTCTCTCTCTCTATCTCTCTCTCTCTCTACCTCTCTCTCTCTCTCTACCCCTCCCTCTATCTCTATACCTCTCTCTCTACCTTTACACCTCTACCTCTCTCCCTACCTCCCTCTACCTCTACCTCTTTCCACCTCTCTTCCTCTCTCTCTCTACCTCTCTCTCTACCTCTCCCGCCCTATCTCTCTCTCTCTACCTCTCTCTCTACCTCTCTCTCTCTACCTCTCTACCACTACCTCTCTACCTGTCTCTCTACCCCTCTCTCTCTACCTCTCTCTCTACCTCTCTACCTCTCTCTCTCTACCCCTCTCTACGTCTCTCTCTCTATGTCTCTCTCTACCTCTATCTCTACCTACCTCTCTACACCTCTTACACCTCTCTACCTCTCGCTATCTCTCTCTCTCTCTACCTCTGTCTCTCTCTACCTCTCTCTCTCTACCTCTACCTCTCTATCTTACTCTCTCTCTACCTCTCTCTCTACCTCTCTCTCTACCCCTCTCTCTCTCTACCTCTCTCTCTCTACCTCTCTCTCTACCTCTCTCTCTCTACCTCTCTCTCTCTACCTCTCTCTCTCTCTACCTCTCTACCACTACCTCTCTCTCTCTACCTCTCTTTCTCTACCTCTACCTATCTCTCTCTACCTCTCCCGCTCTCCCTCTACCTCTCTGTACCTCTCTCTCTACCTCTCTACCTCTACCTCTCTACCTCTACCTCTCTCTCTACCTCTCGCTCTACCCCTCTCTCTCTACCTCTCTCTCCCTACCTCTATCTCTCCCTACCTCTACCTCTCTCTCCCTACCTCTACCTCTCTCTGTACTTCTCTCTACCTCTCTCTCTCTCTCTCTCTCTCTCTCTCTCTCTCTCACTACCACTCTCTCTCTCTCGACCTCTATCTCTCTACCTCTCTCTCTCTACCTCTCTCTCTACTGCTCTCTCTCTACCACTACCTCTCTCTCTACCCCTCTCTCTCTCTACTTCTCTCTCTCTACCTCTCTCTCTACCTCTCTCTCTCTCTCCCTCTCCCTACCTCTACCCCTCTCTCTCTACCTCTCTCTCTCTCTACCTCTCTACCCCTCTCTACCTCTCTACCCCTCTCTACATCTCTCTCTACCTCTCTCTCTTCCTCTCCCTCTCTACCTCTCTCTCTCTCTCTCTCTCTACCTCTCTCTCTACCTCTCTCTCTGTCCCTCTCTACCTCTCCCTCTACCACTCTCTCTCTACCTCTACCTCCCTACCTCTACCTCTACCTCTCTCCCTCCCTCTCTCCCTCTACCTCTCTCTCTCCCTACCTCTACCTCTACCTCTCTCTCTCTACCTCTCTCTACCTCTCTCGCTACCTCTCTCTCTACCCCGCTCTACCTCTCTCTTCCTCTCTCTACCTCTCTCTCTACCTCTCTCTCTACCTCTTTACCTCTCTCACCCTCTCTACCTCTCCCACTCTCTCTCTACCTCTACCTCTCTACCTCTCTCTCTCTCTCTACCTCTCCCTCTATCTCTATACCTCTCTCTCTACCTTTACACCTCTACTTCTCTCTCTACCTCTCTCTCTCCCTACCTCTACCTCTACCTCTTTCTACCTCTCTTTCTCTCTCTCTCTTTCTCTCTCTCTCTACCTCTCTCTCTACCTCTCTCTCTACTTCTCTCTCTACTTCTGTCTCTCTACCTCTCTACACCTCTCTCTCTCTACCTCTCTAACCCTATCTACCTTTCAACCAGTTGAATTCCGGGAAGCCCAAACCATCAGTATTTCAAATCTGCGCATGAAACGTAGGTAGGATGAGCTGTGCAGCTCAGAAAGGGATGTTCTTTTTACATCATTTGTATTTAATAGAATTAGGAAACAGGAAATCAGTCTCACAGTTGAGATAGAGATTAACATACACTGGTGAGGTGACAGCTTTTGAATTGGCTTTAAAACAATTCAAAGATGGCTGCAGCATCTACGTGGGGTGTGGTGGACTAAGTGGTAGCCGGAGCCATATAGCACTGCTTGTCATTAAAAAAAAAAAAAACAGCATTGACATAGCCAATAGGTTTCCCCTTTGGGACCTTATAAGTGTTCAGTTGTCTAGTACAATATCCTTGGTGCAACAACTTCAAGTGTTGCATGGCTAAGCACTTATTAAGGTCCCAAAGGCGAGATCTATTGGCTATGCCAATGCTTGTTTGTTTTTTCCTCTGTTTCATTGTGGTTGCCAGGTAATCTGCTGTGAAGCCTCACATGATTTTTCTCCCACCCCATGGGTTTCTTTGTTTATGTAGGCTCTTTGTCTTATTAGATTTTTTTATTTGTTTATTTAATACTTGTGCTCATTGCTCAATCATGTCGGAGGATGGTGATGAATTAAAAATGTTGCCCCCCCCTGGAAAAATTTCTGCGGACGCCCATGCGTAGGCGGTGAGAGCAGTCAGAGGCTTCAAATGTCAGGATTTTTGGGGGAGAATTGGGCCACTCTACCAGGAGAGTCCAAATAATGCTTCTATGCCATGGTGTGCTTGGCCACAGCCCACCTAAGGTACACCATTGCTTAGGGATGATTTATGTGTAGAACTTTATTCTTACTTTACCGCATGCTATTAATAGTACTTAACCATTAATGCATTAGTTTCTGCATGGAATTGATGTATTCTTGCTTAGTTTTCATAGAAATCATACCAATAAGAAAGGTAAGTTTGTGAGAGCTTCACCTCTGCCCCTTCAGCATTCAGCCCTGGATGTGTCTGCACTTGAGGCTCACGCTTGTGGCCAAATCCAAATGGAAGACAAAGACTATAACTGTGAGCACTGTAAATTAACTTGTAGTGCCTCAGCAACATGAGCCTTAACAGCTAATATCTGTGTGAGAACTCCAGACCTTCATCCTTCCGAGCTCGATAAATTGAGCAATATTTATTTGGATAATAGCGCTTCCTTAGAAAAGCATAACTGTGCCAGTGAGAACAATGTAAGGCAATGTATCATTTTTATTATTATTCACATATGAAAAGACAAAAAATGTACTGAAGTGGCACCATGGGTATTTTCTGGCACAACACAGCATTGCACTCATGTTTATTTCCCTCTCCTGTTGGTCTTTGCTGTGTTTTGCATGCTCTGTGCCAGAGCAGCTGTGTAATGTTTATGACAGGCACTTGAATCCAAACTCATCTGCTGTTTTCACTTCTATCGTTGCACATCAGTGAAGAACAACAGAGTGCATCTTAATAAATTTCTGCGCAATGCAGCTGTCTTTATCGGCGTTACAACCATTTAGAACATTTCAGTAGCAAAATATACAAAAGAAAAAAATCCCCATTATGGCCGAAGCAGAAAGCCAGTAATCCAGTTTTCCAGCAGCACGGTGGCGGCATATTTAATCTGGTCATGCAAGCACACTGCAGTCAGTGTAGCGTTTATCTCGGGAATTAGGGCTTTACGGGCATCTCTGTTTAGTCTGTTGACGAGGGTTGTCTAATACGCCTGTAAATGTATCTGTCGCTGAAACTCCAATGTGTGCGTGGACGCAGGGGCTTAGCTAGAGCTTGTGGCGTCCGGGGCTATTCCTCAGATTTTCGCCCCCTGGCGGGGGTGCTGGGGGACAAGGACGGCGAGCACCTGAAAGAAGTCCGAGAGACATGTAGTATCACCTCTAATAGTTACCTGGATCATGCAAGTTACATGCACATACATGTCACAATCCAGAACTAGATGGTAACCGTCCACAAAATAGTGCCGGCTGGGGCGGACCGCCTCACCGCACCCCCCTAGCTACGCCGCTGGGTCCTTTTGTATTTGCCGATTCCAGCTAAGTAATGTTAGGTAATTTTATTTCCAATTATGATTTAATTAATACGGATGAAAATAATTCCCCTACAGCAGTTTCATTACCTACTTTTTTTGGGGCATGGCTGCGCCTTGATGGTTGATTACATCTTTATGTCGCATGGCCTCTTGAACCAATTTTGTATGTAGGACCATTATGGATGAAACTATATGGACCACAATCTGGTCACTTTGTCATTGTTGTCCCCCACCCCACCTCTAGTTAGCAAACATGCTCTATATATTCACCAGTCTGTTGTACAAAATAATAGGCCCCTACTAGCATGGCACCGATTTAACGCACACGTGTTCTTGAAAACATTGATAAAATTACATTTATTACCGTTATGACATCTTTCAGAGACAGTCAGTCCAGCACAAGCATTGGAGTCCTTTATTAATGTATGTGTTTGCATTAATTGCCCTGTCAAAACCTGGAGTAAGTACACCTGCACGAGCTCCACTGTGGTACGATGCTTCTTGTTCGCAGTGGCGTAACGAAACATGAGGGGGCCCCCCTGCAAACTACATGGAGGGGGCCCCCCTCCCATCCTCCATGCCTGTCTAGAGCTCTCAGGCCAGCGACCCGCCACACTGCAGGGGATGCGGGCGATTGTTACGCCACTGTCACCAATGCAGCCGTTAATAGTAACAGTGGATGGTGGAGTTAAAGGTTGTGCTTAGTTTGCCAGCAGGCTATCATAGGTGGTGGACCATTCATTACAGGGTCCCTGCCATCAGTAGGCCCGGGAAGTTTGCCCAATTTTAGGTGGGTTTCCTGATGCAGACTCCTGTCATGATATACAACATCGGGCCCACTCATCGTTTAGTTTTGACAAAAGTGCATTCACTGCTCCTTCCTGTTTCCGTTTTAAAACATTAGACAATGCGACAATGCAGTATTTCAAAAGCAGATATAACTACAAAGAGCACATTTTGATAATACATTTTTATTTTTATTAGACAATAGCAATCTTAAGAGGCATTGCATAGCTTCATACACACTTTGACCCCAATTCCATCACAGTCTCTCTCTATCTGTCAGTCAGTATCTCTCTTTCAGTCAGTCAGTCTATCTCTCTCTGTCATTCAGTCTCTCTTAGTCAGTCACTCTCAGTCAGTCAGTCTCTCTCTCTCTCTCTCTCTCTCTCTCTCTCTGTCTCTCTCTCTGTCAGTCTGTCAGTCAGTCCTTCTCTGTCAGTCAGTCTCTCTCTCTGTCAGTCAATCTATCACTCTCTGTCATTCAGTCTCTCTCAGTCAGTCTCTCTCAGTCAGTCAGTCAGTCTCTCGCTCTCTATCTGTCTGTCAGTCAGTCTCTCTCTGTCAGTCTCTCTCTGTCAGTCTCTCTCAGTCAGTCTCTCTCAGTCAGTCTCTCTTAGTCAGTCTCTCTCTGTCAGTCAGTCTCTCTCTCTCTGTCAGTCTCGGTCTCTCTCTCTGTCAGTCAGTCTCTCTCTCTCAGTCAGTCTCTCTCAATTAGTCTCTCTCAGTCTGTCAGTTTCTCTCTTTTAGTCAGTCTCTCTCTTTGTCAGTCAGTCTCTCTCTCTGTCAGTCAGTCTCTCTCTCTCTCTGTTAGTCAGTCTCTCTTTCTCTGTCAGTCTCTCAGTCTCTTTCTCTCTCTCAGTCAGTCTCCCTCTCTGTCAGTCAATCTCTCTCTCAGTCAGCCAGTCTCTCTCTCCCAGTCAGTCTCTCTCTCTCCAGTCAGTCAGTCTCTCTCAGTCAGTCATTCTCTCTTTACCCAGTCAGTCAGTCTCTCTCTCGCTCTGTCAGTCAGTCTCTGTCAGCCAGACTCTCTCACTCAGTCAGTCTCTCTCTCAGTCAGTCTCTCTCTCAGTCAGTCTCTCTCCAAGTCAGTCTCTCTCTGTCAGTCTCTCTGACAGTCAATCAGTCTATCTCTCTGTCAGTCAGTCTCTGCCTCTCTCTCTCAGTCTCTCTTTCTCAGTCAGTTTCTCTCTACCTTAGTCAGTCTCTGTCAGTCAGTCAGTCTCACTCTCAATCAGTCTCTCTCTCTTTTTGTCAGTCAGTCACTCTCACTCTCAGTCAGTCAGTCTCTACACTCTCTCCATTCTCTCTCTCAACTCTGTCCACTCTATCTCTACTGTCTCTCTCTCCACGGTCTCTCCTCTGTCTCTCTCTCCACTTTCTCTCTACACTCTCTCACTATCTCTCTCTCCACTGTCTCCCTCCACTGTCTCCCTCCACTGTCTCCTTCCACTGTCTCCCTCTACTCCCTCTCTCTCCACCCTCTCCCCCTTTCTCTCTCTCTACTTTCTCTCCACTCTCTCTCCACTCTCTCTCCACTCTCTCTCTCCACTTGCTCTCTCCACTCTCTCTCTCCACTCTCTCTCTCCACTCACTCTCACCACTCACTCTCTCTCCACTCACTCTCTCTCCACTCACTCTCTCTCCACTCACTCTCTCCACTCACTCTCTCTCCACTCACTCTCTCCACTCTCTCTCTCCACTCTCTCTCTCCACTCACTCTCTCCACTCACTCTCTCTCCACTCTCTCTCTCCACTCTCTCTCTCCACTCACTCTCACCACTCACTCTCTCTCCACTCACTCTCTCTCCACTCACTCTCTCTCCACTCTCTCTCTCTCCACTCACTCTCACCACTCACTCTCTCTCCACTCACTCTCTCTCCACTCACTCTCTCTCCACCCACTCTCTCTCTGCTGTCTCCCTCCACTGTCTCTCTCTCCACTGTCTCTCTCTCTCCACTGTCTCTCTCTACTCTCCACTCTCTCTCCACTCTCTGTCTCTCTCTCCACTCTCTCTCTCTCTCTCCACTCTCTCTCTCTCTCCTCTCTCTCTCTCTCTCTCTCTCTCTCTCTCCACACTCTCTCTCTCTCTCTCTCCACACTCTCTCTCTCCACTCTCTCTCTCTCTCTCTCCACTCTCTCTCTCCCCACTCTCTCTCTCTCCACTCTCCACTCTATCTCTCTCCACTCGCTCTCTCCACTCGCTCTCTCCACTCGCTCTCTCCACTCGCTCCCTCCACTCGCTCCCTGCACTCGCTCTCTCCACTGTCTCTCTCCACTGTCTCTCTCGTCTCTCTCTCCACTCTCTCTCTCTCTCCACTCTATCTTTCTCTCCACTCTTTCTTTCTCTCCACTCTCTCTCTCTCCACTCTCTCTCTCTCCAATCTCTCTCTCCACTCTCTCTCTCTCTCTCCACTCTCTCTCTCTCTCCACTCTCTCTCTCTCTCCACTCTCTCCACTCTCTCTCTCTCTCTCCACTCTCTCTTTCTCCACTCTCTCCAGTGTCTCTCCATGCTCTCTCCATTCTCTCTCCACTCTCTTTCTCTCCACTGTCTATCTCCACTCTCTCTCCACTGTCTACTCTCTCTCCACTGTCTCTCTATACTCTCTCTCTCTCTCTCTAGCCACCCTCTCTCTCCACTGTTTCTCTCCACTGTTTCTCTCCACTCTCTCTCTCTCCACTCTCTCCCACTCTCCCTCACAAAGTAGTGTGCGTTCCATGGGTGTCCGCAGAAATGTTCCAGGGGGGGGCACATTTTTAACTTCATCACCATCCCCCTTGCACCCTTCTCTCCTCTGCCTTGCACCCTTCTTGCCCTCCCTCTTGCACCTTTTCCCCCTCCCCCTTGTATCCTTCTCCCCCTCCCCTTGTACCCTAGTCCACCTCCACCTTGAACCCTTTTCTACCTTGCACCATTCTCCCTCTGCCTTGCACCCTTCTCCCCTCTGCCTTGCACCCTTCTCCCCCTCCGCCTTGCACCCTTCTCTACCTTGCATCCTTTTCCTCTCTGCCTTGCACCCTTCTCCCCCTCCGCCTTGCACCCTTCTCCCCCTCCGCCTTGCACCCTTCTCCTCTCTGCCTTGCACCCTTCTCCCCTCTGTCTTGCACCCTTCTCCCCTCTGTCTTGCACCCTTCTCCCCTTTGCCTTGCACCCTTCTCCCCTTTGCCTTGCACCCTTCTCCCCTTTGCCTTGCACCCTTCTCCCCTTTGCCTTGCACCCTTCTCTACCTTGCACCCTTCTCCCCTCTGCCTTGCACCCTTCTCCCCTCTGCCATGCACTCTTCTCCCCCTCCGCCTTGCACCCTTCTCTACCTTGCACCCTTCTCCCCTCTGCCTTGCACCCTTCTCCTCTCTTCCTTGCACCCTTCTCCCCTCTGCCTTGCACCCTTCTCCCCTCTGCCTTGACCCCTTCTCCCCTCTGCCTTGCACCCTTCTCCCCTCCGCCTTGCACCCTTCTCCTCTCTGCCTTGCACCCTTCTCCCCTCTGCCTTGCACCCTTCTCCCCTCTGCCTTGCACACTTCTCCCCTCCGCCTTGCACCCTTCTCCCCTCCGCCTTGCACCCTTCTCTTCTCTGCCTTGCACCCTTCTCCCCTCTACCCTGCACCATTCTCCCCCTCCGCCTTGCACCCTTCTCCTCTCTTCCTTGCACCCTTCTCCTCTTTGCCTTGCACCCTTCTCTTCTCTGCCTTGCCCACTTCAGCCCTCTGCCTTGCACCCTTCTCCCCTCCACCTTGCACCCTTCTCCCCTCTGCCTTGCACCCTTCTCCCCTCTGCCTTACACCCTTCTCCCCTCCACCTTGCACCCTTCTCCCCTCTACCCTGCACCCTTCTCCCCCTCCGCCTTGCACCCTTCTCTACCTTGCACCCTTCTCCTCTCTTCCTTGCACCCTTCTCCTCTTTGCCTTGCACCCTTCTCTTCTCTGCCTTGCACCCTTCTCTTCTCTGCCTTGCACCCTTCTCCCCTCTGCCTTGCACCCTTCTCCCCTCTGCCTTGCACCCTTCTCCCCTCTGCCTTACACCCTTCTCCCCTCCGCCTTGCACCCCAGGGCCGGCTCTAGGCTCATGGTGGCCCTGTGCAGGGAGCGTAGGTGGGGGCCCCGGAAGAGGGGGTCCGGACCCTCATGGACATCGATTCGCCAAAATGTTATGGGTGACAAAAGCGACATGTCACTCCCTTTCACACCCAGTGACATCACAGGCGTGTCTAACCTTGGACTTTCGACGGCCTCTTATTTACTGCTTGAGGTGTTATGGAAAGAGCAAGAAATGGAGACAACAGAAAAGTAAACAAAGCTCCATGGGCCCTCTTTAGTTTCTGTTCTCTCTGTCAGTCAGTCTCTCTCTCTGTCAGTCTCTGTCAGTCAATCTCTCTCTCAGTCAGTCTCTCCCTCTGTCAGTCTCTCTCTCTGTCAGTCTATCTCTCTCTGATAGTCTCTCTCTCAGCCAGTAAGTCTCCCAGTCTCTCTCTCTCTCTTAGTCTCTCTCTCTGTCAGCCAGTCTCGCTCTCTCCCAGTCAGTCTCTCTCTCTCCCAGTCAGTCAGTCTCTCTCAGTCAGTCAGTCTCTCTCTACCTCAGTCAGTCTCTCTCTCTCTCTCCCTGTCAGTCCCCCTCTCAGTCAGTCTCTCTCTCTCTCTGTCAGTCTCTCTCAGTCAGTCAGTCTCTCTCAGTCAGTCAGTCTCTCTCGCAGTCAATCAGTCTATCTCTCTCAGTCAGTCAGTCTCTGCCTCTCTCTCTGTCTCTCTCTCTGTCAGTCAGTATCTCTCTACCTCAGTCAGTCAGTATCTCTCTACCTCAGTCAGTCTCTCTCTCTGCCAGTCAGTCTCACTCTCAATCAGTCTCTCTCTCTCTGTTAGTCAGTCAGTCACTCTCTTAGTCAGCCAATCTTGCTCTCTCTCTCTCTGTCAGTTTCCTAGCCAGTCAGTCTCTCAGTCAGTCAGTATTCAGTCTCTGAGTCAGTCAGTCAGTCTCTCTCTCTCTCAACTCTCTCTCTCTCCATTCTCTCTCTCAACTCTGTCCACTCCATCTCCACTGTCTTTCCACTCTCTCTCCACTGTCTCTCTCTCCACTTTCTCTCTCTCTACTCTCTCTCCACTCTCTCTCCACAGTCTCCCTCCACTCTCTCTACTCTCTTTCCACTCTCCCCCCACTCTCTCCCCACTCTCTCTCTCCACTCTCTCCACCCTCTCTCCCTTCACACTCTCTCTCTACTTTCTCTCCACTCTCTCTTTCTCTCCGCTCTCTCTCTCCCTCTCCACTCTCTCACTCTACTCTCTCACTCTCTCTCTCACTCTCTGTCTCACTCTCTTTCCACCCTTTATCTACTCTCTCCACCCTCTTTTACTCCCTCTCCACTCTCTCTCCACTCTCTCCACACTCTCTCTCTGCACTGTCTCCTCCACTGTCTCCCTCCACTCTCTCCCTCCACTCTCCCTCCACTCTCTCTCTCCACTCTCTCTCTACTCTCGCTCTCTCTCTCTCTCCACTCTCTCTCACAAAGTAGTGTGCGTTCCATGGGCATCCGCAGAAATGTTTCCGGGGGGGCACATTTTTAACTTCATCTCCATCCCCCTTGCACCCTTCTCCCCTCTGCCTTGCAGCTCCCTTCTCGCCCTCCCCCTTGCACCCTTCTCCCCCTCCCCCTTGCACCCTTCTCCACCTCCGCCTTGCACCCTTTTCTACCTTGCACCATTCTCCCCTCTGCCTTGCACCCTTCTCCCCTCTGCCTTGCACCCTTCTCCTCTCTGCCTTGCACCCTTCTCCCCTCTGCCTTGCACCCTTCTCCTCTCTGCCTTGCAGCCTTCTCTACCGTGCACCCTTCTCCTCTCTGCCTTGCACCCTTCTCCTCTCTGCCTTGCACCCTTCTCCCCTCCCTGTGGCACTCTTCTCCTCTCCACCTTGCACCCTTCTCCCCTCCGCCTTGCACCCTTCTACCCCTCCCCGTTGCACCATTCTCCCCTCTTCCTTGCACCCTTCTCCTCTCCACATTGCACCCTTCTCCTCTCTGCCTTGCACCCTTCTCCCCTCTGCCTTGCACCCTTCTCCCCTCCGCCTTGCACCATTCTCCCCTCCGCCTTGCACCCTTCTCCTCTCTGCCTTGCGCCCTTCTCCTCTCTGCCTTGCGCCCTTCTCCCCTCTGCCTTGCACCCTTCTCCTCTCTGCCTTGCACCCTTCTCCTCTCTGCCTTGCACCCTTCTCCCCTCTGCCTTGCACCCTCTCCTCTCTGCCTTGCACCCTTCTCCCCTCTGCCTTGCACCCTTCTCCTCTCTGCCTTGCACCCTTCTCCCCTCTGCCTTGCACCCTTCTCCCCCTCCGCCTCTCACCCTTCTCCCCCTCCGCCTGGACCCAAAACGTAAGCTGATCACTTTCTTCAATAGACAAGCTTTTTATTTTTAGTAAATGCATGGCAGGTGCTCTACTATCAGTTTGCAGTATCCATCCAGTATCCATATGTACTCTGGCTATACAAGGAAAGTGCCACCATCCCAAGCCAAGGACACACACTAAATACTAAGAACTACCAACAATATATCGCCCAAACAAGGGTGGGCAGAGAGCACATCACCCTCACATGCATTCATGTTTTAATGAGGATGCTTTTCTCTCACAATAAAATTAATGTTTGTACAAATGCCATTTTGACACCTCTATGTGCTGTACATAACGATTGTCACTGTAACTCGGCTTACCAAACTCAGAGGGAAGGTTGACTTGGTACACCGAGAGAATAACAAATGACTCGGAGGACTTAAACAGATGTCAGGGTGAGCGTGAAACGGACTACGATAAAGCAAGCAATTCAAATTGTATTTTGTTTAAAAGAACCATGACTTGTCGGAAAACACAATTTCTATTATGTATAAAAGTTCCTAAAAATGTCACAGTGATTACAAACTATATTACACAGGCACATATGTTGGAGAAAGGACCTACAGGCTGTCTGAACAGAGATAATCTTCCCTTACTTGCAGGCCCGTTATCCCATTCCACCGAGACCTCTGTTTCACCTTTCAACAATAAAAATACACTTACTCACTGTCTCGTTCCTTGTCCCAAACTTGGTGGCTGAGGAAGGGCTTCTGCATCTGGAGCGTTCTTTCTAATAATTATAATTCACCATGGGCCAACCTGTGCGCAAGGCACACAGCAGAACACTGCGTCTTCGCCACATGCCAGCATGCCAGCTCTCCGCATTTACCGAGGCCCACTCAAGAGGGGTGTGCAAATCACTTTCACTTTCGCAAGTTAGACATGCGTAGTCGAGCCGGCTGAAATCATCCCGAAAATGTAAGCATGGTTTTAAAATGCTGCAGTGGAAACACAGAGCCAGCTTCAGCATTGTAATTGTGTCTTTAGATAACTTGTAGGGGGGAGGCAAGGAAGCGGTTTTTTTAAGGGTGCCACAATCACATTAAGAGGTCCCCAGCCCATGTAGGCCCCCAAACCCTGACAACCCCCCACCCCCACCCCTCACCCCTCACAGCCCTGGCCTCCTCCCTTCTCAAAGGAATAGTGCCCTGAGGAGAATGCACTATCTCAGGGCCCCCACCCCCTCCTCCTTCCGGGCCTGGCTCGTGGCTTTGACTGAAGAGAAACAATGGAAGTTGATACTTTGTTTCTCTTCAGTCAAAGGTCAGCAGCGCGAGGAGCAGGAGCAGGCTGCAGACAGCAGCAGCTGCTTTAGAGAGAGAGAGACAGCTCTCTACCGAGAGCTCAGCTGAGGGGTCCCCTTCATCGACTGGAGACGTGGTGGCCCCTGGGGTTTGGTGGCCCTGTGCAGGTGCACAGTTTGCACATGCCTAGGGCCGGCCCTGTTGCACCCTTCTCTACCTTGCATCCCTCTCCCCCTCTGCCTTGCACCCTTCTCCCCTCTGCCTTGCACCCTTCTCCCCTCTGCCTTGCACCCTTCTCCCCTCTGCCTTGCACCCATCTCCTTTCCGCCTTGCACCCATCTCCTCTCTGCCTTGCACCCTTCTCCTCTCCGCCTTGCACCCTTCTCCTCTTTACTCTGCACCCTTCTCCCCTCTGCCTTACACCCTTCTCCCCTCTGCGTTGCACCTTTCTCTTCTCTACCTTGCACCCTTCTCCACTCTGCCTTGCACCCTTCTTGGCCCCCCTTAACTTCCCCTGCGGACGCCCACATGGTGCTTCTAACAACAGTGCTTACCTGAGGGCACCATTTTGCTGCCTCGTCCCTTCTCATGTGAGCTTTGCCATGGAGAATACTCTGTCTGGGGGCCCCCACTCCCACCCTTGTCAGGGTCCCGAGCACTGCTCTGTGCTGCCTCCTGCTCTTGCTCTCTGAGGCCCCCCACCTCAGCCTTGTCCCTGTCTCTTCTCTTCTCTTGTGGGGTGGGCTTTGCTTATGGAGAGGAGAGCGTTGGGGCGGCCGGGCTCCGAGCTGCCTCAGAGGGGAAGTGGAGAGTGCTGCCTCTGGGGCCCCCACCCCACCCCATCCTTGTCCCTGTCTCTTCTCTTCTCTTGTGGGGTGGGGCCCCCACCCCCTCCGTGTCCCTGTCTCTTCTCTTGTGGGGTGGGGCCCCCACCCAATCCTTGTCCCTGTCTCTTCTCAGTGGGGGCCTGTCCCTGTCTCTTCTCTTGTGGGATGGGGCACCCACCCCATCCTTGTCCCTGTCTCTTCTCGATGGGGTGGGGCCCCCAGCCCATCCTTGTCCCTGTCTCTTCTCTTGTGGGGTGGGGCACTCACCCCATCCTTGTCCCTGTCTCTTCTCGGTGGGGGCCTGTCCCTGTCTCTTCTCTTGTGGGATGGGGCACCCACCCCATCCTTGTCCCTGTCTCTTCTCTTCTCTTGTGGGGTGGGGCCCCCACCCCCTCCATGTCCCTGTCTCTTCTCTTGTGGGGTGGGCTTTGCTTATCAAGAGGAGAGAGTGGGGGCCGGGCTCTGTGCTGCCTCAGAGGAGCAGTGGAGACTGCTGTCTCTGGGGCCCGTCCTTGTCCCGGGCCTGCCTCCGGCTCTGACTGAAGAGAAACAATGTTGATACTTTGTTTCTCTTTAGTCAGAGGGAGGGGGGGGTGAGGGGAACGGAGCAGGCTGCACCTGCTTCAGATGCAGAGGGAGAGAGGCTTGCTTCAGCGCAGGCCTCTCTCACAGCCCTCAGAAGAGCTGAGGGGGCCGGGCCCCCTGGGGGCCCCCTTCATTAACTGTAGAGAGTGAGGCCCCCCCCCCCCGCACTGCGGGGTCTGCGGGGGCGTTTGTTACGCCCCTGCTTGTTCGGATACCAACAGGGGACTGCCTGCAGCATTGAATAAGAATCGGAGAATAGGTCTTACCTGGCACAAAGTTGTATATTGCCAGTTTGAAAAGTAAACTAAAAAAAAGAAACTAAAAATAAAATAGAAGGAGGGAACTCCAAATTATGCGCTGGGACTGGCTGATGCCACGTTTGACGTTTTTGGGAGAAGGTCAATTTGATTAAAATCAGAAATAGCATTGCAACGCTAATAAGCACCCATATTCAGGGCTCAAATTGAGTATCTCATTTTCAGTCGAGTTACCGCTACAACAATCTTATCTCTCTTTCATACACTACATGTAGTCCAGATGCCGACCATAAAGATCAACTTGATATTGAGGACGTTTCACTTGCTATTCATTAGAGCCCATCTGGCAAAATCCCCGGACCCAATGGAGTTCCTTGAGATATTTTTAGATGTAATCTGGACATTTTGGCTCCGCTGTAACAAATATTTTTAATAATTGTGGCACAGCTAATTTACTTCCATCTTGGTCAACATCTATTTTACTCCCATCCAGAATCGAACTACAAAGCTATATGCCCATCTCATTTATTGTTTCTTCAATTAAGTTTGCATGACACTCTGCTTAGTAAACAATTGTTGATATTATTGGCACGCAGCAGTGCGTAGGGATTTAGGTTTAACAGACCTCTCGTATCCACACATTGTATCAGTCTTTTACGTTTTTCAGTACTTCTATTTATTGTACTTCTAATCACTTCCCCTCTTATAGTGTTATTAGAAATCTTTGATTTTTTAAAATGTTTAATGCTTAGGAGGCACCTTTGTGTGATCTACCTTCGTAGTCTCCATAAAATATGAAAATTCCAAGTGTGACCAGAATTAGGAATCCTTAAAGTATTATGTGACACAAGCTAAGGAAACAAAACCAGTACTGCAGACCAATCTCTGGAATAAAGACACTGAGCAAGGAGAAAAAGCCAGAACTGCAAATCAACCTCTAGAATACAGACACACAGGAAGGAGTCAACAGTGCAACTGCATATCTACCTCTGGAATAGAGAAGCAAAGGAAGGTGGCAAGTCCTTGACTGCAAGTGCACCTCTGGAATATAGACACAAAGGAAGGTGGCAAAACTGTAGCTATAAATTCACTCCTGGAACTAGAGACTTAATGTAAAGAGTCTAACCCAGAACTGCAAACCCAACTCTGGCATCTGAGACACTGAGGGAAGAAAATAGAACCAGAACTGCAAGTCCATCCCCAGGAATCAGAACCCAAAAGGAAGGGGACAAAGCAAGAACTCCAATTCCTTCTCTGAAATCTGAGAAAAGAGACAAACAAAGAACTGCAAACCAATCTCTAGAACCAGAGATGAAAAGAAGCAGACAAAAGAATAAAAACAACCACACGCCCTGGAGTGTGAGACAGTGCAAGAACCCCACGTCCTCCCCTGTAACTAAGACACAAAGAATGAGACAAAACCACAATAGTAATCACTCCTTTTGGAACCCGAAAATGCGATTTAAGTGGTGTTTGTCTTGATAAACATTTTGTCACTGAGCTGCTTTATATTGAATATGACTTCATGTTGCCATTAGTTCAATAAACACCAACATGACACTGGTACTAAGTGAATGACTGCATGTAAAATGAATTACTGCTTTTAGATCTGGGACTCCAGAGCAAGTATCAGCTCCTTGAATGCTAGAACAGGGGTGTCAGGGGCCCCAATTAAAGCAAGGGAATGGGCCCCACTGCCCCAAATGAGTAATATAAGACAGTCATAGTACCATATAGTGGGGCCCTCACACCGTCTGGCCCCATCAAGACTGATACTAATGCATTAATGATACCTATGCCTCAAACTCACTCAAATAGTGAGTTTAGCTACTTGCTGCAGACATTCGTTTGAGCATCTTTGTAGTTTGTAGGTTCAAATCTCACTGGACCTGTCCCAGCCACTAGGGAATCTGAAGTCGATATAATAAGCACCTTTCCGTTTTTTTATCTTATAAACTAGATGGAGAGCCCCTACTGCTTTGCACTATTTACCTATGAATAAACAGCAAGATCAGTGACTTCTAAGGACACCATACCTGCCACATGATTATTAATTATGCTTTAGTGCCATAAATGAATTACCATTTTCAATTTCAATTGCCTGTTCCTACAACATGCATCTAAATAGCCTTCAATAGCATCTTTATCCACTTGCATTGAGATCTGCGAAGATGTGTTTTTACTTTATTTTTTGATGGACATGTGAGGGCATGAGAAGAAAAACACACAAGCATTTATCTTAAGGTTGTATTATGGTGTAACATAGAAATAAAATCAACGTGGTGAGGTCCATGGAATGTGGGCACAGAGATAATAGCTCCAATAAGAAGGTCACTGAATGCGCTTTAACGGAGAACACATGCCACGCGTCTATAAATATGCATTTTGTGGTCCAGGCTGGTAATTCATCTTCCATTCGGATGCACCCCAGCTAGCATTTCTACACAGTTGGATTGCTGGCGGAATTTCAGAGAGCTCAAATGCTAATTCTGAAATGAGTTGTGACAGAAACTATTTTCCTATTTTTCAGAAGATACACAGTGGATGTCTGCCATGTTTGAGGGAGCCGGAGCTGGAAGATTTCAAGGGCTGTTCAGTATCCACCTGATCCCCATATCACTGCAGCACTGCTAGAATAATTCCATTGGTACCCACTGAATCAAAGCATATACAATGAGGAAAGAAATTATTTTCATAGTTATCGTATACAATATATAATCTACATATACATTTTAGGTAAGCATTTGTCTAATTAGAGAGATAAGTTCCAATCTTGTGATTTCAGGAAAATTCAAATGTGTGGTTACATAAGAATAATGACTATTTCTCATACCACAATATTGATCTTGCTTATTAACAGATCACCTTGAAAAAGCACTTGGATTCCAACCAATTTTCCACAGTAGGATTGTTTGCTAAATATACATTAGGTTGGTGTAAGCTTAGCTGTGCTTTAACCCCTTCCATGCTGATGACGGCCCCCGTCCGTCATTTGGGCATGTGCTGATGACGGCTGGGGGACGTCATGATCCTGCCCACTCTTCAGAAGTGCCGCACAGGCGCAGAATCGCGGCCGCGCCCAAGGGGTTAAGTAATGCGGGCATGTATGCCTTTTCCAAACACTATCATTTTCCTTGGGTAGGTTCTTTAGTAGTTTCCCAAGATCTACTACAATGCAGACAGAATTAATTCTACATAACTTGCCATTGCTTTTTACATTAGATTTAAGAATGTATACATAATATTTAATAAATGGGTGGCATTTTTGAGGCTCAAATAGTAAGAAAGAACAGAGTGGGTGTAAGAAACTAAGAATTAGTAAAGGAGAACACACAGAACATTCATCAACAATGTGAGATAAATATAATGTTTTAAAAAAAAAATCTAATCAGATTAAATTTTGTGTAGGTTCTTTGTGTTAGGCTTGATAACACTCGAGTACTCATTTTGTTCTCAATTAATGTGTTCTCCTAATTATGGGACTGGTTCCTGTTAAATTCCAGCAGATTTGACCTGCTGAAATTTACAGAGATTGCAAACTTTATAACGCCTGGTAATTACAGGCTGCAATAAACATTATAGCACTAATAATTGCAATGGCTGTGAAAATAGGTGTTTGAGCAGGGGTAACAATTTATCGGTCACTTGTAATCAATCCCCTTAATAGCTAGAAGGATGTTTTCACTTCAATCAATCAATCAATCAATCAATCAATCTTTTGTAAAGCACACTACATACCCGCGAGGGTCTCAACGCGCTGGGGGGCGCTATTGATCGAACAGCCAGGTCTTGAGTATCCTCCTGATGGTGAGCAGGTCTTGGGTCTGTCGTAGGCCCAGTGGGAGGGTGTTTCATGTCTTGGCGGCGAGGTGGGAGAAGGATCGCCCACTGGTGGTTGTTCTTCAGGTGCGCAGGACAGTGGCGAGTGAGCGGTCGGCGGAGCGTAGCTGGCTGTTGGGGATGTAGAAGGAGAGCCGTCTGTTGAGGTAGGCTGGGCCGGTCTTGTGGAGTGCCTTGTGTGCGTGGGTGAGGAGCTTGAAGGATATCCTCTTGTTGACAGGAAGCCAGTGCAGGTTTCTCAGGTGGGGGGTGATGTGGCCGTGGCGTGGTACGTCGATGATCAGTCGTGCCAAGGCATTTTGGATGTGTTGTAGTCGTTTGATGAGCTTGGGCAGGGCTCCCGGGTATAGGGCGTTTCCGTAGTCGAGTCTGCGGCTGGCGAGGGCCTAGGTGACTGCCTTTTTGTATCTGTCGGGATCCACCTGTAGATCTTGCGGAGCATGCAGAGGGTGTTGAAGCAGAAGGAGGAGACGGCGTTGACTTGCTTGGCCATTGAAAGCGTTGAGTCGAGGATGATTCCCAGGTTGCGTGCATGGTCGGTGGGTGTCGGGGCTGCCCCCAGTGCCGTCGGCCACCAGAAGTCGTCCCAGGCTAAAGGGTTGGAGCCAAGGATGAGGACCTCCGTCTTGTCCGAGTTCAGATTCAGACGGCTAGTCTTCATCCAGTCGGCGACGGCCTTCAACCCTTCGTGGAGGATGGCTTTGGCGGTGATGGAGTCCTTGGTGAGGGAGAGGATCAGCTGAGTGTCGTCGGCATAGGAGATTATGTTGAGGTCGTGCTGTGGGGCTACGTGTGCGAGTGAGGCCATGCAAATGTTGAACTGCGTCGGGCTAAGGGAGGATCCCTGGGGTACGCCACAGATGATCTCGGAGGCTTTGGAACGGAATGGGGTAGGCGGATGCTCTGGGTTCTGCCGGAGAGGAAGGAGGTCGTCCAATCCAGAGTCTTGTCTCGGATTCCTGCGGCGTGGGGGCGTGCATGTAGTGTGTGGTGGCAGACGGTGTTGAATGCCGCAGAGAGGTCTAAGAGGAGGAGTGCTGCGGTCTTGCCGTTGTCCAGCAGGGTCCTGATGTCGTCGGTGGCGGCGATGAGGACAGTCCCGGTGCTGTGGTTGCTGCAGAACCCTGACTGGAAAGGGTCCAGGATTCTGTTTTCTTCGAGGTATCGGGTTAGCTGTCTGTTGATGGTTTTCTCGATGACCTTGGCCTGGAAGGGGAGCAGAGAGATGGGCCGAAAGTTCTTGAGGTCTCTTGGGCCTGCCTTAGGTTTTTTGAGCAGGGCGTTGATCTCAGCGTGTTTCCAGATCTCTTAAAAGGTCGCGGTCTCGAGGGAGAGCTTGATGACGTTGCGCAGGTGGGGTGCGATGGAGTTGCTTGCTCTGTTGAAGACGTGTTGCGGGAATGGGTCGGACGGAGAGCCAGAGTGGATTTTGCGCATGGTCTTGATGGTGACATCGATGCCCATGCTGGCCCAGGCTAGCAGGGGGTCGTGGTCGATGCTGTGTGAAGGGTCTGTTCTGTTGCTGTCTGTAGGGGCTGTCTGGGTGTTGAAGCTGTTGTGGTTGTCTGCTATCTTGCGGTGGAATAAGGTGGCGAGGGAGTCGCACAGGGCTTGCGACGGCGGGATATGGTTGGTGTTGGAGCTGGGGTTGGAGAGTTCCTTCATGATGTTGAAGAGCTCCTTGCTATTGTGTGCCTTTTTGTTGAGGCGGCGTTTGAAGGAGGTCCTCTTGGATGCCCTGATGAGGTGGTGGTGGTTGCGGATGGCGTCCTTGTGTGCTGCATGGCTGTCCGGAGTTTGTTCAGTGTGCCATTTCTTCTCTAGTTTTCGGCAGGCTTGCTTGGAAGCTAGGAGTTCTGGGATGAACCAGCTGGCCCTCTTGCTGGTGTCTCTGTGGGGGGTGTTTCTTCAGCGGGGCGAGGGTGTTGGTGCAGTCCTCGATCCAGCGTGTGAGGCTCTGGGCAGCTTCGTCGGTGTTGGAGGGTTCGGTGGGTGGGCTTAGAGCGAGGTTTGTGTGTAGTTGGTCTTCGGTGATTTTGCTCCAGCAGCGATGGGAGATCTGTTGGGTGCGGTGGTGTGTGGTGGGTTTCTGGGAGGCGACATGGATGCAGCAGTGGACGGTCCAGAGGAGTTGGTGGTGTGGCTGACGGAGATGTGCAGGCTTGAGGAGAAGACAGGTCGAGCGTGTGGCCGGCGGAGTAGGTGGGCGTTGTGACGAGTTGCTTCAGTCCGAAGTTGGCGAGGTTATTGATCAGGGTTGTTGTCGTTGTTGTCGTTGTGTTGTAGTCGGTGGAGGTCAGGGCTTGCGTGCTGATCAAGTCGGTGATGGAGTCACTGAACTGGGGGCGGGGTCCGGATGGTCGGTAGACGAGGGTACCTCTGAGGGTGGAGTTAGGGTCTGTGTGGATCTGGAAATGCATGTGTTCAGCAGTGCTGAGCGCGTCGTCGGTGCTAGTCGAGACCCTGATGCTGTTCTTGTGGACGATGGTGATTCCTCCTCCGACTCCGTTGGTGCGATCATTCCATACAAATAATTGATCCATCTAAACTTTTCACCCTCAAGGCTTAGTTAGATTTTTGATGGATGGACAGTCCCAAGTGCCCACTGTCACAATTGTATGTCTTCACTGTTCCCATCCCTACACTGGGTACACCAAGAAACACAAATACTCTTCAGTTAAATATCCCTGTTACAAAAGAACCTTTATCTGAAACAATCAGCCTAGATCACTCAGAGGCTGGGATTTCTGGGGAGACAAACTTTGGAAACTGCTATTGAGAAAAGCAAATACATAAAATACATAAAAATTGGTTGCAAAGAAGAAGAATTGCATATGCTACAACGAAAAACCAAACTTTAATACAGCACTTATGCTGAGATTAGTTAAAAATAATTATTTAAATAACAGTGTTAAATATGCTACCAAGTGCCAGGTTAAGCCTTAGTATATGATTTGTTTTTTAGGTCATGGGTCTGGGATAGGGTCATGGTTAAAGCAAGGTGAATATTGTTGCTTAGCTTGTGTGCCACTTAGTGTTCAGGTGATGGCCAAAGTACATTGAAGATTTTAAGGGAAGGTGGATAAAATAAATTTCGATTTTTAATACATTTCTTGTACCAGTTTAGTTGTAGGAGTTCTTCTAATGTTAATTAAAAACACATTTTCTCTGTAGTGTTTTTCCTGTAAATATGATTCTCTTTAACAGCTTTCCTCTGTGGTGGTTTCTCTGTAAATATATTCTTTGTAATGACTTAGACCCCACAAAAACAACTTATGGCCAGGATGGATTTGCGCTACGATCCCTGAGGACTGCCTTGATTTACAACGGTATCTTTGGCCATGTTCCTTTAAAGTGAATTTTATCTAATTTGTTTTAGAGAAAAAGTATGATTCATGTATATTGTTAAAAAAACATTGAAATCGTGAGTATTTTTGATTAACTTCCATTTGTTTTTGCCACAGTGTAATTACTAGTGGAAATATGCCATGTTTAGTTTGTACTTTGCTTTGTCCTAATGCCCACAAAACGTAGTATAATTCAAAGGTAAAAAAACATCAAATAAAAGCATTACTTGAAACTCAGCTAAATAATAAATGGTGCCAGTGAAATACATTTCAAATTAAAAAGATCAGGAAAATTATAAATACACCAATGTTATCTCCTGCATCCTAAGGTAGTAGGATAAACTTTCATGCAACCAAGAAATGTAAAATGCTTCTAGGTACCTGGTAGTAGTAGCCTCCAGCAACACAGGAAACTGAGAGCCACTTTATGATGTTGGGCGGAAAGCTATCCAATAGCACATTGAAGGCTTGCCGCCGATATGAAAGGTTTCTGTCTGACCACCATATTACAATACTGGTGGTCGGGGAGAAACCCGAGGGTAATACCAGCCCACCTCCGACATGCTCACGGAGCCCGCTAGGAGGCAATTAAAAATGCAATCCACAAATGGCAGTGGACCCAGCCTCAGCTCTACCGTTGGGATTACAATTTTACTTTCTGCCAAAAGGCTGTAGAAAGTGACTTTGGGGCCCCTTAGCAGAGCTCTGTTCCCCTCTGTCCCTGCGCTATGGGGCCTGGCCATCCCTGCAACGTGTAGCAGGCACTATGCAAGGATGTTTAAGCTCTGCATTTTTCCATTGAGGCTTGTGCTGCAAGCGGCAGCACAAGCCGCAATGGAAAAAATACAGGCTCCGACCGCAAACCCGGCGGTCAGATCGTAAGCTGGGAATCGTAACCTCCAACTCCTTGTCGAGAGGTCCTGCTTCCACTACGATGCCAGTCAGACGCTTGTCCGACTGGCATAGTAATCACTTATGGGACCACTTTTATTTTGGTGCCCTTGTCCATTTTCAGTCCCCGTCAGACCCTGCTGACCCATACAGCTGAGGGAATACAAGCTGGCTTGGCAAGCAGTGTCTTTCTGTGAGTGGTTGAGGCACTCTAGGAGTTGACGGTGTTAAGAGTGACCTCTATGTGTTGTTTTTTTGTATAGGACTTTTTGGTGCAAACTAACACAACCATTCGCATGTCCGTCCTTCACTAATGTTTTTAATGGAGTCAGAGCTACCCCTTTATTAAAAGAGTCTTTCTGGTTTGGGGAGTAGCCCGTCTCCTTTTAATTCACTTTTTCATCACTGTTGGAGACTAGTTTTCCAAACAAGAACCCAATAAAGACAACTAGCAACCGACTTTCAGTTGGTGCCTGAGGGTTCTTTTTCTGCACTGTGCATGCAAAACCTACCGTATTGCTGTTTTTTTGGGTTTGGTATGTTTATTTAGTCTCTCTTTTGTTGATTTGGATGGTGTTAAGAGTGGACCAGGTCATTCCCACAGACAATACCACCAAGAAAGCGGGGATAACTCCCTTCCAAAGGATGGAGGTATGCTTTCTGGTACATAGCACAACACTGCAGACGGAGCCAGGCAGTGTGTATCCTATTCAAAGGTGTCTCTTATGACAGTGCTTGAAGTCACAGACTTCCTCATCAACTGGGCTCACCTCCCAAAAGATGTTATGACTTTCAGGCACACTCTGAAGCATGGTGGAAGAGACGGACATTTTGTCAGCACACAAGCACTCTAGCACTGTGTTTATTTGCATACTGGACTGTCACTGTGGTTTCGGTAAAGACGTACAGCTTCGGAGACTGCACACGTTGTAAGCATATTGTGGTGCACGTGCAACAGACAGCTGAGTGCATAATCAATCTATGTGAGCAAAGAACATGTTTTCATAACCCTTGCTATCCTTTCCATTTCAATGTTTTGTTCCATTATTTGATTACATTTCCTGGTATTTGACACATGATTTCCGTGTACATGCAGAGGATTAAACAATTGCAGTGAAAGAACACGCTCATGATGCTATCGCTAATTCTGTGGTTTTATGTATGTCCTGGTGAAATTTCTGTTACACAGTGTAATCTCAGTTAATTTCCGGCATTATGCTTTACATTTGTTATGAAATCATGGCAATTCCGTGATTACACCGTGACCAGTTCAAGTAAATAAGCTTCTGTTCGGGTCAAAATGCCATGGCAGGAATACAGGAAACAAGGTTTGCAAAGAGAACGTGTGCAGATGCTGTTCGTGTCACGCGTGATTTTGCGACTTTTTCTTGGTGCAAAATATGTCCTTGTATCCAAGAATTAATGCGAGGATGTATTTCATGGCAAAACAACTGCCAAATGCTGGATCGATGTTTTTTGTTATTTCGTGCACTTATTGAAGAAATCCATGTATTTTTTGCAAAAGAATTTACGCAGATATCGCACACTTCTAATATTATATCACATTTCCTATTAATTATCACACACCATTTCTTCATGTTCAGTTTTTTGTTTTTTATTATGACGGAAATGAACCTCAACTACGCTGCTAAAGCTAGGGCATGTTTTTTAAATAATCTTTCTGAATGCAGTGCACATTTTCTGCCCTGCTTCTCTTGTAGCTTGGGGACGCAGAGCCTACATGGAGAGGGTGTATAAAGGACATAGCACTACTTTATATTGAATAGAAGGTCAATATTTTATTAAGTGTAACATGAGCATACCTACATAGAGGATGGGTTGGACACCATTTTGTCAAGATAGTGGTTGTGCACTGGTTAGTATTGCACATGGTATTGCAGCGTTTTGCTATCATTTGGTGACTGAACTCCTTCCCGCCTCCCACAGTTCATCCCATTTGAATGTTACAAGTGATACAGTGAAGTTGTCTGGTCGGTCAGCGGTCGCCAGCGATATAATGTCCGCGTTATAAATGGAGATGTGTTGTTGAGTCAACGGAGATATTTATTCGCTCTTGCTTTAGCAAGGTTGCGCATAGACATCGTATCTCCTTAATCAAAATGTATGAGTTTTGAGATTTGGATGGCAAAATCTGATTTAAATGCTCTTCATACGTCAACCAGTTGTGACAAGCATCTCACATTAACCACTGAATATTATTAGCTCCCCAAAATACTCCAGCCTGGTCTCTGCAGTCCCTTAACATATGGTAAGCCACATGTTCATACCTCTCTGGTCCCTGTTCTGTGAAGTGTGATGCCTAACGTTTGACTGGCGAGCAGATGTGCACCGATCCACAGGACAGCCACAGACACGCAACATTGGTTAGCAAGGTAGCTCTTCCGTCTTCTATGTGTGCATCATCAGTCCTCGTAGACGTAGACACAAGTCTCTAAGGTGAAGTATCAGTGCAAGTGGTACAGTAGGGCATTATAGTGACATGAATGAGCATTAGGATTTTTATTGCATTTATAAGCCAAGGAAGTTTTTTTTTTAGCTTGCTAGTTTGAGCAAGGGTACTCTTGCTGTCTGCTTAAAGCACGATAAGGCGACTAGTTGATTAGTGAATTTAGCCATGAGGTTCCTGAATTCCTGGTTTTGGTGTCCAGTTCTGGTGGGCGGCAATCCATGGGACCTCATGCTTTATAATGCTAGAAAGTTTTGAACCAATATGCTTAATTTTCGTTAATGCAATGCATTTTGAGTGGATTTAACACCATTCTGTATAAAGTGTCATTAGTTGCAACTGAAGATTTAAAACTGAACTGACTGGTATTCATTTACTTTTTAAACAAATTGGAATAGTGTGCACCTAGTTCTATCTTTGTCTATTTATTATATTCTTTTGGGGTATTGATACTAATGTGAATGCCAATAAAGGGAGATCACATGAAAGATGAGGCTACCTTTTTCTCAAGTTCATCTATCACCCAATCAATCAGGATTTATAAAGTGCGGCTAATCACCCGATAGGTCATCCAGGTGCTTGCAGGTCCAGGAAGCTTGCTCAGACAGCCACGTCTTCAGGGCCATTCGGATAGGCCGGAAGTGAGGTGATGGTCAGGAGGTGTGTGGGAAGGCTGTTCCAGGTCTTTGCTGAGATGTGTGGAGAAGGAGCATCTTCCACTTCTGCTTCGGTAGATACGGGGAGTATGGGCAAGTCAAAGGGAGGCAGAGGGTAGACTTCTCGATGGCTGTTGGAAGTTAAGTCAGTGGTTAATGTATGTAGGTCCTTGGTTGTGTAGAGCCTTGTGTGCATGGGTCAGCAGCTTCAATTGGCATCTCTTCTGTATGGGGAGCCAGTGGAGTTGCCTGAGGTGAGGTGTGATGTAGGTTCGTTGGGAAGGCCGAGGATGAGACTGTCTGCGTTGTTCTGTATGGTCTGAAGTCTCTATAGAAGATTTGCAGCGATTCCTACATAAAGAGCATTGCCTTAGTCCAGTCGGCTAGTGATGAGGGCCTGCGTCACGGTGCGTTTTGAATGTAGGGGTAGCCACTTGAAAATCTTACAGAGCATGCACAGAATGAGGAAGCAGGAGGAGCAGACAGAGTTGATTTCTTATTTCATGGTCAATGAGGATACCAAGGTTTCTGGTGTGGCCTGAGGGAGTGAGTGTGGCTTCTAGGTCTGATGGCCATGTGTTGCTGCTGTTGCCAAAGATAAGTACCTCGTCTTGTCTGTGTTCAGCTGCAGTCAGTTGTTCTCCATCAAGTCTGTGACATTTGCCTTCATCTGTGAATGTTTGTTCTGCTGGAGGTTGGGTCGTCAGGGAGTGAGAGGATGATTTTGGTGTCGCCTGCGTAGGAAATTATGTTGAGACCGTGGGATCTTTGATGATGGCCAGTGGGGTCATATATGCGCTGTCCCTAAATTTTGTGCTGAAATTAAACCAGAGCCTGGTAGATGGAGTTATAATCCTGTGTAGCTCAGACCACTACAACAGCCTCATTTGAGGACTTTTTGAGGCTGTGCTGAGTCACCACTGACTGCAGAATGGAACCACTAGGCTAGCAACAACTCACAATTGTTGAGTGGGCAACATGTGCTATCCCAGCCTGGCGGTTTCATGTACATCTGTGAGTAGCTTTTAAGGTCAAATATGTAGATCATACTTTCTGACAAACTTATATGAGCATGTGAAATCTTCATTCAGCAAACTAATGGTTCAGGTCACTCTGCCCCAGATGTATGAAGCACTGACTGCAAATTGTGACTAGTATTTGTGCAACCAAAATGGATTTTTGTGATCCAACCTATGTATTAATAGGTTGGTTCACAAAATTACAAATTGTAGTTGGCCACCAAGTGACCTCTCTCATCAATTTTCATAGGCTAGTTAGCAAATTGCATCTTACTACAATTGGTGGCCCATCTGTTGGGGTCTGCCAAGCGCCATATCTGTGATTGCTTTTACATTATTTATTGTTTAGGTCAACCTGTTTTCCTTAAAGGAAACAAGGCTGTGTTTTAAAAATAAAAAAGTTTGCAACTTTTCAATAGTTTGTAGGGATGTTTTGCCAACTTCTTCTATCGCAGTCAGTAAAATGTCAATGTTTTGCGACTTGATTTTGGTCCTAAAACATTCATAGCTATTGTAATAAATCGCTGTTTTGAAGGGACGCCCAAAACATTTCCCTTTCAGATAACGATTGGTTATGCCCTACTGAGTAACCTTATTGCATCCTATCTTGTAATAGAACATTCAGTAGAACACATAAATACAACAAAGGATGTTCTACTCGAGAATAAACCTTACAACACCTTCTAAACCCATTTTGCAATTCTGTAACCTGTTATTGAACCGTAAAATGGGTCTAGTACAGTTCAAAATGGCATTTAGCAGTTGTAACCACTGTAATCTAGCGTATTACAGGTTGTGACTGAAAAAATGATTTGTACATCTAGCTTTTAGTTCAGAACATCACTCAGAAGGCCAAACCTTTAAAGACGAAGATACTGGGCTCTGGAACTCTCTCTCGGGTTATTTTGTTTAGGTCACAGCCTACCAAGCAGCGCAGCTGTCTAATTTTCTAAAGACATCTTCAGACTTTCAAAAAGTTGACCCAGGAATGCATTCTACTCTTGATTACCATTGACTTTGCGGTTTGTGACACACTTTCTCAGGTTCAGTTTGTCCCCCAGTTGCTTAAGCCTTGTTTACTGTATTCTTCCAGGAACCTGCTTTCTGAAAACAGGCCATTAAATCTTGTTCTTATCTTGACAAATTTGCTGTGTATTCAAAGGCAGAGGTCATGTCAAGCTCTCTGGTCCAGGGAGCTTCATGTTTATTTTTCTTTCTCTGACTTCAAAGCGAGAAAATAGGGATGCTCTTTTTTTCTAGCACACAATAAAAAAATTAACTATGCTGATGTTTTAGAACCTATCACAATTAGTACAAATGAAACATATTTTCTTTGTAATTCTGAAGTGTGGTGGAAACAAATATTTTAGTACAATGAAAACACATCAATACACTAGGTGATGACATTTGCACACATTATCGTTTATGTGCAGTAAAACTGTACTTCGGTGCAAATGTATTGGTCTTTTACATTGAAACGTGTTTTTGTAATGGCAGTGTGCTACCACACCATGCAAACTCCACACTACGCCACTCCACTCAATCTAAAAAAATTATCCGCACCCACACCATTCCTCCCCAGTCTACCTCTCTCTCCACTTCAACTTCAACTTTCAATCTGCCACATTCCAATATACAACAATCCACCCCACTCAGTGTACCTAGGTCCAACCCACTCCACTCCTCTCCGATGCAATCTATCCCACTCCAATTTACCCCACTCCATTTCAATTTACCCCACTCTTCTCCAAGCTCCACTGCAATCTATCCACCTCCTCTCCATCATATTCTACCCCACTCTTCTCCAATCTACCCCACTCCCCCACAGTCTACCCCGCTCCACACTCCACTATACCAAACAAAATCTACCCCACTCCACTTCACTCCAACCTACCCAACTCCAATCTGGGACACTCCTCTCAAATTTACCCCACTCCACTCTAATCTAACCCACTGCTCCGCAAACCACCCCACTTCAATCTACTGCACCCCACTCTATTCCAATTTACCCTGTCTCAATCTACCACTACCCAATCTACCCCACCCCAACATACCCCATCTTCTTTACTCCAATGCACCCCACTCCAAACAACCTCACTCCAATCACCCCTCTTCAATCTACCCCACTTCAATCTACCAGACTCCTTTTCAATGTGCCCTACTCAAATCCACCCAGTGTACCCCCTATCCCCACCCTAATCTAGCCCACTCCACTCCAGTCTACTCCACTACGCAACACTGTTCCCCAAACTATCTCCGTCCATTTCACTCCAATCTATCCAGCACCACCTTGCCCCACTTTATCCCAATCTACCCCACTCCAATCTACTCACCCCAAAGTATCCTACTCCACTCCCCCAATTTACCACACTTCATTCCACTCTACCTAATCTACCCCACTCGACTTCACTCTAAACTACTACATGCCGCTCAAATCTACCCCACTTCCATACAATCTAACCCACTCCACCCCAATTCACCCCATTCCAATCTACCTAACCTCTCTCCACCCCAAACTACAATGTGCCCCACTCCAATTCACCACACTCCAATCTACCCTTCTCAAATCTACCCCACTGCAATGTACCCCACTCCAATACAATCTACCCCCTCCAAGTTATCCTACTTGTATCTATCTCACTCCAATCTATCCCACTCCACTCCTGTCTACCGCACTTCACTCCAATCTACCCCACCATAATCCACACAATTTATCCCACTCCAATCTATCCCACTCCATCCTTATTTACCAGACTCCACCCTCATCTAGCTCACTCCACCATAATCTATCTCACTCCACTCCTGTCTACTCCTCCCCACTCTAGTCTACCCCATCCCACTCCAACCTACCCCATTCTACTCCAATGTAGGCCTCTCCCCTCCAATCTACCTCACTCAACTCTAATCTACCACACTCCAGACTAACTCACGTCACTCCAATCTACCCCAATCCACTGAACTTCACTCTTCCCCAGTCTACCCCACTCCGCTCCAATCTAACTCAATATGTCTCACTCCACTCTACCCCACCCCACTCCACCCCACCTCAATCTAATCCATTCCACCCCAATCTACCCCAATCCATGCTACAGGACTCCCCACTCCAATCTTCCTCACTTCAATCTAACACACTCTAATGTACCACAATCTACTCAAATCTACCCCATTCAACCACACTCCACCCCACACCAATCTACCCCACACCCCTATTCTATCTAACTCCATTCTACCACACGCCACTCTCCCCAAATCTAACTCACTGCAATTCTCTCCAATCTACCACACTCTACTCAAATCTACCCCACTACACTCCTATCTAACCCACTCCACTCCAATTTTCCTTTCCCCATCCCAATCTACCCTTCTCCAATCTACCCCACCCCAATCTTCCATGCCATAATCTACCCCACTCCAATCTACTCCACCCCATTCTACCCCACTTCACCCCACTCCACCCATCGCTGCTGCAATCTACCCCACCCCACTCTATCCCACTCCAATCTGCCCCACTTCAATCTACACCGCTCCAGTCATCCCTCTTCAGTCTACCCCACTCCAATCTACCCTACTTTAATCCACACAGACAGTCTACCCTACTTCACCCTAATCTTCCCCAGTACCCTCCACTCCTCCCCACTAAACTACACTCTTCCCCAGTCTATCTCACTCCACTGCAATCTCGAGTCAACTCCAGTCTATCCAACTTCACTCCATCGAACTCTAATTTACCCCACTCTACTCCAATCTACCCCACTCCAATCTACCCATTCCAAATCGCCCAATCTACCCCACTTCACTCCACTCCATTCTACCACATGCCACTCAAATCTACCAGATTCAGTCAAATCTAACACACTTCAACACTGTCCTCCCATATCCAGTCTAGCTTACCCCACTCCACCCTAAAATGCAAAAGTCCAATCTACCCCATCCCATCCACCCCACTCCAATCTACCCCAATCCAGTCTATTTCACTCCACTCCAATCTACACAACCTTAACCCACTCTATACCACCCCATCGCAATCTAGCACATACCATCCCAATCTACCCCACACCACTCTATCCAACCACTCCATCCTAGTCCACTCCAATCCACCTCATTCCAATTTACCTTACTCTAACCGACCCCACTCCGCTCTAATCTGCCCCACTCCACTCCAATCTAACCCACTCTAATCTTTCACAATCCACTGTGCAACACACTTCCTCAATCTACCCCCTCAACTCCAATCTTCCCCAATATATCTCAGTCCAATCCACCCCATTCCACTCCAATATACCCTACTCTACCCCAATCTCCCCCACTTCAATCTACCTCACTTCAATCTACCATGGTAATCTACCCAGCTCCCACACTCCAGTCCACCCCTCACTACCCCATTAACGTGTGGCTGTGCTGATAGCAGCCAAACTTGTGTACAACATGCCAAAAACACAATCACATAGGTGTGACCTATTTGCTTTGCCAATGCTTGTTTAGAGAGCATTCTCCTGTAATTCCAAAAAATGCAAAAAAGATGATGGTGTGTGGAATGGTGCTCGGTATCCCTGGTGTCTCATGAAGTCCTTGGTTACACCCATCCCCAATCAGTAAAAAGTATTCACAAAAAAGACTTGGCATCTTCTGTCAAGCAAATATGAAATACACTCTGTCAAAGCTATAGACTCTCAAGGTACCAAGTGCCGATGCTGCCTGTACACATATGGTTTGGCGTTTTATAAAGCGCTGCGTCTTGCCTTTCCCCAGCTCTGAGTGTTAGAGGAGCTAACGGTGCCAGATTTGTGAAATCTAGAGACGTTAGAGTCCAGCTCTAATCTGAGGAAAGCAACATATTTTGTATAATTCATATTATTTTGTGACGAAGATAGTTCTTTTTCTTGTTTTCATGAAGTGAATAAATGCACAAATAGTGGACCACTCTATCACCAGCTCACTTGTAGTAACACAAACACATCATGGATGGATAGCAACAAAGATGGCTGAGACCCAACTCGCTGCCCGAGCTTCGAGTCGTCGCTCTATTCACACCACGTCCAGGGGCTGAGAAGGCCAGTCCTTGTTTCCTGGATTACTAGCGTGGGGATCTTCAATGAAAACCCACGGGTGAAAGGACTATTAGACAGTTCACTGATCTGTTCGCCTTGACACGTGGACAGAGTGACCCTGTGTGTTGCTGCCCAGTCATGCGAAGCGCGTTTCCTATGGCTGACTGACGGGGCCTCTAGAAGCTCTGCAAAACGCGTCTTTGGAAGTGACTTTGTTTCAGTAGCAGGCGCCACATAATAGTAATAAAAAGCATATGGTGTATGTAGCAAATTGTCAGATTTTGTCATTTCATCCAAGTTCGGAAAGTGGGGCCTGATCTGCATAAAAACCTGTTTTGGCCAATGCACAGTGACGTTTACACATTGGGGATATTGGACACAGGTTCAATCAATCAATTAATCAGGGGTTTATAAAGCATGCTACTCACCTGTGAGGGTCTTAAGGCATGGGGGGAGGGGGAGGGGCAGCTCCAGATTATTCGAAGAACCACGCCTTGAGGCTCTTCCTGAAGGTGTGCAGAGTAAACAAAATTTTCAGGGGCATAGTATTTATTACTGCAATGGTGCCGGGGCCCCAAGCTGTGAGGGGCCACCACTCTTCAATTATAGAACTTCTGCACTACCAAACAGCTGACCGTGGTTGCATTTTCAATGCTTGGATTCGAGCGGATGTCACTGGTGCAACACCACGGAGCAGGGTGTATGCCAGCAAAATATATACTTTCTGCGGAGTTCCACACAGATGCGTAGTCCTTGAAACCTTATTCCTATGGATTTTCCCCCTTGAAGGAAATTCGCTGTTAAGGGGCTATGTGTCTGCCCAGTTTTGAAAAACCTTAGAGACTTTTTGCTGAAACTGCTGGTTTGAAATCTAGGCATAAGGAGGGACTGTAACTCCGCCATTCTTGCCTTCGTGAGTGGTAGGAATCCGCAATTAACACCCCGTGGCGTGAAAGATCTCAAAGAAACTCAACAGCTACTGACCCTCTTACCATCAAATCCCTAAGTATTCTTGTGTTTTTTAACTACGGGAAAGCTTAAGAACCTTATCTTTTAGAAATGGTTTTAATTAATTCACAAACAAATCACTGGCATTTTATGGGGGATGTATGATGTAACAACGCGTGTTATTACAACACGTGCTGTTACATCGCAGTTGTTACAACGACTGCATGTTACCACGTAATGCCTTTACAACGCAAGTCTTTACATCGACTTGCGCTAGGTGGCGTGCTAACATTAAAAAAGTGTAATTTACTATTCCAACTCCAGTCCACTTATCAATAGGGAAGGTGTTGGGATAGTAAGCTACACCATTTTTAATGTTAGCACGCCATCTAGCGCAAGTCGATGTAAAGACTTGCGTTGCAATGGCATAGCGTTGTTACATGCGGTCGTTGTAACGACCGTGATGTAACAGCATTGCGGTGTACTAACCGCGTTGTTAAGGATGTTTCCCTTTTATGGGATCTGGTCTCCTTTCCAGCTACTGGACCTATTATCTGGCGCGGTACAATGTTTCATTATTCCACTCTGCTTTACTGCACTGTTTGGAAACTGGTCATTTGTCAGACTTTTTACCTGTCGCTTTTACAATGTCTCATCATTTTTTCTACTTGCTACTTTGTGATGGTTTTTATTAACTTGAAACAATAAGTATATCTGAGCTGTTAAGTGGCAGCACAGCTAAGAAAAGAGGAATCTTCACATGTGTCTAAAAATGTCCTTAATAATAATTTTTCCAAGTGAAGAAAACCCTACCCCCACAACCTCTCAAAAATGCAGGTGCTCCGGGCACTTTCCTAACAAGGGAGGAATTACGATTTTTCTAAGGTTTCAAGCGAAGTTGGGAGCCAAATTCAATGAAAAATGTTTTAAAAAACAAAATAGAAAAAATATCGAAGGCACTAGTAGCATTGTTTGCCTAGGAGGCCGGTTGCCGACAGCAGCCCCATTTCATGGCTTAGCACACCACTAACACCGATTTATTTTAGGTGCACATTTATCAGTGCAAATAAGTGTGGTAAATTCATTGCACATCTTTATCAATATCCTCATGGGGTGCTCAACACATGTGTAGTGCTCACTCCTAAACGTCATACATCAGAACATCCACAAAAATCATTTCCCCATCCATCGGTCACACTAACATCCGGGGATAAATATGCCCAGTTTGCAGACTTTCAAGAGTCATTCGTGTGTTTTCCAGATGGAAATACCTGCACAGCAGATGCCCAACATGTCCGCAACATCCTTTGGGAATTGGGTGACTATAAGCCAATTTCTCATCTGAGAGCCCACCTTTTAATACAATCAGTTGCTTGGACTTTCACTAAAAAATGACCACATGCCTAACAATATATGTTTTAAGCTGGTGGGTTAAAAACAGACCTTTGTTCCTAACTCTAAATGAACATGGGCCTCCTTTAAAAGCATGTGACAGATATATTAAGGGTGCATGTTTATAGATGTTTTTAGAGCCGACCCTACTATGCAAATGTAAGCACTCGCAGACCAACAATACACTGTGAGAGGCAGGGCTCGAGTCGGAGTACCACGTGGGTGGATGGTGTCCCCCCACTTATTTTACTGGGTGGACGCTGACCCCCCCTGCCAAACAGCTGGACTTCACTCTTTGGACTTCTCAGATGCAATCGCATCTAAGGGGTGAGCCAGGGGAGGCAATGAGCCCAATGGTACAAGCCACCTTTCGTGACGTCACTTCCTGTCATGACATCACTTCCGGTGACGGCGTCCCCCCCCCACTTCTTTTTTTAGGACTTGTGCCCTCGTGAGAGGCAATATAAAAGAATGTAATTCAAATGCATAACAAAGTCATAATATATTTAGGTGTCATTATTCATTTCTGCATGTCAGGCATTTTGATTTAGTGCGTGTTTGTGCGTGCGTATGGCTATGCCTCTTCATTTATGTCTGAATTTGTGTGTTTGTGTATATGTCTGAATATCTTGTCTGTGTGTGGGAGTGTCTTTGAAATTGTTTCTCTATAGGCTTCTGTGTGTAGGTTTGTGTGCCTGCATGCCTCTCATTGGGTACGTTTGTGTGTGTGAGACTTGTCTGCATGTCTGAGCTTTCCTCTCTGTGTCCATCTGCGTGTATGTCTATATCTGCATATGTTTGTGTGTCTAAATTCTTGACGTTATAATAGAAAACGGAAGCTATAATCTTTCAAACTTTTTTCGACTTGCGTGGCCTTGATCTCGGCTCACTTCACATATGTATATGTGACTGTGCATGTTTTACGCATTTACCAGTTTGTCTGCATGTGCCGGGTACAAGTGGCTGGAAGCAGCCTAGGGCCGTGGTGAAAGAGGATTCATAAGCAGCTGCCAGGCACACCACACCACGCCGTACATCTGTTGTGACAGACCCTTTACACATAATCTGAGACGGTGCAGTTGGTCCTGAATATTAATGCGATAAGATGCGCGTCTTAGAAGGCGGCCTGTTTTTTCTGGGTAGAATGTTAATGCAGGCAAATTCAAGGCACGCTTTAAATTAAAAACATGGAGTGTGTTCTACATGCAAATAGCATGCGCGGGAGCACTCGCATTTTGCTGATCTTTCTTTTTATAAGATTTGCACATTTGCTGTTTCCTGCAAAATACTTTTAACTGCAAGTTTGCAAGTTCCAGGGACAAAACCTACAAGGTTGCAGTAATCCAGGCATAACCTCGCCCGACAATGACCACGAACTTCGGAGGTTTTGAAGTGGGGTGGTAAGGCATAGAAGGAATTAGACATGCCCCATCACACCCTCGAACTTGGCATCTTATTACACGACAGACTTGTGGTGTGCCAGAGGCGGCTGCGCCAAGCTGCGTGACGTGAGAGAACTGGGCCTAGCTGTGCTAGCAAGAGACCGCTCTTCTCTCGGCACAGAAGCTGCTGTCTGAACCGATGTGTTCACAGTTCGAAGAGGCCTCTCCGGAAGCCAGGAGTGTTCAGCCCTCTAAAGCGCCAATCTTGTGACAAGTCTGCCCCAGAGATGAATAGGCAGTTTAACTTTAGATTTCAACATGCAAGAATTATACATTTATTTTCAGTCTAATGCTAGTAAAATCCTTGTGTATTCAGTCACAAAGACTCTGACTTCTGTCTGGCATGTACACGTGCTTACGTCAGAGGTTCAGCTCTGAAAACCAGGAGGTTCCATTCTTAAAAGGAAAGATGCTCCCTTATAGTTGGAAGATGCCACTGGATGAAGAAAGCGAGCAGAGAATGACATTTTGAGTCCTTTTGAATCCTGATTAAGCACTACATGTAAAAGCGTGCCTAAGGCTGCCAGTTTGGAGGTGGTGGCCATATCTCCAAAGAAGTACCCTCTTTGCCTGTTTCAAATTGGGAGGCCATAGGCAGTACTAGTGCAGCACTCAATTTGCTGGACGCGTTAACTCTGTTTTGTGAGTTGGAATATGGTGACACCGCTAAGAGCGGTCAAGCCACAGGAGTCCAGAATGGTGTGTACCCAGGAGGCCTTCAAGTCATTTCTCTTGATATTCGAAGAACAAACTTTGGCTAGGCTGGTGCCACTCCCTAGTGTAGAGTACCTGAGCCAAGAGCCCAGATTTAAGAGACCAGGACAAACTCAACTTTCTCTGACAGGGAAACTCAAGGGGCCAAACAAAGCAAGAGCAAGCAAACTTAACGACTGCATCAGAAGCCTCAGTCATATCTGTCCATCAGCGTAAAGCAGACTAACTTTGCTGTGACAACAATGGGGCACCGTGATGTTACCTTGATATGAATTTTGAGACCTGTTTTTTAGCACAGTAGCACAACAAAACTGAATGGTCACTCATGCTTAAATAACAGTTTTATTTAAAATATCTTGAAAGTACATAATTTGTTGGCCATAGAAAAATAAAAGGCTATGGCGGTAATTGCGAGGGGCCCATTAAAATTCCTACTTTTCTCCCGCCCTGGAGTTCCTTTTGCCAGGGTCCTGGTAATTCCATTGATATATTGGTGTTTCCACGCCAATTCCCCAGAGTTTCAACCTGAGTTTTCCATGTAAAAAGCTAAAACTTTTCACTCTAATGGGCTGTGTAACCCAGTGACGGCTGGTAGGGAATGGGGTGGCAGGGAAGGGGGCACAGGGGGGTTTGAAAAATATATATAAAGAAAAAACACTTACCTCTGGTCGCCTACTGTGTCTCTCCTCCGCTGTCCCGGAATCAGGAAGCACCGAGGTTCCCCATGGCCAATCACAACTCTGCAATGCAATGTTGTGATTGGCTCGCCTAAGCCAAACACAACACTGCAATGCAGCGTTGTTATTGATCTGAGCGCCATGGATTGGTGCTCAGATGGTGACAGGTAGCCTATGCATATTACCTACCAGGCTGTCATTAAAGCCTGGTAGGGAATATGCAAATTGTGTATGGCTGTTTGGCCAGGCCACGACTGCCGGCTAGGTAGTCATGTGCACCTGGGGCCCGATTGCAATGCAGTTAGGAAGGCTCCGACCGTCGGCCAGATCCTTCCGAACTGCATCGTAATGTGCTGGTCAGAATCCTTTCTGACTGCCTCAGTTTGATGGAGGCGGTGGGAAAGGAATCCGGCCTGTCATTCTTGCTGGCTTCCGACGGGCTCAGAGAGCCCGTCCACCAGTCGGAATGCATCAAGTAATCTCAAGGGCGAGCCTTTACGCCTTTGAGATTACAATGATGGTTTTCATACCGGTTAGTCAGACATAGAAAGGATGTTGAAAAGCATCTTTGGGGGGCCCTAGCAGGTCCCTCTTGTGTGTGCGGCCGTTGGTTGAAGTCCGAGGGGGCCCCAATGGAGCCCACCTGATGATCCCTGCAACTTGTGGTAGGCACCTTGAGGTGCCCCCCATGGGGTGCAGGGATGAACCGCAACTCCCATTTTATAAAGGGAGGATGCATTACAGCCGGTTTACGGCCGGAATGCATGCTGCTATAGTAAAATGTACAAATGCAACAGAACAGTGTTTGGTCACATCCTAATGAGGTGGTCGGGACTGCCGACCGGGTGTCGGTCAGTCCAATGACCAATGCAGTGTCAGGCAGAAGTGAGTCCACCCGACATCGTAATGAGGGACTTAGTGTGCACAGTCCACTCCTCCTCAGTGAACCACCAACTCCACCCCGCTGTAATCCAGCCCCATAGTAATAAATGATAAAATGATAATAACTTTGTTATTATCATTTTATCTTCTTTTTTTTTTTTAGTTCAAGAAAAGCTTTATTAATCATAAAATGAGGTATCAATACACAAGAAAGCAAGGGGACTGTTATCTTCTCCTTTTTCACTGCTCTAAGAGCAGTGGGGTAATGCTACTCCGCCTTAGCGAAGGAGCCGCCAGTGGGGTAACCACAGACAGTGAGGTAGATCTAGCCTTACCTTCTTACCTTTCTCTGGATGTACTTCTGGATTAAAAAAAGGTTTGTTGATTTCAAAGATTAATTTAGATACCTTCATCTTCTAATGAGTTAATTGAATATAGCTTACCCTCTCCAAAATAAGTCTGTCTGTATAAATATGATGCCCATGTCGCCGCCTTGCATTTATCAGTCATCCGCCTGCCTTTGGTTTTCTTTCAATACATGCTTTGGATATCTAATGATTTTAATGCTGCATGAATGCTTCTATTAACACATGAGAAATAATGTAAAACAGCATTAAAAACGTAAAAGCAGTACTTGGTCTCTTTTCAAACGATCTAATTATGACATTTAGTTAGGTAATAACTCTACTTTAAAGACTATTGGTAAAAGCACACTTGGAATGCCGCGTTCGATTTGTGTCCTCACACACTTTAAAAAGCCATACTAATAAACTTAAGGGAATACAGAGAAAAACGTCAAGGCTCATTAAAAGAATGCCGAGTTTGACACACGAGGAAAGGCTGGGAAAAGCCTGATGGGTTTAACCTTCAAACGAGAGCACTCAAGGGGGACATCACGGCTATAAATACATATTTAAGTGGCAGTAATCAACAAAACTGAAACCGCTTAGCATAATAAATAGCAGTAGAAAATGGAATGGCTTCAGGGCAGAAAGCGCAAAACACATGTGGGCAAAAATCCATTTCTGACCACCACAGTTTATTAATCGGATAACATCTGTGTGAATGTAGTTACACATTAAACTTAATAAGGAGTTAGTTTGTAAGACAGGCATTGTTCCTCTCTTCTAACTCCATATATTGCAACCCAGGCAGTTGTCAGGCTTGGTGGCAGAGTGGGTAATAGGTAGGCCTGAGCGGTGAACTCTGCTCCGTTTGCAGAGTTTGCAGAGCTTTTTGCACTACACCCTCAGTGGAGCACGCAGAGTTGCGTTCGCCAAGTTTATTCCTCACTTGTGCTCACCAACATTAAGTTGTCGAGTGTGAGCGAGAAAAATCCACCGCTAGACCAACTCTCAGCGAGATTTCTCAACGCGGGTGGTCGTGGATGGTCGCGACCGCTCATGTTGAGAAACCTTCCATTCGTGTTGAAGAAGTTGCCACTCAGAGAGAAGCAGCGTCCGCTTGTGCTGCGCCTAGTGACTTTCGTGCTGATTTATAAGTGCAGGACACACACCCAGTGCTAAAAATCAGCGTGAACGGTGCGATCTAACACACTTCGCCGCTTGCGGAACTCATGTAGAATCACAAGGTTTTTCGGTCACTCCGCGGCACAGAACTCCTCGAACTCCACCCAAGCCTAGCAATAGATGAGGTGGGCGGAGCAGACTGTTGGTTGGATGAAAGATAAGAAACAAGGCATCAACACTCACCCCAATCACCGGTAAAGAACTGTAACCCAACTGGTTTACCCACTCATGGAATACCACTGGCATCTATAACACAGAGCCAAATCATACACACAAAATCAGCAAGTAGACCTCACCCACACTACTGATGATTCTGCTCAAGTAACCAATAAAACTCCAGTCTGAGACAGAATCCTTAAGACCAGGATATTAAGGTAAATTAACTCCAACACTGCAGCAACATGCAAATGACAGAACATGTGCCACACAAATCTCTTTAGAACACCAATGAGGAGTAGTTAGGGTTAGAAATTGCTCTCACTTAATTCTTGCAGCAATTATGGATTATTTTGCCTTTAGATTTATCAAAATCTTGTCATTAGTGCTATTTAGTTTTAGCAGATGGTTGTTTGCGGCCCGTATCAATGCCTGATTGGTAACATTTAGCAACCTAGAATTCTCCATGTAGATTGTGTTTGAAAAAATGACTTGGCTGTAGTCAGGGCCAGTCAGTTATCTGAGGTCATTTCCTGTTTGTCATCTTTGATTCAGCACAGCTGTCCCTTTTTAATCATAGAGATAGCAGACACTTGAGGGCTGCTGTCATGCTAATTTGGTAACCATTTGTGAGGTATTGTGAGGAAGAGGTTGGCGAGTGCCTGCTATATATTTCTGTGAGTGTTCAACAAAGTACACTGTGCCAGTTGAGCTGAGGGGTGGTGCACACCCTCGTTGCATGCACAACCTTCATCCCTTCAAGGAATATTGTGTGTGGCGGAAGGGTGACAGGAGGCCATCCTAAGTCTTAGCGACCATTAATCAGGTTGCTTGCTGAGGGGTCTTCCTCCAACTTACCCATCTGGGCCCACCCCCTAAAGGCACTCACACTGGACATGCGCCAAGCCTCATTTTTCCACAGCAACACACCTCTTACACAACATTTGGAGCAAAGGAGCCTAAGACACCGCATTTGTAAAAAATGCACCCACTTAACTATTGTTATGGGGGCATCGACAAAGCAAGAGGGTGTTATATATGGGTAATATACCAGAGACAACCCATAAGCCCTGGAATCCCATGTGGTGCATGGTTTCCATTCTACGGGGGACCCCTGAGTCCCTGAAGTACATATGTGAGGTGGAAGCCTAAAGGAAACTTCGCCATATTTTGCTAGTTGGAAGAGATGGGGGGGGGACTCTGTGTTGCATGGTGCCATCAGACTTACTCTTTTTTCTCAGGGATCTACAACGTCACACCAGTGCAGTTGTGTGCTACACAAATGCTAACAAAAGTGGCACACCATGCATCAATAAAGGACAACCTGCCATTCATAGCATCAAAGAAAACTGATATTTCTTAGAGTATTGGCTTGATATTCAGCAAATTCCACACATTTAACCAAAGTAATTTAGCTCTCCTTGAATGAGTGGCAAGCATAACAAAGAAAAGTGTGTTAGGCACAGCTGCTCGCAGATTCTGAAAACTGATACTGCACTCCCCTCTTGTTACCCCCACCTCCGAATTCTAATCTGATTCAGGCATATCTCACTTAATGACTTTCTCAAAGGTTGCACATAATTGAATTCAGACATGGGGGCCGGCTCTTTCAGTGCACAAGCTGTTGCAGACTCTTTGTGCTGTTGTCTCTGTTTATGTCAATGATTCCACGAACACGACATGGCTGTTTTGCTGTATTTCCTTGTTACTTGGGAGAGCTGCAGTCTAAACAAGCTGCATGTTGCTTATGGGAACTTATGCTGTCAGACATTTCCAAACACAAGGTGGGAAAGCAGTAGACTTGGAGCTCTAGAAGTGTGCTTGCTTTCGTTTATTTTTCCCTGTTTCTTGAACGAAGTAGAGGGACCAGTTTGCAAAGCTTGATTCAAGGACGGCTGAAGGTGAAAGGCGGACAGATTAGTTTGTGGGTCCCATCACAACATACACGTTTATATTCAGAAAGAACTGCATGTTCTGGCCAACTTTAACTTTTAATATGAATTATTAGATGTCACCCATATGACACTTCTACCATTTTTTGTGAACGTATTATAACATAGACTCAACTTAAGGTGCTATTGACCGGTCTCTTTCCGTGATTAACTTCCTTTGATCTAGATCATTCAGCCATTGGCTTGAGACATTGTTGATCACATCTTGGATCTGCTCGCCACCCGGCATATTCTAGTCTTATCATTTTCTATTGGCTCTTTGGGCCTTTCCATCTGGAATGCATGAAGGACTATTTACCATCTGAAATCAGTCGGCAAGTGGCTCGGTAGCACTGGGAGTGAGCACTGACAGGAACACATGCACTCCTATGGAGTACTAAAAAAAAAAAAAGTGAATCTTGGAAAGTGAGCAGTCGAAGGACACAAGTAATGCACCCATACTCCAGGGGAGGGAAAAGCACAGAAAGATGAAGGAAAGCCCACAAAAGCTGACAAATAGGAAACAAAGGAATGAGATTGAAAATAAAGTTAACCAATAGTAGGACTTTGGTGGGTACTGTACCCTCTGTAACCTAACAATACATCATGCATTAGAGAGATCACCCCTGACACGCACAACATACTCATGTCAAACCTATTGGCTTTGCCAATGCTTGTTATTATGTAAAATATATATCGTGAATTGGAGCGAGGCAAGTATAATATGGACTTGCAATGTAGTGTTTGCCCCCTCTATGTACATACAAAGTAGTGCAGGGAAAAGGGGGTTCCATTGAATTTGGGATTCTGTACGCTATTTCCCCCCGGCTTATGAGAGACAAAGCACTCTTTTTGGATGTCATATTTCAGACTGCCGCTGGCTGAGCATATTCATCCTGGGGTGAGGAGTTTGGCACACATGGCCATATTTGATCAGAGTCCCAATTCCCAGCCCTTGAATGTTGGAAAGAAATCTAATTTATTTTCTTTAAACAGTATTTTTAAATCTCCAGTGGTGATGTGTGTGTTCATTAGATCACAAAAATGCTCGTTTTAGTTATAAACGGCCCCATGTGGAAACATATTGATTTTGCTCTGCCTGGAAGCTATGCTGGGAGGCTTAAAATAGCACCATAAAGCTGCAGAGAAAGGAAAGCACGAAGAAGATGTAAGCTGTACCTCTGGTGTTTTCTTAATTTAGATCTTTGCTAGATCTACCACACACCTGACACTATGACATTTGTGCTTATGCAAGGATGTGATGGATGCCGTGTTTTAACCGCTGCGTTAATAATTAAACCAACTTAGTCAGCAGGATCCCATAGCATATTACGACAAACCGAATCTTCGTGCTTTCTTATTGTTGCGAAGTAAGGGATTAATCAACCACTAAAATGTGATAGTTAAGCTGACTTGACCAATTCTTGCTATATCTTAAGGTTTCCAGTATAAGTTAAGGATGCCTGTATCCATTAGGTGTTTTCATTATATAAAGATTAGATACATTTGCATACAATCAATCTAAATTGAACTCATTTACATATTGAATGGCTATCCTGAAACTCTAGCTTGGATGCAGTCCTTCAACACCTATGTTGGACGTATGTGGTTGTCGAGATAAGCATTTAAAAGGTATTTAGACAGAATATCGGAAACAAAAACATGGTGTCAAGAATGTCGAGGACAAAGATATTGTAAAGGTAAGTTTCTAGAGGTAAGTAAAGTTTTATTATATATAACTCCACATATATGTACCTTGATGATATATATATATATATCTTCAAGGTACATAGATGAGGAGTTAAGTATTGTAAATCTATATTTGCCCGTTTGCATTTCCCTGCTCAATATTTTGGTCCTCTGCTTTTTTACAAAATATTCTGTCCAGATGATATTTTTGTTTCCGATATTCTGTCAGTGATCCAATCTAAAAACAATTGTTAAATCGGAGACATGGGCACAGGGCCTACAAAGTTTTAGAGAGTGTATTTAATGACTGTTAAATTCTTCACCAGCTGGATACCATGATGTATGAGTGCCCCCTCTTCATTGATGTAAACTCTGGAGTCTCTTGCATCTCTGTCGCCCAATAAGAGGAAATAAAGACCACTCTTGACATGTAACTCCAGAGTTTATACCAAGGAAGAGGGGGCACTCCTTCAGCATCTGAAATGTGTACTTTATTTCCCCTTACTGAGCGACTGAAAGGTCAACATATTGGTTTTGACCATGCACCATTTAAAAAACTTTGTAAGTGATAATATACTATCATACACAAGGCATATTTTCTAATAGACATAATAAATGTCATGATTAAATGTTAAAATTTAGCATAGGGTGCCTCAGCTGATCTTCTCCCAGTACATAAATATGAAAAATATCCTTCAGAACATGCTACAGTCAGGAAATAGCTATTGCATTAGAACACGCAGTCCTCACATATGGATGAACTAGTACATAAACGAAAGTGAATACATCGAACAATAATTCACAACATTAATACCTATGGAAAGAACATATTTTGAGTTCATCATCCTTACTCTTCGCATTAGGCTTTCACACGAAAAGTCCAGGACTGGAAAGAGTTTCCAAGGTCATTCTACCAACTGAGGAGTTTCGTTTTGTGCAGGCCCGGACTGGCCATAGCGCCGCACGGGTGGGGGCCGGTTTTGGGCCCCTGGGGCCGTTTTTTGTTACAGGGCCGTTTTTGCAGCATAGCATAGCAGGCAAAGAGCTTGGTGGCATCTCCAACTCCCCCCCCCCCCACCCCCCCACCCCCAAGAGTGGGGAGGGGGTCCGGCGAGCACTTTGCCAGGGCTGGTTGTGGTTCCCAGTCCGGCCCTGGTTTTGTGGCACACTGACGATATGCATGCCGTGCAGCACACATGTAGAAAACACCGGTAGATGCCTAGTCCCCATCACATGTAATAAGAACAAACAATACACCCATGAGTTGAGATCTTGTTGCTGAGGTCTACATGTAAACTACAGGTTCAAGCTAAAACTCTCATCAGGATATTCCTCAGACCAGAAGATGACAATAAGGGTAACAATGATTTAGGTAGTTGAAAAAACTCCTATTTACAGCACTACGAAGAGGCAAAACTGCAGCTGCGAGCATATTAACTAATACCAACCAAACTAAAGAAGATGCTTAACAAATCTCGACAAACCATAAATGACCAAACAACTGTACTTAATCGAGCGACGTACTCCAGAACCGCACAAAAAGGGCAAAGAGTTTAAAAAAGTGCTACGATACCTCACTAATGGTAGCAAGTGCTAAGCAAAGCTGACATTATACCTTTACTATACAATGTGCTTACTCGTTTTAATTTCAGTTCAGTGCCAGGATACCCTCTGGCATTTCAGTTCGTGCTGTACCAATGTATTTCATTCATGCATTCATTGGCCAAGTAATATTTGAACATTGGTTACACGCAGTGGGCAGAGCTTTAGCATTGCTACCTCAAAAAACAGTTGACATGTGGATGACATTAAATACGTTTTCCCATAGTTCCACCTTAGGTGTGAAAATAGGATTATGTTGCCAGTATTTCAGTCTATACGGGGGCCACAAACATAGCGCCTAGTCAGGGGACAGATACTTATTGAAGTACTATGTTTCTAGACAAATGTTTCACCATGAACATATAACTTGGGGCATTTCTTGCTCAAGTAATGTTCACAGCTTAATTTAACAATTTGATTTTCAAAGCCCTCCACATATGGACTGGTATATGCTTGGCAGATGACAGTAACCCATCCTAAATGGAGCCAGCTGTATATACCGTATAGTGTATTCTAATTTCCTGTACTTAAATGTCAAAGTGCTTTTAAACTGTTCTAGTGTGCTCAGATATTTATAGATTAACTGAACTGTGTTTAATTTAGATCACATATCCCCCCTCAGACACCAGTTGGTGCTGAAATGGACATGTTTTTCTATTCTGGACAATTTGTAACTAGCTGTACAATGTCATTTATGATCCAGGATTCTGTAGTTTACGCTGTGACTACTCATCCTTGCCAAGAGCGAAGATAATTTATTCAGCGGTATAATAGCCCTATTGGCACCAAATTGTACTTGGGTTAAGCCAAAGAAACAGCATTAACAGTGTAAATTAATAGTTCTTTTCTCAAACTCAGCCGATGGGTAATGGTAAGTGGAGATACTTGGAGGTAATACATAATTATGGTGAACTAATGCAGCAGAATCATATTATATAAAGTGTTTTCTTACTACTAATATGTAAATGGGCCTTAATTAATTTTGTAATTGGTGCACAGCCAGTTCTTTTTGAAATGCATTTGGCATACACATTTCTGTCATTGACCAGATATAATATTACAACAGTAGCCACATGTTACTCACTTTCTATAATAATGGCTGGGAAAATCCGTGGTAGATATCCATAATCTGTCCACCTCTCATTTTGTGAGGTTGTGATAGTGGGCAACAGATAGGTAATTGTAGAGTTCATTGTAGCGGATAACACTGCAGCCTAGTGCTAAAAGCAAATGTACATTAGGTTTTTTAGGTGCCTGAGATTATAAGAGCTGCTCTTGGGTAATGCACTGACTTTTTGCATAAACCTTAAGGTCATTGCCATGGTGTACTGCCAGGTTTTACGCCAGGTGTCTCTATGGTTTGTCAGCGGTGAAGAAGCAGTGTGCACATGCGGGGTATGGAGAAGTATTTTGTGGTTGACTAAGAAAAGGTACTCTGTCTTAAACCATTTAATGTTGGTCTGTTCCTGCCCCTTCACCTTTCATAATCTTTGTGAATATGTCAGTGAACGCCCCTGGAGTTTGATGATATTTAGGTCGAGCTGTGTTCACACGTGTGGAAGCGGGAAATCAGGCTGAATGTCGGATAGAATAGCTGAGAGGGGAGATCTTTTAAATACACCTCAAGTTAAAGGTAAATGTCAGAAAAAAAGTGCTTACAGTGTTGTTTTCAGCCCATGAGGAATGATCTAACCATTCAAGCGTGGTTCCCAAAGCAGTGGTGAATTCACACAGTGTGCTGATGGTGCTGTGAGGGGCCACATGAAGGGCAGCAGAAAGCCAAAACACAAGAGAAAGTTCAGGATGCTGTAGCTGGTGTAGTAGAGCGTATTGTGTGGAATGAGTCACTATGTGCCGGATGTACATTGTTACAACGCATGCTTTTAGCACGCATGCTGTAACAACGCGGTTTTTATAACGCATTCTTTTACAACGCATAACACAAAGGGGTGTTGGATAGTGAATATTTTAATTTACTATTCCAACACCAGTCCCCGTTGACACTAGGGAAGGTGTTGGATGGTAAATTAAAAATATTCCCTATCCTTGAGCGCCCCCCAGAGTCATGCGTTGTAATAGAATGCGATTTAAAAACCGCGTTGTAATAGCACTGCGTGCTAAAAGTTGTGTCGTAAACGACGTTCCCCCTATGTGCCGTATTTGGATTGGATCCTGAGTAGCTTATGTTGAGTGTGAGTTATGAGTCCAGGACTTATTGGAACAGGGGCACTACCTTGTACTCCAGGATCAGAGAATCCATGGGAGGTCAGACAAGTAGGGGTAATTCCTGAGCATTACGCTGGGCCTCCTTCAGTGGTGGTGGGATAAGGATGGATTGTTTGGCATTCTTGGGAACAGAGCTAGAGGCTTGAGGTCAGTTTTGATGACTATTATGAGGGATGCCTGGAAGGTGTCATATTCTGTGGACAGGGCATTGGAGATGGGGCCAGGAAAAATGTCAGGATAGGGATTTAGTGTGAGTGATGTTAGAGACTCAGAGATCCCCTCCCCTTTCATTTCTTTCCGTTTTCTCCAGTCACTCCCTCAATTGCTGTCATTCAACTGACACCCATTTTCATCCTTATCTGGCCACTCTCTCCTCTCCATGCCTCCCATCTTCTACTTTAGTCCCTCCCCTACCTCTCCTAGCAACCAACCTATTTGCCATGTTTGTTCTGTCACTCCCTCCTTGTAGTTCAGTCCACAAATCCTTCACAAGCATGTCTTCAGATCATCATCTTGTAGGCATGGCCACTCTATTGTGTGAATGTTCTTTCCCCTCTTGTTGTCCCAGTTACCAGCCTTGAGTTGTATTACCTCACCCATTCGGCTACCAATACACTCGTATAAGAGAGTTGCGGTATTATCACCCATGAGTTTTGACATTAATATCCTGTTGTAAAGCAGAAATCTGGTAACACAGTTAAAAATATTGTAGAAGCTTTAACTTTAAGTATAAGTTAAGAAGTAAGAAATTGTTATTAATAAAGCCCTCAGTATACATTGTCTTGAAAACTTTAGAGTCTTTCATATATGCCTCAAAGATTTGCATTTCCAAAATGGCCCATTTTAAAATATTGCTGTGACTGAAGTCTTTTGATGGAAAGTGCAGACTGTCAGGGTACCCATGCATTAGTTAATGCGATTATACATGATCTATCTTCAATAAACTGTTGAATAGTGTTTATCCTTCTTGTAATTGAACCTCACTTTAGAAGAAAAGGAACCATATGCAAGCTGACTAAGAGGGTTCTTCGATCAGACAGCGATAAGCAGTCATCTAGGGAGGCACAGACTGGCAGGAGCCAGAGAATCCACATAATCAACAAATTGGCATATTTAACAGCATGAGGGGCTTCAAAATGTCACTTTTCCTAGGAAGGTAAAAATCCCTTCCCTCAGTGCACAGATTGAGCTAAAGTGATTTTCCGAAGATCTTACAATTTATAACAGAAGGTGTTGGATCTGACATCCATCGCGTCGTTCCCCCCTAATTATTGCCTTCAATCCAGTTTTTGCTGACTTTGTTGTTGCTGGCCTTGGGACTCTGTGCACTTAACTACTTCTGACTAGTTGTTAAGTGCTTGTGCTGTCTCCCTTAAACATGGTGAATTTGGCTTACACCCAATTGGTACATTTATTTTATTTGTAAGTCCCTTGTAAAATAGTACTACATGTACACAGGGCATGTAAGTTACATGCTACTAGTAGGTAAGCAGCAGTCATTGTCCCGTCCACTTAAATAGCCTTTTAATCTTGTCTCAGGCCTTCAATTTCAGCCTGTGTGTACAGTTTAAACTGCCATTTCGACCTGGAAAAATAAACCTTTTGTCAGGTCTAACCCTCCTTTTCAATACATACAAGTCATCCCTAAGGTAGGCCCTAATAGTGCATAGAAAAAAGTGCAGTATATTTAAAGGGTGAGGCATATGCTCTTAACCTTTACATGACCTGGTAGTAAAATACTCTTACATTTCCTTTTCACTAGTACAAGGCCTACCTCCCCCATTGGATATCAGTGGGTTACCTTATTACTTTCAATAAGTGATAACTTTCAATTGGGAGCAGGTAGGAATGTTGTCTTTGGTGTCTAAAGAATTGTAATGTAAACCCTTTTTAATGGTAAATTCAGATTTTAAGTCAAAGTGCTGAAAATTGCACTTTCTGAAAGTTGACATTTTCTTGTCCCCTCTATTTGGTGCCTGCAGCCTGTCTCCTGGGCCACGTGACTAGGTGTAGGGGGAACTGCCATCTCTGGTTTGATAGGGGGTGGAGCTGTCACCTACCACACTTGAACATCACAAAGACTCTGTTTGAGCCCAAACAAGTTGGGGGCCAGGTCAGGTAGGAAGGAAATTCCTGACACCTCTGAAGGGCTGTAGATGGAAAGTTCAGAAGCTTCTCCCACTTCAAAGCTGGCACCGGATATACATTTTGGACCCTGAGACCCAACTTTTTAGTACATCTCTGGACCTGTGGGAGACTGAAGAAGGACTGCAGTGCTGCTCTGCTGCAAGAAGAACTGATACTCTGCTGCCCTTCTGCATAAGTGAGAAGGGCTGAGCCTGCATCTTGAACACAGGACCACCAGAGTGACTCCAAGGGCTAGTTCGCTGACTTCCTGATCAGGGCCTCAGGGACAGAAATGAACACTGCTGCTGTGAGTCCTAACCTCCCAAGTGGTGCCCCCCCCCACCGCCAGCCTGGACCCTTGGGAAGTGGGCTTGAATATGATCTACCAGCCCAGCTGTGGTGCTAGCAGAACTGATGCAGCGCAATGCATCACCTCACAGGTCTACATCATAATCGCCAATGCGCTATGCATTCCCGATGCAGGACCCCGCAGTTCCTCAGACCGCCCCTGCGGGACGCATCCTCTACGCAGGTTCTCACATGATAGTCCTGCAGCTCCTCAGAACAGCTGCTGTTAGACACCTCCTCAATGAAGTACCTCACATCGCAGCCCCACAGCTCCTCAGAACCACCGCTGCGCCATGCATCCTCAAGACACCTCGCATCACAGCCCGCAGCTCCTTGGTAACACTGCTGTGCGATGCATCCTCGAAGTAGGACCTTGCAAATGCTCTGTATCCAGGATTTAAGGCACTTTGTTCAGCAGGCCTAACATGTTCCCCGAATCTGGCCCACACTTCATTGCGGTTGGCCCTGAACTTGTGAATTCATCCCAGTCTGGCATGACCAGATAATCCAAGCACTATTTCCCCCTAAATTATTGCATATCTGCAGTTCTACTAATTGGATCATTGTTGTTTTGGTGTAAAATAAGTTATTAGGATATACTCTATTTTTCGAAATTTTTGTGAGATTTCACTTGTGTTGTGTTTTTACTTTATTTCTGTTTGAAGTGCTGCAACATGCTTTACTAATTGCCTCTTAGTTAAGCGTGACTGCATTTGTGCCAAGCTGCCAGAACATTAAGCACAGGTTGATTTGGATTTTTCTTGTTATCACTCTGCCAAGAATGATGGTTGTTGTTTGAGTAGGCTTTAAATGCCCTTCAACTAGTAACCCAATTTCCTACAGCAGGGACCTGTAATTGAAAGTCCTGTCGCCCAATTTCATAGCTACCACCAGAGTCACTAGACAATCAATTTAGTGAAGATAGTTGTGGCTAGGACTCGAGTGGGGATGCAGATCTGGAGGCCATTCTCTCAGCAGTATAAAAGTTTCTGAATGGTGCTCCTGGATTCATGAGCTTGATAATACGTAGATCTAGAGGAAAGTGCTTTACACAACCTCGAATGGTAAGCAACAGTTAAGGCAAGCCAAATAACATAGAGCCATTATTTTCACGACGTCTCCTATGATGAAGTAGGGTACGGATGTGATATTCTGTGACTTTACCCCATGCATCATAGTTTCCATATACCTCTAATATTTTTTGTAATATATTTTCTTTGAAGCAAAGGATAAAAAATGGTGTTCCCCATCAACATTAGCCTATTAATTACTCCCCTCTCTCAGGATAAATTACTGACATGCCTCTTCTATGATAATGTCTGCTGTCTGCCAATTCCCTGAGCTATGGGAATTAAGTATGTACTGTGTAATATATTCTGCTTCAAGATTCTTCCTTTACACATCCAACATTTCCCTTCCCTCACCCTCAACCTCTCACATCCCTTCTTTTCCAACATTATATAAATTCATTCACATTGGCTCCTGGCACTGTCATGCAACATCCCTCCCTGTTTACCACACCCTTTCTCACAATCTTTAAATCACTGTCTAAAACCTTCTCTCCCGCAGATGATCCATCACCTTCACCTCCGATTTCATCTTAACTTCTCAAAGAAGCCACAACACCTTCCTTGCCTACATCCGATCACCATGGTCTGCCACATTAAACCATATTTTGTGCGTGTGTGTGTTGACTTGAGAGGAGCAGTGTCCATCCTAACTTATCTGTCCACTCCTGCATGGCCAGCACTTTCAAAAAGAGAGGTTTCCCAACTTTGACTGACTTAATACAACAGCGGTCCCTCGCCTTCCCCGGCACAAACGTTAAATCTACAATGCCTCAAGCACCTATGTTTGGTTTTTAATTTGCAGGAATTTGGTAAACAAGCATTCTGTGTGCAATTAGTTCAAGTATTCTGTTTGTTCTCCTTCTTTGAATCCTCCCCTTGCCTTTTCTTCCTTTGTATGAGTATAATACACTATGACACTGACTTGTATATGGAAATATGAAAAATATGGAAAGCCATTCTACAGCTATAATAATGGCACTGTATGTTCCCTTGTACCCCTTCTGAGACTGAATATCCATGTGGACATACCCTCAGATTGGACCATTCTAATGTAGTCTGTCAGGGTCTGTGTTCTACGAGCTGCTCCATCTGGCAGGTGCTGTTGAATTTCCATTGCGTCTGTTGCGTCGCGCCTGGGCACAACGTATGACTTACACAGTATCACCGACATCTTCTCATGACCACGTCTACTCAATGCGCACCTGAGCAAATCTTCACATGCACTCCTTGACAGAACTCTCCAGTCATGGTGTCTGAGACCCCTCACCCTTGAAGTGGTAGGATCGAGGGCTCCAGAGGGTATTAAGTGCTCTGGATGCTGTTACTAACTGCCCCACTAAAGTGACGTCTCAACAGGCGGATGCAATACTCCCCTGAGTAGAGCCTGGGTGTGCCGCCCAGCTGCAGTCATTTTGTTCTTCAGAATGGTGTAGGAGAAAGACAAAGTGCTCCTCGTATGCGAGGTGCAATCGACGATAGCACCCTCCACGGGTAGCTACTTTCCATGTTCTACCCTTCTAGATGGTAGGATTGACCCTTGCGATCTGCACCACTTTTAGGGGTGCAGCGATTCTGCTCCCTTCAGTATTACATGTGGTGCTTGTTGACCTTTTCTTAATACCGAATAATTTAAGAGCGACTTGCAACTCTTACTGCAATACAGATCAGTGCAGCCTAGGTGCCACACAGCGTAAAGTAGCATTTGCACATGCCACAATGTTCTACTAACTCAGCACCAGGTGCTAAACTTCATCAGCTTCTGTCTAAGATGGCGGATACCTGTCTCTCCTCATTACAGTAAACTGTACTGTCTTCCAGTGCAGGCTGTGATTGATTTTGTGTCATGGTGTTTATTTCGTGTAAGCCTGCTTACTCCTCCCCCCTTCGAGGAGGCCGGTTATCCTATTATTCCCGGCCCACATCCTTCCAGTCAGCAATTCAGAGCTCCCTAGTTACTCCAGAAGAATCCTTTCGTTGGCAGGAGAAATTATGCTTTTTGGTTACAAGGGAGAAATATCATTGGAATATCTTGCTGATCTAAAAAGCATCAAAGGTTTAAATGGTGGCTTCATAAAGGCCTACATATTCCATATCTTACTAGGATGTTCCTGAATTTTTTATACATCATAGTTTACAAATCAGAGATGGATTTCTCAAAACACCTAGAGTCACTTTGGTTTAAAGTAGTGCCTAATACAAAACAAAACAAAACACAACACACTGTTACTCACAACATCCACTTTTCTATGTCTATTGGTCAGTTTTGGTGGTGGAGGTCTCTAGGATTTGGTAGGTGGTCACACGAACCTCCAGTACAACCTAAGATTACCCACAGTTTATCATAGAAGCATGAAAGACTCATGTTCTCCATGTCTCCTGCATCCTTTGCATCCTTTGCTACATACCTTAAAAAATGTAAATCACACATATCAAAAAAGGTTGGGTCTATGACATTGTTGGGGGAGTGCCTAAATACGATACAGTTACATACAATAGGTTGAACAAGAAATCATCTAAAAATCTGTCCTAAAACGTGACATGTCGTTAGTCCTCCTAGGCTCTTTGTTAGATAGGCATGATATAAAATATGTGATTGCACTAAATATAATTACAGAAATATGCCTTGTGTGTGTCTCTTACTCCATTCAATCCCTAGTTTCAAATATTGTTTGTACTGATCAGATCACTGCAGCAACTGCCTTCATGATATCCATATAGTTCACCCAATAGGGTAAGTGTCTCAAGAACGTCTATGTTCTACACACGCCCTCATTAACCGACCCTCGTGCTAACATGTGTTCTCTCTTCCTCATGCACAAAGGTCTGCGATGGCACATTCCATTCTCACTGCTCAACAAGTGCTATTTGCTGGGATCCAACTACCATAGAGTATCACATGGCACCACATCACTTCTGTGCCACCCCGGCTGGCAGAGGGGGAATGGGTTCTCTCCACATTTCGTTAGGAATTGGCTTCCGTTCAAAGGATATGCCCTGTAGTCACTTGCAGACCTAAGGTCAGAAAAGGGAATACACCACACCCCTCGATCCTAAAAGTCCTTTGTTATCTTACCAGTTTTAGTATTATTAATTGACTGTAACTCAATTAAAATTAATGTTTACATGCATTGGTTTAGGCATCAATGCAACTTAAGATCATAAGTTAAAGAAGGGTGTTAATGGATTTACAAACTAAAAAAGAATCCTGCCCACACATCTGGCAATAGGACTACTCTATTGCAAATACCTTCCATGCCAGAGAGTTGGATGGTTGCTCTTCTTCCAGCGCCAGCATCAGTTCCGCCAAGGTACGATGCAGCCAATATGCATTGGCAACAACACCAGAAGTGGATGGAAATTCTACCTCCAAAACGCTAAATCAGGCCCTAAATGACTTCAGGTCAGTTTCTTGGCTCTCAAGTAAAAACATGATGGAGAAAGATGGTATATTGTATATACATCCAGAGCAGGAAGGTAATCATTAGCAAAGGCATTTTCAACATTTGCAGATCTCAATATGGTCGGAGAGAAGTGTTAGCCCTGGTCCGATAGCTCCATGTTTGTGACCCAGACACACCATATCTAAAACCTGCCTCATTTACATTTTCCACCCAAGAACAAGAGGATAATTTGAGCCACGTAAAAATGTGGGTGAGATGGGGTGTATTTTTGAAGAACAGTGACAAACTACATAGGCTATTATCCTGTAGTAAGCAGACGCCCTGGTGGAGCAATTCATACTCAACTCTAGTTACAATCGGCAGCCATGGGGTTGCGGGGTGTCGGCTGCGGATTTTCTACTTTCTCACGGTTTCCTCCCAGAGATTCTGATGGCTGCCATCTCCTGAAACTTTTGGCAACTCAAGACTTATTAATATGGAAGGCTGCAGTATGACGCACTGGCATGTGTCTAATGGCTGTCGGCATTAATTAATGAACACCCCTCATGCTCCCCCCTGAATTATAGCTGCCCTTCAGTCAACAGCCAAGCCTCTTAATTACCCTTGCACTAAGAGTTTCCCTCTCCTTGAATAACTTGTTTTTAAAAAGTGCCTCACATAACGGTTGCTACTATTACCCAGTTTACGGTACTCAATTTACCAACCTCAGAAGGATGGCGGACTAAATTTGCTTTACTAGGATTTAAATCTATGCCCCCCAGAATGCCATATTTTTTTCAAGATCCAATGTTTATCCCACTAAGCCAACTAAGGTGTGTGTGTGTGTGGGGGGGGGGGGGGTCCTTCATTTTTCACCCCACTTGCTTTTTGTGACATATCTGTAACATGCACCTTAAAATTCAGCACTCTATTCCAGAAGACCTATCCAGATATGTCCGACCTATTAGTCAGCTGTGGCATTGGAATGCAGCCTGGGAATGTACTTGCCAATGAGAAATCTAAAAGGCTGTCCATTAAAACTTGGATTCCACAAGTCATTACGCAAGGCAGGTCTACAAATACGAGTCGGTTAAGGCATTATTTTTATAGTGCAAAAGTTTGGCGAGGAACGCTTTACGGATGATTTATATGGTATTTCTGGGCTCCAGAGCTGGCCTCACATTTCAGCAAGTTCACGCGTAAAATGAATTTGAGTGAAATGTTTTTTTCTCTCCCAGACTGTACGAGCAGAAATTTATTAAAAAGTAAAAAAAGAGCCCTTCACACGTGTAAAATGCAGGGTGAGCTCTCAGTCTTGGTGAGTGCATCATCCCCGTGTAGAAATAATTATATGGATATAATTAAATTCCTGCCTTCGCGAGTCAATGGCTAGTGAAGTGAAGCGGGAACGTGTCTGGAATTATCCGGGCCTCGCGATGGTGAGAGATGACGCTCGCCTGCCATAGACTGCGTGGGCGGTGTTGTGCGGAAGGTGTTATAGATTCACCTTATCTCGAGAAGCCTCGCGTCTTCAGACGGCACTTTTTTTTCAATATCCCTAACATCACTCACTAAACTGAGTAACAGAATGTTTCCGTCCCACAAATGAGATTCATCATTCAGATATCAAACTCAATTTGGACTAGGGATAGGAGGGAGACATTCAGTGGCGGCTGGCACGGATGGGGCTGTGGGGGTGTGTGGGGAGGGGCTGGCCGTTAGTAATATAAATAAAAATAAAAACGTACCTTATCGCCCTGTCTCTTGTCGTCCCTCTGCTCTGCCAGGATGCAACCAGGCTCCCCATAGCCAATCACAACGCGGCAATGCAGCGTTGCGATTAGTAAACACTGAGGCTCCTCTGAGCCAATCAGAGCATTGTGATTGGTCTGAGTGCTGTTTTTCAGCGCTCAGCCATGGACTGGGGGCCTGGGCTTGGTCTCCACCCAGTCTGTAATGCAGCCTGGGTGGAGAACATGCAAAGTACGCATGACCCCAGAAGGCCAGCCAAACAGTCATGCTCACTGATAACAGTGCATACCATTCCCCCTGGGTGTCTGTTATCCCCCCTGGCCATTTTTTAGCCATTCTTGTGTGTTTGAATTATGTCTTCGGGTTACAGCAACTGAAAGCCAATAGTACTTTTACTTAGCAACAGTAAGAATCATATTTTCCTGTTAAGTGCTATAAAATGAAAAAGGGTTTATATTCCTACCCTAAGTACACCTGTCCATTGAGAAGCATCCGTATTATTTATTTATTTTATTGCAATCATAGGACTACCATGTTGAGGTGGCGTGTTTTCTTTTTTTTATTTCCTTTTAATTTTTGCGGGATATACTTGCAAAAAAACTAATTTGCTGAGTTCAGACATTTTGGCTTTGGCAATGCTTGTTTCTAAGATGGCTCTCTTTGCACAGACCTTTGGCAGCTGCCTATTTTAATGAGGAATGCTGCTGCTAATGAGGTGAATATTCCTGCCAATTATCTGCAATAATGTGCAGGTATATTTCCTTAACAGAAGGTCCTTGTTGGTCGCAACAGCTAATCATGTGCGAATGTTGCTGAGGGGTGTTTGCTGCACTTTGCGGAAATCTCTCTTTACTTTCTGATAAAGGACACAGAGACATGCAAAATGTCAGAGATAGGTGCATTTTTCATGTTTTGCTTAAGTAGGAGGCTACACCAAACCCGTACACGTGGTTATCATAACCTACCATGCAGGCCTTAACCACAAGTTAATGCCCCAAAGTGTGTTTTGTGGGCAATTGTATGTTTCAGCATTCCTTGATTTTGTGATATCTGCAGTTTGGTCACTCATTTATGGGACCTCTGTGACTGCATGCTTCTATTCTGTAATTTGCAAGTCCTAGTGGAACTTAAAATCTCATCCAGACCATTTTACTTACCCAGTGTAGAGCAGGAAGTGATGTGGATGATGTAAATGTGTAAAAAGGGGCCTGCATGATAAAAATCAGTGAAATGAGCCACTGTCCATAATCACTCGTGCATACCAAGAGTCCATGCCATTGTAGTGTGTGCTTGTCCAGAAAATGTCTGTCAGCATCCTCATGCAACGGAAGCCCTGGCTATTGTGCTCAATGAGTATGCAGAGGAACAAACCCAGCATCTTGTGGGAGGCATGAGGACAGCTGTCAGAGTGGAGGGGTGTATGTCAAAATATCAGTCAGTAATATCCACCTGGAGTTATAGTACCAACATATCCTCAAGGTAATCACCAAAGGGAAGTGTAGATTTACTATTCCTAACTCCACATCTATGTATCTTCAAGGTACCTTTAAAATAAAAATAAATAAAATAAAAATATTGGTAGCTGATATTGTGGACTCGATGTTTGTGCAGGTAGATATATAAAACACTTGATATTTCGGTAGAACACCATCGACACTGGATGTGGTTGGTTGCAACTTTCATTACTCATTTAAGTTGCTTTTGTCACTATCGGAAAATAACTTCTTCCTGACTACCAGTGCTTAATTTGAGCCAGTGGTTCCCGTTGTTCAGCCCCGGTACTTAATTACCGGCATTTATGACAGTTGCCACATGGTAACACTGTTTGTGTAATTTAAAGAAGAGCAGAAAAACAGTTGTTTATTAATTCAATATGCCTTAAAAACGACTAATCACTGCCACCGAGCCATTCTTAAAGCGTAGGGGGTGTCGAACAGTCTGAATTGCCACACTTGTATCAGTGTGATGTTTAGTAGTTGTGGAAATACTGTCATTTCCCGTGCTGGTGGGGCAACGTGTGGTGCAAATTGCTGTAACCTCCAGACGAGGGCTCAGGCACTGATTATTATTTTTTTTCTCCAATTAAGCACTGCTGGTTACCACCAATTCCATAAACAACACAACACTCTTGTCATCTATTTTTGTGCACTGCCCCGTAACACTTTTGCAGAATTATTTGCATATACGATTCAAACTTGGAGCCCTTTCTGAGGGCACCCACAACCGCTGAAAATAAGCCAATGTTCTCTAGTTCAGATGCGACAATTGGGAGAGACCGTTGCTGTGTCACTGAGAAGAATTATGCGGGTCACAACACGGGTAAGAATGGGGAAATCACTGAACCATTCCCTGCCGCTCGAGGAAGGCGGCCTGTGATTGCCGGCGTCCTTGGATGCAATGTGATTTCATTTCCTCATAAATTGACTGGCAAATCGGACTGAAAGTGCCGAGCCACCGTGCAAGATTTCTCAATACATCCTTTAGCAAGCATCAGGCCCATGAATAAACACGCCGGTACATTTAATTGTCATGAGCGTGAAGGCTGCCAACGCAGGATTATTAGAAATGGACACAGGTTCAGGAGGTCAACCACATGTTGATTATGAGTCAGTTACAATAATCTAGCCGGCTTTGTCCTGTCAGGGGTGATTTAGCATGTGTTGAGGTAGTTTGCCCTGTCCAGAGAAAGTAACCAGTGCCTCGGCATGCTATAGTAAAACAAAAATGCTTTTTAAAAAAATGAAGTATTTTTAGTATCTTATAGTTTCAGTGAACTTTTACTTTCACACACATATGATTTGCTCACAAAAGGTGAATACATTCTATTATCCACAAACAGGGAGAACATTTTTCAAAAGAGTTCATTAGGTTAGAGTACTAGACAGCGCTTACACTGCCTCTTGCTGGCGTATTGTAGTTTATTAAGAACATAGAGGAGCTTGGGGCCTGCCCAATGCTTACTATTGGTTGGCTTTCCTTGTCACTCTCATTTGGCTGCTTCTTATTCCTGTCCCAGCTTGCCAATCTTGTGTTTGTCCTTCCCACTGAGCATTCCCTTATTACAGTTTGTTTGTTTGACTGACATCGCTGCTTCCACTGCTTGCTTTTCAAACACTACGGGGCAGATTTATGTCAGACTTGTGGCACTTTTGCGCCGCTGTTGCGTCACTTCTGTGACGCAGCGGCGGTGTAAACCCTGCGCCACGTTGCGACATACTTACACTGTGACGCATGTAAGGAGATGCGTCACGGTGTAAGGCCCTGCGCCTCATGAAACCTGCGTAAGGTTTCATGTGGGCGTTTCCACGCAGGAGGGGCCTTCCGTCGTAGGAACGCCCCTGAAAAGTGACTCAGTGAAATCTACATGATTTGACGGAGTCACTTTCCCAACGCTGATGCGTCAAAACCCTGCGCCTGCTTGAAGCAGTCGTAAGGCTTGACGAAACACGTTAGAGATAGGGCAAGTTGGAATAGTGCTGGAGTTACGTGCCGCACGCAACACAACTTCAGCACCGACTTCACGCCCTAGTTGCGACACGCATCTGTTTATTCCTGCGCCATGGTGCACCGCATTGTGAATGCGGCGCACCATGGATGGCGCAAGGATAAACGTGCGTGCCGTATCTTTCCTGGTGCATCTCTGCCAATTTGCAGAGATGCGTCAGGCAACATAAATCTGCCACTACATTTTTTTATTTTCGGTGAAGCACTCTATTAACTGCTGTGTTTTGGAGCCATCTCTCGTATGTCTTTCTCCCTGCACTCTGTGTTGCTGTCTGTTGCCCAACTGCTTCTCCCCGCAGTCCTCCGTTCTGCTCTCACCATAGTGCTTCTCCCCTTCCTTTGCCCACTCACATCCTGCGTGTTGCTTTCCCTCACCCCCTGTGTTGCTTTCGCTCCTGCCTACACTCTGTTGCTTTCACATCTCCTCCACTCCTCCCCTTGTTGCTTTCCTCCCCCTTTATGTTTGTTGCATATTTATATAGCGCTAACTCGACCCGAAGGTATTGGAGCGCTTTACATGAGCACCGTATTTACATTACACATTCAGGCTCGGGGAGATTAAGTGATTTGCCCAGAATCACAGGATGTGGGCGTGACCCCGAGGCTCAAACCCTGGTCTCCAGCACCAAAGTCGGCAGTCTAGCCCTCGCCCTCCCATCTTGCTTCACCGTTCATCCTCACCTTATTGCTTCATTGTACCGCTTACCCTCCCTTGTATTGCTTCCACTCCCACTGCCACCAGCTTTACAAAAAACTCTTCTGCGCTTTTCTTTTTCTTTTCTCTTTAGTTACCTATCCAACTTGGATCGGTAAATAAAAAGAAAAAAACACCCCTGTTATGTTGTAGGCATGTGTATGAGCGGCGCGTGCACCTACAAAATGACGTGGTGACTGGGTCGAAGGCTTTTTTTTTCAACTTTAGCCAATATTTGTTAGCCATGCTGCACAGCATTCACGATGCTGTGCAGTGTGACTAACAAATATTAGCCAAGGCAATAGGTGCAACCCATTGGCTTTCCCGGATGCTTGTTTTGAAAATCTATACACAGAGTTCTAGGAAATATATTTCATCCATGTTTTAGACACAGGAATACCTCTGTGTTGCTCTTGAGGGAGATGTTCTAAATTAGATCTGGAATTATCCATAAAAGTACTGACTTTATGCATACCACCCAACAGAGGTAACCTGTGTGGACATTTTTTGTCACTTTGTACAGTGGTGCAGCAAGGGCCACCGTGGGTCCTAAGGCAAGTAAGAAAATCGCCTCCTCTGCCACTCGTTGGGTAGTAAAAGAAAGCCATAATTTGGGGTTTAGTGAATCCCATCGCACTCTTGGACTCCAGTGCCACTGTACCGGCAAAATGATCTCCAAATGAAGAAAACTTTTAATTCATGTGAATAAATTTCAACCTCAAATGCATTTTATATTAAAACAAAAATGCCCATTTACACATGCTTGCATAATTATTTTTCTCATTGCCTGTCTGTAATATGAACAATATCCTAGAACATTCGACTGTTTCAAACACTCCTCCATGAATTGGCTTCTCCATACTTGTTTGTATTTCTTTGTGTTCATCTTATTTTCTCATGCCTCACTCAACTTGGCACAGCTTCACTGTTTACTTATCTCCTTTAGATTCACGCTTCATTTTCTTGGCATTGATTTCAAGGGTATTTTAGGTTTGGCCTCACTTTATCTCCCTGCTCTCCTTAAATCTTCTCTCTGGTCCTCTTTACTTCGCCTGTGGTCCTCCCCCGGGTTTCCCGTCCCTCTTCTGTCCTTTATCTCCACCAGATCCTAAGAGATGGAACTCTCTTCCATTCATGTAGCTTCCTGTCTTGCAAATCATGTGCCCTATAAAGTTGGTCTATTCTGAGAAATGTCTATCATTACCGTTGTGCATTCATTCTCATGTTACATGTGATGTGTGCAATCATGTTATATTTGTAATATTATGGGACATTGGCTATCAGAATATGTTACTAAATTACAGGTGACAAGTAGATGTAAACATATATGTGTCTGCTGCTGTCCTACAGATTGTGTGATTATTCACTCAAAGTGTGATTGAGTCCCTCATGTACAACAGAAAGTCACTGTGTACAGGCCACTCTTGGTACACACTGGTTTCCTAGTCACCCGCCAAGCACATATATGTGTTGCAGTGCAAACAGCTAGACTACTTCTTCCCTTGTGTGTGTAAATGTAAATATGTAAATTGATACTTGTATAGCACACTACTCACCCGCAAGGGTCTCAAGGCGCTTGTATGAATACCGCTGTGGAACCCGTCCTGGCTTTCCCTGTGAGGCGTCCACTCCTGGGCACCCCCAAGGTGGAGGCCAGGCATCCTTAGCGTTGTGGGGGCCGTTGTGGAGATTAAGCAAGCTATTCCCACAGTTGCAGAGTGGGACTCCATGATTGGAATAGGCACTGAGGCGAGAATTATCAGGTCCGTGGAATTTTGAGCCCAAGACCCGCCGTGGTGGGTAATTGAACCCTGGTCCCCGGGCTAGACCTCTGCATCAGGGTCTGCCGCTCTAATCATTGAGCCACACTTCTCATTGTGGCACCCTCAAAGGCTTTTTTGTTTAGTCATGGCACTAAATGCATGCCTTGTGTTTCCCGGCACTGATTGTCTCTGTGGAGATGTAGTGTAAGCATTGTCCGGCCTGTTAACTCTGAAGTCTGCAGTACAAGGGAGTAGATGCTCTTGGGGTAGATTGGTATTGGCAGCACCAGGGCACCTTCACCCTGGTCCTGAATTCATCTCTTGACTTAGTTCTCTGATTCTTATGCAAAACATTTTGCCTTCCTATATCTCAGAGACATTAATCCCCTTCCACTGACCACTTTCACTGGTTGACAGTAGAGAAGAGGTTGTATTTTAACACCTTCAGCGCGGTGCGAATTCTCGCGCTGTGCTGAAGGTTCTAATGAGCCACCGGGCTCATGACGGAACGGTTCCGTCATGAGCACAGGCCAACCGACGCTCATGACGAAACCGTTCCGTCATGAGCATCGAAGGGGTTAAGACATCGTGCATCATACATAACGCTTATCTTCTAATGAGTGCTCATTTTTTCATCTCTATATTTATGCATTGTGCTCCACGGGGCATTAGATCCAACTATAATGGACTAAGATTAATTTAGGTTCTTGGAAGAAGATCCTTGGAAGGCCTTGGGTTGTCACCAGAAACTCCTGTCCTCTAGAAATGTCTTTCCTAGACAACTGCCTGAGATTTAAAAAAGGTCCTTCACATGTAGTGGAGGGCAGTTACTCTAAGACCTTTGCATGTGCCACACTAAATAGGTCGTTTTTATCATGTCTCTGTTCCATTAGCTGAAGAGTGTGAGAGCTTAGAAGTTGACTAACTCCAGAGAACTGCAGACTCTCTGACACCAGGGCATATTACAATGTAAAGCAATAGATACAAAAGTTGAACAATCATTACAGAGTGGCAGTATTTAACTTTATTTTTTTGCTTTGGGCTTTTGAGAAACATCACTTTTTACAGTAGAGTAACCCATCACTGTTATAGGAGGCTCAGGCATCCAAGCCCTGGTGTCTCCATATGTCCCTATGGTGCTCTGAGATCAGCCAACCTTACACGTTTTCGGTACCCAGGTTTCTCAGAGCTCGTCTCAAGGGGCACTCCTTTTCCGTGCTGGGCCCGAAACTCTGGAAATCTCTGCAGTTCGCTCGCAGATCCTGTAAACTCACTGCTTCAGTTGGGTGAAAACCTAAAAACTTTACTTTTTAGCAGCTCTGATTAAACCCCACCTTCTTAAATATTCCTCTTGCTACGCCATGCTACTGTCCGCCGATAGCGCCTGGAGACCCTTAGGGGCAGCTGTGCGCTCTATAAGCTTCTTAAATAAATTAAATAAAGAAATGTCGATTTCAGCTGGGGCCTCAAGTCTTCCTGCTTCAAACAACTGAAAGCCGATTTGTGCTTTTAAAATATTCCATGTGCCTGAGGCCAGAAACCTAGAAGCAGGGTCTGCTCACTTATTCATATCACTTTTAGTGAATGTGTTTTTCCATGTCACAAGTCATTTGGATGAAGTTCAGTGATGAGGGAATGAAGCTGTGTGAGGCTTGTGGTATTTTTTTCTTCTATATTGGAGTTACTGTGACTTCGTGGAAGTTTTGTGCCATGTGTACGAGAGCAGCAGACAGTGCAATCTAAAAACGAAAAACCTTGCACACAGAAGCCTATTTTTTTAAGCGAGGGGTGGCTGGCAAACATTGGCAGTCCGTTCACTACATCCTTTACCACACCATGATGTCCCTACAGAGTGCTGAACATAAAGAGCTGTATAAGTCCCTCCTTTATGTGTGTGATGATTCTTAAGCACAACCCTAGCTGGAGGCAGCAAAGGGCTGTACAGGGCCGGAGGCACACAGAAGAATCACAGGGAGGTTTCCTGGAGATTGGAGGCCGGCTGCTGAGATCTAAATGCTGCATGGGTCTGGCTTTGACATCGAGATGTGGTGTTTTTGAAATGTGTCTTCAGCTCTTTCCTGAATGAGTGTTTGGGCGCTCCAGGTAGAGACTCGGGTGTTGTTGTAGACCCTGGTAAAATAGAGATGGCATGTTTCCTTTTTTGGCAGTTTTTGCAAATCTTCATCACCAGTCTAGTTGCTTTCTGGTTGTGAGGCTGTTCAGAGCCACTGGAGTTGGGGACCTTTTTTGTGATGTAGGAAGAGGTGCTAGTCGTGAAGGATTTGTGTGGGTTGCAGCTCTTCTTGAAGATGATTCAAGCAGGTAAAGGGAGCCAGTGGAGTTCCATCAGGGGGAACAATGATTGAATTTCACCCCCGTCGGGCTGCACACCTCATCTCCTTACATTACTTAGACCCAATTAATGAGTCTAGGTCATCTGTGCTCTTTTTGTGTTTTGGGTTTTAATTCGGACTTATGTTTACCGTGGTCCTTTGAACGTGACCATCATCAGACTTGCCTACTCAATTAAATCTGACCCCTCCTGCTATAGTGACAACTTGTTTTGCTGTAGCTATAAAGAATGTGGCAGCAGCCCAACAGAGACTAGTCACCATGGTTATTGGTGACCCAGATTCTAGTAGCTTAGGATAAAAAAGGATAGCGCACCATGCTACTTTGCCACCCTAAACCCTAAGGCAATGCCTTTGTACCTAATTTGATAGTACTCCACCCTCAGTGTCCTTTCAAACGTCACTTGTATGTCAACATTTCAAAAATGAGGTGTGCGAAGTTGATATATTTGTGAACCATCTTACCGTATCCAATCAGTACTTTTAGGGAAAGCATAAGAGAAGGTGATCTATGCAGGGAAGGATTGGGGACTTATAAAAATTCACCCCAAAGGTTTCTTCTTTTCAAAGTACGGTCCCCAATTTGATGTCTGGTTTTAGGCATTATTTAATTGTTCTTCTGTTTCTCTTCTTGATACACCTTCTGGTTCACATATTTCATTTTGGGGCATGGAGACACTTTCTGGGCCTAAAATGTAAGCTGCCTAGAGGGAAATATCACTATTAGTGTTGCAGAATATGCCTTTAGAGCTGGTCACTGGTCAGGATTTATCCGAACTGTGTGGCGGATGATTGAGACAGGGTCACTGTCTAAGAATGTATTTTAACCCTTGTCATGCTGATTGTGTAAGCTGTTGGCTATATGCCATTGCAGCAACACCCGCAAGGCCTGCAGATATCAGAGGACTTTCTATCAATGGAGTACTTTCTTTTTGCAGAACACAACAGGAAGCTTGATCTTTCCCTGTGTCACCAGTTGACCCTATGCTTCTGTTTCCTTACCCACTTTGATAATTCTGTGTGTCCGACACAAATGGACAGCTCTTGGGGGCATTGCCTTCGGCATCAGTGTCACTGATGCACGCTATCCCCATTATGAGAACTGGCTTTGTGCATTATTTACTCTTTTCAACTACTTCTCTTTTTGGCATTCCTTCTAGTTAACATATTTGGAATTTGTAGCCTTTTTTGGGCCTACATGTATTTCTTCATAACTGGCAAATACACTACTACATTTTGGGCTTCCACCGCCATGCGTGTAGTGCCTGCAAAAAAATGCGGATACTTTTTTTAGATCACTGGCCAAAATTAAAACCACTGGGCCAGGGTACCAATCAGAATCTTTCCATTGTAACTTCTCCTTTGCCATGACTTGAAAACAGCCAGCGGTGGATAGACAGGATTTCACGGCAAATTATGCTATAAAGTGAGCTGCGTTTGTACAAATGACCTTGGAGGGAAAATTACCACTATAGGATGCTTCGAGAGATGTCACTGGATGGCGGAAACAACATAGCCAGATGCTTCGGCCCACTGTCACTCATCTTCCATTTTGTACCCAAACCTTGAATAGTCCATGGCCTATGTTGGTTGTACCCGAGGAAAAAAACTGTTTTATTTATGACCCATCATACTGGTTACTTATAGACCCAGATGTGGAGAAACACTGGTCCAGACACTTCAATATCATTTTGAGCAGAGAGGTGGGACTCATGATAAAAACCAAAGCTGCTTCATCTGATACCTCAATGAGATGTGCTATGCTTTCTCAACATGCACTACAGATACCTTAAACGTAAATGTTCATAGAGGAAATAACAGAGTTAAAGGAATTAAAGAAATGAAACATGGCTACATTTTGCCCCTGCTGGTTCTGAGAGTACCATAATAGGAAAAGTAGATATTCAGTGGTCACTCACTATTTGAGGATTGTAGTCTAATATGCTCATTTCACGTGCCATGCTAATTTAAATAAGGATGCAAAGAAAAGTGTGTGCCCCCACTGCTATTATCAGTGGCGCACAAACTTCACGGAAACCCTGCATTTTATCCTTGCTCACACTTCAATAGGAAAAATCCTCCAAAATTTGTGTGCAACAGCTTAAGATTCTGGGGTTTTCAGCTCATAAAGGGGCGAACTCAGGGGAAGTTTCTCCATTTGAACGGAGGAGCGTCACCCCACTGGTTAAAATGCCCCAGAATAAAAAGAAATGGTAATAAAGTTGGTTTATTACCATTTCATTTTTCAATATAACCCCGTCCTGACGCATGCATCAGGACCGGGGTGGGCCGCTGCTAAGTGACAGAAGCAGGGTGGGCTGTCTTGGCACATTTAAAAGTGCGCATGTATGTTTGGCTGGCCATCTTTCTACGGATAGCCATCCACGCGCATTTTGAAACCTCAAACCCAGCTGTCTCAATACATCTGTGTTCAAGTAAATGCAGGGCTCCAGTGTCCTTGGGAGCCGTGAGTGAGGCCGCTCCCTCCAATCAGGGTGCTGCTCTCACAGGATGAGAGCAGCGCCAGGATTGGTTAAGGCACTTCTCAAGGGGTCGCGCTGTAGGAGGAAGACGTGCAGCAAGTTAGTGGTCGGAGTTGGACATTTTGCAAGTAAGTGTTTTTATTTTTAATTTTTGCCACTGGGCAAACTGCTACTTCTCTATTCACCTGGGACACTTTACTCAAATAAACAGTCCAGACAGTGGTAAATCAGAAGACAGGGATAGGAAACGTGGAGCCTAGAGGGTTAGTTGTCTGACAGCTAATTAGATTATGTTGTTTGTTCCACTCCCAATATCTGGGGATGTAACTCCCTTATCCCACAAATACATTTTAAAAAAATGGACACACACGGACAGGCGTGAACTAGGGCAGCATGTTGTTGCTGGAGACTGTTTTTAAGGTCTTTCTGGTCCCACAAAGAGCACAAAGTCAGAATAACAACTCGGGAGGAGCGTTTTGTGTGATTGATGCAGTGTACACATCAATTAACACCTTCTGCGGTTGTTATACTTTTAGGATTCAGATGTAATCCTCGGCAGCCATTATCAAGGGCTTTCTTTGCAAAATAGCTGGAGGGCACCAGCAGTTCTCTAGCAATCCCTACGTCACCAGAGGCCAGATTGGATTTTTGAAGGGGCAGCGCCGGGGCAGGGTTTCTTCGCCTCCACACATTGATATTGCCTGTGTGCCTGCAAACGTCACCGTGTTCCTGTGAAACATAGAGCGAACACGACCACAATGCTTTATAGCAGGTAAATGCAGCACCGTTTCTCTAGCTCTGCGATAATACATTTTTCTCTATGGCTGGGCCTCAAATCTCCTTCCCTTTGTTTCCCTTTCACTTGGAGCGTTGTGCGTGTAATCTAATTACCAGGCAACTGGTTTTCCAGTACAGTGGCCTGTGTGGTTCAATAATAACACATTTATATGGAAGGTTAATGAAACGAATTTTCTCTCCATCCAATTCATTAGGACTGACTCCACAATCAAGGCGTGCTAATGTAAAAAAGATTAAATATTCATGTTCATAAATTTCCCATGTCATTTTTGATTTCCCCTAATCTCTGCCTCTCTGGGCTAGTGTCTGGCAAGGCTCGCAGGGCCAAAGGAAAGCTAGGCTGGCTATTAATCCCGAGCTGTCCTGTTCCTGTGCAGAGAGGGGTGCAGCTGCGCCCGCCTGCCTAATGTAGCTTGAACACACTGTAGGCTAGAGAGTGGTCTGTTTGTGACAACTGCTCTGCAGAGATGTACCCACAGCCAGACAAATGGGAATAAAGACATAGAAAAAGTGACTGCATAGTTTGATTATAGAACGACCTCTTTCTGCCTCATAATCTATCGTTTTCTTTGTTAGGGTTAAGACTGCTCAGTGGTCTAATGCACCTACTGTAGAAACCTATTTTATTTGATAAAATAACCGGAAGTCCACAGGTACAAATCCCTGCAGGCCCCCTCAACCTTTCAACGTTTTGTGGTTGGTAAAATGTGTACTAGCCTTGGCAGGCACGAGACAGACCTTTGGAATAATGCACCCATTGCAGAAATCGGCAGTAACCTGAAAGCCACCGGCTTGAACCCGGAGGGTCTATTAAGTGAATGCAGCTGGATTGGGTAATAGAGAAACTGATTTTTAAGATACTTTGAGATTTTTGCTGTAACACCTTTGTAGCAAAAAACAAATATTGTTGTTATATAATACAAGTATATGAGTGTAAAACTCTCCGGTATAGTCTTTAAGAAACCACCCCCTCCCCAACTGATCCTGGGTATCACTTTATTATGGCATAGAAATTCTGTTGTTCTCTGTGGTCAAGCGGACAGGCTACGTTGACATGTTGTCATAGGTATAAAGCAATATCCGAACTATAGTTCACGGAAGAGCACATCAAGGTAGGAGTTGTTCCGGCTCTTCAAATTCTTGGCTTACAATGCAATAAATTGTTACATAACCTTTCATCCAGTGGCTGCTTCATGGATTCAGTGTGTGCCTCACATTTATGTCAATCTGACTAATTTAGTTATTTCTTTTTTAAAAAATTTGTTAGCAAGAGGATTGTTTGATATGTCCTTTGACAATCACATGACTGCATGTGATGACAAATGAGCAAATGCCTACATTTTGATTTGGGAGTGTAGTTAAATCCATAAGTGATGCTCCACGTTCCACCTGTTGGTAGAGCATTTTGCCCACCAATGGCTGTTACGTCTTGCACATACTTCTTCTTAATTGACACCTAATTAAGAGGAATCAGCTCTGTGAAGCAAACCAGCATTTTCTGCTGTAGGGCAGCAGTCAAGCCACTATGGGTGGATGGCGGTTGCTTGGGGTTCTGCTTGTTTTACTGGTGCTATACCGGTAAAAGTTCATCCAAGTGAAATCCCGCACCAACCTTAATGTGTGGTTTCAAAATGAAAATATTTATAAAAGAGAGATTTTGTTCTATTTTGTAAAAATATTGGTGGTGAAGAAGTACAGTCTTTAGTACAGATGTATGCTTTATTCTAATATTCCCTTTTTGCCTCTTTTCTCTAGGCATACTTCCGACAGGGCATTGCCCTCCAGTACCTCGGGCGCCATGCAGATGCGCTGGCAGCGTTTGCATCTGGGCTGGCCCAGGATCCCAAGAGTTTGCAGCTGTTGGTTGGAATGGTGGAAGCCGCCATGAAGTCACCCATGCGAGGTAAGCTTTTCGAACTAACCTTGTGTCAGGCAGTAGAGAGTGCAGACTGTGCAAGTGTAAGAGCTTGCTTTGGTCCAAAAAGCTGGTCTAGCTACAACTCTGCACTTAGTTTCACCCAAAAGAGAGACAACCAAGGAGAATAGCTAGCAAAGAAAAATCTGGGGTTCCACACACACAGGACGAAATTGTTTTGTAGAGGGCAGTGGAGGGTGTGGAAGTTGTGTTTTCACGGTATTGATGCTGCAATTAAGATGTTAAACTATGTCTACTCTCCTGATGTCATGGGTGTTGGAAAATGTGCTCCGGCTGGGATGATGTTGCTTCAGATAAAGGTTGTTCCTTCTGCCTGGCAAACATGGCTGCCAGATGGTTGTGTTTGTCAACAATTGAGAAGTGTTTTTTCCTCCCAGAACACAGACAATTAAAAAGTGCCTCCCAGGAACCAGGGAGAGATGTCTACTTAACTGTTCAATGCAACTCATGCTGTCTTTTGGTGGTATTTAAATGAAATTCGCAATTCGTGTAAATGGGACAGACAAATTCCTACCACACAAAACATTAGCCTAAAGGCTTAATAAATTAAGCACAGTATGTTAAAATACACACAGGGCTTTTCTTCTGCATTGTGACTTTTTGAAAGACACAATAATCAATGCTACGAGCTCTTATTTTTCCATTTCCATCTGTCTGGGGAAAGCCTAAAGCATGCATGGAATTGCCAATAGATTTTATTGTGTCCCTTTACTCTCACTAAAGAGGTCAGCCAGGGTTCTTCTACAAATCATTGTCCTTCTGGGAGCTATTGGCCTGCATCGGAGATTCCACAATAAATCACAATTTCTGACCTTAACTGCCTCGTCTGAAATCCCATAACAAATAAAGTAAATATCAAGAGCATGACTGCTACTCAAACTGATGATCGTAACATTAAAAATGTATTTATTACATCAAACAGAAAAATGTCCATGGACCATATTTGGGCAAAAAATAGCTTCACGTTGTTTCTTACGTTAGTTTTGATTGATGTATTTTTTATTATATATTTTGACTTCTTCAAACACTTTCTGTATTCTTATTTTGTTTTGAATGTTTGCTATCAACTATTTTTGCCTCTTAACATTGGTATTCTTATTCTAACCAGCATGGGTGGATGAATGCTATAGGTTGGATTTTTCATACATGTTTTAATTCTCACTTGTAAATTGAAATTATGGGCCATATGTATGAACACATTTTCCCATAGACACAGAATGGGTAAAACCCTTTGATACATCTGGCCCTATATCTTTAAAAAATGTAAGTGTTAAGAACTATGCCTTCTTGGAGATAGAGTTGTTGCCTCCATCACATGTCTATAATCCCTATCGAAGCTCCCTTATACCCAACAATCTTCATTCTTATTTCTAGTAATCCTCTATTAAGGCAAGGCCATATTCCACTCCCCACTTACTTTTTCAAAGAAACATTGGGCACATTCACCTAAGCGTCCTCACTCCTCGCTGGGCAGTTTGCACCTGTTTGAATGCTGCCGTCAGTTTCATAGTCCTGTGGAAATTTCTCCTCCCACTTCCTGTCTCATATGATTCGCCCTCCAGTCAGATCTCTCGACATCGTTGTGTTATCATTTGGGCTATTTTTTAAGGAAACCTTTCCACCCATAGGAATGTCTCCTCCCACTTCCTGGTCGATGTGATTGGACCTTCCTGTCCTCCGTGGACCCCCAGCCATACTAATATGGTGGGGTTCAATCAGGCATGGATGGCGAGCGGATTACACCCGCCGGGCCAACGGTGGCTACCGCCAGCGGAGGCGATCCGCCCGCCATCCTAATGGGCCCCTAAGAGTCTACTTTACTTAGGAAAGCTGGTACTGATGTTTGAGTTTGTGAGATAAACAATATAATATCAGCATATGCTGCCAAATTAATACATTGCTTGCTATGATAGAATCCATGAACATGCTCATTTTGTTGTAGCTTAGCTAGAAATGTTCTAACAGTAAATAAAAAAGAAGCAGAGAAAGGGGATAACCCTGACAAACACAAAAGTGAAATAAGAGGAAGAAATTCCATTTATAGTAAAGGCAACTATAGGTGCAGTGTATAAGAGGGATATCAAATGAATACTTTTAGCACCAAAGCCAAACCAGTATAAAGTTTGGAATAGAAAAGACCAATTAAAGCAATCAAATGTTTTCTCAGCATCTAAGGCTACTGCTGCCATCGATTCACAGTATTTCCAGACTTAGAATTGAAAAAGTGCCTTGCATCATCAGATATTTATCTACCTTGTGCAAAATCAGATTGTTCCTTAACTAGTATTTTTGGAAGAAAAGCTTCCAATCATATTGCCAAATCCTTGTTAATGTAATTATTTTAAATTAGTATTGACAAGGGAAATAGGTCTATATTTTCTACAATATTGAAGATCTTTGCCTTTTTTTTGGTTTAAGACATATCAAGGCATCTAGGAAGGATCCACTAGATTTACCTGTTTGTGCAAAATATTCAATCAGGCTCAGAAATTTATATAAAAGTAAGTGTGAGAAATGTAGAAAAAATTATGCTGTAAACCTGTCCAGTACAGGTGCTTTATCTTTTTTGAGTGAGTGGAGTGCCATAAAAAGTTCGGCATCAAAGACATCAGATTCGAGTGGAGAGAATTCTAAGTGGGTATCACATGATTTTTGTATCTTCACTTAAAATATCTGAATCTTTGCATAATGAATTATGTTGGCAATTGATTATAGAATCAATTTTGGATTTTTTTATTTTCATTTTAAAGTAATTAGCCAAGAGCTTTCCAGATTTGTTTTGACCACTATAGTTCCTGGCACTGGATTTACGACGATATGCACAGACATATTCAGTTTATTAAAATTGTGTTTGCTACTAATTAATTCTTGTAAACACTCTGTTGAATTTGAGGTATAATATGTTTAGTCTAATGTTTTAATTTTCATGAGAATTTTAGCAGTAGATGCTCTTTTGAGATGTATTAGATAACAAAGTCTTTAGCTAATGCTTTAAAAATATCCCAAATGGTATGAAAAGTGATTTTGTCTGTTCAATTAATTTGACTCTGCTGCCTATAGGCCCATCTCTCTAATTAATTCCATGGTCAAAATAGTGGGGAGAATTATACTACAGAGACTGTCCGATTGGGTTCTGGACAATAACATCATGTCCATCTCCCAGTATGGCTTCTGTAGTGGTAGATCAACTATAACGCAGTGCATTAATCTCTTCCTAATCCTTAATAAATACACCATTGCCCTAAAAGGTACTGTCCATCTCGCCTTCATGGACTTATCCTCTGCTTTCGACTGTGTGAACAGAGGGAAGCTCTGGCAGTCCATGAGGGAGAAGGGTGTGGACAGCGGGATTGTTAACTTTTTGGTGGATCTACATAGTAGTACTAGCGCCAATGTAAGGTATTCCCAAGATCTGTGCACAACTGATAATTTTATTATAGATAAGGGAGTTCGCCAAGGCTGTATCTTGGCCCCCTTTCTTTTTAATTTTTATATAAATGAATTAGATAGCGTTCTGCAGGATGTGAAGGCTGACTGTCCCAGAGTCGGCAGGCGGAGTATTCCTGTACTTTGATACGCAGATGATGCGGTTTTAATCTCCAGAACCGAGTTAGGTCTCCAAGCCTTGCTTAACGCTTTTAAACTGTTTATGACAGACAGAGACCTATTGGTCAATTACTCTAAATCATTCATCATGCAAGTGGGTAACCGCCCAAAAAAGAACTGTACATTCAAACTAGACAATGTAGTGATCCCATTGTCAATTACAATTTCATATCTGGGTGTTCTCTTTGACTCCAAATTATCTTGGGGACCCCAACTTGCTAAAAAGAGAAGTGATGTGACCAGGGTCAATGCCTCCATTTTTAACTTTACTTCAAAACTGGGGAAAAAACCGACCCAGGCCATGATGAAACTTTATGATGCGAAATCAGTGGCAACTGCAGTCTATGGCAGTGAACTATGGGGGTATGTGCCCGGCGAACATCTTCAGATTGCCGAAAATGCTTTTATGAAGCGCCTCCTTTGTGTATAGGCCGGCCCATCTAACTTTGCAGTTCACGAGGAGTTAAGGGCGGAATATTTGAGCGATATCTTCTCCCTACGCCTGTTGACCTGCTGGTTAAAACTGTGGCTGAATCAAGATATTCCATTGACACATCTGATTGTAAATGATCTTCTGTCTCAAGACAATGCAATGGGCACTCCCTGGCTAAAATATCTGAAATCATGCTTCTCTGGACTGGGTCGACCAGAGCTATTTGACTACCCAAACAGAATTGTTATGGGGATGTTGAGCTAATTAAACGAGCTTTCCTCCTGGACAGGAAGACCCAGAGGGAAGGGGTAGAGTTACAGAAAACAAGTGTAAGAAAATATGTTATGGTCAAAACTTGTCTAGCAATGGAACCCTACCTACTTGGTACACTGAGCACTCATGAGAGGTTTTTGCTAACAAGGTTCAGGTTACATCAGTTTCATCACCTGCTTATCAGACCAAAGAAAGATTCTTTTAATAAAACCCCAGCACCCTGTGGCTGCGACGGAAAGTCTCTACAGGATATGCTGCATTTTATGTTTTTATGTGGTTTTTATGAATACCCGCGCAAACGCTACTTGACTGTTCTTTTAAAGAAACTTAATTTTAAACAGATCCGACCAGCTTTGTTATATTTACAATTATTGCATACTAACAGTAAATTTTTTGTCTGGTTGAGCTGGACCCTACACATTGAAAATGGAAATGGGAACATTATTAAGAATTAAACAAGTGAACGGCCATCTATGTCTGATTCCTGAAATTTGAGTTGTACGTTAAGAGTTCTACAACATAAGTTTAAAACACAATTATGTTTTCCATTTCTGTGAAAAAGAAAAGTTATCCTACTCGACCTCTCTTTAATTTTTAAAGATTCAGTTTCAGTAAGATGTGCTTCTTGTATAAGAGCATTATCAGCATTGAGACTCGACCGATGTGTTAAGATACATTGTCACCTAATAGGCGAACTCAGACCCTCCAGGATTGACATTCCAGGATACAATTTTTAAAGACATCAGACATAACAATACGCATAAACAATATATAGCGTTTGTAGTGATGATGACCAGTAATAACAGAAGACAAAGGAATGACGAAATTGAAGGAGAAGGAAACAGGTGTGAAAGAGTACAGAAAAGGATAGGAAAAGTGCATGAATTAGAAAAGTGGAAAAAGAATTAAAACAGCCAAGATATGAGGCAAAAGGGTGACCAAGGGAGAGAGGGATGAGATACCTAGGAGCACATCAGAAGGATGGGGGAGTTTAAACCACATGGAAAAGATGACACTACCAGGCTCAGAGGGAGCGGATTTGGGTAGACGTTGATATACAGGACGGGAAATAGCACAGGGACAAAATTAAAAACACTTCCTGCAAACAGAATATTCATGAGCTAAGAAAGGTAGCAATATAAATAGATAAAAAAACATAAATCAACATGAGTTATATTATTTAAAAAGATGTAGGGCCAGATGTAGGTAGCCCAATACCGGTCGGTAACGGCCCAAATATCCGAATTTCAGCCGTAATTGTCCGGTATTAGGCATCTGAGATGTAGGGGCCGTATTGAAGGATTCGGTAATTTAAGGAATCACTAAATTACTGAATTCTTAAAATACCGATTCGGTAAATTACTGAATCCTTAATGTAGGTACCACTCAAGTGAGTGCATTTGTCATTTAAGGATTCGTTATTTACAATACCGAATACCTTTAAAAAAGCAATTATTTGCTTTTTTTAAAGTGCCATGTGGCAGACATACATGCCCTTAGGGCATGTATGTGTGCCACATGTGCACCCATGCACTATTCAGGGGTGCAACAGGGTGTCAATGTGCCACCCTGCCACCCTTGTAAATGGTCCCCCTATTACCGATTCGGTAAATACCGAATCAGTATTTACCAATTCGGTATTTACCGAATCGGTAATTCGCATTCATTCCTATGGACCTCCATACCAATTCGGTAAAATGTACCAAATCTTTATCTACATCCCATTTACCGATTCTGAAATACCGAATCAGTAAAATTCGGTATTTTAGAATCGGTAAATGGGAATTACCTACATCTGGCCCAAAATGACTGAAATATAAGTTAAGTAAGTTAATGTTCCTGAGAGTTGGACATCTCCATGGCTTCAGCTTTACTTCTCCGAATAAAACACTTCAAATGCACTGTATCCTCATACATTGTTCTATTTTTATATGTGACTTTAAAGAGACATGTGTGCAATATTCCAAAGTGGACATCCATTCCTGGACCAGTTGTCATCAAGAGTTTGCAGTCTTGTATTAGTCTCCTCTAGGTATAGACGTAAGCCCAAATTTCTTCCAGCAGAAGCTCTATGGAGATAGGAGGAAGCATTTTTGTTGCCGATGGTGGATTTTTTCTAGTCTTTTTCCTGAAGGCTTACTAATATTGAGACGAGGTGAAGGGATATACACCGGAGATGAATTTGGAGAATAGATGTTCCTTTAACCGTTGAAATATTTGAATCTTCCATTTGGGAACTATGGGGCAGTGGCGTAACGAAACATGAGGGGGCCCCCCTGCAAACTACATGGAGGGGGGGCCCCCTCCCATCCTGCATGCCTGTCTAGAGCTCTCAGGCCAGCAACCCGCCACACTGCAGGGGATGCGGGCGATTGTTACGCCACTGTCACCAATGCAGCCGTTAATAGTAACAGTGGATGGTGGAGTTAAAGGTTGGGCGTAGTCTGCCAGCAGGCTATCATAGGTGGTGGACCATTCATTCCAGGGTCCCTGCCATCAGTAGGCCGGGGAAGTTTGCCCAATTTTAGGTGGGTTTCCTGATGCAGACTCCTGTCATGATATACAACATCGGGCCCACTCATCGTTTAGTTTTGACAAAAGTGCATTCACTGCTCCTTCCTGTTTCCGTTTTAAAACATTGGACAAAGCGACAATGCAGTATTTCAAAAGCAGATATAACTACAAAGAGCACATTTTGATAATACATTTTTATTTTTATTAGACAATAGCAATCTTAAGAGGCATTGCATAGCTTCATACACACTTTGACCCCAATTCCATCACAGTCTCTCTCTCTCTGTCAGTCAGTATCTCTCTTTCAGTCAGTCAGTCTAGCTCTCTCTGTCATTCAGTCTCTCTTAGTCAGTCACTCTCAGTCAGTCAGTCTCTCTCTCTCTCTCTCTCTCTCTCTGTCTCTCTCTCAGTCAGTCCCTCTCTGTCAGTCAGTCTCTCTCTCTGTCAGTCAATCTATCACTCTCTGTCATTCAGTCTCTCTCAGTCAGTCTCTCTCAGTCAGTCTCTCGCTCTCTATCTGTCTGTCAGTCAGTCTCTCTCTGTCAGTCTCTCTCTGTCAGTCTCTCTCAGTCAGTCCCTCTCAGTCAGTCTCACTCAGTCAGTCTCTCTTAGTCAGTCTCTCTCTCTGTCAGTCAGTCTCTCTCTCTCTGTCAGTCAGTCTCTCTCTCTCAGTCAGTCTCTCTCTCTCAGTCAGTCTCTCTCAATCAGTCTCTCTCAGTCTGTCAGTTTCTCTCTCTTAGTTAGTCTCTCTCTCTGTCAGTCAGTCTCTCTCTCTGTCAGCCAGTCTCTCTCTCTCTCTGTTAGTCAGTCTCTCTTTCTCTGTCAGTCTCTCAGTCTCTTTCTCTCTCTGTCAGTCTCCCTCTCTGTCAGTCCATCTCTCTCTCAGTCAGCCAGTCTCTCTCTCTCCCAGTCAGTCTCTCTCTCTCCCAGTCAGTCAGTCTCTCTCAGTCAGTCATTCTCTCTTTACCCCAGTCAGTCAGTCTCTCTCTCGCTCTGTCAGTCAGTCTCTGTCAGTCAGACTCTCTCACTCAGTCAGTCTCTCTCTCAGTCAGTCTCTCTCTCAGTCAGTCTCTCTCCAAGTCAGTCTCTCTGACAGTCAATCAGTCTATCTCTCTGTCAGTCAGTCTCTGCCTCTCTCTCTCAGTCTCTCGTTCTCAGTCAGTTTCTCTCTACCTTAGTCAGTCTCTGTCAGTCAGTCAGTCTCACTCTCAATCAGTCTCTCTCTCTCTGTCAGTCAGTCACTCTCTCTCTCAGTCAGTTTCTCAGTCAGTCAGTCTCTACTCTCTCTCCATTCTCTCTCTCAACTCTGTCCACTCTATCTCAACTGTCTCTCTCTCCACGGTCTCTCCTCTGTCTCTCTCTCCACTTTCTCTCTCCACTCTCTCACTATCTCTCTCTCCACTGTCTCCCTCCACTGTCTCCCTCCACTGTCTCCTTCCACTGTCTCCCTCTACTCCCTCTCTCTCCACCCTCTCCCCCTTCTCTCTCTCTACTTTCTCTCCACTCTCTCTCCACTCTCTCTCCACTCTCTCTCTCCACTCACTCTCTCCACTCACTCTCTCCACTCACTCTCTCTCCACTCACTCTCTCTCCACTCACTCTCTCTCCACTCACTCTCTCTCCACCCACTCTCTCTCTGCTGTCTCCCTCCACTGTCTCTCTCTCCACTGTCTCTCTCTCTCCACTGTCTCTCTCTACTCTCCACTCTCTCTCCACTCTCTCTCCACTCTCTGTCTCTCTCTCCACTCTCTCTCTCTCTCTCCACTCTCTCTCTCTCTCTCCACTCTCTCTCTCTCTCCTCTCTCTCTCTCTCCACACTCTCTCTCTCTCTCCACACTCTCTCTCTCCACTCTCTCTCTCTCTCTCTCCACTCTCTCTCTCTCCACTCTCTCTCTCTCTCTCTCTCTCTCTCTCCACTCTCCACTCTATCTCACTCCGCTCTCTCTCTCCCCTCTCTCTCTCTCCACTCGCTCTCTCCACTCGCTCTCTCCACTCGCTCCCTCCACTCGCTCTCTCCACTCGCTCTCTCCACTCGCTCTCTCCACTGTCTCTCTCTCTCCACTATCTCTCTCTCTCCACTCTATCTTTCTCCCCACTCTTTCTTTCTCTCCACTCTCTCTCTCTCCACTCTCTCTCTCCACTCTCTCTCTCTCTCTCCACTCTCTCTCTCTCTCCACTCTCACTCTCCACTCTCTCTCTCTCCTCTCTCTCCAGTGTCTCTCCATGCTCTCTCCATTCTCTCTCCACCCTCTTTCTCTCCACTGTCTATCTCCACTCTCTCTCCACTGTCTACTCTCTCTCCACTGTCTCTCTCCACTCTCTCTCTCTCTCTCTCTAGCCACTCTCTCTCTCCACTGTTTCTCTCCACTCTCTCTCTCTCTCCACTCTCTCCCACTCTCCCTCACAAAGTAGTGTGCGTTCCATGGGTGTCCGCAGAAATGTTTCCAGGGGGGGGCACATTTTTAACTTCATCACCATCCCCCTTGCACCCTTCTCTCCTCTGCCTTGCACCCTTCTTGCCCTCCCTCTTGCACCTTTTCCCCCTCCCCCTTGTATCCTTCTCCCCCTCCCCTTGTACCCTAGTCCACCTCCACCTTGAACCCTTTTCTACCTTGCACCATTCTCCCTCTGCCTTGCACCCTTCTCCCCTCTGCCTTGCACCCTTCTCCCCCTCCACCTTGCACCCTTCTCCCCCTCCGCCTTGCACCCTTCTCTACCTTGCATCCTTTTCCTCTCTGCCTTGCACCCTTCTCCCCTCTGTCTTGCACCCTTCTCCCCTTTGCCTTGCACCCTTCTCCCCTTTGCCTTGCACCCTTCTCCCCTTTGCCTTGCACCCTTCTCCCCTTTACCTTGCACCCTTCTCCCCTCTGCCTTGCACCCGTCTCACCCTCCGCCTTGCACCCTTCTCTACCTTGCACCCTTCTCCTCTCTTCCTTGCACCCTTCTCCCCTCTGCCTTGCACCCTTCTCCCCTCTGTCATGCACTCTTCTCCCCCTCCGCCTTGCACCCTTCTCTACCTTGCACCCTTCTCCTCTCTTCCTTGCACCCTTCTCCTCTATGCCTTGCACCCTTCTCCCCTCTGCCTTGCACCCTTCTCCCCTCTGGCTTGCACACTTCTCCCCCTCCACCTTGCACCCTTCTCTATCTTGCACCCTTCTCCTCTCTTCCTGGCACCCTTCTCCTCTCTGCCTTGCACCCTTCTCCCCTCTGCCTTGCACCCTTCTCCCCTCCGCCTTGCACCCTTCTCCCCTCCGCCTTGCACCCTTCTCTTCTCTGCCTTGCACCCTTCTCCCCTCTACCCTGCACCCTTCTCCCCCGCTGCCTTGCACCCTTCTCTACCTTGCACCCTTCTCCTCTCTTCCTTGCACCCTTCTCCTCTTTGCCTTGCACCCTTCTCTTCTCTGCCTTGCCCACTTCACCCCTCTGCCTTGCACCCTTCTCCCCTCCACCTTGCACCCTTCTCCCCTCTGCCTTGCACCCTTCTCCCCTCTGCCTTACACCCTTCTCCCCTCCACCTTGCACCCTTCTCCCCTCTACCCTGCACCCTTCTCCCCTACGCCTTGCACCCTTCTCTACCTTGCACCCTTCTCCTCTCTTCCTTGCCCCCTTCTCCTCTTTGCCTTGCACCCTTCTCTTCTCTGCCTTGCACACTTCACCCCTCTGCCTTGCACCCTTCTCCCCTCTACCTTGCACCCTTCTCCCCTCTGCCTTGCACCCTTCTCCCCTCTGCCTTACACCCTTCTCCCCTCCGCCTTGCACCCTTCTCTACCTTGCATCCCTCTCCCCCTCTCCCCCTCTGCCTTGCACCCTTCTCCCCTCTGCCTTGCACCCTTCTCCCCTCTGCCTTGCACCCATCTCCTTTCCGCCTTGCACCCATCTCCTCTCTGCCTTGCACCCTTCTCCTCTCCGCCTTGCACCCTTCTCCTCTTTACTCTGCACCCTTCTCTTCTCTACCTTGCACCCTTCTCCCCTCTGCCTTACACCCTTCTCCCCTCTGCGTTGCACCCTTCTCTTCTCTACCTTGCACCCTTCTCCCCTCTGCCTTGCACCCTTCTTGGCCCCCCCTTAACTTCCCCTGCGGACGCCCACATGGTGCTTCTAACAACAGTGCTTACCTGAGGGCACCATTTTGCTGCCTCGTCCCTTCTCATGTGAGCTTTGCCCTGGAGAATACTCTGTCTGGGGGCCCCCACTCCCACCCTTGTCAGGGTCCCGAGTACTGCTCTGTGCTGCCTCCTGCTCTTGCTCTCTGAGGCCCCCACCTCAGCCTTGTCCCTGTCTCTTCTCTTCTCTTGTGGGGTGGGCTTTGCTTATGGAGAGGAGAGCGTTGGGGCCGGGCTCTTGCTCTCTGAGGCCCCCACCTCAGCCTTGTCCCTGTCTCTTCTCTTCTCTTGTGGGGTGGGCTTTGCTTATGGAGAGGAGAGCGAGCTGCCTCAGAGGGGAAGTGGAGAGTGCTGTCTCTGGGGCCCCCACCCCATCCTTGTCCCTGTCTCTTCTCTTCTCTTGTGGGGTGGGGCCCCCAGCCCATCCTTGTCCCTGTCTCTTCTCTTGTGGGGTGGGGCACCCACCCCACCCAATCCTTGTCCCTGTCTCTTCTCGGTGGGGGCCTGTCCCTGTCTCTTCTCTTGTGGGATGGGGCGCCCACCCCATCCTTGTCCCTGTCTCTTCTCTTGTGGGGTGGGCCGGGCCCCCACCCAATCCATGTCCTTGTCACCTTTCTTCTCTTGTGGGGTGGGGCCCCCACCCCCTCCATGTCCCTGTCTCTTCTCTTGTGGGGTGGGCTTTGCTTATCAAGAGGAGAGAGTGGGGGCCGGGCTCTGTGCTGCCTCAGAGGAGCAGTGGAGACTGCTGTCTCTGGGGCCCGTCCTTGTCCCGGGCCTGCCTCCGGCTCTGACTGAAGAGAAACAATGTTGATACTTTGTTTCTCTTTAGTCAGAGGGAGGGGGTGAGGGGAACGGAGCAGGCTGCACCTGCTTCAGACACAGAGGGAGAGAGGCTTGCTTCAACGCAGACCTCTCTCACAGCCCTCAGAAGAGCTGAAGGGGCCGGGCCCCCTGGGGGCCCCTTCATTAACTGTAGAGAGTGAGGCCCCCCCGCACTGCAGGGGCTGCGGGGGCGTTTGTTACGCCCCTGCTATGGGGGTTATTAGGATTGCGGATTTTCCGCATCCTCTGGGCCGGCGGAAGCCACCCTCGGCCCGGAGGATGCAGAAAATCCGCAGCGGACCCACCAAAGACCCACCGCCACATTAGGATGGCTGGTGGGTCCTGGTTTCCGTCCGCAGCTTTTCCGCCGCGGCTGGTTTACAACCGCGGTGGAAAAGCTCTAATATGGTGACGGTGTCTGTCAGACACCGTCCGCCATATTAGGATGGCCTGTTTCAGATGCTTTTCCGCGGCGGGAAAGCATGTGTAACTTCACTGCGGGGGCCCGTTGCAGGCCCCATTGGTGAGGGGGGGTGGGGGGTGCACATGAGGGGTACCTATGGTACCCCCCTGCATTTGTATGCGGAAAGCAGCAGGCACCGCGCGGTGCCTGCCTCTTTCTGCATACAAATGCAACACCTGCATTTTTAACATTGTCGCGGGTGCAGCTTGAAGCCGCACCCGCCGCAATGTTAAAAATAGAGGATGTGACCGCCAGGGTGGCGGTCACATCCTAATTGCACAGGAGGGAACTCCGCATGCCATGCGGAGGTTCCCTCCTGCTCTGGGGTCGCGGACGGACGCAAGTCCGTCCGCGATCCTAATGAGGCCCTATGTTTGGTTGAAATGTAACTTGTGTTGCCCTTTTTAGAGGAATTGTTAAGAAGCTTAGAAGAACAATTGTTCTTTTTCAATCTACCCATAGATTGACATGAGTAAGAAGAAACCTGCAGCTGAACAATACTAAATATGCAATGTAAATATTTAAAATGAAGATTATTATTGAAGCTGTGGAGTATATCATTGAAAAAGGGCTGCAAACAAACAGCCACCTTACTTCACCTAAGAAATAGGTATAGTGATGGTTGGAAATGAGAACTGCAGGTATTCTCGTCATGCAATGGATAAGGTTTAAAATGGTGGCCCTTTTATGAGAGTGAAACAAGACCAAGGGGAAAATTCAGCGCTTAATCAAAAGGTCTAAAAAGGACTTATCCTAAAATAATCACCAGGTGTGAGAGAACTTGCCTTGGTTAATTAATACAAAGAAGTGCATTGATTTTCTGCATCCACATTAATGACGATGATAGCAGCCAGCACAAAATGGCGGGTGCTTTGAGGTATTGGTATACATTAGAAGTGGAAAAGGTAGTGTATGATATTCAAAAGTTATAAAGTGCAGCGCATGATGGTCCTTACATGCTGCTTGAAACTGTGGTTTAATTGTAGAGTATCATCATCAGATATAACTGCGGCACAGCAACTCTCTCTCCCTTTTTCTGACGGAGCTTCACATGGGAGCAGCCATCTCCACCGGGAATCAAGCCATGCCCCCCTTATTTATTCCTTTTAACACCAAATGACAGTACCTCACATCTAGTAAGAGCTAAATCTTGCACTTTCTTTCATAAATACAACTGTTAGAACTGGGGGTCTCTAGTTGGCAAAGGTAGGTACCACTGCCCAAATGGGGACCCTTGCTTCTTGTCAGGGTAAGGAGGAAACACTCTTTAGATAACCTCTGCTCACCCCCTTGGTAGCTTGGCACGAGCAGTCAGGATTATCAAAGGCAATGTGCTAAGTATTTGTACAAAAACTCACAGTAACACAGTTAAAACACCACAAAGTGACTCCACAACAGTTTAGAAAAATAAAGGTATTTAATCTAAACTACACAGGACCAAAGCATCAAAAATCCAACATACACAGTTCAAGAATATGGTTTCAAATGGGTTCTTAAGGTTGTGTTAAAATAATCCACAGTTGCGTCACGTTTTAGCCAACAGTACCTTTAGATGCGACAAAAGTTCCAAGTGAAAGCTGTAGCGTTGAAAAGCAAGCTATGCGTCACTCCTGAGACCCTGGGAAGGTGATGCGACAACCCCGCTGGACGTAGCGTGTTGTGGTGACTCCGGTCTGTGTGGGGAGGGATGCAATACCTTGCGTGGATCCCGGTGCACAGGTTTCGGTGGAAGCGGCTCGCAAAAGGTACGATGCGATGATCTTGGGGATGGTGACGATCTCCGGGGCGGCTACGATGCGCAGCTCAGCGGTGATCGTCTCCTCTCGCGGCCCCTCGATGCAATGGCTCTGTGACGACTCTCGCAGCGATGTCATGCGATCCGCAAGCAAGTTGTGCGATAATCTCACCCAGTGACGACAGTCTCTGCGACAATACTCGCAGCGATGGTAATCTTCATGCACCGGACTGGTGCATCCCGCAATCGAAGAATGCGACGACTCTGGCAGCGGCAACAGGCACTGCGACGATCTCGGCCTTCGCAGCGGCGGGAATTTCCTCGCACTGACGGGGATGCGCTCCGCAAGCGAGTGATGCGTTAAAACTTGCAGAAAGCCTTTAAAATCTTGTTTCCAGCTCCCCAACACAGGTACAACTTCCAGAGGCACCGCAATGGCCCAAGCACTCTAGGAAGGACAGAATTCTCTCAGCAGAGTTCAGGGAAGCTGGGGATGAAGTCCTTTTAATCCTGGGACTTCTTAACAGGGAGTCAGCTCTTCTTCAGGCCCTTGGAGATTCCTTCAAGTAAGGGGACACAGCACAAAGCAAAGTCCTTCCCCTCTCCTTGGCAGCAAAGCAACTGCAGGTCAGTCCAGCAAAGCAACAGCAGGACAGTCTTCCTTCTTCAGTCTTCCAGCTTTCTCCTTGGCAGAGATTCCTTCTTGATTCCAGGATGATCTAATTCTCTGTAGTCTGGGGTCCTGTACTTATACCCCAAAAGGTCTTTGCCCCTTTTGTGCAGGAGGGCTCTGAGCCCGGTCTGAACCAGTTCTGGGTGTTCCTTGTGCACTTTGTTTTCCTGGCTTCTCCTTTCCTTTCAGAGAGAGGGGCAGGGCCGCCAGCTGCCCAGCAGGAGGCAGAGCCAGCATTTTGGCGGGAAAGCACAGCCCTGGAGCACTTTGTTGACATGATTCCTTCTCTCCTTTCACTGTGCAGGGCAGAGACACTAGACGCACCACAGGGGGTGGATCCAGCAGGGTGGGAGGCAGGCACAGTCCTATTCAGGTCCAAGGTGCAACTCCTCCCTCCCATCTAGATGCAGATCTCTCTATTCCCCACTGGGCAGACTCATTCTGTCTCCTGGAATCCCACAGCCCTGTCACTCACAAACCAGACAGTCAATTCACAAACAGCCAAAGGCACACATACAGGTCAGACAAGAGAACAGCCACTTTCTAAAAGTGCTGTTGTCAAACACAGGATTTAAAAACCACCTTTCCTAAAAGATGTGTTATTAAATTCTGAGTTCAGGGATGCCAGACTTTTATGTCCTATCTTGCTCCTATGGGAAGATATGCAGGTAACCACTGTAGCCAGCATTCCCTATGATAGCCTATGGGCAAGATAGCCTTACAATAGTGAAAAACGAAAATGGCTGTAATTCACTACCAGAGCATGTCACCGGCACTAGTACATGCTCTACCTTTCACATACATTGCACCCTACCCTAGGAGGTACCTTCGGCCTTCCATATGGGCGACCAATGTGTACAGAAAGGGAAGGGTTAGGCCTGGTCAGTGGGAACACTGGCCAGGTTGACATGGCAGTTCACAGACTGCAGTGGCAAGCCTGAGACACCATTTTAGGGCTACTCATGGGGTTGGCACAATCAGTGCTGCAGGCCCACTAGTAGCATTTGTATCACCAGCCCTGGCACACAGTGCACTGTACTAGGAACTTCTTGGCTGTTTGATAACCAATCACAATAACAGTTTGCACAGAGAGTATACGCACTTTAGCACTGATCAGCAGTGGAAAAGTGCCCAGAGTCCTATTGCCAACAGCTACAGGTCAGGAAAAATAAAGAAGGAAGAAGCAAAATGTTTGGGACTAACCCTGCAAAAAGGGCCATTTCCAACAACAACCAACCACATTTTAAATCAATCTGCCTCAGGACATCTTTCGAAACAATTGTTGTGAATGCCAGTAGGTCTGGCTTCAGCAAGTTGATGTCTTGGTTACATTCTTATTTTTGCAAGAATAGGCCACAAAATGAAAAGAAGAAAAAAACAAAGAGAAAACATTGAGCAGGTATGTCTCTTCTTGTGGAATTGAAGGTAACAGAGGTGCAAGGAAGATTGGGAAGCGAGAATATAAACTGATGTAGATTTTACTAAATAATGGCATTTCACTGAAGTGGTGAAGAAGTATATAAACACTAAGGGTCTTACCACGATGTCGGTTGGAATGCCTCAAACCGACATGGTTCGTTTAAAGTCCGACCACCATATTATGATGACGGCGGTCATAGTTTTAACCGGCGGAGGAATTTGACGCGGTTCCGACAGATCGAGGAGCACACAGTGCAGGGATGTTTACAAACTTCCATTTTTCAATGGTAGTTTGTGCTGCGGACAGTTTTGGCCCGCCACACAAGCTCCCATTGAAAAATGGTAGTTTGCAATCGCGCAATGTGTGGTCACATCCTAATGGGGTTGTCAGAACCGCCGACCTATGGTCAGGTGGCTCCTTCCACAAAATGGTGTTGGTCAGAGGCAACTCCGACCGACATCGTAATTAGGCACTAAATCTGAAGGCAATATGGTTACAGTCTCCCGGCACCTTCTGAGTTGAAGTTTCCTAGCAAGCAAGAAACGCTTCAAGTTGGATGGCATAAACACTTGTTGGTTAACGGATAAGGGAGTGAAAAGTAATAATTTCAGTGGTACATTCGGTTGAATTTCCTGCCTTTTAGCAGTTTGAAGAAAATCATTTTCTGCACTTCATCCAATTCCTTATTGGTCTGAAGTTACCACTATTTGGAATGCTAAATAACTCCCAATAATATTTTTCTATTTTTTGCAACATAGTAAGTGAAAAAAATCATTAATATTTTTTGCTGAAAACTAAATCCAAACAGCAGTTGTTTGTGATAACTTTTTTCTCCTGTAAAACCCATTTGTGTTTGGAAGCAAGCCTCCAACTTCACCCATGCTTGAAACTTAATCTGGGTCCCAGCATTATGTTTTAGAAAAGAATATAAAAGAAACCAGAAGCATATTTTTTCTCTTTTTTTAAACTTAATACTCTTGGAATCCCTTCACTGGAAAGGAAACATCTGATAAATGAATTCATGATTAATGTTCCATAGAAGACAACTGTTTGCAAAATAGCAGAATAATGTCACTCCCACAAACATAAAGTTTCTGGCCTTCAAAGTAGATCAATGACAATCAAACTAACTATTTCATTTTGTCCCCATGCAGAATCAAAGGTGAAAGAATTTTTTTTTATTTCTGTTGCTATATTATATCTTGGCATTTAAAAGGTTAAAAAGTGTAGAGGGCAAAATGTGTCTGCTGGAAAAATGTAATGTTTTTCACAGGCCAAGAAAAATATATACAAAAGAGCATATCCACTAGCATTAGGCACAGTGTTCTTGGTCCCAATGGAAGAAACTATATCGTGCAGAAAATAAGGGCCAGTTTCAAAACATTGTTAATAACCAAACTGTGGGGTTTTGTTGCAAGAAAATTAGGAATGATTGGGAAAATGCAAGCAAGGTGATCAGAATAAAGTCACCATCCAACGTCTTTGGTGACAATACCCTGAGATTAGGTAATATAGTATTTTCGTATAAAATATTTTCTGTGGCGTGTATCACAACCAAAGAACCAGGGCACTAACTCAAAAGACAAGCAGCAACAACAGTTCTTGCATTGTCACAGAAACTTTGCAGCCTACAAAAGTGCACATTTACATTCAATGAAAGATCGTCAGTCCCAAGGTGTAGATCAGAGCTACAGGGGTCGTATTATGTATACGGCAGACTTTCCCTGTTTGCACCATTGCACACAGGTGAGCTGGGTGCAAACAGAGACTATGCACCATATTAGAAAGAATGCACTGCCTCCATAGCAACCACAAACTCACACTGCCATTAGGGCAGCGCATTCAAGTGAAATACTTAGCAGCAGCTTTAAAGCAGCTCCATTTTCACAGTGCAAGTGGCCTCCGCCTGCAATTTGAAGAGGGGAGAGAGATCTCCTGGCAGGTAGATACTTTGAGTGACTGTACACACCTCCGAAGGGATTCCTGGGAGGTTCATAGGACCCCCTTTCTCACCTCCAGAGGGCTGCATTTAGGAGGCGCAATGAAAGTATGCAATCTTTTTGTGGTGCACTTTCAGTGCGCCTCCTAGGGGTATGCTTGTCTCGACACCCACGTCCATAATACAGCACAGGTAAAGTGATTATTTAATTTGCATGGGGCCACGCCCCCGTGCAAATGAGGGACCACCCTACAATTGCAACAGTACTATCAGTATTACAGAAGGGGACGCACAAGCACCTGCAGCCACTTCTGTAACAGCATTGTGCCCCGGGGTGCACAAAGTGAGTGCATGCGCCCATTATGGCCCAAGGGCTCAATGTATAAACGGCCTCAGGGGACGTATTATATATACAGCGCTCTTTCCCTGTTTGCGCCTTGGCGCACCTTTCAAAAGGTGTGCCGAGTGCAGACAGTGAAAGTGCGCCCAAGTATACAGAATGCTCACAAACTCACGCTACCCCCAGGGCAGCTCATTCAAGTAAGATACGGAGCAGCTGCTTCAAAGCTACTCTGTGTATCACAGTTCAGGTGGGATACCACCTGCACTATCAAGAGGAGAAATGCCCCTGCAGGCGGTTGTGGTGAGCGTCTGCAGCCCTTTCTTTGATACCATTGTGCCCTAGGGTACAAACAATAATTCTGTCCCAGGTGTACTGCTTCCTTGAAGTGTAGCATGAACTGAAGGGCTGTGGGTAGGTGATTCCAGAAGCAAAGGCCTCAGCTAGAGAATGTCTACGGCCCTACCTTCGGTTCTCGGCCGCAGTGTCTTGCGGGCTCGCAGGTTTTACCTACTTTAATTAATTCCATTTTGATCCCCCCCAGGCAGGTCCTTTGTAAAAGGTAACTCAATGATGTAGGTACTACTGCTAACAGGTTATGTGTGTGTTACATACTCAAATTCGAAAAAATAACACCTGCCTAATACTTCATGCTAATCAGCAATTCTGACACCAGTTACTTATGGAGCATAAAGCAGCATATCTTTTGTGGAAGTTCCTATATATAAAATACGATGAAGTTATTTTTTATTTAAATACAATATATGTTCGATCTAGGAGGCTGGGTGTTCTTTTAAATTTTGAAAACCACTCAAGCTGGACAGGTTGCAGACTTCTCAGTTTGATAGATTTATTTGGGAACACTTTAAGGTGGGACCTTTGCAAAGAAACACACCCTAGGCCAGGCCCATTCCACATTTTGGAAGTCTCCACTGAGCAGATAGTAAATCGTGCAGTGGCTCGTGTGTGTTGGTGGATAATGGCGCTACAAGCAGTTTGATGCAGGTAAGAGCTATGGTGCGGGCGGTGGGGTGAGTCAACAGACAACGAGGGAAAATAAAATTAAAAAAAGAAAAACACTTACCTTGCACTTGTCACATCGCTGGCTCAGCGATCCGGCAAGCGCAAGGTAAGTGGATTTCTTTGTCGACTCACCCCCACCCTGCTCCACCCATCTTACCTGCACCGGCTGAGACTGACAAGTTGACCATGAGTTTTTTTTATTTTTATTGAGGATGCTCTATACTTTTTGACTAGGATGATTGTAGGGAACATTTATTAGATTTTACAACAGAAAATATTTTAGGAACTTGCCCCTAGATTCATCAAAGTCCCGTTTTGCGAGTCCTTAATAGCGATTATTAAGGAATCGCTATTAAGGACTTGCAAAACGGTATACATGTAGGAATCGCTAAATAAATTGCGATTCCTACACTTCCTTATTTGCGACTAGCAAATTGCTAATCGCAAATAAGGAATAACTCCCCATTCATTCCTATGGGCCGGCCTAAAGGCCCATAGGAATGAATGGGGAGTTATTCCTTATTTGCGATTAGCAATTTGCTAATCGCAAATAAGGATGTGATTTCAAGGGTGCTAGGGGTGTCCAAATGTAAATTTAGACTTATGTTGCGCACACACATGTCCAAAAGACATGTGTGTGTAACATACAACTGAGGAAAAAGGCACAAAAGTGCATTTTTCTCAGTTTTCGCTATTTACCACAAATTCAGACTTCGCGATAAATAGCGGCAAAAAAAAAGCGAAATCGCAATTTATTAATGGTTCATGAATAGCATTTAAGGAATCTCAAATTGAGATTCCTTAAATGCGATCGCAATTTGAAAAATCGGAATTTTTGCGATTTTTCAAATTGCGAGTTCATGACCCATTGATGAATTCCAAATGCCATTTTTGCGGGCGCAAACGGCCGAATTCTGCGATTCGCACCGTTTGCGCCTGCAAAAATGCTTCATGAATCTAGCTGTTGGAAGTCTTGAGGGTAAAAACGAGCCTATTGTATTAGCTCTTTGCAATACGACGTGCACCAGAAACTTATAGCAGAACACTGTGCTCTGAGAGGGCAAGCATGGAACATTCACTGCTTCTGCTAGGTGCCTGTGGCTGGAACATGGAAGCCTTAAGGAGTGGGACTCGAAGGACAAAATGAGCAAATACTTTAGTTACAATGTGAATAAAGAAATGGCCCAGTCTGGCATTCAGATGGTAATGCTCTTGGCACTGCTTTTACCCATCGCACAATATATGGTGGACCTCGAAGAACCCGTTTGCTCATAGCGTTATGTTAAAAACCACAAATATTTCAAGTACTTCCCCCTGATGCTAACAGTAATAAATTGTCTTTTATGAAGATAAATAACCCAGAAGTAGGTAATTCAATGCCTCAAATCTCTAAAGTTGATGGTCATTAGCCACAGATGGTAAATGCTGTAAACTTTAATGAAAACCAAAGATAAATTAAAAATGCAGCAGCTGGACTCCGTAAGATTGGAACTTTACTGGATGTGGGAGTTATGCCTCCTGATAATGAAGGGAAGCAGGCAGTTAGCCGCATTTCCAGCCTTAGACCGCTGCATGCATAAACCACAAACCTGGTTATCAGTTTGTTAGGTCGAGACTGGGCAGCACATGCGATGCTCTGTGAGGGATGTTGTATTGTTTTCATTGGCTTGTGTCATTGTCCACTGTAAACTGTGGCTGTTCATTTGTCAAAAGGCTTAGTAGTCCCTCCTTAGTACCGCTTTTTCTCATTTTGTAGCCTCCTATGGCAACACCCCCTGTTACATGTGTTGTTGCTCGGTAGGCTTTAATTACAACCTTCTGGCCCTATTTTCTCGAATAGTGTTGTCCTGCCTGCTATTGCAGGAAACACACGCTCTCTCCTAACTTTTTTTTTTCTATTTTTATAGCACGCATTTGTAATGCATTAGGTCTTGCATTTGCGAGAGTTTAAGCTATGGCATTGTAAATGACAATGCCTTTTATTTATCTGTTTTAAAAACAACACATAAATAAAAGGTATTTCCATTAACAATGCCAGTAGCTCAAACGCTCATAAATGCAAGACCTATTGCATTGCAAATGCTTGTTTTAATATGTACTATGTAATGCGTTTTGTTTCAGCCTGAGTCGATGCTTGTCTAGCAAACCCCAAAGGCCAGGATGGTTTGGGGCTTTTCTAGAAAAGTAAATAAATACATGTGAGAATGTTAAGTCTGTTTGTTAAGAATCAAGTGAGAAAAGGGGAATTAGAGTTGCCAGTTCAAAATATATCCCAATTGGCCTACAAGTATGCTACCTGAATGTGGGGTCTAAAAAATCCAGAATCTATACTTACATATACATACTGACCTACACAATATTTTGCTAGTTCATTTTTAGGCTATGATATTTTGTAGCACAACATTTTCCTGCTAGAAATTCTAACATACAACTTGGCTTAACCCCTTCCATTCGGTCGCGATTCTGCGCCTGTGCGGCAGAATCGCGAGTGGGCGGGTTCATGACGGCCCCCAGCCGTCATCAGCACACGAGCACCGTAGTGCATGACGGCTGGGGGCCGTCATCAGCATGGTAGGGGTTAAGCTTGATCATTCCTATGTAAAAAGTAACTAATTAAAATAAATTATTTCAGCACATTATTACTAATTTCGAAATCTAGAAGGGGCAAACTTGAGGTAACATGGGTTGAGTCTTCAGAATTAAAGCAAACTGTGCTGGTTTCCCCCAGACAGAAAGAAAGAAGATGATATATTAGAGAAAATCAAAGAAGTACTGCAAGTCGTGGGTCTTCAATGTGAAAATGATCATTGAAAGGACTACATTACGGACAGGGCCGGACTGAGAACCAAAACCAGCCCTGGCAAATTGCTCGGCCGGCCCCCACTCCCCGGGGGGTAGGGGGTGGGAGGGTTCTTGTTGGTGCGACCGCGCTCGTTGCCAGTGCCGGTTTTCGGCCGATTTTGTTACAGAGCTGTTTTTACGGCCCTGTAACAAAAACGGCCCCCCGGGGCCCAAAACCGGCCTCCACCCTTGCGGCGCACCGGGGGATTGCCCGGTGCCCGCAACGGCCAGTCCGGGCCTGATTACGGAGGTTCACCATGGCTGACATTTCATTGGATACACGGACAGCTTGAAGGAAGAGCCTTAATGGGGTTGGATAAATTTAGCAAAAATGCATTTCCCTCTGTTAAGCTACCTAGAATCTTATCTTATCTCACCATCTCGTTTGATAGGACAACTCAATGTAAAGTGAAAATGAACTTTTATGCTAGAGGTGTTCGCACAAGGGGATTGAACATCCTAATTGGATTTTCTGTATGCTGTGGTTCTTTTAAAACTGTGAAGAGAGATAGCCCGTGTATATTGCTCTCTATATACGTGTATTGATTTTTGTAGGATGAAGTACAACCGTTTTCCAATTATCTTTACAGTTAGTGGAAATGTTGTATTTGTAGGTAGTAAAGCAATAGTGTGTTCCAAATGATGATGACGACATGGATTCTTCTCTGGACAACAAGGACAGGCAATATTTAAAAGTATGAATGCTATTACCTGGACAGTTCATAATTTGTTGTTCACATTAAAATGCTGGTTGTTGATATATGCATCTTTTTATTTGCATAATTCAGATGAGTGCTAAAGAAAGGAGCTGCAGTGAAAAATAACTAAAAGCATAAGTTTACTGTGCATGTGATGCAAGTTAACAAGTCCTCGAAAAGCCAAGCTCAAATTGCAAGGTCGTTACAAAAAGAAATACTAAAATAAATCAAAACAGAGATCTAGCTATGACTAGGATACAACGTTTACAATAGTGTAGGAAAGATGATACATGTTTCAGTGTGATTAGGAAAAAGTTATGTGTTTGAACAAAAGATCAGCATAGAAACTAAAATAATCTTTATCGGACGAACTAGAATGAATGAAAATCTACAAAGACTCTGTGGCCTCGTGGTGTAAATAAACCAGTCGTTAGAACGTTTTTAAGAATTTTTTTTGCTTTTTCAATTTATTTCCTCCTATTATACGAAGCCAAAAGGTCCTTGCTGGTTGAGGTTTTTCTTCACTCTTCCATTTCTTTTCTCCTTGATCTAGTCACTGTTTCAGCCTGCCTTTCCCTCCTCAAGTGGGTCGCCAGTTGGGTGGAAGTGCTTGGGGTTAACCACACACAGTTAGTTCTCCCCGCCACTTTTTCTCTTGTGAAACCAGCTTTTGGCCCTGTTTCAGAGCCCCCTCTTCTTTCGTCTTTCTTCTAATATGCCTCCCCTTGTTAATGGTAGACTTCAAGAGTGTGTTTACTCACCACTGACATGCAAAGCTCTAAACAGTGGATTATCACCACCACAACTGGAAACTTTGTAGAAAGGGCATCCTTTCCTCGGGCCATGGCAGTAGTACCTGAAGAGCCCCTCTTCCTCCCTGGCCGCCGGGTTCACACGTACTTTCATGCAAGTTCTAGCTGCTGTAGGTGTAAAGGTATTCTGATGTGAATTTGTACCACTAAGTTTTGCTAAATTGGTGTGGCATGTGGTTTGCGTACCTTTCAGCTTCGCTAAGCCCCAGAATAGTGCTAGGAATTGCCATACAATGTGATTGGGTAGTAACAAATTGAAGGTGATTTCAAGCAGTTCCATGAGCTATGCTGCAACACAGCTAGTCCCTTCAGTGGGAGTACATTCAACCATAGAGTTGGAGACTTGTGTTAGTGTTTTTTAACTTCTCTATGTCTGTTACTGGGGAGGAAATATCCCACTGGAAAACTGTGATATTGAATGGCCAGAGTCATGATTTTATCTTTATTTTTCATACTTTGATGCTCATGTGATAATACATATTACTAAGGGGCGGTTGGTGCATGTGGGCAAAAGGGACGGTGCCCTGCCACACAGAAGGGTAGGCGAGGAAAAGGAGAAGAGAGAAACACACAAGCAGCCCAGTGAAAGTACTGGCTGCTCTATCAGGCTCAAGATGGGGAGCGGATGTTGCCTAATAGCTAGGGCGGTCGACCTCAAATCTGGGGAACCAGGTTCGAGTCTCGGCAATAACGCTCAACATCCTGGGATTCTGGGCAAATCACTTAATCTCCCCGTGCCTAAATAATGAATGTGTCATTATGTAACGCAACTGGTGCTCATGTAAATCGCCCTGATATCTGGTTACTTTGAGTCTTTGTTTGCACTATATAAAACTCTGGGGAAGGTCTTGATGATGATATTGCTGTCACTGCTTGCCTCTCTCTGAACAAGGTGACTCTCACCTTCTCTTTGACTCCTGTTGGGGTCGCTACCCTTGGTGTCTCTCCCTCCTCGGCTTCCTGTCGAATCTCTTTTGTCTCCTCTATTTTCCTACTTTGATATTTTTCCTTGCTCATCTTCCGTGTCGCATTTTGTCGTATCTCTGTCTCCCAACCAATCCCTAGCAGCTTTTGACCTTTCTTCCTCAATGTCGCTGTGGAAAGCTAAGGGCATCTTGAAGTTCCTGGATCTCGCTGTCTCCTCACACTGCTTCTCCCCTAGGAATGTCCATTGGGGCCATTCGGCCAATGGACAGAGAGAGAGATAATCTACATTCTTTTGCAGTCTTCCAGGGTTTGTCTAGTGCCTGGAAGGAAAAAGGCTGTAATGCCAGGACCCATCTCAATATTCTTTGGCTGGTATCCTTGTTACAGGTTAGCCAGGTTAATGGAGCATGGTCAGTTAGTAAAAGGAACTTGTGTCTTAAGAGGTAATATTGGTGTGCTTCTATAGCCCGTTTAATAGCCAGACACTCCGTCTCAATAATTGAGTAATTCCTCTCTCTTGGGAACATTTTACAGCTGAGATGCAAGAGAGGACATAGGAGGTCATCAGGCTGTGACAAAATAGCTTCTAAACCATAACCTGAAGCATCTGTGTGTAGTACAAATGTTTGATTGAAATTGGGGCATTGGAGAACAGGGGCATTACATAGACTATTTTTCACCTGCTGAAAGCTGTGATTGTGGCTGTCTAACCACTGCTGTATGCATGCTTAATATTTGTAGGTCAACAAGTCAGTGAGGGGGCTGGTGAGAAGTGGGGAATGAATCTACGATAATATTCTACTAAGCCCAGATATTAGTGTATTTCTCATTTATTGGTGGGTCAGGATATTTGTTTCAAAGCTTTTATTTTATCTATCTGGGATTGAATTGTTTGTGCCTTGATAGAGAGCTCAGTGTATTGTAATTGGTAAGTGGCTAGGGTAGACTTTTTAGGGTTAATGGTAAGGTTTGCTTGCTGTGGAGCATCGCAAATTAGAGCTAAATGTTGCAGTTGGGTATCCCATGTTGACTTATAGTACAATATATATATCATTGGGATAAGCGGCTGCGTACCCACAGTGGGGTTGGAGTATTTAATATATCAGTTGTTGGAAAGTGGCAGGGGCCCATGGAGACCGAAGGGTTGTACTTTAAAGTGATATACCCCTGAAGGTTTTGAAAAGGCAGTTTTCTTCCGAGCCTCTGGTGCTAATCGGATCTGCCAGCACCCTTTGGTTAGATCTAATGTGGTCATTATACTGGCTGCCTCAAGTTGCTCCACAAGCTCATCTATGTGAGGCATTGGATAAGTGTCAAATTTGAACATACTGTTTAACTGTCTAAAGTTAATACAGAAGCAAAGACTCCCATCTCCTTTATGCACCAGGACTATGGGGGAACACCATTCACTCCGGGAAGTTTCAACGACATCCGTTTCTTTCATGGCATTTATTTCTTGTTTTACTGCCTCCCGTCTAGCAGCCAGGATGCGATAGGGCTGTTTTTATGATATTATTAATTATGAGTGAGGTGAGACCTGGAGTACTCTTGAATAACTTAGGGTACTGTTGAATAAGGTGATATAACTGTTGTCTCTGCTCGTTGGTTAAGGAGGATCCAATTTTAACATAGCTTACTATTTTGGCCTTGCACTTGTATAGGTATATCTATTCATTGGGAATTAGTGTTATACTTAATGGGTATGGTTGGTTTATCGCCAAAGTTAGGCTCTTCCTAACTTTTTAATAACTTCACCTGAAACAGCAGCCCTTCCTTACCCTTTTGGGGTATCGGTATTTTATAATTAACAGGGGTCATGTTTTTTGAGGAATACTTATGGTCCCTACCAGGTGGCTAAAAGTTCATTTTCTACAGAGGAAAGTAGTATTAAGACCTTATCTCCTTCAGAGAATTCTCTTAACCCCTTCGATGCTCATGACGAGCTCAGCTCGTCATGCAGTACACTGGTTGTGTGCTTATGACGAGCTGAGCTCGTCATGAAACAATGTATTCCATGGATCTGCAGCACAGAGGGGGAAGTGCTGCAGCAGTGATCGTGTTAACTTGGCTCCCTTATTATTAAAGTGTTTCTGTCAACTCTGGGCTTTTTCTATCATGCACTTGCTCCCTCAGCGTAGCCAGGGATTATTTTAAACCTGTAGCTCAGGCAAAGGATTTCCCCTCATTTGCTTCTTCTGCCCACTGCTCTACTTACATGTCCAATAGGGTCAGAGGTTTCCTGCCAAATGATAACTCAAAAGGGAGGATTGTTCAGAGTTCAGATCGCAAAGAAGGCAAGGGATATTTTTGATCCCAGCTTTTGATATTATCTTCTTTAACATGCTTTTTAAGTTTCATTATGCCTCTTGACCAGTCAGTCTGTCTGAGGATGGTATACTGTTGTGCGTATCTGTTTTATGCCCAGTATTTTGAATATTTCACCCATCACCTGGGAGATAAAGGGAGTGCCCTGGTCAGTTAGAAGGTCCAGAGTAAAACCCACTCAAGCAAAAAAGGTGATTATTGCCTGGGATACAGTCAAGGTTGTCATACTGGTCATTGGGATGGCCTCCGGATACTGAGTAACATAATCAACTAGGACTTGAATATATTCGTGCCCCCGAGCTTGTGAGGTTACAAGACCAACTTGGTCCATACCTACTCTTTGGAAAGGAACTTCAGTGATGGGAAGAGGATATAGCAGAGTCTTGGTTAATCCTGTGAGGTTTGTCAAATTGACATTGTCCTCATGATACACAATAATTTGCTACGTCTCAATATACTTCTGCCCAATAAAATCTCTGTAGTATATATTTCAGGGTATTTTCTTTACCATAATGCCCCCCCCCTGTCTGGTGGGGCCAACTGTAATACTTGTCTGCAAAACACAGTAGGAAACAATCATTGTTCAAGATATTTCCCCCCACCTTATCCACATGATACAACAGGCCCTTTTTAACATAAAATATGGGTCCTACATGTTTGGGGTCTCCTTCCCTGACTTTTACCCTGAAATGTATCAGGGTGCTGCCCTCCCTCTGCACCATTTGGGAGTAAGGTTGGAATTCACCTGCCACCTCTGGAGCTGACAGAACAGAACAGGAATTGGATTTACTCTTATATAAAAACTTTTGTTACTCCCTTCTTTTCTCTTGTTTAGTTTTTCTCACTTTCACAGTTTGTGTTTCCAGTTCTATCCGCCTAGAAGGGGCTTCCTTATTCCAGGTATCCCCTGCAGTCTGTTCCTCCCGGTATGCCAGGTACTCATTGAACTTGGGGTGATCAGCACCAATTATTACCCTCTCTGATAATGATTGAATTACCCCTACTTTCCCCAGTAGAGGATCCGTTTTTAATCACCATGGATGCACGTTACAAGTATGGCCTCCCCTTCTCTGCTTTGGGACTCTTGCACTAACTCCTTGCTAACTACTGTGCAATAACATCCGGTGTCCATTAAGGCTGGATCGGCCTTGCCATTTAGATAAACGGTTCTCCTAAATGTATTATCTCCTATGCCCATGTATATGACGGGGCCTCTCGTATATCTGACTTCCTTAGGTTCAGCAGGTACGGTTTGTGGCGAACAGTGATTGGCTATGTGACCCCACTCCCTACAAAGGAAACACTGTGGCCCTTGGGAGTGACCATTGCCGCAGGTCATTGGTTTTCCTGGGTGTTTCATAACAGGATTTATTATGGGCTCTATACTGGCCGACACCTTAATGGGTCCTGCTGTAGTTCTAGTTGTGGTGGAATTAAACTCTGGTGATGGGTGAAAGGCACAGCCCAGTTCCACAGCATTATTAGCTGGGAAATTAGGGTATTGTTTGAACCAGTTCCGCTTACTCATCTTAAGTGCTAAAAGAAAATGTTCAAGATATATTTTCTCTGTGACCTCTCCCATGCTCGCTGTATTACGTTAGAGCCACCTATTTCCCAAGTCCCTGAATCGTTACTGCAATGCTCGGGGATTGTCCCCTGTTGCCCATTTTTCGCTACGAAACTGCACGCTGTAGTATTCTGAATCACAGCCAAGTAGCTCAAGTATGCATACATCTGCATATGCTGTTGTTACGGCCGGATTAACAGCCTGGTAAACTGGCTGTAATTTCCCTGGAGAAGTGGTGCTATATACTGTCCCCACCTTTTGGGTGGCCCAGGAGAATTAGGGTGGGCACACACACTCCTAATGGCATCAGTTAATCTCATTATAGCAGTGTCTTGTACGTGTTGATTAGTAAATTAGTAGAGTAGCCTTCTCTTTATTTTTCTCTTCTTAAGTGTCCCTGTCACCTTTTCTCTCATGAGACCAGCTTTTGGCCTGGTTTCAGTACTCCTCTCCATTTTGTCTTTCTTCGTCATACTATGCCCGCCCCTTTTCAATGGTAGAACTCAAGACAATGTTCCCCCACCACTGACACGCAAAGTACAAAACAGTGAATTACCACCACTACAATTGAAAAACTTGTAGGAAGGGTACTTGCCTGCTGCTACAACCCTCTCCTAGAGATGTAGCAGTGGTACCCGAAAAGCCCCTCTGCCTCCCTAGGCCACAGGGTTTGCACGTAGTATCACATGAGGCCGCCAATGCTGTTACTGCTGCCACTTGCCTTGCTCCCAATGTGGTTACTCCCACCTTCTCTTTGACTCCTGTTGGGGTCGCTGTCATCGGCGTCCCTTCCTCTTTGGCCTCCCACCAGATCTCGGTCGTCTACACTGTTTTCCTCCTCCGATATTCTACTTTGCGCGTTTTTCGCGTCAAATTCTATTGGATCTGTCTCTCCCGACTAATCCCAGTCCGTTTTTGACCTTTCCTCCTCGATGTCATCATTGAAAGTTAGACCTATGCTCTTTCCGCCCCAAGGAGTATGCTGCAGCCTTCTTGAAGTTCCCAGATTTCGCTGTCTCCTCACAAACACATAAACTCCGCTTACAAGGAGCACACTACGCCTGCATCTTAATATGTACCTTGCACAACCTTTCCTGTAGTCACTGATTATAGTCCAGTGCCGAAGGTAGTAACGTTTGTTAAAGGCCTGAGCTGCAGGTGAGGAACTATCCCTAGTGTGATTGTGGTCTAGGGCTATAATTTGGGATCAGGCCTTAATAACCATCATGCCTGAGGCAGATGGACTGTAAAGTCATTAGAGCATTCCACCCACTGAAAACAAACATTGAAAGGTTAGAGCAGAAGGTCTGTACCAGCCATTATTGACAATGAAACACTCCTTTGTCTGCACTGGAGAGTTCAAAATGTCAATGATCTATTGTCTAATAAAACATTGCAATGTTTATAGACTTTCTTCTACTTTTCTTTCAAATTTGCTTTGTTTTGCGGGGGGCTGGGGGAAGCATAGGCTGTGTTCATGAGAAGTGAGAGGAGGCTTCTTCCTTTTTCCTGACTTCCCCTTCTTGCTTATTCTCGTGGTTTTGCTGTCACTGCAGTGCAGTGGGAGCAGCTGGAGGGTGTAATGGAAAGCCTGCCTCCACGGCCGTTCAGCCGCTGTATGGCAGCCAAACTGCAGGAGCAAAGAGCTCTGTCAGGGCATCGTGAGCGATGGGGGTTGCAGACGCCTCACCCTTGAGAGTCTGCGGATCCGGCTGTCACTGAATGGCCGTTGTTGCTGATGAGGTGCCTGGGAGCAGCACTGCCATCCATTGTCAGTGGGAGCTGTGAAAGAAGAAAGGGCTTAGGATGTTTTATAATCCCTCTGGCTCCCAATGAAGATGCTGTCTATTGTGACATGTTTCCCTTGTAGGGTGGAATCTTCTTATAGCACTGCAGGACCCTGCACCAATATTACACATTTGCTCTCAGGCTGATAAAGTTGCAGTGATGTTTATTGGTCATTATAGCCAATTTGGGTGAGCTGGGAGGTGATTAAACATGGATTACCCCATCTCTTCCTCTTGTAGCCTGGTTTGGGGGGATGTTATCCAGGGCATAGCATAGGAGACCTTACAGTACACCCTGAGAGTTACAGGTGATGGTGCACCAGCAGTGTTGGATGTAAAGCAGACAGTGTGTTTGTCTAAGGACTAGGAGGAAACCCTTTTATCACAGTCCATATTCACCAGGCCTACACCTGACATAAGATTCCTGTCAGTAACTTAATATGTGAAATGAACTGTTAGCTATAGATTTAGACATTCACATATTTATGATAAACCGAAATACTACACGGCTAAGACCATTCTGGGGAAATTCAAGATCAAATCAGTGGGACAAGATGGCAGGGTATAGTTCTGACTAAATATCTTAGGGCCAGCTCTATTAAGCCTTTTTGAGTTTGCAAATCCTATGATTGGGAAAATCACATGATTTGCAACCTCAAAAGTTTCTCTTCTAATGTACAAAACACATTTAATGAGTCAGAAAAGTTTCAATACTGAAGTGGAATTTGAAAGGAGCATGGAGGGGACGTTCCTTCCAAATTGCTATTTTGCATTGAATGTATCAATGGTGTGTGACTGCAATTTCAGTTGCCAACCATAGACCAGTTACCAACTTCTCCAAGGAGATGGTAATCAGAGTGGCACTGCTGGAGGTTGGGGATAATGGGAAGTGATCCAGAGACCTTTTCTGTTTTTTTGTAAGCTGCACCAGTTTCTTTAAGGAGCAGACGCTGTTTTGAGAAAAAAAAAAAGGTTTGCATTTTGGAAGGCAGCCACAAGAATGGTGGTGTGCTGTGTCCTGTTGTTCATGGGTTTAAGGCAAGCAAACATTTGCAATGCAATAGGTCTCGCATTTACAAGAGTTTCAGCTATTGGCATTACAAATGACAATGCCTTTTATTTATGTGTTGTTTTAAAAGCAGATATATAAAAGTATTGTACTTCACCATGTCAATAGCTTAAACTCTCACAAATGCAAGACTTATTGCATTGTGTTTGGCGTTAAGTTATTTAGGAAAATAGTGCTCGGAGGCTACAATTAAAGCACACGTAACAGGGGGTGTCCTTATGGGTGGTTACACAACGAGACAAGGTGGTACTAAGGAGGAACTACTAAGCCTACTCACCAATGAAAAGCCACAGTTTACAATGAACAATGATACCAACCAATCAAAATAGGGGCAGAGAATGGGCGGAGCTTTAAGTCCATATCTCAATACAGCATGCCTGCAGAGCAGCCCAGGCTCGACCTAAAATGGACCAGCATCTTGAATAAAGTTCTCTCTTTTCCATGATATTTGAAGAAAGGGCAGAAAATCACTATCTAATAATGTGTACCCTCATATACCCTCATCAAAGACCCCGTGTACATTTAGATGCGGATACTACACAACACAAGTGTGGTGTTTAGATTTGAGAGCTAAAATGATGGTACATTTTGATAACGAAGTATTTGAGAAACATCTTGCAAGGCGGTGCTGATGCTACTGTATTTGGTGCCAGCTGTTCTGCCTGGTACAGGACAACGTGTTAATATCACTGGAACTGCCCCTGGGTGGAGAAGGAAGGCCGCCATCTGGCTGCCTTGAGAGAAAATGGCCTAGCACCGCTTTCAGCATTGCTGCTAAAAATCACTGCACTTTTCTATCCAAAAAAGTTAGCTGCAATATTAATCAAATTAAATTATGACGCTGCTTCTCATCCACAGCATCAACAGCTTTCTTGTCCAGCCACTTTATAATACTTACATATCTCTGCCCGGATATCCGTGTCACTCGGTTATTCAAAGTATGACATGACATGGTATAAATACAGCAGTGTTTATAGCAGTTGTAAAAATCCGCGCGCTACTAAATCTGGAACCAATCAGCAACGAAAAACACACATTCCTAAAATACCATGAATGAACACTGGGAGGCTGCTCACACGTTTCTTTAATTGAATTCTATTTTGGTAGTGAGGGTATATAAATAAGATTTATTCTTTCACAATAAGATAGTAAATCTGTTCCATACTTCTGGTTGCTTAAGCGTTTGCAGTAATAATAAACTGCCTGGTATTTTTTTATTTTTACAAGCAAGCAAATGTAAGAATCGCAGTGTCTAACAAATGTGTCACCTTTTGTAGGACCTATATTTATGTCAATTAAAAGATGAGTTTTGCTGGTTACTGCTTTGTGAAAGTTTGACCATCTTCTAAATCAGTGGAGTAGCTAGACCTTTAGACGCCTGTTGTGGTTGGGGCATTTGCTGCCCCACAAAGGCCTCAGGTGAGAGCGCGGGTGTGGGGGTGGGTGGTGACAGTCCTGCATTTGCCGCCTGAGATGGCCGCAGGTAAGTGATGAGGGGGAAAGGGGTGCCCACTGCCCTCAAAACTCGTGCAGCATGGGGCAGATTGCCCCCTCCACCCCCCCCCTTGCTGTGCCACTATTTTACATTCGTATTTTTTCTTATTTGGTTACAAGCAGTGCTTAATTTGAGCACGTGGTTTCCGGTGCTCGGCACTGCCACTTAATTCTCAACACTGACACAAATAACAGTCCCCACCATGGGTAGCGCTGTTGGTTTAAGTTTGAGAAGACACTACTATAGTGTTAAATAATTAAATATACAGTCACATTTCTTAATACCTGCCACCCCACTGCATTCTTATAGCTTTGCGTGGGATGGCATAGTCTCAATTGTCACACTTGTAGGAGAGTGGTGTTTAGTAATTGTGTTGGTACTGTCATTGGCAACGCTGGCAGGTGCAGTGGCTGTACAGGTTGTAGTGGCCTCCAGAGAAGAGCCCGCTTACTTTTTTTACGACCTAAGCACTGGTTATAAGGGCAAAGGAGAGCTCTTAATATAGCATTGCATTATTTCGTGTTATATCACCTCTATGAGATTGATTGGCACAGTGATCTTCTGTTGCCAGCCGTAAATAAACTTACTGACAGTTTAGCATCACTGCATGCCATGTTACCTTAAATCAGATTCTCTGACTGTGTACCATTGATTGCGTACAGCAACCCTTGATTAATCTTAGTGATAGTGTGGCATCTCAATGGGCCCCTCCACTCTCGATTACCCTAGGTTACTGTGTGCCACGACTTCGTAGACCCCAGATCTTGCTTCGTCTTATCAATGGTGTGGCATGAGTTTGTGTCTCCTGGCATTGATTACATTTGTTTATAGTTGTTGAGGAGGTTGTTGCTTGGTGTTGCCCATTCTACATGTCATTGGTTTTGAAGCCGGCTGCACATCGTGACGTGACTATGTCTCTTGTCACTCTTGACTAGTCTTGCTGTGTGTCTCGCCAGTCTTGATACGTTTAGTAAGAAGTGCAGCACAGCATTATGTTTTGCCACACACAAGTAACATGAACAAGATTGGATTTTATACCATGAGTTAGTCTTGCCAAATATGATGCATGATCTTAGGTCTCACATGCCTGATTTTCAGAAATTGAGCTCATATCCAAAAATATTGTGAAGGATGTGACTATGAAAAGAACTAGGCCAGATGTACTCAACATTATTATGTTTGCAAACACCCCAAATCAGAGTTTGAAACCTCAAAAACATTTTGCGAAATGTACTAAACCTATTTTACATATCAGTAAAGTTTTAGCAACTCCTAAAATAGGTTTAAAAATGGATAACAAATCATTATTTGGAAGAGGTGTGTTGTGGGCAACCCTTCCAAATAGCAATTACTCTGTGCATGTATCCATGGATGAAGACCGAATTAGCAGTTGTAAATTACTGTACAGTTCTGACTCCCAGGTTGGGGTGGTAACTCATTCACCTAAGGGAAAGGGTCCTCTTTGGACCCCTTCCCCTATGTGAATATTGAAAAAAGTTCCAGGGGGAAAAAGACAGTGGAGATCACAGCCAATTCTCAAAGAAACATTTAAAAAATAAAAAAGTTTTTAAAGCATTTCCATTTACTTTAGGATAAACAGACTTATTAAAAAAAAAAGAAAAATAATCTTCTTCATTTAAAGTCAATGACAGACATGGGTCTGCTGACTCTGGAGACCACTTTCCCTTTGAAATCCACCAATAGGAGTGAGTCCCAACCTGGTAGGTTGCATTTCTGCTCACTCCGATTCAGAATTTGGGACCTGACCTATTGGTACATAAGTCGGTTTGCAAAAGTCCACACTATTTGCCAAAAAACTGCTACCAATGCATTAGTACATCTGGTCCCAAGTGTCTTCCTGCCTTCTAAGACATTAATGACAGCATACCTTGACAATCGTGATGCAACCATCAAATGCTGCCAACACATCATGGCATGAGCTGGTCTTCTGCTTTCCTCACTCAGATTTGTTAACAGCCTGGAAGGGCATTGTATCCTGCCTCCTTTGATCAGACATAACACCAATGTAGCATGACCTTGTATCTTTTTTTAAAATATCTTTATTGGTATTTTCTGATTTTATCATAACTGTCATCATAAATTTTTTTTATACAGCTTTTTCAGTTGTCCATCGCGAAGTTACAGAGCCCAAGTGATTTACAATAGTGCAGTTGACAACAATATCAGGCTAATGTTAACACAACGTTCCTGCTTACAGACACATACCTTATTTTGGGTACACCTGAAAAAGTCTCAGCGTGCTATTGTTCGCATCTATTGCCGCATTGTGGTTGTTATATTCAATGCAAGGCCACATACAGCATGATTAATTTGTGTCTTGTCCGGGCTAATCCCGTAATATCCAATATATAGTCTATTCCATCATATTGCAACAATCTATTGGTCAGACTTGAACAATATTATGAATACAATCATGTAAATCAACAGTATATAATAAGCGGTCACGTGTCGATAGCAATAAGACACTTTCTTTTCTTTTCTTTGTCTCCCAAATAAACATATATTCAAAACTCAAACTTACAACACTTCAAACTGCCATCAAAACTATGTAAGACGAGTCGCTGTTACGTATCTTAACATGACGATGTATGGTCTACATGCCAATGTCTTATGGCACTTCTGATCAGGGGCCACAAAAACCCATGTAACTGTGTGTAGCTATGCAACCAGAGTGGAGCACCCCCCTCCCCTCCCCCCTACCCTTCCCGGCAGTGCAACAGGGAGTTCCTGGATAGGTAACTGTCTGCATGGCAGGGCACAACTGCGTCTTGTAATCATACCGCTGGGCACTGCCATGTCTGTAGTCAGTTAGCGGGATGCACCTCCTCTTCGTTCACTGCGGTAACACCTTGAAGAGCCAATAGCAAGCATGACCTTGTATCTTGCTACACTCAACAATACTAGCCTATAGGATGTCTTCGCTGTTAGCCAGTCACCCTCAATTATACTTATGGCATGACAGTGCACCTGACACCATTGAACAGACTTGTTGGTAAAGTAGTGTGGCTTAACTCCTGATACACTCGACCTGACTAGTTGCTAGTGTGTGACAAGCTCACTACGGGACTCTCACTAAGGCTGTCAATGGCGTGGCATGACTGTTTTTTTAAAACTCTAAATTTGTTGCGTTGACGGTGTGGGGTCGCCCTGGTTCTATCCACTCGTATCCATCGATTGTGATATCACCCCCTATTGGTCTTTCTGATTCTATGACCTGAAGTTGTGTTCTGCCTTCCAAAGTCAGACTTGCCATTGACCTGACTCGTTAACAGTGTAGTTCCACCTGGATTAGAAGTGTGGCATGACTTTTTTCCCCTCCATTATCCTTCACATTCGACGCAGAAGCACCTTCAGAAAATTCAGCAAGGAGCAGCAAAGATCCCACTATCTCTTTTGCATTCGTTAGTTATTCCTGTTTTACGCACGTTTTGGAACAAGCCCTGCTGCCGATCAGCCCGTCTCCGAGAGCAGATGTTTCCATGAGCTTCAGGGATTATGGTGATAGAATTTAAAGAGCCAGGATTTAACTTGGAAATTCAATTAGTGGTACGAAAGACGGATGACTGTACACTTTGATGCTAAACCTTCTCTCACATACTCTAATTATTAAACCAAAACGAGGGGTTTGCTCCGACAGTTCCCTCTAGAGGTTAATGGCGTCTCCTCCTAATGTACCAACTGCGTTCATTAATGAAATGTAGAAGCATGCAGTGGAACGGGGGTAGAATTTTAAGGACTTCTGGCACTGAAATGAATGTGGAAAACCTTAAAGTGGGTGCGGCATGCAAACATAGAACAATACATGCGTCCTTCTATTAGCAACTTGTTTTTATTAACATATTCAGTTTCGCAAACTTGAATAGACTTTTCTTGAGTGTCACACAGTGAATCCACAAACTAAGGGGTCCATTAGGATGGAGGGCGGACTTTGTCCGCCCGCCACCCTAACGGAGATCGGGACCGCCCGCCATAAGGGCGGGGGTCCCGTTGTGGGTATTAGGAAGTGCCCGCCACAGTGGCGGGCACATCCTATATGTTTTACATTGTGAGTTAACGCATTCAGACATGCAAAGCGGCAGGCACCGCGTGGTGCCTGCCGCTTAGCATATGTACATGTGGGGGGGTACCATAGGTACCCCCCATGTGCCCCCCCTGACAGTGGCGCCAACCTGGGGGCCCTGCAGGGGCCCCCGCAGCAATCTCCGCATGCCTTTCCGTGGCGGCATTGCAGCCGCGGAAAGGCCCACACATTTTGACATTGTAATATGGCTGGCGGTGTCCATTGTACACCGCCACCATGTACATCTATTACCGCCAACCGCGGCGGTAAAGTGGCAGCCGGTCTCTCCGCCACCCTGGCGGAGGCCATCCGCCCGAAATCCTAATGGACCCCTAAATATTACACAAAAATTAGGAAAATATTTCATAACATTAAAAATAATGTAGGTAGGTAAGCATGAATCTGGCAATTGATTATGCTAGAATTAGGTACTTCCAATTATGCACTACTGATTGCAGATCCTCGTGACCATCGATACGCCAAGTCATGCCATCCCCATAGCCTTTATAGAAAGCCATTGCTTCCATGACAATTCCCTTTTTCCTGCCCTTCTGTATCCTATTTTTTTATCTGGTGGATCCTCATCCTTTTGTCAGTGACATGGTTATTCCCCAAAATCTATGCCTTTGACATACACCATGTCGTGCCAGAGTGACTGGGACATCAGGTACTTGGCAGTTATTTAACACTGCAGTAGATATTGCTTAGCCTTGCATATTTTGCCATTTGTGCACGTATGCCATACTTGTCAGAAAATCGTTCTGTAAATCAGGCCCAGTATCTTTAATTTAAAATATATGAATTCAATGCATGCATACATAAGGGCATTCAAGGACAGTGCAAACAAGGTATGTTCACCTATATTGTTTGGCACCATATTATCCCCAATATGCAATTGAAAATTTGAATCACTAGCAGAAGGTGAAACATGCATGAAAGTAGTGATGGAATTTTTTAATACAAAACCTATATATACATTTATATATATGTGTGTATATAATGTAATAGCTAGGTGAATTTGCCAGTGATAGCATTAATGTTCTGAACTAAGAAAAAGCACGGAAATTCACCAGTTATAGTTAGCAGAGGTAAATATAACCTGCACCCGCCGAAGCTCTGGAATACCTTGCCCCATCATATAAAAAGCAGCTCTTCACTGATGATTTTCAGAAAGCCCTTGGGACTCAATCCCCAAAGACCATTTCTAAAAATTAAGGGGAGTGGGTTGCCTTGTTACCTGAGTACCCCAACCTCTATGGCCATTACTAAAAATAAAGGGGAGAGGGCCTGCATGGCCCCCCTTCCAGAGCTTTGTTAGGCCCTGGGACTCCCTCCCCAGGACCATTTTTAAAAAAATTATAGTGGGGGCTGCACAATGCCCCTGCTCAAGCATTATTAGGCCCTGGGAACACCATCCCCCAAGGCCCTTTTTTTAAATAAAGGAAAGGGGCCGCTAGGCCCCTCTCCCTGAGCCTTATTCGGCCCTGGGGATTCCAACCCCTAGTGCCTTATTTATTTAAATAAAGGGAAGGGGGACAACAGCAGCTGATCTGGCTCCCCATCAGACAGCGAGCCAGGTTTAAGGGCCCCTGCATTGCCCACTAAGCCCTTTATGAACAAGCCCTGGTATACATCACCTGGGGAGTTATGTGCCAAGACGTACCCTCCACTCGTCCGGGGCAGGCCTGCTGTCCTGTCCACGGTTCAACAAAACTAAAAAAGGCGGGTGAGCTTTCTCTGTCCTGATTCCCCACTCTATGGAATAAGCTACCAGAAAGCCTACGCAAGGAAACTGCCCTTCTCCCATTTAGGAAAAAACTTAAGACCTTACTATTCACGGAGTCCTGGGAACAACATACCCTCTGACCAGGTGTAATGACAGATAGCAGATGGTGGGGTTTCAGTTACTTTCTCTCAGCGCTAAGAGACCTGCCGGTGATTACGAGTTTTATAAATCCCAATTAACATAACATACCATAACATAAAGCTCCCCCCCTCCCTCAGCCGCTACTGGCCCGGGGGAAGGGGTCTGCACTTTTTAAAGTTAGGTGTCCTGATGACCAACCTGAGCCTCCACCATTTACTTGTTGGGGAATGCTGGGGGAGCCCCAAAGCCCCTGCGGTCCCAGGCAGCTCTCCGCCTGTAGTGGGAGCCGGCATTGCTCCTACCCACAGGGAGCAATTACTAATGCTTCTCCATCAGGGTGGGAGCAATATTTTGTTCTGTTTTCCTTCCCACATCAGTGCAGGTAGGGAAGCAGATCGAAAATCTGCTCCCAACGGACAGGTGTATTTTCAAAGCTCCGGCCTGCTGGTAGCAAACTTTGTGTTTTCTCACGCTTTGCGGGAGTTTTGAAAATGCTTCCACTAATTAAAACAAACACAGGTTTCTCTGACTGCACTGGTACAGGCATGAACACCTCTATGCCCTGGTGGTGGGCTCCAGGGGACATAGCTTCTGAGCCCCGGGGATGGGTACCCCAAGACTGTTTAAGGTGCAGGGAGGGGGCCATGTGGCCCACCTCCCTTAATGCAATCGGCCCCAGGGTGTGCTCCTTCAGTTCTTTTATGGGTCAGGAAGGGCAGCCCGCTGCCCCCTCCCCATTTTGTAAAATGTATCCCACAGAGGTTGACTCCCCAGGACCTTTAGAGGCTCGGGAAGGGGGCCATGCTACACACCCCTTCCCATGGGTACTATTTTCGGCCCCAGTGGGTGGGCTCTCCTCACTTCTGGAGGTTTGGGGAGAGGCCTCATGTCCCTCTTGCCCATATAAAGTAATTATGGCTCTAGTTGTGGGCATACCGGGTCCTCTGGAGGCTCAGGGAGGGGGCTACTCAGCACCCTCTCCATATAAACAAATTTTGCCCCAGGGGTGGCCTCCCCTGGGCCTCTAGAGGTTCGGAGAGGGGGTGCCATGCAGCCCCTATCCTCTTTCTGAATACAGCCCAGAGGGTGGGCACCCTGAGGCATAACCTTAGTAGTTTTTTGTTACATTTTTTACCCTTTTTAGGCCCAGAGAGGGTCACTCTGGTTCCCCCCCCCCCAAGGGGCCTGGGGGGGGGGGGGGGGCAGGGTATTCCTACCCTGCCCCTTATATTTTGTTTCTACATGTTCAAGACAGGGGACCAAGTCCCTGAGTACTGTAATGGCTTCCAGCAACATTTTTCTCATGTTGCTGGCAGCCAATCAGAGCACTTGCTCCAGCGGGAGTCTGACTCCTGTGGGAAAGAGATGACCCAGAGGAAATAAAGCTCCCTGGGCCAATCAGAACTCTCTATTTTTAGATTGAGAGACTCTTGTGGTCTCCACTGCCCAGATATACAATTATTTTTTAACCTTAATTTCTCAAAATCGACTGAATGGATTACACCAAATAACAAAAAGGACAATCTGTGGACCATGAGCTAGCTTCATACCAAATATCCTTACATAAACTAGTCTAAAAGGTGCTCTTTTTTGGAAAGTTTCGTAGAGATTTGTCAAACAGTGCGAAAGTTATTAGCAACACAAACAATGCTTTTCCTATGGAACAGCTGACCTAACAATGACAAACCGGCGGGGACCGCTCTATATGTATACATACATATACAAATATTTCATTAATATATATATATATATATATATACACACACACACGCACACATACATACATACACATATTTATACATAAGTAAGTCCATATTTGTCTCACAATAGCCTTTTATAGTGAATTGGCCCAATTCAGAAAGAAAGTATATTTACCTATATTGGTCCAGCTCAATATTATTCTACGTGTGAGAGGCACTCACACTCTCTCTCTCTGAAATCAAATTTACAGTGTGTTATTTGCACTATGTCCAGTAGAGAAGTTCCTATCACCAGATCTTCTAATATTATAGACTCCAGCACCAGAACACCACAGGGCAATTAGAACAAATTCCAGATCTCTAACCTTTCCGTGCTGGAGTTAACAGTATGCGCTCTTGGTTAGGTATCATTACTCTAATCTGAAACTTCAAAGGTGTTTTTAGCTTGGGAGAAATCCTTGAGGACTTTTTTTGCGATAGACACATTGAACACATTACTGGGATTTCAGAAAGTGTTTTGTTAGTTTTTTTTTACTGAAGCTTTGTCATGAAATACCAATAAAGAAACCTACAAAGGGATTTGATTGGAAAATGATCTTTCAAACAAAGGATTACATTATAGAGTGTTCTTTACATGCTTTCGTGCTCTGGCATGCCTTTGATCATGAGAAAGATAGGGTTAAATCTGAAACAACCAGTGGAAAAGCAATAGGTTTGCCTTCTGTAAACTGCAGGCGCACAACATATAGAGACACATGAAGGATTGCAGATTTTAATAGTGCAGCTGGTACAGATGCACCAGTGTCCAATGGTTGTGAGGAGCACACTGCATCAGAATTAAGGCAGTCCTTAACTACCCAACATAACGTGTTGATCCATTTACATGGCTTTGACCCATGGCACCCTTTCTATGCTACTGGCCATATGCACAAAGACAGGCTTTCATACACATATAGATCAACACATATATGGGTGTCCAGTCACACAGACAACACTGATTAAGGCATTTACTTGCCAGGACAAAATTAATGGAGGGACTGGTGCACAAAGGCAACACAACCCAAGGCATTCCCACACAATGGCAACACACATATAGGCACCCTTGCACTTAGGCAGCATACATAAAACACTGCAGCTCACATGGAGGCACACAAGTATGCCTGTGTTGTTGCCAAGCAGCTACATCATTTGTAAAACTTAACGAAGACCTAAGAATTTGGTCAACAGTACTTTGCATGACGGATTCATGAATGTTGCTGGCCATTCCCAAAAGGGTTAAAATACTACTGGCCTGATTCACAAAGGTATAGTTACACTTTGATTGTAAGTTTACTCTTGAAGTGTAACTGTACTATCAGTAACTTTATAAGTAGCAACTTTATGAGTATTCACTAACTTGTAGTAATAGTAACTCCTTTCAAAGTGATAAGGTACTACCGGTGCAATGTTGCAAATAGAGTTGAGCCATCATTTCTAAAAAGTTTGGCACACAGCTGAGAAAATAACTTGGATTTCTTATGCATAGAAAAGACATTCTGAAGACTTATGCTTCATTCTTGAACAAGGATAGAGCATTCCTAGGATTATCATAGGGGCATGTTTGGATTGAAAGTTCCTTTAGAACATCCCTCATGGCATCACCAGATCATACTTCAATATGCTGCTCCTAGACAGGGAATTCCCCAGGCAACTGAAATTGATGCTTGGACATGAAGCTTCCAGACAGGCATCCACAGAGCCAAACTTGATCATAATGCGTGCTTACAAACAGGGCATTCCCATGCTGCTTTCACAGCAATTCCTGAATATTATGGACACACAGGATTTTTTTTACATCCCCATGTAAATTTTTTAACTAGTGCATTCCAAAGACCTCCCTAGAGACATGCTTTACTTGAAGGTTTCATGATATCACCCGAGTCCTGGATGAACATGATGGTTCGAGACAGTCCATTCCCATGAACATCCTACAATGTTCAATTCCACGAGCATTGATAGGCCTTAACACCATCGCTGCTGATGGTATTCCCCTCCTGTGCTGGTCCCGAGTTATTCCCATTGTTCATGACGAGCTCAGCTCGTCATGAGTGTACGAGAGGTGTACCTCATGACGAACTGAGCTCATCATGAGCATCGAAGGGGTTACCTTCTAAACAGACGATGCTCAAGTTTATTATAGGGAATATCATGTATCTAGAACTATTTTGGTTGGGACCATGATAAGACTTAATTGTAATAAAGTGTGTTCATTAATGTCTCCAGCAATACAGTGTAATATTCAATTTGACTTGTCAGACAATTAAAAACTTTGACTCCTTTTAAAAATCAGTACATTTGCTTAGATTGGTGTGCTCATTCAATGACAATGCTCAAACCTTGAGAACACAATGCATACCTAGACGCCTCTGCACCATCCTTTAGTCTATGATGCTTTCACATGACATATTTTTTGAACTACCCCATTTTCTTTTCACATCACAGATTCCCTGGAGCCAACCTATCAGCAACTTCAGAAGATGAAGCTGGACAAAAGCCCCTTTGTGGTGGTGTCAGTGATTGGTCAAGAGCTTTTGACTGCCGGGCATCATGGGGCCTCTGTGGTGGTTTTGGAAGCGGCTCTGAAGATCGGGACCTGCAGTTTGAAGCTGAGGGGGTCTGTCTTCTCTGCGCTGAGCAGTGCATACTGGTCTCTCGGGAACACGGAGAAAAGTACGGGATACATGCAGCAGGACCTGGAAGTAGCCAAAACTTTAGGTAAAGAGGTGTTTACAATTCTATCCTCAAGTTACGTGCAACGGTTTGTTTCCTTGGAGATGACGCAGAGGTTTAGACATAGAATACACTACAATGTTTGTCCTGGAGTTCACTGGGCTTCATGCAAAAATCAATTCATCTGTTGTGTGCAAATGAATGACCCAGACTTATGTGATTGAGTTAACACAAATTTACCTTATAAAATTGCTTTTTCACGATAAAATGTAAGGTACTTGATCTATTCAATAAAGAAACAGATATCTACTATTGTTGTTGCAATTTGCATTCAGTTGTGCCCTTTCTACAGGGCATCCTGTTATTTGAGAACCCAATCGCTCCCTCCAGAAGCACTGTTGCTTGACATGAACCATTTGCCACACTTCTTATTCATTTACGTCTTTTTATTCAAGATATTCCAATGTTTTTAAAGTTTCAATCCATTTCATCACATGAAATCCTTTCAATGTATAACAAGTCTGATGCTGAAGGTATGCCCATCCAGGCCTTTTCACGACAGCAGGACCGATACAGGTTACATCCTCAGTAGTATTATTAATTCCCAATGCATTTCGAGCGTCATCTTCGCTATTCGTCAGGGGTTAACTTCAAAATAAACAATGACTTTAATCTAAAGGTTTCAACTTATTAAACAAACAATTGACATTGTACTTGTTGCATCCTGCTCACCATTTCAGTATCTTCAAACATGCTTCCCTCAGTGCTTTCCCGCTAAATGTCCAACATATTCTAAAAACCTACTGCTCTGCTGTCCCAGCCACTGCTCAATTGGACTTTTTAACCCACTACGTGAAATTGTTTCACCCCGCTGTTTGGATTCGCAGTTAGCCTTACGTTAAACCAAAACCCGTTAGACCCCCTCACATACCTACAGGGCATGTCATTATCGGGGACAGCAAATATAGTACTTGTTATTATTTTAAAGGTCATCACTAAAACACTCTCCTTTCTGATTTGAGGTTGTACTTTGTCCTGCACTTATGGAATGTTGCTTGTGAGGCTTAATATTTGCTGGATAGTGATAACATTATTGGCAAAATAGATTTCCACACTTCGTCTCACTAAATTCAGTCATTAGGTGTGTTCATCAGTCAGGCTGAAGAACAAGACTAAGGCACACAATTGATGGATGGAATGCAGAAACATTCACCCCCAGTCAAGAGATCTGGGTTAAATCCATCATTCTTTTCTCACCTTGCCACCCCAGTTTTTCTGGTTCAGGGAATACCTGGCTTGGCAGTTCGGGCTGGACCGTTCACAAGAGGCAGAGGGTCAAGACTGATTTGCATATGGCTGGGTCTGAACTAAGGTGGCAAAGTGAGCTAAAGAATGATGATGGATTCAACCCTGATCTGTGACTGGGGGTGAGTGTCTGAAAAGATTCAGCGCTCCGTCCATCATCTCCTTGTGTTTGCTTTGAAGTACAAGACTGGCCTATCACAATAAAAAATCTGAGATGACCCACGCTCACCCTCTGAGTACCGCGCTTACAGCAGTCATGAAAAGGTGTAGGCCAATTCTGTGCAGGACGTTCCTTGATGCAGCAGCATCACTGGTGATTCATCTGCACCAAATTTCATTAACTGCACTAGTGGCATATTGAAACTTGAGTGGGCCCCCCGGAAAAGTACATGGAGGGGCCCCCCCATGCTCCGGACCCAGTCAGGAGTTCTCAGGTCAGTAGCCTGCATCCCCTGCTCATTGCCGGATGGGGTCCCCTGGAGCATGTGCCCCCTCCCCGCTCAGCGGGGGCTATTATCCACTAAACTACACTACACTCCACACCAGTTTTGAGACTTCATGTCATTTCTTGAAAGATTTGCATGGAGCTCACCGCTTCTGCCTGTACCTTTTCTTATCTTGTCATGTGGTGCTATTGCGCTACTTGTGCCCATTTTGACTACTGACCATTGACTCTGATACCACTCTGTGTTACTCTGCTCCCTGCCTGCAATGCTGCTGGGTACGTCTAACTCCCTTGGGTGGTTTCTCACTGCTCCAACCTTAGCATAAGAGGAATTTGTGTTTCCAGGCCTGCTGGGGATTCACTTGCTGAGAAATTCTTGCAGTGGCCCACCTCATATGGTTCTGGATGAATCCAATTGTACTTTGTAAAGGTTCTAACCAATGAAGACACTCTAAATTCTTCCACTGTGTAGATCATCTACTTTTAGTTTCATTTCACTTCAGTCAGATGAATTTACGCAGTCTTAGTGTAAGCATTTACATGGACCACACATTTTAGGGCGAACACAACCTCATAGGATAGCTTTTATATTGGCCATCATGATCTCCAGAATACCGTAAAATAATGGTATCTATACATGGTATATGTGCAAGTCTCCCGTCTAAAGCTATCCGCAAGCACCAGAAAGTCCAACACTATGCCCTTCTCCTTATCCTCAGTCTTAAAAACTTTCATTACATAATTTCAGCTCTAGCGACATCCAATCTAACAAAAACTGGCAAAAACAAAAATCAATGCTATGGTGAAGCGAGTGATCCACATAAAAAACCTGGGTGAGTAAGGAATCACCCCAATATATCAGTGCTATTATGCACATTGAAGCTGACAAATGCAACAAACTGGCATTTCTGCTAAGAAAATAAACGACAATCTGCTAAATGTGTTCATCAAGCCCTACTTGCACCAAGCAACAGGCACCCACAACCGTTGCAAAATTTTATATATGTGCCTCCTGGCCATACCAGCAACAGACTACAGCCAAGGGAAGGTAAAAGAAGATCGTGTAAGCTATGCAAATACCGTAATGAACACTGGTACCTTCTGCTGTGTTGCTGTCCTAAACTAAATAATGAACATGGGTGCCTTTTAGCCCCCATATTATTGGCCCACGGGATACGCACCTACAAAGAGGCAGCTGCATTGTGCTCTCTCAATCTTCCCCTGTGATCCCTAGCAAGGTTTGGGTAAATCACCAATGCCATACGTTCAGCAATGAATTCCTCTATAAGTCCTACCTGTCAAATCGTCCATTGGCCATTAATAAGCACATTTTGCTAACCAACTGCATATCCAACTAGCTAATCTGTGAAGCCTGAAAGCCCGCCTAGAATTTCAACACCTGACAAGGAGCCCAAATTTCACTCTAGCAAACATCTATCCATCTCTGTATTATTGCCACTGCATTGTTAAGCACAGACACTTTCTCAACCTGGACTTTTCAGGCAATACAAGCATTACAAACCAAACTTTTCAGTACTTGCCAGGCCTGTTGTTCCTCCTGCATGTTTCTTCTCCAGTATCAAAGTAAGTGCCAATGTATCCTTAGGTAATCGAGCGCTTAACAAACTACATTCACATACCCTAACATTTTTACACTTCATCATCGCTCTGCTAATATATAATGTCTTTTTTTTAAAAATTATTGATTGTTATGATTCTAAACAATAGATACTAGTAAATTTGCATCCATTTTTACAAACTCTAAATTTGTTATGCTAAGTGGAAATAAATTAATCTCTATAATTGCCTAGCCATGAAATCCAGAACGGGCCTAAGTCGTTATATACAGATAACCTGTTCTTAACTATTTACCCACTTATGTACCTTGATTTTAGTAATAATTTTAAGAAAAAATTGTTAGTGCACTGGTGCTTTGCAATTTAAATTTGTACATTTTACCGTGCTATAATTTTAAGTAATTGATCATGAATAAATAAATGAAATGAAATGAAAGATGTAGGATCCATATCTGCTTGGACCGTCCTTTATCAGTTCAATTCATCTTGTTGCTGAACTGTACTCTGCCTGTGTTTAATAGGGTAAAAGGAAAATGTTTTTTGCCCACCAGTACTGCAGCAACACATGAGTGGTGGGTCTATTATTTGATGTCTAGGAGGGTCTTAAGTTTAAGTGTAGTCACAATTCACTAGTTTTTTATTTTGTTTATCGTATATTCATATAGTATCTAGATATGTTTTCAATCAGAAGACACCATGATCTTTAACTCAAAACCATGGTCAAATAACCTAAAAAATGAAGATTAGATTGGTCCATTGTCCTTACATTTTTTAAAATGTAACTGAACAGGAATCATACTAAATTACAGAGATTCAATGATTTAGTTGCCCACTTCATCTTTCCGTATCTGCCCAAGTAATTCATTCCAGGTCTGCCTTCTCCATTGGTTACTTGTGGATGCTCACTGCATTCATTGCAAGGCGACACTTTCATTTCTTCTATGACTGCCCGCTTCATTCTTCCATGACTGCCCACTTCATTACTTTTATGATTGCCCACACCATTCCATCCTGGGATGGCCACTTGTAGCTGCCCACTTCTTTCTTTCCAAGCCTACACACTTTATTCCTTCCTAGCCTACCCACTTCATTCCGTCCTAGCCTACACACTTCATTCCTTCCCAGCATACACACTTTATTCCTTCCCAGCCTACGCACTTCATTCCTTCCCAGTCTACCCACTTCATTCCTTCCCAGTCTACCCACTTCATTCCTTCCCAGTCTACCCACTTCATTCCGTCCTAGCCTACACACTTCATTCCGTCCTAGCCAACCCACTTTATTCCTTCCCAGTCTACCCACTTCATTCCTTCCCAGTCTACCCACTTTATTCCTTCCCAGCCTACCCACTTCATTCCTTCCCAGTCTACCCACTTCATTCCGTCCTAGCCTACACACTTCATTCCGTCCTAGCCTACACACTTCATTCCTTCCCAGTCTACCCACTTTATTCCTTCCCAGCCTACCCACTTCATTCCTTCCCAGTCTACCCACTTCATTCCTTCCCAGTCTACCCACTTCATTCCGTCCTAGCCTACACACTTCATTCCGTCCTAGCCTACACACTTCATTCCTTCCCAGTCTACCCACTTTATTCCTTCCCAGCCTACACACTTCATTCCTTCCCAGTCTACCCACTTTATTCCTTCCCAGCCTACCCACTTCCTTCCTTCCCATTCTACCCACTTCATTCCTTCCCAGTCTACCCACTTCATTCCTTCCCATTCTACCTACTTCATTCCTTCCCAGTCTACCCACTTCATTCCTTCCCAGTCTACCCACTTCATTCCTTCTATGGCTGTTTTCCTCATTCCCTCTAGGACTGCCCACAACAATCCTTGCTATTTGCAAACTGCCATGGACCATCCAACTACATAAATGTAGAGTTAGCTCATTCCCTCTTATCAGAGAGACAATATCATGAAGACCTCAATTACATTATAAAATAGAATTAGTGTAACATTTGATGTGTTATTCAGTTATACTCTCTGTACTCCATCACATGTTGATTAATGAATGGAGTACAATAAGGCCCTGAGTCCCCAGAACATGCTGCTTCTCTTGAGAGGATTATGTGGGGCCATCTGTTCATCATATGAGCCAGAAGTACTCAGTGTCTAGCAAACAAAATACAATAAACACTTCATAGGTGAGTCGTATCGCACACAGTGGTGTGAAACTGTTGATCCTATGTTAAGGAATATGCGGACAATGCTCTAATCTTGTGGTTAGCGGTTATCAGCATTTTCTAATAAAAGAGTATTTTTTTATGTGCCACTTGTGATCTCAGTTGTGCCGTTTTGTACTGCAGTAAGACTGATACTTCACAACTGGGTGATGCTCTTTTGAGTGACCTTGGAAGGCTGGTATTTCATTTTGTGAGGTCTAGTTTACATGCAAATCGTGGTGTTGGTTGCTTAGCGCTTGAAGCTGATCACTGCAAAGATTGGTCATATTTTGTTTTTTCGGTCTATCTACGGTTTTAAAACATCAAAGCAAGGTACAGGCTTGTAACCACATGCAGCTGTTCACACATCTGTATTCTGGTTGCTTTTATGTAGAACCTCCCATTTCTCTATTTTGCTAGAAACCACGCACTGTAAACCCTTCGTAGCCATATATCCTACTAATTCAGTTCCTCTGCTTTCTCTGCAATGTAGGGTTGGCAGCAACAATAAACATTGCTTGAAGATCACCCTGTCTTACCCTGCTACCAGCTCCTTTTTGTGTTTTATTTTTCGGTTCAGTGCCAGTGTTTCATTTCTTATGACCAGTGTATTATTTATTGTTTCGTTTAATCATTAAAATAAATTAAAACTCATACTGAAGCCTAATCCATTAAAACAGCCATACAATACAAATGTTTTAAGCAATCAAAGTTACAATCACATTTCTTATAACATAAATCACATATTCAAAGTAGCAATAAAAATCATAACTCAGACTGTGGAGCCGAAATAAATCAATTCGTAACAGCTTATAATATAGAGATATACAGAAAAGGTGACTGCACAGCATGCAATCAAAAGGCATCAAGCCTTCGGGTTTGGTGCATTGTAGTCTTATGCGCATGGGGTACCTTATAACTTCCTATATGACCAAATGGACATGTGGGTCCTTATTGTCAATTCACAGTCTTGAGGTCTGGGAAATAGGCGGCGGCGGCCGGCTCAGGTAAGTGTGGTGGGGTAGAGCAGGGCCCGCAGGGGGTTAAGCCGACGGACGACGGAATAGGTATCATTAAATAAATAAATAATACCTATTCAGTTGGCTTCCCCGCTGCCGGTCCTGTCCCGTCTCACCTCACTTACACAACCAGGCCGCCGCTGGAAATATGCCCCACCTTTCTTACATGAGAAGCTGGCTTCATAAACAATACCTCATCATGATTTGCAGGACAAACGAGGACGAATAAGAAATGACAGCATTAGCAGAAGGGTAAAGCCACTTTCACGCCCTCCTACCTAAGAGCAGTTTGTGTAATCTCATTTGTTGATAAGGACGTTTCTTCTCCATAAAGTGTGTTTTTGAGACACATGCTTCTCAACACCCAGTGAGGTCTTGACCTCAAAATATTTAGCCCCCTTACTATTCTAGGTATTATTATCCAATGAAACATGTGTAAAGATCAGTTTCCGTATTTAAGCCATATACTTTCTGACCATTTGAGTGTTCACAATTCCCTCACAATAATTAGAATTTATAATGATTTACTATAGGACAGCCATGGAATAGAGGAACAGACTTAATTTTCATTAGATAGTATAATTGACCTCTCAAAACGTTATACCGCAGTCAAAGTGGTGCAATAGCTGGCACATCTGTAATCCAATCAAATTGCCGTCACATTCAAGTTTTGATAATTTCTTGGGAGACTCCTGGGGATACCCTTCGTAGAATGCACATCCAGCATTAATTAAATTGTGAGATTGGGTAAAACCCTGAAGTTGATCTCTGAACAAGGCTGCTAATAGAGCTTCATGAGTACAGGGCCACCCTGCTCCCTTTTCATGGTGCCTATCAACTAAATTGCATTTATTGAATTCAGATCAGATCAGAAGAATCTTTGTTCAACCTTATCTGGTAATAAAAGAGAATTCAAATCACAGTAATAGCACAGTACAATTAAGTTAACCACGATAAAAATACCTACGGGTATCATAAAATACGCTTTCAAAATAAAGAAAATAACAGTAATCAAGAGCACACATAAATTAGAAGTTATCCTGGTTAAAATGTTTCGTGTACCTTGTCACATTAATGATGCTAAAATTTCAAAATGATAAAATTCAAATAATAAGACCGCTAGTAATTAACATTACACTAACAATAAAATAATTGTGCCTACATATACAGTCAGTTTCTAGTCCTTACTGCAGATTTTAAAAGGGAGCTGATCCATAAACATATTCCGGGGGGATCAATAATTGCAAGTGAAACAAAGTAATGCCCTATATTATAGGTTTAAGAAAGCATCTGCTTAAGAAATTAAAAAAACTACAGGAAAACAAAGTGCAGCAACCATTGTTCAAATGTATTATCACATTGGTAAAGCAGAGCGGAACCACCGACCAACTAGGGACTCTGTTAAAACACAGAAGCTGCCATATCTTTCTGCTCTGAAACAAAAAAAGGTAATCTCTCCTAGTGTATAAGATCTAATGATAAATAGCAGGCTCCACTTATGCTAAAGATCTATTATAAGCCAACACTAAACTATGTAAAATTCCTTTCTCAATTTTACCTCCTCACTATACTCCAGAAAATTAGATTTAACCTTAGAATTGTCCTTTTTGTTAATTCTTCTCGTTTCTGTAAATTCAGAGGATAGTCCCAAATCATCAAAAGGTTTAGAGATATACAGCCACATGCATCATTGTTGCCATTTGCGATTTCTATGCATCAAGAAATCGGATTTTTTTTTGCGATTTCTTAAAATTCCTTAATTGCGATTCACAATTTGCGAATCGCTATTAAGGAATCCCTTCCCATTGATTCCTATGGGCCTAGAGGCCCATAGGAATGAATGAGAAGTCATTCTCAATTTAAGATTCGCAATTTGCGAATCGCAAATTGAGAATGCAATTTCAAGGGCATGTGCGTGTGTAAAATGAAACTTTCAAAAATGCACTTTTTTGCATTTTTGAAAGTTTTCGCAAATTACCATGAAGTCAACTTCATGGTAATTTACCTCTCCCTATTTGCGAATTCGCAAATTTAAAATGATCATGCATTGCATTTAAGAAATCGCAAATTGCGATTTCTTAAATGCAATCGCAATTTTAGAAATCGCAACAGGATTGCAATTTCTAAAATTGCGAAAAACATGATGCATCCCAAAATTGTCAATTGCATTCGCAAACGGCCGAAAATTGCGATTCGCACCGTTTGCGAATGCAATTGACAATGATGCATGTGCCCGATAGTTCAGCCACAGGATTGAAGACCCCTGATCCAGGATGAGACAATCCGAAATTATATTCTTGTATAGTGACGCATCTGATTTCACCCTCATGCGAACCTGCAGCCATAGGGAGGCAACAATACATCCTTGATTTAGTTCGGAGTGGATAATAAAGCTAGAGGTGGACAACAGAAGGTACAAAAACCTCAGACAAATTAGGTTTTCCTCAGCTTGAAGGAGAGAGTGCTGTGAAAACCCCATATCCCTGCCCTGTACTTGGCAGAAGTAACACATTGGGTATTATCTATTTTCAAAAGAGGGGAAATGTTCCTTTGTCCCTTGATCTTGAAAGACTGCATATAGCTCCTGCAGATCTGCTGTGTTTAAGGCAAGAACTATTTAGCTGTTAGTGCAGGACCCAGAGGAACTAGAAACTATTCCTATATAGCTAAAATAGCAAAAGCTAGTAAGCGGAGGGCCTTTAATAGTGAGTCTGGTTAGACTGGTTTTACCAAGCCTGCATGGCATGACTTGTGACTTTCCATAGTTGGTCTCTAGGTCAAGACTGCACATAAAAGATGCGAAGCGATCCACCAGCAACCTCAGAGCCTTGGGAGTGCAGGGTAGGAGGACCACGTCATCTGCATAGAGCAGAGCAGGCCCTTGTGTTTCAGAGATTCTAGAAGTGTCTACCAGACTTGAAGTCAAGTAGGGACAAAAGCATTTGATGCAAAGAATAAAAAGCAGTGGAGCAAGGTTCCCCCAGCTTCAAAGAAAATTCAGGTGATATTCCGCCATTAATGCCCAAACGTACTCTTGCTGCTAAATCTGCATGCATAGAGTGAAAAGAATTCACTAAGGGAAAGTTCCATCCCTACATCCAGCATCAACCATAGCTTGGTCCTATTCACTGAATCAAATGCTGTGGACAGGTTCATAAAGGCTAGGTACAGTGGGCAACGCTTGACATGAGTAAGTTTACATACTATGAAACTTAAAGAAAGGCATTGCTCCACCCTTTCCAAGCCTGAACGGAAACCAAATTGAAAGGGGAAAGGATGTCGTTATCACGGACCCATATATTGAGGCAGTTGTAAACCGCTCTCCCTGTGATTTTAACTGTAATGTCGGTGATTGATGTGGGTTGGCATTTTGGAGATGAACCACCTCCCTTTTTAAATATTGGGCCAATAGAGGATAAAGTTCAGGAATGACGAGTGCTTGAATTGAGGGAGCTATTGAAAGCATTAGTGATCATGGGTCCCTAAACTACATTTTATAAGGTCAATTGGAACTCCATCTGGGCCTGTTGCGTTCCCATCGAAGCACCTAGTATTGACGACTCTACTTCCGGCACAGATACAAAAAAGATTGGCGGGTGCTGCAATCTATTCTGAAGAGTATTAACCAAATCCAGATTCTCCTCAATGTGATATATGGAGGTAAAGTGATAGACCCAGTCAGATCCTTAGATATTACACAGCAAAAGGGGACTTTCTGGGGCATTCCTAAGTCTTATTTTCTTTATTAGGTCCCAGAACAACTTACTATTATTCCATACTGCAGCGAGTTCTAATAATTCCCAATCCCTCTTGTGTAAATCCTCTTTCCTGGATTTGAGGGTGGATTTATAATTCCGGCATGCAGCCCAAACCTCAGGCCAAACCCTCAGAGTGGCGATCAACTTCTTCCTGTTGTCGCAAATATTACAAAACAAGGAAATGTGAAAACATCACCACGTTTGGCTTTTGTTGTGTAATGAGTAAACACACCTTCTTTGTTAATTAAAATACATTACTCATGTTTTGGTATGTGCTGCAAGTAGTATATAGGTCAAGGAGCATGTCTTCCCCTAAGCCCCGCCCCCAAACCACACCCACTCGCCACATTTAAATTAGTACCTGCACTTTTTTCCCCCATTTAAAGCACTGCTTGCGCATGTCATCTCAAATCAATTAAGCTTGTCAAAAATGAGTACATCCACCGAAGCCTCTTGAAACGAACCCAGGTGGTTGACTGAACCAAAGATCGGCAAGACCTCTACCACAGGAGCTAGGCAGCAGAAACAATAAAAGTAAACAAGCAGAGCCTTCTGCTCTTTATTAACCCCTTCGATGCTTGTGACGGAACCATTCCGTCATCAGTCACGGTTGAGCTGTGCTGATGACGGAATGGTTCCGTCACGACCACACCCAGTTATGGAATGTCCAGCACCAGGGGGAAATCGGTGCAGCACGCAAGGTGTTAATTAAACAAGCCAAGACTCCTCCAGTATTAAGGGAGTGTGGGGTTTCATTTCTGGCATCGTTTACAACAGATATGGACATAAGAAAGTCACTTGGTTGACAACGATACTCAACAGAGTCACCTAGTAGAAGAGGAAAAGAAGAATCTAAACCTCCCACCAGTAGGCTGAAACTTAATGAAGCGATAAACATAGAAGGTCCAACGAATTCCCTTGATGGAGACAGGGCATCTTCTTTGAGGATGAAGAGACAAAAAAGACCAGTAGGACGCTAAAAGATAACACCGTCCATGCACTGGATCTCAGAGCCAAGAGAGGGAACCCAGCCCAGCATCCTCCTGTCTCTGACGAATAGGACACTTTATTCTGCACACATTTACAACACATGCCATTACCCCGCAATTTTTAGTCCCCAAAAACTTTTACAACACATGTTAAACATGTTTAAGAACATGTCCATTACAATGCAATTTACTATTCTAACTCCACCGGGGTAATGGGGAATGCATTGTAATGGTTTGCGGTGTAAAGCCCTGCATTTTAAACGTTTTTGCAGAGTAAAAAATGTGTGGTTATGACATGCGTTGTAACGCATGCGGCGTAGATGATGTTTCCCGTCTCTGACACCCGTGTGCATCCCACGCTGTGGGCTTCCATATGCGCTTTATAGCGCATTGTTCTTGTACTGACAGGCCCCAGCACTGCTGTCTGGGAACATAGTCCCACTCAGAACAAGCTCAAAGTTTACCAAAATGCAGGCGAAGTGGCAACTGGAAAACAACCTGCACTGCGGGAGCCCGTAGACCCTTTATAACGCATCGTTCTCACGACACCAGCCCCGCACTACTGTCTAGGGGATATAGTCCCACCCCAGCCCAAGCTTCACCAAAATGCGGGCAAAGTAACAGCTGGAAATCAACAAAGTTGTCAGATTGGGTAAAACCATGAAGTTGATCTCTGAACAAGGCTGCTGATAGATCTTTATGAGTACGGGGCCTCACTGCTCCCTTTTCATATTACATTTATTAAATTGTGTAGTAGTACTAGCACATACTATTTATAGTACAGGGCATCAAAGAGGAGGAGTATGAAACAGTATATAAAAAAGTTCTGTTTATTTACTATTGCTATAGCAGCCAAAGACCAAACTGATGTCAGGTAACTTTTAATGACCTGGGAAATCTATCTTTTATTTTGTGAGCGTCATGAGGTAATCAAAGTAGTTCACACTTTACACTACTTGAAACTTATGAATCTGCTTTGGTTGCTTGTCGAAAGCTATTAGCTTGTGTTTTCCAAATGTATCAACACTACTTTATCAGTACGGTAACTCTGTACACCATGCTTTTACCAGAATCAAGGTTGTGTTTTCATGCGATGCTTCTAACAATATAGCCACAAAAAGCATAACAGGGAAATGATGCATGCGCAATTTAGGGACATCTCCTCTTAGCATGAGGAGCGTCTTATTAAAGTCTTCAAGATGTTAGATGAGGTAGATGCCAGAAGACCTCCATGCCTTAATTTCCAGCCAATTGGAATCTGTTTACCAATCTCATCCTCTGTCTCATATCTTACAGTAGCCTTAGTTGCTTTATAAATCTGTGCCAGAATACCAATTATAGCTTCACTGATTCCTTTAGCTTTGATGAAGGACCACATAATACATAAATGTATTGAATCAAAAGCCTGGAGGGGATCAATAAATATAGCTTAAATGTCAGCGCTCTTTAAGATTACATATTTATTGAGGGTCAACTGAAGGGAATTAGATTGTTCAATAATGTGCATATCTTCCCTAAAACTGCCTTCAAGTATTTCAATAATATTATTTTCTTCAAACAACCCTATTCAATGTAGAAGTTTCAACTATGTATCAATAAAACTGAGTGATAAGTAGCAGGGCCAGCCTTGTCAAAGATTGTGTGTACTGAAATGGCTATGGTTAGATTCTAGGGGGTGTTGCCAGGTCTTTTGGTCTTCTCAGATTCCTGTTTGGTAATGGCTTCTTCTGTGGTTCCCTATCCCTCAGGGACAAATTATGATCTTACAGCTCATACAGATAATACTATTACAGTTGAGACTTAAACAATCAAGTCTGCACCACCATTTTGATTAAATTATATTATATTTTCAGCACACTGCCCACATTGGATCACAGTAAGACTATGGCGTGAGGTGTGGGAGTGTTGACCAAACTGTTTTGTAATTCTGGTCCTTGCCCTATGTGATTTGAACATGTTTTTGTTTTTACCATCTATTAAGTCTATACCCATATTTAGCAAGATCATAGGCATACCTCTCTAGGGATCATGAAAATTAGATATACTTTTGCAGATCATGTATCCAATTCACTAGACTCCCTCAACTTTGATTTTTCCCTGTCAGATTATCCTCCCTCTGAGACCTACTTTTCAGTTTCAGTTCCCTCCTTCACATTTGAGACATTTAGATTAAAAAAATCTTCAAAAACCCCAAAATTTATAAATTGAAGAAACTAGTAAAAGTTGAATAATTTGTGTGAAGTCTGGTTTATTTGAATAAGTGACTGTTCCATAACAGTAATACGTTACTGACATTTAACTCTGCTTGCGTTTCCTCCAGGTGACCAGACGGGTGAATGCAGAGCCCATGGGAATTTAGGCTCAGCATTCTTCTCCAAAGGAAACTATCGGGAGGCTCTCACCAACCACCGACATCAGCTGGTGCTCGCCATGAAACTTAAGGAGAGAGAGGTAGGAGGTTTAAAAAACATATGCACAGAGGACAGGTGGTACCTGTAGCCCTGTCTGTCCTCTCCCTACTCACACCTGTGGTGCTTCATCATCTGAGGCATAGAGATGACTATATCACTGTGCATGTTTTTCTCCATCAAGAAATGTAATTTAAAAAGAAATAATACCAAACTGTGAATATATTGCCAACATACTGCTACTGCTGCTGAACACATTAGGAAAGATCAGATTTTGTGATAGAAATATGAAATTACTGTATGGGTTTGTAACTTGTGATGAGGTACTATATCTTCACATGGAGTATAGTATGTATGTGGTGGTACTTTCCACTGTCTGCCTTAATTCCTGACCTTTGATGGCATGTCTACAAGTACTTGTAGTGGGTCTACAAGCCCTTCAGTAACCATTATACAGTGTGTATGGCTTGCCCAATGTTTCTCTTCTTCCACTGCATTGCATATGGCTATGTGGCCAGTTAGTCATGGCTTGAATGTGGAAATGTTTTATTCAATATTAGTTTGCACTATTTGTTTTATCCCAGTGGGTCTTACACTAGGTAGTGCTATGGTGAATGAAGAGACGGTTATACCACTCATAGCTTCCTACAGTTGAGTGTTCCTGTAATATATATATATATATATATATATATATATATTTTATTATATTGTCTGCTATGCTAAATATAGTGCAAAGCAGAAGCCGGACTCCTTCTGTGCACTTTACATTAATAGTGTGCAATGCAAAACCTTTGCCAGTCAATTACTATGTTACCCTTGGAGGTGTAATATTAGCGATATACTTCATTGTAATAACTGCTGGGATGAGAGAAGGTTTTGTAATTGTAGACTGCAATTAAGCTTTATTTTTGGAATATCCTGTCTGTTTAGATTTTCCTTTTTGTGAGCCTGAGAATCTCCTATAACAAATTTAAAGTGCAATTTTCCCTAAGGCATTCTGAGAACTGCATAGACAGAATCATTTGTGTTAAAACATTGAAAAGCAGCTCTCAGATTATATAATCCAGAGATTTATAAACCAATTTCACGACATGATGTTTCCACTACTGGCCAGACATTTGTCATCTTTTCTCAAGCTTTTGTCTCGTGTTTTTTTACTCTAAAAACCACCTTGCATAAGAGTTCGAGTCAGAAACATATTTTTTAATAGGGTATGACTGTTTTCAGAATAGGTTCCGTGTGAGATTTACAGCTTTCGTTTTTTCTTAATGTGACAGTATACCTTGGAAATGGTAATTCGGAGATTCCCATGCATTTTCTCCTCCTCCTTGTCTGCCCTTGTTGTTTATCATAAGAGAGACCAATTTTCATGGATGGTTTTGTGGACATGTGCATTAACACATATACCTTTTTTTCCTCCATGTGGAAAAGTATTTTTCTCCTTTCCACAACAACCACATAAAATATGGGCATAGATGCATCAAGCTAAAAACCGGTCGCAAACGGGCAGATTCTCAGAATCGGCCCCTTTGCGACCGGTATTCTTGCATTTGGGATGCATCATTCCAAATGCAAAAATCGCAATTTAGGAAATCGCTAAATTGCGATTACTTAAATTGCGATTGTATTTCAGGAATCTCAAATTGAGATTCCTTAAATGCAATGCATTAAAGTAAAGCAAATTGCGATTTCGCTAATAGGGGAAGCAAATTACCATGAAGTTGGACTTCATGGTAATTTGCAAAAACTTTGCAAAATGCACTAAAGTGCATTTTTCAAAGTTCAATTTTACACACAAACATGCCCTTAGAGCATGTGTGTGTGCAAGATGTACCCATATGCAGATTTCAGGGGTGCAACAGGGTGTCCTTTTGACACCCTTGCACCCTTGAAATTGCAATCTCAATTCGCAATTCTCTAATTGAGAATCGCACATTGATATTGTCTTCCCATTCATTCCTCTGGGCTTCTAGGCCCATAGGAATGAATGGGGGGGTATTCCTTCATTACGACTCGCAATTTGCGAGTCGCAATTAAGGAATTTTAAGAAATCGCTATTTTTTTAACGAGTTCTTCTTGCATAGCCTTTTGCTATTCCTTATTAGCGAATCCTTATTTTTCGCTAATAAGGAATCGCAAAATGGATGCTTGATGAATCTATGGGATGGTGGTCTATGTAGGGAATTTCTATGCATTTTCATATTGGGAATGACCATGCAAACGTTTGTGTATACAGATAAATTACCAAAAGATCGCAGTTTGCAGGCGTTCCGAACATTTTATGTTGCCACCTCCTCATAATTCTCTGCTGACTTCTTTCCCAAGATCAAACTGTGGAAGATGTGTTATTCTTGTTGCCTTTCCCTGTTGTAGGGAGATGTTACAATTTGATATATCAATAAATCTTGATACTTTACATCAGGATTTGAAAAATTAAACTTTTTCCCACCAGAGTGACTGTAAAATGTGACAAACGCTTTATGAGTCACACCTTTTGTTAACTACATATATTTATTAATATAGCATATGTGAAGCATTGTACTATGGAACATTATATAGTGACAAACCAGTTAATCAATCGTTCTAAATTCTTGTGGATGACCTAGACACGTGTATATAGCACTCCATATAAAACTAACTATTCAAGAAGGTGCCTGCCACGTTGATAAGAGAGAGGAATTTGCGGCAGATAAAGTCTCATAGGTAACAATCAGTGTAACAATTGCTGGCATCGTATGGATGATGAAGTCATTAATGGTGCACACCCATAACCAGGGCCGGACTGGGAACCAAAATCGGCCCTGGCAAAGTGCTCTGCCGGCCCCAGCCCCCCGTTTGGGGGTTGGGGGTGCCGCCGAGCTCTTTGCCAGGGCCGGTTTTCGGACGATTTTGTTACAGGGCTGATTTTGCAGCTATGCTTCAAAATCGGCCCTGTAAATAAAAAAGGCCCCCAGGGGCCCAAAACTGGCCCCCACCCGTGCGGCGCACCGGGGGATTGCCCGGTGCCCGCTACGGCCAGTCCGGGCCTGCCCATAACTATAATACATAGCAGCGTAATATAATCAGCGCAAGAGTGGTGGGGCTGGATAGGGGGATGCTGGAATTGCCTAAAATATTTGGACGGGAAGACCAAATTACATAACAGCTAGTCGATAAACAGCTTTCCAAACTGTCACCTTCATGTGTGAACTAATCACTAATACATGGTTCCAGCGGAGTAGCGAACTATCTGTCCACAAAGTGCTTCAGTGCCTAGTCAAGGGTAGTAGTACGTTACAATTACAAAATAGTCCTTGACAGGGAAGATTCACACAGAAAAAAATGAATATAGGCCTGAAATCAGTGATATATTAAAGGTGTCCATCCGGACAGAAAATGTAATAATGTATCAAATCACATAAAACACAAGAATAAAGTGGGACACAATCCTGCGTCCAACGCAACATATATAACAAAGACACAAATGAACAGAAATTCACAAATTCAGAAAAAGGCTCAGGCAGGAAAAAAAATGCTTGTAATTTGTATAAAGAAATGCAACAAGCAAACAATATGTTTAGACACCGTTACACATCAGTCATTAATTCTATTGCGTTTACGGTGCATATAAGGTCGGGGACGTTTCAATCACATAGAAACAATATTGGGATCATCATCAGGACATAAAAATGACATGCCTGAGGGAATTTTAGCCAAGTATAATAGCAGGGGCAAGCAATGAGGCAATTGGGAAAATGCCAGGAAGGGATTACTGCGGTCACATGGAGGTACACTAGATCACTTGAGCGTCTTGGCGCATTGCAAAGGAGGTAGGGTGGGAGTGGGGCAATTCCCAATTCAGGGTACTGGTATGGAGAGGCACTGTAACCTAATTACACGAATAGTGCCAACCAATCCAATTTGGAAATATATGCAAGGTGCTGTGAGTCACACAACAATGATGCGAGTACTCCTGAGCCGGTACAATGACCTGTGTGTCCTTCGGTATTCCGATGTGCTCGTGTCGAGGGTAGTAAGCACTATATAAATTCCCCTAATACACCACGCCATAATTACAATGGCAGGACAGACATAAGGATCCTTAGAGTCATGGGAGAGATGCAAACGTCAAAGACCACTCAGGATTGGCAGTCTGTTGGCCATCTTGCAGCTAGGATGAGTTGTTGGCCATCACTGACTAATGTGGATGACTATGTTGGTGGAAACCGAGCTCTGTATGTATGGCCCGCTCTGCATGCACCAGCCATTGTTGTGTGTCTGACAGACAGACTACAGCACACTTGCTTGCCTGGGCTCAGCGCAGGAGTTTCACACATTTGTCACTCTTTAGAGCTTGTCAAGGGATTGCAGACCGTTTGTGGTAATTAATCATAGCTGTGTCGTCCATCATTGTCAAGACAGTCTGCCAGGTTGGACTTGGATCCCAAAAGCTATTGTTCATTGGCCACCACACTCCTGTGACCTCTCAGAATAAACCCGAAATCCTCTGGGGGTCGTAAATAGTTAGTTCTGTACTTGGAAGGCAGAGGCTCACTTCAACTTTGAAAACCATCACTTCGCTTGTAAAATGCGCCAACTGTTTCTAGTTGTTTTTGTAAAGAATTCTCGGCACAATAAAACACATGTTATGTTGATGAGAAATGACTATTTAAAAAGAAATGAAAAGTTGGACTGCTGAGAACCGAAAAAACAAATGTTTAGATATAGAGCAACAATTCTGAGAAGGCCTCGTGGGCAATCCAGGGCGTTTAACTTTCCATATTAGATGCGGGGGCTGAGGTTACTTGGAAATTGTGTGAGATGTTCCCATTTGTTTAAAAAAACATGAAGTACAACAATTTTCAATCATGCAGTGTGCCGTCCAATGTCATCTGCAGCCTTTACATAAATCTTTGCAATTAATTATCCAGAAGTTTTTATAATGCTGCGAGTTGCTTAGGCCACTGCAGAGTACAGGCGCAGCAAGGGAGAAAACATGGAAGTTCAAATTAATTCCAGCCAGATGGCTAGGGTGATCCTATATCTGGCATTTATAGGTCCTCTAGGCACACATTGGACTTAGTTGAATTACTTTGCTGTGGTGTCCTGGATGAAGCCGGTTTCAGCTATGTATAATAACATTTAGCGGCCAACTGATGGCTCCCCTTCCCCTGGTGTGTGAGCTGGGAGGGTGGGTTTGATTGACAGAATGAGGTGATGTCATGGAATGTTGGTGTGTGTGAGCGCAAGAGAAAGGATGCTTGTGATGTACGGCTGAAGGCGGGATGGAGGCCTGACCAGAGCTATTCAAGCTGAGCCTGTAAGTGGGGCCTAACCTGAATAAAGAATGACCGACCTCCTCCCTGTGTAGATCCTGACACATCTAGGTGAGTAGAGTACCCTCCTTCCAGGCTCAGCAAATGACCTAAGTGACATAAGAGTTATGTGGGCCATCCTACCACCCGTAACTCCTTCTGGTTCCCTCATCTCCCAGCCAACGTAACCTTGGTATTGTGCATCAATTCCTCCTCCTAGCATTACAGAGAGAAAAGATTGGTTTGCATCAGTGAGTTCACAACTAAACTACTCAAAAAAGCAAATACTTCAGTTCCAACGCTTTGTGATTTTTGTTGAAGAAGCTGCTGATTTTTAGATCTGCTTTTTCTTAACTGGTATACCATGCTTCTATTTTTTATATTTTACCCGCCCACAGAAACATATTTAGGATAAATTGGGATAACGATGGCAAATATCTTCTCCATTTTTGTTTTGTTTTCTTGGGTAGATGAAGTCAGACCCAGTATTAGCCACATTTAAATAGGGACAAAATAAATGTAGAACCTTTAGCAACAGCAATCACCAAGTGACAAAATGGAGTCGGACGCTGCGTCGGCTGCATTCAATAACAAGTGATCGATGCATTTGGACCCTGTATGAGCGGTGTTCATAAAATCACAGGTGCGAGTCCCACTGTATTTGCCTTGGTTGCCATGTAATAGTATTGAATCAGGCCATACATTTTCAGCAATCCCAGGCAGTGGTATAGCGAGGATGCCATGGGCCCTAATGCGAGCAAGGAAACCGTCCCTCCATCACCTGGTTTGGTAATTAAAATCAGGCATTAATTGGGGTAAAATGGGCCGTATGCCCCACAGTACCTGCTGAACTATTGATATATCATTATGGACCCTGTATCTGCATTATATTCCAAGCTACGGATGGGCTTCGGCCTGCTCAGCCTGTTTCTGACGCAACATGCCTTTCCCAAACCCTGTTAGCATTGCGCAATATTGAGTAGGGGCTTGTAGCTCTTAACACAATTTTGAGCCCTACATTCAAAGATTTTGATATAAAGAAATGTTAGGTTTTAATTGACAGCTCCACAGCCAGGGGTGTAAGTTACAGTGGTGCAGCAGGTGCAGCGACACGGGGCCCATAGGACGGAGGGACCACTAAGCCCTAATTGTTGCTGTATTTTACAGTTCAAACAGTGGTCAGGGAAGCCATTTCCCTCCTTGCAGATGTGTCCGTGACACACTTTCTACGCCACTGCCCACAGGATAAAACGCTTGACCTAGATTGGTAAACACAATTGAACCTTCATTCTGGCATAGAAGTACATTCGTAAAACTTTCACTTGTGTTACAGGTTCAAATCATGCCTTTCTGGTCCCACTTTCACCGCCATTCATCCTGAAGTCGATGAGAGATTTCTCTTACGTTTTGGAGTAATACTTTCAACAAGGAACTCTCGGCCTTTTCTCTTACATTCTTTTGGATTGTAGGGAATTCAACTTAATCACGACACCCTAATTTATTGCACATCTGGGAACCCAATTAAGAGTTATTGACAACTAGCCACAACGTTTGTGATACCAGAGACTGTTCTGTGTAACCTAGCGAAATTAATTTGGCGCTTCCTGATGACATCATTTCGACCACAGAATTTCCTGAGTGCACAAAATTGTTTTAGTTGGCGGCTTCCGCAGACATTTTTATAACGCACGGCATTTTCTATGGCTGCAGTAATTCTGGCTTTTTTAAGAGCAATGATGGAATTGTTTTACTTGCTGCGGCCCAGGTTAGTGCATTAGGAAGCAAAACAGTGATTTCATTGAGAAACTAAATATGGAGGGGATTAGTGCATTCTGGGCCTTTTGTAATATACATTAGACACAGTTTTTGGCATCACCACGCGCACAGCATGGCTTCAAGATGTATACACTGGGGTAACAAAACTTGAGGTGGCCCCCCTGTAAAGTACATACAGGGGGCCCCCATGCTTCGGAACCAGTCCAGAGCTCTCAGGCCAGGGGCCTGCCAGTGCCAAACCAGTTCAGGCGCCCCCCACACCGTGGGGGCTGCAGGGGCTTTTGTTACGCCGTTGGACGTATAGTTGGCTAAGAGTTTGCCTTTATATTTTCTTTCCAATCCACATCTAAACCATGCAGCAGAACTTAAATTTGCCACTCTCATATACCTTCGTATTGGAACCATCTAATGGATTAAAGATGGCTCAAAACATAACACTGAGCTGAAGCTGAGTTAGAGCCAACTATAGACCCCGACAAACAAACAACATCCTTCAGCACACACATCCATGCACATAATGCCGAATACAGGTGCATAGTAGGATCTCGCTGGCCACTGTTCAATATAATCCACCACTAAACATTTCACTGGTCTGTCAAAACGTCACCAGGCTGCATCCAACATAACTCACCTCTATACAACAGGAAACACAACCAAACATGTGCCTAAAAGATCTCTTTTGAGTCAGGTCAGAAAAGCCTCAGATCTTTTAAAGGTGCACAAATGCAGCAAGCATTAAATGACAATACAGATGGTAGTAAAGCTCTATACAAATCAATGTACCAAAACATAGCCCACGTTTTGAACTTTCTTGCTAGACCTTATGGATCAACCTATTGCTGACTGTACAACAAGCAACTATGAAGTTGTGTTCATTTGTAAAAGCCTTTATTTAGGGTAGGGATTTAATCCAATCGGCCCCTTCAAAGTGCCAGTTTTAGAATGAAATGGTAAAATGTCAACAGTTACTACTACTACTACTACCAGTAGTAGTAGTATAATATACTATTATTATCACAATCACTTTTAATACAGTGCTTGCTACTACAAATTTGTAGGACTGTATGAAATGAATTTGTACTTGTAAAGCGCACTTATACCCCAACCAGGGTTTCCTGGCACTGTACGCATACTGCTGTGGAACCCTTCCTGGCCTTTCCCTGTGAAATGTCCACTCCTGGGCACCTCTAAGGTGAAGCCAGGTATCTCAGCGCTGTTGGGGCCTTTGTGGAGATTAAGCAAGCTATTGCCCAGAGTTGGACCCATGATTAGAATAGGCACCGAGGCGAGAAATATCAGGTCCAAGGAAATTGAGCCCAAGACCCGCTGAGGTGGGAATTGAATCCTGGTCCCAGGACAGACCTCTGCATCAGGGTCTGCCACTCTAACCATTGAGCCACACCTCTCCACAGCTGTATATATGAAAGGTTTCACTATTACACAATTCAGTGACAGTCTATCCACTATACAAGGATGAAAGATTGCCTTGACGCTGTCAGAATCCAAACAGGTGGCTTGTAGTCTCTACACAGACATCCACAGCGTGCGCATAATTCTACATGATTGTGAGTCCCAAACTCCCTTGGCCTATTTAATTTCATCTGGGGAAAGTAGTCCATCATTTTGGATACAGAATGTTTTTCCTTTGCTGTGCTAAAAAAGAAATAATAGTAATTGTGTTAAATTTCAGCTGGGTGCACTACCAAATGCAGTGGGTACTTTTAGAACCAGTCAGTACTGCTCAACCATTGCCCAGCTGCTTCCAGACAATGTCCCAGAGTCTGGACTAACCAACTACAGTCCTACAGTCTGGCCTAATGTCAGACTAACTACAAGCAGTTTCAAATTATTGTGCCATGCATAGCTCACAGGTCCTATTGAAGATGCACAAATCCATCTTTGTATGACGAGTAGGCTTGTTAATTGCAGAACTTCATTGAATGTCTGAAAACTTCCCAGACCGGGATTAATCAATTCAAATGAAAATCTAGACTCTGAAAAATATGGTACAGGTTACAACACTGTTCAATTGACTCCAAGAACTGGATGAAACATGCAGATTATAATAAACCCCAACTTATTTTGCATCCCAATATAGACAATATTGTTAAGAATGTTAACTTGTAATTGATGGTTGTCAGAAAGTGGTTTATAATTAAGTTGGGGCTAGCCCTATCAACTTAAGAAACATTCTCTGGGTAGATCACAAAACAGCTCTAAGTGAATCTTTGCTCCACTCCTTGTAGCCATGACACAAAACGTGCAAATTTACTAGGGAAATATGTGCTGTGTCAGGTATTATCAAACAGCATTAAAATTAACATGCAAGGCTGGTTGCTGTAGCTGGATAGGGTTCCACGAGACTAGATAGTTTCACGCTAATGACCCACTGAAGACTTATTTTTTGCAAAAAATGCTCTGAGCAGGACAAATCTGAAAATGTTGCTCGCTATGCGTGCACCCTCAGGTATTGTCGCAGTCTGGCAAAGGCCAAAAAAATGACCATGTCCTGCAATGTTCCTGGAACTGGGAAAGCAACTCCTACAGCCCTGAAGTTCCCCAAGGTAGGATTTCAGGCACCAGTTCTCTCCACAGCCAAAGCTCTCTTAGGGTCCATCCCAAGTGGCATTTTCAGAGCATGGATGTACTATACCAGCAACATGAGACTTACCATTTTACCATTATAGAACAGGTCCTGTGCCTGGGTGCCAGCAGGAGTCCTTCTGTCTTTTTTCCACGATAGTCTTTTTTTTTCTTCCACACGTTTCTTTCCAAGCCCAGGATTGTCCTGAGGAGGTGGTGGTGAGGCTCCATTCCTATCCTATGTGCAAACCAGTAGTTGGGGACTTATGTACACCCAATCCTGGCAATGTTCCCACAGAAAACCCGCCTAATGATACTTTTCCATCTTATTGGAGAGCTTTCCAGAGTCCATGTGCCCATTCAGACATACTCCTATTGAAATGAGGTACTTCTACTTTTTCAGAGCTGAAATTGGCTTTCCCTTCTCAGAGCCCAGAGCTTAAGTCTCGGTTGGCTTTAGAATGAATGGCTCCAGGCCCTGAGACCACCATCTATGATCTGGGAAGAGCTGTTAAGGAAGGCCTTTGTGTTACCATTTGTTTCCTTTCCCTTCCCTGATCACGCATCCCTGCTACGTGGTCCCTTTTGACACAACATGAGCCTCTCTGCTCCCAGAAGCATTTCCATTGCCCTCCAGGAGGCCATCATTAACAGCCAATCTGGGATGTGTATTACCAGTCTCCATTGTAGGATGCCTGAGCGAGCAGATAATGAAAGTGTTCATTCACAAATATTTAAGACCTCAAAAAAGCATCTTTAAAATGTGCAAAATATGGGAACACATTACAGCAAAAGGCAACTTGCTCCAGTGGTACTAAAGAGGGGGATTTCCTCTCCTCAAACTGCCCTGAGTAGAAGTCACCAGATCTCTAGTGCTGACTTAGTTGGTTTACTGCAAAAGTGCATAGGTTGCTGTCTCCACAAAATAAAGTAAGACAGTAGATAATACTAAATCAGATGCCAGAGTCTGCTGGAACCCAATTAGAACTCGTGAGGTAATGACTATGTGGACCTACTGCATCACTTCTTTGTGGAGCAGAGATTGAAATTCAAAACTCTGCATAATATGCATAGTACATTTAGTGGATAAGGCTACTTAGTATAAACTAAGGCTTGCTAGCATTGAGTCCCTATCTGCCCGGTATGATCCAGTATCCTCAGATCAGCATTCAGTACAGAAGTCAAGCAGCACCAGCACAGACCCCCCAACGTTCAAGACAGGGGCATCTGATACTCTCTGCATTGGTGGCCCAGAGAATTACCCATCCTGACAGCTTCCATCAAGGACTAAAACCATTCTTATTGAGGGCCACTTCCCTCTACTGACAGCACTTCACTATGAACACCCTCACTCTGCCCTTTCTACCAATGTGGTCAAGTACCCCAATCCTCAAGCACGCAACAATAAATCATTGTCCAGTCAGTGCTTTTAATTATTAACGAACAATTACTTTATTACGCACACACTACTCAGTGCTACCCATTAATGTACAAATATACACATGATGGCAGGTGGAAATACTGCTGGTAACACCTTCCCAACACTTCACACTCCTAGCGAGGCCTGAACCCTAAGACAATGGTACACCCCACATACACTAGACACAATGTAATGAAGTGTAGTCATCAAAAGTTAGGCCTACATCACATGACATACCTCCTTGTCCCTTTCCTCCAAAACCTCAAAGTACAGACCCTCCTAAGAGAGGTCTGGCTACATCTTTTGTTTTGTGGGGTTGAGCATACCCAGGTCAGGTGCAGTGTGAAAAGTAATTAGATTCTGATCTCACCCTCTCCTCTCCCCTCCCCTTAGCAAGCCTAATTACAGGCTATAGGCCAGAATCTAAGTAGGTACTGAGTGGATTAGTGTGGCTCAATGGTTAGAGTGGCAGACCCTGATGCAGAGGTCTAGCCTGGGACCAGGGTTCAATTCCCCGCCACGGCGGGTCTTGGGCTAAAAATTCCACGGACCTGATAATTCTTGCCTCGGTGCCTATTCCAATCATGGAGTGCAACTCTGGGCAATAGCTTGCTTAATCTCCACAACGGCCCCCACAACGCTAAGGATGCCTGGCCTCCACCTTGGGGGTGCCCAGGAGTGGACACATCACAGGGAAAGCCAGGATGGGTTCCACAGCGGTATTCGTACAAGCGCCTTGAGACCCTTGCGGGTGAGTAGTGCGCTATACAAGTATCAATTTACATTTTTTTATTTACATTTTTACTGAGTCAGAGAAGCAATAAGCCCTGAAGTTAAACAATGAATGCAGGCATGTGAAAACGAATGTCAGATTTGCATTTGGTATCATGATTTACCATAGGATTGATGTGCTGTGCTCATTTTTAGGTTTAAATTTTGCAAAACTGCAATTTCGTGCAATTTGTGTCCATAATGTGCATTAAAGTAAGCACACACTCATTCCAGTTAAGCACTACAGACTTACACTATGAAGGCCGACTCACAGTATAAGCCCTATATCAGGTTAGCATCAATCCATGACGGTCCCCTCTTAGACATGCTACCTCTACGCAGATTCCGGCATGAGTTCGACAGTACACATATATGTGCACATGTTCACGTGCAACAAGCCCAGAGCCCCTTAACCTAGCCGTGCACCATTGACCTCCATCTTAAAAGTGTACAATGACCTTTACTACCCCAATCTACTATAACAGAGCTTACAGTGAGTGAGACTCAGGTAATGAGACTCACTACAGAAGTCCATAAATGAGGTCGTCCACAAAGCGTGAAATTTAGGGCTATGAATTGGGGTGGAACCTATTTCTCACTGTAATTGAACATTGCATAGTATGTGGTGATACATAAACAGCAAAAAGGGGGATAGTGGTTAGTATAGAATTCTGGGGAAGAAGAGATGGGAGAAGGTGTGTGGGAAGTCGAAGGGTAAGGTGTGAGGGAAAACGAGCAGATAAATAGCAGAGCAAGGTTAGCTGATGCAAAGATATATATTATCCCATATGCTCTTCTTGCTTAATTTGTAAACCAATTTGTTTGACTGAGAACATATCTGTTAAATAGCCATGAATGAAAAGAGGTTCATATAAAAAGAGTGCACTGTAAGTAAGGGTCGGCAGAATTTGCATATTCGCGCTACTCAAAGTTCAGCGAAACAGTAAATATCTCCATGAGCACGCAGAAATTCTGCAAACACGAGGAATTGCTTGTTCCGCCTGTTCACGATGCTTTTTTCCTGTTCGGGAACGCTGTTTGCGTGCTTAGGGGGAAATATCTTGTGAACACACATTTTGAAAGCGCAAACAAGCAAAATTCTGCAAAGTCGCGAATCGCAGAATTTTGAGCAATACTGCGTTCTCTGCGGAACGCAAAATTACCCAAATTCCGCAAATTCCACGAGCGGAATGGAATTTACCGCCCAGGCCTAATTGTAAGTAGTGATGCTTATGTTAAGCTAATCAGATCTGGTTAAATACTTGCAAATTTGACACTAGAAGAGGTGAGTGTGTTTACTATAAAACACAATGCGGGGATCTTCTTAATATATTTTTGAAATTCTTGTCATGGTGGATCAGTTTGTAACTTTCGCTAAGGGGAAAGGTGAAATGCTTCTTTCTGATTGTTCTTGAAGGTCTTTTCCCTAGCGATGCGCGGGTGATTGCTGCTGTGGAAGGAGAGGGGAACCAATATGTGTAGCTCATAATGGCTCCATTATAAAGCACTAACTCAAGGCGGCTGAGTTCAACAAAGGGAGAGTGGTCGACAATCAATCCTAACCTCCCTGGATGAGTGAGAATTTCATTGTGAGCACAGATGGTTGCCAGAGAAATGGAGCTTGGAATTTACCTTGGTCCACGGGGCAGCAATCTTACTGATCTTTGTGTGCGCGTAACTAAAAGAAAGCTAGCCTATCTAATGCCGTAGATTGCCTAAACTACCATTCAAAATGAATGTAGACGGTAATGTATTTCACTTGTGATGTTTCTTTGCTCTATCCTATAATCGCTACATATTGTTATAAAATTCACTTCAGGACAGTGTGTGCATTATGGAGGTTCTGCACTCAATGAAGTTTCCTAAAAAGATATTTTAGTTGAGTGTGCCAGGTACACATTCTAATTTTTTTAAAGATGAGATCGTACTCTGGTATTAGAAAGGACTGTGCCTGATATAAGATTGTACTGTGGTGGTAATGAGAAAGTACTCTGTAGGATATAATATTGCACTCTGTTTTGAGATTGCACTCTGGTGATCATATGACTGTACTATGTTAGGTACACAATTGTAGTCTGTTGGTTATGAGCTTTACTCTGGTAGTTAAAGGACAGTGCTCTGTTGGGTTAGAGATTGTAGTTTGGTTGCTATTGTATCGTACTCTGGAGGTTATAGGAGTGTACTCTGTTGGGTAAGCGATTGTAGCCTATTGATTATAGGATTGTAACCCATTGGTTATGATATTGCACTCTGGTGGTTATGAGAGTGTACTCTCTTTAGTAAGAGGTTTGAAGCTGTTGGCGATGCGGTTTTTCTCTAGTGGCTATATTTTGTACTCTGTTTGGGGAAGAGATGGCCTGTTGGTTATAGCATTGTAGACTGTGTATTATAGGATTGTAAGCCATTGGTTGTGAGGTTATTATCTGATGGTTTTGGGATTGTGCTCTCTTTGTAAGGGATAGTCATTCGTTATGAGGTTGCACTTTGGTGGTTATAAAATTATACTCAATAAGAGATTGTTGTTTATTCATTCTGAGGTTGCTGTATGGTGGTTATAGAATGGGACTTTCTTTTGTAAGAGAGTGTAGTCTTCTTATGAGATTGCAGTCTGTTGCTTATGGAACTGAAATCTGTTCAGTAAGAGATTGTAGTCTGTTGGTTATGCGATTGTATACTCTGATGGTTAGAGGATTGCACTCTGTTGGGTATGAGATTCTACTCTGGTACTTAGAGGATTGTAGTCTGTTGGGTATAAGATTGTATGCTGGTGATTAGAGCATTGTACTCTGTTGGTTATGCAATTGTATTCTGGTGGTTAGAGGATTGTACTTTGTTGGGTATGAGATTGTACTCTGGTGGTTTGAGGATTGTACTCTGGTGGTTAGAGGATGTACTCTAGTGGTTTTAGGATTGTACTCTGGTGGTTTGAGGATTGTACTCTGGTGGTTAGAGGATGTACTCTGGTGGTTTTAGGATTGTACTCTGGTGGTTAGAGGTACTCTGGTGGTTAGAGGATTGTACTCTGTTGGGTATGAGATTGTACTCTGAAGGTTAGAGAATTGTACTCTGTTGGGTATGGGATTGTACTCTGGTGGGTAGAGGATTGTACTCTGTTGGGTATGAGATTGTACTCTGGTGGTTAGAGGTTTGTACTCTGTTGGGTATGAGATTGTGTGCTGGTGGCTAGAGGATTGTACTCTGCTGGTTATGTGATTGTACTCTGGTGCTTAGAGGATGGTACTCTGTTGGTTATGCGACTGTTCTCTGGTGTATAGTGGATTGTACTTTTTTGGATATGAGATTGTACTCTGCTGGTTAGAGGATTGTACTATGTTGGGTATGAGATTGTGTGCTGGACTCTAAATTGTTACTAGAAGATTAATTTAAGATCTCTGTATCAAACAAAGGACACCCCTCTATGTCTCCTTGCGGTGTCTGCATCCTATGCCTTGTATTATGGTGGGCGTTAAGATGCGCAAGGTTATCCTGGCTTAGGCCCTGTGTAATGCCTAGTGAAAGGCTGTTGTGTCACCATATCCTACTTACAACTCACTCTCTCATCCCAGACGAGGTGCTGGCACCACCAGCTTATGAGAGACAAGTGCCTGGGAATAAGATGATGGAGGAGGTGAGGTTGGTAACTCATTTATTTTATTTTAAAGGTTTTATATAGCGCAGGCTAGACCCGGAGGTATTGGAGCGCTTTACATGAGCATCAGATCATAGTTAAAGGTTACATTGTTACAAAGGTTACACAGTTATTAGAGCATGGCAACACAGTTACTAGTAAGGTCGATATAAACAACAAGCACAAATACATAAGGGGAAAAGCAGGCAAGGGGATAGATTCAGATTCAGAGGAGGGGGTAGGAGCTGGGGAAGTAGACAGGTAATGAAGGCAGGAAAGAGGAAGGGAAGGTGAAGGACACCTCATGGAAAGAGGAAGGGAAGGGCGAATGGGGACACATATATACACACACATATACATATATACACATATACATATATACACATATACATATATATATATACATAGACACACACATATATATATATATATATATATATACACACACGCACACATATATATACACATATATAAACACATATACATATATTTCCTCTCCGTTCCCGCGACACGCACAGAAACCAAACAAAGTCGCTCTGTAAAACTTGTCAGCCCGTGCTCAGCTAGTGCTGCCCAGTAATAAAAGCCAAAGCTTCCAGCACCATCTGCATTCCACTGAGAGTCATGTTTAGTAATTCATGGACAATAAATGCAATACTATTATATTCTAGAGTTCAGACAACTGAGCAAGCAAGAATTAGACTTTCATTGATCGTTGGTATCTAGCAGCGAAGGCCCTTCTTTTGTTAAGTGCCAACACATGATGGAATTGACGAATGTATCTTCCAGCACTACCTGTAATTATTATGTTTGACTGCTGTCACCGTGCATTATTTAGAACCGCTACCTAAGCTGAAGTCAATATATTAAACCTAATGGATGCCCTAAAACTTTTTTCCACGATTGATCTCGTTCTATCACTTCTATCTTCGTCATGTCTGTGTGTATTTTTGAATTGGTTACTCGTAAGTGTAGAACGCCAGGAGGATGACGGAAACGAATGAATCAGCAATGCAACAGGACAGCAAAGCATTCTACAAGTAGTGGCTTATTTTTGAGGGACATGCTGGAACAAATGGAGATAAAGGGGGAAGAGAGATTGGTACAGGCGGATAATTAAAAAAATAAAATGAAATTTGAAAACATTTATCACAGTAACACGTTCATGTGCAGAGAAACAGAGAGGCCTTTGTGAGAAGGGAAACAATGCGTTTCAGAAAGAACTGCCTTAAAGTTAAAGGACCTGATCTAGAGTTTGGCGGATGGTTTAGCCGCATCGCGGCGGCGGCTATTCCACCTCAGCGCTAAGGGGGCGGGGCAGCCGCGCGGCGGCCGCATGCTAGTGACGGAACCGCTCCGCAGCAGCCACGGTTGGGCTGTGCTCATGACAGAGCGGTTCCGTCATGGCCCCGCCTACTCAATAGAACGCGCCGCGCAGGCGCGAAATCAGCGCCGCGCAGGCGCGGCGAGCGGGCCATGACAGAACCGCTCCGTCATCAGCACAGCGCCACCGCAGCTCATGACGGAGCGGCTCCGTCATCAGCATAGAAAGGGTTAATGTCCATCTGGGCTAGGGAGTACTTTACTTCTTCACCCTGACAGACATCTCTTCATGGCTGTTCCTGTCAATGTAGGAACATTCGACGGCCAGTAATGTTAAGCATGGTAGCAAGCTGTAAATCTTTTCCAATTTTTTTTGTTGTTATATAATAATGTAATGGCCCCCACTCCTTGGGAGACTGCCACTTGGTGGTGATGGGTAGGAAGAAAATGCCTATTACTGTTCAACCACAAGAGGGCGTAGAGTGTTGTGCTTCCTCTGGCAGACAGTATTATGTGCTTCCTTTGACAAACCTCTATTGGGCCATTGGAGGAAATATTCCATTGACAGAGCCAACGTGGTCTACGTCAGTGGAATTCTGAATGACTGCCCGTCTCTAAATGAGGCTGTTGGACTATCATTTTAGCAGATAATGTACTCCATCACATTTGTGACTGAGTACCCTGTCAGACAAACTCTGACTCATGCTATTACATAATAATGCAAAGCTAAAAAAATTGTCTTGTGGAAAGCAATCCAAGTAGAGGGACCAGCTAGGAGCAACTCTTGTTTCATTGCACTGGAATGAACCATCCTGCCCAGAGCTGGCTCCCCTTCTCTTCCCAGACAGAGCTGCACCAGTGAGAGCCCAGCCAACGTGATATGCATCCCGAAGAGAGCTGTGCCCGTTTGGGAATGGTCAGGGTGGTGTGCATCCCAGACAGAGCTGTACCAGTGATAACCTGGACCAGTGGGTGTCAATCTAGACAGAGAGAGCTCTGCAAGCGAGAGCTGAAGAAAGGCGGTGCGAATCCAGGACAGATCTGCGATAATGATAACCGCGCCAAGGTGGTGTGCAACCTAGACAGATCTGTGCCAGTAGCAGCCGAGTCAAGATTATATGCATCCCAGAGCGGTGGCTTTGAGAGCTGGCACAGGTAGAGAGCAGTGCACTTTTTTGCTTCAGTTGAAGGTGAAGGTGGGGCATGCTCTGACAGGATCCTCTGAACTGTCCCTCTGGGCATGCACTGCCCAGCCCATCACATGAATGAGTGCACTGTTCTTCAGGAAATCAGAAATAATACATAAACAAAGAAGACTCCCAATGCATGGGTACACACTCAAAGCCAAAGCAAATTTTATTCGGTCATTCCGACCATAAAAGTGCAAGTGCTTACAGTACAAAATTGCAGAGATCGACTCAATGTGATGATACATTTCGGACCTAAAAGTGCAAATGCAGACAGTGCAGACCCTCCGATTTCAATGCATGACAGAATGATCGTTAAAAACATTACTATCAATTGTTATTACGAAAAAGAGCAATCAGATTTAAAGTAATTAAAATGATCATTTAGAGAAAATAAGTCCTAAGGTGGTTGGCCAAGGAGAAGGCATGATAAGATGATTAAAAACTCCCACTGTAGAATCCCAATATGAGGGTCGGACCACAAACAATAAATACGTGCTGGTGGCGGCTAGTTATCGTTTAGGGAATTTGTGAAAGTGGGGAGCGAAATCTTTGAGGGACACCATAACACTTTGTCACATCTTTGGTGTGTGCCTCATGATTATCCACAATTTCCCAAAAAATTTAGCAACTGCACAAGCAAAGAGTGGCCTTGCATCTGATTTTCAAATACGCTCTGTTTTATACAGCCAGCATGCAGATATAATGGGCAACATATGTACTCCAGCTGTGGAGGCCTCAGAATGATGTCAATGGTTGGAGCAGTCTATGGCGGTAGGCGTTGCTATGAATGTCATCAAGGTTGAGCATTGTGGTGATGGGATTTCAGGCATGCATAGCATAAAGAAAAGCATGGTGTTGCCAAGAAGAAGAGAAGTTCAGTTTGCTTTGTAGCATAGGTCTACGGAAAGCATGCTCTACCCAGCAGGAGTCTGTCCACATTACACGAGCTTCACTTGGCTGTGGATGGTCCAGTTATGCCATCTAGATGTAGCTTTCAGGAGCAAGGAAGCATGGGACCGCCTTACTGGTGAAAGAGAAAGCGTCCATAGTCAGTGGCGTCATGACCCCACTTTCACCATTTGAGCGGGGTGGTGTTGACACTCACAATTATTCATGATTCTATTCTGTCTGCAGCTTTACAGACAAAAGCTCTTAAAAGCACAAAGTAATGGAAACCTATAACAAAGAATTAGGATTTCGAAGGCAATCATGTTAAAGGAGGCCGTGAAGGTGAACTGACCTTAGAGTGGAGTGAAAGGGTGTGCAGAGGCTTAGCTTCCATTCCTGCAGCAGGTGAAGTGGCCCTGGGGCCCAGAGGCCTGAGTGGTCCACTAAACCCTGCTTATTGCTGTATTTTACAATTCAAATAGCACTGGAGGCCCATATTATTTCTTGCACTTCCAATACACTGGCTACTGGGAATGTGTGAGCAAGAGGGCGGTCAGGAAGAGTGAAACGAAGGATACATGAAGAGAAGAAAGAAACTATAACAAGAAGGAAGAGACAAAAACATGAAAAGCTGGATCTAAATGTAAGACTTCTGATGGTTGGAAGTGTAAAACAACATTTACATGGGTGGGTGTAAGAAAGGAATATGAAAGGCTGGATGAGTGGAAGTCTGAATGGATGGGTGAATTGAAGGAAGAAGGGTGCAATGACAGATGAAAATGAATAAATGTATGGCTGGGAGGAGAATGGATGAATGACGAAGTGTGAGTGGAACGACAGAAGGATGGATGGAAGAGAGTAATGATAGAAGAGTAGATAGACTGTAAATGGAAGAATGGATGGAAGCATGAAAAGATGGATGGATGCATGATAAAACGTAACCTCTTAGCTGCAGCGGCAATTCCGCCGCAGCACTAGGGGGAGGGGGTCTACGCGGCGTTCTCATGCTCGTGACGGAACCGCTCCGTCACGAGCCTCGGGCGAGCTGTGCTTGTGACGGAGCGGTTCCGTCACGGCCCCACCGCTCAATAGAATGCGCCACGCAGGCACGAAATCAGCGCCGCGTAGGCGCCGCCGAGTGGGCCGTGACGAACCGCTCCGTCACCAGCACAGCGCAACCAAGGCTGGTGACGGAGCGGTTCCGTCACCAGCATGGAAGGGGTTAAAGGATGGGGATATAGATGGATAGAAGGTGGGATGAAGGGACTTGGGCAGGGCTTGCTCACTTTGCTCACCTGATGGCATTCGAGGTTTGGATCAAAGTGAGAGGGTATTTTAATTTTCTGGCTACTCACTTAACCATATGCATCGTTCTGACTGTTCACTTCTTTCTGTTTGTTGGTTTCTGTACCGTTTATATGTTTTTTAGACTTGTGAACAGTCTTGATCAACAAATATACACATTCTATCTTTATAATAAAAGGGGTCTACTTTAATGTTGTTTTTAAAAGCAGATATAGGGTGATCTTGTTAATTTACAGCACCTGAGAATATGATCATCAAGTCGTTGATGGATTTCGAGGGTGCATTCTCCCAGATTTAGTGCACTCTTTAGGTTTACTGTGAAGCCCAGAGCATCCAAGAGCTGGGCGTTGATGGCATGGCAGTCCATCTGTGGGCCAAAGAGGAGTGTAGATATTGGAAGTTACGGTACTTTTCAGACCCAATAGGACAACTCATGAGTACCATCAATGCTGAGTTCTTAGATATCAGTGTTTTACTAGTGGTCTCTTTTCTGCTCATCTCTTTTCAGAGACAAGTCTGACACATGATAGGGGGCAGTACGAGGATGGAGGCATAGCTGTGATGGATCATAATTGATGGATAACCAGCAGACAGATTAAATCTGTGGCATGGGAGAGCTTGCCATATCACAAAGGGTTCTCTGTGCAAATAACACAGAGGGATGGAAAAAACCTGAATAGTGCTCGTGGTGGTGTTTATTTTAGGGGAATTTCATACAGAGCAACATGCACCTGGCAGGGTCTCTTGATGCCCTAGAGCGCCACCTGGTGGTTGAACCAAATTATTAAAAAATACCACAAAATGGTCTATTTTAACTTATGAGGAGCTATCGCAATGGGAAAATTCCATGTTGTCTTATATCCTAACAAAACTGTGCATCGTTCCTGCATTTGACTTTGCTGGTGACACCAGTCTGGTGGACTAAAGCATCCACTGTAGGGGCCTGTGTTGACTGCATGGTCATAGGTTCAAATCCAGGTAGTTCCACAGCCTTTCATCCTTCAATAAAATGAGTACCATTGATAACAATAAACATCTGTTATTCAGCTCGTTCATGTCTGGGTGAACGTGCTCTTTACAAAGGAGAAGTGCTGAGTAGTCCCATGAAAGTTGGGAGATTCTGCTCAAGGAACCATGCTGGTCTGGGTTACTCTGAAATGTGCTGCTCTTAGGCACCCATCGGTCTCATGTATGGCACAGGGATAAAATAAACTTACAAAACTGCAACACTGGCCTCGGTCTTTGAGGAACACCCAGGCCAAGTTCGAAAAATGGCAAGAGACCACCCAGGCTTCCGGAAGCCTTTGTTTTTGAGTAGGGCCTGCTTTTAATTTAACAACATTTCGAAAGTTTACATGAGGAAACCCTTTAGTCAAAATGAGATTTTGGAAAAGAGCAAGGCCCTTTTACTTGTACTTTTCAAGTGTGCAGTTCAGTGGATTTCCCTGGAGAATTCAAACCACAGATTATTGTTATCACGTTTTATTGCTGCACCATGTTCTGCATAAACACTCTGAGAGGCTGTACACATGATGTTTTTATAGCAAGCAACACAACGGACAGTTCAAGTTAAAATAACAACACATGCTATTCCATGATGCTGTTGGAAAATTCACCATTTTTTATTAATTAGATGTGCTTGTTTAGGGGCACAGCACAAAGTATGCTTCTTAGCACAGCTTTCTGGAACATTTTATCTAACATTATCTTTGGTCACTGGAAGAAAATAAGCTTGAACCTCGGTTTTGCTCCAGGACCTTGCAGATACCATTAGGTCCTACAACTTATTCCTCAATTCTCTGTAGTCCCGCCCCAAAGACTCGACTTGCTAACAAAATAAAACACAAATCATTATTTGCGTTTTATTTCTTTTAATGCTGCTGGTGGGGGGGGGGGGGGGGGGTAGCACTCCACCGCAAAAGCGGAGGAGCAGACGTTGTTTATAAGACATTTAAATTAATTACTTTTTTTTATTTTTAAATAAGTGTATCTTTTTTGGATACCTTAGTGTGTCGAAAAGGACATTTCTGTTCTCTAATTACCCATAATGACCTTCACCTGAGGAGCCCCCTATGGGTCAATCCTATTTCCTCAGTTTTTTAACATTAGTTTTTGTTTACCGCTCCATCTGCATTTGGTAGTTTAAAAACAAAATTGGCACCCCTGTCATTTTGTAGGTGTGCACATGCGTGGTAATCCAAGCATGCTTGTGTGATGACACATGTTTGCTCCTACGGCATTAAACACGTGTGCATGTGTGTTACTGTGCCTTTATTCTTTTTTTCCTTTGAGCAGTGCTGATAAAAGCTGCTTGTTGCCGAAGCTGTGCAGCATCCACAAACAGCATGGTGAGTGCCAGCAATTGTAAAATGCGAGACCAGTTCACTTTGCCAACGCTTATTGAATTCTGGTGCTCAGGACCAATCTGATGATGACCCATAACCCTTTTAAGGGTCGAAACGCATCTAAGACTCAGGCAGCCTCGTTTAGATAAACCATTGTCTGGCACAGACTTGGTATAGGATAGCTCCTCAAAGATTTGTATCAACTGCTCTGGTTGAAGCTTGGTTTCTCATACACATTCAATTGGAAAGAAAGTGCTCTTATGCTGGTCCATGTCACTTTCTGCACCAAGCACTGTCTTATGATATTATTCAATTTCATGGTATATATTTTAACATACCGCCGAATCTAAGCGCACACATTGCATGACATATTATCACTTATTATTTGCACTACCTGGTTTCATTAATATTGTAATCAGTTGAATCAATTAGACTATATTTAATTTTGCCAAAGTGCTGCTTGAACTTAAGCTACCAGAAGTGGGCCTACAAATGCAATCAGTAAGCGATAATGTAAGACCCTGTAGAGAGAGACAGGAGTGCATATAGCTTGGCAGGGCTTCTGGCGGCGCATTACTGAGGGTCGATTTGAGAGGGGTTTGCCAAAGAGGACTGATTGGATTTTTGCACCTTTCTATTCATTGAATGTGGAAACATAGGACACGTTGGCAGCGAGCGTGAAGCCCAGCCTGCTGTAATGTGCAACTATTATACTTCTAATCTGCTGCTGAAGGCAAATTGCATTCTGTTGTTTTGATCAATGCGCGTTTCTCAATGAATAATGCATCTTTAACACGGGTGTCATACAACTTGCCAACAACAGCTCGAACAGCATAAATTCACAAATGTAAGTTTTTTTTTAATGCATTTCAACTATGTGATGGCAGGAGCAGAGACCTATCTCGTAGATTTGCCTTACGCTTTTTGCTTCTGCACAGTTTGTACACAAGAAATTATTTATTTTTGGTCTGGATTTCTAATTTTGGAGTATTATTAAGCCCCCACAATTAAAATGATTCTTAATAATCACGTAAATTATTAAATGAATGTCTATAATTTGATTTTGAATAATTTCATTGCCGTTCCAATGGATCTTTTTCTAGGTCCTCCGGGAAAACTGGTGTGTCTTTGGGGTGAGTTTCCTAGGAGCAGTGTTAATTGCACAGAGGTGGATCTTTTGGGGGTAATCAGGTGATTTTGCCCACAAGTTAATGTTTTAAATAATTGGAAGGGCTTAGCAAAGTTCACTGACTCTAACCTAGCGCTACCACTCTTTCAGAGCCTTAAGCCTGCTGCAAAATCCTCAATCCACATGCATGCCAGTCAGTTTCTGAACATGAAGAGCATGCCACCATCTCCTCTTCTTGATTGGCCCTCGGCTTCCGTACCACACACCTAGGACTTATTCAGTGAACTAGGATCTTTTCCACAGACGAATGCGAAATGAACCATAAGCTGCAGCTCTCATACACCCCTCTCCTCATCTTCAATGACCACTGGCTGCTGTACTGCACACCCAAGACTTACATAATGAACTAGGATCTTTTTTCCATAGAAAAGTGCAAAACATCAGAGGAGCCTTTATATGCCTCAGCCTTTGCCTCAATTACATTAACAGGATAAGTTCTTCAAAGTCACATCTGATGTGCCTCTCTAAAAATGTTATCATTTCTGAAACTCCTCTTAAATTGCATAATTTCTTTAAGTCCTTAGACTGAGTGTCTAGGTGACTCTTGCCACACCCAAAATTCTTGCACCTACAGTGACCGCGTTTGTAATCAGCTTACACTATGGAGTAGTCGTACGATCTTTGAAACTCTCACTGGTGTCCCGCCCTTCATGAAAAACCCAACCTTTGTCAGTGAGCAAACCCCTTGCATTAAATCGATTAATGCCCACCTGCATCAGAGTGGGAGTGGTGTAGTCCTTGCAGGACTTTGCTGCTCCCTGCTGGACCAGTCTCTCTTATTAAACTGAATAAGGAATTTGAAGAATTCAAGAAATTATCAGTTCTGGTAAAGAACAACAAAGAAGGATCTCAGTTTAAAGATTTACTTAATTAAAGTACAGAAATCCATAAGCTATTACCACAATAGGGAAATCAATAAGCATACAAGTCAATATGGAATACAGTAAAAGAACTTAGTAAAGTTTTAATGTAAATCCAGCATAGATTCACCTTCTCATGACGGGGAAAGAGTTTTCCTCCCCACGTGTAGAAATCACACCCTTTTATAGGGCTTTAGATAAAACCTTCAAACATCTACTACATTAGCACATTGGTTCTCACGCTCTTAACCAATTGAAAACAAGCAAAGAGCAGTAGTTGCAATGAAATACATTTGTACATTTTCTCACTAATTCAAATACCTGAAGCTCCAATGTTCACAACATCTGTTGCCAGCACATGAAATGTTACATAGTATGTTATTCAGTCTGGGGCTGTTGCTCTGTCCTAGGGGAAGTACACTCTGCTCAGGTAGCTACAAGATATGTTTTCTCAGCTAGTGAGGACTATGAATCTTTATTATGACACTGAATATACGGTAGTTCAAGTTACATGTCGGAGAATAACGTCCTGGAAAGATGGACGTTGAGGCCTCAGTTGTTTTAAGTAAGAGAAAACATGAATTCTTACTCTCTAAACATTAAAATGTTAAATAACTCACGTTAACACCCTTTTCCCGGCCAACCGTACATCTGAAATCCCATTGCTAGCTTCCTATCTACTGCCGAAGTAGCTGATGACATTAAGCTTTTGGAATCAGGTGAGCCTGACCAATTCACGATCATTTGAATATCAAATATTTGTGTGAAACACATTAGTCTCAAACCAAATGGGTCAAAAATAGAAATTCTCGTCATAGCCCAACAACACACCAAAAAACAAATATTTTCTTTGCCAGTCATCCACATTTATCAGCCGAACTACCCTCAAAAAATGCACAGTAAGAAGCTGGGAGCCATTTGTAATGCTAATCTAAGCTTTAACTCAGATTTAAACAATGAGCTAAGTTTATTTTTTATGGTTAACTAAAAACGCTTTAAAAACATAATAAACATCTACTGGCTTGTAAAACAGAAACAGACACATCTTTGTGCAAAATGGCATTACCACGGAATGTAAAATTACATTAGTCTCAAGTTGCACCATATAAAATAAAAGTATTTGCTCTCATCTAGCAGACCTGAGACCCTGTCACATAAAGTGAGTGCTGGAAGGACAGTGGTACATGGTTGCTTGTCACACGAACTTTCAAGCCATGTGCTTCTTTTGCCTGGAAATGTAGCAGCATTTGTAGACATACTTAAAGTGAGCAAAAGGATACTTCACAGCAAAACAGTCAAAATACAACACATTAAAACCAATCAAAATACAACACAACCAAATCACTTCGCAATATTGCAGCCCAAATCCATAGCAGTACAAATAAGAACTGAACACATCATAACATTAAATTCCACTTGACTAATATACACTAAAGTGCTTGTCATACATTACCAGTTACATTGGTAAACTGTATTTGGAGCAAGCACTTCCTTAACTTACCAACTACCACATGAAATAGCACTGGTCAAAAGAGTTTAGTGATCCAGACCTTTATGTAATAAATGAAAGAGTTCTTCATTCTTATAACCACATTCTCTACACCCCTAGTTGGGTTAGTCGAAACGTGACCAGGACACTGTAAACCAGGGTTCTTTGACCTTTTCTGTAGTAAGAGCTATTTATGTTCAACGAAAATCATCCCAAGCTACTAATATTATTAGAGTTGTAATACTGACCACATCAGATATATTTACATTAGTGCCCACCAGGTGCAAGATTAATAACAGTGTGAGTGCATCAGGCATGGTTACCAGCAGTAATGTAATACACTATTTTTCAAAGTGAATGGCTTTTTCAAAAAATGCTTTTTCCCTTAGTATATTGTTTATATTCCCCCTATGGGGTTTTTGCTCCTCTTATACTTCGCTTTCTTATTGTATAATGCCATTTTCTTTCTTTGCCTTTTTCTTTTATTGATTGTGATATTGTAATGATGTTTTACTTGGATTATCTTACTCAATAAAGCTTTCTAAACTCAAAGTGAATGGCTTCTACAAAGGGTATTAGCCATAGCTGCAATGACCCTGCAACCAATATAGTATTCGTTATAAGTTTCCCAAACATCAGTTCAGGATTTCTGGAAATACACATTTTTTATCTCAAATACTAACTTTTCAATTGTGGTGTTCATGCATGAATTCACCCAATCAAAAGCTTCTAATTTAGTAGGCTCAACTGCACTCAGGATGGCCACATAAGGGCAGCTGAAGAGCTACCAGGAGCTCACTAGCTACTCATTGGAGAATCCTGCTCTAAGAACTCATTTTAACACTGAAAGGAATTGAGGGGATGTGTGTCAGCAGAGATATCATTAAATATCTCCACAGGCCTGGGACCAGATAACTTTGAATCACATATTTTTAAACTTTTCTCTTGCTTATTGAAGTGATATTTCTTTTCCTTCTAACAAAACGCATGTTCAGAAATAGTCAAAGCATGTCTTTTTTAATCCCATATTTCACTTTTTAGGCACTGATAACAAAGAGGATCAGTAGATAAATCTACCACTCGTCACATCAGAAAACCATGCTGTGGTGGTAGTAGACTCTGTCTGGACTATGGTCTCCCAGCCTACCGGATCAAGAGACTGCAAAAAGGCCTAAATGTGCCTGGCTGTCTCATATGTGGGCTGAAAACCTGTGTCACCAGAAATAACAAGTTTCTCTGCTACCTGTTCAAGAAATGACTACGTTCAAGGTACACTGTCTTATCTACAAGTGCAGAGAAGGAACTGCACGAAAATACCTCCAAGCCAATATGTTAAAATAACAGACATCCTGCCCACACCTCTCAATATGGGACAATTTCCCAGGCGAACCAAGATCTAGAAACAATAGAGGTGGTAAAGGATTTTATAGGTGCCACCACCTTTCTTCGTACATCCACAACACTACACACTTCATGGACTCAAGGGGGAAATTAAAACACCTATTCCAACCAGTTCCCTAATGTCACCTCTAGTAACAACTGCAGTCGTTGTATTCTGCTTTAAACACATTGGCATGTGCTGTACCATATTATTTTACTTTTGTCGCCCTCACTGTATAATCATCCAGCTTTTGGACCATGTATGCTTCATGACATCCTTGACCTGGATTATACTAGTGAATAGTCATTTCTCTGCATTTTAGATTGTGCTCTTTGAACCGGAAGTGGAGAGGGTGGAATTCCAGAAGGGATGGTGTAAACTCTAGTTTATTTGTATGTGCATTGTTGCATCTATACAGTTGATTCAGTCAGGCCTGCCTTAGTTGTCCGGTTATCTGGTAGGGTATAATGAGTTTGAATAAAATTATGTGGCAATGGAGAAGTAAATTATGAGGCAGTGCTGTCTAAATTCCGAGGCAAGAAAAGGCAAATATGGAGCATAACCTGTGTCCGTGTTGCCCACCTATTGGTCATTTTAACGTACAGTAACCCTATCTCGCCAATTTCTCAAATCATTAATATCAGACTGTCAACAGAATACAGAAACCAGCCACTGAAAGGTGACCAGTTAACCCTTCGGTCTACCATTGTTGGTAATCACATTTTTTTTTAGAAATGTTGGATTCATTGCTGCTATAATTTTTTTCCAAACTCTATAAATTGTGAAGCAGATAGATTATATGCCAATTGCAATTTAGTCAAAATCATGTGGAGCACACCACAGATGTAGAATCACATATTTCCAGTGGCCACTGGTATAAAGGTTTTGTGGCACTGGCTCTTGATGTAAGGCACAGGGTTCTACCCCTTACTTCACCACTTGATCACACTTTGTAATTTAGAGTGGATCCTTCTATTTTTGGTATCTCAGTTCCCACACCTGCCAACTCCGGGAGTGCTCAGAAACAACATTAATAATGGTTCAAAGCGCTATATCAATAACTGGACGCTTCGACTCACCGGTCGCTCCAGCTGTTTCAGCATGCACAGGGTGCTTGCGATGACATCAGCAGCCACAGATGAGACACCGCCTCTCACCTTGTAAGTGCTTTCATTAATCACAGACCTCTGGAGAGCAGCAGTGGGCGAGTGTCTGCGGCCTGCATTAGTGTCATCTGCCACTTGTCATTGGACTGCCGACAGGTGATTGTGCGTTCCGGCTGTGTGTGTGATTTAGGGCAGTAACACTGCTTTTCAGCAAGAAGGAAAATAATCAATAACCCGGCAGCGCTGCTTGTTTCCAAGAGTGGCTTTTGCTGCACAACATCCGGTCCACTAATGGGAGGGTGATGTGATTTGCCTCTCCACTTGTTGAAAGCCTGTGTTTATTAGCATCAAAGACAGTCAGTACCAGCGCTTCTATAAGGCAAAGGCTGGCTGCTGACGTAGGGCCCCACCAGTAGGAGGCGCCATATCACAGAAATAACCCCATACTGTAATTTTACATGTCTACTATTGATTTTGGAATGGGGTGCCTAGAATCCATGCGCCACTGGTTGGATGCAGGACAATAAGCATGAGTGTTATGTTTTCAGAAATGTTACATTAACCTTATATCCATGCCACCATTTCTGTGTTTTACAGCTGAGGAAGCATTTCGGCAAATGATTTCCCTCATACCACTAGTTTTTCCAGGCCCTGTTAACTACAAACATTTGTTCCAGTTTGAAAACCCTTTTGAGAATGAAATCAATGGAAGCGCAGACGTGTGTTTTTCCTGCTGTCGTGAGTTCGAATCTCGGCCTGGCCAGTTCAACATTTCATCCTTCTTGTGATCCATAAATAGAGTACCAGTAAAATGGTTCACAGTCACATCTTTTAATTCTGACATGTAGGAATTTCAAGAATAGACACAATGAATGTTTAATAAAGAAGATATTATTATTACCTTGCAACCCCATGAAACACCACAGAAAGGACCTCGTTTCTCTTAAGGAACCAGGTAGCCACCTCAACAAGGCGCTATCTCAACAACTATCCCCGCTGGTACCTTGAGGTGACTTGCACATGCTCAAACATTTAGAGCAGCACATTTTTTAAATAGCCAATCACTTTGTAGAACTGGTACTGATACAGATATCCTTCCACATCTTGCAATGACGTCAGAGTCAGGCACATTTGAGATCCTGGTTTTCACTCCAGAACCTGATCACGGTTTAACATTCCACTGATTAATCTATTGTTCTATCCGTCCATCTGGCCCATTAATGATCCACCTTTTTTTCTGTAACATGCTTTCAGACTGGACTACATGTTACACCTCGCAATCCGAGCCTGGTGCCAACTTACTTACCCATTTCTGAAATTGGAAGCCATACGGGTGATGAAACCAGATGTGCATTCGAGATGCCTGGAGCTGCAGATAACATGTTTTTAGGTCTCATAGAGAGACCTAATGCCGTCCATCCACTTTTTACGATCCCGATTTTCAATAGTTCACGAGAAGCGAATCACGTGACAAGCTCCTTGTGCACGAGCTTCCCCCTGCCAGCAGCATTTGCCACATCAAAGGCCGTGACTTCAAAGGGTTCCGCTGCCCCGCCCCCTGCTTCACGGTCATCTGTTCCCCAGCACCTCCCCTCTCTCTCCCCTAATTATTCACTGTTGGCCGGCCGGCACATCTAGTTTTCCACGGCTTTCGTTTTCTGCTTGATTGGTTGCTTTGCTAATGCTTGTTTTGTAGGGGGTTAGCGGGTTCTTGACTTTTCTTGACTGGGCATTTTATGTGAAACGCGCTTCCTGAACGCTGAAAAATATTCTATCTATGGTTGCTGTTAAAGGCATTTCAGCTTTTTTTCAGACATGTTCTGCTCACATTTGGGGTACGCATGTGCTATTCAGTATGAGAAATGGCTAGTGTGTGCGCGCCGGGGATAAAAGGGGGTGGGGTGAACAGGGGCTTCCTCGGTTTAAACATGCTCTATCTTTTTATACTCTTCTCTCTCCGCCGTGGGCTTGGTCTCTCGTCTCCCTGTTCCTCCTTTCATCCTATGCTCTGTCCCCTCATACTCTTCCTCTGTCCGTGGCGGGCTCGATCTCTCCTCTCCCTGTTTCCTCCCTTCATCACATGCGCTATCTTCTCATACTCTTCCTCTCTCCATAGCGCCCTCTGTCTCTCAGCTTCCTATCCCTCCTTTCATCACATGCTCTGTCTCCTCGTACTCTTCCTCTCTCCGTCATGGGATCTGTCTCCTCTCTCCCTGTCTCCTCCTTTCATCACTTGCTCTATCTTCTCATACTCTTCCTCTGTCCATAGCGCCCTCTGTCTCTCGTCCCTCATGTTCATGAGCTTTCTGTGGTGTCGCTCTCTGCCCATCCACTCCTTGCAGGATCTGTAATGCCTGGCTGTATAGCGCCTAGATCACTCGAGCTATATTAGTGGCTCTCCACACCTACACACATTATAGAAGGGTGAGGTGGGGGGGGGGTCTGCGGCTCAGTGAGGAGCCTAATGCATGTAGCAGACTGCGGGAGGGGGGGGGTCACGTGACAGGCAGATAGGGGGTCCAGTGTGTAATTCTGCAAGGTGCTACAGAGCTAGTCCTCATCAGATGTCCAGACTGACTGCTGCGAACCGTCAGTAGGCTGGTGGGGCTTTTGGTATTGTAAATAACAATGCCTTTTCATTTTTGTAAAGTAAACATTGATCAGCATGAAGGGAACTATCATAGCAGGTTTTTTTTTCATTCTATGGGGGATTACAGGAAGTATAGAATCTTTTTGCATTTTTCTACCCGTTCACAACTTTTATTTTCTTTTGGTTTCCGATTTTCATTAGGCTGATTGTGATATTTTTGCAGCAGATTACTAACTGCTTTTTGGTGTATTTAATTGTGCACTACAGATCAACATTTTAATCTTCATGCCTGCATCCATACTATCTCTTTATCTGACAACACAAGACAACAAGGATGTATGCGGTTTATGGGAAGTGTGATGGTATGACTTTGTATTATAAGCTATAAAATATCTTCTGCCATACATTACAGGGGTATTAAAAGTCACCTCTGAGTTTCATGCTCTTATAAAGGAACTTGGCCTTCCGTATCACTCATATGCACAGAATATGCCTGAAACAAATGTCTGTATAAAAATTATAAATTATTGACAATACTAATTAGATTTTAGGTCACTTTTTCGACACACTTCTGCTGTTTCTATGCCTTGTAATTGAAAGTTACTACCAAAACCAGTTTAATGGTACTGAACTCACTGACTGTATCTAAATGTGGCAGACCTATTACACCATAGGTCTCTCACCCTCGGCACTGCTGTTTGGGGCTGATATGCATTGGAATGTATGAAACTGGATTATAATATGTGATTGAAAAACATATACGGATGAAAATAATGAAGTTGAATTATAAAATAAACACATGAATTGTACAAAGGAAGGATTTCATTTGAATTCTTGCTGAATATTTATCAGCCCCAAACAGCAGTGCCGAGGGTGAGAGACCTATGGTGTAATAGGTCTGCCACATTTAGATACATTCAGTTACACTCCTGGAGGGGAGTGATACCTTTGGGCACGCCAAAAAACATTATCTAAACCGAGGCGGTGCACATCCCACAACTCAACGACTGAACTCACTGACCTCAGAAGGATGAAAGGCTAAATTGGCCTTACCAGGATTCAAACGTGTAAACTGCTTGCTATCTACAAGTCATGAATGGACATCTAGGGACACACAAGCATACGTTTCATTTTTGCACACCATAATTTCACACGTTTTTTTGTCCCTATGGTCCAAAGTTGTTTTTCTCATTAAAAAAAGGCAAGATATGCATTAACCACAGCAATGACATCTGCAAAGGCAGTCCATTTACTACCTTGAAAAGAGGAACCCCTAGGGTGAACATTCCAATTAACCAGTTACATATGGTCCCTACTGGGTCCAAATGCAGATCCATCGAGATTTGGACAGCTACTGAGTAGAAAGAGAGAAAATTCCAAGTGATCTGACGCAACCGATAGTTGGTGTCTAATTGTTCAGTTCTAATTCCAGCTGGGTGTTTGATTTAACCAGTAGAATTTAATGTTGTTTTTTGTGTGCATGAGAATTTCAGATCACCTTATGGGTAACGAGTTTTGGAGTGTTCAAAACATTTTTGTGCGTTGTGATAATTTTGGCTGATTCTTGCCCGAGCTCTAACTGGCTTAGTTGTCACCCCTCAATCCAGGGCCCTAAACAACTAGGACAAGCATTTGCAATGCAATAGGTCTCGCATTTACGCGAGTTTAACCCCTCCCCTGCTGATGACGGAACCGCTCCATCATCAGCTACGGTTGGGCTGTGCTGATGACGGAGCGGTACCGTCATGGCCCGGCCGCCGCGCCTGCGCGGTGCTGATTTCGCGCCTGCGCGGCAGTTGTATTGAGCGGGGCGGGTCATGACGGAACCGCTCCGTCACCAGCACAGCTCAACCGCGGCTGGTGACGGAGCGGTTCTGTCACCAGCATGCGGCCGCCGCACGCCCGCCCCGTTAGCGCTGCGGCGGAATAGCCGCCGCAGCGAAAGGGTTAAGCTATTGGCATTGTAGATGGCAATGCTGTTTATTTATGTTTTAAAAACCAAATCATAAAAAAGGCGTTGTCATTTACAGTGCCAATAGTCAATAGCTTTTTTGTTACTGCTTTTTGGACAAGTGGTTCTCTTTCATCAGAAATGCGTCACTCAGTCTCTTGGTCAACAGGATGTTATGGTTCCTATGTTTTCGAAATTTGAAAGAGAAGTTCGGTTCTCACAACTGTGACGATTTGAGAAAATGGACATGCGTTTCCGAGAAGCAACTTGCTGCGAATCTTTCAGTAGTTTGTCATGGAAGACAGATGGTCTTAAGGCAAATACGGGTGTCGCCTGTTGCTCGAACCTTGCATTCTATATCCAGAAGCTCCCCTACATTGTGTTTAAAGCTCAAAATTTCCACCACCACAGTGTTTGTCTTTAGACTGTCTCTTAATGAACAAAACACTATATAGTTGGGAACAAACTGTTTTGTTTAGTACTTTACTGAATAGGTCAGTAGTCTATATTGAAATCCTATCTTTCTTACTCGTTTGTGAGGCTCCATATTATTATTTCCTCTTGATAGAAGGTGGGGTCGAGGACATTCTGGGGGGGGGGGTTGCTAAGGTCTCTTGAGATCACTTAATTGGGAATTCAGAATTGTATGAACTCTATCAGTTGACTTATGGACTGTTATAACTCTAAATATTTGACTTTACTATATCAGGTTTCGATTCCTCTGAACAATTGGGTAAGGAACACACCATCTAATTGACCAGAAGAAGCTTCCAAAGACATTGAAAATTAACAATGTTAAGTCCACCCTGCAAACACACATTCTTTCCATCCCTTTGAAAATACAGTCTACATGTGTTCTGCAGTTCCCTTGTTCTGGTTTGATTGATGTGAAATATAGCTTGTTTAGTGGTCTTTTGGTTACTTATTTTAAACTCATTGCTGTGCCAGCCCTGAAGTTTATATAGTTCTCCAGCCCATTTGCACATGCTCATAACAAAAAGTATAGGTTATTTTCTCTAACGTATTACTACTAATAAGAGATGTTTATTCTACTCAGCACCACCATTGCACCACTCAGCAGCACCACAGCACCACTCAGCAGCGCCACTCAGCACCACCACAGCATCACTCAGCACCACCACAGCATCACTCAGCACCACCACAGCACTACTCAACGTCACCACAGCACCACTCAGCACCACCACATTATCACTCAGCACCACCACAGCACCACTCAGCACCACCACAGCATCACTCAGCACCACCACAGCACCACTCAGCACCACCACAGCACCACTCAGCACCACCACAGCACCACTCAGCGCCACCACAGCATCACTCAGCGCCACCACAGCATCACTCAGCGCCACCACAGCACCACTCAGCGCCACCACAGCACCACTCAGCACCACCACAGCGTCACTCAGCACCACCCCAGCATCACTCAGCACCACCACATTATCAATCAGCACCACATTATCACTCAGCACCACCACAGCACCACTCAGCACCACCACAGCCTCACTCAGCACCACCACAGCATCACTCAGCACCACCACAGCATCACTCAGCACCACCACAGCACTACCACAGCATCACTCAGTGCAACCCCAGCATCCCTCAGCACCACCACAACATCACTCAGCGCCACCACAACATCACTCAGCGCCGTTACAGCATCAATCTGTGCAACCATTCAACAACTGGTTCAAATATGTTCTCTCAATGTTTCAAGCTTTATTACAAATGTCACAAAAAGATGTTAATATTTCACTTCTGTTCTTGGATTTTCATCACAATAAAATACACTGAACATAATCTTCACAAAAGTTATTTACAAAAGTTTAAGCTATTGCCATTATAAATTACGATCACTTTTATTTAAGTATTAATTATTTAAAAAAATGTAAAGCCATTGTTATTTGTAATATCAATACATCTAAGTCACGTAAATACAAAACATGTAGCATTACAAATGCTATAGGTGTCACATTTGCAAAAGTTATAACTATTGGCATTACAAATGACAAAGCTATTAATGTAGCTATTTTCAAAACCAACACATAAATAAAAAAATTGTCATTTACAAGACCAATAGCTCAAACTTTCATAATGCGAGACCTATTGCATTGCAAATGCTTGCTTTTTTACCTTGTAAGCTATCATGCAGAAGTGCTTTTCTCACAGTTACTAAATTCTGGGCAAATGACCTCATGTCCTCCACGTAGAATCCTAATTCTTTTGTATTGTATTGAATTGAAGCATTTATATAGCGCTTACTGCCCCATGTGTGGCACCGAAGCGCTTTCTTACGTGGGCAGCAAGCTACGCCGCGTGGGGCGTGTTGTTCATGCTCTGCATAGCACGGCGCGCATAACTCACTGGTGTCCTACATTTCTGAGACTAATTCAGAATTGCCTGTGAAAAGGTTGCTCATAGATCCGGAAGAATGTTGAGTTCAACCTTTTGCTAATTGACAATTTATTTTCGGGTCTCAAGAAGGCGAAGCAGCTGTGTAACTTTATCCAGTTCAGTCAGCGGAGGAAACAATGTGTCTCCCACGACAAGCCAACTGGAGCGAGCCCGGGATATTTCTGGGCTCGCGCTGCACGTTCCTGGGTTTGGAACAGTGGTCAGAGGAGCGAGCCACGCCGCCGAGGCCCGGCCAGCGGATGGTGGCCAGGAGGCCAGCATCACCCGTGACCATTACAAGACAGGCTGCAAACTCAGCTGTAAACAGATAGCGACTAACGTGATGCACGCACAGCACTGTCCGATGTGGGGAAAAGGTGCTCTGGGAACCCATACATTGGGGGGTCAAGGTGTGGCAGCTGTGAAGGGGTGGAAATATTAGGGGCGGAGTCATGAAAAGCGGAATCTGACAGTCAACTTAAACATTTATGTTCTTTCTTAAAGTCTGCTGCAAAGATATTGGACACAACAAGGGTAAATGTACTGGATATGTGCTCTGGCGTGCTTAATTAGTCTAAAGAGGATGCATTCTGAAATAGCTTACTGGGTTAAGGCACATGCTGAAGAGATCTTTGTTTGACCCGAATTTTTCTGTAGATAATGGCTGTAAGATAACTCTGGTGGTTAATGCACTTCCACCAGTGATCTGTGTTTTGTCTAGTCACAGTGTAGACTCAGTAAGTTGTGTAGAGGGTTAATGTGCCTGCTGCAAAGCACATTGTGTAACATGCACATCACAGATTTATATTTTATGTAGATAGGTAAGTGGGTTACTGCTTTCGACATAGAGATCCTTTTGCTACTTGCAGGTCATAAGTTGGAATCATTCTAATATAGCACAGTGAACTATGAACCCGCGTCAAGGAGTTGTATGCAGACTGCAAACCATGGGTTTAATGTCTTATTTTTTTTTCTTAATATATCTTTATTTTAAAATTGCAAAGAAAGGTTTCTTTGGACAGTAAAAATTCTTATCAGTACTGACAATTCTAACCACTATGCTACGTTTTAAATCCTGGCTTTGTGTTTCTCCTTACCGTGCACTATACTGCCTACCAGTATGTACGATAAGTGACCCCTACACCGAACCTTCATTGCCATGTATAATATTTGCTTTACATTCATTTATACATTTGTATGACTTGTTATATCTGTGATGTAAAAGACCCTGACACTGTACACTGGGATAAATAGCGCTATACAGACTAGTACATCTGACATTCTTACAGTGCACACATCTCTCTTGCTTACAGTGGTTGAACAAAGTCATACACTTTCACCCAAAATCATAGTTTCTGGTAAGTACTTGAAGTGATAACAAGCTATGTGCCTTTGTTTCCCTCCATTGCTTTGCCATTTAGGTATTAGACTCCAGATACCTCCCAGCCAGGATGATACTTGAACAAAAGAAGGGCTAGTTACTCTTTAAATCAGGCCTTTGGTTTGGGAAAAGGAAGTGGAAAATGGAAGCCCTCTCCCTGGCTTTATGTTGCTGCTCCAAACGGAAAGGAGACAATGTTTTGGCACTGCTGAATGTGTTCTGGTGTCGGGAAATGACACTGGGACAAATGTATTTCACTGGGTCCAGCCCAGATCCCGATATGGCTCAGCAATTGCTGCTGGTACTCGGATCTGGCTGGATCTCTCTAATTTCTTTCACTGGCACATGGATTCGAAACAGAAACTCTGGGCACACTTTTTCATACAAGGGAGAGTTATGCACAGATATATATATATATATATATATATATATATATATATATATATATATATATATATATAGATAGATAGATAGATAGATAGATAGATAGATAGAGAGAGAGAGAGAGAGATAGATAGATAGATAGATAGATAGATAGATAGATAGATAGATAGATAGATAGATAGATAAATAGATAGGTTTTTGGAGGGGGCTAGCTCTATATCTGAGGGCAATGCTACTGAACAATAAATGGATTATGGATATGAAAAGAAAAATATGAAAGTACATGAAATTGAGAAACTAATTAATGACAAACAGGCATGTGGAGAAGTAGTAAAAGGGAACGGATGTTTTAAGAGGCTGGACTGGAACTCAAAATGTATACAACAAATAGAAGCGGGAAAGTATTAGATGAGCAGAAGAAAGTATAGAAAGTCTGGGTAATGAGGAGCAACACATGCAATGCATTCTGGGTAATAGTTCACTGAAATATTTCCAGGGCTCATATAAAGTTACTCAAAGGAATGTAAGAATTCGAGATTTGGCCACATGCTTTGTTTGATTTTGTTTTGATGTGGGCTGATGGTAGGGTAAAAGGAAGTGCTGAGATCATTCAGGCTGCTATGAACGAGGACATGGAACACTTAGTGGGAGGGTGATGAGTGAAAACTCAAAAAAAGTTTCTTTCCCAGAATTCTGGGAAAAAAGGTTGACAGAGGCAAATGATAATATTCAGGTTAAAGTGAAAATGGATTGCTTGCCAAATAAATAGTTACTGCGTGAAGGACAGATATATGTTTATATCTTATGAGGCAAACAATGGAGCACCTCTTGCCTTGTAAATGTACAGGAATTTATATAGCGCAAATCACCGAGCGGTTTCTAAGCGCTTGCTTAGGGAGCCCATCCTGGTATTCCCCTGTGAGATAACTCCGGCAGGGTATCCGCAAGGTGAAAGCCAGGCATCCCGCCGCGAGGGGCCGTTGTGGAGATTAAGCAAGCTATTGCCCAGAGTCACAGAGTGTGAACACGTGAATCGAATAGGCGCCGGAGAGAGAATTGTCGAGTCCATGGACATTTTAGGACTCAAGACCCCGCCGAGCCAGGAATTGAACCCTGGTCCCGGGCTGACCTTTGCTTCCAGGTCTGCCTCCTCTAACCAGTGAGCCACACTTCGCCTTCCTGTAAGCCTCAAAAAACCACTTATTTGTATTCTTTGTCTTCTACTTTACACACCGTGCCTACTTTTGGAGTGGTAATTAGTGATAGGAAAAGGATTGATTGAGCTTGATGTTGTCTCCCAAAGGGCCATGCAGCCTTTTGCAGAGCGCAAAATGTGCACAGTGGCGATCAACCTGTTGTAGGCTCCAAAATGGTCACAATATCTAGACTGTTTTTTGTGGACCCCAACATGAATCCCCTGGACAGGCAGGCTTTGTAGACCCCAAATGAACTGAGTGCAAACACAGCTTCTTACAGACTTCCAAACACTCAGTGGAAGGTGCAGTCTGTTACGAGCACCCCCCAGAGAACATGATAGTTAGAATGTTGTTATGGAATTTCCAATTTCAGTTCTGATACTTGTCTTTGACATTCAGCTGTGATATCCAGCTCTGCTATCCAGCTTTGATAGTCATGTCTGAGATCCACCTTTAATATCCAACTTGGATATCCATCTCTGATATCCAGCTCTGATATTAATTCCTGCTCTGATATCTAGCTCTCATATACGTTTCTGATATCCAGATCTCATATGTTGCTCTAGCACTCATCCCTGTTGTAATGTCCAGCACTGATATCTTGTTCTAATATCCAGTTGTGATATTAATCTAAGCTTTGATATCCTGCTCTGATATCCTGCTGTGGCATTCATCTCTGATATCCAACTCTCATACGTGGGTCTGATATCCAACTCTCATATGCGGGTCTGCTATCCAGCTCTGATATCCAACTCTCATATGCCGGTCTGCTATCCAGCTCTGATATCCAACTTTCACATGTGCCTCTGATACTCATATCTGCTCTGATATCTAGCTCTCATATGCGGTTCTGATATCCAGACCTCAGATATTGCTCTGATATTCATCCCTGTTGTAATGTCTGCCAGTGATATCTTGTAATAATATTCAGTTGTGATATCAATTCAAGGTTTGATATCCTGCTGTGGCATTCGTCTCTGATATCCAACTCTCATATGTGGGTCTGATATCCAACTGTCATATGCAGGTCTGATATCCAGCTCTGATATCATGTTTTAATGTCCATTTGTGATATCCATTCAAGCTCTGATATCCAACTCTCATATGCAGATCTGATATCCAGCTCTGAAATTCAGCTCTCATATGCGGGTCTGATATCCAGCTCTGACATTCAGTTCTCATATATATAGAACTGATATCCAGCTCTGAAATTCATCTCTCATTTGCAGATCTGATATCCAGCTTTGATATCCAACTCTCATATGCGGGTCTGATATCCAGCTCTGATATTCAGCTCTCATATGCGGGTCTGATATCCAGCTCTGATATTCAGTTCCCATATATGGAACTGATATCCAGCTCTGAAATTCATCTCTCATTTGCAGATCTGATATCCAGCTTTGATATCCAACTCTCATATGCGGGTCTGATATCCAACTCTGATATCCAGCTCTCATATGCGGATCTGATATTGAGCTCTGATCTCCTACTCTCACATGTGCCTCTGATACTCATTCCTGCTGTGATATCTAGCTATCATATACAGTTCTGATACCCATCTCTCACATATTGCTCTGATATTCATTCCTGCTGCGAATTCCAGCTCTGATATTCTGTTTTAATATCCATTTGTGATATTCATTAAAGCTCTGATATCCAACTCTGATATCCAAAACACATATGCGGATCTGATATCGAGCTCTGATATCCAGCTTTCATATGCGGATCTGAGATCCAGCTCTGATAATCAGCTCTCATATGCGGATCTGAGATCCAGGTCTGATGATCAGCTTTCATATGCGGATCTGATATCCAGGTCTGATATCCAGCTCTCATAAGCGGATATGATATCCAGCTCTTATATATGGAACTGATATCCAGCTTTGAAATCCAGCTCTGATATGTGGATCTAATATCCATCTCTCATATGCTGATCTGATATCCAGCTCTGATGTCCAGCTCTCATATGCGGATCTGATATTGAGCTCTGATCTCCAACTCTCACACGTGCCTCTGATACTCATTCCTTCTGTGATATCCAGCTATCATATGCAGTTCTGATACCCAGCTCTCACATATTGCTCTGATATTCATTCCTGCTGCGAATTCCAGCTCTGATATCCTGTTTTAATATCCATTTGTGATATTCATTAAAGCTCTGATATCCAACTCTGAAATCCAAAACTCATATGCGGATCTGATATCGAGCTCTGATATCCAAAACTTATATGCGGATCTGAGATCCAGCTCTTATCATCAGCTCTCATATGCGGATCTGAGATCCAGGTCTGATAATCAGCTTTCATATGAAGATCTGATATCCAGGTCTGATATCCAGCTCTCATAAGCGGATATGATATCCAGCTCTTATATATGGAACTGATATCCAGCTTTGAAATCCAGCTCTGATATGCGGATCTAATATCCATCTCTCATATGCGGATCTGATATCCAGCTCTGATATCCAGCTCTCAAATGCGGATCTGATATTGAGCTCTGATCTCCAACTCTCACATGGGCCTCTGATACTCATTCCTGCTGTGATATCCAGCTATCATATGCAGTTCTGATACCCAGCTCTCACATATTGCTCTGATATTCATTCCTGCTGCGAATTCCAGCTCTGCTATCCTGTTTTAATATCCATTTGTGATATTCATTAAAGCTCTGATATCCAACTCTGAAATCCAAAACTCATATGCGGATCTGATATCAAGCTCTGATATCCAAAACTTATATGCAGATCTGAGATCCACCTCTGATCATCAGCTCTCATATGCAGATCTGATATCCAGGTCTGATATCCAGCTCTCATAAGCGGATATGATATCCAGCTCTTATATTTGGAACTGATATCCAGCTTTGAAATCCAGCTCTGATATGCGGATCTAATATCCATCTCTCATATGCGGATCTGATATCCATCTCTCATATGCGGATCTGATATCCAGCTCTGATATCCAGCTCTCATATGCGGATCTGCTATTGAGCTCTGGTATCCAACTCTGCTCGCTGCTGACTCCTCAGTAAAGTCTCACTAAGCCAGTTAAGCCTGCTTTTGAACATATTCCAAGTAAGGACCCTAACAAAGAAGCATACCACAAACGATATTCTGCAAAGGCATGAAGTTATTTTTGGAACAGGAGCTGCACAGGTGATGTAATGTCTGTGCCTAATAATATGAGTTTGACGAGCTACAGTCCTGTCGGTGGTTTTCCTACTGCTTGGATATGGGTATGAATGCACCATTCAAAACAACAGATACAACTATATCAATATGGTCTTTTGTATAAATCACAAAAATGCTTTGAGTCCATGTGTGCCAATGCAATAGGTGAAGTTTCATATAATTGCCCGCTTGTATGATTCTGTGCAGACATCCACCTTTGGTGCCTGTGCGAAGCAATGAATTGTAAATTGTACGTAAACGTGCTTGTTCACGCCAAGATATCTGCAGTAGTGTGGAATGATTTTGAGGACTTTTATTTCCCATATTTAGACGAAGGGTTTTTGACATTCTGCTCAGCCCTTGTTTTATTTGTGACCAAATCTAGAATTGTAAAGGGTCTCTAGTTTGCATCTTTTGAAACTTTATCATCCCACTGGGGTCATTCTATCTGAAATGCAAGTGCGATAATTACATATTTTTCAAAATGTATTAAAAGCACGTGAACTGTTGCTCAGCACAGATCAAACTGGATTTTAAATAGCTTGAAAAGATGAGCTTTAGACTTTGTTGGATGATGTCTATCATTAATTGCACTAAAAAGAGCACGAACGTTTAATGTGAGTATTTACATATTGTTGTTGTCTTATATGGCACTGAGCAACCATACCTTGTCTACCTAATGATTTATTGTGTTAGTATTTTAAGTTTGTGCAGATAAAGATTTGAGGGAGCGGCGGTGGACGTAAGTCACAGGGGTAAAATGTAAAAACACATTTGGACTTGTGTTTTTTTAAATTATGGTGCCTACAGTCATGGCGAAGCGAGCTTGTAAAATGATGAATAGCCCCTGAGAAGACAAGTATATACTATAGGCATGTAGGTTGGCTTCTCTTGGGCAGTTTAGAAAGAGTTTTCTTTTCCTGAATTTGTATATGCAACTCTTGGACAATTGACTCTGGGGAGAGCAACTGGGGTGGCATTGATGGGGTGATGAAGGGTTTTTTGCCAATGTCTGCCACTAACTGAATGCAGAAAGGAAGAGAAAGAGGTGGACTTCAATGTCTAAACTCATTGTGCTGTCGTACACTCACACCCACATTCAGTGAGAGAGAGAGAGAGAGAGAAGTAGAGTACAGAATTACCGGCTTCACTGAGGCTTTTAATGCTTAATTATTGCCCCTACTGTGCGGCCATCAAAGGATGTGGTTAAAGAAGCATTGGACTCAATTATGGGACTTGTAAATAGACTAAAGGGCTTGTTTACCGATGAGGACTAGTGTCTAGAGAGCTGCTCAATGACCCACAGTGACCTGGAGACATTACATTATCTGCCTGTGCCTTGGTTTCTTACCTGCCTCAGTTGTGAGAGCTTCAAAATGGGCAACATGCTGATCTTGTGGGTTCTAAATAAAAATGGTTTTGACCAAGCAAATAGTTTAACAAAGAACCATCTAAGAATCCAATTCTACAATATGATGGCTAATTAGTTTGGCTGGAACTGATGAGGGTGGCTACTTATACACACATCATTCACAAGTGCTGACTCTGACACGTCCATGCTGTGAATGGCGCTTTGAGATACACTGTATAAAGCGTAGAACTGACATTCAACGAGCTCACTTCGTTTACCACTCAGTTTTCAAATCTATGTAAATTGACAAGCTTGAATTCCAGTAGGGTTGAACCAGCCTTTCATTCTTCTGAAATCAATTCATGGAGCACCATTAACTTGGGTAGGAGTAAGATCGGCTATTTTCTACTCTTTTCTGTAAAATAGGTTACGGTATTATTGTCATCGTTTATCAGATACAAATATTTCAGGACAGAAAGATCCAAGCTTCGCACTAGAAGAATCCACAACATGTCATTGTTAGTTAGTTTTCATGATTAGATTCCTTGATTTTCAGTGGTGTATAGTGAATTTAGGTCTAAACTTAGCACTTTCAAAGAGCGGCCAATAATACTTAGGGGTTGTATGCAGGAGGGAAGCAGTGGCAATGCTTAACCCTGGCACCGACAGGAAGCTCGTGGACAGGACAGGTAAACAACGTACAGGAATCTGATTGCTCCTTTTGTATCAAATGGTGAAAGATGAGAAGCTCCTGACCGTAAGACTCAGGGCTTTTAAGCACTATATAAAACCTGACTTTTGTATTGCCACTGTTTGTTTAGGGTTTAAACATGGATGTTCTTGCATCATGTGCATTCTTTTACTCTTTTACCCCACCTTTTTGGGAGAAATGGGGCGTTCAGGTGAACCGCGTGGTACTGTTTTCACAACTAGATTTCTTGTGCAACACATATAAAAAAGCTCTTTAAGTACAATGTAACGAAAAACATTTAAATAGGGCATTCTGGTGACCTTCCCGATGTTTCTGAGGGGGGATGAAACTAAAAAAAAAAGAAAAGATAATTTGAATCTTAGGGCGTGCTAACATGCTCCCTATTCCTGAAAGCAGTCACCATAAACCGTTTCTTTTTGATCAAGGAAACTGAGTGATTTACAGCATGACAGGTTGTGAGTTCAGCTGTTGTGACAATTCTTGATTACGTTTAAAGACTGGTATTTTGTGGTTAAGTTGACCTCAACACCTTACCAATAAAATGCCTGCATGACGCTCACATTTTGTCAACTTCTTTAAGGTTAACGACCAGATTAAGAGTCCCAGACTGGTGGTGTGTAGGTGGAAGATCCAGCCCCCGCCGCACCTGCAGGCCCATCGCCTGATTACGACTCAGGTAGTCTGACCGTACTAGGACCGCCGGCTCCGCCAGGTAACCACCGTTCCCCGGCATGGGAGCAGGGGTCAGAAGCCACAATATGCTTGGCGGGACCGCCAAGGTCCCACCAAGCTTATTACGAGTTTTCTTTCAGCCATGCTTTTCATGGCAGTGCAACTACCATGACAAGCCTGGCAGAGAGGAAACAAAGGGCATCAGACATATGTGGATGCACACAGCAGGGTATAACATGTGCCCCCGTGTGCAAGTACATATGTTCCTGCACGTGCTCATGCCGTGCAGGAACCTTGTGAGGTGTTCCCTGTGCTGTGCCTTTTTAAAAGGTACTGCTGTGTTTTAAAGGGCACCGCAGGGGGAACAGCCGTGCCGCCCGCCCGCCAGACTTTGAACAATTTATAATCTGGTAGGTAGCACAATCTTTGGCAGAGCGGTGGTGCTAAGGTTTGCAACGCCACACCCCCGCCAAATTCTCGCAATAGGGCCCAAAGTGTTTAAACTGTAGCATTTTAATGGTAAACAGACATAATATCGAGTCCAAAATATCGATTGGACAAAATATCGAGTAAAAAATATAGACTGGACAAAATATAGACTAGACAAAATATAGACAACAAAAATATCGACTAATATCGACTAGAATAGCCAAAATATCGAATCAAAAATATAGACTAGACATAATATAGACTAGAAAAAATATAGACAACAAAAATATCGAAAATAAGGTAAGTTATTAATATTTAATAATATTTGAGTAATATAAATCTGTAGCGGGTTGTGGGTTTATAGGGGAATAGGGTGGGAAGTAATTTAATTATAAATAATTAATCATGTAAATTTAATGTAATTGTTACTTAAATAATAATTGGTAATTAATTAAAATATAATAGTTAATTAATTAAAAATGATTCATTGATAAATAATTAATTTTTAGTAATTTATTTTCTGTAGCGGGTTGTGTGTTTATAGGGGAATAGGGTGGGAAGTAATTTAATTATAATTAATTAATTATGTAAATTTAATGTAATTGTTAATTAAATAATAATTGGTAAATAATTAAAATATAATTGGTAATTAATTTAAAATAAATAATTGATAAAGAATTAATTTTTTAAAATTTATTTTCTGTAGCGGGTTGTGTGTTTATAGGGTTCAGGGTCAGTTTTCAGTTTTTGGGTAAAGGGGTATTTTTAGGGTTCAGGGTCAGTTTTCAGTTTTTGGGTAAAGGGGTATTTTTAGGGTTCAGGGTCAGTTTTCAGTTTTTGGGTAAAGGGGTATTTTTAGGGTTCAGGGTCAGTTTTCAGTTTTTGGGTAAAGGGGTATTTTTAGGGTTCAGGGTCAGTTTTGGGTTTTTTGGTAAAGGGGTATTTTTAGGGTTCAGGGTCAGTATTGGGTTTTTGGGGTACAGGGATATTTTTAGGGTTCAGGGTCAGTTTAGGGTTTTTGGGGTACAGGCATACGCTTTCTCTACTGTAGCACCCACTGGAGTGGGAATAGTAATTTTTACCCCTACGCTATCAAATGATCTCTGTAATGTAGCACCCACTGGAGTGGTTACATTAAATTTAAACCTTTTGCTATGCCACGGTAAATATATTCTATATGTTTTATTAATAACATGTATTTATATATATATGTATTATTATTATTAATTTTCAAATGTACAATAATTATGTAATAATGTTACCTTATTTAATAATTTTAACAATGTTTATATTAAATATATGTAATATTATAATAGTTTTAACTTATTTTAAAGACATAAAAAAGTCGATATTTTGACAGTCTATATTTTTAACACTCGATATTTTAAAGTCGATATTTTTGTACTTACCTTAGTGAAGATAGAAAGTCGATATTATGTCCCTCGATATTTTGTCATCGATATTTTGGGAACTCGATATTTTGGTAGTAGATATTATTTCAGTGATCCCATTTTAATGGTTACACATTTTAAGTTAAATGATTATATATCCTTACTTCTGTAAAACAGTATGAAACACCTGCAAACTCCTGTCTCCTATTTCGGAATAAACAGACATCTCGTACAGTATACACCATGAGAGAAAATTGCCATAAAATGTCACTAACAGCCTCCCAAAGACAGAATCATGAAAAGTCAACTCTAGTGATGCAGGGACAAAATGCTAGCAACCTATTGCTGAAAAAATACACACATTAAAATTCAAAGCAGCCCTTGCCTGTCGGCCATGTTGAACCTTAAAAGTCCAACCAGCTCTGACACACAGACGGCTGTAACACCAGTGTCCAAATCTCCTTTTTCGTCATAGGGAGATGGAGGCTTCCTGGTGATTTCCTCATTGTGCGATTGATTTGATGTTGTTTTTTGTGCTCATCTGGGATGTCTTCCAAATTGTCTATGTTCACGCTCTTTGTGCGGTTGAGTCTGATGTTAGCTTCTTGATGCTCTAATTGTTGTCACAGTCTTCATGCCAGGGACTAATTCTAAATTATTATCCTCATTTTAATCATGCCTAGTCTACCTTTCGGCGCTGCCAAGACTTCTGTATCGAAATAACCCTATTTGTTCGTTCAAAGAACCAATTTTCTGGCCGCCATTTTATTTTCTTTCATCATACTTAAGGCATATTTGTCTGTACACCAGATCATTTTGTACTTTGGAGCTGAAGGCTCTCAGTGCATTTTGATGCCAGATTTGTGTGTGCAGGAGGGCAGGAAGCTGGAGTGCCATGCCAGCTGCCTGTAACCTCAGCTGCATGCACTTGGCAAGGCGAAAGCACAGATGCCCCCTTTTCACCCACACTCATGTTTGATGTCACAAATTAACAGTTCAATCAGGAGTCGCATTACTCTTGCACATGCGAAACTCCAATGAACGCGGCGTCGGGAAAGGGCGCGCGGAGACCACAAGGATCTGAAAGTAGATATTACAATCAAAGAAGATAAATGTGTTTCTTGTTGGGCACTTGAATCCACTTCAGGGATGTGTTCAAATGGATCACTTGACATCTCAGTGGGGGTTTTGGACTTTTGAAGGCTGCTGTTGCCACAGAGACTCAACATTGTAATAGCGCTTCTGTCTCTGGGGTCCTCCGACGCCTTCAATTACAGTCTCCATTTATAAATAGCTAAAAAATGATGGAAAATCATCAACCATTCATAATAAAATTAGTGTTTGCCTGAAAGATAAGCTAGAGAGCAGCTTGCAAAAGATGTCAGAAGGCTGCTGGCTACTGGCAGAGTTGAAGCCTTTGTGCACATGAGGCCATAGAACGGATTTTAGTTGTTTATGAAAGAATCACATTGATGGGTTCCTTGAATGGCTTGAAGGATGCAATGGCTTGAGGGCTTCTACCTTGACCTGGTTGTTTAAGTCTGTGACCACTCATCATGGCTGGAGGAGTTATTTTATAACCTTTTTTAAATTAATTTGTTTATCCCTGTCCAGTTCACTGGGTGAAGTGTCCACTTCAATACAAGCCAATATCACACATTCCATATCTTAGTACCTCTGTTGTTAACTCTCAACAAAAAGCTCAAGGAGTATCTTCACTTGCCACTGGAGTATTTGCTCAAATGCTTGAGGGCTGGGTGAGGAACCCACCAGAATTATTCCGTAAGAGCATTCACTGTCCACCCAGAATGACCCTGCAACCAACACAATCAAGGGTATTCATGATGCACCTGTATGCCATCCTCCAAATCATCAGTGGTTGGGAATGTGCTTGGTAACCTTGTCCGCATCCTGCAATTATTTGCATGATGGTTCCTCTACCCATAGACAGTGTATCATTTGGGAAAAAATAAGTACCGGTGCCCAAAGGTTTCTCAGTAGCCTCTGCCGGTGCTGCTGAAGGTTGGGTTGCTGAATATCAAAGTTGAATTGTCTTGATGGTTGTATGGCATCAAAACACATGCCTTTACCACAAATCCTTTTCTACAAAATACATTTACAACACAAAGCCCTTACCAAACATGCCTTTTCCATGAATAAGCCAGGCATTGAAGGAATAGACTTTCTGGGGTGTTGAAGCTTATGCTATCTACCTTAAACTAGTGGAAAATGTAGGCCTTTCTCTCCCATAAAAAACACTCCACGTTTATGTGGAGGATCCACATTACCAGTGTTATGACTTTTTCTATGGCCCCAGCTTATCCTCAGGGATTGTCAACAAATTTGCAGCAGTCACAACAGGGTATCTTATACTCCAGAAGGTTCTACAGTATCACACTTAGGGCCAGATGTAGGTCGCCAATTACCGGTCGGAAACAGCCGATTTCGGCCGTTACCGACCGGTAATTGGTTTTTGAGATGTAGGGGGCCAGAATTTTACTGAATCTGTAAATTTACCGATTCGGTAAATTTACAGATTCTGTAAAATACTGACTTGGTATATTTACCGAATCAGTAATTCCAGATGTAGGTGGCACAGTTTGCAGTGCCACAGGCCAATAGGAATTCTTATTTAACCACCCAATCCTATTGGGTGGTAAAATACCGAATTCCAGTGTACATGCACATCTGTGCATGTACACCTATGCCATGTGACACACAGACATGCCCTTAGGGCATGTATGTGTGCCACATGGCACACAAGCCTGCAATTGGGGTGCTACAGGGTGTCAAAGTGACACCCCGTTCCCCCTGCCAGGATTCGGTATTTACCGATTCGGTAAATACCGATTCGGTATTTCCCCTTGATTCCTATGGCCTTCAAGGCCCATAGGAATCAATAGGAAATACCGATTCGATATTTACCGAATCGGTAAATACCGAATCTTACAGATTCGGTAATTCTAAAATAAGAATTACCTACATCTGCCCCCTTCCTATTTACCTACTCTTAAATACCGAATCTGTATGATTCGTTATTTAAGAGTCGGTAAATAGGAATTACCGACATCGGGCCCATAATGTTGAATCTATTTCAAAGTGCACCCAGCTGTGGTGGATAATGGAAATGGGGTAGAAAGTTCACTCCCACAAACTTTGGTCAAGGGGAGAAGTTGTGGTTGGAAGGTAGGCCCTCTTGTTATTCAAATGACTACATAAACGAAAGTACACATATAGGGCTAGATGTAGGTAATTCTATTTTACCACTTCTAAAATACCGAATTTTACCGATTCGGTATTTAAGAAGTGGTAAAATAGAAGGGGGCACATGTAGGTATTTCAGAATCGGTAAATACCGAATCTGTAAGATTCTGTATTTACCGATTCGGTAAATACAGAATCGATATCCCCCATTGATTCCTATGGGCCTTGAAGCCCATAGGAATCAATGGTGAATACCAAATCGGTATTTACCGATTCGGTAATTACTGATTCCTGCAAGGGTGCAGGGGGTGTCACTTTGACACCCTCTAGCACCCCAAATACAGGCATGTGTGCCATGTGGCACGCATACATGCCCTAAGGGCATGTCTGTCTGTCACATGGCACAGGTGTGCATGCACACATGTGCATGCACACCTGGATTCGGTATTTTACCACCCAATTGGATTGGGTGGTAAAATACCAAATCTGAAAGGCCTGCGGCACTCAAAGATGTGCTACCTACATGTGCTTTTACAGAATCGGTATTTTTACCGAGTCTGTATTTACCGAATCGGTAATTTTACCGAATCTGTAAATACAGATTCGGTAAAATACCGATTCTGTAAAGCATGCTCCTACATTAGAAAACTCTAATACCGGTCGGAAACGGCCGAAATCGGCCGTTTCCGACCGGTATTAGGGCTCCTACATCGGGCCCAAAGATGCTTGATCTAAATGTATCCCAACCTTGGCATTTGCCTGTTTTGGGTCCATTTCTGAGAAGGAATAGATGCCTTCACTTCCTTAAACCTGAACAGTGTACATTTCTGCACTCTCTTCCTGCAGATTGTATTGGTGGTGAAGATACAGGGAGGGTGGGCATTCCCTTGCTTTTGTGGTCTGTGTATCAGTGGTTTAAAGATGCCGATATTGTGCTTTTAAGCCCTTCACACCCGTCTTGATATGTTATTCAGTGATATCAAAGTGCACCTCACTTTGCATATTGCTTCTACTTTGGGTATTATATCTGACATAGTTATCAGCTGCTGTGTGGATGTCTAGAAAGGACTGTATAGGGATTGCCATCCTCTTGCACATACACAGAGAGGTAGAGGGTAGGCCACCGTACATCCCCCCAGAGTATCAATGAAATCACAAAAATGAGTCCGGCAGCACAAGGAACGAAAAGAGAAAGCTAGAAGATATATTGCTTCATAACCTCACAGAAACAATCAGGAATCCAGAGTTTAGACATCACTGGACTTCTGCAACACTTCCAAGGAAAGTCATTTTTTGTGGCAGAAGCAACCTCACACACATAATAGTGTCATGCTTCATCATAGGCATCCTCTCCCCACCCTGGTAGGTCAGTGCCACCAGAGTGGACTCATCCTCCTCCAAGACTTAAAGAAACAATGGGGTTCTCTGTCAAAACGAATGGGCAAGCATTACAAAAAATACCTTGGGGTTCCTCAGTATTTCACCTTATACAGAGGGTTATGGCGCAGACCCATCTCTTCTCTGCCAACATGTTTCTGCCCATCATTTATAGCCTAACAGGTCTGGGGCATTCTTCAGGGCTTTTGGATCCCTTAACTAGCCTCAGTGGCTCTAATAGCCACATAAACAATTTTATTGGAATTGTCTTTACCAGGGACTGACTATATTTGTGCTCAACTGAACACCTATCTCTTTTGCAACCTTCCATTCTTCTAGGCTTATGCTGCCATATTCTACATAGTGTATTTGTATTGGTGTTTGGCTGGCTCTCTGTAACACTATTTGTAAATGTGTACATATTCTTTCCCAACTTGTGTTCAGCTCCCAGAGTCCCTTTATTTATTTCTTTATAGAGTCTTGCTCCCATTCTATAAAAATACACAGATAGATAGATAGATAGATAGATAGATAGATAGATAGATAGATAGATAGATAGATAGATAGATAGATAAGGAAGCTCATGGTGGACTGAAGATAGTTCTCCCGGTTGTGGGCAATGGCATGATTATTCTTTATGATAATCGTTTGGACAAGATTCGCAATGCGTCTGAGTAGAGTGCAGTTCACCAACAGGTGTCCTGCTGAAGTGGTGGTTCACTGAAACGCCTGCTACTAGGGGCACCATTAAAGTTAACAGCAAAACGCACACTCTCAGCCACACGCTGCCATCTACAGGCGTTGGCACCTGGTTTGGGATGTGGTGGTTAATGGGATGCCGGCCGAGCATGCAGGCTGGCTGAAAACAAAAGGCTGTGTTTTGACTAGCAGGTTTTATTTTTAAACTTCTTAATGGGCACAGACACACATGCAATTCCGGCTGTTCACGTGGATTAGTCCTTAGCAGACTCCGCAACATGCCCTCGTTATGGCCAGAGGCGTAGCTATCGGTAGTGCAGCAGGTGCAGTGGCACTGGGGCCTGAAAGACCAACTGGACCCGTATTTTTCCTGTATTTTATTTCTCAACCAGTATTCACGGGGCCCATTGTTTATTGCTGGCACTTGGGCATGGGGCACTTTTGCTATGCCTCTGCTGGTACCAGAGTTGGGTGTGAGGGGCTTCTTAACTGGTTTATATGCTGTTCTCGAAGGTCCCATTATGATTTAATATTGCTTGATGAAGGAGGAAATAGAAACGTTAAAATTGAGTTAAATTTAATACCATCACACCCCCTTGTAATTGACATGCAGCAGGTGTTACTCTTGGTGTGCAAATGCATACACACTTATGTTATACATTTTTCTGAAGTGCCTCATATTGCACTATTGCCATTTTATAAGCGCTATAAACAGGGTCATTGGAATTATGCTGCAGGTGAGGGCCACAATATGTGGCGTGGTGAGGAAATTATGCACCAAGAAAAGGCAAATTATGAGACATAATTTTACACATTTATGAATAGTATTACTTCATTATTTTGGTATTTTTAAACTTGGTAACACTCTCTGTGCATTAGGTGCACACAAGGCTGGCCTTAGCGCTGGTGGCACCCGGTGCAACAATCACTTTTGGCGCTCCCACGTCCCTTAACCACCTCCTCGGATTCTCTTACTACCACCTGCAAAAGCGCCCTTATCTCTCCTATCAAAAGATATTGCTAAACCCAGTGCCCCCGTGAGGTCACAGTGCCCCCCTCTACAGGTCAGCACCCAGTGCGGCCGCACCAGTCGTGCTGCCCTGAAGCCGGCCCTGGGTGCACCTCATTAGTACCAGTTTAACACCCAAATATAGCAATGAGCAACAGAAAGGTGACCAGTCCAGCTTTGCAGAGGGCCTACCACTGAGCACCAACACATGTTGTTGCATTTTACTAACCTTTAAACCGTTTGATATAGACATTTTTTTTTAATCTGCTGATTATTCAGCAGTTGATGGATTGGGGGCAAATGTGGCAAATCTATAACTATGCGAAAATCGCCACAGCTGAAAAATCTCATAATTCCAGTGGCCCTGGCTATAAATAACAGGTGTTACCATTAACCACTTTTAACAGTTAACTGCTAATGATATGGCATCACTGTCCCTTTTCGGTTGTGCACGGATGACTTTCCACAGGGTTTTGTGGTTTCTATGGCTGAACCAATTTGTTATAGTTTTTGCTTGGAAAGTTCTCAAAATTAGTTAAAAAAATGTCTTAAGTTAAGGGTAAATTTCATGAAATGCACTTTAGTATATATAGTCAATACTGAAAGCGAGGGCAGAACTGCTGAAACGCGCAAGAAGAGGGCGCGAGGAAAAATGTCCTCCCGTGAAACATTTTCTGATTACACTAGTCCCACAGCAAAAAAAATAAGTTCAAATTTCCCCCCCTCATAATTCGAAAAAATATGTCTATTTTGCGTAAAACAAAATTGCTAAAATGTTATGAGTTTCTGAAGTATTTTGAAAATGGCATGTACCCCTAGTTTCCATCAAAGACCGCGGTCTGAATCAGCATGAATTAAAATAATTTGATTTTTTTCATATCAAATGAATAGCATCGATAATTTCCCAAAATTATGGACATTGTGTGCCACGAGTTGGTAAAAATCCTATTTCAGTTTTCATGTTTGTGGAAAGGGAAAATTATGTTTTGGACTTTAGGACAGTGTTTTATTAGCAATTTGCAGGCTTGAATACACAGAACATGAGAGAACCACCTTGCCAGCACTTCACATTAATATCAGCCGATATATCAAGCCCCATCCATTCTGAATCTGGAGGAGGGGGGAAGATGGCGAATGTTGAAGATCCCGCCCTCCTTCGCTCATGCTGCAACATCTCACCTAATAAACTTTTATAATCTCCCTTCCTGCAGCCCAAGGCATCCTCCCTTCAGAGCAGTAAAACAGTTGATTGAAACTACTTTTGCTGCTGTATTTCTTGCAGGCGTTGAAGAATAGTATTCCCTCAAGTAATGTCCACGGCATACTTGTCATCCTGCCGGCTTCGGAATTCCATGGCAGTCTAGTCCGTATCACCATCTCCATTAAGCCGGGGAAAGGATGTGGCCCAACAGCTAGAGCGGTTGGCCTAACGGCTAGAGCGGTCGACCTTGAAGCAGGGAAACCGGATTCGAGTATTGGCAGGGATGCTCAACGTCCTGTGATTCCGGGCAACATACAAAAATAAATCTCACCATGCCTAATAAAAAATTAATGTGTAAGTCTGTAATGCGACTGGTGCTTATGTAAAGCACTCTGATACCATTGGGTCGAGTTTGCGCTACATAAAACTCCCCCCCAAAAAATGTCAGTTCGGATCACCAAAACCAAGGTTAAAGTTTGGTCTCTATGTTTTTCTGAAGCACCTCACTTTGCCACAGTACTGTTCCCTCCTCTGCCTTTTGTGGCATTCTCAGTGCTTTATTTGAACCATTGGTTGCCGTTGGGGCCCATCGGCACTCATTTTTGGGCACCGGCACATATTTTTCTTCATCAGACGTTGACTACGAGCAAGATGGAAAAACATACAAATGGGAAAGAAGTAGGAAGGGACAGATGGAGCAACGGTCACAAATGGAGGAAGCAGGAACCTGCACAAGTGAGATAAATGGACAGTTTGTGTCTGATGGTGGATGGAAGAACCACGAGGTCAACTCAAGACTATCCAGCTTTGGTATTAGTTGCGCCAACATTTAAAATAGCTGGCTGCAGGTTTCTAAGCAGAGCTTTGGGCACTGGCACTCATTCTATTACAAACTAAGCAGTGAGTGTGACAAATTGGGTTGTTGAGATTCTACAAGGGGTTTAGAGTGTTCAGAAACAGTTGGCGCACAACAAGTAGCGGTGAGAGTGGAGAGAAATGCTGGTCTCACAAGGTGCTTCTTGGTCAGAGGAAACCCAAACCTCTGAAAAAAGGGTGGGGTAAAACCCCTCACTTTAAGTTTAAATAAACAAGGACTAGAGCACACTTAAAATTCTTTCTAATAGGGTAATTGCATATGTTCATAGAAATAAGATCAAACATCAATAGTTGTTTCCATTAGAAATTATGGTTTAGATGGGTGAGTGTGGTTCTCCTCTCAGAGGAGATCAGAAAAAAAACAGCCTATTAGAAACCCCTATGAGAAAGAATTTTTAGTAAGCTCTGGTCCTTGTTTATACAAATTGGGTTGTTGGTTGAGGGGACATGAGCTCTTCTCTAGCAACAGACACAATCCTTGTCTGGGTGAACCACAAACATTCACTAAAGTAACCTGTGCTTTATCCTCTGGTAGCTTGGCACAAGAGCAGTCAAGCTTAACTTAGAGGCAATGAGTATTTATGCAGCACACAAACAGTAATAAAGTGAAAACACAACACAAGAAAAATCCCACACGATTAAGAAAAATAGAGTAAAGTTTAATAAATTACTTGACAAAAATCCAATCAGTAAAACTGGAGAAATGCAATTTTAAAGGTTTCAACTAAGTAAAATGCCTAAAAACACAAAGCACCATTCGCACTTTTCTGGTCGTAGGAGACCAGGCGAAAGTCACAAGTTCAGGGCAACCATGATGGAGCGCAGGCCAGATACAAGGACCACTAAAAAAGTTACCTTCTAAAGTCCAGCACGAAGAGTTCCATTCGGTGTGGGGTTGGGGGCGAGGAGCATGGAGAGCATTGTGGATGGTCGTCACTGTTGCACAAAATGCAGGCCAGGCACCGTGGATGGTTGTTGCTGGAGATATGCTTTGGAAGTCCCTGCTGGCTATGTATGCTGTAGCACAAATGCAGATCTCATGTTGCTGGTCATCACTGGCGATCGCTGTAGCGTAAAGAGTCATGTTCACAGAAGCTTCACATTGGCAGTAAGATCTTGGCATGAAGGGGCCCGTTTGCAGTTGTGAAGAGCCCAAAACCTCAGGGTCATTCCTTTTCTTCAAGGAAGAGCTAAACTGATGCCACAGCAAGGCATTTCTTGGAGATCAGGAACTGACTCCAGGAGATGCCTGCAGGGCTTAGGCAGGTCCACGTGTACATTCAGGCAAGTCCGGTTGCAGCAGGACAGTTTGACAGTTGCAGAGAGTCCTTTGGAGCATATGATGCCCCTGTTGCTCAGAACAGAAGGTCAGTCAGCAGACCCTTTGAGTCACTTCACCCTGGGATGAAGGGTGCAAGTCCAATCTTACTTCTCAGACTGCAGGACGGGCCTGAGACAGCAAGACAGACCTCTGGCAGCAGGACAGTCCTTTTTCTATTGTAAACACAGGTCAAGGAGTGTACCTTGTGCCTCCTTTGAAGTAGAAGAAGCTTCTGGAATTTCTCCCACAGAGGCGTCTGGAATCTCCTGCCTCCCTTCACTGATCCCAGTCTGTCCGGTGGCACAAAAGGCTACTGTGAAGTCCTTTGTGTGTGAGCTGGGCCAGTGCCTTTGAAGTGCAGTTGTAATAGGTAACAGGCACTCTATCCAGCCAGGATGGCCCATCCTGCCAACACCCAGACCCTCAATTGTGATGCTGTCTGGAAGGAATACACAAAGATCAACTACATCTAGTCATGTGACCCAGAAAACAGGCTGCAGTCCCTCAATGGTTCCAACAAGAAAATGCCAGCTTTCTAAAAGTTACATTTTCAGAATTTTGACTTAAAATCCCACTTTAACATTAAATAGGGTTGTATATTACAATCCCCAGGACACCAAACATGCCATTCCTGCCTGCCCTCAAAAAGAATTATCACACTTTAAATTTAATAAGGAAACCCAATATTATCCTGTGGGAGAGGTAGGCCTTGCAATAGTGAAAACACATTTAGAAGTTTTTCACTGCCAGCACATATAAAACTTAAAAGTACATGTCCAACTTTTTTTTAATACAACCCACCCTTCCCTCTGGGCTATTTATGGCCTACCCTAGGAGTGACTTATATTTTGAAAAGGAAGGTTTATGCCTGCAAAAGGTTTATTATGTCAGGCTGAAATGGGAATTTAATACTGCACACACATGCTGCAGTGGTAGACTGAGAGACTTTTTAAATGGCTACTTACGTGGGTGGCACAATAAGTGCTGCAGGCCCGCTAATAGCATTCAATTTACAGGCCCTGCGTACATGTAGTACCACTTTACTAGGGGCTTACAAGTGAATAAATGTGCCAATTTGATGTAAGCCAATTAGACCATGTTTAAAGGAGAGAGTGCAGTAAAGTTAGCAGTGGTAAAGTGAACAGAGTCATTAAAGCCAACAAAAATAGGCTCAGAAGAGGGGTAAGAGCATAAAGTATGGGGGTGACCCTGCAAAGAGGGCTAGGTCCAACACTGAGTATCCTCCTTCTTAAGACATCTGGTGGTTTCCGGACGGGTGGAGACCATGGGTGAGCACAGTGAAGAGTCTCCGGTTCTGCCTCTTTAAAGATGTAGAAGAATTCTAAATAATATTCCCACTGTCCAGAGATTACCACTTGTGGACCTAATGTCTCCCTTAGCTAAAGAGGAGAGTATGCCTGTGCAGTGTCATCAAAGTGTTGTCAGTAGATTTATGGGTCACATCCAGAATTCCCAGTAGCGCTTACCACCAATTGATGTCTGCATGGGCATCAGCAGTACCCTTATTTATTGGCTCCTTGCTCCTTTCAGTATTCCTGAGTGGTAAGCACATAGCAGGTCACTCTATGCAACTCATTCGAATAATCCAAGCATTTCTTCTCCTTCCGGGCTGTAGCATAAAGTGCCCTCTTCGTTTAACTCACAGGTTTCTCAGACACTACGAGCCACGAGTCAGCGGGAGTCCAGTTTCTCTCCGTTTCTCCTTTGGTATTGGCCCCTCGCAGAGGTTCCGTATGTCAGTACAATACCCATTGCTTGCTTCATTTTCACAACTGTCTCGCGGAAGAGCAATTTAGCACTTAGTGGTAAATTGTCAACCAGAGACCAACTCATGTTCATGGCAACTCCTTCAGCGCACTAGTGTGTAACATCAGAGAAAGGTCACTGCATCCTGAGAGCGGTGCAAACCTTTCACCCTAGAGTAATCATGTGAGAACTACATTTGCTCCTACTCACAGAATTGATAGTTAAATTAAGGGCTGGCTATTTTTTAAACATGATCGAAATGAAGAGATTCTAAATTATATCCCTTGTACCTGTGCGTTACCTTCATGCAGGCTTGGCGGTGTACAGATTTCTGAAATTCATTTTGTGTGGTCTGGGTTGAATGCTGACTGATCATGGGAGGTGTGCTCATGTCAAGTGATTTTGCCGAGTTTGTGAAGCTATTTTTAGATGGATGTGGTTATTCGTTCTGAGTCTGACAAAGCATACACGTTTTGGCTGTTGGGTATGAATATTCCTGATCTGTATCTTTTTTGAGGGTAGGTGTACAAATTGTATGTTTTGCATCCAGTGGTTTGTGCTGCAAGTGTTACAATTTACTAGCAGTACAGGGGTTGATTTTTTGCTCCACTGTATTTATGTTGTCCAATTTTTATGTAGAGCAAAAATCTGTAGGAATCACAGGATTGCTCTTCGTCAAGGATGCGTTGCTCATTCAATTCAAATTTTTTCATTGTATTCTGGGACTTGTGGTTCTATATCTGTAACATGAAAGTATAGGTGTGAGCACAAAGATTGAAACCAAGACTGGACTAGCTACTGAAGCATGTGTGACCAGCAGCAACTGCTGCCAAAATAAAGTGGTGGGGCAGTGCAGGGGCAAATAATTTTAAAATGCACTTTCCTGCTACTTCCGTTGCAGTTCCCCCTGGCGGCCACCACGGTACTCCTCTGGTCAAGAAGTCCATGGGCCAGCACAGGCTCCACACCCAATCTAGAGGCTGCTCTGATGCTGTGAGACCAGTGTCTGGATTGGTCTGAATGGCCTGGTTAGGAGCTCACTAAGGGACTGGGAGCCTGTGCCATTTCTCCACCCAGCTGTACAATACAGCTGTATTGGAGATATCTAAGTGCGCATGTCTGTTTGGCCAGCCTGAGCCAGCCAGCCAAGCTGGCATGCGCACTTACAAGTGCCCTCCACTCCTCGTCCCAGTCCCTGTGCTGTCAAAAGTGGATTGCCTGGCCACACCCTAGACTCAGCAGCCTCGGCTGCCAGTTAAACATAAAACCATAAATACATTGTTTTCTTATCAATTCTTTTGTATTCTGCAGTGGGGCGATGCTCCTCCACCATTACAGAGGAGGCACCGCTGTGTGTGACTCTTAGAGCCATTGCTGGCTTCCCAACTAACCTCCCTTTGCTTGCTGTCTCTTTCAAACCCAAAACTGCACAGTGCAGACCCCAGAGCTGACAGTGTTGTTTCTAAAATCAAAACATAGCAGAAAAAACAAGAACGGTTGAAGGTGTCACACAAGGCACCAGTGCAGGTTTTATGCATACATTATCAATTTGTGGCATAAAAGTAGCAATCATGTTTAATCAGTTGTGCACTTGGTGTTGGAAGATGGATGTTAAGCCCATTGAAGAGTCCTTTATCACATCCCAGATCAGGAGTGCTTGGGGACTTGAGGAAAATGTTGCAGGGAAACTGAAGGGCCATGGCTTTATGGAAAGGAAGAGAGATGGAGGGGGACAGTAGTACAGATGCCTGCCTGTGCCAATTGCTGTGATTCTGATCAATGCTGACAACTACCTAAAGCACTGAGATGGGTTTGAAAGTGAAGTAAGGGTGTACAAGGCTAATATGACCCTGTGTGCGCTGTTATTGTAGTCTGGCAAATATTGGTAATCTTGTACTAATGGTATCTCGTGATGAAACAACAAGTTTTTTACATTGTTGAGACCCTAAAATTAAACACAGCTCATGCACCCTTCTGCATGAGGCTCCTCGTTATGTCAAAGTTATACGTCTAGCTAAACTTCTTTAATCAAAACGATTTATTAATAAATAGTATATACATATGTACATACATAGTGGACATTCAGAGTGCTTTGGAGAACTTTGACTGCTCGGTGCAGTCCATGAGTATTAAACTGCAGCAGTTGAAGACCACCTGTATGCTATACTGCATACCGGTGCAAATATCAAACTGAGTGGGAATTCTGGTATTTGTAGGACCTATTGTTATGGAGCAGATATATATCACATGTTTGTTAGTTCTCCTGTTCTTCTGGAATTTTGGGAAGGGGTGACCCAATTAGCAACGTCCTGCCTAGGTTTTGACGTCCAGCTGTCTACTAAGGAGATTCTGATGGGATGTAAAATTGAACATAATCTTGGTCTAAGACTGCTGAACTCAATAATAATTGTTTCAGCTCGGGTATGTATAGCTAGATCATGGGTCTTCTCCTCCCGCAGTAGAGCGGTGGGCTGTTCTTCAGCAGATATATGAATGTGAATTGGAAATGGGCAAAGCTGGAGGTCCCTCCTCTGCAGTGGTTAATTTGTAAAAAAAAAAACTAAGTGCCATGGCTCTCGTCTGGAGACAGCTTGCACCAGCCCATTTCTCCTGTTAGCGCAGCCTATAACAGATCCAACTATTAACCATGAAAGTAGGGAGATGATGTGGTGTAATGGCCAGAGCTGCTGACTTCAGAGCTGGGGAGTCGGCTCAACATCATGTGATTCTGGGCGAATCACTTAATCTCCCCGTAAATGAATGTGTTCTTAGCTGGCGTTCATGAAAAGCACTGGTGTTGATGAGTAAGTGCTGGAGCAAAACTGGCTCAAATTAAGCACTACCTCTCTGTTGAATAATTTGACAAGATATGGGTTGGATTCAATTGGCACACTGAGGAACTGAGATGTTCTTATTGTATGATGTTTTCTTATCCATGTTTGTTCTCGGCCGGGCCCATTTGCTATATTATTATATATTTTTCATTTTTTTTCTGTATGGAAGGCCAAACCCCGTATTCGGGGCATTCCCCTGGATTATTTAGTTTTTTGTTATAAATGTTGTGATGTGGGAGATATCCATACCTAACCTAATAATAAAAGGAATTTTATAAAAAGCGGATATTTGGGTCAGCCCTCTTCATTCTTTGGTGTGTTCAGTTATCATTCATATTTTGCTTCTGCCCACCCCAGCATGGGGCAGTGGGTCAGCCCTCTTTAGCCATTTCCTCTTGCACGGTGAGTGACTGCATTATACCCGATCACATGGGGATATCCATCTAAAATGACAGTGTGCTTCGGGGCCACGTCTAGTGGTTTTCTTTTAACTTTTTTATCCCTTTTTAAATCATTCTTTTGTTTCTATACTATGTTTTCAGTTTGTAGTACCTGAAAGGCAATAGTACCTTTTGTTTGCACCACTAAGAATCATATTTTCCAGCGATGTGTATCAAAACCTAAATGGTGTGCTGTGCATGTTAGAAGGCACAAAAGGCATTAACATTGTATACTATGGTGATTTCATTTTTTTATTAAAATTTTGTATTGAAAAGATACGCCCATCATACTTAGTTGACCTTCTTTTTTCTTTTTTTTCTTCTTTTTATTTTTGTGGCATATGTTTGTAACAAAAAGGTATACCAGCGTGCCAAGGTCAGATCTTCTGACTTTGCCAATTCCTGTTAAAGGTTTATGTGCTGGGTTATTTTGCACCCTGCTCACATATTTTGATGCATACCAGATCCAAGGTGCCAGGCAGGATAATCTGCTGCTGCATTACACTATCAGTCTATTGATTAGTCTTAAGTGGAATGTTTGTTCTGCTAGAGTTCATTTTAAATTAGATATGGTATGTCCCATTTGCTACAGCTGCAGAGTTCAGTTCCGGTTGACAACACAAGGGGTGGCTAAAATTGAATGTCACAGAACCTGTGCATCGCTAAGCCCACATTATTGTTCGAAGATTCTTTCTAAGGTAGGATGACTCCAGGCCGACATGCATGACACTTCCACCCTTCGAAATCTAATCGCTGCAAGAAGTCACTTGACAATGAGCGCCTTAGGTAGCTTTTTAATAGTTACCTTTCCTGCTGAGTACTGAGCGCAGTGGCTGTGAACAAGACAGCAGCAGGTTGGTAAGCATACAGGCTGCGGTGCATTGGCGGCTAGGACAGGGGAGAAGATGTGGCCTAATGGCTAGAGCTGTTGACCTCGAAGCTGGAGAACTGGGCTCGACTCTTGGCAAGGACGCGCAACATCCTGTGATTCTGGGCAAATCACTTAATTTCCCATGCCTAACAAAAATGAATGTGTCGGTCAGTAACGCAACTTGTGCTAATGTAAATCGCTACAATACCTTTGGGTCGGGTTCGCACTATATAAAACACTCAAACAAAAACAAAAAAAACTAATAAAGGCAAGTCTTGTTTGTCATGTTTTTGTGTCTACATAATATAGCTGCATGGGAAATTGTGTGTTGGCACTTAAATGTAACACCACATAAGAGCACGTGCCATTTCCTCTGTAGCCAAACATAAAGGTTGAGAGTGGCATCTAATTAATGGACAACCATTCCACAGTGTGACCCACCAATCAGGACCAGTGTTTCCATGAGGCGAGGTAAAGCAGCAACATTGGGGTACCACCCAGTGCGGGTACCAAATTACTACTTAAGAGCAGAACAACTGTGAAGGGAGAGTATTCAACAGAAAAAAATGCCGATTTACCTGGAGTGCTGGAAATCCACAAAACCATTTATGATACGCACTTTGAAAATAAGGTGGAGGTGGTTAAGGAGTAGCCACGGAAAGGCAGTGGAAATGAGGTGTACGCTGATCCGCCGTACATAAGACAGAAATAAAACTTGCGAGAAGTGGGAATTGAATACATTACTTGTCTTTTTTTTTAATTGTCCCTGAAAGTCACACCCTTTCTGTACACATGTCCATGTTTGACAGCAAAAGGAAAGATCAGGCATTTTTCTGATGGCACACTTTCATCTGTAAATATTTCCTGCATCAGCCGTGCAGGGATACCTTTTGTGACAATTCTTATTTTAGAGGATGCACTAACATTTCAATGAGAATGTTGTACCCCGTGCAGTCTGGGCATTGTGTAGATGGAAATGCTTTGGATACACCCACGATGGGTATTTTGGCCAGAACTGGTTACAGAAAACTCCTGATTCACTGAGCTAGTGCAAACCTGTACCTACTCTCAGAACAGCACATTAGTGAAATACGGATCAGCTGCTTCAAGTCACGAGCATTTCTTTCACTATGGTAGGCGGACCCAACCTTCCATCTAAAGGGGCACAAACCCCCCCACAAGTGGGTGCACAATGTACTGCACCCGCCTGCAGGGGGAAGCCTGGAGGGACCCTGGGACCTCAGGGCCTCCTCTCAAAGGACGTCCATTGGGGGTGCAGTGACTGTGCATCACCTCGTATGAAGCACCGTCAGTGTTACTCCCAACAGCTTTCGTGCCTATGTGCAGGCCCGGACTGGCCGTAGCGGGCACCGTGCAATCCCCTGTGCGCCGCACGGGTGGGGGGCCGTTTTTGCAGCGTAGCTGCAAAATCAGCCCTGTAACAAATTCGACCGAAAACCGGCCCTGGCAAACAGCTCGGCGGTAACCCCAACCCCCCGTGGTGGGAGGGGGTAGGGGGCGGCCGAGCACTTTGCCAGCGCCGGTTTCTGTTCTCAGTCCGGCCCTGCCTACGTGCCCGAGTCTGCTACATGGCATTGGCATACTTACATGAGAACAAGACCCCATGCAAATAAAGAACCCCCCCTCTGTGATCATGCCTGTGCATCCTTTGCGCCTGTGCGATCCTTATTACTGAATGGGCCGCCCAAGCAACTTAACTGCTTCTGTAAACCAAAGTGCCCCTTGCGCACCCTGCCTTATAGGCCTTTTGTGCCTAGATGCATCAAAAAACTGCACCTGAGTTAACGGATATCAATCAGGTTCTCAGAATTTCTGCATAAACCTGGTATTATTGGTATATTGAAACTGCCATTTTAGTTGTCAGTGTTTAATATGACGTGATGCAATTTGAAATTACATCCAGAGAGCATTTTATTTCAACATGCTTTATTTATTTTTTATACAAGAACACATTAGCAATTCTGTTACAGGGTTAGCATAGGTTGTCCCAAGTGTAATGCCCAGCACAAGTCAGCATTCTAGTGCTGAAGCCTGTATCCACACTAAACACCCACCCACCACTGATGTCACTGGTCATGTGACACAGTAACAATAAAAGAGGCCGAGCGCACGTGCTCTGGGCCAGTTGCACCATACCTCTAGTGTGCCCTGCGTCAGTGTGTGAGTGCCTGCCAGCATGAGGGCCTAGGGCCCACCACAGCCCTTTACACCAAGCACAGTTTATACATCAGTGTCCTGAGACATTGTGTCACGTTTGTTTAGCTAACCCCCCATAGCGATAATTAGAGAAAAAGAAAGAGAGTCAGACAGAAAAAAAGGCAGACATTTCTGAGCCCGTGGTCTATTCAGCAAGTACAGTACAAAAAAAACATGCTTCAGTTGTATCACTTCCTTGACACATTGTAAAAGGGTTTTGTTTCAGCTAAGCAAACTGCTGTGCTATCCCGCGGGACTGCCTCCTTCCCCCTCATTGTTGCGTGTTCATGTCGGACATAAATCATTTAGGACGCATGGCAACTGCAATTAACATAGGCCTGGAAAATGCCTCACAATTTGGCAAAACTCTAATTGATTTTATTGAGTTACAAAATGCTGGGGAATAGAGCCCCAGTCAGAGCACAGACTCCCCACTGCCCAAACACTACTGTGCAACGTGAAATAAGAGTAGGGGTGTATATTTGTATCTGCACTATTGCCCCATATATTTGGAGGCAAAATAAATGCCAAGCTGTTAGGTTTCTTTATACAAATTTTAAAGTATATTGTGAAACAGTCATATTCGTTTTCCTGTCCAGTTCTCCAACACTCTCGATGCACAGTTTGATATTTGACAAATCAGGTAGGCCCAATTACAGCAAAATTGGTAAGTCTGAGTCTTGGTTTACACCTGTGATTTTCATAGATTTATTGATTCTTTGGAATTCTGACAGATCCCGAGGTCAACACAAAGGAACGGATAAAATATGTTAATTCACACAGGCAGGCAATCTGTAGGTTTAAAGCTGAAGGCATCTGTATGGGCATATATTTTACTCTTCTCCATGTCTTCTATGTGGAAAAAAATCTCTTCTCTTAGATCATGAAAATACGGGCTCATTCACAACCTAATTGCACGCCTGTTTTGTAAAAAAAAACACAGGATATGATTTAGCTCTTGGTGGATCAGGTCCTGCCATTGCTTTTTCGACGGTCTTCCCACCCTTCGACTTGGTGATCAACCAGTTGTATTTAGAACTTGACAGGTCTATAGACGAAAGACCACCAGAGTCCCACCTACTCTGCAAGGGATACTCATCTGAGTCGACGGCCCATCCCAGATTCCCGCCATCCTAATTACGATGTGCCTTTCCGTTGTGTCTACTGTAGCGGGACTCCTTCCTACTTTGAGTTAGTTCGCTCCTTTCCTGCACAGGCTCCACCACAACACCAAATTATTCCGTTGTTGCTGAGATCTACGGTAAGCTACTTGTTCAATTGTCCTATGTATTAATGTAGACTTGTGTACTTCGGTATTGCTCTTACATACAACATTTTTCTTAGGTGTAATGCACTAGTGTTCATTTACCTACTCATCAAGGTAAAATGAACACACCTATATTGACACTTACATTTTTTTTATTGTTGTGCTACTTTGTGGATATTGTGCTTGTGGTGCCTGTGGGTGTGCTTTCAATAGTGTGTGTATGTTGTTTGTGTGGCATGCAATTTGTACCAAAAAGGGGTATGACACATTCGCAACATATACGTGCTGTGAGATAATGATGAGTAGCACTTACCTGTCTCCACACCAACATGTCCTAACTCTATCAGGGCACCGCTGCCAGGACACTGCCAGAACAACTGGAAGGTCTGAATCTGCTAGGCACAAACCTGCAGACCTGATGGCGACAGAGTACTGTTAGACAGCAAAGAAGACCACCACCGCGGAGGTCTCCTGTCTCCTGTCTATTGCCACAACATCTAAATATGATGGGCGGACCCGTGTCAGCTTGACGGAGTACTTGGGACCAGTACCATGGCGGGATGCCGATAGTCCTACCAAGATCTAAATCAGGCCCTCAGATATGCAATTGAGGTAGAAAATATAATTGGAAACCTCTGTGACTATTTAGAGTTATGATTCTGCAGCTGTTCCCAAGATTTCTGATGGCTAACCCCTAACACTCCACTGTGAATTTCTACTTTCCTTCTCCTTTGCTAAATCTATGACTGGCAAGATCTAGTCACCTGCCAGGTGATCTGCAGTTGTAAGTTCTTGCTGAACCTTTGCTCCTCTGTGTGTGTGAGCCATGAGGTTGGCACTCCTACGAGATGTGCTAAGTGACAGGAGATCCCTATGGTGCTGGTCGTTCTGATGGTGCTCTACCTGCAAGGGAAAGCATGTGTTTAATGACTAGGGCTTGGATTTATCAACAAAAGGTGCCTAAAGGTAGAGAATATGGATTCACATCCTTTGGTGGTCCTCAGTGGGAGGATTAGCCACATTGTGACTACAAACTACCTTGAGAGAGAAAGAACAGGATGACTGGGCAAAACACATGGGGAATATTTAAGAAGAAATAGAAGACACAACCCTCATATTTTAATACTGGGAAGCACATATGGAAAACCAGACAATAACTCCAACTTTTGCAGTTGAGTGAGCAATCAAGATTTCTTTCTATATGAACTAGGGATGAAAACATGATTATACATATTAACACATTGGCTTGTTTAGTAAGCAGAAAGGAGGGTGCTCCCAACAGTTACCGCAAAACAGTCTCAATTAGTTAACTGCATTTCACTTCAGACCTAACCAAGATGCTGAGACTGTTTGTACCACTGGATATTGATTTGTGATGGTTCAGTACTCTCTGAATTTTGCTGAAGATAAAGGGGTAATAAAGATGACACACAAAGAAAGGGTGGAGTAAGGATGGTGGTGTCTGTACCACCGGGGACCATGTAATTAGATGAATGTCACAAGATGGAAGGCAAGTTGGCCAATCAGTCCTCTGCAGTGACGGAAAGCCTGCAGTGGCAGAAGGAAGGTTTGTACAAGGAGTCCAAGCTCATAGCTATTGTGAGGCTGGGTTTGGGGGCAGCAAGTGGCGTGGCATGTAGGTGCAGCACATACACAGGCTATGGGGTGACAGGATTGCCTGACATTATCTTCTCTAGGCTCAGTGCCATGGCAGAATTATTACTCATGGAAGAAACTCACTAGGATATTACTAGTCCTAAATCCAAGAGCCAACAATAATCAAACAGTGATGAAACCCCTTTGGCCAACCCATAGAAAAAAGTGTGTATAAACAGTTTAACGTGGATATTAAACCTTTCTTCAGATTCCAGTTGGCCCGGTCCCTCAGCAAAAGCTGTCATCACCCTGTGTAACCTCCACCACACAGTCTCACCTCATTAGGGCTTGGAAAAAGCTGGACATGCTTTATAGGGTGTTAACCTTCAGCTGTTGGCAAGGTGAAAGGTCCAAGGCCCAGCACTCAGTGGCATGCTGGCAAGGTAGATGGAGGGATTTGCCATTCTGAAGGCTCAGAAGGGCGTCCCCCATCCCAGACAACCTCAAGTAACTCAGCAGCAGCCTATGAGGGACCCTGGCCACACGAGAGGAACTCCAGTAGTCGACCTGCCCGATTCGAAGATGCTGCCAGAAATTCTCAGCGACTGTCAGAAGGCTTCTTTAGTCCCTCGCCATCGCAAAGCGACTGGTCTGCCTGTTCAAATCCTACGGAAGGATGGGCGCTTTAATCAACTGAAATCATGACTCTCTCAACCAGCACCAAATATACACCTGTAGTATCAACATATAAACCTCATTTACAGCAAGGGTTTCTTAAGGCATATTCCTGTCTCAAAAAAGCCTTGAGTCAGGGACTAAATTAGTGATGTAGCCCACTCAGGAGAACACCACAGGGGACAATCCGTTTATTGAAGCATCCTCTCTCCCTTCTCGGTGAGTGCTGCTTGTGCAGGGTCAGTATCAATCCTTCTGGGGCATAGATATTCTAGCCTGGGTAAGAATGAGGTGAGTATTTAACTGGCACCCCATCTCTCTGCCATGGAGCACATAAGCGTTAGTGTTAGGCACCCGTCAGGTAGGAGCTTGCATCCTTCATTCCCTATGAATCATAGAGAGGGCTACTATGTACTGAAGAAGAAGCTGCGAATGCTGGCCTAGATGGACTTTTCTGCCAGGTCCCTACCTGATCTAAAGAGTGGTGTCCACTACAAAGCTCCTTGTTGCACCTTCAGCATGAGTCGTGGCCCATAAGGACATAGCAGGGGCTCTGTTGTGTTAAATGTGTTGCTGGCATGCCTTGTGGTGGTGGGACAAGTCTGGGTCTGTTCCACCCAGAATGAACATGACTCAATGCAAGGATTGAAAGGCAGAGCAGGGAGGGTCTCACCCCCCATTAGGAATGGGAGCAGGTGTTCCAGGCTGCTCTTTCACTAGGATGCTTTTGTCTGTGTGACCTGGCATGGGATTGCCAGCGCATGGTCGGGACCGCATGCAGAAGAGGTGGCTCTGGGGAGAGGGTTAAGCTGTGACAACGAGATTTCAGAGTAAACATAGCACTTCCACTGCCACCCAGATCTGCTAAATGTTTTGTTAATTGGTCCCTGCACCATGAGGAGACTTTAGACGCAGGTTTCTGTCTCTGCACTGAAGCTCTGTGTGAATCAGGGAATGTATTCTGAGGATAATAAAGTTCACATTTGCACAGTGCATGTAGTCTTCTCCCAAGAGCTTTACAATAAACAAACCTTAATTTTTTTTTTTTAAAGTCTCCTGCAAAGCAAAGCGCATCATGTAACATGCAGATCACATATTGTTATTTTATGTAGATAGGTAAGTGGATTACTGCTTTGAACACAGAGATCCTTTTGTTACTTGCAATTCATAAATTGTAATCCTTCTAGTAGACCGCAGTGAGCTATGAGGGACATTTGACGCCTACACCTTGTAAACCTGACTGTCTCATGTAGCACATCTTGTACATTGATGCCTTGCGTGATTTATTTTGAATGAATAATGTGTATGTTATGTAAAGCGCTCTAACATTCTGCATTGGGATGAGTAGAGCTATGAAAGAAATAAAATAGTGCTATTTAAATTGTTATTTGTGTGAATACTGGGACAGACAGACCCATCTGACATTCTTACAGTGCACACACATATATACAGGTACTGAACAAAGTAGAAAGCATGTATCTCTTAAGTATCTGTGAAGAGATAACAAGCTCTATGCGGTTGTTTCCTCTCCTTGGCATTTGCATGTAAGTGTGAAGTTCCAGGCCGCCTTCAGTCTGATACTCTATCAAAAGGAGGCCTGATGGCCCCTTAACTACTTGCTTTATATTTAGCACAGCTGGAGGTGAACCCCCTCGTACCCCCCACTCCCCGATCTGCACACTTGTAATGGAAAGCAGACAACGTGCAGGAGCTGCTGAACTTGTCCCGGTGTCTGACAAATTACACTGGGACAAGTTCAAGATATTTCTGTGGGGCTCAACACCTTGGCAGGGTGGACGCCGTCCACCCTGTGAAAATAGTGGGTTGATGCTGTATCCCGCGCAGACATGCCAACCCTCCCGATTCAGGCGTGAGACTACCGATTTGAAGGCTAGTCTCCTGCCTCCCGATTCCTAAAAGCAAAAACCCGATTCCTCGGGGGTTTCAGCTGACAGGGCTTGGTATTGTGTAAAGTGCTAATTCTTCAAACAAAGAGTGGCGATGCAGGTGCTCTCGAAGGGGTGAAAAACCAACAAAGCGTCATTAACAAGGGAATCGTCTTTTAAAGACCTGCGAAGTAGGGGGGGGAGAGCTGTTTCAGCCCGGGCTGCCACAGGGGAGTGGAGGGTGCATGCACTGCCAACAACCTGCCCGGCCAGTGCCCAACACTTGCATCACCCTCTCTGCCTGCCATTAGGCTCCATGCTTCTGAAAGGTAAGAAAAAAACGTGCATTTACGTTTCAAATGTCCGATCCTGCAGCAGCACACTTCCAAAGCCCATACATGACAGTAACCCGATTCAAAGTCCCATTCTCCCGATTTTTTTTTTAAATCTCCCACTTTGCTCTCCAGAAATGTTGGCATGTATGATCCCCCGTGTACCCCCGACTCGTGCCCTGTGGAAGAGTGACCACATTAGACTCTCTCTTAAGAGCTGTTACCTTCTACAGCATTAGGGTCAGACCCTAGATCGGACTAGGAGTGAAGGATGCTGCTTGTAACTGGACAGCCAATCTGAGGGAGGCGGGCAAACAAGATAATACACTCAGCCTCCGACTTCCCCTTTTTCTAAAACAATACTAATATTCTGCCAAGCTCTCAATATGATGATCAAGAAGATATAAATAAGTTCTATTTGGACGAAAACGGTATTAGATTTTCGCTTATTAATTACCCCTGATATAAATAAAGGACGTCTGGCTGTCACCAATTCAAACTCCAGCTATTATGTGGAATATGTATTCATCTTCGGATGTGGCGGGGGAAGGGCCACATTTTACAAAATTCAAGCTGGAGTGCATGAGTTTGTGTTTCTGGTCCATCTGCTTGGTGGTGGGAGAGGAGGCCTGTGTGTTGTTTGTCCCAGCTTTATTTAGTGTTCATTGAGTAGCTGGTCAGTTTCACCAATCTGATGTATGACCTTCAGTGCTGCACACTTCTCTAAGAACATTTACAAGTTTTGCAATTCACGGGCTACATTTGCTTAACTTGGAAACTGGTGGGGAACAACAGTTGCAAGCCATTTTGCCATCTTCATGCCTGCTAAAAATGTTTGAGGCATGAAGGTGCCAGGGTATTTCTTTTTTCAGAATTTCCACTTAACATTTCTCATTATGTGAGTCAATTTAAATAACTCGAAGTGGTCCTAAATTTTAATGCAAGAAAATTGAAGGTCAACAGGATTTGTCAAACAGGGTGAAGGAGATCCATGCTACATTTGAACAGTAAGACTAAAGAGAGCATAAAAATAGATGATTTCATCTCAGAATATTTGGCGTGTGGTCTGCTTTCAGCACGTTTGCTGTATGTACGATTGATTAATTATGAATGAAGGTACTCATTTATTCTTTCTCATCCTTTGCAAGTTGACCTCATAGTTATTTCAAGTGATCCACCTGTGATGAGTGATTCAATTTCTGTGCACCAAACTTTCCACTGCTTTCGATTTGCCAAATTTAGAATGTTGGTGGATGGTTCTGGAACACTCGCTAAAGCCCGTACGCGCCTGCATATTAAGTCTCTTATGCTTTCTGCTCCCTTGGCTCTATTATTGGCAACAGCAGTTGGGCCCTGGTTGCATTAATTAAGAGTAAGCCTTCGGATCTGCTCTTGCAGGAGCTTGAAAGGAGGCTCTCTTCTTGGCCCTTTGAAATCCTGGAAGGAGGCCGAAAATAAGTTAAAGTGTTGAATGATTGCATTTAAGCCCCCTGAGTGAGTGACTGACATTGACAGGCTGGCTGCAGGCAGCGGAAGCCTCTGTAGCATTACTATCTTGCGGCTTCGTCTGGCACCTTGAGGCAAAGCGGATGCAGCTGAATGAGGAGAAGTGTTGCATGAAATAAAAATATACCAAACATACTAATGTGCAGTACAGCAGGAGTTTAGCTATTCTTACCATAGATTATACATTTTCATTAATTCGGCATGTGAATTAACGCTCCCTCTACCAAGATACAAACAAGCATGGGCAAAGGGAAGAGGTCTTTCTTGATTGTGCTAATACATGCAAACTTTGCTTTTGTATGCCTCAGTTTCTGTGCCTTACCAAGTTTGAGCCAAACCTTCGGGCTTTGCCAATGCTTCTTTAGTTTTAAGCAGCTGGATAATGTGTCTTTGTGCATGTAGGATTACCTTCTGTAAAGACTGCTTGCTTGAATTAAAGAATTAATATTGGATGGGTCAATGTATTTTTCAGTTAAAAAAATATAGCCCTCATGCATTGAAAGGCGTGCAATCCATCTGAAGCAGAAAAAACACCAAACAGTCCACAGGTGAGAGACAAATGCTTTTATGGGTGCACTCAAAACCCAAAGCACTTTTACAGAACTGGTAATAATTAATAAGTCATGCAAAAGCTTTGATAAAAAGAGGACGATTTTTCATTGAAGGGGGTGATTACATCGTACAAACTTGTGCAAAGAATACGTTGTCTGTGATGTCACTCATAACCACGTGGTGAAAAAAAATCTCTGTTAATACCTACCCTAAAAGCTTCGTTTTGAAGAGCTCCCACGCATGATTAATAATAATAATGTACTTTTCGTATTATTTTTTAAAGTTACAAACTCAGTACAATGTTTGAAATGCTTACTTTAATTCCTAAGAATTGCAACATTTGGTGTTAATTTTTAGTGATGGGAATTTCACAATTATCTTTCTTTTGTAAAATTCATATTTCGTTCGAAATCTCTTAATAATTCATTGTTTTCGAGGGGAAGATATTTTTGCATTTTTTCAATCTCTGCCACGCAAAGTCGGCACTCTCTTTACCCTTTCAACCATCCCCTTTTTTTCTATTTAAGAGCAAGCAGGCTAAATATGTCATGATTTAAAAATATAAAACCATGTAGGCGGTGGTTGTCCAAAAGACTGTATGTGGCAGAGAAGGCTGAAAATGACTGACACTTAGTCAGAAAGAGCAACAACTTTTAAATGGCAAAACGTGTAAATATTATCTTTTCGTCCGTCAGAACATCCATCATTTCTCTTGTCAAGTAGTATAAATATTATGTTTGAATCTAATGTGCAGCCTTCCTGTACTTTCAAGTTATGTTTTATATAAGTGTAAAGGGCTGTGCTTCAATCGTGCTGAAGTGTCATTTTAGCAAAGCTAATGCACGTTGTTCCCGACAGGAGGTGGTTTCAGACTTTAAAGTCAAGATGATAATGAAAACCTTTTTGGGATAGTGCTTCTTAGCACTGTAAATAGTAGGTGTTACTTTTGTTCCCTTTTAATGGCACTCCCTGTCCTTGGAATTCAGGAACATGAGATGGATATGCTACAATTGAAGGTTGTGGCCTCAAGATCCCTGATCACTTCATGTTTGAGCGGCGAGTGTCAAATTCACAGAGCCAGCCAGCAGTCTGCTTGTGCCTTTATGTCTGCCAAGCTCAACTCTCTATAGAGAAATGACCTCTAAAATGGCGCTGCCGATTCTCCCTATAGCTTTGGTACAAACATGACATAACATAGTTTTCTGGATAATGTCTTAAGTTCTGGGAACAAGATATTGTGAAATCACAGCCTCCCCCTCGGTACCGTTTCAGTAGTAAGGGGGCTGATGGTACCATCCCAGGCCAATGCAAGAAGAACATTCAGCCAGCACACACCTCTCCCAGGTTGAAAAAAGAGTGCCTCTGTGTTGAAAAAAGGTGGGTTGGGAGGGAAAACCCACCATACTGCCCTAACACATGCTGCTTGCCAGGGGATTCGTAAATTCATCTGCACTGGTTGTCAGTATAGCTGAGGTAGCAGCAACAAGTCAGCCTCAACAAGGAAAGGCTAGGTAAATGGAATATCTACAAGAGAATATGGCTGTCCCTGTATGGTGAACTTTTGATAGACTGAGACCACCCCCAAAAGGGCTTTCACAACTCTGGCTTTCCATACTCAATCTTCAGCCAATCACCTCCCCACATTGCTTCTGAGTGCAGCTTACACACTCCAAAGTGCAATTCTGATGGCATAATTTCAGATCAACAGGGCATATCCTGACAGATGGGACATTGGTAGTACTGGGGCTGGATCATCTTTAACTTAAAATGTACTTACCAGAGTGCCTTGGATGGTGTGTTTACACGAACCTTCACCAGAAGTTTTGTGGATTAATGGATTAAACCTTTCCCACTGTTTTTCGAAGTCAAACGCTCTATAATGCTCAGTTTGCATTTACTACGGTGCTGTGGATCAGACCCAGGCTTCTTTCTTGTGCGGATCCAATATTTCCCTATAAACAGGGTAACAGCCCGGAGGATTTTGAGCTGTCACTTTCAATGGAGTCTTCACATTGGTTCCTTTCCTAGGAAGGTCATGACTGTCCTTCATTCAGGCACAGGTGAACAGATAAATTCAGTATCAGGACTAAGACTCTCGGTTTTATGATAATTATTGTTTTTAATTTCTGCTCATGTTTATTCACATTTTTTGCTCAACCTATCAAAATGTATTTATAATTATTTTGTTTTTAGTGAGAGTATAAACTCACAGTTTGTATATTTCCACAATAATTGAATTAACAAATCTACTTTCAATGTTGGATTTATTTGTAAGGGTTTTAAACAATCATATACATGTATAACTCTCAAATACATTAGTCTCAGAACGTTAACATTCAGTTATGCGTGCACATCTATAGCTACTTCTGCTTCATTAGGAAATTTCCCTTTTTAGGTCTGGCTTAATAGGGCATATGTCTGCATTAGGTATTGTTATGAATTCTTTAAAATAAACACAGAGTGGACTTTGTTTCCACCCAGGGGAGTATTACTCTTTCACTTCATGTAATTGTCTATTTGATGTATCCTTCTTCCATCTAAGAAGTGCTTCCTTTGGAATACACGAGGGATTATTTTACATCTTAAAAAGTATACTCAATCATCAGAAACGAATACTTTTTAGTTACTTTTATTGCCAGTATTTTCAAAGCCAATAAGGCAGCCTTTAGTGTAATAAAAATAATTTTTGTGTACACCACCTCTAAATAGTATATGTGAATACCTGTCCTAACATGTGTGGGCACATTAAAGCCAGAATTATTGGTTTTGTCTATGCTTGTTTTTAAACAGCGATACTCTCGATCAGCACAACCACTGGCCTGACAGTTATAATTTACTGCACTGAGAGTCTCTCAATGAATATCTAATTTAATTGCGTCCCCTGCATTTAAACCTAAACAGTGACAGAGAAAAAGATTGGTAGTTTTGCATTAAAAAGTCAAAACAGAAAACCTGGTCTCTTTTTTATAATCTCTGCTGTACTCCAAAACCCTTAATCCCGAGATTTCAAGTAGAAATGAGGCAAAGGCAGAAGAGAAAACTGCATACATTTTCAACAAGTATCACTTTCGTTTTAGGGTTAAAGAAAAGTTCAGAATCACAGATTGCTTCTCACAGATGCATTAAACAACCACAAATGCATTTCTTAGTCTGTGTCCTGTGACACACCTCCTACAGAGGACCTTGAGTACACAACATGCCCACTGCCATCCAAACCTGGCCACGTTAGTAGTTCAAGAGATGGTGTGTCGTGGAGTTTGGGAAAATCTGAGGACTAAACTGCAGTGTATTCCCCTGGTCCCCCAGCTTCCTCCATCAGCGCTGTTCTTTCATCAGGCCATTAGTTTGGTGAAGTAAATAGGTTTTTAGTTTGACGGGTGCCACTTTGGCACTCTGCTCTCCCGTCACAGAAGGCTATTAAAAGTTGATTAGTTGTTGAAACAATAGAAATAAAACATTTGATTTATGGAGAATTTCAGCCTTTTGGGAAAATAATATGTCTCCTTCAATCTTTTCGTATTACAGCTGGTTTTACACACAGTTGTTGTTAGATTAAATATGACTTTCTATTTGTTTGCTGTTCTTTATCATCTCCCAACCCTATGCCCCAGCGACTGAAATATTTCAGGAACATGGAAAAATGACTTTCTATGATTTCAGCGAAAATATACCAATAAAAAAATAGATGATGAAACAAATAGGACATACAAACAAAGGAAGAAAATACCTTATTAATAAGAAACACTCAGTGATGTCCGTAAGAAGACACTGAGGTTGATGTCAAGTGAACCGTATTCAGAAGTCTTTTTATGTAGCCCTGGTGTTAATGTGTTGCAGCCACCTGTCTTTCAACAGCTCTTTCATTTCTACTGAACAGGTAGATGTGCTTCATGTGTTCACTCTGTAGGGTACTAATGGCAATTTGATCTTCAAGGCTGATGCTAGTAATGATTAAATACAGACAATACATTTCCTAAGGTTTTGCGTCTCATACATGTCCAGTTTGCGGTCACTTAGCAGGCGCTGCCTGTTTGCAGTGATCAAAGTCAGGATCTTCCAGTTTGGACTTACCTCTTGCAGTAACATCTATGGATGCATGCGTGCAATAGTGTCGGTCCCATCCCCAGATTTTTAAAATTTACTTCACATAAGCATGGGTACGTAGAACATTTTTTTCATTGAGAAATTCAAAATTATCTCGAGATGAGACTTCAGACCTGATGCTCATTTGCTTTTGTTGTGAAGTCCAACTCCCAATATCTGTGCGCCATGGACGAGCGTCCAGGGGCGGCTCCTCCGCTATGGTGGAGGAGCATCGCCTCACCGAAAAAATTATAATAAAGTCATTTTGTTATCCTTTATTTTTCTTACCTTATTACCAGCTGAGCCAAGGTTAGGGTGAGGACGGGCCATTCTGCCGAGTGTCACGTCAGCAGGAGGGAGAAGTGGTAGGCACTTATAAGTGCGCATGTCAGTTTGGCCGGCTGTTTCAGCACAGCCAGACATGCTCACTTAGGTGTCTCTAACCCAGATGTGTTGTACAACCAGGTTGGAGAAAAGCTGCAGGCTTCCTGTTACTGATCGAGCATTAAACCAGCCCTCTCAGGCCAATCCAGGTGCTATTCTCATGCTAGGTATAGCATGAGAGCTGCACCTGGAGTGGATGGGCAGCCTGTGCAGTGAAGCCCATCCGTTTCTGGGATGAGGGTAGCAATGAGGCGTCCAGCAGCGGGAGCAGAGTGGCAGGTAGTCTATTTATTTTACTTTTAAAACCCAAACCCCCTCCTACACACATGCCCTACCAATTTACTATAGCGGTAGCCGCTACTGCGAGCGTCAAGCCTTAAATTTGCTTCTGAATAAATGCAACTTTCCATCATCAGTGCTTATGAAAGGGGGAGTTAAAAACTCATATTGTTTTCTGTGTCATGTGTGTTTGGGGTCTATTCTAGTTGTGAGTTTTTTTTCACTCTCTGCAGCGTATACATCTTTGCGCACCATCCATATAAATAAAATATTTGAACCGGCTACTTAATTTACCTATGAAAATTAGAATGGTTCAGTAACGCCAGTCATTTTTTCAAAAAAAGGTAGCAACCGTATCAGAATCACAAGTCCATATTTTGAATGTTCCCGCTGCAGACACTACGCAGTGGCCCCTGAAAATACACTTTCCCAGATATTGGAAGACAGGGGTTAGGCTAAAAAAAATTCTCTGTACTCAAATATTTGCGCATAATTCCCTCTGAATTTGTGGAGATGCATTGAAGTATGGCCACTTCCGCTCATAAGGAGAAGCTCAAATGATTAAAACACTGGGTTGAGAAGTCATAGAAAAAGAAAGGGGACTTGTGGAAGAGGCAGGAAAGTCAGAGTAGCACTTGGTTTGGACAATGCCGTACCAAGAGGTATACACAAGAATAATGGGCAGCCTAAGAAAAATACACAGTAGAGGATGAGGTGTGGCGCATCGGCCATGGTACCTGACTCCGGACCACAGGGTTCACTGTTCGATCCCCGGCTCGGCAGGTTAGGCACCATGTGACTCTGGGCAATAGCTTGCTTAATCTTCCCGACCGCTAGCTCAGTCGGAGGTAGCTGTGCGCTTTACAAATGCTGGCATTTTAGAAAGAGAATTATCAGTGTGAAAAATCTCCTCTCGTAGAAAATAAATTTAAAAAAAAGGTAATTAAGAACATATTGTCAGAAAAACTTTTTAGACCTTACATGTATAGTGCAGCATTAAAGCAATTTGTCAAATTGTCAAATATACCTTCTATGGAGCAGCACACTCCATGGCTGTAACCTCAGCCGTCCAGTGGAGAGTCGGAGTTCGATTCCCAGAATCCCCTGGGAGGCGGAGCACTAGGCTGTATGGCATGTAGGAAGCATGTGTTGAATCTGAAAGATCAAACAAACAATATTGAATAATGAACATGTTAGTCTAAAAGGTACAGCGCTAATTTAACCCTGCTGCGGAGTGGAAAATGATATTCTCTGAGTTTAGTGGCTTAGAACTGTTGTTTGCATAAAATCCATAATTTATAAAGTCAGTAGATGGAATAAATAAACAGTTTTGTCAGATGTAAATGACTGCAGGCTAATGGGAGCCGTTGTAATAATTAAAGCAGCAAAGCAAACATTGTGCACTACTAAGCGAGCTGAGGCGCCGGGCCACCCTTTTGACCCTACACTTTGCATTTCTAAATGATTTAATCAGGAAATTCTGGAAAGCTGTTCCTGGGGGCCGCCATTTTGGCACCTTTCCTGGAATGCACCGCTGCCTTCCTTCTTTATATTGTGCAATGTTTCTGTGCTGTCATCCAGGCAAATGAACTGCATGTACTGTGCCGCAAGAGCACTACATGATGCTCCCAGATATGTCCTGCTAAGGACACGACTGACCATGGTGGTCTCAGATCTGTTTTGTTTTCTCTACAGGCATTGCGTTTAGTACACGACGGCTCTCTCCAGATGGGTGTTCACTTGGGCTTTCCTTCACTTGTGCCTTACATGCATTGTATTTTAATCGTATGAGAGTTCTCGGCTTCTAATGTGCACTCGTCCTTTACAGCATGGCACAGTGATGATCCTTCTTGGATAACATATGTTTTGTACGTGCAATGTTCCCAGTAGGTGAGCATGATTGAAATCCTCCGCTGGTGGTTATTGATCTGGACACCAACCTGAAGTACTCTTTCAAACACAATATAGCCTTATAGCTTACTGCCAAAGGCTATACCGGTGATTAAGGATGTATGTCGTTACAACGCAATGTTTTACATCGTAGTACTTTACGACGCATGTTTTACAACGCAAGTCGTTACCACGACTTGCGTTGGTGGGGCTGGATAGTAAATAGTTTAATTTACTATTCCAACTCCAGTCCCTGTGGATAGTAGGGAAGGAGTTGAATAGTAAATTAGACTATTTACTATCCTGGAGCGCCCCCCAGTGCAATTCGTTTTTACAAGTTGCGTTGTAAAAGTTGCGTCGTAAGGGAACTGCGGTGTAACATCCGAGTTGTAAAGGATGTTCCCCGTGGTTAAAGGCCTTGAATCCGAGTTCTAGACCTGAGCTGCATAGCGAGGGCTAGGGCCTTTAACAAAAGGTATAGCTTGAGGCATTATGGCTATACGGCTATTAGAACATTGCACCCACTGAGGGTAGAACGTTCTCAACTTAAAAGGGAAAAACAGAAATGCAAATATTGGAATACTCCATTGTCTTCAATGCTCTCAGCATTCTAATGTTCTAATATGGTATTATCTTGGTTGTCTACCCAAGGATTCTTGTCTATCCTTGAGCTGTAATGTACTTTTAGGAAATGAACTGAGGAGAAATGTTGTGCAATACCAATCAGACCATAGAGTTCATGTAACTACATCTAACATATAACCTTTAATGTGGCTTTTTTGTACCTCAAAACGTGTCTACCAGTGCGAATGTTTGCTCTATATTGTCTGTATTTATTAGTCATGTGGATTCAACTTTTAACAGATGATGAAACATCCTTTATGCAAGAACCATAATAAAATGCATAGGCATTCCTGTCTATTAGTTGTAGCGCCAAGGAGAGACATTCATTTTTTGTATTTTCTGCACTCCTTGAAACATATCAAACCATCATGTTAGGTTTTCAGAGATCGCTTATCAATTTCCTTTAAAGAACTGGGGGTACAGGCAACGACACAAAACGTGACTGCCCTCGACAACACATTTTGTTGATCAGTCTAAATGAGAATACTCTAGCTTGCCCTACTGCTCATGTACAGCAATGTCTGCTCTTAACATTGATTTACTAGCTCCAGTGAAGAGCATCTGCATTATTTATCATTTGTATGTAGAGCTTTCCTCTGGAGAGTTCTGTTTGTAAGAGCCTAAGGTTCAGAACAAAAGAGAACATTCTAAAGTTTAATGTCTGATTTATATAAAACTGATATATACATATCTAGAAGTACATCTACACATATTATGCATTATTTTTTGGTCATCTTTGATATTTGTTTTGTTTTCGTGTCTTTACTGTTTTCTAAACTACAAGGATGCTCTGACATACAACCATACATTATCTAGTTATGATCCACAATGATTCTAAGTAGTACATAAAACACCTATCGATAGAAAACATCAATCAATTTATAAACATACATTGATGGAAAAGAAAACTGCTGCATCTTAATTCAATAGTGCCACAATAAAACATATAGCTAATTAAATGAAATATCATGAATTAATAAAATGCAAAGACCATTAATATCATTAATTTGAATGTTGCCTTATTAAAGTACTGAACACTAGTGACTTGTTGTTTTATTTGTTGGCACTGGCACATCTTTTGGGGACCAGCATTTATTTCTCATCACAAAACTATTCAACAATTTGACCGAAAGCAAAAGTGATAGGCAGAAAAGGGAGAGAGAATCAGGAAGAGAAACATAGGAAAACAGTGATAGAGGGAGATGGTTGTATGATAAAATATAATCTACAAAATTATAATGGCAGAAGAATATTGTGTCAAAAATATCAGCAACCAAAATATTGAGTTTACATAGTTTGTTTGTAAACGACCAAAGTATTGGAAAACAACACAGTCTAACAGAATATTCTCAAAAAAGATTATTATATTGAAATATAGATATTTAAAACATTATAGTTAATTTATTTAACATAATAAGCTACAAAAATATTAAAACAAAAAATAAATGTTTAAATACTAATTTGTATGTACACATATATATATATATATATATATATATATATATATATATATATATATATATATATTCATATATGTATATGTGTGTTTTAAAAATATATAACTAATATTTAAACAATTTTAAAAATACACGAAAACTGTTGCAATAATGTAAACATTAAAATTAACAAACATATATAAAAATATATATTGAACCTAATTATTAAAATAAATACAATTTCAATAAAAAATATTTTGTATACATAAATTAAACATTAAGTACAAAATAATACAAAAATAACTACAACCCAAAATAAAATAGAGAAAATGGTGCACTTTGAGGTGGTCAGATTTACTATTCCCACTCTGATCTAAGCAACAGAAGGGAAAGTGTTGGACTTTGGATGTGTTTCATTTGCTATTCCCACTCCAGCAAAAACAAGGCAAATGTTGGACTATGAAAGGGTTAGATTTACAATTCCCACTTGCATCTAGGCAACGGTAGAGAAACTGTTGTACCTTGGAGTGGTTAGATTGACTATTCCCATTCCCATTTTAGCACCAGTCAGGAAAGTGTTTACTTTAGAGGGGGTTAGATATACCATTCTGACTTTTTAAACATTTAAAAAAAAACATTTAAAGACATAGTAACATAAAATAAAATTAATAATAATAGAATATATATATATATATATATATATTCAGTGTAAATAAATACATTTAAATGTAATAAGCAAAACCCACCATAAACAAAAAAAAGAAAAGTTAAAAATAAAATACCATTATTCAATTATGAAATGAAACAATTAAAATTAACACAAATAATAATATAATAGAGCCTTAGAGCCCGATCTAGCGGACTCTACCGACTATTAAATGCTTACTCCAGCATTAACAAGGGATTGGACCTTTAATGGCCGGTACAGCCCACTAGAAAGGCTCCAAGGCTGTTAGAACATTCCCCCCCAAGAGGGCAGAATGTTCTAATTACTAAAAACAAAGGCCTCTGGTGGTTTAAATCCTTTGTTCACATCAGCAGCTGTGAACAAAAACAACATCGGAATGCTGCTGTCCTGGCTTCTACCGGCCCCTAGAAGCCCAGAACATTCCATTATATTCAATGGAGTGCTCCACATTCCAATGTTCACATAGGTAATAATAGCACAAATAATATTAATATGATAGCTAATGTATATTAAATTAATTAAAACAATGTTTAATACAACTATAGCAAAGTAATTTATATGACATAATGTTTAGAAGAATGAAATCATATACCTAACAAACGATATTCTTACCTTCTGTATTCTGTGCCATGATATTCTTGATTTGGCTATATATTTTTACACAGTAACCTGGTATCACAATATTTTTTATTTAATATTTTCCTGAAATACCAAGGGAGATAGCTGTGATTAAAAAGAATTTTCAAGGGTGGTGAAAGCAAGATGCAGGGGTGGGTTCAAGACCTGGCAGCCTATGTATTCAGCATCCCAGGTATTCGGCATGGTCATCAGGGGAATGCTAAGAAAACTTTGGTCTTCTGAACGTATATTTTTATCAAAATGAAGCACTACGAAGAAACCTCTGATCCGATTCCAGCAACACATATACAATACCATGCATGTAATAAGCAATTGAAACAAATTGTATTCTGTTGCTTAGAGAAAGCTGCGTCTCAGGGCCAGACTCTGGAATGCCAATTTATTGCATCTAGTGGCAGCTAGTAATAATAACGTGCAATGAGGCGCGATGGTGCCAAACTCATTATACATACTACTCCCCCGGTGCAGCCCTTCTTCCCTGGAGTCCATAATCAGGAATGGAAGGACTTCCTACCTGACCAGTGGCACACCAATCCAACCAATCCCGGAGCTGCTCTCATCAGCATGAGAGGAGCTCCAGGAATGGTGGAAGCAGGCTAAACCAGTGCTTATTTTGAGGCTGCAGACCTATGCCAGCAATCACCCGGCTCTTTCACAGCCATGGGATTGCTGGGTCTACAGTCCACGTGTCCGGCTGGCCGTAAAATCGCAGGATTCAGTCCCAACTCCACCCTCACTCACGCGAGTTAGCGCAACATGAAATGGCAAGGCAATAAAAAAGGCATTCACATGCAATTTTATTTATTTGTGTGTGCCTGCTGCGCTCACAGCAGGAGGGGCAAAGACCCTCCACTCTTGAGAAGGAGCCACCCCTGATTCCATCAGATATTTCCTCAGGGAGGACCCATGGAAGGACACTACTGGTGCCTCAGTCATGATCTCCAGGTCCCAGAAGTTAATTGCAATATGTACAGAAGGTCTTCTGGTAGGTTAGAGAGAGAGAGAGAGAAAGAGAGAGAGAGAGAGAGAGAGAGAGAGAGAGAGAGAGAGAGAGATAGAGAGAGAGAGACATCAGGGAGGGAGAAGCAAGAGAATGAAGGGAGAAGGAGAGATAAATGAGGGAATGGATGGAAAGAGATAGAGCAAAGAGAGGAATGGAGTGAGGCTGGTTTGTACATTAACCCCTTGAACGCTCATGACGAGCTCAGCTCGTTATGAGCCACGGTGCTCGTGTGCTAATGACTAGCTGAGCTCGTCATGACCGTTTAAACGCTCGCACGCTGGGCTAATTTCCCTGCTGTGCGAACGTTCTACACAAACGGGTGTGGTCATGACGAGCTCAGCTCGTCATGAGCACACGACCACCGTGGCTCATGACAAGCTGAGCTCATCATGAGCATCGGGCGCTGTGCGCGCCCACCCTCACCCCAGCACAGCGGGGGAATGAGCCCCGCATGCAAGGGGTTAATACCTGGGCTGCTTCTGGTTCCTAGTCCAACCGTATAAGAACTCCTCTTTGACAACTTGCCTTTTCTCCTTTCCTGAGTCCTATGCTGAATGCGATGTCATCCTATGTTTCTTAATTAACTATTCATGACTTTGCAATACAAGATTTAAATATCAAAGTGATTGACATGAGACCCATGTTCAAGATAGCTTTGAAAGTTTCACATTCCTAGAGTGCTTCTTTTCCTCCTCTATTAAACAGTATCCATGCAACATAATCACTCCACAGAGGTTACTCATTTAGAGAAATAGTGCTTTTCATCAGGTTGGTTTTTTATTGACCAATTTATCACAGCCTGTACTTTTTCTCAGCTAAACTTTTATGAATCCTCTTTAAAACATCTCATGTTGTGTTATGTCTGATTTGTCTTTACTCTTGAGGTCTTTTAACGCAGTGCCCAAACCAACGGCTCCCACCACGCATTACCTTTAGTTTACGGAGACAATTTCCCAAGTGCCTAAGTTCTTTTAGTTGATTGCCACCGTTTTGGTTTTAGGTCTCACCCTTGTGGTTGACCTTTCAAATCATCAGTTCTATTTTGAGTGACAAATGATGTTAATTGAAAACAAAGGAATGGTATTGTTGAAGGACCACCCTGCTGACATTTTTCAAATAATTAATGGCATATGACTCTACATAATTTAATGCAAAGATTTCACAAACAAAACTATTCAACAGTTTACACTGATAGACACACTTTGACTTTAGAGAGCAGATTGACCCCTCACCATACAAAAACTCACAGACCTGTGGATTTCAGAGCTATCCTGAGATACCATGGACCTTACAAGTGTTAGGTTTAAGCAGCAGTGCACTAGAGCTGTCATTCAGGATACATAGATCTTAGCGGGCTTAGGCACCAGAAGAGCTATATCCCCAGTTTCACAAATCCACCAGACTCAGGCAGAATCCATACATCGGAGTTGCTCATCAAGTGACATAAAATACATGCTTTAAACTTAGACAGCAGAACTATCTCTTACCTCATACAGTTCGTACAGTTATACCCTTGTTTCTCTTGCCTAACAAACTTTGTTCAAACACTTCAGGGCTATCCCTCAAGATACACAGGACCTACAGGTTTAGACATAAGGCCACATTACCAGTTTGTCAGTCTTCCTGTTGAAACACCGACACGGCAGTCCCAGGAAAACCAAAAAGCCTGCGGTCTTTTGCTTGCCAAATTATGAGTGTAATCCAGGCCTGGCGGGGGTGGTGTCACGGTGGAGGTATGTTTAGAGCATATAAGAACTTTACAAACATACCGCTGCCATGACAAATCCTGCAGGTCGTCTGTGCATGGTGTGGCATGCACCATATCATGCATGCCACATAGTGCATGCATGACCATGCGCTTTTGGGGTGGGCACATTACGTGCTCCGTCCTACACTGCCCCACGGGGAGGTTCCGCCAGGGCCCTGTTGGGAGCCCCTTCACATGCCTTTCCTTTAAGCATTTCATGGTGAGGTTATTGCCATGAAATGCTTGGAGGAAAGGAAGGCCGTAATCTGTACGGCGATGCTGGGAACAGCACAGCGGCTACAGACCGCTGCCTTCCCCACTGCTGCCCTGTTGAGATCCTGGATCCTAGCAGTGGTGGATGTCTTCTGTCGGGCTGCTGGTGGTCTCACCGCCACCATTGTAATACGGTGGTTGCGGCGCCAGGGTGGGGGCAGTCGGACCACGAGTACAGTGGTCCCAGGTCCGCCGTACTCATAATAAGGCCTGTTATCAATGGTCCTCCGAGTTTCCTCTTAGGTAATATGGAACTTCATATAGAGACTACCTCTGAGGTGACACAGAACTTATAAAGTGAGGGCTCACAGAACCAAATGTGAGAAGCCAAGGCTTCATCATAGATTATGCAATAGTCTGAGGCTTGTCACTGCAGGTCTATTGCTCAGGTCACACTACCCCTCAGACCCAGATCAATGAAGAGAGCTTCCAGGATCACAGAGAGAAACAGCACAAAGCTGGAACCTTCTCAGTTGGCACTTGACACTGAGATGCTTCTCTGCTTCCCTCCTGAGCTAGTTTATGACCAAGGCTGTATCAGAGATTTATGTGGCACCGCCGTTAGTATGCGTAATGTATTTTTTGTAGTTATGATGCAAAACGTGTCTTGCACAGTTCATTCACACTAAACCTTTATTCACAGTCTCACTCACATGTCTCTCTTTTCTCACATTTCTCTCCGCCCTTATTACTCTTTCTTCTCGTTTTGCTATTTCACTCACTCCACTCACACATTCTCTCTTGCTTTGACTTTTTACAACACTGTGCTGTAGGGTGCGGGTGTTAATTTGCAACCAGAACTCCCCCTAATCTAAGTTCTCTCCGACATCTGGCAGTTCTCACTGCTCTTACATTCCACATCCTTCATTCAGTTTATTGGGTGATTTTTTAATGGAAAACATTTGTTGTGCTGGGAGCTCTCCTAAGTTTCATTGCCTCTGAAAAATAAATAAAAAGGGCTATGCTTTAATAATTATTATCAAGTCTAGCCAGACAGGATCGATTTAATGTTTCAAATATTCACAAAGAATACAAGTGGGGACACTATCCTGCATCCAACTATGTCATACAATCAATACAACAAGCATAAATGTGAAGAGACACCGTTACAAATGAGTAATGACAGGTAAAATAGCATTTACGGTGTACAGAGAGTCGGCGACGTTTCGATCCCTTGTAAGCCATTGTGGGATCATCATCAGGACATTGTATTACATGCCTAGTAAAATTGCTGTGAGAGGTGCTATGCCTCACACTAACCGTTCCTGGCAATAGCCGCCGCAGTGTGGCCAACCGGGGGCCAGTTATCACATGGAGAGTAGAGAAAGGCCGCTAGGAAAAACGGTCCAAGGAGCCATAGAATTAGAATGGCAGTGCAATGCCAGGCAGCCAAAAGCCATGTGAAAGGACCGCATCAGCGTGTCCAATTAGCGAAACAGATAGATCAGGTACAGGGTGTAGCGATTCGATCAGCCAACTATCCTGTGGAGCGGGTAGCCCGGTTCCCCGCTTTGACAGGCTGTTCCAAGACGCCCACATTGATGCACCCGGCACTTTCAATGGTCAAACCATCCTTCGCAGGTACCTCACATTGGACACACAGTTGCAGTCTGCTATATGGCTATTGTGATCCCGTGGCCCAGCTCCACAGGATAGCTCCACCCAGTACCTGATCTGTCTGTTTCCCTAATTACGGTGGTCTATTGTCAGGAACCGTTAGTGTGAGGCATAGCACCTCTCACAGCAATTTTACTCAGGCATGTAATACAATGTCCTGATGATGATCCCACAATTGCTTACAAGGGATCGAAACATTGTCGACTCTCTGTACACCATCAACGCTATTGTTTTGTTTTTGTTTTATGTATACCTAGTTGGATGCAGGATTGTGTCCCCACTTTTATTCTTTGTGAATATTTGAAATAATAAATTGATCCTGTCCGTCTGGACAGCACAAACATAGAACTGATTCTGAGTCTATATTTATCTCCCTCTGCTCTAATTGTCCTTGTAAGGGTCCAGTGTGTTTAAAACGCATTAATACCCAAGGTCTCTGACCATTGTAATTGGTTTCCCTTGTTTCCAATAGCTTAATAATTACTATAGCAATTTTTTAATAGAGCTGCATGCCACAGCTTTTGTCATCCATAAGCTGTCTAGGTAACAGATAATACTGTTACTAAGTTAAATGGAAGTTAATTTACAGACCTCAGAAGGATGAAGGTCGTACTGGTCTTACTGGAATTTGACAATGAGACCTGTGGGTCAAGCTGATGTCAACAGTGAGTTTTTAACACTTTGGGGTCGATTCCGATTCGGGAAAAAACGCTCCGAATAGCCGTTCAGAGTGTTTTTCCCATACGAATCGTACCCTGCAACATCCCCCGTACGTACGACGAAGTACGATTCGTACCAGGAGCTGGACTCCGTACGAATCGTACAGAGACCCTACGAATAAAATCCCCGTACGAATCTCCCTCGGAACCCGCTGTACGCGATATCTGTACGGTTCGTGGCTGCTTTTTCTGACCCGGTAAGTACGATTTGTGTCGGGTACGACCCTTTTTCTACGGGAGCTGAAAACAGCCGTAAAAGCAGAGTTTGCCCCAAAACAGGTACGGAACGCCCCCCCCCCCCGGGTACGGTGCGTACACCCCATGATCGCAGGGGTACGGTGCGTACCCCTGCGATCACGGGGTGTACGAACCGTACCCCACGATCTTGGGGTGTATGCACCGTACCCCATGTTCGCTGGGTGTACGGTGCGTACACCCTGCGATCGCGGGGTACGGTGCATACAACCCAAGATCGCAGGGGTACGCACCATACCCCTGCTATCATGGGGTGTACGCACCGTACGGTGTGTAAGTGATTGTGTGCTTTTCCGTACGAATCGCCCTTACCTGACGTGGATCGTACGAATCGTGTCCTCATACCCCGGTCTGGAACGTACTCGTCTGGTCGTACGGCATGTGTACGAGTCGTACGGTTCACTGTTTCTGCCTTGCAATACGTACGGATCGGGACGATTCGGACGGAGTGGCGGAATACGGATCGTACTACGCGGCTCGGACAGACGGGTACGAATCGTACGGCGATGGCTCCGGATGAAAATCGTACAGAAGTTTTTTTCCAGGATCGGAATTGCCCCCTTTGAGTCATCATGCTACTCCGCATGCATAACCAGACATTTTAAAGATCTTTATACTGGTGTGCTATTTTATTCCATATACATTTGATATTTTTTATAGCAAGTGTTTATCCTCCTCTACCATCACCTGTCCTAGGATTCTACAACGCATTGGTCCTCTAGCGAGGCCTGGGGGTGAGTTGTTCCAAACATTATATAACCAGCAATACAGGCTGTGTTGCGTTTCCTGCAACCTCTATACATTTCTTGCCAATATGGAAACATACCTCTGGTTGGTGCCTGTGTAAGTTTACATGCTCCATGCATCCCATGCAACCTAACGATTAACCATCACACAGAATTGAAAAATTAGAGATTGTAAGAATCCATCTGGACTCCTAAGTCTTTTTTTATTTTGTTTATATCACATGTCTCACTTTCTGGTGACATCAGACTGGTCATATTTTCCATTATTATTGCAAATCCACATCTGGCCAAAATTCACCTAATCAAAAAAAGATCTACTGTTATTATTACAAAGATACAGTTTGTAGTCTTTTAGTAACCTGCAATTTTAAGGGCAGATAGATGATGTCTTTTGAGCACGCAAGCTTTAATTTTGATTCTTGTTGCAGCACACAGCGTAAAGACATTATTTTACAATGTGCACGTGTGGTCCAACTTTATGTAATACTTTACAAAAACATGCCTTTAAATGTATCATGCAGGCAAAAGCCAGACAGATTGAAAGCATTTTAATATAAGTCAAAAAATGACACTAATTTAGATTTCCCATGTCTTACCACTTCAGTAAGTCCTGGTCATTACTTTCTTCAACTTTCTGTTTTCTAATTGTATTCATGATTTTACTGTAACCAGTTACATATATTATCTCAGTATATCATGTACAAATTGAAGCCTTAAAACGTAATATTAATGCTACATCTCTTTCATCCAAAGTTTGCCTCTGTTTGTGTACATACTCATTACACGATGACCACTTCCTAATTTTTTTTTGAGCAATTTCATTTTTTTGTGTTGCATTGTCTGTGTGTGGTTGGGTTGCAAGTGGCAGTGTAATCTCCAGTCTTCAGTATCAGGAGGAGGTGGGCTTTGACCAAAGCAGGTCAGACTAGTTTTGAGGGCGGCAGAGTGCACCTTAGTCATGGTTCATTGGCTACAAATCTCTTTCCATCGAAGTTCAAGCTTTTGTATCACAGTTTTTCCTTGTTTGGCTGACAGTTTCAATGTAGTGGATGCTGCTTGGTCCTCACTTGATGGGAGGTTGGGATGTGGCTGTAGACACTTTTAGGTACAGTGGTTATTGTTTTTAATTAGACTGCACAATTATGTCAATGTGTTGAGGCATGTATGAATGTCATCAGCTGTGATTTGTGTTTTATGGTCTTACTATTTTATGTTACTTTCTTGTTTTCTGTGCTACATGAATCCTACTTTCTGTTTTACACACTGTTCATGAGCCATGAATTCCTCATTCTTTAAATATACTACAGCATACCCTTTCATTTGCAAACATCAGTGCTATCCATCCATCCATACTACATAACGTTTACCCATAGTCAGAACAGAGAGGATGTGGCATAAAGGCCAGAGCTGACAACTTTAGAGCTGGGAACCAGGTTGAAGACTCGGTGTCGGCGCAACATCCTGTGATTCTGGGCAAATCACTTAATCTCCCTCTGCCTACCAAACATTAATGTGTCCTTGTGTAATGTAACCAGTGCTCATGCAAAGCGCTCCAATACCTTCAGGTCGAGTTTACGCTATATAAAACTACAACAAAAAAATACAGATATCCACTTTTGGCAAGGAGATCTATGCCAGGCAAACAGAGATGCTGCTATTGGGTGGGTGATCCTCCAGCAGATTTACATGCTACCCGTCAGGATGTACATGATCTCCTTTATCAGCTGGGATCCATGGCAGACAGAAGTATTAGCAACTGTCCTTGAGCGAGTGGAACATAAGTCACACATACAATACAGTTTGTGCGAAGGCAGATGTGATTTAATCTTACTTCAACCTTTGATTTACGTGCTTACATTCCTTTCAGCACTTTTTATGAATATATACAGAAAACACCAACCACGTCAATAGTTCAGTTCTGTTACTATCAGTTGCAGAGTGGACATCTCTGGCACTGCCATGGCCTTGTGGGCACCCATGCCAGTGAACCCAAGTTCACTAACAGGCTTAAAATCTATGAAATAAAGAATGTGTGTTTTCAGTACTTTGATTATCTAAAAAAATGTACTCATCTCCAATAAAATCTTATAGCATTCTATATGATTATATGATGAAAAAAGCACAAATTTGGAAACAGCATAAATCGCCTAATTTTAACAGTCATGCCCAATAAGATGTTAATGTCATTCCTTAAAAATTTCAACCGGATGCATCTTGTTGAGGTGAAATAATGAGTGCAAAAGTGTAAATTCTAAATAAACAATTTAAAAGGCATTATTAATATCAAAAATTCATCTCAAGTTGGCCTCAGTGAAGACATTCTTACATGTAGTCATGTAGAAGAGGGTCCGCTTAGAGGTCAGATAATATTACATACAATGTATTTGATAGCACTGTGACTGTTCACGTCTTGGTAAGTCAGGAATGAGGATTTATGCTGTATTACTTCATCTGACTTTACGGAATAGTCTCTGACTTTCATTTTCCCGGTGTATTTTATTGCTTTGAATGATCCAAAATGAATAAATAAATGAGGTGTCTACATTACCATCATAGCCAACCGTTGTTGGGAAGAGGTCTGGGGTGACAATTTTAAAATGTTTCCCAGATTGGAACCCATTTGCCGAGAAACAACTGCCAGACGTGTGATATGTGTTTTAGCTATCTTTACAAAATGAAGCTACATGTAGTACTTTTAGAGCAAGGGTGGTCAATATTGAATACCCATTGAAATTATTGGCACTTTTATGTTATGTATTTCTAAAAGAAATTAGATAAAAAAATGTGTAGGATTGCACTTGACGCTATGCCAATTTGTAATATGTGTGTGCCCAACAAATACAAGCAGGAAAATACCAAAATGGTACCCAACATCTCTACATAACCAACAATTTAGAAAACATATGTACTATTTATAACCACACGTTACAAATGGTGTTTGCAGAGGTTAGCAGTCAGATAATTTTCATTACAGGTTTAAATATTAAAAATCTGTTATATGGTGGATGGTCAAACGGGTCACTTGATAGCGTGAAATAAAAGTGTGAGTTGAAGAACTCTCAACAAATACAGAAAAACAACTTCCTGGAAATAATGATTGTACTGGAGTGGACCTTGTTATCGAAAGCAAAACCTGAAGAAGGTAAGAAAAATATGCATCCGGCTCAGGAAAGAGGGGCCAGCTCCAGCACGATTACAGTAGTCATGGTTACCGCTGGAATTCCTAAAGTGGTCTCAAAGAGCTTAACCTACATCATGTTTAAGCAAAAGAATGCAATTGCAAGGCATGTCAGAAATGCATTGGGAACCTGGCCGATGGAAATAACATCATATACTTCAGGTGCAGGCTCCATTCATTTGTCTGTGCAATTCTGCATGCACTGTAGCTTAGTTTACTTTTGTTTTGTTTGTGACAAATGGCATGCAAACATTATTCACAACTATAGGCATCCCTTGTTGAACCCCAGGTTGTCCTACTGATAATTCTTTCAAATGTGGTATTTCTGACCAAAAGACATATGTTCTCTTTTTGGATAGTTGACCACAATAAAACTAGTATGGACGTATGTGGCAAGAGAATGTATATGTTTTGCAATTTTATAGGAACAGTGTCTAAAATAACATCTGTTACTTACATTTCTAAAAAGCAGTGAGAGGGAATTTGACACAAGGGACCATCTTTGGCATGATTTCCCCACAATTTGTGAGCTATATGTGTTGCTGGCATTAGAGCTCTGTGCATGTTGCCCCTGCTGAACAGAAGAAAAGTACCAATGCCCCCCTTTGAACAAGAGGAAATTAGCTTATCCCTTATAAACATATTTAGCTCACCTAGACGTTTTTACCATATGATGTAGAGCATGCACCCTGGGCTGGGAGTTAAATTCCACTTGTGCACTGCAGCACCTATTGTTTCAAACACAGAGTGAGCCTGAAATCATTTTTTCAGGCCTACCATGTGGTAGTAAAACTGCAGCAGCATAAAAACCTGCTGTCAACCATGTGCAAATAACCCTCTCTGTCAGGTGTGAAACCCTGATTTTAAATAATAATATCATCCTAAGTACATATTTTTGAAAAGAGGGTAACATGCCTCATATTTAAAAGAGACGTGCAAAATTAAAAGTTAACACGTTCCTCAAATGGCTAGTCCCCAAAACAAGCTCATTTCACTGGCAAGGCTGTAGTAGGATCCTAAAAAAAGATTAAAGTACAGAATACAAATTAAAATCTATAGCTTTTGAAAGAAAACAGCTGGAATGGTCATTCAATATCCATTTTTATATATACCTCAAAATGTCAATTCATTGGTGAAGTTGTATATTTTTATCCCAGAATCTTTTATTGATTTTCAATACAAATCAGTACAGGTCATAATAACGATTCATAACGGATATAACATTCAGTACACATTTTTGTATAAAACACCATGGCAATGGTGTTCTTGGGGTGCAGATTCTCTGGCCTATCTGCACCTATCTCTGCTCTCCCCTGCTAGTTCGGTTGATGGGGAGACACAGATCTCTCCTCTATATACATTCCATTTACCCCACTTTTTATCACATTTTTTGGGACTGCCTCTGTTTTTAAAAACCTCCTTTTCGATGTCTGTGCATCACCGGCCCTCCTTTGATTAGCGATATTGCGTTTGACCAGTGTGAACCCCAATGTGACCCATTGTTGTTCCATTGTGGAGAGATCTGTGGTGTCCCAATATATTGAGGAGTTCAAATTTAGATGTTAATTGGGTGTCTTTCCCAATTGAATTTTGTAAATGTTGTGTGGCTCTTTCCCAGAATGATGCTATATTGGGGCAACTCCATAGCACATGATAAAATGTTGCCTCTTCCATGCAGTGTCTGAGACAACGCGGGCCTTCCCTACACCCTATTTTAGCAAGCCTGGCCCCAGTTAAGTATGTTCTGGGTTATATTCCTTGCCAACCAAGTGCTTTGTTTGCCTGGTGCCAGATGTCAATGGTAAGGTCAGTGGGGCCAGTGCAATGGCCTTTTTTAGGTTTTGTGTATAGGGCCCTATTGTATCAATCCTTCCCCTTTTGAAATCTATCCATCTGATATGAAGGTTTTCCCAGGGAATGGAACACCCAGTGATAGATAACCACTAGTTGGGATGCCCAGTAGTAGAGTCCTAGTTTGGGAAGTTCTATCCCACCATCATACCAACTCCTGATTAATTCATGTGTGGCATTACGTGGCTTTTTGCCGTCCCAAAGCAATGTTCTAATTTCACTGTCTATGCTTTTAAAGTAGGTTTCAGAAACTATATCTGGGGTGTTCTGTAGGATGTATAGAAAACGTGGAAATGCCAGCATTTTGAATAGCGCTGCGTGTCCCAATAGTGACAGAGGCAGTTTCCTCCAGTGTCGCACATCATTCTGCAATGTATGTAGGGGAGTCACAAGATTTTTGGAATAGAAGACATTGAGTCTGGGGTTATGTATACACTGAAATAGCAGAAACCCTCAACTGCAGTTGTGGCTGCACAATTCGGTGGCAACTTAGGGTTCAGTCCATGGAGTGTGTAAATTACTGACTTGCACCAGTTAATAGTACAGCCTGAGTATTTGCTGAAATTCGTGAAGGTGTGTAGAATTCTGTTTATTGATTTTGCTGGTGATGCAGGGTATTTCTTTAGCATACAAGTATATTCTGTCTTCTTGTCCCTCAGCCCATTTTAGACCTCTTAATAATCTGTCACCTTTAATCCCTGTCTTGTACCCCTCTTCAACGGGAACTTCCTCAATGTGCAGTTGTTTACTCTAACTTGGCCTTTAAGGTTTGTATAAAAGAGCTTAACCCACCGAGAAATTTCGGGCCAAAGCCAATTCGATGCAGGACCTCAGAGAGGTATGGCCATTCAATTGTGTGAAATGCCATTTTGGCATCTAATAAGAGTATTGCTGCGTCTTCTGCTATTGTGTCTTTCCTACCCAGAACATCGTGTAGTCGATGAACATTTAAGGCCGTGCTGCAGCCATGCATAAAACCTGATTGATCCCCATGTACTATGTTGGTGATGATGGGGCAAGTCAGGAAGCTAATACTTTAGAGATGTTTTTGGCCTCTGCATTTATTAGAGAGATCAGTCGATAGGAGCCACAGTTTTCAGCTGGTTTCTCCTTCTTGTGTATAACTATTATAGAGGCCAACCTTTGGTCTTCAGGTAGGGCCCCCTTCTCGTTCCTTTTGAGGAACATATCTCGTAAGTATGGTGCAATCTGAGATGCTATGATTTTAAGAAATTCAATTGGAAGACCGTTGCGTCCCATTGCTTTCCCAGATTGTGTAGAACAGATTGTTGAACGGATTTCCTCCTCAGTAGGGTCTCCCTCGAGCGAATCTCGATCTTCGGGGGACAGGGTTAGTAAGGGAATGTCCGAGAGTAGTTGCTGTGAGTCTTCTGATGTGGTGTTGACAGCCTTTCAAAGTGATCGGCAAATGCCTCTGCAATCTCTTGTGGCTGTCTAATAATGTCAGTGCCGTTTATTTGTGGCAGGGGAACCCACCGCGTCGCTTGTTCCTGTTTTTAAAGCCAAGCTAGAAGTTTGCTGGCCCTGTCTCCTAGTTCTTATAGTTTATGTTGGACTGTCGTGTATTCAACTTTGACTATCACTGTCACTAATGCTGAAGTTGTATTTTAATAACTATTTAGGAAAAGTAACTTTTAAAAAGTTATCTTCTCCCTGCCTGAAGCTCCTAGAATCTAACTTGCTTTAGTCTACCATCAGCTGTCCAACCAGTGCTTGAACTTAATGAGGTGTTAAAACGTCTCCCAGAGCAAGACAGTGACATTAAACCTGGTGAAAGGTGGGCTGGGTGTGGGGCAGTTTGTCAGCTCAGGTGGTCCAGCTGTGGATGTTCCAAGAACTTCTTAACTTGAAAGGGTCAGGGGAGGAGCCTGCACAATTATAGTTTAGTGTTAGGATAAACCTAGGAGAGGGAAACATTTGTACCATAGGCCCATGCTAATCAGGTTGGCTACAACCCCACTGGGTGGAAACCTGCCCTAGAACCAGTTTGGAGTGGACACGGATGAGAGGGCTGCTCGTTGCCCAGACCATAACTCTGGGTGGACACACAGGCTCTGCACAAGTGAGGAAGTGCACTGTGGGATTTTTTGCATTAGGGCAAATGGAACTGTTACAAAGTAAGTATGGTTACCCCTGGGAACTCGGGAAGACCAGAAGAGGATTGGACCTTTCTAGCTGTAACCTCAGAGGGCCTCTGAAGGATTAAACCGGTTCCCATTTGTACCCAGGACAAAGAAATGGACACAACAAGTTGCAAAAGGCCTTTTTCCAAAAGTGACCAGTTAACCAGTACCAATTAGACTTGGACAGGACTCTGCTAGTGCCCTCTGTTAGAGGGAGTCTTGCCCCTTAGTGCTGTCCTGTATGTGTCCTGGGAGCTTTATAAGTGACCTAAAGGAGAGTCTATAGAATCCCTGAAAAGGTGAGAATTAGAAACGTTTTTGACTTCCAAGACCGCTCACAGTAAAAGTGACTGGCTTCAATGTGATTTTGTCTGATCCATCTTCACGGTTGTAGTGCTGGAGGATTTTGATCTCCATAAGAAAGGCTAAATCAGAAGGTACAGTCTTTGACTGGGATGAACCTGCTTGGTGTGTCCAGCTGGCACTCCATTGCGGTAGGCCTAAAATCACACCTAGGTCCTGGTCTACTGCGTCCATAAACTATCAATGGCACTTAGTGCTTTTCGTTCTTTTTTACTCAAAAATTCATATCATGGGTTCCTCTTATTGGATATTTGCCATTTTGGTGTAATTCTTTAGTGAAAAGTTATTGTATTTTTCTAATTCAGTGTGTGATTTTTATTTTTGAGTGTTTTGATTTTATTACTCTTTTGGTACTGCATAAACACTTTACAAAATGCCCTAATTTTAGCTTGTCTCCTCTGTGCCACAGGTACCAGGGGGTTTAAGTTCTGGTTAATTTAGTAACTTTTGGGGTTCACCTGTACTCGTTAGTGTTACTATTCCTTGAGGTGGGTGACAGCCCACCACAAATAATAATCAACTTTCTGACAGGCATGGATAAGATATTGACTTGATTTCTGTTTTAACATTCACTTGTTCTAAGTCATTTCTCGCTGTATTGGATGATAGTTTAGGGCTTATATAATCATATAGAAAGTTGATAAAGTTTCATTGAGTATCGTTACTCCCATTACTTCAAATGTAAATTGACTCACTTATTGAATGTATTACTAACAACAATATATCACACTAGAAGGTTTTTTCGTAATCACAATATAACCGCAAACCAAGTGGGGCATGACATGATCTTGAGATTGCGGTGAAAGCGCCAAGAGATCTGTTGGTGTATGCGTGCTTTCTAAATCTCTCCTAACATAACAACACAACATGCACCAGATAGATAGCCACTCGCTTTAGGCTATTTTCCCACTATGTTAAAAAGATAATTTGCTTACATCAAAAAGAGAATTTGCTTTCAGTGTTGAAATCTTCTTTCCGAATTGTGATGGAGGCCGTTCTCTGCCAGACAAACGTGAACATAGAGTATAACACCATATCTTTATGTGGTTTTTGAGGATTGGGGCTCTTCCTAACCTTAGGTTGCTTTTTACAAAACATAAGTAAAGGATAGACTTTATAGATTTTATCAAACTAATCAAAAACAAGCTAAGCTTGTCAAAAGAGAACTATCGAGTTGCTTCTAGAACTTCTAAGAGTTAAACTTCTAGAACTTTAATAACTATCAAGCTACTGTTGAAAGACTAAACCAAGAGACGTACACTTTATCTCAAAAAGATTCATTCCACCATTCCACTTATTTGCATTAAATTGAATAGAATATCACTGTTCACAGGTATGTATTTCCTACTAGAAATTGTGAACCAAAGTCCTAGTGTAAAGCAAAATGTTCCCCCACACACTTATTATCTGTGACAACAGCTAATGACTTTATTTATATGGAGGTGTGTTTTGTGCTTAATAAGCTTTTAAAGAGGATATAATAATCATGGTTGAAATGCTGACAGCACTATCTTAGTGTGTGTGTTGCTTCTGCCAAAGTATCAATGAAAGCAGAAATGATTTTATTGAGCCTTTGAAAGACCAAAGCCAACTCGAGATGGAATAGTAACGAAATCCTTACCTCAGGAGTATGTTAACATTTCTGATGGTACAGCGGCATCCTATTTAGGGCCCGATCACGATCACAAGTTGCATGGTAATGATGGGAGTGCTTATTTTGAGTCGGTGGTTGCTGTTGGGGGTCACCAGCACACATTTTTGGGGAGCAGCACTTATTTTACCTCCTCAGACATTTAGTGAGAGCAGGAAGGGAAACAAAACAAAGCAAAAGACAGAGGAAGCGAAAATCTGAAAACCATCTCAAAGGGAGACAACAGGAACCTGCATGAGAGAGATAGGGGCAGTGTGTGTCTGGAATTGGATTAAAAATACCTGAGGTGGATTCCAGACAATTCAGTCTTAGGCCCCCATTAGGATGACGGGTGGACTTTGTCTGCCGCCATCCCATTGGAAAAAGGGACCGCCCGCCATAAGGGCGGGGGTCCCAATGGTGGCATAAGGATGCGACCGCCACAGTGGTGGCGCATCCAGCATTCCTACCATTGCACTGCCCGCCACAATGGCAGGAAGGCATGCTGTGCACATCCACGCACAACATGGCAGGCACCGTGTAGTGCCTGCCATGTTGTTCATGGAACAGCTGTGGGGTCTCGGAGTCCTTGGGGGCCCGCAACGGGCCCTCAAAGCAGACTCTGCATGCCTTTCGATGGTGGCATTGCCGCCACGGAAAGGCATTGCTAAATGCCCATCCTAATATGGCTGGCGGTGTCTGATAGACACCGCCACCATATAAACCCTTTTCTGCCCCGGTCACAAGGCGACCGGGGCGGAAAAGCGGCGGACGGTCTTTCCGCCCGCCGCGGACCCCCAGCCATACTAATATTGCGGAGGTCATTCCGGCATGGATGGCCCCCGCCAGGCAGGCGGTGGCTACCGCCGGCCTGGCGAGAGTGATCCGCCCGCCATCCTAATGGGCCCCTCAGTATTTATCCAGGGCCGGACTGGTTACCGGGCGTTTTGGTGTGCTGCCGAGCTTGGGGCTGATTTCGTTGATGGGGGCCTGCGTGTGCTGAAGAAAATCGTTTTGCTTTGTTTATTTCGAAACACACGCAGGTTCCCATCAACAAAATCAGTCACCGCCACAGTGAAATTAGCCCCAGCTTGGCAGCACACCAAAACGCCCGGTAGCCAGCCCAGCCCTTTATTCAGCACGCCAGTGCGACCACAAGCTTCTGAGCAGTGCTTTTGGGCACCGGCAATTATTCATCTACAAATTATGCACTGAATGGTGAGGTGGTAAATCAGCATCTAAAATTACCATATCCATGCAATATTATCTCACCATTTTGATACAACAACGAGTTTTTGGCCTTGCATGGGGAATAACATGTGTGATCCCAAACTACCACACCTTTTTCCCCGCATATATTCTCAAATGACAGGGCCCATTTCCAGGCACATATTCTACCAACTTTTGTCAGCTGGAACTCTGCTCCAGTTTTATTAAATCCACTATTCCTGAGTGTAGTAAAACTGCATCCCTTGGCCTTCCATTTTGAGGAAATGTTTTAATTTTTGTCTGCAATCTTGCAAGTTATAATCTAGCCCTTTGAGAATTTAATGTGCACCCATTCATCTTTGTGGTGGATGTTGTCTCCATACAAGAATGTCCAAAATAAATACTGGTTTCCTGTTAATCTTGTTCAACTGGTTGTATTGTGTGTGTTTCAGTTATTACTACCACACAGTGAATATTTGACTTTCTGGTTTCTCTATCCTTTCCCCATGCAAATTGCTTGTTGTTGATGAAATAGGTAGACAAGACAGATCATAGGGGCCTGCCTGTTTTCTTGGTATGAATAAGTAACACACCACACTTTCCCACCTGAGAGCAGCAGCTTTCCCAGCCACGGTTCCTGCATGAGGGCGTGAGGGGCAGAGCCCCACAAGTCGCAAGAGGATGGAGTAGGAGATTGGACTGGTCTCTGAGGCTGCAGCACTTACACTGTCCATTCTGGTAGCAGTGCACCACAGCCGTGTACAAACACACACTGCGCATTCGAGGTGGACGGCTTCAATGCCGCCCAAATCCTGCATGTGCAGTGTGTGTCTGTGAGGTAGTGGTGAGGGCAATCAGGCGCTATTAAGAGCAGCAGTTTTGCCAGTACTTTGGTCGAATACTCGGCTCGACCGCAGCGGTCTGAATGTACCCTTTGTCTCGTAATCAGGGTTCTTAGGCCCGTTGAAGTCATCTCTAATGTGCAGTTACCCAGGATGAGGCGCCGCTTTAGACGTATGTATGGATTCGCCAGGTCTATCAGTTGGAGCGACAGTGCCTTCTACTTCTAATTCTCGCTCTTTTCTCCCCCTTCCCCCCACCCCTCGCCTGACCGCTTCCAACAGCTACTACCCCTTTCCTGCTTTGGCAGCAGCTCACGTGTTATGTGGAGACATTCCATTAGTTACATGGTTCATGTAGCAAAAGCATGTCACACTAAGTAATGACGATTTGTATTTTACTGACAATTGCTGATCTATAATATAGTTGAGGAGCATGTTGAATTTGAGCAATAAGGGAAAATGATTTCAAAAGTATTTGCTTTATCGTGTTTTTTCTAATTCATTAATGTTTTACAGTGATGTATACACTGTGTATGTGTTTTGTTGGTATATGGATCACCTTAAGCACCTAAATAATCTAGTGTTCATATGTAGTGCTGCCAAGTTTGGAAGATAGTAATTTCAGACGCTAACATCCAGGCCATTACTATGGATGTCACGTTTCGGTCTCTGAAGAAGGGTTTGGGATGTTAATCCTTGTAGGTCGGCACTGCTGTTTATGAGCTGGAGTATTATTTTCATCTCATCAACGTTATTTGAACATCCCTGGGGTTATACAAAAATAGTTTGTAGGAAGAAGATTGCAACTTGAGTCATCAATAAGGAGGAAAAAAAGTATGACTTTGTTTTTTAAAGAGTATTACTCTTTCGGTACAGCGTATGGCAGATCCTCTCCCTGGCTGAGGTTCGAGTTCAATAGATACAAATACTTCCTACTGTTCCTAGCGTTACCACTATTGATCGAAACTAATTCACATTTATATTTTAATTTTGCAATGACCACGCTTGGTATGAGATCATCAATATGACAGGAAGGTCCATGAAACCCATTGGAACCACACTTTGGTCCTCTTGTAATAATAATCAACCCCAACTTTTCTGCTCACCTCTTTCAAATGTCACCAGCCGCCACTGAGCTCTCTATCTTTAAGGGCAAAGGGGCCAAGCTCCGCACCTTTTGGAAATAAAGGCTGCCTGTCAGGCTGAGCAAAGGTCAGCCTGACAGAGGCTTTTTATTTTCAGGTCAGGTAGCCTCGAGCTAGACATGCTCTAAATGCACAGGCTCCTGGCTGCCTGAGCTGAACTTTGCTGGGCCAAGGATATCACAGCCCCTCTCGGCGTGACCTCCTCAGCTCTGCCTTCCCCCTCATGATGAGGTGAAGTGTCATTGATGGCCTCATGCCGGGGCACTTCAGTTTTAAGCCCTGAAGCGCCCGGGGCTGAGTGTCTATCACAGACACATCATCACAGAGTTGGGTGGAGTCAGCAGTCTCTCTGGCGCCATCCTACTCTGTGACAAAGTGGGGACTGCTGCCTAAGGTCAGCCAATGAGGGGAGGAGCAGTCACAACCCTCCTTGAACCTCCCAGGCTTCCCTCCCAGAGAGCAGCAGCAGGTAAGTCTTGTGTTTTTATTGACTTTTTTGTGCAAGTTTATGTGTATTTGTGAGTGAGTGTTGTGCATGGGTGTCTGCATGTGAATGCATGTGTGTGGGCCCTCCACTCCTCTAAGTTTTACTTACCGGCTGCCACTGCACAAGAGTCCTTTAATCCCATAACTAAGTGCTACAACGTGTGCAAATAACATATGAATTGTTATTTCCACACATTTTAACATCTGAATCCATAATGAATGATTGTAGCTTTCACTTGCTACAGATGTTCCCTAGGGCAACTATCAACAATCTAATAGCTGGTCGTAATTGCTTGTGGATTACAGTGTGCAAGGGTTGGACAAGGGAAAATAGATGCAAAATTTGCTTGCTCATGGCACTTCCCATAACTAAAAGTTCAACAAGTGGTTGGTGGTAATCGCACTCACGTTTGTGATTCAAGTCTTTTTTTGTTTCTTACTTTTGTTTAATGTGGTTGGTGCTGCCAAAGTGAACCTTCTGGGCCCAAGGTATAGATAAATTCAAATGTGCATTACACGTGACGCGTGTAGTGTCCCTTTGGCGCACTCTTGAAAAAATTCTTCTTACTCTTTTTCCATCAGTAATTGATATTTATTTTCATATTTGTATCTCTTTTCATATGTGTATCTTCAATACATTATTCGTTTTTCATAACATATCGATTTTTTCGCCCAATGCATTTCGGGCTGTAGCCCTTCTTCAGGGGACTTAGTTCTGAAGCTTGAACCTAGGTCTCGCTTAGGTCTCCGAAGCGAGACCTAAGTTCAAGCTTCTGAAAAGAGATACAAATATGAAAATAAATATCAATTACTGATGGAAAAAGAGTAAGAAGAATTTTTTCAAGAGTGCGCCAAAGGGACACTACACGCATCACGTGTAATGCACATTTGAACTTCCCATAACTGCCCATCAATGGCATAATCAGGTATAAAGACATCTCATATAGTCAGCACTCTGCACTGTGCTGTTTTTGCAGTTGTTATATCTTCATGGGTCCAAATGACCCCATAAGAGTTTTGTTGGCCATTGTTTCGTACACAATTGCATCCATGATTGGTGTTTTCATTGATTGGGCCTTTGAGGACTGTTGTGCAGAGAACATTTCCAGTTAGAGTCTATTTAGGTCAAGGTGCAAATGAATGATCATAGAATTGGCAAATGGTGAAATGCAGGTCTTGTTTAATCCTAGCCTGCCAGCCTCTTGAAATATCAGGAAGTGCTGTCTTTGTAATCTGTAATTTCAGCTTTACTTCTGCGACTTCCACTCACTTGATGATTGAAATAATCCTATGAGGCTGTGTGCTGAGAAAAAGTACCATCGACTTGAAGTTCTCTAACCGATCTTGAAAGTACAAGACTGTCCCCTTCAGAAATCAGTGACTCCACTTCCATTATCTGCGGAAAAGCATCACAGAAATAATATGAAAGGTTTGCCTTCAAAATGTATTTCTAAAAGTGAAAAATCCGCTCACACTTACTAGAAATACACATTAAAGATGAAAACAGTCCACAACATACCATGTGCAAGAATAGCAGACACAGACAGCACATATAACACATCCCACATACACAAAAAAAACGCATTCACATAGAGGTGTGCGAGCCACTGAAGGCTCAAGCCAACCTCCACCTAGATGCCTTGCTCTGCAAGGTCCATTTTACAGATTGAGTCCCAAAAAAGCCGAGCAGTCATGTGGCTTTTACTTCCCTCCCACACACTAGCCCCATTCCCACACAATTAAAGATAAAGCATGGCTTTGATGTCAAACAGAAGATAGAATGAGATACCTATCTATTGGCTGAATTGCATAATGGCAAACCAGAAAACCTGATTTTAATCCTGACTTCTCTGCTTGACCAAGTTGTGTGATCCTTCACTGAGCTTTCTTTGTCTCCATTATCACATATGAGATCACCTGTGTCAATTCAGGATGTTCAATGTAGAAAAACCTGTGTTTAACTGACTATAATGTTGCTTCATGCGTAATAATCTAGACCACATATAGGTGCACCTGACAACCGTTTTGCCTCTTAGTAAATGTAAATGTAAATGTACAGGAATTTATATAGCGCAAATCACCGAGCGGTTTCTAAGCGCTTGCTTAGGGAACCCGTCCTGGTATTCCTCTGTGAGATAACCCCGGCAGGGTATCCGCAAGGTGAAAGCCAGGCATCCCACCGCGAGGGGCGGCTGTGGAGATTAAGCAAGCTATTGCCCAGAGTCGCAGAGTGTGAACCCCATGAATTGAGTAGGCACCGGAGCGAGAATTGTCGAGTCCATGGACATTTTTAAGACTCAAGACCCCGACGTCCGGGAGTTGAACCCTGGTCCCGGGCTGACCTCTGCTTCCAGGTCTGCCTCCTCTAGCCAGTGAACCACACTTCTCCACTAGTACAGTAATAGCGTTACAGTCAGGGCGGGAAAGTGGGCATTAATGTTTCAAAGTTAAATACTTTTATTAAATGCCTCCCAATGCAGTAACATAACCGAATATACTAAGGTGAAACACGTCCACAAACTTTTAAAAATTTTGCTGAGACTTTATCATGTTTTTACGCAATATTTATTGGATAATTTGTATGCCACACAAAGTCATGGCTCGGTTTGTGCGCAGGCCCTTAGACCAAAGTTTGTCTCTTGTCTCATCCCTGCCTGCTAATTTGTTAGTTTGCATCTCACATCTCGCTTACATTTGACAATTATCATGCATATCATGTGAACAGTCATTCAACACAAACTCACAAATTTACATAACCACTTCACATACCACAGATGAGACATACCCAGGACCACTAGAATGAAGTGATTATGTGGCTGTGGCATGGTCAACATAGCTATGCATATGCCACATTTACCACTAAATCCATCTTCTGCTACATATTCTACAGATTTTTACAAAACAATTGTTTCTAGCTGAATTGGATCACAAGTTATTAAAAACTTGGTGACCTGTTTCAACACAGTGGAAGACCCAATTTAACCCCTTCGATGCTGATGACGCTTGGGAGCCGTCATGGCACACAGTGCTCGTGCGCTGCTGACGGCTCCCAGCCGCCATGACCACGCCCGCGATCGGAATGTGCCGCACAGGAGCGGAATTGCGGCCGTGGGCAAGGGGTTAAAGGTTTACTGGTCATTCTTTAGTTGTTTATTATTGTATTTGATTGTTAAACTAGCAGTAATGATGTAAAATCTTTGCCCAGACAGTTTTATCATGTGTAAAAAACGCATAATAATGAAACAATAATATCACATGAAGTGTTCTCTTACACTGCATATTTTGCCTTTTCTTGCTACATAATTTAGTCATCCCTGCTGCATATTTTGGTTCCCCCCTGCCGCATAATTCTAGTGGCCCTGCACTTTCGACAAAAATATTATACATCCCTAATTTCACACAGAAAAACAGACACTGACAAACGCACCTCTCGCACACTCTACCTCGGATTTATTTTGCACCCTGAAAGCCGATTTATCATCAGACTGGAGCAGTTTCCTGAAGTGAATCTGGTATGTAGACGCTTGTTTCCGTGTGGCTGCCATGGTAACCAATGGCACCATCCAGTGAGGTGGTTGCAGACGAGGCTTTTTATGACTTCTATGTCTGGGCGCTGGGTTTGCTTATGCTTTTTTGGGATGGATCTCTGCCTAGTCTGTGGCTGCTGTGCAGAACCTGTTCAGTAACATACTTAGGGAAAGCACTCAATAAAATTACAAAATCATCTACATTGCAATTCCATTTTCCATTCGGTTTGATTATAACGTCCTTAGTTCATTAACACTGAAAAGCTTACAACCGCCTAACATTTTTTGAAATTCCTTAGTGGCATCTTAATGATATTTTTCCCTGGTAGATTACATTTGTCAAATGGTTTGGAGAATGTAGGCAGTCTTATTTTTCTATGACACAGGCTTGCTTCTCAGAGCAAGGAGTGTTCTTACCTGTGTGTGTTCAGGCCTCACACCTGCAAGGTTCTGTGACTTGGTAACAGGCAATGCTTGTTGTAGCTATGTCTGAAGAAGGTAAAGCTCAGCACTGGAAGAGAAACAGGAGCTAGAAATATTACTGCCTTTATCTGTACTTGGTCGTCTGTCCCATCCAGAGAGGTCTGCTTTGTGGCATCTATTTATCGGATTCTTCCTTGTCACCATGCTGCAGAGAAAAGAAACATAATCTGAGTTCATTGTTAACAAACTGATACCACTTAATGCCATGATGCCACACTTCTCAAAAGCTTAGATATTTGCATTGACAACAAAAGGACAACTCAAATATCCTAGCAGGTACTATAACCCCTTAGATAAAATGTTTAAATATTTTTATATAATTTTTTTCTTTGGTCATTATACATGGTGCCCGCTTACCAAGAACTTAAGTGGTATTTCAAGTGATAATATTTAGCCTATCATGAAGGTACTTAATTTTTCATGTATCATTTTAATTTTGAAGCAAAAATGGCCTTCCAATAAAAGCGTAATTTTGGTTGCCTTTCGTAGGAAAACTAAATTAAGGATTTGTATAAATTCTTGCAGGACCTGAATTTCAAGAATCGAGTACCTACTTTGAAAAAAAAGCCCTTTCCAGGATTTGAATTGAAAGTATGAAGTAAATCCAATCTTCTTTAAGAGGACTGTGTAGGGTGTTGGTCTTTATTCTCTTTTTGAGAGATGTAGGGAGCGTTCCATATAACACTCTGATAACGAGAGAGGTTTGAAGGAGATATGGAGGCAGGTGTGTGCATTAGGTATGGGTAAGAAAAGCTTGACTGAAGTACTTGGAAGTCACAGGTTTGAAAATTTCTAGGAAGAATTTAGAAATCAATTTTTTCAAGTATTAAGAGCAGACCTAATTGTAGATGCAAATCATGCTTTTTCTGCCACATGGCTGGAGTAAATACTGTCATACAACTTTGTTCGAGGACAAAAACTCATGGCTGTGGTGGGAGGAAGCTGGTAATTATAAGGAAACAGCAGTACGTGTCTGTTTGTGTGTGTGTTGTGTGTCTGTGTCTATGGTTTGGAGGGAGAAATTATTTAGTGTGAATTTAGTGTGAATTCAACAGTAACAGGGTCAGACAGGATTTAGGGCAATCTAGCAGTCCCAGAGTGGCTATTCTAATAGGTCAGTGTTTGGACTGTTTTTTTTATTGGTTGTGTGCCTTTCTTATGGTCGGATGAGCAGGTTTTTACAGTTGATTTCTCTGATGTGACTGCAAACATTGTTTGTCGTGAGCACAAATGCGTGCAGTCTTATTTGCCATGGAAAGCACGTCCACTGCGTGTCTTTACGAGTTCAGAAGTGTCACAGTTTGCAGATGTATGCCACTTTTTTAGCAGTCTGAGACACTTTTATTTTGGTGCCCAGGTCTACTTTATCTCCCAGTCCGACTCTGAACAGCAATAGTAAGAATTCCTTGTAACAACGTATGAGGGCATGGCTTCGCTAGCCTACCATTAAACTAAACCAAATAAAAAATGCTTTTAAAGCAGTATTACTGGGACCACAACTTGCTTGACGTTTGTTGGTAGACCATGACTTACTTGGCCTGTAATTCAACCACAGATCTTAATATCTTATGCGATTTCTAGTTATTTTTTGCCAAAATGGGCTTTACCGTTGCCCGATGAATCTAAATGTATCATACTCATAGGCTGAAGAAATGGATAGAGCAGGTAATTTAAAGAGATTAAAGAAAGTGAATCATTACTCTTTACTTGCATCTGTGGTGTTGGTGTCTTCAAAAATGAAATAATATCACTTACAGGTAGAGATGCCAATAGATCTTCAACAGCTACAGTTAAAAAATATAATTATTGCTTATGCTAAAGATAATCGTCAAAAGACTGAAGAGAATTTGGTGCTAATGGTCGACCATACTCAATTCGTGGTAGTGCTTGTTTTGTCTGTGCCCTGCTGGGGAGAAAATTTAGATGATGAACATTGACAAGCCTGATAGAAAGTTGGAGAAAAATGGCTGAGTGGTTGCAAGCTGTGCTCTACGCACATTGCAGCACAGAGTTTTGATCAGCATTCACAAGATGGGCCCCTGAAATCAGAGATGGGGCCTGTGTGTTGCTGGTGAGCCGAACATTGAACACGGGGGCTGTCCTCTCTGCATTAATTAATCTGGGCAAATAAATCATTGGTTCTCATTACTTAGTTGGGCGGAGAGAAGGCGTCTGCTGACCTTGTTATGTCCCCGCGATTCTTACACTGGTTGGTGAGGGCACATCGAGGAGCACGAGTTTTACCAGCATATATTCCAAAAATCAGCCTTTTCATTTCCTTCCCTACCTAGTGAAATTGGAAATGGTGTATCTGCAGTGAGGCAGTGCATGAGCCTTACTGTGCCAGACTCAGTATGCAGGCAGATGCTAGAAGCACTCGTGTCTGCTTTGCATAAGCCCCTGTGCCCAGCTTGATCCTGGTCCTGCTAGGCCAGGTGTAGGCTTTGTAAGGTATATGTTAAGCCCCTGTGCATCTCTGTGTGAATGACCAGTGTGCACAGATATACTCTAAGCCTGCAGTTTTCAGCATACATGTAGCTGTGCTGTGCAGAGTTTGTGTGTGCAGAGCCTATGCCAAACATATGTCGTGTTAAGAATAGGATATGCCCACTTCACACATTTTTTACGATGCATCCACAGTGTATAAGCAAGTTATAAAATGGTTTAAACATCAGACCTATTGCATTCTTCTAAAATGTGTTTTTGACCTATCAAGTCATACTATAGAAGTGATAAATGTACGGGTGTACTTAAAAAGTACTCCCTATTGTATTGTGTTTGCATTAGCATAGCACTCCCCCTACCCTTAGGATCTGCTGAAGTGTGTTGTGCATGGGATGAACCCCACTCCTATCAAAACACCTTCAAGGGTATTGTTTGTGTTATGCATGAGGACCGGAGTTGTGTTTTCACCTTTTTTTTGTCCCTGTACCTATGTTTGCAATTTGAAGCAAAAAAGGAGTGGGGAGAAGGATGCAGAAGGATAAGAGACATAGTCATGCAAGTGGCCAGGCAAGCATTTATTCTTGCAAGCGATCAAAGTAGTCATGTCAGCAGTCATGCAAGCAAAAAGCTCCCATTTTATATTGCAATCAATGAATCCTGGTACATAGCTGTTCAGCAGAGAATTTGGGCAGTTTGGACAAGACATGAAATCTTTAAATACATTTCAAGTCTGGAAGGCTTAGAAGCTTATCCCTACAATCAGAATTCCAAGGCTACCAAAAGCTTTTTACTGCAACCTCCAAGGTGTCTTCCATTTGCCTTTTGAGGTGTAAATGCTTTTGTGCTTTGCAATCTAAGTCAGGTGTCCTCACCCTCTTGTCCACATCTGTGGACCAGCAGAAGAGATGATGGGGAGACAGGTGAAGAAGTGAGGAGGGCATGGATCTGAGAGAGATGCCAGCTTCCTTCTATCGAGACGCGAGACAACCTCCGCACAGCCTCGGCTGGTACAGAGAGATAAAGCGCTCATAGTGATTCGGTGGGAAACACGTGCATTTACTGGGTTTATCACAACAGCCACAGATTTACGGTTTGGCTTAAATTCCCTTCAAACATAATCTAACATAACCATCTGCTGTGGTGGAAATGATTGGAGAGAGACTTTTTCTGCTGAGTGTTACTATAAGTCAATGGAGGAATCATGTCGAACTAGAAGAGCCCATATGTCAGAAGTGGAGGGCTCTTTAGGAGTATGAATTCAGGGCACTGCTGTAGCACGTTGCACCGGACGGTTCTAAGTCAGCTGAACTAGTCAGTGCAAAATATTGCGGCTTTTTACGTCCATGGTCCCAAGAAGTGCAAAGGCGTCTTATATTTTTTTGTATGCTCGCACACAATTAATTTAACACAAGAAGTCAAATTACCAAAATGATAAAAGTGGTGGAAGTGACATCAGATGCCCTCTGACCCCTCAACATATTAGAATAATAAAAGTTATAATAATAATTTCTATTTGTAAAGTGCTAACATATCAACACCTTAAGGGTTTCAAGGCGCTGGTGTCCGTTCGGGAGATTAAGTGAGCTATTGCCCAGAGTCACAAGATGCTGAGCTGAGCTACTGTCGGCGCCGGGGAGTGAACCATGAACCCCATGCTCCGAAGTCAGCAGCTCTGGCAGCTGCGCCATACCTCTCAAGTTGTGATGTCACACAGCCCTTGACCATGATGATGGGACATTAGTTCTTTTTTAAACAATGTATTGAAAATCTGAGACTGCATCATGTTAATAGGAACAAGTGACAAAGGGCATGAGCGGCCATCTACCAAAGCTACAAAAAGCTAGAGATGCATCCTTTTGGAAGGTCGGGAGCCATATTGCGAAAATAACGGTGCTTCAAGCAGACACACTTGGGTTACTTTTGTGGTCACTCTGGTTTCCCTAAGTGATCCTTTGCAGCTAATTCATTGTTTAAAATCCAGTGTTTTACAACGCTACAGTGTCATAGTTCAAGAACAGCATTATGATTAAAACCCTATATAAAAGCATGTAAGACCCTATAACCTGCTTCTACAATCTGATCAGTTCAAATGGCTCACCATGCAGACACCTACTCATGGGCTGGGTACGAAATTGCTGAATTTAACAGGAGGTGCACCAAGAAGAGACACCAAGGACCCCATAAGTTACAAGTGGCATGAATGAGCCCAGCTCTCGGAAGAGGCTCTGTACCTCTTTCGCAGCTCTTCCACCGCTGTTACATGAAGTTTATTACTTTGTCAAAATTTGGTATATCTCCACTGGAGACTGCCACACTCAGCCCAGCACCATTGAAGGGTTCTGGAATACCTCCAGCTTTATTTCAAAATCATCTTGCCATCAAAAAAAACTTTTTAAAATTCCAACACTTGTCGCATTTTTCTGCATTCGTTCATGCACCTTGTGATTCAGGATTTTTACTGAGTGCTCCTGGATGCACACAAAAGTCTGTGAATCAGTCCTTTGGGGAGAACATATGGCAGGAGATGCAGAATATCATTTGGCAGCAGGCGACTAGCTATGGGATTGTGCTGTAGAAATTGCTAAATTTAAATATAAGAACAAAGATTTTCATAAGAACATGAAAGCCTATAGGAATGAGAGAGATGGATGTATACATTTACTGAGGTCCATGCAAGAAGGCAAAATTAAAACAAAAATATTATTCCTGGATCCTTCAGAGAAAACAACTGGTTGTCACTTCACACTATAAAATCTGTAAATGCCACCCACTTTGCAGTCAGTACACTCTTCTTCGCATGTAAATAGAGGTGATTTGCATACAGACTGCTGCATGGCTAATGGCGACTGAGAGATGAAAACCCCTCAGGGTGCCATCGCTTACCTGAGGGAGCGGAGCAACAGCCCCCTGCAGATGCTGCTTTAATGAAACAAAATCCTGTCTCATCATATTTTGAAATTCCTCTTAAAGGGAAAAAAAAACTACTTATGTAAAGGATTACCAATTTTCAGGAATTTTTGGAGTGATTTAGGGAATATATAAATATATGTATTTATTTATTTAGGTATTTTATATAGCACATCATCTTTAGTGTACTTGATAAAGCTGCAGATGAGAAGATATTATGAGAATCGGCAGCTTGAAGTCCTTTCAGCACAAGCAAGACACCAGTCGGATGTCCTTGCATCACCACCTCCGTACATGTGGCGTTCAGCTATATGCAATCCGGAATCTGTTTGGTTCTCAGGCCTTTGCTTAAACGCATATAATTGGTTCAGCCCTCAGGCAATGAAATAGGGAAATAGGCTATACCATTAAAATCTTATGGCAGCTGGGAACAAGTGAAATAGTTGGTACTCATAAACAATACCCTACCTCACAATTTTCAAAGCCCTGTGAATTACAAAGCCATAGGAGGATGAAGTTAACTAAAAGACATTAAAATCACCTGAGTTGACTCATTGCGAGATCATAGCACACACCATAGTATTAAGGAAGCTGTTGAGAGCAACAGTGAAGTTATAGATTAGTAGAAAGTTTCTACCACTTATATGCTAATATCTCATTCAGATTTAAAAATTTTTTACTATGGCATACCAGTGGTAAGAACTTCTGCCATGTGTCTAAAAGCAAACAAATATTTTTAGTCTCAAGGAGCATGCATTGCCATAGTAGTGCCTGGTACTGAAGGGAACTATGTTCTCTGGGGTTGTGCTCCTTGTGAAAAAGCAGATTGCCATCAGTCATTTCACTCAGCGCCTTGAGACCCTTACGGGTGAGTAGTCACGCTTAACAAACACCTGATTGATTGATTGATTGATTGATTGAACTTGTATAACCCATTGCTACATGCTGTAGCTTCTGGATGTAAAATGTGAATTACACTAGGACTGACCAATGGCTAGAGAGGTCTGGTTGAAATCCACTGAAGGTATAACTAACACACACACACTCACTTACACAGTCACCCACAGACACTCACACATTCTCACACACTTACTCACTCACACTCAGTCACTCACACACACACTCACACTTTCTCTCACTTGGGTGACCCATTCGTACATGCTGTAGCTTCTGGACAAAATATGTGAATTAGACTAGGACTGACCAATGTATACACACACACACTCGCTCTCACCCCCCAAAAAAGGCATTGGCTAACGTTAGACCTAAAACTACAACTTTACACATATAACATTAAATGTTAATATTTTAGCCTTGTAGCATTCTGGTCCTCTCAATGAACCAGAGCACCAGATTTCATACTGAACCTTGAATTGGGGTTTTGATATTTTTTTTAATCCTGTCTTCGGTGGCTGGGCATGTGTTTCTAGTGTTACTTTCCATTAATGGCAAGGATAGTCATTGAAAGAAGAAACTGCCTTTTTCAGTCTTCAAAGGGGGGTTTACTAAATTCAGCTGGACATGATATGCATCAGGAACATTGTGATGCATTATTGCCGCTTCTCCGTTGATGCAAAGCTTCTGCGTGGTATATCAAAATTTTCTTTAATTTCTATCTTCTCCCTCCCTTTATTAGCCTGTAAGTAATGATCATAAGTGGTGTTCCAGTCTTATTTTGTTAACATAAATCTTAAACACAATGAAGTACAATTTAAAAAATCTATCACTAGTCATGCAAAAGACCTCAACTTTGGCAAATATGTAGATACGAGTCACAGTGACTTTGGGATCAAATTTCCAAACTTGCCTTTGCAGATTTCCACACTGTTATTACAAAAAACACTGTATGAACAGGTGTCACTTCCAGAAGATTAGACGTGGCCTACTGTGGAAAATCAATTAGTGCGGCACTAGCTAAATCTCAAGCTTACAGACTCAAACTGTAGCAACATGATCCAAGATGGCGTTGCCATGAATTAATTTGGCAAGGATGTCACAGACCTATTCCAAATCCCAATTCCTCCTGTGATCCCCTTCTGTACTTCAGCAACACCTCTTACTCTCTGTCCTCCCTTATGACCAGCGTTTGGCCTGTCATTACAGTTTACATCAAGTTTATGCCATTTGTGCAAGTCCCTTAAGACTCGCTAGGGGTCTCAGTGATGGCCTTTGTGATTTCTATAGCTGCTTCTTCGCCCCGAAAAAACCTCAGCTTTTAGAAGAGCCATCTATTGATTCGCCAACCACCATGGGAATGATGAGGAGAGTGGATTTGTGTGCTACCTTCAGTGCAGCAACTAACAGCGAGTGTTTCTTTTACGGATAATCTTAATCTCTTGTTACAAGTGTAAACCCTTTACCTCTCTGAGGGACCCCTTATGCCTGTCTTTTATCTCCATTTGCTATTTTTAAGCTACTTATAACTTAAATGTATATTATCGTATTTTAGAATTCGATTTCTCTAATTTCCTAATTAAAGTCTGCAGTATGTGTTTTCTAATGTCCTCAACAGGGACTACCATGATGTGATGTCAGATCCTCTGATATCATTAAAATGTAAAAGGGTCTGCAATGTCACCACTGAAATTAATTTCATATTTTCACTATACTAATTCAACACTAATCCTTCATGGGTTCCCGGGTAGCGTGCTACTCACCAAAAAAGCGCTTCTACACCCCATCAGGGGCAACAAGCGCTATATAAATAAAAAACTTTTTTTTCTCTTTTATCCGTCTGCTATCCTTCTCAATCCAAATAACTGACTAATATCCTTCACTCACATTACTTTCATTTTCCACTATACTAATTCACCACTAATCCTTTATGGGTTCCGGAGTAGTGTGCTACTCGCCAAAAAAGTGCTTCCACACCACATCAGGGGTAAAAAGTGCTATTAAATGCGAATCTTTCCCCCTCTTCTATCCCTCTGCTACCCTTCTCAATAAAAATAACTAATAACTGACTAACATACCCACCACTCAAATTACTTTCATATTTCACAATACTAATTCAACACTAATCCTCTATGGGTTCCAGAGTAGCGTGCTACTTCCCAAAAAGCGCTTCAACAACTCATCAGGGACAACTAATGCTATATAAGGGCAAACCTTTTTTCCCTCTTCTATCCCTCAGCTATCCTTCTCAATACAAATAACTGACTAACCTATCGACCACTCAAATTACTTTCATATTTCACTATACTAATTCAACACTACTCCTTTATGGGTTCCAGAGTAACGTGCTACTTGCCAAAAAGCGCTTTGACGCCTCTTCAGGGGTAGTAAGCACTATATAATGCAGCTACAATACATCCACTAGCCTTTTGATTCCGGTGAACTGATGCGAGTGATCCCTGGGCCTCCACTGAATCCAGCACACTGATTCAGGAAGCAATGCCCTGCTCAGATTTTTCTACTCTGCGTTAATGAGAGAGCAGGGCAGGACTTATGCTTCAAGGTGACAGTGATAAAAACATGCAAACGTATTGCATGGCTTTGCTGATGGCTGGTCTACATTCATGTACCTTCTAAACATGACTTCTTAATGATGAGTTCAATAAAACACATTCTTTGTATAGCGTTTCTGATGGAGCAGCCTTGTCACAGCTGTTGTCATCTTGCACAAAGCCTAAGATGTTTAATAATTTTTTTAGCAATGAATTTCCCAACTGCCGACCGTTCAAGCCTATAATTCCCCGAGCCACCTCTTATAAGGGGTAATGGACCTACCTACCTGGCAGAGAAGCTCCATCAATCCACCCCTGAAAGGGACCTTTGATCTGGTTCGAAATCTATGCTCTAGATTCCCAGGTGGAAGAAAGCACGGACAGGAGGAAAGGCCTTTTCATATCAGGCACCCTCCTTATGGAACCAACTTCCCGTAGCTCTAAGGCAATGCCCAGACCACCTGAAATTTAGGAAGGCTCTGAAAACTACCCTGTTCTAGACTAGCCCCCTGCGACAACTACCCCTGCATGTACTCGAGGGCTCAGATACCCCTTTGGGGGTGATTCAAGCGCTATATATAAGTCCATAACATAACATAACATTGCCACGGCGCGTAGCATTACTTTATATGGACTGATGCGCTGATGTATACTGGACAAATCACGTGACCCACCCCTGCAGTAAATCTTCACTTTCCATGCAGCGCAAGGAGTGCGCGCGAATACAGAAATCTTAGCAGCAGAGGGATTCCTGCAGTGCTTTGTCTTCTTGCTAAAACATACATTCTTGCAGGCTGATGTCCTGCAGATATTCTGTCACCCGCTCCTCCATTTTTGCTGACGCTTCATATTCATGTAGGTAACATGCGATTAGAAAGAGCTTCCAGAGGCTGAACGCACTTCACCCACTCTTGCCCACTGATGAGATGCCCTTCAATTAAAAAGATATGGTACACGGATAGATTTCACTCTCAATGAGGAGTGTCCACTGTTGGTCCCTAGGGCTGGATCGAAGACAGATTCCCACATACATATTTGTGCATATGATAAATTTAAATGGGAATCATTTGTATAGTCAGTGGTTAATCTGAAAATCTGTTATAGACTTGAGTGTCGTGAACAAACATTGCATACCATATGTTGTAATGATAGATCCTAGCATTGGCAGGCAGTCCATTTCTAACAGACAGGAGTGAACAAAAGCATGGGTACGTAAGACATACTACTTAAGTCTGCAGTTAGGCGGCACTGTTAATAATCACTTCCCAAAAACGCAGCAACATTGCATTTATTTCCTTATGTTATAGTTTTGGTTGAGTGTGGTATATGGAATGATGTACAAATGTAGTCGTGGGGAGTGATGCTATTAGGGAGTATCTCCTAGTAGGCTGTAGAAGAGCTATACATTGCTGAAGGCATGAACATATGTTTAATGCCTACAATGAAAGCAAAACTTAAACAGATAGTTAAGAAACACTTTCGCTGTTTCTTTCAGAGAATAAGACAGCAAATCCAGGCAACAAACGTTTTGAGGAAAAGACACAAAAGTCAAACTCATACAAAAGCAAAGATTGGGTGAGGCTAAATCAAAAGTCAAAAAAATGAGGGCAAAAGCAACAAACTATAATACAAAAAGTGCAAAGATGAAAAGTTTTTTCACTTTTTCCATTCATATCATGAGGTGTAAGAAGGAGGACATTAGGGGTGCAGAGGATGGGAATGCCATTTAGACAAGAAAAATTGTGTTGTGGTGCACTGGCAGAGGAGAAGAGTGAAGCACAAGATGAAGGCAGGCGATAGGTAGCGGGAGCTTAATGTCAGATAAAAGAGAGGCGATTGGGCGAAAAAGAGTTTCAAGAAAGGGGTAGATGTGAAGAACCTTTGGTAAGGGAGAAAAAATATATAAACAGGAAGCACATCAAAGCTGGGTGCGGACTTATCCAAAGGTCAGAGAAAGGAGTGGATCAAAGAGGGCTCCTTAACAAAAACACTTTGTGTGCATCTTTATGCTTTGGGTATTTGAGAAAAGAATTAAAAACAGGAGCTCATCAAGTGGTCTAACGGGAACTGAACAAACCAGCTCGGAGCCAAAAGAACTCAAAATTACATCAATGTATTGTAATGTAAATAATTAAAACAATAAATATACATGAAACAAAAATATGTAAAATGTATGACTGAAAAACTCGGATACTGTAGGAAATTGTTATTACCTCGGTTGCGATGGTGATATGGGACTGGTGCTTTTACCAACCAGAACACAGCTGCATGTTCATAATTTGAGCTAGGCTGTAATTCCGCAATTATTTAAATTTAGTAGTGTTATTAAAAACTCTGCCATAAAACTATTGAAATATGCGTACCTTGCCCTATTAAAATGTCGACGGGAGGATTAGGAAAAGTAGATGGCTGTAAGAAATCACTTTTTGTTCATCAAGTAAAGTGATGTCATGGTTTTGTAGCATTTTTAAGTGGCCATAATGTGGCGTGCCTGAAACTTGACAAACGTTGCTAATATGTAAGTAAACATTACATGTTTCAAACGTCATATCGTAATGTTATGCTTTTCTAAAGAGATTATAATAGACTCTGCTTATTCCTAATTTTGTGTTGTAAAATGTGAACAATTACTGTATAGTTGTAAAATGGGCAATTTTAGGCACTAACGAAGACGTAGTGTTGGATCAGAAAACGAACCAGCATATCCAATTTAGGGGGTGTTTCTGGACCGCCAAATCTGTGGTGGCACAGCCACTACCGCCGTACCGGCAGTCCAGCTGGTCCTATTCTGTGTTTGGTGATTGGACTGCCGCAGGACAGCTGCAACCACCCCTTGGTGCCTCAAGCCATGTGGATGCATGCAGGGGGGAACCTGCTGGGCCCTCTTGTGCCTCAAGCCATGTGGATGCATGCAGGGGGCACATGTTGTGCACTCTTGTGTGCATGCACCCCCTTTCCTACATGGCATGGACTACAGAGCCCATGCCGTGCAGAAACAGGCTTTGCCTCTCCCATTGCGGTGCCTTTATCAAAGGTACCGCCATGGGAACACCAAAGGATCTCTCGCCAGGCAACGAAAAATCTCCATAAAAAGAACAGACATATAATAAGGAAACACCCCTAGACTTTAGGCAGGTTGATAAGTAGATCAAAACACCATACCAGAGCATGTCCAGGGCACCCCTTCAAAAGAACAATGACATACCAAGATAATATTCTCAGAATCTTTGTCCAGATTGCCTCCTCTCCTCAAAGTGACAAAGTCAGAGCTAGTGGAACGTACTAGGGCCACCATCCACTTTTGAATAATATATAGAATAAAATAAATTGTTGGTCTAATTTAGATTGGTAACAGATATGACATAATTTTTCTCATTTTCAGTATATGTACAGTGCTCTGATACCGTGATGGGTCATGTTCGCAGTAAATTAAACTACTTAAATAAAATATTAAGTGTGAGTTCAAGGATTTTACAATAAGCTACTCAAAAATCCCAAAGGTAAAAACCTATGGAAATAAGGCGAGCAGCTAGATTTAGAAGCGGCCTTTTCTGAAATTCCACCAAATATCATACTATTTCTAATGAAGCGGTTGAGGGCATAATTTTTCCATACCTGGTTAAGCACACACCACCTGCAAGCTTGCACTTCACTGAACGTCTAGCAGCATTTAATTCACCTAACCTTTGAATCAAATGCTTGTTATCAGGTTTTTCTACTTGGAAAATAAGAGAAATATTTAGAATAAGGCCAAGGAGTCCGAAGGCGACAACATGGAGGCCGCGCCATCCCCCCTTATTCGGCACTTCTGAAGGCACACCAAAAGAGCGCGTAGGCCGGCGGTACCACCATAGGTTAATGTTATATGACGTACCCAGCCGGTTGGTATCCATTCATTCAAATCATCCTATGTCATCTGTCACACTAATGGTTGTTTTAATGAGGAAAGTATAATAAACCCCATCCTTTTGCAAAAAAGCCAAAACACTGATGTTTTATTTCTCAGTTGAATTAATTAAAATAACTGTCATTTACAAACTCTTTGTCAAATAACATGTCATCTTTTTATATTATTATTTTCATAGAATTATCTTCTGTTCTGAAAGGCGCGTTTCGAAACCTGTAGACAGTGTTGCCTCTAGAAACCGATGCCTTAAGATAGATATTTACACTATCATCATCGGCAGTCTCCATAGTTACATGTTTTTTCAAGGCATACAGCAGGTGTGTTGCTGGAGGTGTCCTCCATGGTAGCACATGCTACCTGAATGTAGCATCGAGACCTGAGCTCTAGTGATGTCCAAGTGATGGTTGGTAGCCGGGGAAGGGCTCTGAGACTGACAGTGGGAAAGATGAAGTGAGGGCGGGAAGGATAGAAGGGGTGGCGGTGGGATAATAGGTACTGGTGCACCATGGGACACAATAGCTTGGGTTGCAGCTGGCATAGTTCCTGTTCCTGGCTCTGGCATATCTACGAAGCAGCTGACGGTCTACGGGGAAGGTCTGGGCAGCGCTTAGCGATGACAGATGACAGCACAACAGATGAGCGTCTACTATGGGCTCAAGACCATACAGGAGATTTTTGCCAACAGTGGCACTTTATTGTCATAAACTGATGCATTCTCTTGCTTTCTCTGTTTTTGAGTCATTTGCAGAAGCAGCACAACACTGGCAGATGGCCTGGGCCCCACCAACTGTATATGAAATGAGGAACTCAAGAGTTTTGCAAGAGAGCCTTAATTGGCACATAAAAGAACCGTATTTTGGTGATATTTCTAAAAGAGCGCTGCTTTTTGTAGAATATTGCCTGCTTGCATTTGATTTTTTTTCATCAGCACTTTTAATTGGGTGACGACTGGTGTTGGGGCATGCCCTGCTAGCGTGCAGCTGCTGCGCCTGCCGAGCGTGCTGACCTCATATCATACGTCAGCCAACGTCAATCAGCGACGCGTGCTGATGGCTTCTACCATTGACAGGAGAAGAGTCGGGCTACTTTAGTTTATGCGAATATCAGCCCCTTATTATTTTAAATCTTAAGTTAGGAATAAAAGTGTAATTACTCCTATAGTTGTAATAAACAACCATCCTATATCTGAAAATGTGACCGCACTGGTAACCCTCAAAAGATTTTTTTTTTTTAAATCACCTTTCGCCTTTGGTCATGTTTTGCTATACATATTTATATGGCGCGCTTGTAAGGCTTTCCAGCATCACGAGGTCCGGTAACCATGTTAAGCCAATTCCAGGTTGTAAAATGAATAAAACATTTGTGAATTAGAACCAGTAACTTTCCCAAAACAATATATGCTATCATAGATTTTTTTTGTGCCAAAAGTGGTCCATTTTCCCCTCTTAATTACGCTGTGATGACATCGTGTACAGTCTGAGAGGAACTTCTCATGATGATGAATGACACATTTTGACAAAAAAAAATCTTCAATTGGACAGCCAATCGCAACCGTTGAACGAGCGTTCTGCTGCAAACGTCTCTTAACGCACATATTTGACCAAGTCTTCAGTAAGCCCCAGAGGCTTTGCCTAAGGACACGGACCACCCGTCATTCCGTATTTTCGTCCTAACGCTTCTACAATAATGTCAATGATGTCCCATATGCCATACTGGCACGTGTTTGGGTGTGCGAAATTCACGTAATTTGCATGTGTGTGATTATGCAAAATTTTGGGAAACCTATGCCAAGTTACACATAATTATGCTAAATCTAAAAACCGTTTTTGATGCTATATTTAGGCACCATAGTCGTCCTCGCGTACATTTAGGTCACAAGGCTGCATTTCGTTCTAACAATTTACTTAAAAACACAAGTGCCACAAACAGCTGTTGGTCGCTTTCTGGTAATTTGTGTAGGTGCAAAATTTGTTATCACAAATGTCACGTGATATGGGGTAATAGCGTAATTTTGCGAAACAAGCACAAAGCAAAATTACGCAAGAGATTGCACTGGTGTAACAGCAATTTTACGTAGACCTGGTTCTAACTCTTTTATGACGTGTTGTTAGTAGACATCACTTATGGCATCAGTACTGCACCCTGTGAATACTGACACCACTGGGTGTGGCACTTGCTGGAAGCAGTGTTACCGCGTCATACCTGGTGCAGCAGCTCGAAATGGGAAATAACATGGCAAAATTGCACGTTGTCTTCCATGTGAATTGCACAACTTTAATTCTATGATCTTTTCTCATAAAAACTGCCCAGGTTTTACTGGGCACAGTTTGTTTTGGGAAAAGTTGCAGAAGTGCTGCACCAGTTATTAGCATGATTGCACCGCAAACTCCTGTTTGCACTCAGATCAGGATTATGGCTTGAATCTTAATGAGGCCCTAACGACCTCAAGTAAGACTCAACAGCCATAAATTACTTAAAAAAATTATATTTTAACTTTGGGAATCAGACTAACACTTGTACTGCTACAACATACGTTTTTGACCATTTGACATTGTTGAGCCTGTACGATAAAATCCTAAAACCTCACTCCATTTCTTGGTGGGACTTTGAGAAAGGTCCTTCCAATTGCTTTGGCATGATGTATTTCCATAAAAGTAATATTAGGAGTTCAAGCGGGCTTTGATGGAGTGCGGCGTGCACGGATCGGTGGCTTCAGATGTATGCCTTCACAACCTTCTCCTCTGATGGACAGCTGTATCACTTCCAATAACACAAACCTGGGAAATTGACTCAAAATCCGCTCAGCTCTGGTAAGCTTGTGCTCCCCCTGCGTCCCTGGTGTATTAAGTTCCTAAATGACTCTGGTAGAAGGAATGTAATGCAGAAGTAGTTTTAAGGGTGGAATTGCGTCCTGTTTTCGAGGTGATCAATACCCTCCTGTCAGCAAGACGGAGTGGGGCGGGAGTTCGATGGCCACTGGACTCGCAATGTCGGCGCCTGTGTGTGGGTGGCTTTTCAATGAAAAGTTGATGCTCAGTAAAACTGAATGTCTATTATTTAGAGGGATCCTCGTCTTAAACACTTGTGCTCTTCAGTGCATCGATTTTTAGAGCACGCGGCTTGCATACTGTTTTTCATTTTAATGCGAGCGGAGTCATCGGAGATGTGAGATACTGAACCATAGCCTGATAGAATGCTCCTCGGCTGCATCACAAGAGGGATTCAACAAAGCATCCCTGATGCAGCCTAATGAGGGATGATTAATGGTATCGGGTATAATCGGATTAGTTGTCACTTCTTAACCAACAAATGCATTCTTAAATGGCTCTAGGTACCTTTGAAGCAGCGGAAAACAACAATTTGATCTTGCAGTAGAGGTGGAAATGGAAGGAGGGGAGGCACCAGCTGTTAATTCAAAACCTCAGCTTGCCCAATGCATGTACATTTTGCACTTGGTAACAATTTGCAGCACCATATCTATGCTTAAACTACACATGAGGTTGCATATTTTGCCCCCTACTGGTTGGGTCACTGGTGAACCCTTTGATCAGCGGTTTACCTATAATAAGTGAGAAACAGGAGCTTGAGGTGCAAAAAAAAACACCTTGCTTAGTGCATCTAAATAACTTAAGACCTATGCAGTTTTTGTGAGCATATGACCTAGCCTTTAATGGGCATCAGATAAGTCCCCAAGCAAAATTTGCAATCACTGTTTGTACTCTTGAGTTATGTGTTTATCATTTTGGTACATTCACAGCTATGTTTGGCTCTCACTGCGTAAGTGATTGGAGTGGTAATGTGGTTTCAGTATGTCTGGTCAACGGAAGCCTTTTGATCTAGGGTCTTCATCCTTACATCATCTGGTCTAGTGAGGTCTACAAACTCTTGATTATGGTGAGATTATTTAAACTATATTGATATATATCTAGCTTGGTGCAAAGGATTCATGAAAATACTTGATTATTTCGTCATGTCACCCACCAAAGGCGTGTCACTGCATCTATATGCTTTCAGGTACCAGACACAGTTCACTGCATGTATATGCTTTCCTTGGTTTGGTGATTAGATAAAATGTGTTCACAAGAAATTGGCCCGGGAGATTGACATCTTGTCTTCTAACAGTTGGGACCCAGAAGAAGTACTTTATTTCTCCATCCCAGCACGTCACATCTTTACTGCTCTTGCCATTAGTGGATACCAGTCCAATATTCATACAGTGGTGGCTAGCATCTATGGGGAGGGGGGAGGGAGCGCACGGAAAATAGTCTGATTACATTTTATTTTTTAAATAAAACATACCTGACGCAACGTCCTTGCTCCAGACCTCTTTTTGGAACTGGAAACGGATGATGGAACTCCCTTGCCCAATCCTGGTGCTGCTCACATGCAGCATATGAGCTTCACCAGGATTGGTGGGAGCGGCGTCATCAGTGCTCCACAGTGCTCTGGAGGCCTGCACTAATTCCAAAACCCAGCTGTCTTAAGACAGCTGGGTTGAGAGGTTTAAAGTAGGCCTGAGTGGAGTTCGTGAGGTGACAAAAATACTCTGTGGAGTTCCGCAAGTAGCGGAGTACAGTGCAAACTGTCGTTCGCGCTGATCTTCCTGCCTCTTGAGTAGAAATTCTACCAAGGAAAGAATTCTGCTGCACTACGTGAAGCTGAGTTTTCTGCACTCCGTGAGCTACGCAGAGTGCGGAGTGCAGAAAACTTCACTAACTCAGCAGTGAGCGGAGTTCTCCACCCAGGCCTAGTTTAAAGTGCACATGTGCGCCTGGCCATCACAAGACGGCTGCCTAAAAGACGCGTATTAGGCATCCCACCCTCCTCCCAACTGAGTGACATGCTGCTGTGACCCAGCAGCGGCCCCACACCCGTCCTGACGATTTGTTCGGGTTGGGGCATGACAATTTTTTTTTCTCATAAATTACCATTTTATTTTTCATCTCTGGGGCTTTGGGGGCGGGGAATTTTGAGTGAGGCGATGCTTCTGTGCTCCACCGGAGGAGCCGCCCCTGCATTCATGTCAGTGGCAGTTAGGATTAGAGCAAGCATGTGTGAAAATATCCTGTAACAAGACCCTCATATACAGCATTAATGGGCGTAGTAGTGTCAGCTAGCAATCACGACTTCATTTCAGACAAGATGTGGAAGAAAGTCGCCCACAAAATGAAAACAGGAGGTTAAAAAGAAATTCTTTGATACTGATGTATGCACTGTCAGGCACTAGACTTACAAATGTGCCAGCCTCATTCTGAAGTCATGCAAATGCTACCTCACTGTTCCCACACGAAGAGCACCTTTGCACAGCCTTGCATGATGAATAATACGCTTGAACCTTGCACCACTGCATAAAGGTATCACGCTGAAAGAGCAGGCTCATGCTCTAAACATGCATGTCAACTTCCGCAATATTTCACAGGTGCGTCCACGTACATATACCTTGGGAGTCATGGTTGCCTTCATAGGGTTGGACACGTACGATGGCCCTATGACACTACTTGAACTCCGGCGAATCACAGGGATATTTAATATGGTCACACCCCTCGACCTATGCTCAGCCTCATGGCACGCCACGCACCCTTATTAATTATCTGGACTTGTGCATGATATGAATACAGTCCATTAACAATTAGCATGTGTCCAATACATGCAGTGATACCATAGTTACACTGAAATGATGGGTTAATGGCAGTATACTTGGATTACTGTGTTTCTGAGAGTGATGGGTATATTTCAGAATTACCGTAAACCACTGACGTATTGGAGTCATTTTACTAGATGGCACAAGTGGGAAGTGCTTTTGAAGGAGTGCGTTCACCTACCAGCAGAGGATGTTGTGACTCAGATTGACATCTCTACATTTGTGATGGAATGAACTTGAACAGTTGATGGCTTTTTGACACACAACGTATTATACTCCTTTTTCTTGTGAGTTATGGAAGAATGTATCCACGACAAAATGTGAAAAGCAATTTACAATTTGGTTGGCATAGACTGGTGTGTGGTATGGGTTTCTGTCTCCCCCACATAGGCGCATTCTGAGCCAGACGACTTTGGTCCTGAGGAGACCCTTTAACTCATAAGGGTGGAAACGTCGACATATATTTCTCTTGGTTTCCTGATTATTTCAAATTCACATTGTGCTATATTGGACGCACATGTGTGTTGGAAAACCAGGGCTATGGACCAGGGTGTATTGATTGTGTCTTTTGTATATATTTATGCACATTTAAGCAGTACATCGTCTGCACTTGTATTGATACTATTTGTGCTGTCATTTGCATATATATTGGAGGATAATGTATATCAGCCACAGAAGACCTCTCAGTCTGATTGTGTTGTTTATATATGCACCCCAAGTGAGAACTAACCACCAGGCTGCTAGAATAGTACACGGATTGTTGGTCTCCCCAGACGTGTGTAAGAGGGAGGCCTACTTCATGAAAAGAGACCCAGGGTGGACTCTGTATATGTAGCTAACATCATTCTGCAGTCATGTAAATGCTACCTCACTGGTCCCACAAGACCAGCACAAGTGCACAACCTTGAATGATGGATAATGCGCTTGAACGTTGCACCGCTGCAGAAGGGTATGAAGCTGAAACAGCAGGCTCATGCTCTACACATGCATGCCAACTCCAGCAATATTTAATGGTAGCAAAATCAGAATCTTTGCAATATCACCATCTAGAGCACAGGAGGAGATTGTCTAAGCCATGAATTTGTCATTGCACAATCATCTGATTCGCCATACCCGCCGGTTGAAGTACACTAGCTGTGATGCTGGTGCAGGAGTCTACTTTGCGCACTAATCACTAATGCAAAAATGTAAATATCCAGAAATGTGAAGGGTGTATCAAACAGGCTATGGCTGTAGGGCCTGACTTAAACAAGCCAATAACTGCAGGAAGTTGACTCAAAGCCCGCCTCTCATTGGGTCTGATTTAGAGTTTGGCAGACGGGTGATGTTGCTGCAAATGGGATGGATATCCTGTCAACCATATGAAAAGTGCTATAGGACATAATGCACATTATAATACAGCAGACAGGATATCGTCACATTTGTGACAGACTAACCCATCCACTGAACTCTAAGTCAGACCCTTTGAATGCATAGATAGCAAGATGTCCTCCTTTCTGCCAGACCTAAAAGTTAATTCCTAGGCATCATTGAAGATAAACTTCTCCATTGGCTCGCAGTGGAATATCAGGCAGAGGAGGACAGAATTGATCACAATATTGTGCCTATTTATTAACAGTTATCCCATTCCTTTAATTTTTCCTCCTTAATCTTGTTTATTACTGTGCACACAAGACTCAGAGATCTATGTAAGCCTCTACCACTGTGTTCATTGAGAGATTATGTGCACATTGTTGGTCAGGGCATCTTGCCTCCATTGCCAGTGTCTCCTAAATCCTTCCATAGTGTGAAGAGAAGTCATTTATATCATCCTGTTCCATGCACTATCATTTACTCACAAAGTTCTGACATATAGGAACCCACATATTTGTTAGTTTTCATAAACCTGAAGAAATAACAGAGGATTTTGAGGTTTTGTGGGAGCCCACTTTTGTGATAGCGAGAGATCATAATTCCAAAATGTTGACCGCATTTTAATTAATGCACATCTTCACAGCAGTATGAAATGACTAGAGTAACTTGACAGGAGGGATTCTATCCAGAGGCGCACACACTCTGCAGAGCAAATTATATGTTTTAATAATTGGCTAGCGTGATGTGAAATATTAATGGAGCTCTCATGATGATATGGCCTGCTTTGTGGTCTATAGCCAAGCACACATCAAGTGATGGATACGGTGAGCTGCTGATAAGGGTTCAGTGTGCTGCAGATCTGCTGAGGTTTTTAATAGGCCTGTTTCCTATGGATCCGCATGGTTATGTTTAATAACCTTAAAAAAGCAATAACGCGATCAATACGCCAGCGTCTTTATTACCAACCATATTTCCTTTCTGATCTTGCTGCTGGCGATATGGCCTCAGCCTGTTCTTCTAAAGCGAGCCACATGTTTGTTTTTCTAAAAATGGCCATTTCTAAAAATCCAAGCCGCGTGTGTAAGTGATGTCATGAATCACCATGCCACTGCAGCCGACCTGCTCTTTGCAATCAAAGAGGGAGACACTATGTCTCTTTGTCAGCACCTATTACCCATCTGGGATGGCTTTTTTCAAGCTGAAGAGATCAATGTCCGCAGTGATTCATCGTTCCAGCCTGACTCACTGGTGCACTTCGGTTGTTTTATGTGGGCTTCGAAGCAAATAAGGTAAGAGAGGTGATCTAGTGGCGAGCCTGCTGACTTGGGCGCTTGGGGACCTGGGTTCGAATCCCGGGAGCGGCAAATGTCTGAAATCCTGTCTCTTTAGGCAACGTTTTTAAACGTCCCATGCCCATAAAATAAAATAAGAGTTGTGAAATATATTGTAATTATGGATTTATTTATGTAAATCCACGTGTATGGTCTTAATTTGTCTCCCTACCATCCCTCATAAAGTGTAGTAACAAGTTATATAAAGTAGCAAAACACAGAAGAGTGGGTATTTTACCATTAAAAGGAACTCCATGATTTACTGTTGTAGTTCACCTTCAACGGTAAGATAAATGCACCAGCCTTGGCTAATTTTTTGCACCAGTTTGATGTTGCTCTGCCATTTGTACAGAGGTTTGGTCTTTTGTTACTTTTACATTGGTTTTCAATGCTTCTGTCAATCAATCAATCTTTATTGTTTGGTTAGCTAAAACTGTTAGAATGTTTCATTAAACTGAACATATAATATTCTTAAAGGGAGGGACTGTTTATGTTAATAATTGAATTCATATCTGGCTCCGCACATTGGCTAATAAAATCAGTACAGTATACATTTCGAGTACAGCGCACAACTGTAAGGCGACTCGTTGAGTTAATTCAATGCCCTGTCTCGATGGCAGATGCTATATTCTTTTTGTGCCTTTTTAACGCTTACCAGGTCAGCTGAAGGTGTAAGTTATTTTGAATTGAGAAGAATATTCCGCGTATCAATGTTGGCCATGATGTGAAAATCATGGCACGCTGCAAAAGCATTGTTTGAGTAAATTGCTGTTTCCATGGGGATCAATGTTCAGCAAACTTCTTTTCTGATTTGGTCATGAATTTTGCAGATCTTATGTTCAGTCGTGAGCTTGCTCCCTTTAAACATTGAATTAGCGCCTGTAGCGGGAACGGATTTCCATTTGATTGGATGCAAAACAAACTTCTCGGTCCTTCTGCAAAGCCAGGTGCAATGCTCATGTTATTTTTCCCTCGGTTCTTTGATCGCTGGATGGTACATAATTGCCCCACACCAGGGTAATCACTGCTAGGTTTTTAAATTTAAAAAAAAAAAAATTCTGATGTACCTTTATGATTTTATAATGGCAGATGTGTTGCTAGCAACTTTAAAAGTAAGTCTTGTCACTTGGACAAAGAGGGAAGAGTGGATTTTGAAATTATGACTTAATGACCAATATCATGCGGTGCTGCATAAGCAACAATAGTGATTCCGCGGGTGCATCTGAATTATATAAAAAACAGTGGACGTTTCCGTTAGGGACTGGGGAAAAGATGCCTAGGGGGGCAGAGGAGGGGGGTTCTGAGAGTACATAATTTCATATGAATGTTCCTGTGAATGCCTGCTTATCTGCTTATGACCCATTTTTCCCTATAATCAGTAGCATATTGGTGGGTGACATTTCACTTAGAGGCACCGCTTTGTCCAGAGACATTTTAAGGCATGGGCAAAGTGGGCGATTGCCCAGTGGCCTTACACTCCAAGGCTTCCACTCGTAAAGTGAATGAGAGACTTGAAATTCCTGCCATAATAAGGTTGCTTATAAAAAAAAAGTTTATTTTTCTAATTTGATAGCTGAGCATGATTAACAGAACCTGAAGGCCACATTTATCAAGATTTTATGCCAGGAGAAAGTCACACAAAATGACAAAAAGCTGCACAAGGTCTTGGAAGGGTATTTACTTCCCAGCATACAAGGTGTTTTGTGCTGGAAAGATGCCTTTTCTCGGTGCAAATAGCTATTTGTAGTGCTTTGCACCACATTGCATCAAGCGGGTGTTACATGGGTGTCATTAGGCAGATCAGAGCAAGCACCCATATGTTTTGACACAACGCTTGTTCTACTAGGATTAGAAGACTAGGCTCTGCGTCAAAAAATAATGCCTCCTTGAACCAAGTGGCAACTTGGAGACATGTTTTCATTTCCCTAAACATTCCATTCTGCATATCCCATCTGTGCTTTACTTCACAACACACATCCAATGTGTGAATTGTGTAAGAATGTATCTAGGCTATAATTTTGTACTGGAAGTGAACGCTTCCAGTACAAATCATATGCTAGACATAACACACACATCTCTGCAGCGCCGTGTAAACGTTGTGTATTGTGCTAGACAGCCAATTTGTGCACCAGCGCTGGGGTAGTGACGAAAAGCAGGCCATTTTGAGTAAATAGTGCTCTACAATGCTTTCTTCCCCGTGTGAAATGCAGCACATCAAATTTGGTTGCTGGTTCTCTTTGCTCTAAATATATAAAATCTAGCCCTAAGTGTGCATGTCTGGTCTGGTTTACCCAGCTTTAACCCTTGGAGTCCCAGGCAGTTTTAGGCAATTACATTGAAAAAGAATCTTTCTGTGGGATTTCCCTCTCATTGCTTTACTCATATTTTCTACCTTAACACTCTCTCTTGACCTCTTTCCTATCTCTACTCTGTGCCTATATCTATATATGTCAATTTTGATACCCTCTGTCATCCTCCCTATGTCATCCCTCAATTTGCTCTTCTTCTTACATTGCTGGATCTCTCCGACATCTACTTCACTTCTTAGACAACCCCATCTCTATCTCTACTGTAACTCTCTCTCTCTATGTCTCTATTACCCTATGTGTAACTGCCTCTCTCAGACACTTCTCTACCTCACCACTCCCCTCACCTCTGTTTCTCATTTCTCTCTACACCTCACTTATCCCTCACTACTTCACATCTTTCTACCCCACTTCGCTCTCTTACTACCTCAACAGATGTCTCTCATTCTACCTCTGTTTCCTTTGCTTCATCTCTCTATATATCTTACTACTTTCTGGCTACTTCTATTTCTATACATCTACCATTGTTACGCTATCATCAATTCCTTTCTCCCTCAGTGTGTGTATCTCTGTTTCTCTCTTCTCTCTCTCTCTCTCTCTCTCTCTCTCTCTCTCTCTCACACACACACACACACACACACACACACAAACACGCACACATCTTCCTCTGAAACTTGTTCTCTGTTTCAAATCACCCTTCCACCTCACCTATCCATCTCAGCCTCTTTCTTCTTAGATCTCTCTACTGCACTATGTCTTCCTTACTCAACTCTGTGCCTTGTTATAAACCTTAACATCTTTTCTCTATCTCACATATGTCTCTCAACCTCTTCTTTTCATTTCTCTTTTTACCTCCCTCTACCTTTCTCACTTCTAAACTACTCTCTTTACCTGCCCCATTTACACATACCTCTTCTACCTTGCACCTCTTTGTTTTTCCTCAAGTCCCTCTGTCTACCTTTCCACTTATGCCTTCAACTCTCTCTAATTCACCTATTTTCTACATTTCCTCTTTTCCAACCTTATCCCTTGGAGTACTGCCCTCCTCTGCCTCGTTCTTCATTTACTCCTCCCTATCTCTAGATCTCTCTACCGCACACTAAAACCTTCCTTATGCTACCTCTCTGTATCTTTCCTTTTGGCTACCTCACCTGTCTCTTGGTACTTTGTGACTCTCTAAATCACAAATCTTTCTAGGTCAGCTTTGTCTCTACCCACTTCTCCCTCTACGTGACATCTCTCTTTATACAGCTCTCTTTGATACTTTTTAATTGTCTGTCTGTATCTACCGTTTTTTAAGAAAAAGGAAAAAACCTTGTATGAAATGTTTTTAACTTTTCCCTCTCTTTGTATGGCTTTTAAATAAGTTGAATAAAGATATTCTGACTGACAGCTCTCTTTATGTCCCTGTCCGTTTTCTGTATCATTTTCCATTTCATTTCACTTATTTGGCAGAATCACAGATACAGTCTAGCCAGAGAAGTGAACACATATAAAGAGGTTAGAGGGACGCGACATCAGAAGATAAATTAGAAGAAAAGTTACTAGATTTTAACCAATTAAATGGCGAAAGTCCTTAGAGCAGTGCCTTGATTTTCACGGTTGCAGCAAGAAGGGCAGTAGTGATGGGGGAGAGGTACTTTTGTGATTACAAATATTCGGCAACTAAAGCTACAATTTCAAGTGTTACATGCATCTGTCTTATTGTGTGATATTATGCACTAGTGCACTAAACATCTAACAAATCACCCATAGCATGTTTTTCATTCAATAGGAAAAACAACCTGGGTAGCCACTGAATTCCACATAAAATGTTGCTGTTGCAAGCAAAAACAAATCTAGTTCAAATAAAAAAAGAAATGGAAGTATCATTGCTTGTTCAAACTTTCTTTTGGTACAGTTTGGATGGCAGTAGGCAGCTTGAGGTGTTGACTGATTTCGTATGTCACTGGCTTGAATGAGCCAAAAAGGAGCAATCATTTTAAAATTGTTCTAAACAAAGAACCCCAAAAGATATACTGCCCGGAACCCCCAAATTCTTAAGATGTCACTGACTTCTATCCTATGAATGTTTTACTGTGGTTGTTTCTGCCCAAAGGCTGATAAGCACCATGCCACTTCATGGCCATCAAATCGAATCTCGGTTTTAATACAAACCTTAGATGCAAACTGTCAGCATAAAATACCGGCTTCACTTTAGCCAGCCTCGGGCTGCTGTCCCAAGCGGATTGATAATTTGAGAGTGTCATTGCCAGGAAAAGTTCTTCTTCTACTGTAAAGATTTGATTTCTGATATAATCCAAGTCAGAGGAAAAACCGAAAGTAAATACAAAGAGTTACTTCCCTTTGTATTTTCTTAACCCCTGTGTGGGTAATTTCCTCACAGTGCGGGGGGATCCGCAGCGCCGCTGTGCTCGTGACGAGCCCAGCTCGTCTTGACTCACAGTGGCGCTGTGCTCATGACGAGCTGGGCTCGTCACAACTCCGCCCACTGATTAATTCTCCCGCACAGGCGGGGAATTAACTGCGCGTGGGTGGAGCGCGGACGTTATGACGAGCTGAGCTCGTCATGAGCACAGTTCTACTGTGACTCATGAAGAGCTGAGCTCGTCATGAGCACCGAAGGAGTTAAATTCCCGAGTGAGAATTTAGCACTGCATGTTGGATTGGGGGCAAGCGGCATAAGGTTGCTTCTTTTATTCTACTTCAGAAGTGACCTGAAATTGCTAGACAGTGTGTCCTATTTAGATGAGGCCTAATGGCTATAAACATACATTGCACTTGGTAAGCATATGTTATTTTCTTCCCACACTTTTACATAAAGGCCAGCTACAGTGGTGTTGATCTAACAGACTGTCTTTTTTTATTTTTTTTATTTGAGGTCAATGATTCTTAATATTTTCCCAACTGTAAATCACAAGTACATATCTCAAATATATAATACATGCATAATAAGTAGGCTTAGGTTTAATTAAACTTTCGTCAGTGTATTCCCACGTAATTCCATGAACTTCACATTAACCTTGTTATGCAAAACTCCAGTAATTATGCTATTTCGTCACCTGGTTCGATTATGTAGGCGCATGTGAACAACATGAACCACCACATTGAGAGTGGCTATTGTTAGTGGCACTTGTATTTTTTGCAATATATTTTGTACCAAAATAGATGCGTGGACACATTTTACCCTGAAATATAGAGTTAAATGTTGGTTTTTAATTTTGCATAATTTAATGTCATGTTTTGGGAAATTTGACTAATTATATGAAAGCAAATGATGCAAATTTTGAACACCCCTAATGATAAGTTCACAAGAAAACAAATCAGCATTATATAAAATATTGAGAAGAATATGCTTAATCAATAATTAATGAGAAACTGTTGTTAGTCATAGTTGCTAAACCTAAGGACAGTTTGCAGCAGTACAAAAGTAGGATAATGTTTCCATTTTGAGGTGAATAGGTTTGGGATGGGAAAGAGAAGGACACAAGCAATGAGTGACCAACAAGCAACTTCCTTAGTTGGGAAACTTAAGGGCAATACATTTCACATTAATACTTTTACAACAGGGACTTCTATTTGTGCAAGTAAGTGTCAACAAGCATTGGTGAAGCCAATATGTTTCGCCTTGCAAGATCTATTGGTTTTGTTAATGTTGTTTGGCCATGTTGCACAGCAGCGTAGGCTGGAAGTGAAGAAAATAATAGCGCTATGAGGCGACCAGTGCTGGCCGCATCACAGTTCTTTGTTTTTACATTAAGCCATGTCTAAAGCATATTGGCAGATCTTACTTAGGCTTTGACAATGTTTTTTTTAAAAGTCTTGCAGGTCAGCAAGTACTTTTTTTTACTGACGGAAGGTGTGGGTGGAAGAGTGGAAGAACCCAGGAGGGGGTGGGATAACGCCGGAGAGGTTGGGAAGGATAGGGGGCAAGAAACGATAAAAAGTGCTGTGATATGGCTAGCGCTGGCTGCTTCAAAGCATGTTTTTTTTTCTGGGAGGGGGGCAAGAAAGAAGGACATTGGAGGAATGGGACCGGAGGAGAGCTAGGAAGGATGAAGGGGAATGGAACAAGCAACAAATTCAGTGGGGGGGGGGGATATGAGGGATGAAGAAGCACAGTGAGGGCCTGGGAACACATGCACTCTCATGTTGTGCTAGTTTAAAGTAGCATAAAGCACCTCTGCAAATGAGAGGTCAATAAAAGACACTGGGTGCAGACTACAAACTGTACTTGGTCCAAGCTCCATGGAAGAAAGAAAAAAACAAAGAAAAAGTGGAAGCAGGAGCCAACCAATGGTAAATAATATGCAGCTTTTACGCCCATTTTAAGATTTGTTTTTTGTTTACAAGAGATTTTGCAAGCACAGCGTAAGCACTGTGAAGTCGAAACCTAAAAATAGGGCACGAGTCAGTGAGTGTGCAGATAGATCATACAGGGTTGTGAGATAAACAGATAAGTAAATTATTGTGAATTAAGGGTACAAAAGAGTCATCTTGATTACAAAGGCTTGGAGACTTCTTCTATTTCTTTTTAAAGTTTTGCACCATCCAGTGAGATTTTGATCCATCAAAACACACATAGAAGGAGCCTGCTCCTGACCCACATGAAAGATTCTTTGAAATATGTTTTGTTATTTGGCTGAACAAAGGAAAGAGTGAAGCGTTTAGAGGAAAGATGAGAGCTGAGGGCACGTGGCAACCTTGCATGCAGACTTAACTCACAAGCTGGCGTGGTGGACTCTGTTTTTGCACCCAGTGATGTACACAGTTTAAAGAGGCACCATTATAAGCTGAAATGGCCACTTATGACACAATACAGGAAGTAAGGGCCTCATGTACACAGTAGTTTCATTAATGCAAACCTTCAGATTCGTTGTTAAATGTAATAAACCTATTTAATGATTCAGAAAAGGTTTTCTGAATCATTAAGTAGATTTAACAAACATTAAATGACCAATATTGGCAAAGGGCGTTTTAGGGGCTTTCAGGCCACATACTGATCTATTAATATTTTCTAACTGAAATCCAGCCTCAAAACATTAATATTTTACCACGAACTCCAAGGAGGTGTAAACCCATTCACAAAAGAGGGATAGCACTGGCCTTTTTGAATGGTTAGAAAACATTCTTTATGAGTAGGCAGTGGTCCATGGGGGCACTGTCTAATCTTAAAAAAGTTTGTAAACATTTTCATTTTCTTTTTTAAACGCTTACATTTTCCATTTAGGAAAATGTTCTGCATTAACCCAATCAAGACACCAGGCCTGTGATTGTAGTCAATCATAGTAGGTTGCAATTTGTGACCTACCTCATTAATATTTATGAGACAGGTCCAATGTCGCCGAACTACGAATCTGTATTGTGTGAACCAATCTATTAATCTATAGGTCAGTTCGCAAAATAAGAATGCATTTGGTAAAAGTCGGTGTGCAGATTGGGGCCCCTTTTACCGAATGCTTTCTTCTTACATGATTCAGGTATGGGGGTGGTGATGGACAGAGTATCTGAATTAAGCAGAACACTCCTACCCAGTCCAAAATTCCAGGCTTGATCCATCACCGTTTTTTAGCTCACTGCACCATCCCAGCTCAGAACCTGGCTACCTGCAAATTAGTCAGTCCCTGGCCCAGTGCATCATGGGAACAGGGCAGACCAAACTACCAAGCCAATTCTTATACTGGAAAGGAAACAAGCTTCCGGGGACCGGTTTCTGGCATTACAGCCGTCTTCGTCCCGGCTTGCTTGAATCCGGATGGTGCAGTGAGCAAGGGACTCACATCTGAGCATACCCTTCCACGCTTATGGTGGACAAAACAATTCAGGTAAGGGGGTGGTGATGGACAGAGTATCTGAATTAAGCAGAACACTCCTACCCAGTCCAAAGATCAGGGCTTGATCCATCACCGTTTTTTAGCTCACTGCACCATCCCAGCTCAGAACCTGGCTACATGCAAATTAGTCTGTCCCTGGCCCAGTGCATCATGGGAACAGGGCAGACCAAACTACCAAGCCAATTCTTATACTGGAAAGGAAACAAGCTTCCGGGGACCGGTTTCTGGCATTACAGCCGTCTTCGGCCCGGCTTGCTTGAATCCTGATGGTGCAGTGAGCAAGGGACTCACATCTGAGCATACCCTTGCGTGTCTTTCGGGGAAATTCTTTGGAATCCTGCGGATGCTCAGGAAATTTCTCCCCTTGATTTCGGTGAACCATCGAAGGGTCATAGTCCAAGCACTTGTCGGGTCGCGTTTGGACTATGCAAATGCCCTCTATCTGGGACTCCCAAAATATTTGATAAGGAGACTGCAGGTAGTCCAAAATTCAGCTGCTAGGGCCATTTATGGACTCCCCAGACGAACTAGTGCCTCTAACTTGTTGAAGGAACTGCACTGGCTCCCTATAGCCAAGAGGGTTCTCTTCAAAAGCCTGACGTTAACCTATAAGGCTCTTCATGACTCAGGCCCTAGGTATATTAGAAAGCGCCTTGCTTTATACAAGCCGAGCAGAGCTCTGCGATCTGCCTCCTTGTCTAAAATGGTCGTTCCATCCATCAAGCGAACCAGACAAGGAGGGCGTTCCTTCCACTACCTGGCTCCGCGCGCTTGGAATGAACTTCCTATTGTTCTTAGACAGGCCCCCAGTCTGTTGTCTTTTAGAAAGGCATTAAAGACCTGGCTTTTTACTAGTTAATTTTGCTGTTCCTTTTTTGCAGTTATGTTCCTTTCCATTAAAGGACTTCTTCGCCAAAGCGCCGGGACACTCCGACTGGAGTAGCCGTTGCGCTATAGAAGAGCCCAATTAACATAACATAACATAACATAACATAACCCTTCCACGCTTATGGTGGACAAAACGATTCAGGTAAGGGGGTGGTGATGGACAGAGTATCTGAATTAAGCAGAACACTCCTACCCAGTCCAAAGATCAGGGCTTGATCCATCACCGTTTTTTAGCTCACTGCACCATCCCAGCTCAGAACCTGGCTACATGCAAATTAGTCTGTCCCTGGCCCAGTGCATCATGGGAACAGGGCAGACCAAACTACCAAGCCAATTCTTATACTGGAAAGGAAACAAGCTTCCGGGGACCGGTTTCTGGCATTACAGCCGTCTTCGGCCCGGCTTGCTTGAATCCTGATGGTGCAGTGAGCAAGGGACTCACATCTGAGCATACCCTTCCACGCTTATGGTGGACAAAACGATTCAGGTAAGGGGGTGGTGATGGACAGAGTATCTGAATTAAGCAGAACACTCCTAGCCAGTCCAAAGATCAGGGCTTGATCCATCACCGTTTTTTAGCTCACTGCACCATCCCAGCTCAGAACCTGGCTACATGCAAATTAGTCTGTCCCTGGCCCAGTGCATCATGGGAACAGGGCAGACAAAACTACCAAGCCAATTCTTATACTGGAAAGGAAACAAGCTTCCGGGGACCGGTTTCTGGCATTACAGCCGTCTTCGGCCCGGCTTGCGTGAATCCTGATGGTGCAGTGAGCAAGGGACTCACATCTGAGCATACCCTTCCGCGCTTATGGTGGACAAAACGATTCAGGTAAGGGGTGGTGATGGACAGAGTATCTGAATTAAGCAGAACACTCCTACCAAGTCCAAAGATCAGGGCTTGATCCATCACCGTTTTTTAGCTCACTGCACCATCCCAGCTCTGAACCTGGCTACATGCAAATTAGTCTGTCCCTGGCCCAGTGCATCATGGGAACAGGGCAGACCAAACTACCAAGCCAATTCTTATACTGGAAAGAAAACAAGCTTCCGGGGACCGGTTTCTGGCATTACAGCCGTCTTCGGCCCGGCTTGCTTGAATCCTGATGGTGCAGTGAACAAGGGACTCACATCTGAGCATACCCTTCCACGCTTATGGTGGACAAAACGATTCAGATAAGGGGGTGGTGATGGACAAAGTATCTGAATTAAGCAGAACACTCCTACCCAGTCCAAAGATCAGGGCTTGATCCATCACCGTTTTTCGCTCACTGCATCATCCCAGCGCAGAACCTGGCTACATGCAAATTAGTCAGTCCCTGGCCCAGTGCATCATGGGAACAGGGCAGACCAAACTACCAAGCCAGTTCTTATACTGGAAAGTAAACAAGCTTCCGGGGACCGGTTTCTGGCATTACAGCCGTCTTCGGCCCGGCTTGCTTGAATCCTGATGGTGCAGTGAGCAAGGGACTCACATCTGAGCATACCCTTCCACGCTTATGGTGGACAAAACGATTCAGGTAAGGGGGTGGTGATGGACAGAGTATCTGAATTAAGCAGAACACTCCTACCCAGTCCAAAGATCAGGGCTTGATCCATCGCCGTTTTTTAGCTCACTGAACCATCCCAGCTCAGAACCTGGCTACATGCAATTTAGTCTGTCCCTGGCCCAGTGTATCAGGGGAACAGGGCAGACCAAACTACCAAGCTAATTCTTATACTGCAAAGGAAACAAGCTTCCGGGGACCAGTTTCTGGCATTACAGCTGTCTTCGGCCCGGCTTGCTTGAATCCTGATGGTGCAGTGAGCAAGGAACTCACATCTGAGCATACCCTTCAACGCTTATGGTGGACAAAACGATTCAGGTAAGGGGGTGGTGATGGACAGAATATCTGAATTAAAAAGAACATTCCTACCCAGTCCAAAGATCAGGGCTTGATCCATCACCGTTTTTTAGCTCACTGCACCATCCCAGCTCAGAACCTGGCTACATGCAAATTAGTCTGTCCCTGGCCCAGTGCATCATGGGAACAGGGCAGACCAAACTACCAAGCCAATTCTTATACTGGAAAGGAAACAAGCTTCCAGGGACCGGTTTCTGGCATTACAACTGTCTTCGGCCCGGCTTGCTTGAATCCTGATGGTGCAGTGAGCAAAGGACTCACATCTGAGCACACCCTTCCATGCTTATGGTGGACAAAACGATTCAGGTAAGGGGGTGGTGATGGACAGAGTATCTGAATTAAGCAGAACAGTCCTACCCAGTCCAAAGATCAGGGCTTGATCCAATACCGTTTTTAGCTCACTGCACCATCCCAGCTCAGAACCTGGCTACATGCAAATTAGACTGTCCCTGGCCCAGTGCATCATGGGAACAGGGCAGACCAAACTACCAAGCCAATTCTTATACTGGAAAGGAAACAAGCTTCCGGCGACCGGTTTCTGGCATTACAGCCGTCTTCGGCCCGGCTTGCTTGAATCCTGATGGTGCAGTGAGCAAGGGACTCACATCTGAGCATACCCTTCCACGCTTATGGTGGACAAAACGATTCAGGTAAGGGGGTGTCCATCACCACCCCCTTTTCTGAATCTTTCTTCTTACATGAGGCACTAAGATACCTTCAAAACTCTCAATATCAAGTGAACCATGCAGCCTCATAAGTGATCATCATTTTCATTTTATATGAATACAGGGATGTTGATTGTGTTCATTAGTATGCTTCCAACTATCCAAATTGTAGTGGCTTAAATATTTTGAAGTTTTTTTCCAGTTTTTTTAGAAACAAAAATTGACCATATAGGTACTTTTAGTGATATATCTGGAAGTGCTTACTAATTGGGCGTAATCAATTGCTGGCTAGCTAACTGCTCGGGCCCAAAAGAGCGTTTGGTGTGCAAGACCAATATTTGTTAGATTTAAGAAAAAAAATACTGTTTTTTCTACAGACGATCCCAGGTTGGTGCATTTCCAGTATTCCATATAAGGTTTGGGTGCATATCTGGGAAGGTCTTCTTTTGGCTTCACCCGTTGCCTCTGCTTGGATTGAATGAAGGAGGGTGGGTGATTACAGACCTCACTGTGAGCCCTTGAGCTCTTTTATTCACTTGATGAAAACAGGCGCCCTAGGAAGAAGTTATCAGTATCTCCCCGTGGGGGAATGAATAATGAATAATGGTACAGTAAAGGATATTAGTAGAGAATGTGGCTTAACGGCCAGAGCGGCAGACTTTGAATCTGGGGAACCAGATTCGAGTCTGGTGGGAGGCTCATGCATCCAGTGACTCTGGGCAAATCACTTATTCTCCTCGTGCCTAAAATTAATGTGTATGTCTCTAATGCAACTGGTGCTCATGTAAAGCGCTCTGGTAACCTTCTGGTCAAAACAAAAATTGACCATATTGATATTGACTTTGCTGACATCAGGGATATGCCAGGCTCTCCTCGAATAGAGGGCTCTCCTGCAGTCATTTGAACTTTTAATTTGTTCCCAAACTGTACACATCACTCATTTACCTTCCCTTTCACTGTTGAGGGTCACATTATCACACTTACTTCTATGCCAACTAAAAAAGTGTTGTTTAGAACAGTGTATCATCAGCTAGCTGTGTGAGAGATTGTGTTTCTCCTTTGAAGGTTGTTCCTCAAGGGCATGTGAAGTTTTTCACGTAGCCTGGTGAAACATTATCGAGGCTTAAATCGTGAATGTGGGGCGTCCAGGAAATTAACGCTGCAATACACCCATCTTAGCATGAGGGAATGCGAACTAATTCCTCCGACTCGATAGCAGATGGATGTCTGTGTTCTGCACCAACTGCATCTTGTAAATGAAACTGCTGCAGTAATCGAAAGTGTCTGATAGTCTGGCTAGCACACCAGCCCTTAGATCCATCTCGCTCCACAGACTTCCACTGCTTGAAAACACTCTTCCAGTGGAACTTCGAACCAGCTGTGAAGTCAGTGAACTGAACTTGCACTCACTGGACCATAATACGAACCCTAGCATCCTCTTATCAGTTCAGACCAAATCGTAATCTTTTTATTCATTTATTTTGCAGTAGGAAGGGTTTTGAGGTCCTTTCTGTTAGCAACTTTTTGCAAAATACCAGCATGTGCTATTTTGCGTTAATTCCTTTTTACAGTGATCTTTGCTGTTTTGCGACAGCAAAAACCAATGATTGGAATTTGTAAACTTAAGCTAACACAGGCAAAATGTAAACATTTATTGATTTAGCAACTTGATTTTTGGTTCAAGCATGGAAACAGCTGAATCCTTTGAATTCTCGAAACTCAGTTCTGATTTGCTCCCTTGTCGTGTTTTATCAAAATGTTTGCAGGGCTACAGACATCTGGTTCACTTCTTGCAATGGTTTTCTATGGTTAGTGATTTAAATGCACGATTATCTGTCACAGATCCCTCTTCTTAAATTAAACCCCTCTCCTCTGTCCAAACGCCAGGCTTGCTTTGAAAAACATAAATATGGGTTGTTAATAAAAATGACCCCGCACTTAATTGGGGTTAGCTACACCAGCTCCCCCTGGTGTTAAAATTTTAGTAGATCAAAACCCTTACCCTCTCCATAGCTTAAACAATTAAAACAATAGACTGTTTCCTTTTTTTCTTTTTCTGAAGGTGCATTTTTGAAAAAAAGTGAAATAAGTCGGAGATTTTCGAAGCAAAGATTTTTTTAGTCTAGGGGCGTATTTCACAGATAACCACTTTATCAAGCTGTCTATTGAAATTAGACACTTGTTTCAGCCAGTATCAATACTTCATCATAAGTAAGTACCAAAAAGAATTTTCCTGTCTAGTCAATTTCATATTTGCATGTCAAAATTCTATCTTCAATGAGTCTCTTGTCAGAGTCGGTAATCCAAAACTTTGATCCCAATCCAGTTGTCAGATTCTCACTATTCATAATTCAATTATCATACATCTGGGCATCCAGTAATACAACCACCTCTTCCTTGTTGGCCTTCATCCCAGAGTGGTTTACATTGTTTACTCTGGGCCATAGTTATGTTTGTATCTTACCTTCCTGCATTCATTTGGGTCATTAGAGAGCAAAAATCACTGTGTTGTGCTGTATTTCCTTGTAACAGTTCCAAACAGCTGGTGGCCTTGATCATGATGTAGGTTTCAGGACAGTAAACTCTCTGGCTGTAATGTAAAAAAAATCTTAGCCTCCAAAAAACAACTTGGCTGAAATTGGACACAGATAGAGTTTACAGAGATTCAAGTGGGGCAGGAAATGTAGTGCTCTCAGGACACAGAATAATTTCCATTAAAAAAGGATTTGTTTAGATGGTGTGAGCAAACAAAGTGAGCATAAATATTTGAGCAGCCTAATTCTAACAGGATAAAATGTGAGTTCTGTAAATGACTTAGGGCCACATGTATTAAGCTTTTTTGTGATCACAAATTGGCCAATTCGCAGAATTGTCCCGTTTGCGTCAGAAAAAAGCATTTTGGTATGTATCAAACCAAAACTGCAATTCAGTAGCACATTACTGAATCACAATTTTGGTTTGCGACCAAATGTAAATTTGGTATTTGGAAGGGAGGTCCATTCAAAATACTGAATTGTAATGGTATATATTAATGCTTTGTGACCGAAATCCATTCACAAAACATTAATAATTTATCAACTGCAGAACTGTAATGGTAATGCATTCTGTTAAAAATTGAGGTTTCTGGTTGGCCGAGTACACACCCTGACTAACCAGGAGCCACAATCCTAGTCAGGGAAAGTCAGATACACAACCTAAATGAACCTGTACTCATCCTCCGGTAGCTTGGAACAGAGTAGCCAGGCTTAATTTAAGAGGCAATGTGTAAAGTATGCGTGCAATGCTCAAATTACAGTAATACAATGAAAAAAACACAAAAATATTCCACACCAGTTTAGAAAATAGAGAATATTTGTCTGAGTAAAACAAGACCAAAACAAAAAAATCTAATAAGTAGAACTCAACATAAGAATTTTTAAAGATGAAATCCAAAAACAGTGCTTAGTAGCCAATAGCGCTAAAAGGTTACTTGAGGTTGCACTAGACCAAAGCTCAGGCTGACTGTGTTGGAGGGCATGCTGGCAACAGGGCTCAGACAGGTCCAGCTTAAGAAATAACTTGGCTGGAACAAGTGTCAGTGTCGAGAGCCTGATGCCACCTAAGGCAAGGGAGGACTCCCCGTTGACTGAGTCCAGCAGCTTGAGCAGGATTGCGGGAAGTCTTTGATGGCCCTGAGACTTCAAGAACAGGAGGCAAGTCAGCAAGCTCTCAGAGAAACTGGGTGAAAGGATGTGGAGAGCAGGTTCAGTCCTTCTCACTCCCAGGCAAGAAGCAGCAGGCAGCAGGCCAACCCAACAAAGCAAGTAGCAAAGTGGCAATCCCTCCTCTAGCACAGCAATCAGCAGGCATCAGGTCAATACAGCAATGCAGCTAGCAAAGGGACAGTCCCTAATACAGCACAGCAGGGTTCTTCCTGGCAGAATGTCCTTGGCCACCTTTCTAAAAGTGGCACTTTTAGACTTACAATTTAAAGCCCAACTTCACCACAGGTTGCAATTTTAAATTGTTAGTACAGAGACACCAAACTCTAATTCTATATCTTTTCCCGATTGGAAATTACACTTAAAATATGTTTTAAGGCAATCTCAATGTTAACCTATGGGAGAGATAGGTCTTGCAGGAGTGAAAAACGAATCTAGCAGTTTTACACTACCAGGAAATGTAAAACTCAAAAGTACATGTTCTACCTTTTTAATACACTGCACTCTGGCCTTAGACCTGTTTAGGGCCTAACTTGGGGGTGACTTTTAAGAAATAAAAGAAAGGTTTGGGCCTGGCAAATAGGTTAACTTACTGTGTTGAAATGGCAGTTTAAACTGCACCACAGGCTCTTCAGTGGCAGGCTGTGTCCATGTTTAAAGGGCTACTGAAGTGGGTGGTACCATCAGAGCTGCAAGCCCGCTGGTAGCATTTAATTTACAGGCCCTGGGCACGTACAGTGCACTTTGCTAGGGACTTATTAGTAAATTAAACATACCAATTGTGGATAAGTCAATGTTACCATGTTTTAATTATAGAACATATTCCTGTCAGCATTGGTTAGCAGTGGTAACTTGCCTAGAATCCTAAAGGCGATATTAAACAACAATGGTCCGAGACCTCTATATTTACAGTCAAATAGAACAATCAAGATTCTCAAATTAGGAGCATATCCCTTTTGATCAGCTCCACTCCATAAATGAAAAACACATGAATAAGGCAATAGCATCCAATTCCAAACTCAGGTACAATATTTTAATCTATTGTATCAATTTAAACCAAGAATATGAAATTCAAAGCTTCAATTTGTAAATCAACACAGAAATATGTACATTGCCCCGTATAAAACGTGCAGCATAGCAAAGGGTGTCAAGAATTGTGAAAGTGATTAAAGAGGAAGGAAAATGAAAATCAAAAAAGGTGAAATACAGTTCCAAAAATTTTGTTGTTAACAGACAGTATCAGGCCTATAAATGCCCGATCTGCATAACTTAGCCACTTAAATTGATTAATCCACACTCTCTCTATTGTTAACTTCAAAAAGAATTATATGTAATTAATTTCTGAACATAATCATAGGGAGAGATACTAGTAGTGGTCCAGGTTTCAATATATTGTCGACGTTTCGACTCGTCTTGCGGCCATACGGTTAATTATGCCTGGGCCTTGCGAGTCTTCTTCAGGACAAACTGTGACGGGGCAAAGCAGGGATCTATATGATGACCCTGTAAGGGAGATAGACGGCCGTCAATTGGAGCTATTGCCGAGTATATGCATCAAAGATATATGCCCAAGAGTTAACTTGCTTGCCCTTCTCGGGAACAACGTGGTTGTAATTCCCACATCAATTGCATCGATCAATTAAATCCTAAAAACTTCCTGTTATAAGTGCTGGTATGGAGGTTAAACCAGAGTTCTGTAAAAACAATAAAGAGCCTATATAAGACTCTATCCACATGGGTCTGACCCAATTGACGGTCGTCTATCTCCCTTACCTTTTTTTTTTTAGGCACCTTTTTAGCAGTCTGATGGGCATTGACTCTCAATTAAGCAAACAGAAGGAGATGATGGACGGCGCGCTGAAACTTTTCAGACATTCTCCCCCCAGTCACTATTAAATCTGGGTTGTATCCATCATTGACAAGGGACCCATGTCTGGGCATACCCTGCCAACTTAGGGCGAACAAAGCAAACACAGGGAGATGATGGATGGAGCACTGAAACTTTTCAGACACTCAGTGGGCTCCTTACTCACTTTGCCACTGGATTCAAGCTAGCCTGGCTGATGAGGGGTGTTCTCCCAAAACCAGTCCCAGGATACTTGTTTCGGTTCAGGGAAGACCTGGCATGGCAGTTCGGGCTGGACTGTTCCCATGAGGCATAGGGTCAAGACTGATTTGCATATGGCTGGGTCTGAACTCGGGTGGCGAAGCGAGCTAAAGAATGATGATGGATTGAACCCAGATCTAATAGTGACTAGGGGTGAGAGTCTGAAAAGTTTCGGCACTCCGTCCATCATTTTATCATATTGTGTTGGCATTGACTCTGAATTGCCATCTAGCCCTTCAGTATGTGACTGAGGGCAGTGGTGGGTTGGTTGGAGAATTGTGTCTCAAATGTGCTGTACGTTTTCTTGGGGCAAAATAGTGGGCTTAGTTTTTTCTACTGCCAATCCGATTTCTTTTGACAGCACCAACTTTCTTTATTTAGCCACACAGGCGGCAGATGAGCTCACCTTCTATGAAACATTAACAGTTTAGAGTTTGTACATTTTCAAGAAGTAAATCAAACAAACCAAAAAAGATACTGCTCGGAGCCCTTTAAAAGTGTTGTTGAACTTTTCATACTGGTTCAGATCGCATTAATTCATGTGATGCACTCTACAGCTTGATGTGTTCTTTGTGCTATATTGACTAACGCGTGATATAGATTACTCCCACCCTTACTCCTGTCTAGTGATGGAGAGCGGAAATGACAGCTTTTATTTATTTTACAAGGTGTTTGTTTTGAGTGGAGTAGGTTCTTCATTCCCAGTAGCAATAGAAATAGCTTTTCCGCATTTATAAAATGTCAGCCCCAAAGAGAATCCATCTTGAGAATGAATTAGCCTCTTAGCCATCTGAGCTGCCCTACCTGCTGGAAATGACTATTGCAGATCTTCCTTCTTACACCGCAAACTGGAGAGGCTTGAAAAGAAAAGAGTAATCTCAGAGCTCCATTAAAATTATATTTTTTATGCTTCAGTGGAGTCAAGGATCATCCATCACTTCATTATTTATTCTTTTTTTTTTGCTGTATTGCTTTGTACAATAACATTTGTGCTGACTGTCATTAAGTGTTCATTTGTAGCTGCAAAATGGATTAGCATGAGAATTTGTGAGTTGATACTGCTTCATTACTAAGCATGGATCCTTCGGGCTTATATAGACTCCATCGCATTTGCTTTGCGTTGCGAACAGAAATAAGGAACGCTTTACATATTTTTTTCATTTTCCTTGTTGGATTATTACTTTGCTCACACACGGCTAATGGGGAAAAAGATTAAACACAATAAACTGTGTCTTATTTCTGCCTTAGGATCTGCAGAATACCTGCGAAAGAAACTTGTGCTCCAATATATTTCAGTGATGTGCATATACAATACATTTATTGTATGTCAAGCAATACATTTGGAGTCTTGTGGCATGGTGGTGCAGAGCTGATAGCTGCATTTCAGTAATGGTATGATAACAGTAATAGTTGTTTGTGTATATTGTAGGGCTGTCTATCATAGATCCAGGAATAACAGCTAACCACTGTCAATGTAAATATGTTTAGGTTTTTTGTATGTTCATTTGCCTTATGTGGATATCCTGAACATCTGGCATGCATCCATGCATCCCCCAGGACCTGCATTGAAACCTCTGGTACTGTGCATAACGTTTAGAAATAACCAGTGGTCGTCCATATGCTTTCTTTGCTATCTCATAGCCATTCATAATCAAATGACAACAGCATTTTTCCATAGGGAAATCCCTCACAATTTGAATCATAGACTGAGAGCAGATGAGGCCCAAGTAGCTGCCTTGTCATGTGCAATACAAGGTATCGGACAGCTATACCACCATCTTGAAAACATTAAAGTCCTCAATTCTTTCCAGTCATGATTCAATCTTGAGCATTGAGACCAAGTTGATTACTGCCAGCAACGACATCTGAATGATCCTAGATTCGGTGGCCCTAATGCTGCTTGATCAGTCAGTGGCTTTTGATCTGGTCTCTCCTAATATCCTTTTGCATAGCCTTCATCTAGCTGTTTTTCAGGGCAAGGTGCTTGCCTGCTTTAGTATAAACCAAAAAGAGTACCAATATTGCCACACTACTTAAACTTGGATCAAGAATGATCGCTCGAATCACTGACTTAAACAGTAATTCTCGGGAAATGTTTTATCCGGAATAAATCCAATGGGTTTTATTATTTTTGCATCACAAATATCATATAAATGAGCATTTTTTTCATTTGAATACAAACAACACTTGTTTGGCTCCACTTCACATATGAAAAAACATTAATTTGACATACAAAAAGACAATGTTTTTTTGACAAACTCTCAACTTACATTCAACATTCATACAGAACAACACATTGATATATACACACATATAACAATTATACAAAAATATTTACAACATCATGATTTAGAAAACGTAGCATTGGAAATGAGCAAATGAAGAGTTTTGATATGCTTGAGAATCAATCGAAAATTCCTTATGCTGGGTAGAAGAGGTCTACGCGTTTCGATGACCCCTTGTTGTGGGGAAATCTCATCAGCACCATGTGCCTGTGAATGGAGAACAAGAATGGATCAACCATAGGGACAATACCATGCCTCTCATCGCTACAGTGGGGTACGGAAAAACTAATCCTACCTCTCAGTTGCTGGGTTCTCTCTTGTTTGCTGAAACTGTAACAAAAATAGAGCCTCTTTAGCCTATGATTCTAAAAAAAGCGCTTGCACTCTCTTGATTGACACATTCATACGTGAATACTTACATAATTTTACGCATGCCGCGATTTTACGAAATCCTTGTTGTCACAAATTCGGATGGAAGTGGGAATCTAAAAGAATAGAAGGACTTGTCAGGATGCGATGGTTTGTATGCTGGTGGCAGCAGCCGCTGTGGATGGAAAGGGAGCCACTTACTTTTATTGTAGCGTGGGAGTAAGTCGGGTGCTATTTCCCGGATAGAACGGTGAAACGTCTCTTTCTGGTTTTTCTGAAAAGAGGGGGAGACTAATGTCAGGTCTCCGTTTTTTTAAACAATCGTCTTGTGGTTCTAGTCTACCACGATGTCTTAAATTACCTGTGTGATTCTTGTACGCTGAGTCTATCGGGGGGTCCACGCTCTTCGGTCTCTGTCAGTGAATGCAGCTGCCGGCACCATCCAGTCGGTGTACCTGATCTCGCGTGTCCTAGTTTTAACTCACTTCCTGGTTCCAAGAATTGTGGGGATTGTAGTTTAATTGTCTGTCGTCATGGAGACGATGTACGTTTATGTTGAATTGGACTTTGTGTAGCCGGGCTCACGGTCAAAAATAACCAGTGGTCGTCCATATGCTTTCTTTGCTATCTCATAGCCATTCATAATCAAATGACAACAGCATTTTTCCATAGGGAAATCCCTCACAATTTGAATCATAGACTGAGAGCAGATGAGGCCCAAGTAGCTGCCTTGTCATGTGCAATACAAGGTATCGGACAACTATACCACCATCTTGAAAACATTAAAGTCCTCAATTCTTTCCAGTCATGATTCAATCTTGAGCATTGAGACCAAGTTGATTACTGCCAGCAACGACATCTGAATGATCCTAGATTCGGTGGCCCTAATGCTGCTTGATCAGTCAGTGGCTTTTGATCTGGTCTCTCCTAATATCCTTTTGCATAGCCTTCATCTAGCTGTTTTTCAGGGCAAGGTGCTTGCCTGCTTTAGTAATCACTTGGGTTCCAGGTCACACATTGTTCTGTTTGCACCTTTTGCCTCTTCCATCAAAGATTTAGCTTGTGGGGTGCTTCAGGGGTCTGTGCATAGCCCCACTCTCACACCTGATTGTCTCTTCTGGCTCTCAATTCTATGCTGATGATATAGAACTAGTTCTGCATCTGTAAGGTGGCCTTAACTCCCTCCAAGATCATTTCAAATGTTGTCTTTATATTAGTCTCTGACTGGATGAATGCCAATTCACTAAGACTCAGATCCTACAAAATGGAGGGCTTAGTATTTGGCAACCCCTCCTGCAGGTCTGAGTCCTGGTGCCGTTGATTTGGGGGATGTGTCCCAGCCTCTTCTCCATTACTCGCATTCTGGGAGACATCTTTGACATCACACCCACATCAAGGCCTAATTTGTAAACGTACATCAACCTGTTCCTCATTATGAAAGTTTTAAGAAAAAAAGAGCCCCTCATTGCTACAACCTCCAGTCAACTTTTGATCCAATTGCTGATCATAAGCAGATTGAATTTTTTTAATGCCCTGTGACCCAGCCACTCTATTGAACCCACAAGTTAAGCCAGCATTTCAACACATCTCAAAAACCTCCTTTGGCATCCATTTCACAAGAGATGTTTGTTTAAGGTTCTCTGCTTCCGCCACATGGCAGTCCATTCGGCCATTCCCTGGAGCTGGATGTCTCAGCTGTTCTCCAAGTATCACCATCCCCACCCAACTGAATTTTTTGACTTCATATTGGTTTCTACTCCCAGGTTTCACAAAGCATGAAGTGGTGGTTGCTACGGAGCAAGGGTGGTGGCGCGGTGGGGTCTTCTCTTCCTGGCTTCCAGCAGCACACATGCTCCCCTAAGCCAATTATGACACTGCTGTCACTAGCATGACAGCAGTGTTCTGGTTGCTCTGAGTGGCCTGTTTGGCTGCTCAGACAGTGCCTGGGAGCCTTCGGACTGTTCTCCACTCTGCTGTGAAACACAATCAGATGGAGAACTGCTAAGTGTGCATGTCTTATTGGCTGGCCCAAGACGGCCGGCCAAACTGTCATGCACACTTATGGTGCGCAAACCACTCCTCCTCCCTGTGACCGCAGCCCTTCACTAACTTAGCCCCGTAGCCAATAAGAAGAATACAATTATAATAACTGTTTTATTACCATTTTATGTTTCCTTTTTCCACTGCTATGAGAGCAGTGGGACGGTGTTCCTCTGCCTTAGCAGAGGAGCCGCTGCTGAGAGCATGCCTGGGAAGATGTGAGTTTTCTGTGATTACTGCTCAGGCCTGGAATAGCCTTCTTCTGGTGGTCCATTTGGAACTGATTTTGCTTAGATTCCTCAGATCCCTGAAAACCCACCTCTTTCAATGATTTCTGTGTGTGGTCAAGTTACAGTTCTCCATGCCAGGACACCCAGGAATATTTGCGTGCTATACAACACCGATAATCAAATCAAATCTAATCAAATCAAAGAAAGGTTATATGTCAGACTCCTTAATACAGAAATGTAATCTTACATTATTGTGTCTTAAATATAGTGTACAAAAATATTGTCCCATTGGTGGTAGATGTATTATTATTAACTGCAATGGGGAAAAAGAAAATTGTACACGATTTTTACAAAAAAAGTATTCTGACAACAACATTCTGTTAACAGATGGTCTGCTAGGAAGAGGAAGGATGGAAAGTGAGGACTCAGAGTTACTCAGTGGAGGCCTTAGAGGAAATGCTGAGGTAGATATTTCAGCGAAATAAGGGACAACACCAAATTCAAAATACACTGTTCCAGAAGTTGTTCTCAGAGAATGTAGCTTCAGTACATTTTTGTTGTGGCACTTTTGGCTTTGCAAGAAGTAGCTCTAGCAGCAAGAACCAGATATTGCTTAGATAGGACATATATCCAAGTTGCAAACATAAAATTGAAACTATATTTTAAAGGAAATTGAATTGTACATCTAGCCGAAAGGCAGTGGAGCGCTGCAAATTTACACCAACGCATTGGAATATCAATTTGATTGATGATCCTTGTAATGGTGGAAGAAGTAATTCTACACGTTTCACGACAACGCATTCACCTACTGCCCTTTTCCAAGAATTGATCCAAACAAACTTCATGCATCTAAAGGCATAAAATATCCAGTCAGACAGGAAAGTTGTGCTAGGTAATGTCCCAGAGCATATCTAGGCTGGGAGCCTGGACATGCCAGAGAGAGGCGAGAAACTTTTGATAATCCTTGCCCTGCAAATGACTGACCAGAACTGCTCCTAACCACACTACTGGCCTCTCTCAGCTGCATTGCCATCGCCACATGTTTAAAACGTTTAATACAGAAAACCTGCTGCCTCTTATGCAAATAGGCTGGCATCCCACTGACCTCTAAAATGTCCTTCCATTTTCACTTTTGGCAGGTCGTGGTATTTCAGGGAAAGAAAACATAAACATATGAAAGCCATGGAGAGGAAACTGTCCTTGCTTCTGTTTCCCTGCCTAGATATCAGCATGGCTTGGGTTCAGGGAAGGTTGGTGTTCATTGTTCTGCTCTAGCCTATGTGTGCTCTACGTTATGCAAAGCATGGTCTTTGCAATTCCTGACATTAAAGAGTATTGCTGAGGTATTATTTTTATGGGAAGCCCTGGAAAAGGTAGCAGAAAGTACTGCTCTTTTAAAAACCGCCTCAAACCTTTATAATTGCAAGTGTTGAAGCAATTGTAAACCTGGCAAATGAGTTTTCTTACAGCGCCAGTTTTGTCTAGTGTCTACAAACCAAACAAACTGTTTCCTGTGGTTCATAATTTCTTAAATCCCTTTGCAATCAATGAAGTCATCGTTCCCTGATTAAATCGGGCGAAGATAGGGAAATATGTCCAATTTCCACTGTCGGCGTGAAATTCAAGAATTTCCATCTACTCACCCTGCTGGAAAGATTGGTCCTGCACAAGAGCCATTCAGTGCTCCATTTGGACAGCTTGTTACCGCTCTGTTTAATATCCATGAGTTCACCATTTGTGAGTGCCTGCCTTAGCTCTAATGCTGTAAACCAACTAACATGATAGAGATGGTGGGTAAAAGCCAAGTAGAAACATTAACAATTAGCATCTAGAAACTTGTAACATTACATACGTATTTGTAAAGTGCATATTCACCCAAGTTTTGGGTCTCTTGCAGCTGAAACAGATGTTTATTGTTATACAACTCAATGTCACCCATTTTATCAACCTCAGAAGGATGAAAGGCTGAGTGAACTGACTGTGATTCAAAGATTTGACCATGAGGTCAAACACAGTTCACTGAGCACCCGACTCAGCTTGGAATATATCCATTACATTAGGGATTGCTCTATCTGAATTGAGGAATTCTCAATTGTAAAGAAATGAGTCAATCCAGTGTAGGGCTTTGTGACAGATATCCCATGTAATCTAGTTGTTTCACCATCAAAAGGAGTCGTCACCCAATCTAGGGGTTCAGCTGATCTGGAGCCGTAATCTGGAAGGTGTTTATTGTTTTGTAATAAGAGTTGTGCGCCACCAGAATATTGCTCCCAGAAAATCGTCTGTCAAATATATCGTATCTTAAATACCATTTACAAAAATATTGCCCCATCTGTGTTAATAATTATAGAAAATCTACTCAAAAACGGACAACATTTGTGTACATGAGATTAGAACACACAATTTCAGTCAGGCTTCATTTCTGTGTACACTATTCTGATATACAACTGATAAGAAGAGATTTAACTAAAGTTAAAAGCTGGAAAGGTTTGTTAAAAATAGTCAAAAGTCCAAACAAGAAAAAAAAAAATTGTCTGATTGCCTTTTTTTCCTGGCTTGGGAAGGTTTCTATAGAAACATTAGGTGATGGAACAACATAATATCTTGAATTTCCACAGTCTGGCCTCTGTCGAAAAAATAGAAGTGAGACAGCTTTAGTGAATGTGTGGAACTGTACCTTGCAGAGGTTAGATTTAGGTGAACTCTTGGGGCTGGCGATGCTGTGCATTTTGGCGACCTTTAATACAACCGATAATTACCTTTATATTTCACACTTAAACGCAGTGGAGGGCACATCAGGTCAAGTCTTCTGTTGTGTTCACTTCTTTCTTAGTGGCCAGAAGGCAACATCCTGTTCGTCTCCTTGTTGTTACCTATTTCATGTGGAGTACCACAGGGTTCAGCACTATCTCCTCCGCTATTTAATATCTATATCTGCTTCCCTGAACTCTGCAGAGGGAAAGGACTGCGCTTTAACTCTTATGCTGATTCAATATATGTTTGCATTACAGGGCCTACGTATGACCTCAATTCAGTTTTGCTGAATTATTGAATGGTGGGTAAGAGAGGATGTGGACCAACGACTAGACCGGATTACCTCAAAACTGGGAAACCAGATTTGAGTCTCAGCAGAGACGCTCAACATCCAGTGATTCTGGGCAAATCACTTAATCTCCCCGTGCACAGCAAAATGAATGTGTGCATCTGTAATGCAACTGGTGCTTGTGTAAAGCGCTCTGATACCTTCTGTTCGAGTTTAGGATATATTAAACAAAGAAAAAAAACAAAGAAAATAGTGGGCTGGCACTTAAAACCCCAAAAACAGGTCAAAGTGCTTAGTGCAAAATCAATCCTGTCTCCTCTCTCTGCCAGTGGCCATAATACAAGCAAGGGAAATGTGCCACTTGAACCCCGAGTTAGATATGAAAAGTTTGCTATAATTGGGGTGAAGTGGACACCGTCATGCCCCTGCTGCACCATGAAAAGTTAAGCCCCTCATCTACATCTTCTCTGTGAACCAATCACTGTTGACATTTGCTAGTACATAGTTTACAATGGGTTTTACAGAATGGATGAATGCTGATAAAAGAGGTAAATAGAGGGTTGCACTACTCAATTACGACCCTCGGAATATCTACATACACAAATGTTGTGGACAGAATAACGAGGGACAAAATATTGCAAGGTAAGTGCATATAGGTGAGTATAGAGTTAATATTTCCAACTCCACATATACTTGAAGACATATATATTTATTGCCAGGGTACATATATGTGGAGTTAGGTATAGATAATACATGTATTTCTTATCTTTTGATATATTGGGATCGATATGTTGTCCTCAATATTTGCATCCCTCGATATTCTGTATTCAATATTTAGGGTGCACATATGGATCAATAAAACGTCTCTGTGATTGCACAATAGCAGTCTCTAGTAAATGTGTTTATCCTTCCCTATTAGCTTCCATGCAAGCATCAGGTTCTTAATCATCACTCGTCTTCACTGTTCTTGATGATTAGTGGGTTACTTTCATCTGATTAGGTTGATGGTATAAAGAACGTCTGGCTAGGCTGGGTTGAATTTATTTAATAACCGTCTAAACAATATTTGTGTGAATAGGTGTGAGGGGAACCATTTGAAACATTAAGAGACTCATTTCAAAATGTTTTGATAGATTTGAATTCTGTTTTAAGTATCTTGAAGAGACAAGAACTCTTGATGGCTTGACCTACCTCGAATTCTAGCTCTAATGAAGAGCTAAAGTGCTAATTTACTCATAGGAATGTGCTAGCATTAAGTTTCAAGCTACTGAACAAAACAGTTTCATGATCCTGCATGTATCTATTCAGCTGAATGAAACTATAATTACAGAAGAAGGCAGAAATCCGAAAACATTTATATCCCTTTATAAGTTAGTCCCAACAAACATACATGGGTGTTAGTGAGTAAACCAAGTTTCAGCTCCTTTCATTGATTGGTTTATTGCATTTCACTGTAGTTTACTTTAAATGCCACTTTTTCATCTTTGTGGTTTTCTTACAACAAGCACACATAGGAAAAGTTGGGGTTTTTAGAAATAGATTAAATGATTTCTAGTTTAATAAATATGTTTTATTACACATGATTTTTCTCTCCTAGTTTGAGCATCTTCACAGGAAATCTGAGATGTAAGAGCAATCTTGATACATATTGTTGCTACATTTGCACCTCTACCTTTTCTAATCACTGGAGAGTAAAGTGTTTTATTTATTCGGAGACCAACAAATAATGTTGTTACCTTGCAAAAATGTACTGCCTGACAACTAAATTCTTTGTAAATGTTGTTTTATTCAATTAATTTGTAATGTAGTCATTAACAAGGCATATTCTGACATTTCTTGATAAAAATATATATTTACATTTTTTAATATGGGTATCCTTAATTTAACATTGGAAATGTAAATTATATTCTAGCCTCCAGTCCTAAAACATTCTGCTACTCTCTGCCTCTTCTTGTGCAAGCGCTCTCTCTCTCTCTCTCTCTCTCTCTCTCTTTCTCTCTCTCTCTCTCTCTCTCTCTCTCTCTCTCTTTCTATATATATATATATTTTTTATATATATATATATATATATATATATATATATATATATATATATATATATAGATAGATAGATAGATAGATAGATAGATAGATAGATAGATAGGTAGATAGATAGATAGATAGATAGATAGATAGATAGATAGATAGATAGATGGATAGATGGATAGATGTATCAATATATATCCCGTATTCCGTAATCTGACCGTAGCCCAATTTCCTCTCCATCCTCATCTCTCTGTTTCCCTTGTGACATTTCCTATATGAACAATTAAAGAAAATTATAAGGAAAGGACACATATCATTCTAAGGTGTTGACTGGCTTGATTTGAGGTGGATCAAATGAGTATCTGTGGTTCCGACTGAATAAAGATGATGCAATGTAATAGTGTCTTTGGTTTTAGCTGGCTTGAGCTGTTTCAAACCATCCACAAGTCGTTAGTCAGCATAAGAGAATGTATACAGATTCAAACGGATCAAAATCATTATTAAACAATCAAACCACGATCCATGACACGCACTTTCAGGCTCTCCCATCTCTTACATGAATTTCAGTTTCATGCCACTGCAGAGAAGTTCCAGTAAGGGGGTTAATGCATAATGCTAGCCTGCAGTCTTGCAATAAAATTACATCCTGCAGAGTTTTTACCCCTTCTGCAGTGTACATGTTCTAAACCACATTTACTGTGGAAAGAGATTTTTACCCAGAGACTGCTCTTTATTGTGTCTGCAGTAACTCATCTCCTCAGTATGGTGGAGGAGGCAGGTGATGGATGGAAGCACTTGTGCTTGTATATTACACTCTGCTTCTCCTCCCTGGAAAGGCTCAGATCCTGATCACTTGTCTCTGAGAGGGATGTGCGACTCCCTTATGTATGAACATATTTCTGTGTCGGGGAATGTGAACCTGGCCTAGCAGTCCTTTAAACTGATCTCTATATATGGTAGCCCCTCGAAGTGTGGTCACTAAACAGGAACATATATAAAAACACTTTGGTCAGCAGAAGAAAATCTAAAAATCAAACGTGCTTCAAGGAGATAATCCGATTTTAGTACAACTCTAACGTTGGGAGCTCGCGAGTAAAGAGGAAGAGGTAAGTGAATGAACACAGCCAAGGTTGAAGGTGGTCATGTTTACTTTCCAAATTTGTTTTAGAAGTCCATGTTTTGGCTTCTATGTCAATGACGGTTTGAAACAGAAAACATGTAACTATAATAGTACTTTGGAAACAGCTTGGGTACATTTATTTAACATATATATGTTAAGCAGTCTTGCTGTTAACCAGGTATAAGAAAGGGAGAATTGTACACACACATCTAATTGTGTTAGTGCATTAAAAAGCCAAGGTGTTATGAGCTTACAGAAGATTGGATGGTTGCTGAGGACCCAGATGGATTGTGAAAGTGTTCCAGAGGTTGGAGACAAAGGCAAAAAAGGTGTTGATTTATGAGAGCTTCCAAGTCCAGAAGTGAAGTGGTGTGATAGATATGTTGTGGTCAATTGTCTGTAAGAGGACATGGGAGGGTTTGTGCTAGTTTTTAAAAAAAAAAAAGAAGTGCCTGGGCTCTCGTCAGATGGGCACTGCCGCTTGCACCACATATTGCCCACTCAATGCTGCCAATGATAGTAACAAATGCAAAGACAACAGTTGATGGACTCATCCCTCATCAGCCAGATAGCTTGATTCCAGTGGCATGGAGAGCACAGGACTCACGTCTGAGCATACCCATCCCACTCGGGGTGACAAATGCAAAAACAACAGTTGATGGACAGAATGCAGAACATTGTCATACATTCACTTCATTACAGAGATCTGGGCCTAAATCCATCGTTTTTTTGCTCACCATGCCATTCCAGCTAGCTTGGCTGATGATGGCTGATTAGCCAGAAACCGGTCCAAGGATGTTTGTTTCTGGTCCAAGGAAGACATGGATGGCAGTTCAGGCTGTACTGTTCCCATGAGGCACAGGGTCAGACTGATTTGCATATGGCCATGTCTGAACTGGGGTGGCGGAGTGAGCTAAAGAATGATGATGGATTAAACCAAGATCAGTTGACTGGGAGTGAGTGCTTGCAATGTTCAACACTCCGTCCATCATCCCTTTTGGTTTTGCCAATGATAGTAACAACACAGCTACTAACCATCACACTCCTTCCTACAAGTGTGAAAATGCGGATCATTTCAAGCCTACAAAGCTAAAGGGAATAGCGTTGAAAGCAGGTAATAGTTATTTGTATATATATTGAATTAATAATTGACTGATGTTGTAGTCATCTCTAAATTACCCAGACAGTGTCACCTTGTGTCAGAATATCACATGGGCTGGTGCTGACAATTAAGTGCCGGCGCTGAGGTCTGGAAACTTTCGGCTCAAATTAAGCACTGGTCTTTGGTGGTAGGACATTTACATGAGAATTTTAAACTGGATGCAAATTTGTGCAGTGTCATGGAGGGAGCTAGGGAGAGGTATGCTTGTGTTCTTAATAATCTTAAAAGAGTTTGCTTACAATACAATGAGCTTTTTAAAGCAGGGTTTCCAACTTAGTTTGTCACGGCTGGTCCATGTCAGATTTTCAAGATATCCCACAAGGTGAATTTACATGCTGCATGTTTCACAGGAAATATTTCACACAGTCAAATGCAGGCGCAGCTTCTCTGTACTGACGGAGGAGCGTCGCCCCACTCATCAGAGTCAGTGACAGAGAAAGAAAATAATATTACAACCACATCATTTTATTTTTCTGTGACTGGTTTAGGCATGTGTGTAGGACATGGCTGGGTCGGGCAGGGAGAAGTGATGGGCGCTTAGCGCTTGTAAGTTTGGCTGCCTGTCTTAGTTCGGCCAAGCAGGCATGTGTGTCTCTATTACTCCAACCCAGCTGTGTTCACAGCCGGGTTGGAGAGAAGCTGCAGGCTCCCAGGGACTGTGTGAATGGCAGACCCGGCCACTCAGACCATCCTGGGTGCTGCTCTCATACCATGAGCGCTGCGTCTGGATTGGGTAGGGAGCCTTCTTACCCAGAAACTGCTGGGAGAGCACCGAGGCGGGTGTCGGTGTCAGCGGCAATGGAAGGAAAGGCACGTTTTTTAAAAATGATTATTTTCCTTATCCCTCGACCTCCTCCCCCATCCGCCCGCTTTCCCGCCACGCCCCACCCCACTTTTGTTTTATGGCTGCCACCACTGGTCAAATGTAATAATGAAACTCTGACATAGATTTAGATCTCTTGGATTCATGTGAGACCGCCTTGCTTTAAAGTCTGTGAAAAGGAAGAGCATGAGGAAACCTCAAGGACCAGGGCTCTACTGGAGCCCAGATGAAAGCGCACTATATGGTGAGGAAATGCAATATTTTCTTTAGCCTGCACAGGGAAAAGAAGCTAAATCGGACAACTATGTCAATCCGAGTTGGCAAAGAGAGGTGGAAATTGATGATGAAGCTAAGAATTTTTACCTTAGTGGAGGCGCCAGAAGAGGCTGGCAGGCGAAGGCGATCCAGAGATCAGTGCTTTATATCTGAATAATGGGATCAGCCTTGACATTTTTTAAAACAAAAAATCAATAGGAAAAAAAGTGCGGGTAATAAAGAAGGGACCTCTTTGGCTTAGAAATCTAGCAGTAATTAATCAAAGCCTCCTAAGTCTCTGCATAAGCAACCCCCCCTCCCCCCATCTCTTTAAGAAGAGGCTTCATATCTCAGACTGGTTTTAATTCTCAGGTCTGTCAGGTCCGTCAGTTGCACCGTAGATGTCCCTGCAAAGCTGCAAGAAAAAAAATACCAAAGTCACAGACCGCCGCTTATAGTGATAAATGGAAAACTCATCTTATTCACTCCTCTTAATAATTAATTGATTAACACATTGCGATGTGATTAAACGATGGTCATAGGTTGTGTTCCTTCAAGTATATGTTGAGATCCTGTACTTATGGTATCTCATGTGGTAATGAATATACAGTCATATTGGTTCAAATGTTCTCGCTCAGTTGATATTGTAAAGTCTGACTTTTTCATATCTGGAATTTGTATAAACAAATATATCTCTGAAAGTGAAAGTTAAAGATGAGCTACCACAATCTGTGAACAATGTCAGACCACAGATTCAAATCAGTGCAGGACCATGAACTCACCATTCAATCTTCGCGTGGTCCATTAACTGAGTCCCTTTAAGCTGGGTAATAGTAACACTTGCTGTAGCCTACAGGATGGCTCAGTGAGTTAAATGCTCGTTGCTGAAACATGAGATGATCTTGAGGTCACCAGATCTAATTGCTAACAAGCCCAAATCGACCCTCCATCTTCCCAAGGTTGATTCATGGGGAGGCTTGGACATGGCTTTAGTGTTTTGCATGGTTGGATTTTCCCATCATTACAACTCTGTGCATAACAGCCAACTTTGTAAATACATTCTAAGTGCTCGCACGTGAGCCGAGTTTAGGAGTCAGTGCTCTTGCCCAACGCAGCAAGGGAGATGCCAGAAGTTCTGCTTTGAAAGTTTTATGGAGATCCGCTAAAGTCAAAACAGCATGCGAGGACCTCGGGAGAGAATTCCAAAGTTACATTCCAACTAGTGTAAAAAGAGTAGAGACACGAACATTGACGTCACAGTTTTGCCAGTTCTTTTGCCAAATAAGAGGTCTACCTAGTGGGAACTATGCTTGTCAGATCCTCAGACTAGATCTGCTGTTTGATATGCTCACAAAGGCCAACACATCAGGAAAATCTTACAGAGAAAGGTGTAATACTCGAGACACTATTCTCCAAGCGATGTCCCATTGAGATACCTCCTGGCACAAAGTGCCACCCTAGGTTCATCCCTATCTATGTGTGCTTGATTCACTCTGCTGATATCCTTGGAACTAGTACTTCATTAAGGCTAAAATTGGCAACTGCCTTTTGGCATTACCACAAGAGAGCGCCAGATTGCAACAAAAGGTCTTAAAAATTATTACTTGAGTTGGGGCAACCAGCCTGAAAAAAGAAGGTCCTTTTGCTGTATGGTTTCAAAAATGATTTCTCCAGAGGTGGGTATTTTAGGAGTGGCCGTAACAGCCCATTACAGAAAAAAATGGCCACAAACGTGCTATTTTTCTGACAAATTTATAGGAAACTCACGCAAACAGAATGCAAGCACCTGTTATTTACATTACTTTTTCTTTTTGTACCATTTTTAGGGCAAAATGCAGCCCTGCTTCAAAAAATCATGTGGGGGCCATATTTCACACTAAAATATAGCACTAAATGAATGGTTTGTATATTGTTTCATTACAAGTACTTATGCCTAAATATCACATTATTATGTGAAAGCATATTACGCAGAGTTCGCACTCCCCTGCTTTTGAACCAATCTGATTGGTTTCAGAATGTTTAACCAGATTTGCTGAAACTTCTGGCCTTCCTGGACTGGCTTTATGGAGAGCAATTCTGAGGCATATATGATCTGGGGAGGAAATCAACAAGATAAACATAGGTTGAGGTCCTGAGTGAGTGAGGTGGATTCTACCGCTTCTCTTACCACCAAATTGCTTTTGTACAATTTTTTTCTTTTCTTACATTTTTCTGCTTTACAGCACATTAAAGCGAAGAATAAAACAGTTAGGGCCATATGCATGAAAATGTTTTGCCATAGACACAGACTGGGCAAAACCTTTTGATGCATCTGGCCCTTAATGCTATATTACCTAAAATGTGATATTAAATAATGTACTCCCTACTGTACATTGTTTTGAGATTAAACACCACAAAGCAGTTAAGTGATCATGAGGAGGATCAAGATGAAAGGCACATTTCTGTACTGAAGTGACAGAACTCCATGGGGAGTTGTTGCATGCTTTTGAACTACAGAAGTAGGCAGCAAACTAACACCCTCCACCCATCTCCTTGTGCTTTTTTTAACTGCTCAATCCTTTGTTTCTTTTTTGAAAACAGCATCCTCTGGTTAGAGTTTTTTGCAAAATTATTAATAAAACATAATCAGAAAATAATATTAATAATATTAATAATAATATGGAATTGAAGTGTGACAATAAGCTCACCTATTTGTAATGGGTGGCAAACACATATATTAAGCAGTTTAATGCATGTCATTTTCAAAACCAACTGTGAGGAAGAGTTGTGGAAACTTGCTGAGTCCTACTTTCTTGTAATGAACTCCAGCAATGCAAAACATTGAAATAATATCATGAATTGCTCTGGTTTTTTTTTTATAAAAGTGAATTTTCAGGGTAAAAGTTTAAAAGAAAGAAACCCATAAAGCTAGTTCTCACTTTGCTTAAGCTGCAGTCAAGGTGATGCCACACTCAATGTTAATACGTTAGTACATTAAGCAATATTGCCATTTTCTTATTACAGGTGAGTACTGATATCACAGCTAGACTGTAATAGGGAAATGTTTTTATATATTTCTTAGTGGTTCAGTGTATTATAGTGATGTATTGAGCAAGCTTCAGGGGCTGACTACACCAACGACTGCAGCACATTCTACTATAATTCATTAACTTTCTTTAGTGACTCATTGGGGACTTTTCATTGCACAGAGTAAGAAACATTTGGCTCATTACTGCCAGTACACTGCTTTAAATGAATCACCTACTCGAAAAGGGTAAGGATATATCATAAACCAAGACTGACAAACGGGGGTGCCTGTGTCTAGCACAAGAGTACCACTGAACACCAGTATCTCATTCCCAGTGGGAACCGGGCGGCACATGTTGTTATATTTCCATGTTGTATTTGCAATATATAGTTGTAATAGTACTTTTGGTTTTGGAGTGATGCTTGCAAAACTGTAGTGTCGTATATCTATTTTAGTGTTGAGCTTTTTTTTGTAGTTTTGCAGTTGTACATGTAGTGTTGAAGTATTAGTGGGTGTTGCTGTACTGCTGTTGGAGTTTTAGTACTGCAGTTGTGTCGGTGAGTTGCTGTTTTACATGTAACGTGATAGTTGTAATGTGGCACTTAAACTTAGAAATCTGGTGTTGTATTTTTGTAGCGTGTTGGTAGCACCTTAATGTTGTAGTAGTGTTGTTACGTATTGGTGTTGATTTGGTAATTATAGGTGTGTATTACCAGTGCTGTTTTTTTAGAGATGAATGTCTGTAGAGTTGTGCACTTCTATAGTTGAAGAGGTAGAGGTACAGTTATCTATAGGATTGTGCACTCCTAGATTTGAAGAGGTAGAGAAACAGTTGCCTGTAGAGCTGTGCACTTCTAGAGTTGATAAGGTAGAGGTACAGTTGTCTGTAAAGTTGTGCACCTCTAGAATCGAAGAGGTAGAGGTACAGTTGTCTGGAAAGTTGTGCACTTCTAGAGTTGAAGAGGTAGAGTTGCAGTTGTCTGTAGATTTCTGCACTTCTAGAGTTGAAAAGGTAGAGGTATCATTGTCTGTAGAGTTGTGCACTTCTATAGTTTGAGAGGTAGAGGTAAAGTTGTCTGTAGAGTTGTGCACCTCTAGAATTGAAGAGGTAGAGGTACAGTTGTCTGTAGAGTTGTTCACTCCTAGAGATGAAGAGGTAGAGGTACAGTTGTCTGTAGATTTCTGCACTTCTAGAGTTGAAAAGGTAGAGGTATCATTGTCTGTAGAGTTGTGCACCTCTAGAGTTGAAGAGGTAGAGGTACAGTTGTCTGTAGAGTTGTGCACTTCCAGAATTGAAAAGCTAGCGGTACAGTTGTCTGTAGAGTTGTGCACCTCTAGAATTGAAGAGGAAGAGGTACAGTTGTCTGTAGAGTTGTGCTCTCCTAGAGTTGAAGAGGTAGAGGTACAGTTTTATGTAAAGTGTGCACCTCTAGAGATGAAGGGGTAGAGGTGCAGTTTTCTGTAGAGTTGTGCACTTCTGGAGTTGAAAAGGTAGGGGTACAGTTGTGCAGTTCTAGGGTTGAGGGGGAGAAGTACAGTTGTAGAATTGTGTGGCTGTGCTGCTTTAGTATTGTTGTAAATGTCCAGCTGTGAATTTGTAATCTTCTTGCACATGTTCAGGAAGCCGCTGAGAAGTTATAAAGGTATTGTGACTGGACAGTTCAACAATTGTAGTATTGTAGCCGTGCTTTTGCAGAGCTGTAGTGTCCTGATGGTGCTTGGAGCTGAGGTATGAGCTTCAGAGCAGGAAGTAGGGCTAGCAGAGCCTGGCTGAAAGCCAGCTTAAATTAATCATGTCGAAGCACTTATTAATGCTACAACAGAGGGCAGGACATACGAGCAAGCATACACTATAGTTTTCCTTGGCAGCGGCCTTGAACAGCTGACGGCCAATCCTGGCCTCGAATATATACAAAGTTTTAAAAGTTCTGGCCAAGTCTGAAAAGTGGGTACAATGTACATAAACACATACCTCGTTTTAGCTCCACAATAGTACTAGTTTTGCCCCACTGTACATACATTTGCTTGGTAGAAATGTAACCGAAATGTCATATTTCTCTGTCTACTATAACAGAATAAGAAGTTTTGTATTATAAACAATCCTACAATCTCTAAAATGCAATGGCAAAACCTTTTAGGTACTATAATGATCGCAACTCACAAGACTAATTTATGAAAAATGTCCATATTCATTATAAAATAGATGACATCAACGTGCAGAAGACATGCTATGCTCTTTTTGCTTGCAGGAGAGTCTTAGCTTAACTTCTTTTCCCTGCATACGAGTTTCTTACACTTTATTCTTCGCCATACATTCTTACAGTGAATATGTGCAAAGAAGCAATGTTTTTTTGGGATGCATACAGTTGCTCTGCTATTTAATGTGTGCATTCATCCAAATCATCTATCTGCATGAGATGCAGGGATGGGTGGACATTATGCCTGTTGGCCTATGAGGACTACTGAATGAATTCCTATCTGTGTAATGATGGACTCGCTCAGAAGGATTAGATGATGTGTGGTGCTCTACAACAAAGCCTTTCCTCTCACAGAAGCAGCTGATTGAGAATCCAAGCCTGACCGCCTCCGGATCTGACCTTTGTGCTATTGACAAAACACAAGTACAGGTTTGCAAGCGTACCACTGCTCCCAGGGGCAGAAGTGGGCAGGATTACTTGCGCTCGCGCTTAAGAAGGTGACCGTGGTCCTCGATACGAGTAAGCGGTTTACTGATGGGATGTGACTCTGCTATAATAGTCTTACAGTTCTCGAGATCAGGAACACACTTAATCTGGTCTCCGCGTAGATCCTGTACAGAGGATTTACAGGGCAGTGGCGGCGAGGAGAGGTGAGAAGATTAAGATCCCATGATATTTGTCAATCAATCTGTGCAGAGTGGCATTGTGGGTTTAGTGCATTTCTCAGTTTTTTCAGACAGCGCTTCAGAAGGAAGAATTGCATTGGTTTTGATGTGTCTACAAGGCATTTTCAAATAGAGGAACACGCAAGCGTTAGCATCATGATAACATAGGCCATCACTACCACATTTTGTGAAAATAATTGGAAAACATTTTCAGACACCTGTTAAACCAGTGTACAGCATATCAAAAGCTCCTGGGTAGAAGGAAGGTGTCAAAGGGAGGCCTTCAGATATATGATCCAGATATGATGGTGTGCGCATGCATGTAGTAATGACTTCTCTACACTCGCTTGAACTGTCTTATTTACAATGAACAAAAACATACTGTTGTGTTAGTTAACTAAATCTGAGGATGTAAGACTGTCTTATGTTGGGTCTGCTTGCTGATAGCAGCCAGCTGCCCCTTGTGCTTTGCTTTAAGAATTTCAAAACTGGTCTAAGAACAGAGCTGTGTATTCTCCTTGGAGCACAATTACAGACTTCTCGCTAAAATACCTTGGACATGTTCCAGTTTTGACCTTGTAAAGAACAGAGAACTTTTCCAATTGCTAATCTTTGCTATACAGGGTCAACCTGTGGGTTTTCATTATATATTCTGTGTGGTATTTTTAATTACCTCCTAGCATTAAAGCTTTCAGGACTCAATTAAGGTACAGGGATGTAAAAAATATAGATCTGAGATCAGCATTACAAAGTCCAACAAACAAGGGATTATTGTATGCTTTGGAACTTCTGGAGCAAAATAATCCTCGAAATGATGTTAAATTGAGTTCATTGGAACAACATTTTTGTGATAGATCCTATGCTCATTCTGCAAAAATCTGTCCAGAGCACATTTGACAAACCTCAATAACAAGTAGAGGCGAAACCAATAGCCCAGGCTTGAAATTGAGCCCTAACTGAAAAATGTAAAAACCTGTTGCTGTGAAAAAAAATCCGATTTTGTTTTCTGTTTAAAATTCATCCATGAGAAAAAGAGGGTAATGCATGATGATACAGGGTACATTTGAAATGTAAAATAGTCCTTGGTGCATTCGCATGAAAGCACTCCACAGGAAGCAGACCTTCACACCAAACAGCCACTGGTATTAAAAGAGGGAAATATTCCTCTGGGTGGAACCAAATCTCACTCTAGGTAAAATATCTTTAAGTATTGCGGAGAATAGGTCATGCCGACAGATGTAATGTCAAGCAGACCTAAAAATATACAAACTTTCTGATTCTCTATTGTCTCCTGTACACATTCAATTAAGGGGTAGACTTTCTTGTTGGGTTCTTTGGTGCATGGTAATGATGGCCAACAAGGGTTCACATGCCCCTCTCCATATGCCGGTATGTTTGTATATGCTCAAGAGGAGGTGCCCTAAATTAGGCATACATTTGTAATTTAAGGTGATACCTATCGTGGACCAATCACGCTGAACTAGCTCCACATTTGATAACCATTATACATCATCTGGTAGAACTGACTCCTTTTCCTAAATGCCAATTGTGTGTTTGTGTCTTTTTCCAGTTTTGTCCATCTTGATGGGCAGCACTTTTTAAATGTGGCATTTACATTTGTTTACCAGTTCTTACGTAACCATATAATGACCCAATAGTTTTAATTTCTAGATATTTTAGCCATTTTTGTTTTTTTTACCAGCACAAGGATTGCTTATTTTTCAAGGTGTCCCGTTTTCATTCATTGGTTACATCCAGCATTTGTGGGGTTTTTCAGTACAATGCATCATCAGGCATGACGGTGAGACGCGGCGTGTGATCAGCTCATTGTAGTACCAGGCGGTAGCGGCACTCCCCTGAAATAACAGCCTGCTCAAATGGAAACTCTAAATTGTTAAACAAGCTTCATCCATTGGGACTGAAAGTTCATAATAGAAATGTTGGCAGAAGGTCCTCTAAGATTACAACTTTTAATTTACAATAAGTGTGATCATTTATAACGCCCCAAAGGAATTTCTGAATGGCATGATGCCGTTGAAGGTTTAGCCATGTGGGCATACTCAGTATTATAGTCTTCTAATTAAACACAATTTCCTAAGGAAATGAAATCAATTACATCCGAATGTTATATTATGACTGATTGGCGTAGTTCTCCGTGGTGCTGAGTGCTGGGAAAGATGATTGTAGGATCTGCCATTCTTCTTTCAGTAAGACTCTACAATGTAAATTTAATTTTAAACAAAGAAAATTATATATGAGGGAAAAAGGAGTGTGTGATTAAGAAGTGTAGAAAGTCACAGGGTTTATGATTGTTATTCGTGAATGTTATCCTTGCAGGTGTGTATTATTAATAATGGTCGCTATTGGGTTTCATGCCATTCATAAAGTGGGTTTACAAGTTGACTCCCACAGTAGTGGTTGTCTCCCATACTGTGTTATTGAGGTATGGTGTGCCCCCTGAATATAGAATCAACAATATCGATGGGACAGAATATCGAGGAGAGAATATCGAACATAAAATAATGACAGGCAAGTCTAGATTTTCTATACCTAATCCACAAATATGTGTACCCACGCAGTACATATATCTTCAAGGTACGTAGATATGGAGTTAGGAATAGTACATCCATACTTCCCTTTATGCACTTACCTTGTGATATTTTGTCCTTCGATATTGTGTTCTCAGTATTAGTATGCCACAATGTTGTTGGTGTTGATATTCAGTAGAACAATCAGAGGTATAAGTACGCGTGTAATGTAGACTTCCGACAAGTAACGAAAGGGCAGGTGAGTTTTAGGAGGACAGTGTACTCTGCAGTGTTGTGGCTCACAGGGGTGCCATTAACAGGAACCTAGGGGCAGTCAATGATATACCAGATTTTCTACACTACTTTTCAACGAATGTGGTTTAACAAATCTGACGACTAGTCCTCGCCTCCTCATTATTAAATGTAGGCTCTCATTATCAGATTTGTAGCAGCACCGGTAATGGCTGGCACCGAAATATTCTGCAAAGCATGCCGCCTAGGTATAGAACTTGGTCCTAGAGTGGGTTGAAGAAAAGAGTTACTACCATCTTCACTTACCTGTTGTGGTGTGCTGGTGAGACCTCTGCCTTTACAGGGTAGCTGTGAAGGTGAGCACAGTTCCGAACTGGTGTCATCCTGATTGAACCCCTCACCGTTGCCTCCCTCTCTTACTGCCTCTGTCTGTGCTAAAGAAACCCAGCTTGGTTTTGAGAAGGGGCCAATGCTTCCCCTTGGGCAGTGCCCCCAAGAGAGGCATCCAGAGCATGTTAGGGACCCTGACCATTTGCTCCTATAAAGTGCACCCAGGGAGAGTGCAACACGCAGACACTTTTGGATGCATTGCATTTTCTGCATGTCAGTGATGGTGGCTTAGTCTAAAGCATGTTCTCCAATGTAGGTATTCACTAAGCCAAATGGGAACAACATGCTTTGTAAGAGTCATGTCACATGCAAAGCAAAATATTCTCTGCTTCCAATTAGCACATTCTGCAATAGCAAGCACACATATGTGATCATAAAGGCCCAAAATGTAACACTAAGGGGAAATAGGCAGATATTGGCATTTGCCATGGTGACATATTTTTTAGAATCAGGTCACTATTGTTTTGAAAATGAGCATAACTTTGGTGTTAGCTAGTTTTAGTAGATTGATAAACAATCTGATCGTGTCAGTCCCATGACTAGAGTGCAAGTGCAACATGGAGATCCAGTAAAAAAGGGCCCATAATGTTCTTGCACTCTTGTACTTGCACTCTAGTCATAGGGCTGACACAATCAGGCAATATGCCATCAATGTGAGGACTTCTACACTCAGTCCTTGGGAAATCCCTTTGGATTTTTTGAGCATGGTACTGATTTTTTATCAGCCATTGGGTATGCAGGCACCTACAGTGCACAGGCTGACTCTGACACTAGCTTTATACTAGTACACTGCCACTTACCATGATCTGCATTTACTGTTGTCAAGCACATGCCACTTACCTGGGCACTAAAGCTCACTTAACAGTGATTTTCTGTGGAAGGGTGAATGCTGTCATTGTAGAATTGCATTTGTGTACATTTGTGTGAATATTTTGTTTACAACATACTCCAAGATGGCCGATATGGTAGTTTGCAACCTTTGTATCATCAGTCCACTTTCTATTTCACAACACAGAGTCAAAAGGGTCTTGATAGGTGGTGATTTACATGTGAACGTGGCTGCTGCGCAACAGAAACACGTTATGTAAAATTAATGGATTATAGCATTCACCCTGCCTGGCTCTCAGAGTGTGCGTTTATGGAAGCTGACAGTGTGTGTGTGTGTGTATATTTTTCTACAAATTAACCACTTATCTTTGGGGTCCACCTGCATGTTATGTCTCTTGCCACCTCTATGATACTGTTGAATCAATACCATTCACAAAGTTTACTGATCACTCCTTGTCCTCTGAGTCACCATGTTCCAGTCCTGGGTCTGGTGTTTTCCTCTTACAAACCACTGTATTCTGGTGCTTTAGTCCCAGTGAGGTGAGCCAAGACTGTGACATCCAGACTGCATAAGGTTGATAAATGAAAGCCCAGGTCTGTGGTACCTCTGGTGACAAGTTTCAATTATTAACTCTATGAATGATTGACCTGCATAGTTCTTGCAGATCAGTGTTAGTAAGCGTTGTATAAGTCTATTGCCTATACTGCAGCATACCATACAGATTTGATATTCAATTATTATATAGCTTTTACTTTGTTAATTTTAACTCACTTTCTCATGAAGTGTGGAAGGTGGTTATACTTTTACATCATAATATTTTTTTTTTTATATTGATATCATTTTTGTTCCCCTTTTTCAGGATGCTTTTCCAAATTCAGACCTGCTAAGTTTCCCAGGTCCATGTGTGATGTACTTTTTCTTTCAGTTCTGGGACTTTTGCTCCTGTTTATTCCATTATAAAACAGAACTACAACTCCCAGAACTCAAAGAAAACGTATGGACTGGATCAGCACATCACTCATGGGCATGAAAACTTTACAGCTCTGCTAATTTCCTTTTCATTGTCGCGTTTGGACTCCTTAATTTATCATACTTTTATTGTTGTCTGCCAGCCTGTTTTTCTCCTTCTGAGTATCTGATCGCCAGCCGCGGTGGTTCCTTCTATTCCTCATTATGCGGGAATGATGTGCTGCAGCGGCGAGACAACACAATTTCATATATTTATGAGCGGAAGGTCCTTGCTGGCACCAAGGACCTGTGAAATAATGTGCTCGGAGCGCATCTGTAAACACAGCAGAAAAGTGAACCATGAAAAGCCAAAGGTCGGCAATATGAGTGGAGCATAAAGAGTTGTTGAACTTCAAGCTTTTGAAGGCGCAATCCATCGTGGAGTAAAAAGCTGACCTCCGAATGCAAGAGAGATAGTTAACCTCGGAGTTAATGAGGTAATGGCTGTGTCGGCGGAGCATTTTTATCCTGATGTGTGTCCTGCAGTCACATTATCACCCAGAGGCAACTTGAATTGAAATAGAAACATTAAGGCGCCTCTCCATCCTAGGAGCCATGAAAGTCCTTGAGATGGCGTCTGTATCTGTGAGTGGCTGTGTCAATCAAAATGGCTGCCATTATTCCTCCCCAGTCTTGGAGGGAGGTAGAGAGGTATTAGATGATCAACAAACAGCATCACCACCTCATCCATTATCCTAAGTCCAGTCGTTGAACGTTGAGTTGAAATGAGTCCTCATCATGAGGCAATTAGTGCTCCGTGTTTTAAATTCTATGTATAATACAAAACATAAGTAGCGCTGTTAATTTTAGTCGGGGGAGGCGTGGGGGACCACACACATACACACTCACACTTACACATTCATACATAATGTGCACACACACACATATACCCATTCACCACACTCGCTCACTCACGAATACGCATACATAGATACATACATGCATGCACGCACCAAACATCAGAAAACCTAAAACCTACCTGCTCAGGAACTTTCCAGTAGAGATGCCTCAGAGGGTTGGTACTGCTGCCTTTCCTCATGGTCATCCAGTGAGGGAACTCATCACAGAGTGAGATGGGGGTCATTGAGACTGCTGACCCCACCCGCCTCTTGGACGAGATGTCATGGATTGACACTCGCCTCGGGCACTTCAGGGCTTAAAACTAAAGCACCCAGGTCAGTGTCAATCAGTGACACTGCCCCTCGTCATGAGGGGGAGGGCCTCAAGGCACTTTTGCAAGCCTGAGAAGTTATGCATGTACTCGCGCATATGCCATCCGTGAGAAATGTAGTTATGGTATTTGGGCGGGAAATATCGATGCTATCTACATCAGCCTTGTGATTCCTCTCGGTTGAGGTGATCCTTCGTCATCTGTTGGAGAAGATTTAGGTCTTTGCCGCCTTCCTCGTGCCCAGCCAAGACACCCACAAGCTGAGAGCTGAGCAGCCACAGCAAACACCAATCTGCAGTTCCATTATTAATATTCAAAGATACTGAACCCAGTCTCCACTGACTAAAGTGGGTGATCAGGCCATGCCAGCGATACAATCAATCATTCAATCATATCATATCATTTGTAAAGCGCACTACTCACCCGTGAGGGTCTCAAGGCGCTGGGGTGGGGAATGCTGCTACTGCTCGAAAAGCCAGGTCTTGAGGAGTTTTCTGAAGGTCAGCAGGTCTTGGGTCTGCCGTAGGTGGATGGGGAGGGTGTTCCAGGTCTTTGCGGTGAGGTGGGAGAACGATCTGCCACCTGAGGTCGCTCTTCGGAAGCGGGGGACTGTAGCGAGGGCAAGGTCGGTGGAGTGGAGCTGGCGGGTGGGGGTGTAGAAGCTGAGTCATCTATTGAGGTACGTTGGTCCGGTGTTGTGGAGTGCCTTGTGTGCGTGGGTGAGGAGCTTGAAGGTTATCCTCTTGTTGACCGGGAGCCAGTGCAGGTCTCTCCGGTGGGGTGTGATGTGGCTGCGGCGAGGGAGTCTCGGTGGCTTCGGAGCGGAAGGGGGGAAGGCGGACACTCTGTGTTCTGCCGGAGAGGAAGGAGGCGGTCCAGTCCAGGGCCTTCTCTTGGATCCCAGCGTTGTGGAGGCGTGTTCGTAGTGTGTGGTGACAGACCATGTTGAAGGTGGCTGACAGGTCCAGGAGGATGAGGGCCGCCGTTTCTCCGTTGTCCAGCAGGGACTTGATGTCATCGGTGGCGGCGATGAGGGCAGTCTTGGTGCTGTAGTTGCTGCGGAACCCAACTGGGAAGGGTCCAGGATGTTGTTCTCCTCGAGGTAGCGGGTCAGTTGTTCGTTGACGGTCTTCTCGATGACTTTTGCCGGGAACGGAGAGCAGGGAGATGGGCCGGAAGTTCTTGAGGTCCTTGGGGTCTGCCTTGGATTTCTTGAGTAAGGCATTGATCTCGGCGTGCTCCCAGCTCTCCGGGAAGGTTGCTGTCTCGAAGGAGGTGTTGATGACTTTCAGGAGATGGGGTGCGATGGATGTGCTGGCTTTGTTGAAGATGTGGTGTGGGAATGGATCTGACGGAGATCCGGAGTGGATGGTGTTCATGATTTTGATGGTGTCATTGTCGTTGATGTTTGTCCAGTAGAGCAGGCGATTGGTGCGGATGGTGGTCGTGGGGGCGGAGGTCTCAGTGGTTGTCGTGGCGGTCATGGCGTTGAAACTGTTGTGGATGTCCGTGATCTTGCGGTGGAAGAAGGTGGCCAGCGAGTCGCACAGGTCTTGCGAGGGTGGGACGTCGTTGGTGTTGGACCTGGGGTTGGAGAGCTCCTTCACGATGTTGAAGAGCTCTTTGCTGTTGTGCGCGTTGTTGTCTAGGTGGTCTTTGAAGGAGGCCCTTTTGGCGGATCTGATGAGGTGATGATGTCTGCGGGTGGCATTCTTGTGGGCGGCGTGGCTGTCCGGTGTTCGTTCACGGAGCCAGATTTTCTCCAGCTTTCGGCAGGTTTGCTTGGAGGCCCGGAGGTCTTCAGTGAACCAGCTGGCTTTCTTGTTGGTATGATTGTTGGAGGGTTTCTTGATCGGGGCGAGGGTGTTGGCGCAGTCGTTGATCCACTGTCTGAGGTTGCGGGCAGCTGTGTCGGGGTCGGCATGGTCGGCGGGTGGGCTCTGGGCGAGGGTGGTGGTTAGCTGGTCTTCGGTGACTTTGCTCCAGCAGCGGTGAGGCATCTATTGGGTGCGGTGGTGCGTGGTGAGTTTCTTGAAGGTGAAGTGGATGCAGCGGTGGTCGGTCCAGTGGAGTTCGGTGGTATGGTTGAAGGAGACGTGGGGGTTTGCGGAGAAGATGGGGTCAAGCGTGTGACCGGCGCAGTGGGTGTTGTGACGATTTGTCTGAGTCCGAGGTTGGCTAGGTTGTCGATCAGGGTGGTGGAGTTGGTGTTGTCATTGTTCTCGAAGTGGAAGTTCAGGTCCCCGAGGGGGATGTAGTCTGTGGAGGCGAGGGCGTGTGTGCTGACGAAGTCGGCGATGGAGTCGCTGAACTGTGGTCGGGGTCCGGGCGGTCTGTAGATGAGGGTGCCTCTGAGGGTGGTGTTGGGGTCAGTGTGGATCTGGAAGTGAAGGTGTTCGGCGGTGCTGAGGGTGTCGTCGGTGTTGGTCGAGACTCTGAGAGTGTTCCTGTGGACGATGGCGATTCCTCCTCCCACTCTGTTGGTGAGGTCCTTGCGGGTGATCTTGTAGCCTTCCGGGATGGCTATTGCTATGTCGGGTGCCGAGGCGGGGTTCAGCCAGTTCTCCTTCAGGAAGGCGACGTCTGGGGAGGTTTAGTCGAGTAGGTCCCAGAGTTCTAATGCATTTTTTCGGGCGGAGCGGGTGTTGAGAAGGATGCATCTGAGGTGGTTGGGTTCTTTCCTGGTCGGCAGCATGGTGGGGCGAATACTTGTGAAGCGGCAGTTCCGGCAGGTGAAAGCTCCGTGGGTGCGCTTCGGGGCAGCCAGGAAGCAGGTGTGTGATCGTCCGGAGTTGAGTGCGTGGAGGGTTCTGGCATCGTAGCGGTGTCGGGTGTCGTGGCGTTCGTGGTGTCCAGGGGTCCTGGCGCTGGGTGCAGTCCAGGCACAGACGGGCTTGCCTTAGGTGCGCCAGCGGTGTGCCAGCGGCGTGCCCGCTGAGTGCAGCTTCCATATGAGGGGATGTGGGAGGGAGGAGCAGCTGGGAGGCGGGAGCGCGGCGGCGAATGGGATTGCAGGTGGGCGGGGCCGCAGGAACGCAGCGGCGGGAAAAATGGGCGGGGCCGTGGGAGAACTGGGCAGAGGAAGGAAAAACAAGTTTAGGCAAGAAAACAAGTACAGGCACAGAGGAATAAAAACAAGTCTGGGCAAGAAAGCAAGTTAGGGACAGGGGAATAAAATCAAGTCTGGGCAAGAAAGCAAATACAGACCCAGGGGAATAAAAACAAGTCTGGGCAAGAAAGCAAGTACAGGCACAGGGGAATAAAAACAAGTCTGGGCAAGAAAGCATGTACAAAAACACATTCCCTCTGACACACACATTGAATAAGAGACCTGTTCTTGTTCTGTGTGATCTGAATACAAAGTGACAGCACTTGAAACATCTCTGATGTCCGGTGAAATGCCCTCCTTGTATGCGGTCATCAGGGTGATGGCGCCTTCCATTACTTTTCTGGATGTCCAATACCAACCCAGGTGTGATCATAGGAGTGAAATACAACAGCCACAGCTGTGTGAAATGAAGAGGCTGATGAGAAACAGTGGGAGTGCAAGAAACCTACTGATAGGCAATATCGAGTTTAATGCCAGAGTTCTAGGTGGCAGTGCTAGCATTTTAAAGTGTGAATCATGCATCGCCCATCTGTGGCAGGAGGATGTAATGGATAGAGAAACAACTAACTTAGCACAGTAGGTGATTTTAGTTAGGAGAAGCCCTACTGTTAGCTGTCACACTGGAATACGACTGAGATGAGCATTCAGGCTTTTAAAAGGCTGTTGAAAGGAAGGTCAGTCCTGGATTTCGCACTAAGAATGAGAATGACTGGTGTACGGCTACTTAAGCAGTGGGTACAATTAGCAGAGTCCATTGCTCACTTGATTTACGTCTTGTTGAAAAGAGAGTCCGAAAGGATGATAGAAATCCAATTCTTTGCTTGAGGTAAAGGGCCTTAGACCATGGAGTGAACATATGTAACTGGTGGTTGTATGATAGAGGCATGCATGGCTAAACCTTACGTGCCTCTAGAACGCTGCCCTAACCACAAAATGCATCTGAATAAATCATTCATGTACCACTTATGCCTTCACCATGCAATTAAGTGGCAAAGGCATGACTGGTAAAGGGATATGTGTGGTAAAGTTTGCACCCGAGTCTTTCCCCCTGAGCACTAAAAACTACCCCCACTCCTGAGACCTAAAAACGAACCCAACCCCCCCTGAGCCCTAGAAACTGCCCTAACCCCCCTGAGCCCTAAAAAGTACGCTGACCCCCACAAGCCATAAAAAAACTACCTTGCCTCCTGAGCCTTAAAAATTACCCTGACACTCCCTGCAATCCCCCCAGATCCCTGAAAACGACCCGAACCCATCCAAACCCTAAAAACGAACCCGCCCTCCCAAGACGTAAGAACTAATCCACCAATCCCCCCCACCCCACCCCCCCCGCCGCCCACTCCCTTCCGCCCAGAGTTCTAAAAAAATACCCTGACCACTCCGGGAGCCCTAAAAAGTATCTGAGCACCCCAAGCCCTAAAAACGACCTGACCCCCCCCTTAGCTCTAAAAAGTACCCCAACCCCTCTAGCCCTGAAAATAACCCAAACCCTTAGCCCTAACAACTACCCCAACCGTTGAAAACTACCCCCAAGCATTTCATAACCCAGCCCCACTTATCTCACTGCGTCCTCTCCCGATCCTTCCTGTTCTTGGGCTCGCCCATTCCAGCATCTAGACCGCATGTATGCCTTAACCACATCATATTTGTGGTTAAGGCATATGCATGGTTAAGGCAATCGTGGTTGTGTTTGCAGGATGCAGTACGCGTGGCGAGTTGTGAAGGCAGTTTCCCGTAAAAGGCAGCTTCATAGACGTGGTGCCAGTGTGGGCTTTATGTTTTGTTCACTGATCAAAGGTCACTTAGAGGTTGAAAATGTATTGTCTTTTTGATGTGGTGGTATTCACATAACCAGTCACTACTTAGTTTACCCTATCATCCAGTGTCCTTTTACTGTCCAGTGGCAAAACCTCCACCGTGGGACTGCACAGTTTTCAGGAATTGAGTTGGCTCAAGCTGCAGACACATATGGTGGCCCATCACAAGTTCAGTATATTAAAGCCACCTAATTGGCACACTTCTTCAGGTACTTCCTCCAGATTACGTCATGACATAACCTCAAGCAACTGAAGGGTTTTTGTCTTGTGCCACAAATTCAGTATTTTTATGCTACGTTTTCCTTTTCTAATCTTTTGTCACACTAGTGCAGGTCCTTGGTCTTTCTATGACCTATTAATAAATGAGGGATTATGCCTTTTCTGCTGTCTTCATTCGTACTAATATGACCAGCAACGAACTATAGTCCAACTTTTTGACAATTTTATTTTCTTTAGTTATGTATTGTTTTCATATCACACTATGAGGAAATGAGTATGTCGCCCTCTTCAGTGAGACAGAGCTAGCAATCAAAATAAAGTTATAGTGATCAGTTTCTGTCTAGGGTGACCAAGTCCCTCCAGGTGGGTCTTGGCACGTTTTCTAACCTTGGGCATTTTTGTGTGACAGCTCAATGCATTCTGGGTGTTGTAGTCTCGTTGTGCTTCTATTGAGCTTGTTAGACTGATACACCGGAAATCAATAATTTGTAATAACTGGGAGTCTGGTAGTCAGCCTGTTTCTTTCTGATCTTTATTAATGGTCTGTTTCATCAAATTCCTCCATAATGGTGCTGGAGGAGACAATGAAGAGGCTCTACCAAGAACTCTCTCATCATTGGTAGACATTCTTTGCTCTACTTAACCCTATGACCCGCAGTGATTGATCGTAAATCCATAGCCAGTTATATTACCATGTGCTGTGGCTGACGATGGACCATCTTCGGCATTGTTTGAGTAGATGTGAATCACTAATTGTGCTGAAATCGAAAGGTCCACCCCCTCACCACTTTCTTCATCTAAGGGGTTTTTCTACTGCCTTTAGATTTACAAATCCCCAATTTACATTTGCTTTCGTGATTACATGTGTCGTCCTAATGAATGGATCCCTTTCCTAAAAAGAGGTACACTTTGTCACAAATGTATTATTACTTTCTCAAAAATGGAGTTGTTTTTTCTCACTAACCAGTTCGTTTTTGGCGCAGATTGACTTGTTTTTATTAGAGCAAATTGTTAATTTGAACTTGTTAGCATTTGCATTTCTAAGCAAATTCCAGTTTCATCAAAAATTCACTTCAATAGCACTAAAGCAGCAACAATAAAAAGCTCCACTGTATGTATACCGTATTGATTCTCAGCAGTTTTCCTTTCAAGGGGAGGCCCTATGGTTCTACACATGCATGTACTGGATGTCATGAATACATGCTTCAGAAAAATCTACTCGTTGAACCTTCAGAACTAGCGCACAGTGCTTGATAGCGAAATGTAGTTCCTTGTTGCATATTATGTACAATCACTCTTGATATGTAACATAGATTTTAAAAAGATCAAATTCATCATTTTGAGCAAAAACAAATTCCATGCAACCTAAACTTTTTTGTCTTAGCTGACCGTAATTGAAGCCTAGAATGGATCTCTAGGCAAAAGCTGTTTTCTGTCTCAGAAAACAAAAACAGGAGATAATAAAAGAGGAATAAATATTCATGCATTTATGGTTCCATTGTAACTGTGTACTTCCTGTATTTAATAAAAACCAACTGTTGAATAATACTCAGTTGCAGGTATATATACCACCATATTTTTCCCCAAACGACTATGAACGGAAGGTGTGTTCAAGATGGGTTACCCAGAGACCATTCTGCAGCACAGAATGCGCCATCACTGTGTGGACAACATTTTCCATCTCAACCCTTGTCCATGACTGCACCTAGCAGTTCCAGTGCTATGTTAATGCCAGTGCAGTCCACTGCCTAACACAATGGGCACAAATGGGCACTTGAGAATGTCAGATTGGGTTAAAAGTGGCGTTTTTGCTAAGGAGGAGGGAGCGCCCAAACAGCAAAATGTAATTATGCCAGATCTGTGAAAAACATAGCGCCCACTCTGACTCTCAAGGAATTAACTATGACCATTTCTCTCTTGTGATTTTAGTCAAAATTCTAGGAAGGGTTCTCGGGAGTGGAACCTAGTTTAAGAGACTTTTCCACCCGAAGAGAATATTCCTCCAAAGTATCTGTTGTGTAATAAAAACGTATAATATTTATTTTAACACAGCTTTGATTAAACTATGCGTTCACTCTTCTATATCCCATAAATTAGAAATAGTAAAAAAAGCAAGGCACAATTTGTTCATGATAAACCTTTGAGTCTCCAGTCAAGATGGCAAACAACAGCCCCACCAACCAGTACGTCCTTTGTATTGGAAGCCCACATGGAAGGATGCTTCCATCTCCTACCCTCAGCACCCACCACCAAGCAAAGAACGTGGTTCTTGATTTGACTGAAGGAAGCGTGGAAAAGCACATAGGAGGACCAACATTCTAATGGCATTCTGCCATTAATCAAATCTATATTGCCCTATACACTTTTGTATAGCTCTATATTGCAATTCACATGTCTTCAAAGCGCTGTTGTAGTTCAGTTACCTTCAGGCTCTTTGCCAGAGGGGTTGTTTACCTACTGGAGCCTGACATCTGGTTGTTTGAGTTGGATAGTGTGGGGTACTTAATAGTTTCCTCTCATGTATATGTTTGAATGTAAGTGTGCAGTAGTGATGAGTGGCTGGTGTTTCTGCTAGAACTTTACATCAACGTGAGAAGGTGCCATTTTGAAATAAGCTCCTGAATATGCCATGCTCATTATTTAGAAGCGTTTTAAAAACTAGTTTTTAGTGGCCCGTAAAATGCTAGCGCGTCCTTGCTTTTGGCCTCTGCTCTAACCGCAGATGTAAAGCCATATTTTCTGGTACACAGACAGTAACAGTGCAGGAAATCTGCAGGCTGACATTTTCATACAGATCTCCCATCACCAGACACTTTAATATTTTACGTCGCGCTGCAGAGACAGTTGATTACAAGAGCACACATCTGTTCCGTGAAACAATCTGTCATAGTGTGGTCCGCTGTGATAGGCCATTATTCATCGGGGAACAGGACAGGCAGAGCCCGGAGGTCAGGCCCGGGGAGGCAGGGAGAGGGCTCGGTTTTGTGAGGGCGTCACGACTCTGGGCTCCGCTTTGAGGTTCCGGAAGATGCCGTGGAAACGCCACAAAGGGGCTTTCCTCCCACTCCAGACAAATGATTCCAGGGCGTGTAATGCAGATCGCAGAGCGGGCCCTGTTTATGACACATATTACTCACCCCGATTGATATCAGAGCCTTGAAAGAATGCCTGGGCCTTGCCCAAACGAATGAGCCAATTCAAAAAATGTGGCTTCCATTTATTGTTGATAAAGAAAGATAAAGCATGTGTTATATGTATGATAAGTGTTGCATACTGATTGGTGCATGAAAGGCAGCCCATACTCGCTGTAGGGGGGTGGCTTACTGTCTGTACAGATAACCACCCATAGCCTTTCAAGGCGCTTCGGGGGGGGGGGCCAAAGGTAATAAATAAATACACAATAAAGGAGGCCATTTTCCACAAATGGAGCAGGAGTGTAGCCGGGTATGAAAAACTCATTTATTGGGGAAATGATGCACGAGATGATGTCATAATCGAAATCCCTCAGTCTTACACTTGAATCTGCAGATGGGAGTCTGTAGCACAACCTCCCACAAGGGGGGAAAGCTCCTCTGAAAATAAAGCTCAGAAACTACAGATACAGAATCCTTGGGCCAGCGCCTGGAAAGTTGGAACAATCTGAAGATGTCATCCTGAGTGTATAAATACAGGTTGCATTTCAGAAGAGCCGAAAAACTGCCCTCTTGATATCTGGGAACCTTGAAGCAAGAAGTAGAGTGGTACATAATCTGCAGGTGGCATAGGCGATGTGGTCTTTGAAATCAATCAATCACAGCATTTATATAACGCACTACTCACCCGGAGGGTCTCAAGGCGCTAGGGGAGGGGGGGGGGGGTCCGCTACTGCTCGAACAGCCAGGTCTTGAGCTGCTTCCTGAAGGAGAGGTGGTCCTGGGTCAGGCGGAGGTGGGTCGGGAGGGAGTTCCAAGTCTTGGCGGCCAGGTAGGAGAAGGACCTTCCTCCTGTGGTGGCTCTTCGGATCCGGGGGACGGCGGCGAGGGCGTGGCTGGTCGATCGAAGATGGCGTGTGGGAGTGTAGAAGTTGAGGCGGCTGTTGAGGTATGCTGGTCCTTGGTTGTGCAGGGCTTTGTGTGCGTGGGTGAGGAGACGGAATCCTCTTCAAGGTGTTGCAATAATTTGCCCATTTGTACACCAATTCCCTCCTGGTTGGATAATCAAATAGGATCTCATGAATGAGCAATAAATAAATAGGAAATGTGCAGTCTGGTTTCGTACACCGTCTGACTCCAGCTCACCAATAACATCTAGCATGGAAACTGAGTTCAGATTAGACAACCCCGCCTGTCCTATAAAAACCATCCATGGGAACACCTTTACCTGTTATGGTCCAATATGAGTCTTTTACACACATCAGTGCATTGTACACATTTACACATTACATTCCTGTGGGAGCCAAGGCACACTGAGACCCATGCCAGTCAATGGGAGTTCTTCACACCTTCCATTCCATGGAAATGTGTGTCTCGTTGCAGTTTATATATCTACATTTCACAGCAGACCGTGTCCCACTGCAGTGAACAGGCCCATACCTGCACTTTCCAGTCCACCTGTAAATCTTTAAATATTGAAGTCCACAACATATTGCATCGCATTTCAGTCAATGGTTAGATCCTTACACTTTGTAGTCCTCCTGCAGATATTCAAAGTCAAAAATTGCTTTATTCGAGGTTCACTCATAAAAGCAAATACAATTTCCAATATAAAACAGTTAAAAAAGCGTTTTTTTTAAAAGTGAAGATATTCACCCATTGCCTTACCTTGATGAGACCTTTACACATTGCAGACCATAGGGAGACCTTTACATGTTGTAGCCAATGGACGTCCTTTACACCTTGAAGTTCATAGCAGGATGTTGCATTCCAATGAATGGGCAGATCTTCCAACATTCCTGTCAACCTGTAGAACTCGACACACTGCAGTCCATGTTGAGACCTTTTACTCGATGCAGTCCACGAGGAGGCCTTTTACACTGTGGTCACCCATCACCATTTTTTAGCATGAACCGCGATGGCTATTTATCTTAATGTGGCTCTTGTCAATAGACCAAAGAGATTGTGAACCTTATTTGAGACATCAACATTCACAGAAGCAAATGAAGTCATTTTGACCTGCAATTGCAATTTTGATCTGTAATTTGTATCGGCTCATGCCGCCCAAATGCCCCAAGCTTCTTACATCTATTTAGTTGGCTAAATCCTGTGTGATCCCCTGTTGCAATGAGGCAATTTCAAGTAACCTGACTTCGGTCCCACTGTTCCCAGGACCTCCATAATTTATAAATCTAAAAAAAGTTCTTGGATTTCAAGAAAGTGTTTTGAAGAGTCGAGCACCTTTGTTTCAAGTTCCGAAAGGCAGTTGACTGCCACAATCTTGCACAAGCTGCAAAGACACTCAAGGAACCCTTAAAGTTCTATCTGCTGCAGTTTCCCAGCATGCCTTTCTTCTTTCATAGAAAACTGATGGAGGTAATTTTGTTAAGGACTTCGTGGATTTAGTTTGCTCGGTCACCCATTCAATTTCTACTCGTGCTCTGGATTTCCAATAAAAAGAAAATGCATTTTTAAGTCCACTCTTGTCACTAAGAGAAAAGAGAGCTACTGTGCTGCCAAGACATCCTGCGGCAGAAGCAGAGATCAGCCTGGCAGTTTCTTATTCACACAGAAAAGTTTGGAAACATTATTCAAACTTGTTAAGTTGGATAACAATTTCACTCCGTTCTGTAGCTGTATTTAATTAAAATGTCAATAGAGCTATATTTAATTAAAATGTCAATAGTACTCTTAGTTAAGTGAGTATGTGGCTTAAAAAGTCTGAAAATGAATAAATAAGTCGTAACCTCAGACCATCCTAGGTTTACGGAGTTTCTCTACCGATCTTGAAAATGAATTTCAATCTTCAACGTGATTGTAATCCAGATGCTATCCAAATCAAGTAACACTCTTGAGAAAAACTACCCCCCTCCTGCTTGATACTTATAGAATCACCGGTGGTAGGCTGTTTGCTTGTATAGGCAGGGGTGTAGCTATCAGTAGTGCAGCTGGTGCAGTGGCACCGGGGCCTCAAGGTGTTAGAGGCTCACTACACCAAAATTATGTCTGTATTTAATTATCAAACAAGGGGATAAGGCCCATGTGTCTTGATTGCCCCAAGCCCATGGCACTCTTGATCCACCAATGTGTATAGAGAATGTACCTACTAACTCTAAGCAAGCCAGTCTAACATAAAATGGCTGCCTATTCATCAATGTTAGCTCAGTCAAGAGAGTTTCCTGATGTACACGCCAGTACTATCAGCTGTGACTCCTCCGCTAAGGCGGAGGAGTGTCACCCCACTGCTCTCAGAGCAGTTCAAAAAGGAAAAATGAAATGATAATGCACTGTTATTATCATTTTATTTTTCTGTACTAACTTTAGTGCTGGGCTGGGCTGCCCAGAGCAAGGGGAGGAGTAGTGGGGACTTTCTTAGTGCGCATGACAGTTTTGGCCGGCCGTCTTGGGCCAACCAAACAGTCATGCGCACTTAGTATGTTCTCTACCGGGCTGTATTGCACAGCCTGGGTGGAGAACATGCACAGGCTCCCACTCTCTGTCTGAGCACCGAACCACGGCACTCAGACCAATCACAATGCTGCTGTCATGCTAATGACAGCAGCGTCTTGATTGGCTTGGGGAGCCTTCTGTGTGCTTCCTGCTTCGTCGTGAGTAGGAAGGAGGACGAAGGAGCGATGGCGGCAGTACCCAGGAAATTGCAATATTTTTTTCATTCCTCTCCACCTCACCAACCTCGTTTGGGAGCATCCGCCACTGAGTATTATTATCACCAACATGCTTTGAATCTGTTACCTCTTTTTTATCATAGGTAAAAGGAGAGATGGTCTTGTGGCACCTGTGCCAGTCGTAAACTAGCCCTACTTCTTATTGTGGTATAATTTAGTTCGAACCCTGAAAGGCTAACTGAGAAGACATTGCTCGCTCTTTAATTGAATCTTCAGGGTAGACCTTGAGCAATTGGATCACCATGTAGATTTATGCAAATAGGGAAATATGGCTTTGTTATAGCGATCAAAAGTTGGAACAAGCTGGCGTTTCAAGACATTCTGGGAAAATGAAGCTTATCCTAACTCACTTCTATGTATTTTATGTTTTGACCTGCTTCAGATGAGAATAATTATAATGCAGTCTCTCAAGGGGAGAGTGCTCCCAGGGAAACAGGTTGTGTATGCAAATACGGCAAATGGGACGCATTAGGTTGAGGATGGAAGTAATGTAGCCAGCATAGCAAATTGGTATTATTCTCAATAAGATAATATGTGAATAGTTAAACCCCAGCTCTTGACAGATTTTAATTACATTCCCAGCACTCAGAAACCCCTGAAGCAATGGCACCGTGGAGATGCCTAGGCATTTACAGCATGGATGCAATTAAGGGACAGGCAGGGGAGGGAATGTGACGGAGAGAGGGAGAAGTAGGTGGTTTAGAAGAAAGAGGAATTCTCTGCAGTAAGATGAGTGGGGGTGGCCACAAAAGAGCATATGATCTGGAAAAAATGTAGTGTATTTAAAATACTCAGAAATTTGACGTATGGGAGAAAATGGGACCCCTAGAGGTTATTGTCGGCTGCAAAGATACTATAATACGATTCAAAGTAGAAACATGGGAATTTATTAGGGATAAGCCCCACCCTTGGGGCCATCGAGTTTGCGCATGTCCCTCCTGACAGCCCTCGTTCTACCTTGCCTATGTTTTTCTCTCCAAATATTTTTAGGCCTATGCTCGGTGGGAACAGTTTTTCATATACGACAGCGGGTAGATGGGGAATATGATCAAAATTGTGTAAACGTTGCAGGAGGAAAGGTACACACATTATGCACCTGTACAAAACATGTTTGCACAATGACAAAGAAAAAGAGACTTGGACAGCCGAGCGCATCAGCTTGTTAAAATGCTATTGGAATCAATTATATTTTTTGATACTAAAAATGATCATCACGGACATGCGAAAAATCAAACTAAATTTAAGAAAGTAGGAGAAATTATGACTGGATTATTTCATTCTAGTGTGAAATGCATAAAGCATCAAAACATGTTATTAGGTAGCTAAGCACTGTCCTGGGGGTGGGAGAAAACACCCCTTGGACCATACTGCAAAGCGTGCTCTGCTATCATGATGGTTAGTTGAGGGCCTGCAGCTTACCCTGGGCTTCTTTCAATATAGTGCTCCTACTGACATTGACGTAAAAAAGGGACTGCTCTTTGTGTGCAGCCATGCACCCCTGCTAGACTGAGAATGGACTTGACTACACTGACCTTTCTAGAGACATCAAACCATCTTGAAAAGATGTGGGTGCTTCCACTGCACAATCATACTCGATACGGAGGCGTTACTGGTGGGACAAGACCCTCAAACTGTCAATATCCACATTATTAGCTGAGATCGTGGATGAGGGTATCAACATAAGACACAAATACATAGAACTGGTTCAATTGGAGATGATTTATATGTTCAGCAATAATCCTGTCAATCTAACAATCGACCTGGTCCTCATGATCTACGTTGGACATCCATGTCTTGGATTACAACACTACATTTTTTTTTATAATGGTTTTAAAACATACAGTCCTAAAAACAAATTAGGCAAAGTCAGTAAACAAAAGTAGAAACATTTTAGCTGGTAATTACGTCAATACATAGTAAATGAAATTGTATTTTATCTCAGCTAAAAATGGCAGAACGAGTGACCATCTAGGCATATATCATGCCAATGTCCGCTTACTGTCGTAGACAGCCCAAGAAGGACATTCCAGCAGCACCATGCCAAGAAGTGACATAAAAAGACCAGCGCACACAGCAAAAAGATGGCTTATTAAATTATGAAAGATAAAGGTCTAGGAGCAGGTCTACTATCAGATTATCAATACAACCACTGGCTATGTAAATGAGTAGGAATTTGGATTTGTAGTATGGATATCCATCTTGTGTTTGTATTCTCAAAATATGGCATGGTTCCAGCCTTCCTGGACCTTCTTTAGACACCCCTAGCCAGAGGTTAACCCCAGTATTCTGCATATTCAGAAGAATGTATGCAGGTCAACAATAGGTGGTTTAAATTCGATTACCTAGACTTTCAATTTATTTTTACAAAAGATTTTCGACCAATGGCAATTCCTAACAGAAGCATAGTTTTGTGGGTAACATATAAGACCATTAAAAAGGAAGACATCATTTCAAAACAGTTACAATTTTAAAAACATTACCATGCAAAACAGAACCACTGAAACCATGTGACGATAACCGACTGGATGGTGAAGAGAACTAGCCACTTGAACCTGTTCACAAGGTGGTTTAGGAAGGGGGAGAAAAGTTAATGCCTCTAAATATGGGCCACTTCCTATTATTGAATGTGTATAGGAACATTGTTCCCTTTCTTTTGATTGCCCAAGCATTATTAAAAAAAGCTGCCTCCCCCCACCTCCTTGCAGGCATTCGGAATTGTGTTCCTCCAGAAGAAAAAGATAACCTCATCTGCCCTATGAACGGTACTTTCTCTCACGACTCACGTTAGCCACAGCTTACGTATGTTATCCTATATTGGATACATATTAATAAATTGCTCAGGTGTTTTCTTTTGTTTCCAGCTGACAAAAGCATTCCTCATCTGTGATATACTCAACTTATAACAGAGCAAGGTGTTGGTCTTTCGTTTCATCTACAGAGTTCAATAACAGCGCACATGCACATATGATTGTAATCTCGCATGGGATAAATATCTTTCCATGGATTCGTTTTAACTTCTTCATGGTAACTTCATTTTTTTTCCAGACGAATATTCTTTTTTTTTTCTTATATGAAGTGCTCTCCAAACACTCCGCCATCTTATCAAGATCTCTCCTTGCATATAGCACAACGTGAGAGCCCATGTGCTCTACCAATATCTGCCCGCCTGGCTGTTATTCTGCCATGAGTGTACTTAAATTGGCTCATTGTATAGAGTAATTCTTCCACAGCTTCTTTTGAGCGTCTTATTTTTTCAGAGGAACATTCCGAGCTCCATGGTTTGGCTCCATAAGCACCGACCCCTCAGACCTCTGTGTCAATGACTGTATCCAAAGAGACTGACAAGTGATGTCCAAGGCTTTCGGTGAACTTTCAGATGCAAGACCCAGCTTATTTTGTCTTTCTCAGAACATTCTCTGCATGGAGTGACCACAAACCTCCATCATCGATCAATAGCCTAATGTTTCACTCTCAGAGGTGGACAAGTCAAATGTACTCCCAGAATGCAGCAGTTTGAAAGGATTCAGGAACCATGCAGGCAAAACAAGTAACATCCTCTCCTTTGTAAGCTAACATGCCTCCCAACCAAAGCCTGGTGCATCATGAGGTTTTGCAAAAGGTCCCTCCGTGATTTTCAGGATGTTTTCTTCGACTAACACCCACCCCTCCCGGGGGTCCAGGGTAGGATAAACAAATAGAGCTGAGGATGAAAGGCCTTGGAATCCTGTCTCTTTCATTTTCTTCTGCCTGTGCTTCAGTTTTATCACTGTTACTTGGCTTTCTGAGAAACCAAGGTTTGTTTTTAATCAAAATGGGTTTGATTTAATCTGTGTGTCTAAACATTGTGGAAGGCGCTTTGAATTGTTAACAGGTTCATAGAAATCTCATTTCACTAACACGTGGCTGTAATTACATGACAATTCAAAAATGGCAACATTTTTGCAGGTTTAAAAAACAAATACTGCAGATGTAATGTCAAAAGAACACTAAAGAGAACTAGAGATCAATGCACTGACATGACTAATGCTTTCAAACAAGAAGATATTGAGCTGTAAAACTCAAGACATTGTAAACTAGAAAGGAAGCTACACGAAATGACTGTTGATTGAAAAATATTACTTTTCATTAAAAATTGCAAATGGATTTTAAATGAATAAATAATGCAAGTTGTTATTGGGTTTTGAGATGGGCAGAATTTAGAACAGGCTCTGCTGCCTGGAGAGTAAATCATACACCGTTTTATCAATACTGAATTTGGAAATGATCAGTTCAGTCACAAAAGCAAACACAATTTAACTTTCAGGAAAGTCCACCTTCAGCTGATTACAGGTCGGACTGGCTGCCTGTCTGCGTCATAAATTGTGCCACGGAGTTTGCTTGTTAGCTTCCGCATAATCTTTATACATAGCAACAAAAGGTATAAAGTAAAATATAACTTAAAACCCTCAATCTAACTTCTCTTCGTGCCACCTACCCCCACTTCTGCACAGAAATGTATTTCTTTGTTTCTTTGTTTGCACTCAGTAAGTACAACAAGACACGTGTAACATACAACATCAACACCATCTGTGCAGTTCGTATGACAACCATTGCACTCTTTCTTGAATGACACTCCCAGGGATTAGCTCCTGGAAAGTGCTGCAGCACCTTGTTAGGCGCTAGAAGTGCTATATAAAGGTAATTACTGCACAATGCATGCATAATCTGCTACAGCACTTGGCCTAGGTCATAACCATTACTGAGCACGCATGCATACACAATACCAGGCGCGGATTGGTGAAGTAACCAACGAACATAGCTACCACGCTTTTTACAAAAGTGGTCATTTGTGGCCATGCATGTGCTAATGATTTGTATGTATGTATGTATGTGTGTTCTTATATAACGCTCGATTTTACCCTTGGGCATCTCAGCGCTTGCCTTGGGAACCCGTCCTGGTTTTTCCCTGTGAGATCACCCGTGCTGGGCATCCCCAAGGTGAAAGCCAGGCATCCCACCGCGGGGGGGCCGTTGAGGAGATTAAGCAAGCTTGTTGCCCAGAGCTGCATAGTGTGAACTCGTGCTTAGAGTGGGCACCGAAGCGAGAATTATCGAGTCCATGGACAATTGGGTTCAGGACCCTGCCGCGTCGGGAATCGAACCCTGGTCCCGGGTCTGACCTCAGCTTCAGGGTATGCCTCCTTGTTATATCCTGCTCTTCCTCTCTCTTTGTGCTCTTCCTCTTTCTTTGTCCCTCTTTAGTGTTAGTGTCTGCTTGTCTATGTCATGTCTCTGTGATGTCATCCAGGATTCTACCTGTTGCTATTCAAGGGATTTATCAGTTACCTGGAGGCTGAGCTCAGTTTTATTCTATTGATAGAGAAGTTGTGCATTTTCTGTGAAGAGCCGTTTTGTCATGAACCACTTTTACTGTGCTCTATGTTTAGAGGAGTTCATGTATTTACTTTGAGAAGTTGGGCTCATTTTTGTTGTGCTTTATTTTAGAGGAATCGAAAATATTTCAATTTGAGGAGTTGATATTTCATTTTCTATCTACGGTACTGAGCCATACTGTACCTTTGCTCATTTGTATTGAGATGTTCAGTTTTCATTTCATTTAAGCTTACATTCTTTTGTTAGCTTACGGTGCTTGTACAACCTTTGTACCTGCTCCCCTTTGATACTCTTATTTCCATCATGTTGAAGAGGGTGTTTATTTCTTGTGCATTTATGTTCTTTCTTCTGCCTTTCTGCTTCTGCCATCTGTTTCATCTTATCCATTTTTTCAATTGAAGGGGGGAGGTGTGTTATATCCTGCTCTTCCTCTTTCTTTGTCCCTCTTTAGTGTTAGTGTCTGCTTGTCTATGTCATGTCTCTGTGATGTCATCCAGGATTCTACCTGTTGCTATTCAAGGGATTTATCAGTTACCTGGAGGCTGAGCAGGAAGTTATCTGCTCCCTGTGGGGTTTCTTACCATATTATATTCCTACCTGAATGCTGTACCTTCTATCTAATCTCAAGAATAAATATACTACATGAACATTACAACAAGGACCCTTCATCTTTATTTTACTGAATTCAACACTCCTCTAACCAGTGAGCCAGTGAGCCACACTTCTCCACTATTGAGTTTGCAGTTGAATGTAATAATTTACCAAATGCTGTCCAGTTTTGCACACGCTACCGCTGCTGAACAATGTCATACATTCCTGTATGCATCACCTACACATTAGTTGCTCATATATTTTGAGCAGGTGATATCTACACCTCTCGAATTGCTATGGGAACAGAAGGAAGGCTTGGCATGGAGACGGTGACCTTAAGCGGTGGCTGCATGTTCACAAAAAGTCCACCAATCAGGGTTTGATTGTGATCTTGTTGTCTAATCCAGTATATTGCAGGCTATGGCAGAAGGATGTGGGTGGGGGTTTATGTGGAACCCATTTTCTTATTAATCTTTCCGCTTAGAAAACCGAATGGAGGGAATGAATACTGGGAGCCAAACCTCCCAATACTTCCAGATTTAGGATTAAGGAATAAAATGCACTTTCAGTTTTAACCCTCTTGAAAATTCTCAGTTTTCCTCGTGACGTATTTCCCTATGAAAATCTCTGTGAGGACGAAGCACAGGGAGCAAGGTTACTTCTCGGTTTCGAATACCGGGATCAGTGGCAAATTGTGCCTGTGCCAATCCCAATATTCCCATCACGCTTGTAAGATTTTTTGACTGCACAGGGTGAAACTGGTATAAAGTAGCAGCACCAACTTGTAGTTGGTGGTAAATAACGAATCCTTAACTCAGAAAAGCACTAACTTGAGTGCTCCCTACATTACGCATTCGGTAATTCACCGAATCAGTATGCTAAGAATTCGGTAATTTACTGATTCCTTAAGTTACCGATTCGGTAAAATACCGAATCCTACAATCATGCCACCTACATTCCAAATGCCAAATACCAGTCGGTAACGGCCAAAATTCGGTAATTTCGGTCGTTACCGAGCGGTATTGGGCGACCTACATCTGGCCCTTAATATTTAAAACACAGTATTTTTATACATAATAAAAAAAAGCAGTCGAGTTTTTAATTTTAGACAACCATAAATATAGGTGAGTAAATGTTTGGAAGAAAGGGGAACATGAGTAAAAAGAAAGGTAATTTGATAAATAAAACCTATTTTAGTATTATTTGACCCTTCCATGGTGTTCTGCAGATGTATACTTTTTTATCCTCCCAATGGGTCATACAGGTATAATTGGGCTAGACTCAGAGCATGATGGTCTGGGCCTGACTCAGTTATCCTTCACTAGGACCAAGTCATGATATGCAGAACAAGGTTCCTGAGTAGTGAACCTCCCCCTGCCTGCAGTGACCAATGGTCAGTAAGGAGTGTCTATGTATGGTGCTTGCAGTGGGGAACCCAATACATCTCTCGCTGCATGTTTCCCTCTGTATGTTTCTGATTGCACCATCAGCACCCTACAATTAGGTTTGTGACCCATATGAATGTGCCAATAAGGAGTGGCAAAATAGCTTTTAAATATAAACAGCGGATGTATGACGTTACAACACATGCTTTTACCGCGCATGCCTTTACAACGCGGTTTTTACAACGCATGCCTTTACAGCGCATAGTGATTTGGGGCGCTGGATAGTGAATAGTTTAATTTACTATTCCAACTCCAGTCCCCGTGGATAGTAGGGAAGGTGTTGGATAGTACATTAAACCTATTCCCTATCCTTGAGCGCCCCCCAGCGCAATGCGTTGTAATGGTTTGCGTTGTAAAAGTTGCGTCGTAAAGGCACTGCATGGTAAAAGTTGCGTTGTAAAGGATGTTCCCCATAAACAGCAAGCCACCAAGATGGCTCAATTAATTAAACACTCGCTTCTGATATCAAGTGATCTGAAGATCACAAGTTTGAATCCAGTCAAGGTCACCTTACCCTTCCTTCTTTCCCAAATGCATCAATTGAGTGGCATTAAATTAGATAATAGAAACGCCTGACATTTTCAGCAGTTTGAAAGGATATATTTATTATTTTTAGGGTCAAAACGGTATTTTCGGCAAAATCAAAAACCAGGCTTTGGCAGGTGTGTCTGAGCTTTGTTTCCGGCGAGTGTTCACCTCATGTGTGTGCCGCAGACAGCAGGCATTTCCAATCACTGCCCTCTTGATGCTCGTGTTCGCTGTGATTGCTTTGGGTTGACGTGTCTGCTGCCGCAGGTTGTTGATATACTGCTCTTACAGAATAATACACTGACCTGGGGCCACCTTTAGGAAAATAACTATTTCTGTTAGCACCGTAATGAATTCTCTGGAGCGCTGTGAAATGAGGTGCGAAATGTGCCATCAATCCAGCGCTTCTCAGCCCCCTGCATCACAGGCGTAGCTACATTTTGCTACAGATATTGAAGCAGAGGAAAAGTCAGAAAATTAAATTAGCCCGCACTTTTCACTGAAGCACTGAAGCGCTGATGCCACCAAGCAAGCGAAGCAGGTGAGACAAACTCTCCCTAGAACAGCTTCCTTGTCTCTTCCATCTATCCAGTCATTCCTTCACCCTTCAATCCACCTGCCACTATTTCACCTTTATATTCTGTCATCCATAACCCTTTCATCCACTATTCAATCGTTCCCTATTCCATTCATTATCCATCCATCCATGCAGTCTGCCATCCATCTACTCTGCCATCCATCCAACCCTCCACTCTGTCATCCATCAATGCATCCACTCTGCCATCCATTCATCCATCCTGCGATTCATCCATCCGCTCTGCCGTCCATCTACTCTGCCATCCATTCATCCACCTAGCAATTCATTCATTCACCCATCCATCCATCCATCCACCGGGCCATCCACCCATCCACTCTGCTATACATCTATCTGGACACTCTGCCACCCATCCAGCTCTACACTAAGCCATCCATCCAACTATTCTGTCATTCATCCATTCATCTATCCATCCACTATGTCATCCATCCGCTTTGCCATCCATTCATATATCCACTGTGCCATCCACCCATCCACTCTGCCATCCACCCATACATCTACTCTGCCATCCTTCATTCCCTCTGCCATTCAGTCATCAGTCGATCAACTGCCATCTATCCATCCATTCATCCACTCTGACATCCATCAATCTACTTTGTCATCAATCATCCATTCAGCCATCCATCCATTGTGCCATCCATTTGCTCTATCCATCCATCCATCCATCCATTCGCATTCATCGATCCACTCAATCTGCCATCTATCCATCCGCGCTGCCATCCATCCTCTCTGCCATCCACTCTGTCAACCATCCATCCACTCTGCCAGCCATCCATCCATCAACTCTGCCATCCATCAACTCTGCCATCCATCAATCAACTTTATCATCCATTCACTCATCTTTTCATTCATTCTGCCATCCATCAATCTATTTGCCAATCCATTTACTCACCTTTTCACCAACTCCTCCATCCCTTTACTTTGCCAACCTTTTACTTGTCTGTCCGACTATCTATCCATCCCTTTAATCTGCCGTCCTTTCACCTGTCCATCCACTCTCCGTCCATCCCTTTACTCTGCCATTGTTCTACCTGTCCATCCACCTATCCATCTATCCCTTTACTTTGCAATCCACTCACTTGTTCATCCACCTGTCCATTCACTCATTTATCCATCCATTTACTATGCCATGCTTTCACCTGTTCATCCAACTATCCATCAACCCATCCCTTTACTTTGCCATCCTTTCACCTGTCCATCTATCTATAATTCACTCATCCTTTCACCCACTTATTCATCCACATACTCTCTTGACTGGAGTCGTTTTGAGTTTCCATCACCGCAAGTCTCTGGAAGGCTCATGAGTCTGTCTCAGCTGACCAGTATAGCTTGGGTCTGGGCTCTAGTCCTGTTTTGTGGACTTCAGGAGCAACAATGTCCCATGTTTGTACCCTTCCACCTGACCTGTGTCGGTTGTATGAGAAAATGGCATTGGTCAGTCTAGTGGATTCTGTAGTGTTTGGTGTGGAAATATGAGACTGGTGTGTTCAGGTTCTCGTTGTGTACATCTCTGGTTGCATTTTGTGCTGAGCGAAGGCTACATTGTTCATTGCCTGAGCCTGAATTGTAGGTCCTGGTGCGGTCTGCTTATGTTTAGTGCTGTTCAAAAACAACACACTGTCATCTGCATTGTCCTTAGCAGTGTGTTCGGAGCCTGGGAGTGCCGTGTTGGTGGGCCTAGTCGATTGGACACTGTCATACGGTGCTGGGTGTAGAAATATTGTCTACGTGGGTCCCAGTTCTACTTGTTTTAAATGCTTCGCTGCCTGGTGTTTTGAGAGAACATTACATATTGTAGTATATGACTGTGAAGGTTTGGTCGTACAGTGCTCTGGAATTAATTGTTGCTGTTGGGTAGCAATAAATCACCATTTAAATGGTCTTTCACACTGTTTTGATTGCATGGCAGAGTGGTGTTGGTGACTGTGTTGAACTCTGTTGGTTATTGAACCATGCAACTGGTAGCCTCAAGTTCTACTTGTATTTGGGGCCGGCTGTGTTGTGGAACAAAGTAGTTGCATAGCGTGTTACATTACTTTGAGGTGGGGTTTGGGTTTTGAGATGATCTGGATGTGGTTAGTCCTGTTAAAGTCTGACTCATTGGCATCAGTGGAGTCCTAGGTGCTGTGCTGTTTGCATTAGAGTAGTGTCCATCCATCTGAGGTTCATATTTACCAATGATCTTGGGTATTGAGGACAGAGGTTGGCGGGTTCAAATTCTGGTTGTGTGTGTGTGTGTAGCATTGTCTGGTTGGGTACTATGGCATGCTTATAGTGCTGCATTTCATGTTTTCAGGTAGTGCAAATATATATGCTGTGTTCAGGGTGTGTTAAGAGCTGTTGCACAGTGAGTCAAGGTCACCACTATCGCCTTGACTTCTGGTGAATTGTGCGCTATATAAAAGCATTTGACTTATGACTTTTTATGACGTTTGAGAGACTAATGGTAAGTCTGATCTAGTGCATTGAGTTGTAATTGTAATGAAAGTGTTGTTGCTGAATTGTGTGACTGGTGTATTTAGATACTTGAATCACTAAACTTTAGTCAGCTGGTGCAATTCATTACATTAGCCTCAATTAAGAGAAACATTACACCAAATCCACAAGAGGATTAAAAGGTCCTTTTCAATATTTACAGGAAGTGTTTTAAGCTATTTGGCTTCCTTAACCCGCATAGTTTATTGATTCTTTGTTCTTCTAAAAAAAATATATATATATATATATAGTTATTGTTAATTAGCAGTTGTGGAGGGTACTTTTCTTCTGAGTGTCTGTTGACTCCCACAACTCAAGCAGCCCATCCGTAGGGTTCTCTGAGGTAATGTCAGTCTGACAAGTGGTTTCTACCTTCTGAAAAAGATGCTTAAAACACTGACTTCCTGATGATCAAATGCCCTTAAAATTCAAATCCTGGGGTCTTTGCTCGCTGTTTCAACATCTCATTCTGTCTGCTCTGGATCCAGGTTGGGTAAGGCTGTTTTGCTTCTAAGCATAGGGAGAAAACGAAGGTATGGAGTAGCAGCTCCCAGCAGAAATGTTTCCACTCATTTACTATTTATTCCACAATATAATTGACATATAATCTCTTTGCTGCAAGCCATATAGAGGCTGATAGATGTAGATGATTCCAAATGTAAGTTACAATTTTGAATGACGAAGTTTGAACTCACGCATGTGTAAATGTTCTGCCCCTGTATCTTACATCTTCCATGAAATGTGTTTACTGAACTTAATTTATAAGTTCTGATGAAATGGATGCATTTTCAAGTGTGTCTTATTTTATCAGCATCTAATCCCTGTGATGTCACATGGTGGCTGACATTGGTTCTTGGGGAGGATCGGCTGTGTCTTCAAAATGTACCTGGAGTATATGTGTGTGCTCTGGACTTTGGCGTTTGCTTTGTTCCATCAGGGGGAATGGTTGTCTACTTCTGAGTCAGAAATGTCCATATTGTAGATTGGTCATATTTGGTCAATAATATAGTCACTGTGATGGTTACGATGAAACATGACCTATCTCTTAACATGCTAGTCGATACACGCTCCTATCACTGCATCTGCAGTTTGAGGGGCCGCATGCATCTTGTGTTTGGAACAGCATGCGCACTTTCCTTTACCTTGAACATCAAGCAGCGCTCAGATCTCCGTATTCAGTCCATGTATTGCCGTCTGATCACAGGCAATTAGCATGTTCCATGGAGAATTGTATGTCTTGAATATGAATCTATTTCAGGATGGATTTTATGTGTTCTGCCTCCAGCAAATCGTTACTCACAAGAGGACGAAAGTATGTTGAGTCTGAGGAGACGAGCAATAAAATGTGCATTTGCAAAATTGGAAAGTGGAGAACATATCTCCCTGCTGATTATTAATTACACAGCCCTCACAAATTACACCCACTGCCAGCAAGAGGGTTCAGGGAGTTCTCTTCTGCGGCTGATATCGGCTGTTCCTCAGGATACAAATCTGAACCTTAGCAAGGCCACCTCAGCCTTCCATGCATCTGTGGTTGATCATTTGATTATTATTAAATTGTGCTTAGAGGTGGCAGTAGTGCAGTGGGGTGCGCTGTATAAATTATTATTTTATTACATGAATTATCGCACCACATTTCAGAATTCTTTCAAGTTATTGTTTCCCAGCTTTGTAGCGATGAAGTCAACCTCTGAAGGCGGGAACTGGCTCTCCAAAGGCCAGACGTGTGGTTAAAGAGCTGCCGACCAATAGGGTAATTTCAATTATTATGAGGAAGTCATGTATCACTCTGACACTAGACATGAAGTAGTGAGCTGAAAGACTTAGGTGGGTGAAGGGTTTATTGGGTGTAAACTAGAACATTTATGAGATGTAGTGGAGGGCTGCTTGTAGTGTCTGGATGGAAACAAGACGCCATAAGGCGTGTTATTGGACTTACATTTCTCTGTTTGGAGGAACGTAGTGGTTGAGAGCCGATACTGTGTTACCTTGAATTATTTATAATACCTTCATGAGATTGCACTAGATACTTATGTTGGCCAAGGTTAAAAGGTTACATTTACAGCATCTATTGCTAGGCATGAGTTACTTTATTCATGCTTCTAGGCATCTAGTTAGTGGAATTCAACAATCTGCTGCTCGAAAGCCAGAAGACTAGGGGATTTAACTTTTAACTGGACACCTTGCTTCAAGAAAGCTACATGTGTGCCTGAGTCCTCTTTTGTTGAATATGGCAAGACTCTTGAACACTCTTCCAGAGGACCTAGTAGCTGAAAGCATTCTTCATCACTGTCGGACAACTAAACTAAATGTAACGCATATCTGTGATGGACATAGCACCGTAGAATGATGGAGTTAAGTGCTAGCTTAGTAACTTCCATATATGCAAAAAAGTAATAAGTGAAAGATGGTACCTGGGGCGTGCGGACCATGCTCACTGCCCCCAATCACAAGCATGATACAGAATTCAATACCAGTTGCAGGATAAGTAATCAGAAGTCCGATTGATTAAAAGGGAATCAAAGCTATATGATCTGAGAAGGTTACTCCTCAACACTCAAGTATGTGTACGTAAATTGGTTGACCATTATTAATGGATCTATTCATTACCTTAACTAAACATTTGTATTCATTTGTATATTATTAAGATGAACATCACTAACTGTAAATTAAAAGTATGCAGCAAACCAGATTGGCAGATTACAGCACAAACGAAGATAAGTGTTATGGTTAGTGGATTTAGATGATATCCACAGTGGGCCACAGTGCTTACAAGTCATTGTTTGGATGTGAACAAGAATATCGTTTAGAACTCACTATGTGCAAATTCAAGTTGACTACTGTTTGTAATCTCTGAAAATAATAAAATCAATAAAAACAGTATGAACAAAAAGAGTAATAAAACAAAAGAGAAAATACAACCTCAGCTATCCCAACTTCAGCACAATCGTTCTCCCTTTTTCCAACCGTGCTCCAGGTATATTACCCAGATAGCCTCTTGACAGCCGGAACCTGCTGGATCGCCCCCACCCTTGTTGCCCCAGTTGGCCTCCATCTCTCTAGCCAAGCTAGGAAAACTAGTAAGCACCAGAGAAGGAGCAGTGGTCTTTATACAACCCAGGGACATCCATTATGCTTAGGACACGTAGCCGCTTTGGGTCCCCACATTCTCTAATGTTCCTCCAAGGTAAGGTGAGAAGCATATTCCATTGTTTCCTAAAGTCCCTCTCTCTCCCAAGGATAGTCATGTTTGAATCCATATGCATCATATCCACCATTTGTTTCCACAATGCTTCAGCTGAAGACATAGTGGCCCCCCACATCTAGCCAGGGTCGCCTGCTTTGCTGTCAGAAGAATCTGGGATGTGAGTTCACCCTTCCTAGGGTAGTAGGGATATTCAGCTTGACAATGGCATCCTAGTAACATACCATCAGGGAAGGCACTCCACTATCTTTGACCCTGTATCTTGTCTAGAATCTCTCTCCAGAAATGTATTATGAGCTGGCAAGCACAGAAGACTTGAGTGAGTGTGCCCTCTCCCTCACTACCCCAGCAGGTGTTGATTCACGCCTTGTCGGTATTGGATATACAGCTGCACAGGGTCCTATTAAGCATATCTCTGTCATACGCCGCAAGAGTGACATAGTTGCTGGTTCCTCTAAATAATATTAATATATAGCTGACGGGCAGCTTATATGTAATTATAGCAACACGACCCTTTGATGATAAGTTATCAGGTAATGTTGCTATGTGATTGATATCATAATTCCTTGACTCAAAAAATAATTTCTGTAAATAATAAAATAAGGCTGTCTGCCATCTGTCTGACCTTTTGTATACGGTGGTTATTTGATTGCTTTCGGATCCTGGGGCACTTGGGCAAGCAGGGCGGCCATCTCAAGGACAACTTTCAAAATGACTTATTCCAGTAATTTTCCAGTTTTTTTTTAATCCATATTGGCTTAACAAATTATTCTGCCAGTAAATAGGCAATGTGTCACATTATCCTATTTAAGTACTTTAAGACCTTGTCGTGGTGCATGTTGACGGTTCTTCTTCAATTGAACTGTATTTTCATTTTACTGTGAACTTTGTAAATTGATAACTTTACTTTTAAATTTGGATTAGGTCATCAAAATACAGAGATTTCCTTTTAATTTGAACAGGCAGCAGAAATAACAAAGTTCACAGAGACAGCTTTCTCAATTCCATGGCCAAGGAAAATTCTGACTATCAACCCCATGTACTCATCAGTTTGAAATGAAAACAGGCTCCGTTGGAGCGTACTACTGTAAAAAAATATTATTTCATTTGGAAAAGCAAATACCACTCTTTGCTGATTCGTTGGCATTTGGATAGTATTAGATGTTTTTAGATATTTATAAAAAAGTCAACAAATGTTTTTTCTTATTCAAGTGATAAACATGACACATTCTTGAATGAATATACTGGTGCCACTTTTTTTTTATATCTGCTGAAGCGAGATCATTACAGAACAAAGTACAAGGCATCAAGCCAATGAAAGGCATTGCTTGTTTGTCACCACATATCAGTTTTGTAGAAGGAAACATGTAAAAAGAAACTCATTGACAAGTTTAGAAAAACAGACACCAGGCTTTGAACGTAGGTGTCATGGGCTCAGGAATAAGACATGATGTAAACTGGTGCAGCTTTTCAAGAAGCACTCTGTAAATCACGGTACCGTGAGAACAGAAAGAGGACTACAGATGTGGCGTAGTCCAGGGAGAGAGTATGAACATGGCATAATTTAAGCTGCAAATTGTATGGGAAATTGTTAAGTAGATTTAATAATCACTATATTGGCTGTTATCCCCATTAGTTGCCATCTATGAGTTTGGTTTTCTCTTTGTAAAAAGATCCTCCTTCAAGCATCTGGCCTTCCAGAAGCACAAAACACCCTCCACAAAAACTTCAAAGCACACCTTTTAACACTGTACTTGACTCATGAAGCCTACTCGGAGAAGCCAGAAGTCCTCATCCTTGGAACCTCCCCCTCAGCTTGGAACAACACCTGGTGGCACACCTGCCTCGGCACCCGCTCGACCCCCACGGACCACGCTCGGAACCTCGGCATTATACTCGACACCTCCCACTCCATGAACCGACAGGTCATCGCCGTCACCTACAGCTGTTTCAACACCCTTCGCAAGACTTTCAAATGGATCCCCCCGAATCAATGAAGACCGTCACCCACGCACTCATAACCAGCAGACTGGAATACAGAAACGCCCTCTACGCCGGGATCAACAAGTCTCTACTCCACAAGCTCCAGGCAATACAGAACACCACAGCCAGACTAGTCCTCAGCATCCCACAACACAAACATATCACCCAGCACCTATGGGACCACCACTTTCAAGATACTCACCCATGCCTGCAAGTACCTCCACACCACCAGACCCCAATACCTCAATGAGAGAATCTCCTTCCACGTACCCAAAACCTGATCCACAAACCTCGCACTCGCCGAAACCCCGCGCATGCATAGAGCCAGAACAGGACGAAGAGATTTCTCCTACATAGCGACCAAGACCTGGAACGAGCTCCTGCTCGACATCAGATGTGCCCCCCTCACTGAGCATCTTCAGAAAGACACTCAAAACCTGGCTTTTCGGCTGAACGGAGCTGCTCAACCTCACCCTCCCTTCCTCCAGCGCCTTGAGACCCACGCGGATGAGTAGTGCGCTTACAATCCCCTTATTAATTGATTGATTGATAATGTTACCTCTTGATCTATTGGTCTTGTCCCACTGATCGGTGCTCCACGCCTTCCCTTTTACCACTTCCTTTTTCCTTTTACTTCCTCCTCCTCTTCTTCCCCTGCATTGATTCCTGACCTACCATTCCCTTCCTTCCCTCTTCCCCCTTTCTTCAACCTTCTTCTCCCCCTTTCTTTAGCTTCTTCTGCTTTCTCTATCTACACTTACATTCTCGGTTCCCCCTGGTTGTCTTTTTTAACTCCCCTTTTCCTCCTACAGCTACCCCTCTGTCTTTAACTGCCTCTTACATTCCCTCATCGCCCTCCCTCTACCAGTACAGGTTCATACACCCCCTTCTTCTACACTCTGTTCCCTACTCTTCTGCTTTTCTTCGACTCCTGCTGTTACTCGTTCTTCTCAGACCCTTACACTACAACCTCTTCTCCTTCCTCCTGCACTTTCTTAGTTCCGTGGGCTCCCTATCTCCCCACCTCGTCTTATCGCCACACCTTCTCCCCCTTCTTCTATGTTGCCCTCCATCTAAGTCTCCACTAAGACACCCATGTCCTGTATCTCACTCCCCTTCCCCTCTTCTCGCCTGACCTCAACCTCACCCCAGAATCCCCCACCTTCAACCTCTATCCCCTCTCCTCTTCCCATTGCTTCTCGTCAGGTCCCCCAACCTTCTATCCTTATCCCCTTGCCTCCTCCTAATTCTCTTTCCCCTTCATTTTCTGTCACTCTTCCCTTCTCCTGCAGCTACCCCTGTTCTCCCCTCCACTCGCTCTCTACCACCTTTAACCCTTCCACGCCTCCATACCCTCAACTCTCTCCCCTCCCACTGCCTCCTCCGTTCTCCTCCTCCACCCTCTCCACCCATTCCCCCTCCTTCCATGCCTCCCTACCACTGCTCCCTCCCTCCCACATTCCATCTTTTCTCATTCCTTCTTCCTCACCCCCTCACTCTTCCACTGCACTCCACTGCCACATTCAATCCGAATTCCACTTCTGGTATTCCGTCCTCTGCTCTGGTTCTCTACCCCAAACTCCACTTTTGATACGTATTTATTATTTGCCTTTACCGTACAACCCTTCCATCGGTGTTAAGTTTTATGTAAAGCGCTGCAACACCTCTCGGTGACCAGCACTATATCAATATGGTAAATACATTAAAAAAATATCCTTACTGATGCATACTATGAATACAACAACAGGCCCCATGTCTGATCCTTGTTAAGACAGAGGACTGGGAAAGAGTAAATAATGCAGACTATCTTTACGATAAGTGATTTGCTTATACACACAATGCTAATTAATACCATGCAAATGAATTCGAAACAGGGATACTTTCACTGATGTATTTCCTACTCAACTGTCAGACATATGTGTAGACATATTTTTAGATTCAGATAAAATTTTATATCTGCCCTTTTAAATAAAAAGCAACAGCACAGAATACAAATATTTAACATATGTTTCAGAAAACTATTCAACTGTAGGGTATCGATATGGATGATATAAGTCCTGGTGTAGAATGTCACAATGAATCTACAATTAGATACATACTAATTTGGAAAACATATGATGTTAAAATCTTTCCTGGCAGAACACTTAATTGGTAAAAGTCACGTTGGCATTACCACAATAAAGTACTGATTAACAAATCCCCACTGTTGGAGTGTGTATCCAGGGGCAGGACATTATAAGAACACTTGTCAAAATTCCAAAATAAAATGGGCTTGAAAATTAAATTGGCTTAAAAAGAAAAAATGGAACAGGCAAAGTGAAAGGTAAACTAAAAATAAAAATGTGTCATTGTAGTCTTTTTTTCTGTTTGAACTGTCTCCCATCAAAAGATGAGGAACAGAAGGGAGTCTAGGAAGGAAGCTCAAGAAATGAGTCTGGTATGCATGGCTGAGCACAGGGGGTAGAAGAGAAAGATGCATGATAAAGGGTGGTAAAAAGTCCAAAACACATAAATAGTAAGGAGCAATGGAAGGAAGAAGAGTAGATGAGACGAAAGAAGGGGTGTTGAAGTTGAGTGAGGGTGAGTGGCAGAGAGAACAAAGAGAATGGAAATACAAAGACACAAAGGATGATCTAGAGTATATGGAAAAAAAATTGAGACATGAATTAGGGGGCGAAATCAGGGGAAGCGGAAATTCGTAACAGGAGGAAGAGCACGATGACAGGAAAGGAGTTTCTCCCTAAAAACGATTTTTTCTGAAATTTTGATTTTTCAAAATAGGACTCTGCAATTAAGGAGAGACAAGGCAAATAAAAACATCATCAGTTTTGACAGCCTGGTCTCATCCGACTAGGAATTCATTGGTTTAATATTTTCCAGAATCACATAGAAGTGTGATTAGCAACAGCAGCCTCATTCACTATTTAAACATGGCTCTGGTATTTGCACAACAATTTAGTTATCCTGATCTTGACAGACTGCCAAACGGATCACCAAGGGAGTTAAACCAGTAAGAGACGTGGTGGATAGGGTGGGCTGACAGACAGAGGTTCGTATCTGGGGAAGCAGAATGCTGGCAAGCAACTGAAATTTTTTATGGTGATGACAAATGCTGTACGCACCTTAGAACAGGAGGGATAAGGGACAACATAATAAAGCTATTGAAATCACGAAAGGGAATAAACACAAGAGAAAATGATAGTGTGTTCACCAAAAAGGTCTCCATGGGATAGTTTGAAAGAAAGTGCGACTAAAGAGCGATGTTAGAATATTTATTTTCATGGCCTGAATGGAGGAAACCCAGTAGAAGTGGAATGCCTTGGTTTCAAATAAGCGTTTGTCTTGTTGCCAGGTTGCATGTGGCAGTTCAGACTCCATTTTTGTCACTGTGTCCACGTCAATGTTTTTATTTCTTACCAGTAATTTCATGGGGGACACCTCAAGAGTCTCCTATTTGGGTTTTTTCCGCTTGCTGCCCCCTGCCCCTCCATTAATTTTGCTCTCTTATAATAAACTCATATGCTCCCCTTCTCTGACTAACTTGCCTCTTTGCTGGCATTGTTATATTATGTTATTTGGAGTTGTAAAGCGCGATTTTTCACTCATAGTGTATCCAGACTCTAGAGCAGGTGTGTGGGTCATCTGCCGGGTTGTAGTTGTAGAGCAAAGACTTTAGCTTGATGCAGATTTCCAGAAGTGAGGAGAAGGCACTTTTGTAGATGGAGTTCATCCCACGTTTTGGGTGGAAGATAGGAGAAGGGTAGACCTCGTGTTCAGCTTTTGCCTATGCGAGGTGTGTGTGCGAGAGAGAAGGAGACAGGGCATAGTAGTTTGGTTTAGAGGGTTGACGTGTAGGCTTCAGTGGAGGTAAGCTGGACCAATGTTGTGCAGTGTTTTGCATGCATGTCTGAGGAGTTTAAATTGCCAGCACTTGTGTATTGGCAGCCAGTGGAGTTCTCTGAGGTGCTGTGATGTGGATTTGGTGTGGGAGTTCCAGGATGAGTCTATTTCCGGAGTTCTGGATGGTCTGAAGCCAGTGGAGGAAGTAGTTGGGGATGCCAGCATAGAGTATGTTGCCCTAGTCTAGTCTACTGGTGACTAGGGTTGAGTGATGGTATGTCTGGCGCTCTTTGGTATCCATTTGAAGATTTCTTTGAGGCTGCGCTGTAGTTGGAAGCAGGTGGAGTTGTCTCCATTTACCAGTTAGTCCATGATGAGTTTTGTCGTCTAAGGTGATTCCCAGATTTCGTGCATGGTTAGCCAGTGATGGTGTTGTGCCAAGTTCTGATGGCCACCAGGTTAGACTGATTGGAGCACCAGTCCCAGGTGACTGGGGAGGGGAACTGGGGTTTAGGAACCTCTGCCTTATTTCCTCCTTGCTTCCCCCTGCTTCCCCTACTTCCTCTGACTTTGCTTCCTGTTCCCACCCCCTAACGTATGGAGTCTTACTTCTTTCCTTAGACATTTTTCTTCCCTTCTGTTTCTTTTGATTTCTGTTTTCAAATGGTGTGAATGTCCTTTTCCAATGCTTCTTTTTGTTGTTCACCTGTGTGTACACATTTGCATGCACCCTCATGCTTAGGCAAATTCTTTTCACAACACAAATTTTTCCTTTGGTTGTGACAGATCCTGCCAATCTGACGGCTGAGTCCACCGGTTCTTACAATATGCTTGTGTGTCTTGGCATATTATTACTTTGGAGGCTTGACAAAGACAACTAAGGGATTAAAGGAAATCCTGGGGTAGAAATAAAAGAGAAGTTGTTTTCAGTACGCAAGGTTAAAGTTGAAAATAATGCACAGCCTTTTTCTTCAGAATCAGGAGGAAATAGACTTCATGGACATGCCTTTAAATTCTTGTCACCAAAATATGGGATTTATTTAGTTTGGCAGACTAGATACTCAACCAAGCGTCCAATCCTCCATATTAGAAGTGCCATAGGCTATAATGCACCTGCTATACAGCAGACTGGATATCCGCCATGTTTGTGTAGGCGTATCCCATCTGAAAAGTATAAACAATGCCCTGTGTGTCTCTGGTATTTAATTATAGAACCATGAAGAAACTGATTGAGAACATGTCAATGACACCTGCAAACCTTTTGTTAGAACCACCAATTAAGTCATTGTTTGAGATTTCATTGCGGCTGTCACACACAATTTACGCATGCAATATTGATGAATTTGCTAATAATTATACACAAGCCCTGCCTTTTACTTCATATGGCATTAGTGAACAGAGATTGCAGAACCATTCTCAACTCAAGTGGATTACACTTTTATTGTTTTCTGAATGCTCTTGAATTCTGCTTTTGATTATTTTAGTCATGCTTTTGGATTACACTTTTGATTATTACAAGGTGCTTGCTAGGTGAGCAATTCCTCAGGAAGCGGGGGATCACGGTACTGAGAGAAATAAGAAAAGCACAGTACAGGCAATCTGGGACAAGACCTGTGGAGTCTTTTGCTTTACATAAGATAGGAAGAGAGGTCCACTTTTCATAATGTTTTACAGTGCTTGAAAGAATAGGGGCCGAAAGTCACCCTTTTACAGGGCCAGTCTTCTAATGGGATTCATATGGAATCTATTCCCGGTTTCCGCATCATTAAACATTTTGCATATTGGGATTTGTTTATAGAAAGCACACAAACAGGTAATGGTGTATTAAGATGCTTTCCGCTGCAAATCTGTTTTTTTTTGTAACTAATTACCCAGTACAAATCTACAGAATAATTTAAAATCCATTTAGTCTCTTGAAAAATATCATAGTGCGGCTGAGTCTTAACCTGGAGGCAGGACAGTCTGCTTTCTGTTAAGGAGATAGATGGTGCAATTATAGGTGCAGGGAGGCTCCCCTTGTAAAATGTGTCTTTGTCAGGTTTATATCCTGTTCATTTCCCCCCTGTCTCCTCAGGCAAAGAAGGAACAATCCCGGCTCAAACCATCGCCTCTGAATATAACATAACATTTTTTGTCAAATAAAGCAATTATTGTTCTACATAGAGAATGAATAGAGAAGGAGGGAAATGCAGAGATGCTGTCACGTATATAATGACCCAGGCCCCGTCCCCATCAGTGGCATCTTGGTGTCAAGGAAAATTAGATCTGTGTCACACTGTATTTTTTAACATTTCATTTATGTAGCAAATGCAATGTTAAAGCCTATATTCAAACAGGTCTCCGAATATGTTGTTCCGTTTAATGTATATCAAGATTGTGACCTCCACGTGCAAGGACTAAGTTGGGTGACAGCACATTTGAGATCACACACAATGGGGATATGTTGAATCTCCTTGTGTCGTGTGTGTAGGGGGACAGCAGTGTGACCTCACACACTGTGTCCATCCAGGCAATTCAAGGCATGGGCATCCGAGCATGGCCTCCACGCGCACAGTAGCAGACACAACACGGTTGAGGGTTTACACAGGAAATCATTTTAATTGAAGTGGGCAGCAGCACAACTTATGTTGAAAGGCAGCCATGTTACCATCAAGGCTATCAATATGAACACTAGTTCTGGTCATGGCGTCAGTGAGTTGGACGTCTGAAATATGCGCACTCTGGGAGCAAAGTGGGATGAGAGATAGCCGGTGTAGTGGCACAAGGAATGCAAAGACCATGAATCCCATTCTTTCCTGGTGCAGTCAGGGTCCCCTCTCTTCCCCCTACACTCTGAGATGAATCTCTAGCTACAATCTCCCAGAAGGTAGACCTTGTGAATGATGTGCATGTCTTTTCTAAGTCATCTTTTCTATTGGAGGGGCATTCCATCATTTTTATCTTCCCTGTCCCATCACAAAATAGGAGCAGAGCTATATTCGAATTAAATTGACTGTGACCTAAAAGGAGGATTTGATTCTGAGCGGCAATGCCAGGTCCTCCCTGCATGGTATGATAAGCCATCTAGTTTAATTTCAACCTTTGGGGGTGGCTGCACTGACATTTGTATGCTCTCTTCTTTAGGCATGTCAGATTTCGCGGGGGTAGGATCATACATGTTATGCTGAGGCCCAGATGCAACAAGAACCTGTGTCTGAGTTCAATTAAAGAGTCTTAAAGGATAGAGAATATTGCCAGCTGCAGCATCTTGCACCATATAGTGGATGTAGCAGTGTCAGCTGTCATGAATAGACAGGACAGGCTTGGTTCAAAATGTATAAACCGGTTTTACAACAGGAATCCAGGTCCCCAACATGGCACAGAATATTGCCCCCACTGCCTCCCTCGTCTGGCAGTTCTGCTCCTCTCTAATAATAACACACACAGCCAAGCTCAATTTGATGAAACACCATGTTTAAAATAGGCCTAGTAGCCTAAAAAAAAGCGCTTCAACAACCCATCAGGGGTAGCAAGCAAAGTGCTATATAAATGCAAACCTTTTTCCCTCCACTACCGTTCTCAATACAAATAACTGACTAATATATCAACCACTCAAATTACTTTCAGATTTCACTATACTAATTCACCACTAAACTTTTGTGGTTTCTGGAGTAGCCTGCTACTCACTGAAAAAGCGCTTCGTCACCTCGCCAAGGGAGTAAGCGCTATATAAATGCAATTACAATACAATATATATGGCAAAACAAACTTTTTACTCTGCCAGAATTAGTGACTGCTCTGATAAGTAGAACGGTCGTGAGAGAACTATCAAACATTTCTATGATTATTTTTAGTCTGATCATGTCGCAAAGTTTTTGTGAGCAACTTAGAAATTATTTTGGAGAAAAAAATCAAATGCATTAATTCTGTCATTATGAACGGATCATTTACACCAGCTAGTGCTGATCCAGAAGTCAACCCTATGGAACTAACCTCTTTAGGACAGGTATTCAGAGAAACCTTATTATCTAAAGTGACAGAAGTGAAATTTGGTTACCTATAGACTCATGGACACCTAAGATTTTTGTCCATCTAGCCAATACGATTGCTAATCCTTTGTTTACATTAGTCAATCTCTTTAGATCACAGCATAGTTCCTAGTAATTTTAAAGATGCTATTTTGATCCACTGCTAACAAGCATTGGTCACTGATCAACATTAATAATGATTGTCATTTCTCTCTGCTTCCATTTGTTGAAGTTCTAGATAACTCTAAGTTCTTTGGTTGTGAGTAGTAATAAAGGAGGTATGCATGACATTGGCCTTCTTGCCTTGCCATAAAATCAGTGTTAAGACAATCTACAAATGGACTGTGATCTACGACCCACAAATGCTTTTATCCTCCTACACCTTTCTATGGGATTGGATGCCATGGATCACTCCATTCTTCTCAACCCCACAGCCACAACTGGATTCTTGCCCGGATGAAGCCCTTTCTCACTGGCTGCATGCAAACAGTAAAACTAGCTAATGTTACTGTTAAATCAACACAAGTTGTCTTTGGAGTCACACTGAGATCTTCCCTCTTCCCCATCTTCTCAATATGTATATGGCCCCTCTTACCAAGGGGTTATCAAAGAAGGGTCTGAATACACGTGTAATGATTATGCTCAAATCTCGCTAAGATTAGTCTACAGCTCAACTGCTCACAAGGTTTTACTTCTTTTGGGTATGCATGGACGCTTAAACACCCAACGGAATTCCCAAAAAACTAACGCCCTAGTCATCAATGGGAAATTTCACCTCTTGCGGGCCGCTTATTGGCCTTGAGGACTGGGACTTTGTCCTACTACTTCTCCTATTGCAAAGAGGTTGGGTTTCATACAAGACTGCTCTCTTGCATGGTCAACTAAATCTCCTTACTTGTCTCCTCTAGTCTTCGTCATTTGAAAATTCTGAAGAAACTGCTTTCATACTTGAAGTAGGTTGGGGGAAAACAGAAGTTGTTGCCGTTGTTGTTTCTAGACTGGACTATGCCACTATGCGGCGCCTTAATTCTAGGTGTGCTGATGTAATTAATGAGAAGATAAAAAATTGTACAAAATGCGTCTGTTTTCCAATGTCCCTAAATTTACAACTGCACGCCTGTTACTGATAAGACTGCAATGGCTGCTCAGGGTAGAAAGGACTCAATGCAAAGCTTTTTGTCTGGTAAGCTATAGTCCCAGTCCTAGTCTCAACTCTTCATGGAGCAACAGTCTGGGAGATTCCAAAGTACTTAAAACCAGAACTCTAGGTCTAAACTTTCCTTTATTTCTCCTAAACTCTGGAACCTTTTACCACTTAATCTCTGGGCCGAGTCCAACTACATTCTTTTCAGACACTCATTCAAAACTTGCCTCTTCAGGTAGGATTTCACCATTTAGTTCTGCAAAGCAAGTACCTGAAAGTAAGTGCCATGGGACCTTTGGGTGTATGTGCCCTCTCGAATTGGAAATAACAAATAGAAAAAACATAGCACAATGCTGATCCCAACAAATCCCTAGATGTTTACTAGCAGAGGCTCAAGAATCCTATGCTTTTCATAGTAGTGTGAGGTTCACCATCCCGTGGACCTTGGTTGAGTGTCCCAGCGTCTAGCAGTGAAGATCCTGGCAAAAGAAAATCATTGCAGTGAAATGAGGTGAGGAGACTGGGTACACTGATGCCTCTGGAACTTCATCCGACCCCCTTAGAAGGCGCCAACAGGCACATGCAACAGCCATGTTGGAATGGGCAACTTTATGAGGAGCTAAATATATTAGTGGTCAAATGAGGCATCCTATTAGACAAGGTAAATATGTGAAAAACACCATCAATGATCAGCCATGATAGAGCAAGATAATTTGTGAGGAACCAAACTAATTAAGAGCTGCATGCAGAAGCTAGATTACGAAGAGGAAAATAAGTGAGGAACTAAAGCGAATGGGGGTGTTATATATTTGCTCAAATGCTTCGACCGCTGAGGTTGTAATGTATTTATTTAGCAGTTTTATAGATCACACAATTACCCAAGGAGTTGTTTTTGGTTAGATCAAAAATCATGGCATATTTAGCTGCATATCTCTGTAGGGACCTTTAGAAATTCTGTTTGATGCCTCTGAGTTTTGCAAGTGTATTCTAAAATGCTGAGTTAAAAGTTCCTTTATGCAAGAACTATCAGTTGTTTTCACTCTAAAATACCCGTTGACTTTTTCAATGTCTAGTATTGTCAAGACTGCACAAGAGTTAATGCCAACCTAGGGAAAGTGCCATTTTGCTGCCATTTTTCCCTAGCATTGTGGCAACATTTACTACTTGTAAAGGCAATCTAGTGCATATCTTCTCTTTGTTTTCTAGCTGCTAGCTCTAGACTCAACCCTGTTGATGTGATAAAGCTTGTGGGCCTTTTATGGAGTTAATGGCAAAGAATAGTCCTTATAGTAAAAATCGAGGCCTATTCAGAAATGCGTTTTACATGCCTTTATAAATTGGCTCCAAAACATCTAACATGGGACTTTAATAGGAGCATTCAGCATTATTCATATACAATTGGCAACAAAGAAGGGGTTGTGCCTTCTTTGCACATTTATTGATAGGGAATTGAACGGTTGGGGACAGAGTTACAAATGTCTGTAGGAGTTCTCCTGTAGTACCTCTTCCCATACTCATAAATACTTTTGTGAATTGGCCCCAATGCATTTATTATATGACTAGCAGCCCGTCCCGACGTTGTCCGGGAGCAACCATAGCTCAGGGCGCCCGTCCGCCCTGACGTTGTGCAGTATTATGCCTCTATGCTTACTTTGTACACTTTTGTAAGCTGCCCACATCACTGCCCACTTCACTTTTTCCTCCTGTAATGCCCCATTTGGTACCTTCTCCCAATTGTCTTTTTAGCTTTAAGCTGACCGCTCCACTTTGTACACTTTTGTAACCTGCACACGTTTCTTTTTCCTCCTGTAATGCTCCGTTTGGTACCTGCCCACGTCACTGCCCACGTCACTTTTTCCTCCTGTAATGCCCCGTTTGCTACCTTCTCCCGATTGTCATTTTAGCTTTCAGTTGACCGCTCCACTTTGAACGCTTTTGTAACCTGCACACGTTTCTTTTTCCGTTTGGTACCTGTGGCTCGCTCACCGTACTCTCCACCGCCGCTCCACCCTCACGTTTGCATTGCTCACTGCTTACTTTGCGCCCTACCTCATCCGCCGCTCACCGCTCCTCCCCGCCGCCGCTCCTCACTGCCTGACCGCCGATCCTCACCGCCTGTCCTCCGCTCATGTCCGCTGCTCCTCCGCCCGTCACTGCTCCTCCCCGCGCTGATCTCCGCCGCTCCCCGTCACTGCTCCTCCCAGCGCTGATCTCCGCCGCTCCTCACGCTTGTGTACGCCGCTCCTGATGTAAGCACGCACGTCGCAGCCGGCGCTACTTTGAAGGGACTACTTTTTTTTTAACTTATATTTTTTAAATAACGTATTTATTTTTAATTTATATAGCCTATGTCCATCTGCACACCCTGAGGATTACAACAATGTATCGGGTGTGTGGATTGGCGCTGTGGTTCTCGAGTTTACCGCCTCAAAGCTTCAAAGTTCTTCCTTTATAATAGTAGTATAGACAAAATTGAGTGTTTCTTTTGAGTGAAATTGTTTAAACTTCTTATTTTGAAGTATTAGTGTCCACACCAAATTAAAGCATCGAACGTGGAGTTAACAACAGAATGTGAGCTTGTGATGAAGGCCAGGCCTCAAATGTAGAAGTGTTAAAGATCACACATGTGAATAGGAACATGGAATTGCTTTTCCTCTTTGACATTTACATGGATTAAATCCTAATCCTATTTTCTTCTGTTTATTTGTGATAACTCCACAGAAATAAAACACATTGGCTGCAAAGTATGCATGAAGGGATGCGAGGAACCTTGTTATCTACATCTGCTTCCCTCCTACATGGCCTTTGTGCTATCAAAGCAGCCTGCTGGGCTGTGCATGTGATGTGTAGATCACTAACAGCCGTCAAAGGAAGGACTTTGAGAGAAGTGTCCTTGCCTTTCTATAGCATGCAATGAAGAGTCTTCAACAATAAATCCACTGCCTGAAAATACTGTGGATATCCAAATGTTGGTTTTGGATATCCATAGATTATGACGCCCTAAATCATCTATCTGCTTAAATGTTTTGCATATTTATTGCATGGTGGCTCATTTAAAAAAAATGAATTTGGAATAAAAATGAGGCCTTAAGTCTTTAGCTTAATTTAAAAAGAGACTTGTTCTGCCAGACCATTCCTATGACTTAAAACCCCTACCGCACCTTAAAGTAGCCCTTTTCACTCACTCCACTTATATTGTGTGTTTAGATGACAAAGTATATTTGACACTCTTTTTTCTAAAATAAATTTAATCGGAACAGCACAAAAAAGCTGCACCTGCCTTTTCTCCTTAAGAAATCATTGGGTAGTGTGGGTATTAAATGGCAGATTCCACTGGAAGATGTAAATGTATTTGAGCTGTATATTCAAAAGATTAGCGCATTTTGGCCATTTTGCCAACGCTGTAAAGGTCACCTACACTCAGAAATTGTTTTCTAACCAACAGCTCTTTACATTCTTGGTGTAAGCAGACCACACTGAAAATAGCGAAAGCAAAACTTCAAGTCCCAGAATGAAGCCTGTTTGATGGTTGACTCAAAAGCGAATCTAGCTAAAGTTGATGGCAAGGCTCTGCCTATCTTGGAACGACACGTCTATTTCCTTCACCCAACCCACAGTATGCCATAAAGATTCTTGATTCTGTATGAGGTTGCAAAAAACACAGTTAATGGACAGAATGTAGACCAATGTCATACATTCACCCCAGTACAAGGATCTGGGCCTACATCCATCGTTTTTTTGCACTCCACACCACCCTGGGTTAGACACTGGCTATATGCAAATCAGCTCTGACCCTGTGCCTCATGGGAACAGTCCAGTCCGAACTACCAAGCCATGTCTTTCCCAGACCGGAATCAAGCATCCAAGGACCGGTTTCTGGCTATCAGCCTTCATCAGCCTGGATAGCTTGACTCCAGTGGTGTGGAGAGCCTGGGACTCACGTCTGAGTATACCCAGCACATTCGGGGTGAAAATTGCAAAAAACACAGTGGATGGACAGAATGTAGAGAGCCCCCAAATTCCTACTTAGCTTAATTTGACGCTTAATTGCTATACTAGTTACCACACACGTACACGAGTGGCCCTGATTACTTGATTCGCTTTCGTGGAGCAGAGTTGCCCAACTCTGGTTCAGAATGGTCTTATCTATTCAATATTTTCAGGCTACCCACTGACTGCATAAATGATTCCCATTGAGATTAACTTTATTTTATGTTGAACTAGTAAAATTTTGGCTTGGATTAAGCCCTTATGGCTAGCATTGGACTCACATGTCATAGAGCTTTCTTTCACTCAAGGGCATTGGGCACCATAGATTTCCTTACCAAGCACCATTGGATACCACTGACACTGTTACAGTAGAATGAATTTTGGTACCACAGATTCACTTAATGTGGAAGAGCTTCCAAGTGTCAGCTGGTACTCCTCGCACACTTACAGTAGGAATTCATGCTAGTGCTATTGGATACAACAGACACCCTTACAATTAAAGCGCTTCCAAGAGTCATTGGATTCTACAGCCACCTTTACCATGGGGATGAATCCTGGTGTAATTTGGTAACACCTACATCCCTGCAACCGCAGTGCTTTCATTTGTCAGTGGATACTACAGTCACTCTTACAGTAGGGATGCATCCAAGTGCAACTGGCTACCATAGATACCCGCAGTTTCCTTTACTGTGAGGATGCACTGAGATATCTTTGGGTACAACAGTCACACTTACAATAGAATTGCTTTCTAATGTCAGATTTTAGAGTCACCTTTAAAATTGTGATGCTTCCAGGTGCCATTTTGTACTTTCAAATACCCTAACAGAGGGGATTCTTCCAAGTGTAATTTTGTACTTCAGACTCACTTAAAATGGGATTGATTACAGATGTAATTGGGCATCAAAGATGCCACACCTGCAGAAGTGCTTCGAAGTACCATTGGATGAACCAGACATGCATACGGTGGGAAAGCTTTGAAGTGTTATTGGACACCGTGGACACATGTACAGTGGAGATACTTCCAAGTAACATCGGGTGCCACAGATACGCTTACAGTGAGGATGCTTGCAAGAGCCATTAGGCACGGTGGAAACATGTAACATTGGTCGCCACAGATATGCAAACAATGAGGACGCTTGCAAGTGCCTTTGGGCACTGTGGATACATGTACAGTGGAGATACTTCCAAGTAACATCGAGTGCCAAACATACGCATACAACGAGGATAGTTGCAAGTGTCATTAGGCACCGTGGAAACATGTGTAGTGGAGATACTTCCACGTAACATCGGTCGCCACAGATAAACTTACAGTGAGGATGCTGCAAGTGCCTTTGAGCACCATGGACAAATGTACAACTGAGATAATACCAAGTAACATCGGGCACCACAGATATGCATACAGTGAGGATGCTTACAAATGTCTTTGGGCACCGTGGATACAGTTATAGTGGGGATACTGATACTCTTGGATCCAGCCAGCGCTATATAAAAACTTTTAAATAAATAAATAAGTACCATTGGTTGAAACAGACATGCATACTGTGTGAAAGCTTTGAAGTATTTTTGGGCACCAGGGACATATGTATAGTGGACATATTTCCTATAACATTGGTCGCCACAGATAGGCAAACAATGAGGACGCTTGCAAGTGCATTTGAGCACAGTGGACATATGTACAGTGGAGATACTTCCAAGTAACATTGGGTGCCACAGACACGCATACAATGAGTATGCTTATAAGTGTCATTGGGCACTGTGGATACACTTATAGTGGAGATACTTCCAAGTAACATTGGGTGCCACAGACACGCATCCAATGAGGATGATTATAAGTGTCATTGGGCACTGTGGATACACTTAGAGTGGAGATACTTCCAAGTAACATTGGATGCCACAGACACGCATACAATGAGGATGCTTATAAGTGTCATTGGGCACTGTGGATACACTTATAGTGAAGATACTTCCAAGTAACATTGGGTGCCACAGACACGCATACAATGAGGATGCTTACAAGTGTCATTGGGCACTGTGGATACACTTATAGTGGAGATACTTCCATGTAACATTGGGTGCCACAGACACACATACAATGAGGATGCTTACAAGTGTCATTGGGCACCATGAGCACATGTACAGTGGGAATAATTTCCAGGTAACCTTGGGCGCCAAAGATACGCATACTGTGAGTATGCTTAAACGTGTCTTTGGTCACAGTGGACACATGTATAGTGGAGATACGTCCACGTTTCTTTGGGTTTCACATATATGCACACAGTGAGAATGCCCCCAAGTGACGTCGGGTGCCAGAGACACACATATATTGAGGATGACTCCAAGTGTCATTAACGCCACAGAAACGCTTAGAGTGGATATGCTTGCAAATGTCATCTGGTGCCACTGACATGCGTAGATTGCGGATACTTCCAAGCACCGTTGGTTGCCGTAGACATGCTTACAGTCGGGATGCCTGTAAGAGTCATTTGTGTGTCTAATACATGTACACAGTGAGGTTGCTTGTAAGTATCACTGTATGCCACTGACATGCACACAAGGTTGGTGCTTGTAAGTGTCTTTGGGCGCCACAGAAAGTGGGGATGCTTGCAAGCAGTGCTTGAAATAGAAAAATAAAGATAATGGTACTCAATAACCCAGAGTACCTGTTTGCTGCTTAGAAGTGCCGGTACTCTCCCATTAAAAGTATTGTCCAAGTGCTGAGAAGTGCAGGTGCTCTCCTTTTCAAATTAAGGAAGTGCCACTACTCAGTATTTGACAGTACCTGCACATTTAAAGCCTTGCTAGTAAGTATTTTATGTGCCACAGACTAGGCAGTTTGAGGAGCAACTCTTGCAAGTAATGAAAAGTGCCTCTGTGACGAGCAGACAGGGGACCAGGCACAGGGCTCCATTGCTGGGGGTTCCTTTTACCATTCGTCTATGACTTGCACCACAGGAGAGCACACGCCAGAATCACAACCACAGGCCTTCCGTACTGGAAATAAGTGTTCATGTGGTGTGACGATTAAAAGCTTGGCGTGTCTCATTTGTTTTGTCAGTGATAAGGTGCTCTTACTCTGAAAGCATTACCTCACCCCCGCCCCTCCCCCCTCCTCCCCGCCACCGTGTTGGCGAGCATCTGATGGTGCACACTTTAGGGTAAGATTGATTGTAGGACACGAACGTTGCTGCCAAGCCACTGCCGGAGCAAAGGCACGCACGCCTCATTTATCTCGGCATCTGCCAGCAAGAAGGCACCACACGAAGGATCGTTTCTTTGGAAGTGCCTCTGTCACTGTGCCCTGCTGCCACTGGGATGGGCACTTCAAGATATCGCTTTATTGTGCTGATTGTCATGGAGCGCCTAAAAGCATGCTTTTAGCATTCAGCACTTGAAGAACAGAGTAATTTGTCTAAACTGCAGTACTTTGCCCTAAGATTGGCCCATTAAGATTGGACCTTTTAAATATAAAGTTTTTGATATGACTGTTCTGTCTGTATTGACGGTATGCTGAAAAATGGTGTGGTTTGTGTATGTCCAAATTTTAATCGGTGAAATTTAATGAGGAAACCCGAGCAAAGGTTTTGCAGCCTCACCTCAAATAAACAGGTATGACATTTTTGTTTACATTCTATGGTGCCTCTTACTTTAGTAGAAGTCGTTGAGATGAAACAATGAGTGAATAGTTCAGGATAATTTGGAAAGACTAAACCCCTTTATTTCAACAATATGCCTTTTCCCCCATTTCTCAGTTTGAGAAAACAGAGTTGCACCTTTGTTGGTTTCAAACTGAAAATCATGGCTAGATGTCTGCAAACCGCCATGGCCCTCCATGTCAATGGCTCATTGATCGCACGTCTTCGCCGCAGTAGGCGTCTGTGTAATTACCTCAGCACTGCCCGTGGTTACCCATTGTCCTCGAGGCCATTAGTCCTAACAAGTCCTTCAGCTCCATTCCCAGGATGGACAGATGGTTCTTTGCCCCCTCTTGCTCCCTGGCATAGGATCATTATGGCTCGGAAGCATCTAAACACCAGCGGTGACTGGTCCATTGTATCGTCAACCTTGCCTATTACCGCTCTATTGTATCCTAACAGCTGCCAATTGAGGGGGATTGTAGGAAGCCCCTCAGATCAGGATCGCTATTGACGTCTTGGCGACCAAGCACTGTATCCGAGGCATCGTTCAATGCAGGGACAGCGGAAGAAAACTGGGTCTTTGTGCACAAATCCTGTATTCGTAGGTTCAGAATATTGATTTGAGTAATGAGGAAGTGTGAATGTTGTGTTTGTTGAATGCTTGTTATGTTGAGAATGATATGATAGGAAAACCCTGCCTTGCTTGGAAATTTCATGTGTTAAATTTGCATCCCCAATCCATTGATCGATTCCATATAATGGGTCAGGAGGACTTGCAGATAGTAGCTTTTGAAAAAAAGAAAATTGTGACTTAAGACCCCTCCAAGAGCTGTTATAAATGCGTGAAGTAGCAATTTAGGACTTTAACCCCTTCACTGCGGCGGCTATTCCGCCGCAGTGCTAAGGGGGGAGGGCGGCAGAGCGGCGGGCGCATGCTGGTGACGGAACCGCTCCGTCACCAGCGTCGGTTGCGCTGTGCTCATGACGGAGCGGTTCCGTCACGACCCCGCCCGCTCAATAGAACGCGCCGCGCAGGTGCTGAGGCAGGGCCATGACGGAACCGCTCCGTCATCAGCACAGCGCCACCGCAGCTGATGGCGGAGCGGTTCTGTCATCAGCAGGGGAGGGGTTAAAGCATCCTTCTATACTGTACGTCTTTTTAATGGCACCATGTCTGAACTCCCTATCTTCATTGTGCATGATAGCTCTTATTATTTTATTTGAGTGGTTAGCGGGAGGGGGACTTTACAAAGAACATCTATGGTGTAGCGGGGGCTGTTCAAAGATGGGTGTGTTGTCAATGGAGCGGTCTGGTGTCTGGGGACCATGTGTGGCTGGATTAAGGGCACTAGAATATAATGGAGTGAAGGGTGGTAACATGTCATTGGGACAGTATTTTGAAGTCGTGTTCCCAAACATTTTTGCAATTGTAGTCACAGGACTCAGGATATGCGATGTGGCAAAGTTTTTTTCTGGAGAAATTCCTTCAATTCTCTGAAATACTACTATTACTGCTAATAGGCCACGAATTTCGCTGGAAGGTAATTTCCATGTAAAAATTGCATTTTCCATCCCGTTTTGGACCGTTATAAGAAAATAAAGATCGACAAAAACTAACACTTTCAAAATGCCGAGGAAAAGGTTTGTACATTTAACGTGCGAAAAAATATTTTAGTTTTAATTCGTGGTTCACAATTAAAGTTTGTATATCTCCAATTATATGAAATTGCTAACTTTGCTCTTTGTTTACATTACTGTTGTTTTTTTGATGGGCTTCCATTTTTATTGCATGCTTGAACTCAATAAGCGATTGATCATATGCCAGGAAGTATGTATTGGAAAGAGTGATCTTTGGCCTGCATACTTTAAATATACATCCATACTCCTGCGAGTTGCTTGCACAGTCTCACTTAACAAGAAGGTGTGGCTCGTGCCGCGGCATAAGTTCATCTCATCTGAGGGAGTATCCCTTGGTGCTACCATCCTTTCCTTTTATGACATCAAATAAAGTGAAGTCACCTGACTGTGGTCTCTTATGCCATTGCATTTATTTTATAGTGATAGTGGAGGTGACATCACAAGTTACCTTCTGCAAGCCCTCTCTTCTAAATACCATATCGATTCGAAGGATCATTCTGTGAATCACTTATTGTACTATATTGAACATTCAAATGCTTATGAGTACCCAGTTCAGTAGACTGGCCTTACTCTAGAGGGCTTCTTCCTTAATTTGTCCCCAATCCAATACCAAACTGTTATATAACATTGGCAGTATGTGTGGGAGCGCATCATTTGCATAGGCCACCATGCACTCCTAAACCACACTATTGACAGTTATGATGTTTGCACTTTTCTTGCCAGCAGACAATTATAAACTCCACCAGGCATTATTTAATGGATGGTAAGTCCTCCCTCAAGGGCAATGCCATAGTTACCACCCATGGAAACTCAATGGCCTTGTATATAATGAAAACCTCAGTGGTTATTTTGTAAAAAAATATATATATAAGTGATGGGGCTCTCGTCAGGCGTCAACTTGCCCAGCTAATTTCTCCTGTTAGCGCCACCTAAAACAGAACCAACTTTTACCGTTGTTGAGGGAGGATGTGGCTTAACGTCCAGAGCTACCGACTTTGGAGCTGGGGAACCAGGTTCGAGTCTCTGCTTTGGCTCATGTCCTGTGATTCTGGGCAAATCACTTAATGTTGCTGTAAATGTAAGTGTCCGTAGCTCATAAAAAGCGCTGGTGTTGATGATTAAGTGCTGATGCTGAGCACCGGCTGAAATTAAGCACTGGAAATACTAAGGGGCTTATTAGGATGGTGGGCAAAGCCCACCCGCCATCCTATCGGGAAACGGGACCGCCCGCATTAAGGGCGGGGGTCCTGAAATGTGCATTAGGATGCGCCCGCCACAGTGGCGGGCGCAATCCTCATTTTAACATTGTGGCGGTCGGTGCTCACTGCACCGCCCGTCACAATCTTAAAATGAAATGCACGCATTTGCATACACGAAGCGGCAGGCACCCCGCGGTGCCTGCTGCTTGGTGTATGCAAATGCGGGGGGTACCACAGGTACCCCCCCTTTGCAACAAACACCTCAGCCTTCACTAGGGGGGCCCGCAGGGGGCCCCAAAGCAAAGACCGAGTGCCTTTCCGTGGCGGCAGTGCCACCACGGAAAGGCTTGCCAAAATGCCCATTGTAATATGGATGGCGGTGTCTAACAGACACCGCCACCATATTAAACATTTTCCGCCCCGGCCGCAAGGCGACGGGGGTGGAAAACAGGCGGGCGGTGTTTTTCACCGCCGCGGTCCCCCCTGCCATCCTAATATGGCGGGGGGGAATTGGGCAATGGATGTCGGGCGGATTGCCTCTGCCAGGCCGGCGGTGGTTACCGCCAGCCTGGCGGAGGCAATCCGCCCAACATCCTAATGACCCCCTAAGTCTTTGGAATGATAGCTCATACTCAGTGCATCACAACATCGTGGTTTGTGAACGCCTCTGCAGAATACGATCACTGTGTATCTCATTGTAAAAGCTGAGACAGCAGAAAGCAGCAGAACGCAGGTCCCTTGGACATCACTGACAGTGAAAGGTGAAGACAAACATGTAGTGTAGCCGGTGAACAAGGGTATGATAAAAAAAGAGACACCACCACTTGACAGATGGAACACAGAATAAAACAGCAGGCTGTCAATAACACTATTCAAAAAGACACAGAGAGGGCTCACCAGAGGCCAACTAATGACATTAACTGGGTATTGAAATCTTTACTCTTCATTGCTCAGCAACCTGATGGATAGCAGAAATAAATTAGGAAATGTCATATGTGCATTTAAATGAAGCTGAGAAAGAGCAACGCTGCGTCCCCCGACTGCTGTGAAAAATATAGCTTATAAGCAAGTAGGTTCCAATATTACTTTCTTTAAAGAACGGTCAATTTTCCATTATGGCCATAATAATATAATTAATAGTGTTTAGTGCAATATGTTTGTCTTTCTGCCTGAGGTTGCCAAAGATGAGAATACGTATTAGTGTGGGAAGAGGTGCTTGTATCAATATCAATGTTTAGAGATGTGGTTACAGATATATTTGGGGTGGGAGCTTTATTCAAATTAATGATAACTTCTTCAAATAAGAATACACATTCTGGATATTGGTAATTTTTGTGAGCTGCAGTTAATGTATTTCTTTTCGAAAGCTTTCCTGGCCAGTGCAGGCCTATTTTGCCAACATAGTGTACATTAACGTGGCGGCTACTCCAGACTTGCTTTTTATTTCTCTGGCATTAGTGCTGCCTTGGTCTTATTGGTCAATAAGACATCAATAGAAACTAAAAGTAAATAGGATTCGTAGATTGTGATGTAATCAAAAGAATGGAGCTTTAAGAATCACTTCTGAGAAAGGCAGTTTTTCTCTGCCCACATGTTAATCTTCCTTCCTACGGGATTTGATTCGGGGGAAAAGATGGGTGCTTCCTCTGTAAAAGAGTAAGTATGGGCAAATGTTGAAAATTCGCGATCTGCAAATTTGGGGATTTGCGAATTCGCAATCCGCAAAATTCGCGAATTTGCGCGAATTTGCGGATTTTTTATTTTTGCGTGTTCGCGGGTGTTCGCGGGGAACTTTGCGTATTCGCGGGGTGCTTTGCGTGTTCGCGGGTTTTTTTTTGCCTGGTTCATCACTGCCACCCTCTCGTTTTTTATGCCCTTCTGCCCTCTGTACCACTTGTTTTTGTGCCTTTCTGCCCTCTGCCCCACTCTTGTTTGTGCCCTTTTGCCCTCTGCCCCACTGGTTTCTGTGCCCTTCTGCCCTCTGCCTAACTCATGCCCTCTGTCCCATTTTGTGCCCTTCTGCCTTCAGCCATAAGTCAGCTTTAACAGGAAGCACTAATAGATAAAGTATAGCAGGTGCTTGAGTTGAAGGTCAAATTAAGTTTGGGGTGATTAATGATTGTGTAACTGAATTTGAGATTCAACTCTAGCACCTGCTTTACTTTATCTATTAGTGCTTCCTGTTAAAGCTGACTTTTTGTAACTATTTTAGAGGCTCTGGCAGCTTGCCGGCGCCATTCTAAAATAGTTACAAAAAGTCAGCTTGAACTTTTGACCCAATCCATTCCGCTCGCGGATTTTGCGGGAAATTCACGAATTTCGCGGATTGCGAATTTACCGAAAATCCGCAAAAACCGCGAGCGGAACGGATTTTCCACCCATGCTTATAAAAGAGTACTTTGTTCAGATTATGCTCAATACAGTAGACCTAAGATGTTTATCTGACTAAGAGCATAGACATGATTGGTTCGCTAGGAAATTGTAATTCAGGTGATATGGTCTGATCTATTTATTGTGAAAAGTTACGGCAAAGGCAGTAACCTGACCTATTTATTGTAAAAAGCATTTGTTAAAGTTAGTAGGTCTTTAGGAGTGGGTTGTTATTACACTGATCTAAAGGCTGCAAACATGTATTTTGCTACTGAAGTCTAGTAAAAGAGCAAAGTAAATTCTTCAGTTTAAGAAATGTATGTATAATAGTACACCAATTTCTCCTGGCCACATACCCACTAAATACATTGGGAGAACAAAAAAACTTGTATTTTCACCTGGGGACCATTTATGGAATGTATATCATTAGACATTTAGAAAATTGAGTAATGGCTCTTCATTTGATCTGCCCTGTAGTGAAAAAGTTTTACCTACTTGGGTACTTGGATACTGGTTGCCATTTCAGATATACCTTCCTTTGAGGATTGATGGGGTCTTCTTCTTTCTGCATTGTGGTGTCCCCTCATTTACCTTAATTTTGTGCTTCATCTGTGACCTTCCACCTTGAAAATTCACAATATTTTCATCACATCAAGAAACACAAAACAGACACTCCCACCAAAACCTCACCTTGGATGAATAGGAACACACTGGCATCAGAGAGCTACTTCTAAAAGAGATTCTGACATAAAGATTGCTTTTCCTCCAAATTATGAAAATATTAAAAAATAATTCTTAGTAGTGTTGAGCTTGTGGAAATATGACTTGAATTGGTGTTTTTAATTTCAATATGACTACTTCTAATGTAGTAGATGGAAAATTGCACTTACCACGTTGTATTTAACAACAACATCCAATGGAATAGTATCACTTCTATTGGACATCTTCGGCCTTGTGGTGTATGATGTCATCAGAACCGATTGATGGCAATATTGGAACATATCACACGGTTACCTTCGATGTATCCCCTCTATTGCTCTCTGCAGATTTATCAAAATAAAATAAGTGACTTTGTTTTGAAGGACAGGGGTGACCTGAATCTAACCATCCGTGACCTTTGTCAGCAGGAAATGCTTCACTATCCATCTGCCATGGTTTCTTGTAGGCCTCGTCTGGCAGTAAGCTGAGGTGCAGAGTGGCAGCAGAGAAGAAGGCAGTGTTATAGTAAATTCTGAGAAAAGCTGGAGCTTGAGAACTGATATTGTCCCCTTTTTGTCTTTCCTTCCATGTTTTCCTGGTTTAGCACTTTTAAAAATGTTAATTGCTAATGTTTTACAAAAGAAAGTGTTACGCCTGTAGAGCACTCTACTACATTTAGCTAGGTACGCTTTATAGAAATGCCGTATACATACATTGACTTATATACTGTCTGAATCAGTGTTGTTACTTTATAATCATGTTTTTTCTGTCCTTCTTGTAAATTGACTGTATTTATTATTTTTGTCATTTTCTCGTTTACACGTGTTATATACTAGAGAAGAAAACAATTGATCGTGTTGCTATATTTAAAACGTTTTTTAATCAGATAATTGACTTTAGGGTAAATGTCCCTCTCTTCCAGCAACTGCAAAGGAGGTCTATGCCCTGCAGCCCAGGTGTGACAATAGAGATATAAACAATTGTCCACTATTCACCTGACATGATAATGGATAGTATTCAACCTTACATTATATTCAGGATATAATTAAAATGAGCCTTTGCCGCGTGTTAGTTTCTGAACTTTAAAGTTGTGATCATTTTCTAACCCATTTACTGATATTTATGCTGAATCAATCATGAACAAGATATTTAGAAAACCGCAGATGACTGGAGCTGAATGTGCTGGGCACTATTCAATACAGTTAACAAGTACTGACAAACCCAATAGGTCTAGAGTTTTTGCCTTTTCAGCCTTTTGACTTTGTCAATGTTTGCTTTTTTGTCATGGTTTTTGCAAAACGTTACTGTCTTGGACATCAATTCACCAAAATGCCAGGTGTAGTGGAAGTGACTTCACATCCCCTTTGACCTTCACTTTCACTCACACATACAATGCTCTTACATACATATGCATTCACACTTACACACACACACTCACACATACAGACACACTCTTGCCAGTAGTGGCTGCTACAGAATGGGGGTGGTAGGGTGGGGGAGTAGAGGAGGGGGACAAAAAATAAAATAGAAGAACCTACCTGGGTGCCGCCAGTCTTTGCCTCTCCTCCATCGTCTTCTCAGTGCCGCAACAGGAAGCACACAGCCTCCCAGAATCCCCTGGCCAATCACAACGCTGCCTTACAGCAGCATTGTGATTGGTCTGAGTGCCGTGCTTCAGTGTTTAGATGGGGACAGGGAGGCTGTGCATGTTCCTCACCAGACTGTGTAATGCAGCCTGGGGGGAACAGGGCCGGACTGGGAACAGAAACCGACATTGGCAAACTGCTCGGCCGGCCGCCCCTGGGAGGGGAGGAGGGGTGCAGCCTAGCTGTTTGTTAGGGCCGGTTTCTGCCAATTTTGTTACAGGGGGATGATATTGCCAACCTCCAGTAACAAAAACGGTCCTCAGTGGCCAAAACCAGCCCCCACCCTGGCAGCCCACCAGTGAAACGCCCGGTGCCTGCTAGGGCCAGTCCGGCCCTGGGTGAGAAACAGACAAAGTGCACACTTTAGAGTGTGCTTAACACTCCTCCCCCTGGCCCCTTCTCTGGCCAGCCCAGCCCCACCCCGCATCTAAGCAGGAGGAAAACTAAAATGCTAATAACATTAGTATTATAATTTTAGCTTTCCTTTTTAAACTGGTCCCAGAGTAGTTGGGCGACTCTCCTCCACCTTAGCAGAGGAGCCGCTGCTGACTCTGCCTACACATGCACACACATTTACACATATAGACTCTATTACATAACACACTCAAAGCTGCAAGCACTCACACAACATATATCAGAGCATTTGAAAAGCATTTTTTTTATTGACCTCAGCTGCCAGGGAAACTCATATTCCCGCTATTTATACTCCATTTTTTATTAAACTAATAGCTAATATTGCAATATTATTCACTATTAGTATAATTTAAAAAATGACAAAAAACGAGGTGAGTGATGCCCCCACCCACGTCCATAAGGACGAGCTGCTTCTGTTCCTGCCCTGTTTTTGCCACTGCTGACACTAGGGGTCGCAAAGGCAATGCCAGGGGTCACAAGGGGCACGTGAGGGGTCCCAGCAGGGACTCCTGGCAACCCCTCACAGCCAATGGCTGAAGTGGGCTCTCCCATTGCCCTATGCTGCATGCTGCAGTGGGTTGGAAAAAGCCTCCAACAAGAATGTATGCGAGACATATAATTTTAGTAAAATTATATGTCCAGACCTAAATAAGTTTAATATAATAAAAAACCAGACCCAAAAAAAGGTGTTGGCTAACGCCAGGCTTTGCAAGGGAGAAAGCTGTTCCTTGTATGCTTGAAAGTGGACTCCTAGTGGAATGTGAAGTGACGTTGCCATGACTTCAGCCTTCACAGTTTCATACCATTCGTGATATCGTACAGTGTAGGGCAACCAGGCTGCCTTTCTGCCTTTTAATTTTAAATTTCTGTTATGGGTTATAAATAGGAATGATCCAATAGCTGTCATCCTTATC